>NC_052100.1:22461936-23814568 GCF_015852505.1 Tachyglossus aculeatus | reverse complement strand
TCTTCTCTTAGTTGATCATTTTGATCAACTGAGTTTTGCTTATCAGTATAATGAACAAAGATGTAGTTACAGCCACGTGGTCATATTGATATAATTATCAAAGTTCTTTTTAAGAAATGTACCTTAACTCTGAGTCTCTAAGTGTCAAACAGTTGAGTTACAGGTTTGGAACCGGGTTGGATAAAACTAGCGGTTGAATCGACGGAGCAACATATGAAGTCTTATAATCTCACCCCCAAAAAGCACATACAAAGCTTCAGCATTTCAAACAAATCCCCTTTCAGGTTTCGTCTTTCTAGATAGGGTCAGTCTTATTCCTTTCCATCTGTCTTCATATGGAAATTGCTCCACCTCCCCAAAAGTTTTCATTTCCTCCTTTCATTCATTCATTCATCTGTATTTATTGGAGCTCTGTGTGCAGAGCACTGTACTAAGTGCTTGGGAGAGTGCAATACAGCACTAATTGCTGTGCTATGTTCTGTCCTTTCTAATATCTGGGATCAGAACTGCCTCCAGATACGGAAAAACCATGATTTTATATAATGGTAAAATGATGTTTTCTTTCCCATTACAGTGCCCTTCCTGATAAACTCTAGCATTTTGTTGGCTTTCCTGAGCTGAGGATTTTAGAGATGAGTCAAGAGTGACCCTGGAAACTTTACTTTGTCGAAGCCCATCCTTTTATAGGCATACTTTGGATTTTATTTTATTTGGAAATGACTCGACAGCATAAGACATGACAAGTTTGACACAATCGGTCTTCCAATGGCTTAGCTTCTAAGACTTTGGTTTTGTCGAGACAGCAATAGTTTTCAGTGGGCCGCTTGCTGGATTAGAAGACTTTCGGTAATTCTTGAGTTTGTATTAAAGTGGAAGCCCAGTGTGGGCAGGGATTGCCTCTCTTTATTGCTGAATTGTACTTTCCAAGCACTTAGTACAGTGCTCTGCACACAGTAAGCGCTCAATAAATACGATTTAATGAATGAGTGAAAGGAATGCAGATTCTGTCACTCTTTGGTGCTAATGTCCAGCCTGTATCATAAATGATGTCACATTTCAGAGGCCAACATCACTAGAAGCAGACCCCGAAATTGGAAAGTGTAGCTCAAGTCTAATTTCCTCAGACATTCCACAGAGACCATAAAGGTTTCCGGGATATAATGCATTTTGTTTCCAGTTTCCAGACTGAACGTTAATGCAAATCAAATTAGACAAAAGAGTCTAAATTCTCCCATGAGCTTTTGCCAGGCCTGTTTGATATCACTTAGTTTAATGAAGGTTTTTTGCCACCCTGTCATAATGGCTTTTGTAGAATACTTCTTGTTCCTGTAAACAAGATTTGCTTACCCTCCTAAAGAATGTTACTGGTATGTGGAAAGGTTGTCTGGGGCTAGTCTCTTATCTGAACTGGGCTCAGGATGTCTGGGTTGGACACGGGGACTTAGCTCGGGTGTTTTTGTGGGGCTTTTATAAAGTGTCCGTGTTTGCCGTGCTGAAGCTGCCCCTCTGAAGGAACAATGCAACACTCATGTCATTTCCTGAAAGAATGGAGTTGGAAGGCAATTATCTACTTGCCAAACAGGCTGAAACAACAGTTCCGGATATTCTTCTCAAATACTTTAACTTCCCCAAGAATGCGGAAAAAATAATTCCATGAGATGGTATTATGAATGAAGGTGTGACAATTCAGTTTCCTTCTCTGAACTCCAGCATCCAGAGGGAATTCATCGCTGAGCACTTGTTGCTCTTGAGAGGGGTGCTGCCTGGGGGAAAGTGTTGTCTTCTTGGCAGAAGCAGTCAGCCTCCTCTGCATCCTCCTTTCCATTGGGTTTTAGGTCCTTTCTTTACCTAATTGTGATTGTGTTATTTGTTAAGCACTTACTATTTGGCAACCATTGTACTAAGTGCTGGGGGAGATACAATACAATCAGATCAGACACAGTCCCTGACCACCTAGGGCTCACAGTCTAAGAGGGAGGGAGAACAGGTACAATCATAATAATAATGTGTGGTATTTTTTAAGCGCTTACTATGTCCCAAGCATTGTACTAAGTGGTGGGGTAGATACAAGATAATCGGATTGGTTACAGTCCCGGTTCCAAATGGGGCTTACGGTCTTAATCCCCATTTTACAGATGAGGAAACTGAGGCACAGAGGAGTTAAGTGGCTTGTCACACAGCAGACAAGTGGGTTTAGAACCCAGGTCCTCTAACTCCCCAGGTCTATGCTCTTTCCATTAGGCCATGCTGCTTCTTTTATCTTTTATCTCTATTGTGCAGATCAGGAAACTGAGGCACAGAGAAGTTAAGTGACTTGCCCAAGGCCACACAGGAGGCAAGTAGCAGAGCCAGGACTAGAACCCAAGCACTTTGACTCCCAAGTCCACTCTCTTTCAGGTAAGTCACACTGCTTCTCCAAGTGTTCTAGGAAGTTTGGTGATGTGCTGCCTGTGGAAACTAGGCTTTGATCTGAGCTGGTTTCTTTGTCTGGAGTAACATGGGTCTTTAGCAAACAGTAACTAATGTTGAGGCATGCAGAGTTGATCAAAAAAACCACAGCACTCTTAAATAATGGTCCCTCAGGAAAAAAAAAATCCAGAAGTAATGAAAAGTGATAAAATACCTGGGGATTTTCACATTGAGTTATTTACATTCATTCATTCAGTCGTATTTATTGAGCACTTACCATGTGCAGAGCACTGTAGTAAGCACTTGGGAAAGTACAATACAACAGATATGCTGAAACTCTTCCTGCCAGTCATGCGGTTTGTCATCCCTAGCCCTAAACATAAGCACTGCCTTGACAGTCCAGTGATGATGAGTTCAGATAATACAAATGAAATTGGGCGGTTTTTATATCCTTCCTAATAGAGTTTAAGCTCCCTAAGAGCAGGGAATGGTCTTGTGTTCCTCGAATGCTTAGCACAATGCACTGCACTCATGGGCTATTATAAATATGACAAATACTAATGAATTAGTGATAATGACAATAATTTTATGTTAATTGTTAAGTGCTTACTATGTGCCAGGCGCTGTACTAAGCAGTGGAGTAGATACAAGCTAATCAGGTTGGAAACCATCCATCTCCCATATGGGGCTCACGCTCTTAATCCCCATTTTACAGTTGACTGAGGCCCAGAGAAGTGAAGTGACTTCCCCAAAGTTACCCAGCATCCAAGTGGCAAAGCTGGGTTTAGAATCAAGGACTCCTGATTCCTAGGCCCATGCTCCTTCCATTAGGGCACACCTTATACATGCTATTACTGTTTACACATTGTTTTCTTGAATTGACATCTGAGTGAATTGGGCCCTCAAAATTTACTAATAAGGTGCTCACCCCATGTATTAGCTTCCTTGCTGATTAGGCGGTATAAAATGTTGAAGAATATGTGTTAGCAGATTGAGAAAAAGAAGCTTGAGACACTGAAAAGCATTGTCAAGCAAAATTGCAGAATCTCCTTCTCTGGAGATTTTTCAAGAGCTCGGTCCATGTTGGATTGGGTCAGTTTGGATGTAGCCCTACATGAGAGGCCCAAGGGTGGTTTTAGGCTTAATTATTTTGACCAGGTCTCCACCCGCCAAGTACAGTGGAAATTTGACAATTAACCAAACTGAGTTAATCAGCAGACAGCCTAACCAAGTCATACAAGCCAAAAATAATACGCTCTTGTGCCATCGGCTGTTTGCGTGGAGCAAGTTAATGGATAATTGCCAACTTTCTACTTTGCTTCATGCTGTGTAGACCCAGCCATAAATTATTCAGCTTGAGAGAGTCCAGTTCTTTCCCAATATGGGTGCTGAATAAGGCTTAACTTTTAGGAATCTACTGTAAAAAAAAAAAAAAATCTGCTCATGAAATAGCATGAATTTATTTCTTATTTGTAAAGCCCACTGGGCTATTCCTATTGCCCTGGCCTGTATGGGTCAGGAGCAAGTTTTGCAGCAATCAGGCAGTCAATCAATGGTATTTATTGAGTGCTTACTGCTTGCAGAGCACTACTGTGCGCTTGGGAGAGTTCAATAAAACAGACATGTTCTCTTCTCATAAGGGGTTTATAATCCACAAGGGAAGACAGACATTAAAATAAATTATGGATATGCACTTAAGTGCCATGAGGATGAGGGTCCTCTAGACTGTAAACTTGTCATGGGCAGGGAATGTGTCTGCTACCCTACTCTCCCCAGCACTTACTACAAGACTCTGCATGTAGTAAGCGTTCATTCATTCAATCGTATTTATTGAGCACTTACTGTGTGCAGAGCACTATACTAAGTGTTCAATTAATAGGATTGATTAATTGACTATCAGGTACTTAAAGGGTACAGCTCCAAGTTCAAGGGTGATGCAGAAGGGAGAGAAAGAAGGGGAAATGAAGGCTTCGTTGGGGAAGGTCTCTTGGAGGAGATGGGATTTTAATAACACTTTAAAGATGAGGAAAGTGCTGGCCTGTCTTATACGAAGTGGGAGGGAATTCCGGGCGGGGGGCAAGGGGAGATGAGATGGAGGTACAGTGGTTAGGTTGATGTTAGAGAAGCAGAGTGTGCAGGCTGGGTTGTATGTAGTAAGGAATCAGTGAGGTAAGATAAGAGGGGGAAAGCTGAGTGTTTAAAAACCGATGGTAAGGATTTCTGTTTGATGCAGAGGTGGATGGACTACCACTGGAGAGTCTTTCAGAGTTGGGAGATGTGGACTGAGAAGTCTTTTAGAAAAATGATCCAGGCAAGAGAGTAAAGAAAGAAATGGAGGTAAGGAAGTCGGTATGGAGGCTGATGCAGTAGACAAGGTGAAGTAGGAAAGATCCTTGGATCAACATGGTAGCAGTTTGGATGGAGAAGAAGGGGCAGATTCTAGAGATGTTGTGAAGGAAAAAGTGACAGAATTTGGGGCCATTTCATTCATTCATTCATACAATGAATGTGCAAAGCACTTTGTTTTGATGTCTGTCTCCCCCCCTTCTAGACTGTAAGCCCATTGTGGACAGGGATTGTCTCTATTGCTGACTTGTACTTTCCAAGCACTTAGTACAGTGCTCTGCACACAGTAAGCACTCAATAAATATGATTGAATGAATGACTGTACTCAGCTCTTGGGAAAGTGCAGTATAACAATAAACAGACATATAACAACAAGCAGACACATTCCTGCCCACAAGCAGCTCACAGTCTAGAGGGCAAGATAGACATTAATATAAATAAATTACAGATATATAAAGATATATATATGATGGGGAGATGGGCAGGAGGATGAATAAAGAAGCAAGTAAGGGTGGCGCAGAAGGGAGTGGGAGAAGAGGAGAGGAGGACTTAGGGAAGACTTCTTGGAGGAGATGTACCTTCAATAAGGCTTTGAAGTGGGGAAGAGCAATTATCTGTCTGATAGGAGGAGGAAGGGCAGTCCAGGCCAGAGGTGAGATGTGCGGGAGAGGTAGGTGGCAAGGTAGATAAGTTCAAGGTACAATGAAAAGGTTAGGATTAGAGGAACAAAGTGGGCAGGCTGGGTTGTAGTAGGAGAGTAACGAGGTGAGATAGGAGGGGGCAAGGTGATTTAAGTGCTTTAAAGCCAATGGTGAGGAGTTTTTGTTTGATGTGGAAGTGGATGGGCAACTACTGGAATTTCTTGAGGAGTGGGGAAACATGATCTGAACGTTTTTGAAGGAAAATGATTTGGCAGCAGAATGGAGTATGGACTGGAGTGGGGAGAAACAGGAGGCAGGGAGGTCAGCAAGGAGGCTGATACAGTAATCAAGTCGGGATAGGATAAGTGCTTGCATTAATTTCTGCAGTTGTCTGCAGCGTGTACTTCGGCAAGTCAATTAACGTCTCTGTGCTGGTCCAGCCCAGGGTTGTGATTTATATACTGCCAACCCGTTGGGAAACCATGTGGAACAGGAACTGCGTCCAATCTGCTTAGGTTGAATCTACTTCAGCATTTAGTAGAGTGGGTGGCATATAATAAGCACTTTATCACAATTATTATTGTTGTTATCATTATCATTACCTTGCAATCAATGTCCCAGAAAACTACTTCCATTTACATCACTGAGTCCATAGGAAAGCTGTCCTGCTCTCGGCTTCTTCATATAGCACTGAACTTTTCAAGGCTGTCCCTACAGTATTGCCTGGGGTCTGCCTTAATTTTTCATGTAACACTGAGTATGGTAGAGTAAAACCTGACAAAAAATTACAAATAGATTTCCAGTTCTCAAAACCGTATTTCCAGCCCACCCTTCCTCCCCTTCTTGAAGGTTCACAGGATAGTAAAATAAAATCAGAATGATTCGCTACCCACCGAGTATAAGCAGTGACCCTGGGCTGTTTACGATGCAGTACAAAGCTGGATGTAATGTGGTAAAGTGCTGTTTGGACACTTTGGCAATGATAATTATCTGAATCTGATACTTTCATTCCACCTCTCACCTCTCTCCTGCCATCACCGGACCCTCGGGGCATTTTCAGGATTTCTGCAGAGGGCAAGGTCTTGGGTGGAAACCTTATTGCCAGGGCACCAACAGTTCATCCTTGCCCAAACCAAGCACCGGTCTTCATTCTGGCCTGGTGCATGGTGAACAAGAGCCAAAAGTGAATATCTTTTATCCTGGAAAGGAGAAGGGTTTGGAGGGGGTTAGGGGATGTGATTAAATTGCTCCAAATCAGACTGTGCAAACTGAACAGTCTGTTCTTTTCACCCTGTTCTCTAATGCAAGAACAAGGGGACACGATGGAATTAATAACTGGTAAATTTAGAACAAATAAAAGGAAATAGGTTGGGTTTTTTTTTCACACAGCCTGTGGAATGCACTGCCGTGGGCAGTCACAGAGTCCAATACAGGGGCTGGTTTTTGGGGGGTGTTTTTTTTTTTTTTTGGAAAGTCTGGCTCTTTTATGACCAGCAATAACATTTATAGTTATGCAAGCACAGATAAGGCTAATCCGATCTGCGACCACAGGATGTAAGCTGATCACAGCCAGGGAAAGAATTTCCCCCTTCCCATTGCCCCCGAGAATAACATTACACAACTGGCTGGGTCTGTTTTGAAGAATTGAAACTCCTTCCTCTGAATCATTACCTATTGTCTCCTGCCAAGGAAAGGATTCCAGGCCTGCTGAGAAGGGCACAAGTCCATCCTACACAAAACTCAGTGTGACGGCCCATTCTTCACACCACAGTTGGGCCGTTTGGCAGAGTCTCTCCAACGCTTTCTCCCATTTCAACTTGAGTTGTGAACCCAGCTAGGGACAGGGACCGTGTCTAATTCCCTCCTGCGTATTCTCACCCGGCGCTTAGGACAGTGTCCTTATGTGCTTAATACATACTACTACTACTACTCTCATGCTGCTGTGCCTAGTTTTCCCAGTTTTGAGAAAGAAATGATTTGTGCCCAAGAGATGTTCTTAAGCTTTTAGAGAAGCAGTCCAAGCCCCTACAAGCAGCTTGTTTTCATTGTTGTTTAGCTTAGGGGAGCATGGCATAATGAAAATAGCATGGGCTGGGAAGTCAGAGGACCTGAGTCCTAATCACAACACCGCCATTTGCCTACTGTATGGTCTTGAACAAGTTACTTACCTTTTTGGGATGTTTTGGGGTTTTTTTTACCTCACTGATCTCCTACTACATCCCAACCTGTCCACGCAGCTCTGCTCCCCTAAAACCAACCTACGCACTGTACCTCAGTCTAGTCTGTCTTGCCACAAATCTCTTGCCCACAGTCTCCCTCTGGCCTAGAACCCTCTTCCCCTTCAGAGCCAATAGACCACCTCTCTTCCTACCTTCAAAGCCAAACTAAAAAAACACCTCCTCTAAGAGGTCTTCCCTGATTCACCCCCCATTTCCCTATTTACCCTCCCTTCTATGTAGTCCCATCCCCATCCCCACACCAACCACAGCTCTTGATGCTTTCCCTGCCAGGGCAGCAGTAGGGACTGTTTCAGATTGATGTCTCCAAATTGTACTCTCTTAAAGTGGCTAGCTCACATAAAAACATTGCTGAATCTAAACCAACTGCAGGAAGACTCTGGGACAAAACGGGAGGTCAGGAAAAAAAAAAGATTACATACAGAGACAGTCAGGAAAGAAACTCTCTCTTTTCCACTCCGAGCCGATGCAAGTCTTCGCTTTGGACTTCCCGGGAAATAAAGAAACTCCTTGCGAAAGGCCTACCATGAGGAGAATAGATGAGTGAATGATGTGGGCAGGGAATGTGTCTGTTTTATTGCACTCTCCCAAGCACTTAGAACAGTGCTCTGCACACAGAACTCACTCAAAATATGAATGAATGCATGAATGAATAATTTCAAAGAAACAAAGGTTAAGTTAAGGGCCAGTACCAGAGTGAGGTTAGCCTGCAGTTAATTCACATTGCCTAACTACAGTTGCTCTTCGTTGACCTACACCCTGCTAAGTGAAACTTAAGATTCTGATTTTGACTCTTCTGATTATGAGAAGCAGCGTGGTCTAGTGTAAAGAACATCCATCACCTCGCCCCCTCCTACCTCACCTCCCGTCTCTCCTTCTACAGCCCACCCCGTACCCTCCGCTCCTCTGCCACTAATCTCCTCACCGTACCTCGTTCTCGCCTGTCCCGCCATCGACCCCCGGCCCACGTCATCCCCCGGGCCAGGAATGCCCTCCCTCTGCCCATCCGCCAAGCTAGCTCTCTTCCTCCCTTCAAGGCCCTACTGAGAGCTCACCTACTCCAGGAGGCCTTCCCAGACTGAGCCCCTTCCTTTCTCTCCCCCTCGTCCCCCTCTCCATCCCCCCATCTTACCTCCTTCCCTTCCCCACAGCACCTGTTTATATGTATATATGTTTGTACATATTTGTTACTCTATTTATTTTACTTGTACATATCTATTCTATTTATTTTATTTTGTTAGTATGTTTGGTTTTGTTCTCTGTCTCCCACTTTTAGACTGTGAGCCCACTGTTGGGTAGGGACTGTCTCTATATGTTGCCAACTTGTACTTCCCAAGCGCTTGGTACAGTGCTCTGCACACAGTAAGCGCTCAATAAATACGATTGATGATGATGATGATGATTGGGCCTGAAAGTCAAGAGACCTGGGTTCTCATCTCAGCTCCACCACTTGCCTGCCGTGAGACTGAGCAAGTAACTTAAATTCTCTGTGCCTCAGATTCCTCATCTGTAAAATGGGGGTTAAATACCTCTTCTAGTCATTAGAGTTTTGCATAAAAGGAAAATAATGCAAATTGGTATTTGTTCAGCGCTATGTGCTAAATACTGCACTAACAAGTGGGGTTGATACAATCAGATCCGACACAGTCCCCGTCCCACGAAGGGATCACAGTCTAAGAGTAAGGGAGAACAGGTACTTCATCACCATTTTTGCAGACAAGGCACAGAGAAGTTGAGTGACTTGCCTAAGGTCACACAGCAGGCAAGTAGCAGAACAAATGGAGGAGCAGATGGAAATGAATAATAAAGAAAACAGCCCCACGGCCACCCAAAATACTTTCCATGCTTTGTAACCAATATACCAACACTGCAGCTGATTAGCTTCAGATGAACTTGTTCACTTCCCTTTGGGAGAGGAAGACTGTAGAGTGAGATAAAATAGTGCCTCCCCGAAGGGGACACAAACATCGTTGCATCCAGTAAACTTCAAAATGGGCCCTTTTTTGTGTGTTTGTCTGAGTCTGGGTCCCATTTCCTTATTTATTAATGGGCTGACTGACTCATCTAGAGTCAAGCGACTGGTTTCCCCACCAGCACGTGGATTTGCACATCTGCCAAGTGGAGTCAGAGAGAGAAAGAGAGAGAGAGATCATGGCCAACAACAATGGTCTTCCTCTCTCTGTGGGCCAATGGCATTTGGCCGGCAATAATCTGAGAATATCTTATCACCCGGCCGCCCGAAAGGCTCTGAAGTTCTGGAATCCCAGGGAAGCCACGTTTGCCAGCCGCAGATAATGGGGAGCATGGCCTGGTGGAAAGAACACGAGCCTAGGAGTCAGAGGGCCTGGGTTCTAATCCCACTGCACCACTTGCCTGCTGTGTAACTTGGACAAATCACTTCACTTTATTAAGCATCAGTTTCCTCATCTGTAAAATGAAGGTTCCATTCCTGTTCTCCTTCCTATGTAAACTGGGGAGTCCTATGGGGAACAGGCACTGTCTGACTTTATTATCTTCTACTTACCGCAATGCTTAGTACAGTGCTTAGCACATAGTAAGCACCCGTCTCACAAGCCCGCAACCTTGGTGTCATCCTCGACTCCGCTCTCTCATTCACCACTCACATCCAATCCGTCACCAAAACCTGCCGGTCTCAACATTGCCAAGATCCGCCCTTTCCTCTCCATCCAAACCACTACCCTGCTCGTTCAATCTCTCATCCTATCCCGACTGGATTATTGCATCAGCCTCCTCTCAGATCTCCCATCCTCCTGTCTCTCCCCACTTCAGTCCATACTTCACGCTGCTGCCCGGATCGTCTTTGTGCAGAAACGCTCTGGGCATGTTACTCCTCTCCTCAGAAATCTCCCGTGGCTACCAATTAACCTAGGCATCAGGCAAAAACTCCTCACCCTCGGCTTCAAGGCTCTCCATCACCTCGCCCCCCACCCCCACCTCTCCTCCTTTCTCTCCTTCTACAGCCCAGCCCGCACCCTCCGCTCCTCTGCCGCTAATCTCCTCACCTTGCCTCGTTCTTGCCTATCCCGCCGTCGACCCCCGGCCCACATCATCCCCCTGGCCTGGAATGCCCTCCCTCCGCACATCCGCCAAGCTAGCTCTCTTCCTCCCTTCAAAGCCCTACTGAGAGCTCACCTCCTCCAGGAGGCCTTCCCAAACTGAGCCCCCTCCTTCCTCTCCTCCTCCTCCCCCTCCCCCTCCCCATCCCCCCAGCCTTACCTTCTTTCCCTTCCCACAGCACCTGTATACATGTATATATGTTTGTACGTATTTATTACTCTATTTTACTTGTACATATTTATTCTATTTATTTTATTTTGTTAATATGTTTTGTTGTCTGTCTCTCCCTTCTAGACTGTGAGCCTGCTGTTGGGTAGGGACCGTCTCTATATGTTGCCAACTTGTACTTCCCAAGCGCTTAGTACAGTGCTCTGCACACAGTAAGTGCTCAATACGAATGAATGAATGAACATAACAGATACCAGAATCTACCCATTCTGTTGTATTGTACTTTCCCAGCTCTTAGTACAGTCCACTGCACCCAGTAAGGACTCACTAAATACAATCGATTGATTGAGTGGTGACGGGGCCATATGCAAGGAGGACTGAACAAATTTTTAGTCCACGAGGCCTAGTTGAGGTCAGCCAGGGCAGGGCTGAAGAAAGACCAGTTGGGCGTGGAACAGTAAAGAGTGCAGTGGCATGTCTATCTAGGATTCTATCATCACATCAACTGTCTTAAAGGGACAGGAGAAGGTTGTAATACCCAGAGGCCCAATCTAGATGGGCACCTCAAACAGCAGGTAGCAAACACCAGCCTTACAAAGGACAAAATTACGTCCCTACCTACCCTCATGATTATAATCTCACAAATGGTAGAAACATCTTTGATTGAAAAAGACATCTCTCTAGAAATATGGTAGGCTTGCAGACTGTCAAAAGGGATTTAATGACAATAAATTAGAAAACAGTGAGGAAAATGGTTCAGAGTCCTTCTAGACCTAGCCCTATCTCTAGCCCTTCACTTAACTGCTGAACCCTTCGGTTTTCTTTTCCTTACAAGGCAGGCGATTTCTCTCCACCTTTTTAAATCCTTCAACCATAAATCAGGTAGTGGCTCTAAAGCACTTTCAGCTTCTCTAAGACAGGTGTTTTGTGCTCAATAAATACCACTGATGGATTAATTGATTGATAAAGTACTGTTAGAGACGAGGGAAGGCCACTACCACGATTCTTTTATGTTGTACTTTTCCAATAGCTTAGTGTAGTGCCTTGCACCTGGTAAGTCCTCAATAAATCTGATTGATTGATTGAAGCATCCTTATCTGCCTGACTGTACAGTTTACTCTTGTTGATTCAGTTTTAGGGTGGTTAGTTTTTTCAGTCTTTACTTTTGCTGTGAAAAAGTCTAGCAAAACAGGAAATGAGTGTAAGCAAACACAACTTCTTCCATCTCTAAACTTGTGGACCCAAATTATTCAAGAAAGTGGTGTGGTCTAGTGGATAGAGCACAGGCCTGGAAGTCAGAAGGATCTGGTTCTAATGATGACTCCTCTATTGTCTGCTTAGAGATCCTGGGCAAGTCACTTCTCTGTGCCTAAATTACCTCATCTGTGAAATGGGGATTAAGACTGTGAGCCCCGCATGGGACTTGGACCATGTCCAATCCGATTAGTTTGTATGTACCCTAGTGCATAGTATGGTGCCTGGTGCATAGTAAGTACTAACAAAATCATAAAAAACAAACATCATCCTATTGGTCTCCTCACCAATCTTCCTGCCTCCAGTTATTCCCCACTCCAGACCATACTTCACTTGCCGGTCCAGATTGTTTTTCTGAAAAAAGTTCAGTCCACATCTCCCCATTCTTTAACAACCTCCAATGGTTTCCCATCCACGTTCATATCAAACAGAAGCCTTCTACCATCGGCTGTAAGGCCCTTAATCAGCTCTCCTCCTCCTGTCTTACCTCTCATTCTCTCCTCCAACACCCCAGCTCACACACTCCACTCTTCTATCGCCAACCTATTCACTGTACCTCAATCTCATCTACTCGCCTCCAACTCCTTGGCCGATTCCTCCCTCTGGCCTGGAACTCCCTCCCCCTCCATATACGAAAATCCACCTAAAATCGCATCTCTTTCAAGAGACCTACCCCAATTAAATCCTCATTCCCTCTACTCGCTCCCCCTTCTGCATTCATTCATTCATTCAATTGTATTTATCGAGTGCTTACTGTGTGCAGAGCACTGTACTAAGTGCTTGGAAAGTGCAATTCAGCAAATAGAGACAATTCCTCCCCAACAGTGGGCTCACAGTCTAGACGGGGAGAGACAGACATCAAAACAAGTAAATGGGCATCAATAGCATCAATATAAATAAATAGAATTATAGATATATCCACATCATTAATAAAATAAATAGAATAATAAATATTTACATATATACACAAGTGTTGTGGGGCCGGGGGGTAGAGCAGAGGGAGGGCATCAGGGCGATGGGGAGGGGAGGAGGAGCAGAGGAAAAGGGGGGGCTTTGTCTGGGAAGGCCTCCTGGAGGAGGTGAGCTTTTGGATCTGTACTCTTTAAACATGTGCCATCTAGCCCACCCTCACCCCCACAGTCCATATGTACATATCCTTACACTCTGCCGTTTTCCCTACCTAGACTTTAATGTCCCCTTCCCCCTCTAGACTGTAAGCTCCTTGTGGGCAACTCTATTGTACTGAACTTGCCCAAGCACTTAATATAGTGCTCTGCGTACAGTAAACACTCAATAAATAGAGTGATTGGGCCTTCTGATGGCAGTCCCACCCATCTAGCCTGTGAGTTTTGGCATGTGGTTTTTAGTATTTAATCCCTGGCTCGGGGGTGTTGGGAGAGTAGAGGTTAAGGGAATGCCCGAAAGTGTTAATAGCAGGTGGAACAGCTTGAAGACAAGCTGAACTCCTTTCTATTTGGAATTCTCAGCAGTTTTCCCTTTCCTTCCAGTAAGCTCAATGTTCCACCCCTGGCATTTGCTAGAACTGTAACAGCCCTGGAAAAAGCTCTTGCAGGGGGAGAAGGGAAGGATGGGAGGTCAATTTGGGTTGGGTTTCTTGACCTGGGAAGGCAGATTCTGGAAAGCGCAAGCAAGGGCTAGGTGGCTTCAGCTCACTAGCTGAGCCGGACACACGAGCTAAGGCCAGGGAAGTTAGTTTGGGAGTTACAGTCTAGGATCGAGCCCAGCTTCTCCCTGGAGGCAGACTGAAGTAACACCTTGTAGTCAGGAAAGTCTATCTTTCCTGTGTCTACTTTTTCCCATCACTTACAGAGTTTCCCACTAAATCAAAAATGGAGAAAGAACTGATATTCTGTGAGGTGGTATTTTTAATTCAGAGCTTCTTGGATAATATTTAGTTTCTGTGGTGTGATTTTTTTTCCTTTGCATACATAAACCTCCTTTTGGTTTATTTATAAGCAGCGAGAGAGTTGCTATTTTTATGACACACAAGGTTACAGTCAGACTGAAAGGTTGCCCCTGGAGGTACGCTAAATTCAGGGGGCTTAGTGGGGAACAGGTCTGTGGGGAATGTGTCTGAGTTAATCCAAACATGCAATGGGAACAGAACTGTGAAGACGGTCTGTTGGGACAGACTCTGCAGTGCCTGAGCTGAAAATGTCTAATAATGCTGCTTTTTCACAGAAGGGCGGCTCACAGATGACTGACTGGCTTTTTCTGAAATCCTGAAAAATTCACCTTTGGACATAGGCCAAACATGAGAATTTTTAACTCCACTTTCTCAGCATATTTTACAAGGAACTGATAGTTTCTAACACACACAACACACACATTTACTATACATGTATATATATACTTATATATGTATATTTTTGAGATGCTACTTAGGCACCAAAACTTCTGAGCTTTTGTTTTAAAAACTAACATATAGTACTGTATATTAAAAAGATGGAATAAAGTTAACTATGGTTATGCCATTTAAATAATCAAAATCTGAGGTATTTGCACTCAGTGTTGCCAGAAAGCATGTTTTCACTCTGTATTTTAGATAGAATGCAATGGCAGAATTAGGGAACATTCTTCCAGACAATCGATAGTATTTATTGAGCACCTACTGTACTGGGTATGTGGTGGTAGTTATAGTATTTATTGAGCACCTACTGTACTGGGTATGTGGTGGTAGTAATAGTATTTATTGAATGGCTACCATGTAATAGTAATAATCATTGTGGTACTTGTTAACTGATTACTATGTACTAAGCACAGGGCTATATACAAGATAATCAGTCAATCAATTAAGGGTACTTATTGAGCATTTACTCTGTGCAGAACACTGTACTAAGCACTTGGGAGAGTATGAACAACATTCATTCATTCAATCATATTTATTGAGTGCTTACTGTGTGAAGAGCACTGTAGTAAGCGCTTGGGAAGTACAACAACAGATTTAGCAGACACATCCCTGCCCGTAACGAATTTATAGCCCAGAGGGGGAGACCGACATTAATATGACTAAATAAGTGATTTATAATGTATAATTTTAAGATATGTACGTAAGTGCCGTGGGGTTAGGGGTGGGGTGAATATCAAATATAATCTGGTCGGACAAAGTCCCTGTCCCACACTGAGGTCATGATCTAAGGGGGAAAGAAAATAGGAAGTTCGCACACAAGGAAACTGACTGATTTGTCCAAGGTCATTCAGCAGGCAGGTGGCAGAGCCAAAATTAGAACCCAGATCCCAGACCTATGTTCTTTCCACTAGAACATGGTACCGTGGTGGTGGAAATAGTATTTACTGAGCAGCTACCGTGTACAGCGAGCACTCTACTAAGTGCCAGGAATGAATACAGGGTGGGGATTAGACCAATCTCCAGCCATCAGGGGGCTCCTGATATCAGAATAAAGCAGGCAGTGTGGACTGGCTGACAGACAAGTAAGGAAAGATGGACATTCAAAGTAACATAAAAGACAAGGACAAATCCAGAGAGGGCTGCAGATTCCCGTGGCTGGAAGAGAAGATTCCCAGGCCCCTCGCCCCTGTCAGTCCAGCAATGAGAACTGCAGCTTCAGCCCCGACTCCCCAACATAGTTGACTGCAGAGCATGCACTGCTGCTGCTTGAGCCCTTCTCTCTGCACTGGTGCAAAGCAGGAGAGGAGCAAGGGCCTGTGGGCGAGGTGGGGAGGGAGGGAAACCCCAGCACTACATGGGGGGCAGGCCTAGGGCTTGCGCTGCTGCCTCTTGCCCCCTTACTAGTACTTGGGAGCATTCAATAGCTATAGGACACAAGACCTTTGCCCACAAGGAGCTTACAATCCAATCATCTACACACAGAGGAGAGAAGTGCTTAAGTAACAGTAAATCAAGTGTGCATAGGGAGGTTCAGAGGACAGAAGTGCTAAGATGAGAGGGAGGATGTATCCCGGGGAGAAGAAAAATTAAACCATGGGAGGGCTTTCTGGAGGAGGTGGATCTGTCTGGATTTGGCACAATGCAGAGTCTGAAGAAACAATTGTGTTCGGGTACAAGGCACTGGACACAATGAGTACCATTCCTGTTGTTATTATGGTATTTGTTAAGTGCTACGTGTCAAGCCCTGTTCTAAGTTCTAGAGTAGATACAAGTTAATCAGGTCAAACACATGGGGCCCACAGTCTAATTACTGGGAGAAAAAAAAAATTGAAACCCCATTTTACAGTTGAGGGAACTGTGGTACAGATAAGTGAAGTGGCTTGCCCAAGGTCACACAATAAGCAACTGGAAGAGATTAGAACCCTGGTCCTCTGATTTTTCAGGCCCATGCTCTTCCCACGAGGCCACAATTTCCTTTAGCCAGGATCTACAGAAATGCAAATCCTGCATTAGAGGGGAACTGGATGTAATCTAAAAGCACATTGGAAAATAAAAATTTCATAATCAAGTCATTAATTCATTCAGTGCTTACTTTGTGCGGAGCACTGTACTAAGCGCTTGGAGGAGTACAATACAACAATAAACAGGCACCTTCTCTGCCACAGTGAGCTTACAGTCTAGAGGATGGAGCACTTGCTGTGACCAGAGTACTGTACTAAGTGTTTGAGAGAGCACAATAGAGCGAACAGAGACAATCCCAGCCCTCAGAAGGTTTCCAATCTAGTAGGGGAGACAGATGTTAAAATAAATTACAGGTAAAGGAAGGAACAGAGTTATAAGGATATGTGTATAAGTGCCGGGTGGTATGGAGCAGATTACTCAATCAATCAATGGTATTCATTGAGCATTTACTGTATGCTGAGCACTGTACTAAGTGCTGGGAAGGTATAGTGCAATAAAGTTGGTAGACATGATCCCTGCCTACAAGGAGCTTGTAGTCTAGAGTGGGACACAGACATTGAAATAAATTACAGAAAGGGAAAATAGTAGAGTATAAGGATATGGACATAAATTCTGTAGGGCTGGAGTGAGAATCAAAGTGCTAACGGGGCAATAATAATAATACTTATGGTATTTGTTAAGTGCTTATTATATGCCAGGCCCTGTACTAAGCACTGGGGTGGATACAATGTAATCAAATTGGACACGGTCCCTGTCCCACATAGGGCTCACAGTCTTAATCCCGATTTTATAGATGAGGTAACTGAGGCCCAGAGAAGTAAAGTGGCTTGCCCAAGGCCACACAGCAGACAAGTGGCAGAGCCGGGATTAGAACCCATGACCTTCTGACTCCCAGGACTGTGCTCTATCCACTATGTCATGTTGCTTCCCTATGTACACAGCCAAGTACATAGTGAACGCAGATGAGAGGGTGGATGGGAAAGTCAGGGAAGACCTCTTGGAGAAGATGTGATTTTAGGAGAATTGTGAAGGTGAGGAGAGTGGTGGACTGTCAGCTAAGAAGGGGGAGGGAGTCCTAGGCCAGAGGGAGGATGTGGGCAAGGCTTGGTGGTGAGATAGAGGTACGATGTGAAGCTTGGCATTAGAGGAGCAAAGTGTGTGAGGTAAGGTAGGAGAGAGAGCTGATTGAGTGCCTGATTCAAATATATTAGTTATTCCTGGGTGGAGAGGGAGGGTGTCCTCCCAAAGAGTGAGATGAGGGTCAGCTGAGGGTTTCCAAGCTTCCTGGACCTCCAAGGGCTTGAAGGTCTATACACTGCTCCTATCCATGTCCTTTCTCTAGACTTGTATGGGCCCCTTGACAGTGGGACAGTGGTTGCCAACCTGTGGCTTCCCAGCCCTCAGTTCTAGGACTTCCCATGGTGCCACTAACTTAAAATAGGCCAGGAGTGGGCCAGTGGGGCTCTGAGGACCTTCACCTCTGTTTCCAGGGTCCTTGTCTTTCTCCCCGTCATCCACAGTGGGGATCCACAGTGGAGGGCCAATGGCCAATGGATGACAGTGCCCATCCTTGGAGCTCCTACTTTGGTTTTGTTTCCAAGCTGGAAGCACCTTTGAGCCTCAGAGACAGGCAAGAGGGGCATTCTTCCAGACATGAACCCTGCCCAAACAAGGGTCAATTATGTTAGGGTTAGGTACAAGTTGAAAAATTTGCAATACATTGTATTTACTCATATAATTTTCCCATTTGCTTGCATAATTTTTGTATCCTTTAAACAGGGATGGGGCTATGACAATGGTTTTATAAGAATCAAATCTAGCAAGAAAGGAAGGAGAAAAAATAACATTTGGGAAGAGGAAGGTTAAGAGGGTGTTTGAGACTGTATCTCTTACTTGTATTACACTCTCCCAAGTGCTGCAAATCAATGGCACTCAGTGGTTAACTCCCATCACCCTTCTGCTGCTCCTTCTATTCCAATGCAGGGCTATTGCTGCTTACAATCATGTGTCACCAAAAAATCTTATTTCCTCCTCAAAAATACACACACACACACACACACACACACGCACACACACCCCCCCCCCCCATATCCTCTTTTCCAACCTTTCTCAAAAGAGCCTTGAGTTTAGATGCAAAGCAAACCTGTGCATTTCTTTGGTGAAAACTGATCTATGTCTTGTCTTAATAATCTCATTAAATCTTTTTGGAAAAGCCATTTCAGAAAGCTATTCAGCCAATCAATCATGATAAATGATGTGATGGACCTGGGGAAGGCCTGTTTCTTGAATAAATTTCCCCCCACAGTTAATGCTGTCCCATATACCTATTTACATTCACTAAATGGAGCTGTCACCAGAGCAGAGCACATAGGTTATTCATTGGATGGGTTTCTTAGAACAAAAAAACTAAGGGACAATTAAAGTTTGTGGAATTGAGGGGGTGATCGTCCCATCCCGTGGACACTTTAGCAATGAAGACTTCGGTTTTCTTGGCTGATCGTTATTGGATCCTGGGCCAATCAACTACAACCCCCTTATCCCCTTTCCCCTGGCTGTTCTCGGACACCCCAAGTTTGACAGGCAGTTATCATTATCCCGGGCACTTTAGTGCTCAGCCTAGTGCTAACCAGGATGTTCACTAGCCCCATTCTACAAATCCAGAGTCGGCATATTCCGCTTCAGGAACAAATGTCAGTTCTGTCCCTTGTTCAGATTTCCCCAGTCTATCCCTTCCTGCTTTTAAGAGTCAAGCTGATCCCTCTTCTTTGCTTAATTCTCAGTGTTCCCATCAGGGTTTTCTTGGGTACGAAAGCAGTTGCAATTTTGCATACTCTCTGACGACAACAACTCCCTTCAAAGTTAAGTCCTTCTGTAAGTTCACGTACATGCTCAGCTAAGTAGTAGCTGTATACTCCTCACTTATTGATTACCTTATTTGTAAATATTTCTCTGTCTGCTCCTAATAAAGTTTAAGCTCCTTGTGGGCAGGGAACATGTCTCAAGCTCTGCTGGGATCTCCTAAACACTTAATATAATGCCTCGTACCAGTAGGTAATCAATAAATAGGTAGGGCATTTTTTGCTTAAGAGGGATTCTGTTCCTAATTTTACACATCTAAAGATCCCCACAAAAACCGCATGCTATATTTAATTCTTTAAGTAATGGCCACCCAGAAACCAGGTGTTCCTACCCCATGCTCCCCTCACAGACCAGGTCCCCGCTCTCCCCACACCCTCTCTCCCCCTGCCCTCTCTTCCCCTCCCTCTTTGCCCCCCTTTCTCCCCACATCCCCCCCATCTCCCTGCATCCTCCTCCCAGGGCTTCAGCCCCTATTGCTACTCTGGTGGCTCTTATTTCAGTCAGTCCAAACACTAAGATGTCACCAAGAACACCCATGAATATTTGTGGCATTTGTTAAGTGCTTACTATGTACCAAGCACTATATTAAGTGCTGGGGTAGATTCAAGATCATCAGGTCCCCCATTGGGGTTCACAGTTTAAGTAGAAGGTAGAATGGGTATTAAATCCCCATTTTGCTGATGAGGGAACTGAGGCACAGAGAAGTTAAGTGACTTCTCCAGGGTCACACAGCAGGTACTTGGCAAAGCGGCAATTAGAACCCTGGTCCTCTAACTCTCAGGCCCGTGGTCTTTCCACTAGATCACACTGCTTCTCATGAAAACAGTCACCCAGGCAATCAAATAAACAGACTGTGTAGCAATTTTAGAGTCAGACTATGTTAATTCTCTGTTTTTAAATTAAGGGCTACATGGAAAAGGTGAAAGAGTTTTATGCTAATTCCCCAACTGCTGGAATCATTCACCAGATTAAAAATACCTAGGACTGCTGGAGTATATATTTAGGATTAATGTTTAAGTTTTACCAGCATATATCTGGATTAAGCAAATACTTCATTTCTTTCTAAATAAACAGTAGTGGAAAAAAACCCCACCTCACACAGAATAACAGCTGTAACTGAGAATAAGACACTTAACCTTAATTATTTAGCCTTCACCTTATGGTGTATTTTTCTTGTTTCACTTCCTAAAATCTTCACCTCTGTTGCCATGCTTAGTTTAGTGGTCAGTTTCATAGTTTCCATCCTCCTATTTACGATTTAAAGATGGTGTTTTTTTTCTTTTCTGGGATAGGTCACCTGGAGAGTGAAGTTGCTTTTCACAGTAGTTAAGAAGAATGGCCCACTCTTAGCTCTCCTTCACTACCTGGCACTAGCCATTCAAAGTATTCCCCACCATCTGGGTTTCCCTTGCTAAAGACAATCTGAGGCCTAACTTTAATGCATCAGACTTTATTTTCTGTTCACTCTTGCTCTGTGTATCTAATGCACTTTAATTTATCAGAGAGGAATAGCATTTCTTCCACAGAAAGATGACTTATTTGTCATGTTATGATTCTGCCTGAGACTGGAATGTCTGTACCTTGGAATTTCTCTATACATGCCATTTTGAAATATAAAATCTGATAAAAGGCAGAAAATCTTGTCCGTGTTAAAATGTTTTTTTTCTGGAGAGTTTGCTTTCTCTGAGATACCCTTATTTGGTGGCACGTCTAAATCAATCAATCAGTCATACTCATTGAGCATTTGCTGCGTGCAGAGCGCTGACCTAAGCACTTGGAAGCGTACAATATAATAGAATTGATAGTCACGTTCCCAGCCCACAATGAGCTAAATCCCTAAAGGGTCACTTACTCCTTTTCCTGTATTTTTAAGTGGGCTAAGCAAACTCCCTTGTATCTCCTACATGGAAATCTCTGGGATGATCTATTAGCACTTGAGCACCATATGGGACAGGGACTGTGCCTGACCAGATTAATTTGTGTGTACCCCAGTGCTTAGTACAGTGCTTTGCACATAGTAGGTAACTAACAAATACCACAATTATTATAATTTCTGTTACTCTTGGGACCGCCCTCTGTCCTGAGAAGGTTCCATTGCACTTCTCTGACATCTGCTTGCCCTAGGGTCAATCAATCAATCAATCAATGGTATTTATTGAGCACTTACTGTGTGCAGAACACTGTATTAAGCATTTGGGAAAGTACAGTACAACAGAGTTGGTAGATAACATACCTGCTCACAAGGAGCTTACAATCTACAGGACTAAACTTCAGAGGAACTGAGGCTGAAGTCATCTGTCAACTGGAGGACCAATTTATTTGTAGTTAAATCTTTCAGTTTAAAAATGCACCACACATATCTTGAGCAAACCAGGGCTCTCGGCTCACCACAGGTCTGATGACTCATTGTGTTTGACTAACAGCACATTCTCCAGGAACTCAGCACACCTTATCCGGTATAACTTGAATTACAGCCACAGATATAGGGGAGGCCCCAAACCAGCTGTCAAAAAGGCAATATTTACATAAGAGAAGATATATGTCAGTGAATGATTAATGAATAGAAGTAACAGTTAATCTTTCTCAAACTGGTTTTTATATATATATATTTGTTCAGCGCTTACTATGAACCAAGCACTGCCCTGAGCACAGGGGTGGTTACAAGTTAATCAGATTGGGCACACTCCCTGTCCCACATAGGGCTCACAGTCTAAGTAGGAGAGAGAATAGGTATTGAAAGAGCTGGTGGTATAATTGTCCAGGAGTCCACCTTTTCTTTTCATCTTCTTAACCTGATCAATGGGTTTAACTTTCAGTCAGTCGGTCCATCGATTTCTTGAGCACTTACTGTTTGCAGAGTGTTGTACTATACCATATAGTACTGTACAGTCATTGTACTGTGACTCTATTTTCATATTAGTATAGTCACCGATCAATAGCATTTATTGAGCATTTCCTCTTTCCTGAGCTATTCCATGAAGACCATGCAGAGTGTGAGCACGCAGAGGGCAGAAAATATATGCCTTGACTTACTCCACGCTCAGTAGATGCCCAATAAATACCACTGACTGAATGATTGCAACTTCTTTGTATGCTTTTTGTATACCAGAGTTTCTCTACTGTTTCTGAGTAGACACCCTTTTTTTCTAACTTGATCAGCACAAAATCTGTCAAGTAATATGAGCCTTGTTTTCAACTCTTCTGCCTCTGGTCCTGTACTTATGCTCTTCTTTTTGCCTGGAACTCCCTCTCCCTGCAAATCCACCAGACACAGCTCTCCCCATCTTCAAAGCTCTTCGAGATCCCATCTCCTCCAGGAGGCCTCCAGGATTAATATTTTCTTTTCCCTAGATCATAGCCCTCCACAACTGGCACTCCAGCCCTCCTGTACCAACTCCTCACCCAAAATATTTCTGAACACATCAATTTACATGCCCATATTTTTCATCCCTACATGTGCATTTTCTCTTTTGAACATCTGACAATTCAGGCAGTGTAGACAGCCAATCAGGATCATTCAGGCCAAAGGGATTGCCCTTTCAATTCACAATTTTATTTTAAATCAACTGACTTCACTTGGCCTGTGCAGACATGGCTTCTGGTTTTCAGAAGTATGTTCCCATTTTATCTTGGTTGTGCCTATTATTCAAAACCAGCCAGACTTCCCTCCTCAATTAATGCATGTTTCACTGATGTTTTCTTTCCTTTATCGAGATATTAGTAGCACCTCTATGGTATTCCACTCTTACCTTCTCCCCACAAATTCCCAAGCAAAGCCTCATCAACAAGTACCATCTTTTCCATCAGTGAGGATGCACCATTTTCATTCTTCCTAAGTCTGTCAGCTTCTCCAAAGATGGAATAGTAGATAACCTCGCCAATAGCTGAAGTTCCATCTTCTCTGCAGTGATAAAAATGCTAGGTGTGGCTAAACCTTTGTTAAAGTAAACCGCTTGTCACTGGCTTGCCAACACAGTAGGGTGATGTGGCATTTTGTTGAACTAGTAGGTGTGGGAATTGCGTTTATGTTCATCTACTGAGTCATTTGGTCAAAACTACAAAAAAGCATTTATGAAGGGCTCACAGGGTGCCTGATATTGGATGGGAACTTTTCGAGAAGCTACCCATGAGGGTTTGCCTTTCCAACCAGTTATGGTGTGTGGCTATTTGTAATGCCCCAAATTGAATTGGCCATGGGCCTGCCCAACTCCGAGTGACCCATAAAAATCTCAGCTTGCAGCTAAAGCTCACTCTCAAATGCCACCGAAGACCTCCCTCTTGCCAAATCCAACAGATTCTATTCAATCCTCAATCTTTTTTGTCCTCTCAGTTGCCTTTGACACTGTGGACCATTACCTTCTGGAGATGCTGTTTCACCTTGATTTTACTGGCAAAGCTTTTTCCAAATTCTCCTACCCTTACAACTGTTCCTTCTTCATCTCTATCACTGGTTTCTCATCCACCTGTCACCTCCCTAATGTGGCGTCCTTGAAGACTCTGTCTCTTGAGGCTGTCAGTTCCTCCTCTAGACTGTATGCTCCTTGTGGGCAGGGGACATGTCTGACAACTCTGTTATATTGTATTCCCCTGAGAACTTGGAGAGATTACGGAATTCTCAAAGGATTGGATCTGCTTGCATTGAAATGGATGAGAAAGAGAGAGAAAGAGAGCTGCTATGAGAGCACATACACTGCAGTGAGTCAGTAGCTTGACTGTCCATGTTTCCCTACTCCTCAAGCACCTCCAGTGGTTGCCCATCCACTTCTGCATCAAACAGAAATTCCTTACCATCAGTTTTAAAGCAATCAATCACCTTGCCCCACCTACCTTACCTCTCTGACCTCCTACTACAACACACCTGCACACTCCTGTCCTCTAATCCCAACCTACTCAACCGTGATTTCATCCATCTATCTGATGACCTCTAACCCACATCCTGCCTCTGGCCTGGAATGCCTTCCCCCTTAATAGCAGATGATCACTTTCTCCACCTTTATGAAATGAAACAAGAATAGCATGAAGTTGCAGAGAACCAGAAATTTCATTTGACCATGAGTCCTGACTTTTCCTTTTCTTGTTCCTCTGAAATCATAAACCTGGTACTAGAGTTGGCAGTTGGCATCTTCTTTGGGATAGCTAAGAGGCAATCTGAATTCCAGAAACTCTCACTCATCTCCACCTTCAAAACCTTGTTAAAGGCACATCTCCTCCAAGGCCTTCTTCGACTAGGCTTCTTCGACTATTTCTTCTTTTCTCACTCCCTCTGTCTCGCCCTTTCACTTGGATATGCATCCTTTATTCACCATCCCTCAGCCCCAAAGTTGCTCATGGACTGGAAGAAAGAATTAACCTAGAGTGTGAGCCCCATGTGGGATAGGGACTGTGTCCAACGTGATTAACTTTATCTCCCCCAGCACTTAGAACAGTGCTTGGTGCATAACAAATGCTTAACAAATGCCATTTTTAAAAAAGAAACCTTCCTTTTCAGAAATTCCGGATTTATTTCAACACCCTCCCAAGCTACACTTCCTCTGTCCGTGCCCATCAGAGCCTTAATGCAGATCTGGACTTTGAAATCAAAAAGGGAAATAGTTGATTCTAGTTTTGATCTGTGAGGAAAGGTGACACATTTGAAATGGGTTTAAGTAGCAGTATGTGTTATATTCAAATTAATGAAAAGGAAATATGCATTTCATCTTAATCCTGGAATTGAATGGTGCGGGGGGGGGGGGGGGGGGGGGGGGGGGGCGGGTGCAAGCAAAGGGGAGAAGTTGAGGGGAATATCTTTTTTGATACTTTACTCTGGTGATCAGTGAAACCAAGAATAGCATGAAGATGCAGAGAACCAGAAATTTCATTTGACCATGAGTCCTGACTTTTCCGTTTTTTGTTCCTCTGAAATCATTCACCTGGTACCAGAGTTGGCATCTTCTTTGGCCTAGCTAAGAGGCAATCAGATTTCCAGAAACACTCACTCAGATTATGTGACATTTTGAAAGTGTAAAGTACATATTAAGTAATGGTGACTCTGTCATGTAGAATTACAGCGAGCGGTCGTCTCCAATCTTCGGTCAGCAGAGAGGTGGAGCTGCTGCAAAGTAGAGAGGGAGGGGAAGGAGAGGGGAAAAAAATACATCTCTTCACACTGGTTTGAGTTTTGCAAATTATAGTTGGTTTTGAAAAGTTAGCGTCCAAGTCCCACCTCTCTTCTGGTTAACACTGCCATATACTGGATCCCTGTCACCCAAAGAGAAGTGGAACCTGCCAACTGAAAGGGCTGATTAAAAAATAATTAAAATCAGTTTTCTACTAAACTTGCATGTGGAGTTGGCCAGATCCAGTGAGTGAGTAATTGTGTCTATTCAGCAGGGACTTTTTTTATATTCTTCCAAATCTCATTTGCATCATGGCTGTCTCCCAGTTTGTCCCTTCTAAAACAGTTTTCATTTCTTTTGTCTCCACATTTTGAGTACTAATGAGGTCAGTTCTTTTTCCCGCCTGGGATCATCATGGCTCTAGATTCAGCATCGGCAAATAAAAAGAGCTATGGTTTGCTCAAGGAGGGTGTGTGCACTTTAATGGAAGAGAATTTGACCATGGAAAATCAATCTATCCTCCCTAGTTCCAAGAAGCAAACCAGGCTAGCTGCAAAATTAATAGACAGGAAACACTCTCTTTATGATCCATGAAAACTTCAACTTCTATGTTGTTATTATGTGTAACAAGTCCTTGCTGCCTAACCCAAAAGTCTGGTTGATTAGTGTGGTAGTTCAGATAAGTACAAGTAGTTCAAAAGCAAATTCCATATCTTTAAGTGCAACCACCAAGGTCTCCAGAGTTGTGAAAACTCTCAGAGGGAAGGAAACAGGCTCCAGTAATCACGAATTTCCAGGCCAAGGCAGTTGCTAATGCTGACTTCATAGCGTTTGTGGTCACCGAACCAGGAGAGAAATCTGGAAAAAAAATCGCAAACCTTGTGAAATGATTTTTCCCTGGCAAGAAACTTACTATGGGGCCATGCTTCCCTTATGGTTGTGCCATCTTCTGGACTGTCAAACCTATAACATTTTGTGGGTGGCAACATGATGTCATTTTTATTCAGCAGCTTGTAATAATTTCCACTCTCGGCCCTTCGTGAAAGGATGAACGTACTGAAATAAGTGGGAATCTAAGCTCACAGATGGCAGTATCACTTTTTTTCCACTGAGATTACAATGCTCTTCTTTCTCTTGGAATGACAATTATGCTGACACGAAGATTACATCATACTATCATCCTTGAAATGTCAGAGTTTAAGGTTTTGAGAGCAGCTGTCAAAATAAAATATATCTCATTAGAAGTTTTGGAACTCCCCTAGGCATGCCCTCATTAGTTTGTTTTATTCAGAACACATCAGAAGTGGAATTTAAATACATCAAAAGTTGAATCTTCTGAACTTATTTACACCCTCCTTAACGCTCACGTGTATATTCATTCATTCATTCATTCAATCGTATTTATTGAGTGCTTACTATGTGCAGAGCACTGTACTAAGCGCTTGGGAAGTACAAATTGGCAACATATACAGACGGTCCCTAACCAACAATGGACTCGCAGTCTAGAAGGGGGAGACAGAGAACAAAACAAAACATATTAACAAAATAAAATAAGTAGAATAAATATGTACAAGTAAAATAAATAGAGTAATAAATACGTACAAGCATATATACATATATACAGGTGCTGTGGGGAAGGGAAGGAGGTAAGGCGGGGGGATGGAGGGGGGAGGAGGGGGAGAGGAAGGAGGGAGCTCAGTCTGGGAAGGCCTCCTGGAGGAGGTGAGCTCTCAGTAGGGCCTTGAAGGGAGGAAGAGAGCTAGCTTGGCGGATGTGGGGAGGGAGGGCATTCCAGGCCAGGGGGATGATGTGGGCTGGGGGTCGACGGTGGGACAGGCGAGAACGAGGCACGGTGAGGAGATTAGCGGCAGAGGAGCGGAGGGTGCGGGCTGGGCTGTAGAAGGAGAGAAGGGAGGCGAGGTAGGAGGGGGCGAGGTGATGGACAGCCTTGAAGCTGAGGGTGAGTTGTTTCTGCCTGATGTGTAGGTTGATTGGTAGCCACTGGAGATTTTTGAGGAATGTCTGCTCAATTCATTTTGACCACTCTAGTTGTAAATATTTTTCTATTTGTTTCCTTGTTAGAGGGTCAGCTCCTTGTGTTCCTTCCCAAGCACCTAGTACAGTGACCCACACCAAGTGGATGCTCGATAAATTTTATTCCTACGTCTAGACTCAAGAACAATTTGTGTCATCCAGCTGTGCTACAAGACGATCGGGTTGGACCCAATCCATGTCCGACATGGGGTTTACAGTCTTAATCCCCATTTTACAGATGAGGTAGCTGAGGTCCAGAGAAGTTAAATGACTTGACTAAGGTTACACAGTAGACAAGCGATGGAGCCGGGATTAGAACCCAGGTCCTCTGACTCCCAGGCCCATGGTCTTTCCGTCATGCTTAAAAGTAATAGAATACCCTGTATTCATTCAGTCTTAATTATTGAGCACTTACTGTGTGCAGAGCACTATACTAAGCTCTTGGGAGAGTACAATATAACAATAAACAGATACATTCCCTTGCTCACAATGAGCTTACAGTCTATATATACAGAATACACTATATCCATACATACAGTATATACAGAATATATAGAGCGTGGGCCTGGGAGTCAGAAGGTCATGGGTTCTAATCCCAGCTCCACCACTTGTCTGCTGTGTGACTTTGGGCAAGTCACTTCACTTCTCTGAGCCTCAGTTACCTTCATCTGTAAAATGGGGATCAAGACCATTAGCCCAAGTGGGACAAGGGACTGTGTCCAACACTATTTGCTGGTATCCAGCACTTAGTACAGTGCCTGGCACTTAGTAAACGCTTAACAAATACCATCATTATTATATATGTGTGTATATATATATATATGAATTAATTAGTGACAAAGAAGTAACATGTTCTCTACTCACAAGGAATTTCCATTCTAAGCAGGGAGACAGAAAAACATAAAAATATTTACGAGGAGGGAAGTCAAGATAAAAATTGACTGTACAGTTGAATAAGCTCATAGACAAAAGTGCTGGAGATGAGTATAAATAAATTGGTAAGTTCCTAATAAGCCATCCGAGATAACTGATGCATTCATTGGATTTAGAGTACTGGGAATTAGATGGGGAAGACTTTCCAGAGAAGTTGGGATTTTATGTAAGCTTGTAGGAGAATGTCCAGAGAGTTAAGATCTGACAGATTTGGGGAAAGAAGGAATAAAGCATCCCATGAATTGAGCAAAAAAATTACATTTGATAGAGTTATCAATGATTAAATACTCCTAGCCTTCGAGGTTGAGTTTCCTTCCTCAATTTCATTGCTGGATCCTCTTGCACCTCTCATCCTGTACCATTGGTGTCTTCCAAGGCCCCGGGACGGGTCCCCTTCTCTTGTCACTCTACACTCACTTTCTTGGGAAGGTCATCCCCTTGTGTTTTTTTTAGCTACCATCTTCAGGTGAGTGATTCCCAAATCCATCTCCCCAGCCTGATCTCTCACCTAATCTTACAATCCCCCATTTCTTCTTATCCCCAGTACATCTCCACTTGGATCTCCCAGTGAAATCTCACACATGCCTAAAACTGAGCTTCTCATCTTCCTTCCTAAACCCACCCCTTCTCTTAACTAGCCCATCTTTGACCCATTCTCCCCATCTCATTGGTGTCATCCTCAACTTCTCAGTATCTTTTATAAAGGTTATGTACTCACATGGCTTGTGATTATATACCGTCTGTCAATAATCAGTCAATGGTATTTATTGAGTACTTACTGTGTGCAGAGCACTGTACTAAGAGCTTGGGAGAGTACTATACAACGGAGTTGGTAGACACATTCCCTGCCCACAAGGAGCATACAGTCTAGAGGAGGAGTTTATAGTTTAGAGATGTGCTGTGTGGTTTGTAATTCATCGCAACTGACTGTGGCATGCTGAAAACTTTGTAACCGTAGGTTGTACTTTAGACGGAGTTGAGGACTAGGCAACCAGGGTCCTTCAAGGCTCTAGATAAGCGTGATGGATTAATAACATCATCATCATCATCATCAATCGTATTTATTGAGCGCTTACTATGTGCAGAGCACTGTACTAAGCCCTTGGGAAGTACAAATTGGCAACACATAGAGACAGTCCCTACCCAACAGTGGGCTCACAGTCTAAAAGGGGGAGACAGAGAACAAAACCAAACATACCAACAAAATAAAATAAATAGGATAGATATGTACAAGTAAAATAAATAAATACATAGAGTAATAAATATGTACAACCATATACACATATATACAGGTGTTGTGGGGAAGGGAAGGAGGTAAGATGGGGAGATGGAGAGGGGGACGAGGGGGAGAGGAAGGA
Organism: Tachyglossus aculeatus; assembly: GCF_015852505.1. Taxonomy (NCBI): domain Eukaryota; kingdom Metazoa; phylum Chordata; class Mammalia; order Monotremata; family Tachyglossidae; genus Tachyglossus; species Tachyglossus aculeatus. The sequence goes on along the minus strand of NC_052100.1, from coordinate 23,784,823 downwards.
AGGGGCTCAGTCTGGGAAGGCCTCCTGGAGGAGGTGAGCTCTCAGCAGGGCCTTGAAGGGAGGAAGAGAGCTAGCTTGGTGGATGGGCAGAGGGAGGGCATTCCAGGCCCGGGGGATGACGTGGGCCGGGGGTCGATGGCGGGACAGGCGAGAACGAGGTACGGTGAGGAGATTAGCGGCGGAGGAGCGGAGGGTGCGGGCTGGGCAGTAGAAGGAGAGAAGGGAGGTGAGGTAGGAGGGGGCAAGGTGATGGAGAGCCTTGAAGCCCAGGGTGAGGAGTTTCTGCCTGATAACATAAAAGAGAACGGCCGAGGAAGGTTTTTTTGACACAAATGGCGGGGTGCCCACTTCGAGAGGCAGAGGCCATCAGGAGGAAACATCACCTGCTGCATTGAAGGACAGGATAGGATATGAGGATAGCAGCTCCCAACCAACCGACCACGGAGGGACATGGATGGTGAAGAGGACCAATGGACCGCCCGTGGAAACACTGGCAACTGACATGAAGGGAGCATTTATGTAGCTAGTGGATGGTATCAATGGGTGTCCATTCCCCAGTAGTTACGGAGAGTGTATCCATCTGGTACACTAATGGGTGGTGCCTTTCCTTCTTATGTGACAATAACAAAGCTGCTTTTTTGCTAGTTCTGAGTACCTCCTCCTCATGGCTATGGGGTGCTGACTCACCCAGCGTAACACATTTCAGGTTTCATACTCCAGCAACTGCTAAATCCTGCCACCGCAACATTTCCAACAGGTAGGAAAGTCCCCATCCCATAGAGGGATCACAGTCCAAGGGAGAGGGAAAACAGATAATAATAATAATAATAATAATAATGGCATTTATTAAGTGCTTACTATGTGCAAAGCACTGTTCTAAGCGCTGGGGAGGTTACAAGGAGATCAGGTTGTCCCACGGGGGGCTCACAATCTTAATCCCCATTTTACAGATGAGGGAACTGAGGCCCAGAGAAGTGAAGTGACTTGCACAAAGTCACACTGCTGACAATTGGCAAGAGCCGGGATTCAAACCCATGACCCCTGACTCCAAAGCCCGTGCTCTTTCCACTGAGCCACGCTGCTTCTCTAAATGAAGATGAAGAAGTAGCATGGCCTAGTGGATAGAGCACAGGCCTGGGAATCAGAAGACCTGGGCTCTAATTCTGAATCCTCCACTTGTCTGCTGGGTGATCTTGGGCAAGTCACTTAACTTCTCTGTGCCTTAGTTACCTCATTTGTAAAATGGAGATTAAGACTGCGAGCCCCATGTGGAACAGGGACTGTGCCCAACCCGATTTGCTTGTGTCTATCCCAGCATTTAGTAAGGTGCCTGGCACATAGTAAGGGCTTAACAAATACCACAGTTGTTATTAGATATTCATTCATTCATTCATTCATTCATTCATTCAATCGTATTTATTGAGCGCTTACTGTGTGCAGAGCACTGTACTAAGCGCTTGGGAAGAACAAGTTGGCAACATATAGAGACAGTCCCTACCCAACAGTGGCCTCACAGTCTAGAAGGGGGAGACAGACAACAAAACAAATTAACAAAATAAAATAAATAGAATAAATATGTACAAATAAAATAAATAAATAGAGTAATAAATACATACAAACATATATACATATATACAGGTGCTGTGGGGAGGGGAAGGAGGTAAGGCGGGGGGAATGGAGAGGGGGAGGAGGGGGAGAGGAAGGAGGGGGCTCAGTCTGGGAAGGCCTCCTGGAGGAGGTGAGCTCTCAGTAGGGCCTTGAAGGGAGGAAGAGAGCTAGCTTGGCGGATGTGCAGAGGGAGGGCATTCCAGGCCAGGGGGATGACGTGGGCTGGGGGTCGACGGCAGGACAGGTGAGAACGAGACACGGTAAGGAGATTAGCGGCAGAGGAGTGGAGGGTGCGGGCTGGGCTGTAGAAGGAGAGAAAGGAGGTGAGGTAGGAGGGGGCGAGGTGATGGAGAGCCTTGAAGCCGAGGGTGAGGAGTTTCTGCCTGATGTGTAGGTTGATTGGTAGCCACTGGAGATTTTTGAGGAGGGAAGTAACATACCCAGAGTGTTTCTGGACAAAGACAATCCGTGCAGCAGCGTGAACTATGGATTGAAGTGGGGAGAGACAGGACAATGGGAGAACGGAGAGGAGGCTGATGCAGTAATCCAGACGGGATATGATGAGAGCTTGAACGAGCAGGGTAGCGGTTTGGATGGAGAGGAAAGGGCAGATCTTGGCAATGTTGCAGAGGTGAGACTGGCAGGTTTTGGTGACGGCTTGGATGTGAGAGGTGAACGAGAGAGCGGAGTCGAGGATGACACCAAGGTTGCGGGCTTGTGAGACGGGAAGGATGGTAGTGTCGTCAACAGTGATGGGAAAGTCAGGAAGAGGGCAGGGTTTGGGAGGGAAGACAAGGAGTTCAGTCTTGGACATGTTGAGTTTTAGGTGGTGGGCAATCATCCAGATGGAGATGTCCTGAAGGCAGGAGGAGATGCGAGCCTGGAGGGAGGGAGAGAGAGCAGGGGTAGAGATGTAGATTTGGGTGTCATCAGCGTAGAGATGATAGTTGAAGCCGTGGGAGCGAATGAGGTCACCAAGGGAGTGAGTGTAGATCGAGAACAGAAGGGGACCCAGAACTGAACCTTGAGGAACCCCTAAAGTAAGGGGATGGGAGAGGGAGGAGGAGCCCACAAAAGAGACTGAGAATGAACAGCCAGAGAGATAAGAGGAGAACCAGGAGAGGAGGGAGTCTGTGAAGCCAAGGTTGGATAGCGTTTTGGGGAGAAGAGGGTGGTCCACAGTGTTGAAGGCAGCTGAGAGGTTGAGGAGGATTAGGATAGAGTAGGAGCCGTTGGATTTGGCAAGCAGGAGGTCATTGGTGACCTTTGAGAGGGCAGTTTCCGGGGAATGTAGGGGACGGAAGCCAGATTGGTGGTGGTCGAGGAGAGAGTTGTCGTTGAGGAATTCGAGGCGGTGCATGTAGATGACTTGTTCAAGGAATTTGGAAAGGAATGGTAGGAGGGAGATAGGGCGATAAATAGAAGGTGAGGTGGGGTCAAGAGAGGGTTTTTTTAGGATGGGAGAGACGTGGGCATGTTTGAAGGCAGAGGGGAAGGAACCAGTGGAGAGTGAGTGGTTGAAGATGGAAGTTAAGGAGGAGAGAAGGGACAGAGCAAGAGATTTCATAAGATGAGAGGGAATGGGGTCAGAAGCACAGGTGGCCAGAGTAGCACTTGAGAGGAGGGAGGAGATCTCCTCTGAGGATACTGCTGGGAAGGATGGGAGAGTAGCGGAGAGCGTTGAGAGCCGGGGGGTTGGGGGGAGGGTGACTTTGGTGAGGTCGGACCTGATGGATTTAATTTTATTAATGAAGTAGGAGGCCAGATCATTGCGGGTGAGGGAAGGAGGAGGGGGAGGAACCGGGAGCCTGAGAAGGGAGTTGAATGTACGGAAGAGCTGACGGGGATGATGGGCATGGGTGTCAATAAGGGAGGAGAAATAGTTTTGTCTGGCAGAGGAGAGGGCTGAGTTAAGGCAGGAAAGGATAAACTTGAAGTTAACGAGGTAGGCATGGTGTTTAGACTTTCGCCAGCAGCATTCAGCAGCTCGAGCATAAGAGCGAAGGAGGCAGACAGTGGCAGTGATCCAGGCCTGTGGGTTAGTGGTACGAGAGCGGAGAAGGGAAAGGGGAGCGAGCGAGTCTAGCTGAGTAGAAAGGGTAGAGTTGAGAGTAGTAATCTGATCATCAAGATTGGGTAGAGAGGAAAGGGAGGCAAGGTGGGGTGTGAGGCGCTCAGAAAGATGGATGGGGTCAAGAGAGCAGAGATCTCTGTGAGGGAGTAATATGGATTTACGGGGAGAGGAGTGTGAGTGAGAAGGCAGGTGAGAAGATTGTGATCAGAGAGAGGGATTTCAGAGTTGGTGAGGGTGGAGACAGTGCAGCGGTAGGAGATGATGAGGTTGAGGGTGTGACCAAGTTGGTGAGTGGGCGAGGTGGGGTGGAGCAAGAGGTTGGCAGTGTCAAGGAGAGATAGAAGGCGGGTGGCAGAGGAGTCACCAGGGATATCCACGTGGATGTTGAAGTCTCCGAGGATCAGAGTGGGCATGGAAAAGGAGAGAAGGAAGGTGAGGAAGGGGTCAAAATCGTTAAAGAAGTTGGAGGTGGGGCCGGGGGGGGGGCGGGGGAGGGCAGTAGATGACGGCTACAAGAATCTGGAGGGGGTGGTAGAGGCGAATAATGTGGGCTTCAGAGAAAGGGAAAGAAAGGGAAAGGGGAGGAGGGATAGTGCGAAAGCAACACTGGGAGGGCGAGAAGGAAACCAACACCTCCTCCTTTTCTGGTGAGTCTGGGGGCGTGGTAGAAGATGTTGATCCTCCATATTACACGAGGTAACTGAGCACAGAGGAAGTAAAGTGACTTGCCCAAGGTCACATAGCAGACAGGTAGTGGAGCTGGGATTAGAATCTAGGACCTCTGAATCCCAGGCCTGTGCTCTTCCCTCTACCTTGCTGCTTCTCGTTCCCCAGTACCATTTCCAGCCCTCAGGAATGGCCTGAAACTTCACCTTGAGGAGCCATTATCTGGGGTCTTGTGGATCCCCTGGAGGCTTGTTGGCCTTGACTGTGGGTGTCCAGCGCCAGGGCAGTTCACTTAGGGACCCCTGGCCTGGGTCCCCCTGGCCTCAAGCCCAGTCACCGCTTAAAGAGAGCAACCAATCAATCAATCATATTTATTGAGCATTTACTGTGCAGAACCCTGTACAAAGCACTTGGAAGAGTAGAAAATAGAGTCAGTAGAGCAACCAGAGAGGCAGGAACTGAGCCAGTCTTTTCCCGACCTCCTAGGCAGCACGAAGCACAGCGGGAAGTGGGGTAGGAGGGAAAGGAAAAGGGGAAGTGTGGCCTGGAGGATACAGCTGGGATCTGGGAGTCAGTCAGTCAGTTGTATTTATTGAACACTTACTGTGTGCAGAGCACTGAACTAAATGCTTGGGAGAATATAATAGAACAATAGACACATTCCCTGCTCACAATGAGCTTTCAGTCTTGAGGGAGAAATAGACATTAATATCAATAAATGAATTACAGGTACGTAGATAAGCGCTGTGGGGCTGGGCGGGGGGATGAATAAAGGGAGCAAGTCAGGGCAACACAGAAGAGAGTGTGAGGAGAGGAAAGGAAAGGAGGACTTAGGGAGAAGATGGAGAAGATGGCCTCTTGGAGAAGATGTGCCTTCATTAAGGCTTTGAAGTTAGGGATAGTGATTGCCAGTCAGATTTGCGGAGGGAGGGCTTTCCAGGACAGAGGCAGGGTGTTGGCGAGAGGTCTGAAGGAAGATAGATGAGATTGAGGTAGAGTGAGAAAGTTAGCATTAGAGGAGCAAAGTGTGCAGGTTGGGTTGTAGTAGGAGAGTAGTGAGGTTAGGTAGGAGAGGTCCAGGGGATTGAGTGCTTTAAAACCAAGGGGGAGGAATTTCTGTTTGATGTGGAGGTGGATGGGCAACTACTGGAGTTTCTTGAGAAGTGGAGAAACATGGCCTAAATGTTTTTGAAGAAAAATGATCCGGGCAGCAGAATGAAGTATGGTCTGGTGTGGGGAGAGACAGGAGGCAGGGACGTCAGCGAGGAGGCTGATACAGTAATCAAGGCAGGATAGGATGAGTGACTCGATTAACGTGGTAGCAGTTTGGATGGAAAGGGATGGACGGAGTTTTACAATCTGACGAAAGTTGAATCGAGAGGATTTAGTGATGGATTGAATATGTGGGTTGAATGAGAGAGAGGAATCAAGAATAACACTAAGGTTACGGGCCCGTGAGACAGGAAGGATGGTGGTTCCGTCTATAGTGATGGGAAAGTCAGGGAGAGGACAGGGTTTGGTTGAGAAGATAAGTTCCGTTTTAGGCATATTAAGTTTCAGGTGACTGGAGGACATCCAAGTAGAGATGTCTTGAAGGCAGGAGGAAATGTCAGACTGCAGAGAGGGAGAGAGATCAGGGCTGGAGATGTGGATTTGGGTATCATCCCCATAGAGGTAGTGGTTGAAGCCAAGGGAGAGAATGAGTTCTCCAAGGGAATGAGTGTAGAAGGGGTCCCAGAACCGAACCTGAAGGGACCCCCACAGTTAGGGGATAGAATGCAGAAGAGGAGCCCGAGAGAGAGACTGTGAGTGAGGGACCAAAGAGATAGGAGGAGAACCGGGAGAGCATCAGCGAAGCCGAAGTTGGGTACTGTTGTTTCCAGGAGAAGGGGGGTGGTCGACAGTGTCGAAGGCGGCTGAGTGGTAGAGGAGGATTAGAATTGGGTAGAGGCTGTTGGATTTGGAAAGAAGGTGATCACTGGTGACTCTGGAGAGGGTAGTTTCTGTGGCGTGAAGGGGATGGAAGCCAGATTGTAGGGGGTCAAAGAGAGATTTGGGAGAGGAACTTGAGACAGTGGGAATAGACAGCCCGTTCAAGGAGTTTGGAGATGGGGTGGCGACTGAAGGGAACTGTGGGGTCAAGGGAGGGTTTTTTTAAGTATAGGGGAAACGTGGGCTCGGCACATAGTAAGCGCTTAACAAATACCATCATCATTATCATTATTATTATTGAAAGCAGTGGGGAAGAAGCCACTGGAGAGCATAAAGTTGAAGATGGAGTCAGGAGAGCTGGGTTCATTCATTCATTCAATCGTATTTATTGAGCGCTTACTGTGTGCAGAGCACTGTACTAAGTGCTTGGGAAGTACAAGTTGGCAACATATAGAGACGGTCCCTACCCAACAGCGTGCTCACAGTCTAGAAAGGGGAAACAGACAACAAAACAAAACATAGTAACAAAATAAGAGTAATAAATACGTACAAACATATACATATATACAGGTGCTGTGGGGAGGGGAAAGAGGTAAGGCGGGGGGGATGGGGAGGGGGAGGAAGGGAAGAAGAAGGAGGGGGCTCAGTCTGGGAAGGCCTCCTGGAGGAGGCGAACTCTCAGTAGGGCTTTGAAGGGAGTAGGGCTTTGAAGGGCTAGTATGGATTCCTCTGTAGTACATTATGGATGGGGCGTGGGGGTGTGCGGGGGGGAAGGGGGGGTATTTCTGCCATGGCTGCAGTGTTCCACAGCAGAAAGCTGATTCCCTCTTGGTTTTGATTTGATTGAGTGGATCTCTGAAAATCTGCCTGGCCTAGTGGAAAGAACACAGGACTGGGAGTCAGGAGACCTGGGTTCTAATCCCAGCTCTGCCACTTGCGTGTTGTGTGATTTTGGCCAAGTCACTTAACCTCTCTGGGCCTCAGTTTCCTCATCTGTAAAATGGGGTCTAACTGCCATCCTTCCCTCCCTTTTCCATTATGAGCCCTATGGGGCCCAGGGATTGGGTCTGATCTGATTGCTGTATGTTTGGCACATACTCTTTATCAAATACCACAATTATTATTATACCTCTTAGGCACTTTGATACAAACCTCACCCCCAGAGCAGTTATGTACTGTGCAGATTCCCTTCTCTGGAATTTATTCTAATGTCTATTTCCCCCACTAGATTATAAATTCCTTGAAGGGAGGGATCCTGTCTTCCACTCTATTGAACTGCACTCTCCCAGCCACTTAGTTCAGTGCTCTGCACTCTGTAGGCAATCAATAAATACCCTTGATTGATTGATAGATTGAAAAGGGACCACTATTTAGGACTCAATCAGTGTGAATAAGCTCACTGTGGGCAGTGTACATGTCTACCAACTCTATTATACCGTACTCTCCCAAGCGCTTAGTAGAGTGCTCTGCACATGGTAAACACTCAATAAATACCATTGACGGAATAAGATTCAGAAACCCATACCAGTGCTACAAGGACCTTGATGGGCTCTCCAAACCTGGTTTTCGGAATACTCAGCAAATTCTTGTTCTGTAATCTGTCTGCCTCTCCCCCTGGCAAGCGTGTGACCGTGGGCAAGTCGTTTAACCTTTCTTTGCCTTAGTCTCCTCACAGGCAAAACCTCGATTAAATATCCGTTCTCCCTCAATCTTAGATAGATCTGGTTCCGTTGTACCTCGCACACTGCTTTGGCACAGAGTAAACACGTAACGAACCGACGCTTGGTGCCCCGGGATTCGGTAGGTCTAATCCCGCTCCGCCACTCGTCTGCCGTGAGACCCTGGGCGAGTCGTTTCACTTCTCTGGGCCTCGGTTCCCTCCTCTGTCAAATGGGGATTGAGACTGTGAGCTCCACGTGGGACGGGGGCCGTGTCCAACTCGGCGCTTCAGTACAGAGAAGGATCGTGGCTCAGTGGAAAAAGCCCGGGCTTGGGAGTCAGAGGTCGTGGGTTCTAACCCCGCCTCCGCCTCTTGTCAGGTGGGTGACTTTGGGCAAGTCACTTCACTTCTCTGGGCCTCAGTGACTTCATCTGTAAAATGGGGATGAAGACTGTGAGCCCCACGTGGGCCAACCTGATGACCTTGTATCTACCCTAACGCTTAGAACAGTGCTTGGCACATAGTAAGCGCTTAAGCAATACCACCATTATTATTATCATCATTACTACAGTGCCTGACACATAGTGAGCGCTTACCAATGACCGCTATCATTATTATTGTTATTGTCGTTATTCATAACAACAGTAAAAGGGGGGGGGGGGGCTCCCCGGGAGTGTGCGTGTTTCGGGGCGGAGCGGACGGACACGGGCCGGGGGGAGGAGCCGCCGGGGCGCCCCCAGCCGCGGCGGCAGCCCGGATAGGGCCTCCTCCTCCTCCGGGCGGACCTCCCCCTCCGGCCGGGCCGCCTCCTCCTCCGGGCGGGCCTCCTCCTCCTCCTCCGTGCGGGCCTCCCCCTCCGGCAGGGCCTCCTGTCCCCCTCCTCCTCTCCCCCCCCGCCCCACCCCGTGCGGGCCTCCTCCGCCCCCTCCGGGCGGGCCTCCTCCTCCTGCTCCTTTTCCTTTTCCTTCTCTTCCTCCTCCTCCTCCCCCTCCGGCCGGACCTCCCCCTCCGTGCGGGCCTCCCGTCCTCCTCCTCCTCCCTCGGTCCCCCTGCCCGTCGGTGGAGCGGCGGCCGAAGCATGTTTGGGTCGGGTTGGGGCGGGCGGGCCGGGCTGCGGCTGCGACTGCTGCTGCTGCTCCTGGGCTGGTCCGGCTGGTCCTGCGGGGCCCGGGCGGAGGCCGAGGAGGCCGAGGCGATGGCCGAGGAGGCCCCGCACGCCCAGCACTTGTACACGGCCGAAATGTTCAGCCACGGCATCCAGAGCGCCGCGCACTTCGTCATGTTCTTCGCGCCCTGGTAACGCCCTCCCACCGCCGCCCCCGGGCAGCCCCCGGCCCCCGACCCCCCTCCCCCTCACGGGCAGCCCCCCCCCCCCCCCCGGGGCCGGCGGGGCGGGGAGGGAAGGGGGCGCGGGGATCCCCGGACTCCGGGCTCCCCTGTCCGGGCCTCCGCGGTGACGTGGCAGGAGGAGCCGCGCGGAAGGACGGAAAGGGCAGGGCAGGGGGGCAGCGGGGAAGGAGAAAGAAGACTGGGGGGGGGGGGGGGGGCGGGAGGACGGAGGGCACAGGGGGCGGGGGGGCTCCCCGGATTGTAGAGCGGCCCACCCACCCAGTAGCTTGGCCCTGTCCACCCTCCTCCCCTGGCTCCCCTTCCTCCCCAACCTCATCTGTACCTCCTCTCCCCATCTCCTTTCTCCTTCCCCTTCCCTCCCCCGCCAATCTCTTTCCCTCTTCTCTCCCCCCCCGCCCCCGGCCTTCCCTCCCCAAACCTGAACAAAGGATGGTGAGCGAACCCATGAAAAGCAACATGCATTCACCCCACCTTTACTGGGTCAGACCGGACCCCAGCATTTTATTGGACTGTTAGCAAATAGAACAGTTAATTCTGGGTGGGTGTGTTGGGGGGGGGGGGGATGGACAAGAGGGAGGGAGGAAGTGTATGTTTATAATAGTCTATTACAGAGTCTTCTAACAGATTCACTATGTTTCTTTGCAACTTCCATTCAGAGAAAAACAGGGCACCTCTTCCCCGCGACCCAACACCCTGAGACGTCCCAGCGGATCTCCTAGTGAGATAAACCTGGGAATTGCCTTACTAGTGTAGGTTCCCCTGGACCGTTGTTTTCATTCATCCTGTCCTCTCCTGCCCCTCAGTAGCCCAGCGAAGGTGTCTAAATTGCTGTTACAGTTCAACCTGATGATTGTGACAATTGTGATTATCAGAGGCTCTCAGATCTTATCAGTAGGGTGTGGGGAGAAGGTGAGATAATAGCTTAGTGCTCAAAGTGCAATCACCCCGGGGTCACGGTCTGCACAGACTAGGTGCTCAATAAATAGTATTGATTGATGGACCCCTATGGAACTGGCACAGCCATACCAGATGCCTTCCATCTGAAGCAGCGTGGCTCGGTGGAAAGAGCCCGGCCTTGGGAGTCAGAGGTCGTGGGTTCTAATTCCGGCTCTGCCACTTGTCTGTGTGACTTTGGGCAAGTCACTTCACTTCTCTGGGCCTCAGTGACCTCATCTGTAAAATGGGGATGAAGACTGTGAGCCCCACGTTGGACAACCTTGATTATCTTGCATCGCCCCCCAGCGCTTAGAACAGTGCTTGGCACATAGTAAGCGCTTAACAAATACCAACATTATTATTATTATTCCAAACCATAATCCCCCTCAAGTAGGTTTTAGGCTGCCCGGTGAAATGAAGACAATTCTGTGCAACTTATTTCTGTGGCTAGTTTGCAGTAGTAGGTGCTTCCCAGTGAAGGAATCAGTGGTTCAAGGTGAGTAGGAGCTTGTTGAAAATCACAGGTGGTGAGATTAAAAGTTAATCTTGGTTTTCAAAAGTTTATAAATAAGAAAATGAGAATTATTCCTCATCAAGTGTGATGATTCCTCTGTCGCTTCTCTCCTTGCCCTTTCCATAGCTCCACACCCACCTTCCAATAATGATAATAATAATAATAATAAATAATGATGGTATTTGTTAAGCACTTACCATGTGGCAAGCACTGTTCTAAGCACTGGGGCAGGTACAAGGTAATCAGGTTACCCTACATGGGGTTCGCAGTCTTAATCCCCATTTTTCAGATGAGGGAACTGAGGCATAGAGAAGTTACGTGACTTTGCCCAAAGTCACACAAGCTGACAAGTGGCAGTGCTGGGATTAGAACCCATGACCTCCAACTCCCAAGCCCGTGCTCTTTCCTGTAAGCTGTGCTGCTTCTCATTCATTCATTCAATCATATTTATTGAGTGCTTACTGTGTGCAGAGCACTGTACTAAGCGCTTGGAAAGTACAAGTCGGCAACATATAGAGATGGTCCCTACCCAACAACGGGCGCACAGTCTAGAAGGACTCTCCTTCTGAACCAGTTCTGCAGTCTTCGTTTCTTAAAGCACAATCCCAAGAGCATGTTCACCTCTGACATGTCCTGACGTGGCCTTTTCCATAATTCTTACTTGATAATTTATTGGGCTGTAGTTATGAGCGACTGTAAGTGTATTTTGATAAACAGGGGTCCCTGCAGACAGGGTGGTCGAGCGGTCTGAGCCTCTGAGTTCGGGGCTCAGTTTCCTCTGGAGTCATGAGTTCGAATCCCACTCTGGACAACCCTTGCTTCCCTCTAGTCTGTAACCTTGTTGTGGGCAGGGAACATGTCTACCAACTCTGTTACATTGTACTCTTCCAAGCACTTAGTGCAGTGCTTTGCATACAGTAAGCGCTCCATAAATACGATTGATTGAAAAAATAAATACAGTTGATTGATAGCTTAGTAGTTTGTGCTTTCGTCATCTTCTAGGTGTGGGCATTGCCAGCGATTGCAGCCAACATGGAATGAACTAGGGGACAAATACAACAAGCTGGAAAATGCCAAGGTCTATGTGGCTAAAGTGGATTGCACTACAGATACTGAAGTGTGTTCTGCACAGGGGGTTAGAGGCTATCCCACGTAAGTACAGAAGACTGCATGTTTATTATTTTGCAGGTTTTTCCACAGCCCTTTGCCAACCATGTAAAGGAATTTTTCAAGCCATCTTTTTTTAAATTTTGTTTTGTAAATGCCAAATCTAAGTGTACGCATTATGGCCAGGGTAAAGCTATATTAGATTGTCTCTGTTTTAAGTGCTTTGGTTTGTCCAGTGAAAGCAGAAGAGAAAAAATGTCTTTCAGACAACATAGGGCATTGGTACTTTTTAAAATTGGTTCCAGGTAACCAATGTGCATTAATTATATGATAATAATTTGCATTTGCGTAGCACTTTTATTTTTCCAAAGTGTTTTTGGATTTATTTCATTTTTATCTTCACAGCATCCCTGTGAGGTAGGGAGAAAGAGATAGCATCATCCTCGTTTTATGGATAAGGAAACAGGAACACAGAAGTTAAATGATATGCCAAGGACACACAGCAGGGTAGTACTTGAGGTGGAATGTAATGTGGGCTTCTAGACTTTCAGGCCTTCCCTTTTACCTCTGGACCACCCTAAATGTGGATGATAGCTGAGCGATCCTGCATCCGGTGACATTAATAATGACTGTGTTATTTAAACACAAGTACTGTGTGCCAACACCGTACTAAGTGCTGAGGTAGATACAAGATAATCAGGTCCCACATGGGACTCACAGTCTCAGTAGGGGGGAGAACAGGTATCGAATCCCCATTTTGCAGATGAGGGAACTGAGGCATAGAGAAGTTAAGTGACTTGCCCAAGGTCACATAGCAGGCAGCTGGTGGAGCTGAAATTAGAACCCAGGCCCTCTGACTCCCAGGCCTATGCTCTATTAGGCCAGGCTACTAAATGACCTCACCATTCAGTAAACCTTGTTTCGAGCAAGAGCATCGTAAACATGGAGACAGCATGAAGTGCAACATGCGTTACTATGTAATCGGACCCAAACAAATGTTCTAACCAGACCCTAATTCCTATTCTGGTAGGGAAAGAGGGGGCAGTAGCTTCTGGGGATCGGGGGCTTCACCTGGAGAACCGTTCGCATTTCCTCCCAGCTGACAAAGTGGGACTGTGGGCCGGGGACTGTGATCAGAGAGGGCTTGGGAAAAAATGGAAGATAGAGTAGAGTTGTCCTTCAATTCGAAGGTCATGTTGACACCAGTGAAACGGTAGTCATGCTTGTGTGTGTCTCCTAGAGAAAATCTCTCACACACTGTGCCCATGAAAATACAGAAAGGGTGCCATTTTGGGTCCCTTGTCATTCAGGATGAGCCTGACTCAAACACCAGTGGTTAGGACAGGAAGACTCTATCCCACTGCCAGCAGGACATGTGCTGCTGCTCATAATATATCGTAAATATAACGATGATAATAAATTTTGCTAGTAATGAGATGGCTTGTGACTAGGTGGTTGTATTTTGCATCATTTTTTGAAATAAAGGAAAAAGGTTTTTTCACAAATTCTGAAAAACAGTTTTTCTGATGCATTTTGCAAATTGAGAATTGGTACATTAGATTGAGCCTAATCATCTAGTGACCACTTCATTTTGCAGTCTGCCCACCTGAATTTTATTGGAGAAGCAGCATGCCTCAGTGGAAAGAGCCCAGGCTTTGGAGTCAGAGGTCATGGGTTCAAATTCTGGCTCCACCACTTGTCAGCTGTGTGACTTTGGGCAAGTCACTTCACTTCTCTGGGCCTCAGTTACCTCATCTGTAAAATGGGGGTGAAGACTGTGAGCCAGCCCCCTGTGGGACAACCTGATCACCTTGTAACTTCCCTAGCACTTAGAACAGTGCTTTTGCACATAGTAAGTGCTTAATAAATGCTATCATTATTATTATTATTATTATTTTTATTATCTACAACTTACATTAAGCAGAGAGTGGTCTTGTTTGTTTCCTTATAATTTTCTTTTGAGTTGGCTTTTCATACCTTGAAAAATGTATTCCGAATTGTTTGCTGTGTTTATTCATGATTCTGATGACCCATTTCTTCCTAGATGAAGAGCACTCCAAGCTTTGTAGCTATTTGAAGAATAGGAGAAAAGAAGTTTTGCTTTAACTTATATATATATTTTTTTAATTTTTCAGTTTAAAGTTGTTTAGACCTGGCCAAGAAGCTGTGAAGTATCAGGGATCCAGGGATTTCCAGACACTGGAAAGCTGGATGTTGCAGACTCTAAGTGAGGAACCAAGTGTAAGTGGATTGGAAATCTTTCCTTCCTCTCTCATCAGGCTAATGCCCTTTGCTCAAAAAAATTATCTTTTGCTCTCTAAGAGAAAGAGAGTTTTGCTGGGAGTGATATGACATTTCATACCGATGAGCTGACTGAGACTTGATCATTAGAATGCTAATGAAAGTGCTGCCTCTATTACATTGTTGTAAATGTTTTGTCCTTTTAATAACATGGAGTAGATAGTAAAACGACCATCAGCATCAGAGGTAGGCATTTTGAAAAGATTACATCTTTCGTTTAGGGGCAGTAATTTTTGTTTGAATGTGTTGCTGTCCCAGACAACTCTAGATCTGAATCTTATTTGGTATCTTGTAGTGCTGTGCTACAGATTTAAGTAATAAATATTTCTGCCTGTGATGTATCCTGGAGAACAGGGGGGATCCAAGACTAATGAGCAACACTATTAATAAGAATGGCCTTTAATAAGTGCTTGCTATGTATCAAGCATTGTTCTAACCATTATTATTAATAATAATTCCAGTACATTAAAATGAGATCATTTTGTGAAAGCAATTTGGGGAGTTCAAGGTCTTGCACTTTTATTTTCTCATTACTAATAACCCTCCCTTACATTTGTAATCTGCTTTCACATCTCTGATTTGGGTTTTTCCATATCTCATTCTTATGAGGTAAGGGGAGATATATTGAGGTGAGAGGTTAAGTGATTTGCTGAAGTTCACACAGTAGGCCACTTAGGAAACTACGGTGAAGAACTTGGTGTCCTGGACTCCTCAACTCCAGCTCTCTGCAGTGATTACAATGCTTTCTCCCTTAAAACTCTTTCATTTCAACTATTTTTCTCCACCCCACCGTTAACGCTGTGCAAGCTGGTCTTTTGTTCGTTCTGATGGCTGTAGGGAGCATTTGCCAGGTGCGACTTTCATGTATACTTGAACTTTGGGTAAAATGCTTTTTGTACAAATAAACCCCCGTGAAACCCTGCAGAAAAAGGGAATGAAACATTCTCAAACGCTTAAAATAGCCCTATCGAAAGTAAGAGAGGAGTGCTGCCAAGTCACTCTTTTGAATTGTACGGCCTTGAGAATTCAGAAATTAGTCTCACTTCACTAAACAGATTCTTCTTTGTTGATGCCCCCAGGAGGAAAGAAATGAGAGGATTATTTGAACAATGAACATCAAATCAGTAAACTTTTTTTTTTGTCTTCAGGTGTTACATGAATTTCGGGTTTAGATAAAAATGCTCTATTTAAGAGAAGGTGTAGTACAAATTATCTTCAAATTCACCTTAGTTTAAAAGTGTTAACTTCTCTGCCTCTTCGGCAGCCAGTCAAATCAGGAGTGATGTATTTCAGTCTTCTGTAGGCAGAGCGCAGTATTAAATACTTATGAGAGTACAGTAGAGCTAGTAAGTACGTTCAGTGCCCTAGAGGAACGTACAGTCTAGCAGGTGATACTACAGTAATTTACAGAGAGGACGAACAAGGAAAGTGGATATTTAAGTGAGTGTTTAAGTACTAGAAGAGTGCCTTCCAAAGTGCTATAAAGGGTGGTGAGGCTCTAAGTGTGTGGTTTATGCTAAGTGCTAGGGTGCTAACTGGAGGAGAGGACAAGTTAATCAGGGAAGGCTTCCTGGAGGAAATGCAGTTGCAGGAAGAGCATTAGTGTGGCCTAGTGGATAGACCACAGGCGTGGGAGTCACTTGTTTTCTGTGTGACCTTGGGCAAGTCACTTTTCTGTGCCTCAGTTACCTCATCTGTAAAATGAGGATTAAGACTGTGAGCCCTATTTGGGTCAGGGACTGTGTCCAATCTGATGAGCTTGTGTCTACCCCAGTGCTTAACATAGTGCCTGGCACACTGCGCGTAACAAATACCCCAAAAAAGTGTGGTTTATGCTAAGTACTAAAATGCCAGCTGGAGGAGAAGGCAAGTTAATCGGCACATAGAATAGTGCCTGGCACATAGTAAGTGCTTACTAAAGACGATGAAAGGTTAGAAACAAGGAAAGGCTTCCTGGTGGAAGTGCAATTGCAGAAGAGCATGAGTTTTAAATATTTTAATATAGTATTATTTTCAGTTGATCAGTGGTATGTCTTGACCCTCTTTGATAGAAACTGCTTCTCTGAATGACTGGCAAATTAGTCAGGGTACCTGCTGGGTGGTGTGATTGTGGTTTTATCTTTCTGATTTGAACTAATTCTGGACAATCACTAAGTTTATCAATAAGTGGTATTTATTGTTTTCTGTGTAAGTACTTAGGATAGTGCTCTGCACACAATAAGCACGCAATAAATACCACTGATTGATTGCAGAGTACTGCACTAAGCACTCGGGAGAGTACAGTCAAGTTAGTAGGCACGATCCCTGCCCTAAGTCAATCAATGGTATTGAGCACTTACTCTTTGCAGAGCGCTTGGGAAAATGCAGTGCAACAGAGTTGGTAGACATGTTCCCTGTCCACAGCCGGCTTTCAGTCTTGTGTCTAGATGGTGGTCTAAACTTTAGAGTTTATGGTGCTCTATACACAGTCGGTGCTCAATAAATACCACTGATTTATGGATTAGGGGTTCTACATGGATTTCATACAACAGTGTTTTAGCTGTCCCAACAAATGTGTGATTATGTCCTTCCTTTCTCCTTAATAGACTTCAGAACCTCCAGTGGAACCTTCCAAAGCCCCTGAACCTAAACAGGGACTGTATGAGCTTTCAGCAGCCAATTTCAAATTGCACACTACAACTGGTACGTCATAGTTCTGTGATTTAGCATTTAGTAAAGTATCCAAAGTGTGATAGATGCTCTGTGGAATATGAAGACACAGGTCCTTCTTTTGTCTGGTTTCTGTACTCAGAGATTTACATGGTCTTGAGTGTGGTGGAGAGAGACGTGATTCATTCATTAAATCATATTGAGTGCTTACTGTGTGCAGAGCACTGTACTAAGCGCTTGGGAAAGTACAATACAATGTGATGAATAAAAGGATTCACAACGAAGAGTCTTGCCAGTGTAGATGCTTTAGTTTCTCTGCCCTGTCTTACTGTCTTGCCCTCTGTTAAAACAAAGCTCAAGAGGGGAACTAGGAACTAAGTGAGCAGCAGCAGACTGGGTCCCAGAGGATCTGAGTTTTAATCATTACTCCTCCACTTGTCTGCTGTATGACTTTGGGCAAGTCATCTAACATCTCTGTGCCTCAGTTATATCAACAAAACGAGGATTAAGACTCTTAGCCCCAAGTGGGACATGGACTTTGTCCAACCCAATTAGCTCACCTCTACCCCAACTCTTAGTACAGTGCCTGGCACATAGTAAGCACTTTAAAAATACCATTTATATAAGTCACTTGCTCCTATTGCCTTCCCCACTTTTTTTTGCTATTAAGCCGTGAAGGAACTAATGTGTTAGTGTTTGTGCCACCCGGCAGCAGTGAGACCCTGGATAATCCATCTGGGGATAAGAGTTTACTAGAACGTCAACTGCATTTAGGTAGAAACAAATGCTTTTTGATTTGAATCAATCAATCAGTTGCATTCATTGAATGCTCACTGTGTGCAGTGTACTAGGCACTTGGGAGAGTAGAGGTTAACAGAACTGGGGGACATGTTCCCTGTCCACAAGGAGCCTAAAGTCTATTTGAAGTCAAATGAAGTACTTTTGAGTTCATCACTACAGAAGGAGTGAAACATCATCTTGTGAAATTACCTTTAAGACATTTTACTGTTTGCCTCTCCATCAGAAGGCTAGGGAGACGTGCAAATCAAACTCAGTCAATCTGGATATTCTAATAAATCTCTAGGCAAGAGGGCTGGCACATGGTTAAATTAGTGTTCTGTTTTTTTCACAGATAGTGTTCACTCAGAAAAGCGTATCAGTACTCTGTCCACGGAACATCAAGATCTTTAGGATCTTGACATGTGTTTCTATTGTCTGCAGTTTCCATTTAATTTAACATAAAGTGAATCCCTGATTTGTTTATCATGTTGTACTGATTTTCAACTAATTACCCAGTATGACTTTTGGGGTCCAGGGGAACTAGGAAATATATTTTGAAACTCCATCTTATGTACCCAATCTTGTTCATTTTAATAATCGTTTTTTTATGTGCACCCCTTTCTTGTCTTTCTCCTCCAAAATATTTAATGATTTTTCTTCCCCATCATCCTCCTCTCTAAGATGGCCTCTTGAAGGCAGGAGAAATGCAATATGTACTGCTTCCAGTGAATGAGGGTGTTTGGCAGGGAAAGATAATTAGCAGGATCAAAGTAAAATTTAAACAAGATCTCCTTGCAACTCCTTCCAAGAAGCTGAAGCCCTGTGGTCATGACTAGTGAAGGGTTACTAGTTAATGGACTTTCTAAATATTCCTAAAGTTATGCAGTGCTTTAGTGTTGGTATTCTTTTCTGTTTCTCACCCCTCCTGTTTTCCTCTATATACTATTTTACCTGAGCCACAGCATTTACTCAATTTGCTTATACCTACCCCAGCACTTAGTAGAGTGCCTGGCACATAGCACTTAACAGATACAGTCATTTTATAATTTATTTTTATTTGCTAACCTAAACCATTCAAACACAGTTGGTCTTGTGGACAGATTTTTTATAAGTCTGTAAAAGCAAAATATTCCACTTGCCCTCCAAAATAGTATACTAGGACTGAAAATCCATAATTACAAGGCCTGAGAATTATATTTTAAACTTGGAGTGCTTTTGTCCAGAACCTTTCAAGCCCGGCGTCTCTAAGCTCAGACAGACCTAGACGACACCTTGTCTTTTTAAATCGTTGAACTGTGATATCTGTTCAAATAAAATAGGAATGTTGTGCGTCTCGTTTTTTTCCAGAACTACCTTAAACTAAACCTAGAGTCACAGAATGTATCAATGTGAACTGGACATTTTCTCCTTGGCATTTTTTTTCCCCCAACAGGAAACCACTTTATCAAGTTCTTTGCCCCTTGGTGTGGCCACTGCAAGGCCCTGGCCCCAACCTGGGAGCAGCTGGCTTCGATCTTGGAACATTCTGAAATGGTCAAGATTGGCAAGGTAAGTGCCAGCTCCCCATCAAACACAAATCTTCTTCCTTCCTTCAAATGACGTATTTAGCCAGAGCAGCATGGAATTCATTTTGTTCATTCGTAGACATTTATATACTTTCTGTGGTGTGTCACTTTCTGTGGTGTCATCCTCGACTCCGCTCTCTCATTCACCCCTCACATCCAAGCCGTCACCAAAGCCTGCCGGTCTCAGCTCCGCAACATTGCCAAGATCCGCCCTTTCCTCTCCATCCAAACCGCTACCCTGCTCATTCAAGCTCTCATCCTATCCCGTCTGGACTACTGCACCAGCCTTCTCTCTGATCTCCCATCCTCGTGTCTCTCTCCACTTCAATCCATACTTCATGCTGCTGCCCGGATTATTTTTGTCCAGAAACGCTCTGGGCATATTACTCCCCTCCTCAAAAATCTCCAGTGGCTACCAATCAATCTGCGCATCAGGCAGAAACTCCTCACCCTGGGCTTCAAGGCTGTCCATCACCTCGCCCCCTCCTACCTCACCTCCCTTCTCTCCTTCTACTGCCCAGCCCGCACCCTCCGCTCCTCCACCGCTAATCTCCTCACTGTACCTCGTTCTCGCCTGTCCCGCCATCGACCCCCGGCCCACGTCATCCCCCGGGCCTGGAATGCCCTCCCTCTGCCCCTCCGCCAAGCTAGCTCTCTTCCTCCCTTCAAGGCCCTGCTGAGAGCTCACCTCCTCCAGGAGGCCTTCCCAGACTGAGCCCCTTCCTTCCTCTCCCCCTCGTCCCCCTCTCCATCCCCCCATCTTACCTCCTTCCCTTCCCCACAGCACCTGTATATATGTATATATGGTTGTACATATTTATTACTCTATTTATTTATTTATTTCACTTGTACATTTCTGTCCTATTTATTTTATTTTGTTGGTATGTTTGGTTCTGTTCTCTGTCTCCCCCTTTTAGACTGTGAGCCCACTGTTGGGTAGGGACTGTCTCTATGTGTTGCCAATTTGTACTTCCCAAGCGCTTAGTACAGTGCTCTGCACATAGTAAGTGCTCAATAAATACGATTGATTGATTGATTGATTGTCACTTGATAGTTCATTCTCCCTTCAGGGAGAACTGTTTTGTCTTAAGTTTGCTGACTTCCCTCTTTACAAAAGTGGGACAAAGTCATTTGATGCTTATTTGATGAACGTAGAGATGGTATGGATAATATTTGTTCTCACCCTTTTCTAGCCCTTTTCCATAGTTTTTCGTGAACTATACTGAACTCCCTTTAACTTCACCAAGCAGTATCTTCAGTTGGTGAATGCAGAAGTTTGCTTTGTTATATTTGCTTTGGGCCTGTTGCTAGGCACAACAACTACATGTCAAGCACTTTTCTAAGTGCAGGGGGTAGTTTCGAGTCAATCAAGTGGGAAATAGTCCCTGTCCCACATGGGGCTCATAGTCCAAGTAGGAGGAAGAACAGGTATTCAGTCCCCATTGTACAGATGAGGCAGCTGAGGCACTGAGAAGTTAGGTGACTTTCCAAGGTCACAGAGCAATTATGTGGCAGAGCTGGGATTAGAACCCGGGTCCTCTGACTCCCAGGCCCGTGCGCTTTCTCCTAGGCCATGCTGCTTCTCATATCTCTTCAAATGTCTTAAAGTGAGGAATTTATGGGTGTGACATGCTGGAAGCTTGGATTTCATCATTTTTATTCATAGGTTGACTGTACACAGCATTATGAACTTTGTTCTGGAAACCAAGTGCGTGGCTACCCCACCCTTCTCTGGTTTAAGAATGGCGAAAAGGTGAGACTTAAATATACCTAAACTAATTTGAGTCAAAATTTGATTCTTTTCTAGACTGTAAGTTTGTCGTGAGGGGGATTGTGTCTGTTTATTGTTATATTGTACCCTCCCAAGTGCTAAATATAGTGCTCTGCACACAGTAAGCACTCAATAAATAAATACGATTGAATGAATGGACATCTTAAAATGACCTTTCGGTTTCATTATAGAAGTCACTTCAACGCATGCAAAAGATAGCATGGTAAAAAGAAGTTAAAAGATTGGCAAAAGATTTGGAAGGTAGAATGCATGGCATATCATAAAACAATAATATTAAATTCATAGGTCAGGGCATGTGTAATCAATGATATGATCGCAATATAGACTGATAATAATAACAGTAATAATGGTACTTTTTAAGTGCTTACTGTGTGTCAAGCACCAAACTAAGTGCTGAGGTAGATACAAGATAATCAGGTTGGACAGAGTCCCTGTCCCACATGGGATGTGTGGTTTAAGTAGTGATAATTTTCTGATAATAATGATAATTTTCCAATAGTTGTCTTCCATTGCTACTTGTGATAGTGGATCTTTTTTCAGTCAACCAGTTGTGTTTATTGAGCACTTACTGTGTACAGAACACTATACTAAGCGCTTGGGAGAGTATAATATAACAGTATAACAGACACATTCCCTGTTCACAACAATATTTTGATTTATTATGTTTTGATTTTTCATGAAATGCCAAGCAGTATGACGGGGTTTTAGTAATAGTTTAACACCCCCTCCCTCCCCTCCACCCCCGGCAAGAAAAAACTGGGTTTCTAGTAACCAGTCAAAAATGTTAAGACTCAGTCTTACCATTCACAGGATTATTGAAACAATGAAGATGAATGTGTAACAATAGACACTGCCCTGAGAATGGAGGAGTTTAAAGTTGAACTATGAATTTGAAGGGATTTTTAGAAAATAAAATTTTTCTGTGAAATATGTTGTGTTTTACACTAAGGTCGATCAATACAAAGGAAAGCGGGATTTGGACTCACTAAAAGAATATATTGACTCACAACTACAAAATGCTGATGATGCCCCAGAGGCTCCCGAACCTTCTGAAATCCCACCAGAGGGTGCTGAGCCCACTTCGGATGAGGTAGGTGCATTGTAAGATTGCCCAATTTTCTTTAAGATAAGACTGCTGCCCTGTCAGCCACCACAGAGTGAAGGAGTGTATGTGTCATGATGGTTATGATAGGTTATCCCTAACTGGTGCAAATATTGATAGTATATAATTATATACTAATGCAGAGTGTTTCCTAAAATGGTATTTTTTAATAGTAGTCCCACCTTGGTAGATGTTTACTTCAGAATCTCTTTATATTTTTCCACAAGCTACTCCTACCAGCACCAACATGAAAATATTGCTTATTTCTAGACTAACAACCTTGTGGTATTTTCTTAGCGCCATGCTGTAAATCTTCCCCAGGAGAAACAGAGACTACTTTTCGAGGCAGTCTCTAGACCAGTTAATTTCCAGGATTGTCAATAGATGGGATCGATGTTAGAACAGACTGCCCTACATTCTTGTATATGAAGAAGCTTTAACCCACATTTAGAATAACCAAAACGCTTTCAAGAAAAACATTCAATGGCGGCTGATCATTATTTTTGTTGAATGTTTGAGTTCAGGTATCTCAAGCAAAGTGGTTATGTTGCATCAGAGCACAGAGATTGATCGAGCACTGAGTTTTCTTCTTTAGGCTGACGTCTCAGGTTAAGGGGAGAAACAGTTCTGGTGGTTTTACTCTCATTTCTATTAGGAGACTTGTCCTCTAATTACACGCTTGTCCAGAAAATCATCTGTTTGTGTTCAGATTCTCAATACTGGAAGAGATTACTGATCTATAAAAAGCCATACCAGTACATAGGTATTTCAGGCAATCAGTGGTATGTATTGAGTCCTTACTTGTCTGCTGTGTGACCTTGGGTAGTCACTTAACTTCTCTGTGCCTCAGTTACCTCATCTGTAAAATGGGGATTAAGACCATGAGCCCCGTGTGGGACAGGGACTGTATTCAATCCAATTTGTTTGTATCCACCCCAGTCCTTAGTACAGTGCCTGGCACATAGTAGACACTTAATAAATACCATAATTATTATTATTATCCCTTCCTTTGCTCCAGAGCAGTTCTTTTCTCATCCCAGTCCCCGTAAAAATGGGTGTCGCTTCCAAGCCGAGGGTTCCCATAAGCCCCATCTTCAAAGCCCTCCTAAAAATCATACCTCTTCCAAGAAACTTCCCTGACTAATCACTCACCTCCCCATCCTATTTCCCACCATACTGTTCACCTCCCCACCTGAGAGTCCAAACCCCCTAAACCCTTAGGTAGTCACCCCACATCCTCCCATAGCAGCACTCAGGGTCATATCTTCAAACCCAGTTGTTTGCCCTACTTGTAATTTCTTTTTGCGTCCATTTCCCCCACTTCACTGTAAGCTCCTTGTGGAAAGGGATCTTACCTACCACCTTTATTGTACTCTCCCAAGTGCTTGGCATAGTGCTCAGCACAGAGGAAGCACTCCATAAATACTATTGATTGATTGATGGGATTCGGTGGTTGGAGCCAAGGTGGAGGGGAGCTGGGTTACTTAAAAATCTCAGATGTAATTAGTACCAGACAGGGGACAGACCAGTGGAAAACCAGACTGTCCAGTGTAAATCCAGGTGAATGGCCTCCATATTTACCCATGGGTCACACTGGTTAATTTGGGAAGCCAAACACCAAATTTTCCTTTTCGTTTAGTTATACTCCTCAGTTATAAATCTGTCATAGCCCACATATGAGCGGTGCCAGGTTAGGCTGCCTGTCAGAAATTTTTCTAATGCAAGAACATTTATAATGAATTCTACCCCTACCCTAACCTGAACTTACAGAAACTGCTCAAGTGATCTTGTGCGGGAGGGCTGGTTGTGATCACTAGGATTTCTGAAGTACTTAAGAGTGAGCTATGGGAACTCTGTGGTATTTTACTTTCCCAAGCGCTTAGTACAGTGCTCTGCACTCAGCGCTCAATAAATATCATTGATGGTGATGTGTTCTGTGAACAACTTGGGCTCAGCATTACCAGGGAATGCCAAATTACCAAATCCCCACTTTTCATTCCCATATTGTGCTAGATTAAGATATTTACATACTTTACTAGGAAGTGAGAAGGTAACGTGAGTGCAAGTCCTACACCACTTCTTGGGCTTGTTCGTGGTAGGCAGGAACCATCTGTTTTGAAGGGCATCAGTACCAACAAGCCCCAGCTAAGGGAATTTGGCCTTGCCTATAAAATCACTCTAATAAATTGGAAGAGGACATACTGAACACTTGTTGCTGAACCTTTATAAAAATATACTCACTGCCCATGGATTTCTGTCCTGACTCTAGCAAGAATAGTTCATTGTGGGCAGGGAACGTGTCTACCCAACTTTGTTGTATTGTACTCTCCCAAGTACTTAGTACAGTGCTCTGCACACAGTAATTGTTCAGTAAATACCATTGATTGGCAAAGATGGATACGTTTTGAGTGCCTGAAAAAACAATGTTTTTGAAGGCTTTCTGAGTCCAGCTGCAAAACTGCTGTGGACTTCTCTTACACCAACCCTCCAAAGTCATGGTGCTTCTTACTGAGCACACTCTCTGAGGTCCACAATGGCTTTGGGATTTGTTCATGCTCATAGACTGGTGAACTCAGAATACAGATTAGATCTGATTTCAGTGAACTTTTTGCTTGTATTTTGCTTCTTCTGAGGCACGGCCCACGGCCCTGCTCTTTTCTTCACAGAGCCACCAACCTCTGCCCCTTTCCTGTCCCGGAATGCTCTTTAAGCCCAACTCTTTCTACTGGACCTGCTATTTCAGTCGATCAGTGAAATTTCTTGAGCACATTTCTTGTGTGCAGTGCACTGTACTAAGCATTTGGGAGAGTATAATGAAGTTGGTAGACATGATCCCTGGCTTCGAGGAGTTTACAATCTAGCAGGGAATTTGGTTCATGCCCTGACCACCACCCCTTATCCCCCACCATTTAGGGATTCGGTCATTCATACGTACAACCTCCTGGCCAACACCCCAGTTTGATGAGCCCATTAAATCACGCTGCCTATTAGCTTGTGATAAGTGAAATAGAAACTCTGTGTGTCTTTATGACTGTAGGGCCAGTGTAGCAATAATATCAGAATATGAGTTCTTGTTCAGTTTTTCTGTAATGTACAGGTCAGAGGTGATCTCCCTCAACCCAGGGTTTGAATATTTTGTGATTTCTTTTGATAGGTCAATGTGCTGTCTCTCACCGAAAATGACTTTGATCAAACCGTTGCAAATGGGATAACTTTCGTCAAGTTTTATGCTCCATGGTAAGCAACATCACATGCATTAGAGCTTATTTATTTATTTTCAGAAACTGGGCAGGTGAAATTTTCAACATTCTATGCTTGTCAGCATCAATTTTTGAGGTTTAAAAATCACTTCCTTTTTCAAGTCACGTTCTTTTCCAACTAAATTCTAGCAGGCGTTGAGAAAGTTTTGCCAGTAATTTATTTGGGGTAAGAATTTCCCCTAGTATTTGCTAGCAGGTTAGAGCCATGATATTTTTTGTATCGTTACCAAACTGTTACATCCACTCTAGATGAACAAAATCTTTTTAATACTTGATTTTCCGGGATTAGAGAGCATTTTCTGCTGCTTAAATTAGCTTTTTTCTTCCTCAGCCAATGTATGCTCTATTTCTGAATTTTACTTCATCAGCTCCATATTAGTATGTGTCACCAACAATCACAGCAAGGCAGATCAGAAGCAGTACAGTTTTCTAATCTCCCCTATCTACATTTCATTCAGCATGCAGTCACTTATAAGAAAACTGGGTCAAATCACCCATACACTATTGAAAACTTATTTGGTGGGGCGGATTATCCTTGGGTGGGTAATCAATACTATCATTTAATACAAAGTGACTCCTGATCAATCAGTCAGTGGTATTTACTCACTGTGCAGAGTACTGTACTAAGCGCTTAGCAGAAAACAGCAAAAAAGAGTTAGTATTCATTCAATCGTATTTATTGAGCACTTACTGTGTGCAGAGCACTGTACTAAGCGCTTGGGAAGTACAAGTTGGCAACATATAGAGACGGTCCCTACCCAACAGTGGGCTCACAGTCTAGAAGGGGGAGACAGAGAACAAAACATATTAACAAAATAAAATAAATAGAATAAGTATGTACAAGTAAAATAGAGTAATAAATATGTACAAACATATATACAGGTGCTGTGCGGAGGGGGAGGAGGGGGAGAGGAAGGAGGGGGCTCAGTCTGGGAAGGCCTCCTGGAAGAGATGAGCTCTCAGTAGGGCTTTGAAGGGAGGAAGAGAGCTAGCTTGGCAGATGTGTGGAGGGAGGGCATTCCAGGCCAGGGGGATGACGTGGGCTGGGGGTCGACGGGGGGACAGGCGAGAACGAGGCACAGTGAGGAGATTAGTGGTAGAGGAGCGGAGGGTGCAGGCTCGGCTGTAGAAGGAGAGAAGGGAGGTGTGGTAGGAGGGGGGCGAGGTGATGGAGAGCCTTGAAGCCGAGGGTGAGGAGTTTTTGCCTGATGTGTAGGTTGATTGGTAGCCACTGGAGGTTTTTGAGGAGGGGAGTAACATGCCCAGAGCATTTCTGCAGTACAGTCCCTGCCTACCAGTAACTTACTATCTAGCTTTCTATAATGTGTTTTCACTATGTGATTTGGCTGGAATCAATTAATCAATGGTATTAATTGAGTGCATACTCTGTGCAGAGCACTATACTAAGCACTTGAGAGAGTACAATGTAACAGAGTTGATAGGCATGTTTCCTGCCCACTCTAGAACTTAGAGTGTAGAGTGCTGTTGGGGAATGGGGACTCATTCTTCCCGTAACCCATGCCTTTCTGTTGAAGAGCAAGTGAATGCCAGAGGGCTCTGCTTTGCAATAAGGGGAAAAGTAATCACACCATTATTGGTGGAGCTTCCCTGCAGATGCCTGTGGAGTACAAAGGAGCAAACTCTTGATTAAGAAGAAGGAAATCACCCTAAAAATCAATCTATTTAACTTTCACTGAGTTGCCTCAGTATACTTTCAAATTATTTGTTTAAAGTTAGCCTTAAAATTGTTGCAACAGAATGTCGTCTTCAACAAACCAAAATAATTTCAGATACTAAAGCAATTTCCTTCCAAATATTTAGTTTATACATTTTTCCCGTTCTTGCCTGAGGCATATTAATGATGTGGCCCTCGATTTAGAAACCTTTAAAAATCAGTTTACAGCTCATCAAACTAGCCACAGGTTTGATGTTTTTGGCATTTTTGCCTTTGTTCCTGTGTGAGAATTTCCAGAGTTGTTCTTCTGATGGGCATTTGTTGCTGGGAAGGATTAGGAAGGGCACCAAGTGCTTGGGTGAATGTTGATTGGGCAAAGCCAATTGCTTTTCCCTCTCTCATTCCTAGGTGCGGGCACTGTAAGAAGTTAGCTCCTACTTGGGAGGACCTGTCAAAAAAGCAATTCCCTGGGCTGGCAGATGTCAAAATAGCCAAGGTGGACTGCACCGCTCAACATGCCATCTGCAGCAAATTCTCGGTAAGTGTGCGCTATAGGGGTCCAAGTTTGAAGCTTGGCTCATTTTAGCTTGATCCCTTCCTCGTCCCCATCTGTAGTAAGGATTTAAAAACGCCATCCCTACTGGCCTTTGGTGGAATCGAAAGAAGACTGACCCTCCAAAAGGGCTCTAGCTGGGTTCCCAGGGATGCCAAGGGGCTCTCTGCACTGGGGTGATGGAGACAGATGCTCCCACAGCTGTTTTGAGCTGGACTCCTCGACTTGTTCAGCCCAGACCTCTGAAAAGATTCCCTCAGAGTTTTCAGTCAAAGTTGAAATGACCCCATATGGTGATGTTTTGGCCTATTAACTCTTGAGAGCCTGTCACCTCCCAGTCTCGTCGATGAATGGTTTTAATTGAGTGCTTCCTGTGTGCAGAGCACTGTTACGAGTGCTTAGCTCTATATTGTCTTGCCTCCCTCCTCTGCCCCCTAAAGTCCCTGACTGCTTTTTGCCACTGCACTCAAAATAAAAAGCTGGCCTCTCTGGCTCCTTGTACATATCTCTATTTAAAATTAAAACAAAACAACCCAAGGCCTAAGCCCTGGGCCATAATCCCCTTTAACACCTTAGTGTGTTTAGGAATTGTAGCCTGTTACTACATGGATTAAGAATGTGGGATATTAAAGTCAAATAAGATTGGGTATTTTGGGGGTCATCAACCCTCCTTGGTATTTTGCTTATTTTCACTACAGTCAGACAATAATAATAATCTACAGGCACCCATTTGGTGATGAAGAGACAAGTTTTGGTCCTTGAACTGTTTTCAAAAGGACAATAGGAATGACTTGTTTTTTTAGATGGCTGTGGGCTCTGTTTTAGAACATTACTAAACAGGAGACCCCTGCAAATGTTTCAGCTGGAGAGTGGGGTGGGATAGGGACTGGAAGGAGACACACTTCAAAGAGCTAACAGACCAGAAAGCCACCATCTTGGGTCTTTTCAGCCTTTGCTGGAAACTCTTGGGCCTTGTGGAGACCAGGGATGTACAAGGTTGGGAATCCAGTTCAAAAGGTCTCCTAGAATTGGTAATACTTGTGTGATGGTAACTTCTCAAATGTTCACCAATGAAGGCAGAGAGGTGGGTCACCCTCTGGAAAAGAGTTATCAAGAAGAGCAGACACAAGTCATTCCTCTTTGTTTCAAACTTGGGAAAGAATTTGGAGAAAACTCTTGCTTTTAGGTGTGTTAATAAAAACATCATATCCTTAGCTAAAGAAGCAGACTTGTGTTGGGCAACTTCATTCTTGAAGTCATAAGTAAGTCTGACAACTAACTGGAAGGTAATTTGGTGGTTTCATTGAGGCAGCTCTGATTTATGTCTTCGTATGGAAATGAGCAGCACCTGAAGATCTGTGCTCTCCTCCATCTTTCAGGTGCGGGGCTACCCGACGCTGCTGCTCTTCCGGGCAGGAGAGATGATCAAGGAACACAGTGGAGCCAGAGACCTACAAACCCTGCACAGTTTTGTTCTGCGCCAGGCCAAAGACGAACTGTAAAAATACTCGGAGTCACCTTCCCTGGCTGCTCTCCCACACCCTATTTGCAGGAGTTAAATCATGTCAATGTTACCACATTTCAAATGGCGGTTATTTCGAATGTTCTAAATTTGTGGTGGCTTTTGTGTGTAGTGTTTTTTTTAAGCCAACACACTGTACAGATTCTCTACTAAGTTTGTCTAGGTAAATGTGTCACAAACAGCCACGGTGCAGAATATTTTCAGAAGCACGATGTCCTGTTGCCCTTTGACTGTCCCTCGATGAAATTTAAATGGAGTCTTTTGAGACTAAAAAGGTGAGGATAGTCAAGACTAAGGAAACTGGTTAACTACTTTTTTGGTTTCAGGATGAATTTGATCAAAAGCCTCACTACCCGCGGTCAGCACCCAAACTGCCCAGGATTACTAGAAAGGCACAAGCCTCAGTTGTACTAAAACTGCCTTTTAAACAAAAGTTTACAGCTTAATTATGCTCCACTCTAGATCTTGAAAAGAACAACAACAAAAAAAAAAATCCACCCTGTTGGATGATGTCAGCCCACTATATCAAGTGTTTCTCTGTTCATATTTTTCTCTGTGTGGGACACTAGCTAGCCATAATGACATTAATGGTACTTTTAATCTGTGCCTGAATAAGATAATACTGATGCCATAATTGTGTGTGTGTGTGTGTGTGTGTGTGTGTGTGTGTGTGAGAGAGAGAGAGAGAGAGAGAGAGAGAGAGAGAGAGAGAGAGAGAGAGAGAGAGAGAGAGAGAGAGAGAGAGAGAGAGAGAGAGAGAGAGAGAGAGAGAGCGAGCGAGCATGCCATGCATGCCTGGGGAATTTATTAACTGATCAAGAACATATCTGTTATTAATGAAGCAGAAATTCACATGCCTTCATTGAGTTTACAAGATGGCATATAGACATTCTCAAACTTTAAAGTTTGATGAACCTTCCAACTTGTCTTTTAAGAGCAGAATAAAAGGATCAGACAACCTTTTGGTAAAACCTCTACTAGAAAATGTTAAAATGGCTGTCTTAGAAAGGAAACCTTTTCCTTAGGGTCTCTACTATGATTGGTGTACTTAAAGTCTGAATACAATCCCTATTCACTGGGAAAGTGCCAGTCCTAGAAGTGGTTACAACTTCAGAAAGGTAGTCACCTCTATTCACTTGTCCAGCTAGCCCTGACTATTAAGGAACAGCTGAGGTGAAGTGCAGCTGATTTTGTTGACCATGAAACAGCCCTCTTTAGAGATTTTCCAATAGTCATCTTAGAACAGTGAGCACACAGGCGCTGTTGTGCTGCTGAGGAGCAGAGTGATTGTGCGTAAATGTTTCCTTTTTTAAAATGTCATCTTCCCAAACCAAAGACTTTGCAGTGTTGGAAACTTTCTTGGAAAGAAGCTAAGTTATGAGCAAGTTCAAGTAAGTTCTTTTGTTTGCAGTGTATTCTTCATCAGTAAATTAATCACTCAAGGCCTAGAATCCCCACCCACTTTCAAAGACAATAAGATCATTTAGCATAAATAACAATATTGGCAAATTGGATGGAAATCTTGGTGAGGAGGAAAAAAGATCATGATATTTGTAAGGCAGAATTAGAACAAGGTACTTTTTCTGTCATAAAGGATACTTTATTAAACATGTATGGTTCACAAATGGGCTTTTAAAAACTTTCTACAGAAGCACAATGCTCAGTGAGAGGCTTGAGCTTTTTGCAACATTAGTTTCCTGTATAAAAAAGTGGTACAAATTGTTTACACTATGAATTTTCTAAATAAACTCTTTTTTAAAAGTCTAGTCTTTCCATAAATGATACAGCAAAATGGATATAATAAAATGGCAATAAATTATAGGTTTGTATTTACAAAAAACTAAGTGCAAACAGTTAGAAACCATAAATGCATTTAACAAGTTTAGTATGAAACAGATTAAAGATTTTCTAGAATCACGGTTGACAAAAATAATTTCTAAAATAGTTTGACTGAATCTGACTTTCTATATGAATGTAAATTTTTTGTCTCAAAAATCTATAAAAAGACATTAGTTTATTTTTAAAAAAAGTCACCTAACCCTTCATAAACAGCCCCTTGTGCGGGAAAACTGTTTCCCTAAGTCAAGAGCCAGACTTTCAGTGATACTTATTTTTCATTAGCCCTGATTGCAAGATATGCACTCTATATTGCAAAAGGCGGTGAACATGCCAGAACTGATGGGACTTTGGATTCAGCATTCCAGCAGTTGATGTCATTTTCAAATGGGAAAAGTTCCAGGAAAAGTGTGATATTTCACAAGTTACATTGTCAAAAAGAACTGCTTCTAAAAAAAGACGTATAGCCAGAGCAGATGCTCCACAAACCTAGGAGGGCTGGCTGCAAAATTCACATATACAGTCAGTTCTTCTAGAACAAGTCTTTTCATTATGCCCCATTGGAGAATTGGGGAACTGGGCAAGCTCACTTAGCTAGCTCGACTGACCCCGCAGTGTTCTTCTCACATCAGGTGTCTGGCTAGGACAGGGTGGGCTCTGGGAAGCCCATTTATGTGCTGCACATGTATGTGCGGCATGGGTCGAGCAGACATGCTACAGTGCAAGTGTTCCTTAACATGGGGTTCTTCAGGAACGTATCCTGCTGCACTATAGGAGAACCAACTGGACTGTGGCTAAACTCAGGGTCGGGCGGTTCACCGGCCCAAACCCTTGTCCCCTTTTGCTTCTGAAGGGGAGAGATCATTGGAGTGGATAGCAAAAAGTTCTGGCTGAAGCAATATCATCTGAAACAGAACTCCTTCTCTGCCTCCCCGCTGTCCTCCCAAATATCTTGATTAATAAGGATTGTCCTCTGAAACAGAAGGCACTTCCAGATCCCTATTTTATGGTTTGGGGTTTCTGTCCTGCACAAAATAGTATCTCCGAATTAAATCTACCATTGAGGGTCAATTTCCCCGCTCCTTTTAAAATAACGCTGGGCTGATTCCTTAACTTTGGCTTTGCAGTGCAGGTAACAACTTTATTCTCCCAGTTCTAAGTGCTAAGGCCACAGATAGCTTGATCCAAGCTACAACAAATGTATTTTGGCAGACTTTTCTTTGGAAAACCCTTCAAAGTCAAGTTTTTGCAATGCTCACCGTCTTGTAGCTCCAGATAGAATTTCCTCCCCGCTGGCACCTACTCAACAGTATGTACTGAGCAAGCAAGTATCTGTGCAGTCTTTTCATTCTTCCTTAGGTGGTAAACCACCAAGCTGTAAGACTCTGAAAGTTTCTTCCACCTCAGCCAGCAGAGGTGCTACTGCATCTTCTCTCTTTTAAGGCAGATGAAATCGAGAACTCCAAGGTGGGCTTGCAGAGCTGGCCCCTAAGCGAGAAGTTGGCATTTATGTCAGTGGCATCCACAAGCTCTTACGACCATATTCCTGTATTTTTTCAAAATGACGTTGGAGTTATCGTCAAAGTAAAGAACAGAAATGGCATTTAGCTTGGTAGGTGCACAGCATGGTTTAGGGACGTAGTCAGGATTCATTAGGTGAACCTATTAGGAAAGACGAAAAAAAGCACGGCATAAGCCTCTCAGGTACCCGTAGTGTGTTTTGTATTTTTGTCTAGTGTCAAAATCTTGGGCTACTCACCAGCGTTTGTACAATTGCATGATTTGTGGCATTCATGTGGGCATTGAGGGGGAAAGAGCATTCTCCGTCACAGTAATTGGCTGCATAACCTTTTGGTGCAATTATCCAGTCCTTTAGCAGAAAAAGAATAGGAAGCAGGGATTTAGTTCTACACAAGTTCCTCTATAGCATAGATGATTGAGATCCCATAATCTTCAAAATAAGTGTGATTCTCAGAGATCAGTTTTCCTTATCCCTTCGAGGTGTGCTAGGAACTAGACTTTCCAAAGAAAGCATTTTACATTATAAAATTGCAAAAAATTTGAAACACTGAGCCAATCCTTAGGCTAATGGGAAACGAGGCAACTTGGCTCCTGGACAAATTTGGATGCTCTTGATTTACTCATGGAAAAGATAACCTGTCATGGCTGTCCAAGTAGGAGCATGTTTTAGCTGCAGTTCTGGCTTTGTAGCACAGACATCTTTAAACGTGGGCATTTGGATGGGTGGGCCAAACTGAACATTGGAACACTGTTTGAGACAGCTGGAAAATCTTGATGAAGGTATTTCTAGGAGAGCAGTAGGTTTACTTGAAGGTGTACTCGTCGAATGTCTAACTTGAAGCAGAAGTTAAAGATGGTTTTACTGACCCCATATTCTCTATGACTTGGTTAGACAGAGTGATGGGAAGTAGGATACGACCACCAAGTGAATCCCCCTAAAGCACCAACTCCGTTCAAACTTCCTAATGTTTCTCATTTTAAAAACCACAGCAATTCCCAAACAACCGCATTAAGAGCACAGTGTGTTTCTTTTGCGGGGGGTGGGGGGGTGAGGGGGGCAGAGGAAGTGTGTGTGTGAAAGGGGTGCTTAAGTTCCCCAGGACCCTTTCCTAATCACTGTGTTGTTCAGGACTGACTACCCATATCGTGACGTAGAAACTGTATATTTTCTTCCTGAAGAACAGTGTGAGAAGAACCAATTACCAAAACAGAAAGCAAAAGTCTTTATGGAGAGGGGAAAACACCAGGATTATATAAGAGGGTTCAAAACTCCTGGCTTAGTATTTTATATCTCAGGTTAAGACATTTGCAACTAGGAGCAAGGACTAAATTCCCACTCATCTACTTTAGGCTGGAAAATCACTTTGAGAACCACAAGACAAGGCCCTTGAAGGTGCCCTGTGACTCCAAAGCCCCCCATCTTTGCTGGCCACCCACAGTTGCCAAACAGGGTTCGGGGGGATGATTAGTTGGGAGAGCCCCTCTAGAAGGCACCCCGATGGGGAGGAGAACGCACCTGCCATCCCAGGTCTTGAAAGCTCACATAAAGTTCGTGCTTCCTACATGCTGTTTTTAAATCACTGCTGTTGTAATCTGTAAGGAGAGAGGAGGAGACATAGATCAACCTACACTTAGACACCAAGCACAAATCTATTTTTGGTTCCGTCAGCCCCTGCTGCCCAGGCACTAATTTGGGGATGCAAGGAGAGTTGGTAGACATAATCCCTGCCCTCGAGGAGTTTACAATCCAGTGGAGGAGACAGACATTACATAAATTAGAGAGGAAGCAACCAAGTATAAATGGAATGTTCATTAGAGCTATCGGTGAAGGAAGCAGGATGAGTACCTAGCGCATAGTGGGGAGGTGCATAGGTACCTGATGCAGTGGGGAGGAAGATAGGCGAGGGGAATGAGAGATTAGTCAGGGAAGGCTTCCTGGAGATGATGTAATTTCAGCACGGCTTTGAAGATGAGGGAGGGAGGGAAAGAGTTCCAAGCAGGAGAACAGATTGAAAGCAGAGTAACGTACTGAAGAGCACAGGCCTGATAGCCAGAGGACCTGGGTTCTGTTCCCGGCTCTGCCACTTGTCTGCTGTGTGACCTTGGGCAAATCACTTCACTTCTCTGTGCCTCAGTTACCTCATCTGCAAAATGGGGATTAAGGCGATGAGCCCCATGTGAGACAAGGACTCTGTCCAACCTGATTAGTTTGTATCTACCCCAGGGCTTCCTTAGTACAATGCTTGGCACACAGTAAGCACTTAATAAACACCTTTAAAAAAAAGAGAGGGCACGAGCAAGGGATCAACAATGGGAGAAATGAGATCGATGCAAAGGCCCCAGTTGTGTATTATTGGGGTTTCTTGTTTGTTTGGCTTTAGATTCACCTTCTCTCTCTGCTTCTGGTGGAAGAACTAATGGGCAATGGAACCAACAGTCAATTTTGCTTCTCATTAATAGGTCTGGAAAAAGGGCTGGTGGGGGAGGAGGTTGAGTCTCCAAGATAATATTAATTTGCCTTGTCTATGGAATTTCATCTTATTTTCCATGTTCTTTCTTTCCCATTGCCCCAGAGAACAAAACACTGGCTGTAAAATATTCATTTAGCCTACTTCTCCTTCCCCCTAGTTTCTACCCAAAGAGACAATCCACTGGTGCATCCTTTGATAGCTCTGAAATTGGTCTCAAGATCAGTGTCTGGATTTATAAATTCACTGGTGCTTTTAACACGGTTTCACTCAAAACATAAAATCTGGTTTCCACCCTCAATTTGACTGAAACCGCTCCCCAGTGACCACCTCCTTGCCAACCGCAATGAACCCTGCTCTAACCTAATCCTCCTCCACTACTTGGCTGCTTTGGACATTGTGGACCTCTCTCATCTCAGCATGACTACTGCCTCGGCTCCTCACTGGTCTCCCCGCCTCCAGTCTCTCACCTCTTCAAAAATCTTTACGCAGCCGCATGGATCCTCTTTTGTAAGATGTCTTTCTGCACGGGTCTCCTCAACTCCTCAAAAAACCTTCAGT
Organism: Tachyglossus aculeatus; assembly: GCF_015852505.1. Taxonomy (NCBI): domain Eukaryota; kingdom Metazoa; phylum Chordata; class Mammalia; order Monotremata; family Tachyglossidae; genus Tachyglossus; species Tachyglossus aculeatus. The sequence continues at coordinate 23,749,391 of NC_052100.1, read as the reverse complement.
GGTGAAATACTCCTCTCCACATCAAGTAGAAACTTCTGATCCCTACTTAAGGTACTTAATCAGTTCTCTCCTCCTACATAGCCACTCTCTTCTCCCACTATACTCCAAGATTGCATTCTTCTGCCTCAGTTCTCTCCTCCTACATAGCCACTCTCTTCTTCCACTATACTCCAAGATTGCATTCTTCTTCCTCAGTTCTCTCTTCCTACATAGCCACTCTCTTCTTCCACTATACTCCAAGATTGCATTCTTCTTCCTCTCAAAAGAACCTACTCACTGGGCTACGTTCTTGTCTCTCTCATCACCCTTTGCTGGCTCACCTCTCTTCTCTCTCCCTGGACCACCCCCCTCCTTCTTCACATCCAGCAGACCACTGCTCTTCCAATCTTCAAAGCTGTTTGGATTTCACATCTCCCCCAGGAAGATGTGATGTGATTTTATCTGATTAATTTCCAATCTAATAATTGATTAATTATGGTATTTGTTAAGTGCTCACTATGAGCCAAGTATACAACTAAGCAATGAGGTAAATGCAAGATAATCCTCAAGTGGCTCACAGCCTAAAGAGAACAGGTATTTAAAATCCTCATTTGACAGATGAGAATGAGACACTGAAAAATTAAGCAACTTGCCCAAGGTCACACAGCAAACAAATGATGGAGATGGGATTAGGACCCAGGTCACCTGACTCTCAGGCCTGAACTCTTTCCACTAGACCACACTGCTCCTCAGGTCACATCCCCCCAACTCCCCCTTCTGAACTTCTGTAATCATAACCTTCTTTACCATTTATGTATACATCCTACATACCCTATGACATTACTAAAAGCCATATTCCTCAACCATTGTTCTGCCTACCTGTAAATTATTTTTTGTGTCTAGACCAGAAGCTCCTCGAAGGCAGAGATCATGTCTACTAACTCTACTGCACTTAGCACAGAACTCTGCACTCAGCAGTTCCATATATACAAGCAGTGAATTAAATCTAGGTCACATTTCTATCTTGGGTTATCTCTATCACCTACTCAAATTTAAGATTTTGGGAGAGAGGGAGGGAGAGAGGAAGGAAGAAATGAGGGAAGAACAGAAGGAAGAAGGGAGGAAGGGAAAAAAGGAAGGAGGGAGAGAGGGAAGAAGGGAGAGGCAGGAAGGTAATGAAGTATGGCAGCAGGGAAGCAGGAAGGGTGGAAAGGAGGGTGGAACAGAGGAAAGGAGTTGGCTGGGGGTAGGGGGGAAAAAGGTCTCAACTATCCACATTATACAAAAGTAATTTTTCTTCTTATCCTATTAACTGTATTGGAAGCAAAGACCTCACAAGATAGCCTTCTCTCTTTGAGAAAAAACAAGGGTCCTCATCTGAGGGCTCATTCTAGGGCTGGTGGGAGTGCCTCACCATCCATCGGTTGAGGTGAGGAGGCTGACTGAGCAGGCCTCCACCCTTCCCACTCACAGTCAGATGTGGAGATGACATCACTGCTCAGAGGGCACCTATGGCCTCCCCTCTGTTGTGGCAGAGACCTGTTTGTGCATGTTTCTATTTTGACCATCTTGAAGTTCAACCGAGACAACTTTCTACCCAAGAACAACTGTTCCTTTGAGAGCTGGACACTGGCATTTTTGTTGTTTAGGGTGCTGAGGGAGAAGGTGGTCGGGTTGGAAAAATAATTCAACCCTCGTGTTTTTCCTCCTCCAGATACCCTTAGAGCAAACTTGGGTTTCCAATGACTCCTATGCTAAGTACTGGCAAAGAATATATAAATATTTACAGAGGTTAATCCTCCTAAGAATACTTTTGACTGCTCCCAAGTTGCTCGCATTCCGGGTTTGGCCGGGTATTTAATCGGCAAGCTGCTTTTTGTCAGGAGCTGAGAAAAATCTCTGGGATCGCCCTTTCCCCTCCCCAGCGTGACTAGATCGAGTGGCTGTAAACCGATCAGCCGGTTTGTATTAACCCACTTGGCAAGAAAGTGATCCGGCTGGGTGGGATGCGGAGAGATGCCAGCGCTAACTACAAATAGGGCTATTGATAGGAAGCAGAGTGAAGCTGGGCACAGGGATGGGTGTGGGGTTAGAAAAGTGAGATCTCTGGACGACTAAACCTACTTCGACTGTGGAGTGGAATCTCCAAATGCATGACTAAGTCCTCCCGCACTGGGTTCCCATCAAAGCTGGAAAACAACCACGATCATATGGGTCTGGGAGTCAGAAAGACCTGGGTTCTAATCCTAGCTCCACCACTTGTCTGCTGTGTGACCTTGGGCAAGTCAATTCTCTGGGCCTGTTACTGCATCCGTAAAATGGGGATTAAGAGTGTGAGCCCCATGTGGGACATAGACTGTGCCCAACTTGATTAACTTGTATCTACCCTAGCACTTACAACAGCACATAGTAATTGCTTAACAAGTATCATTATTATTATTATTTTACTCAAAACAGTTGTTGGGTATTTGTTAAGCTCTTAACACTGCACTAATTGCTGGGGTAGACAGGCTATTCAGAGTGGACACATTCCCCGGCCCACAGTTTGGAGTACGGCTCCATTCGGGAGAAGACTCTCCTGACGTAGGTGGACAGCCAATAGCTACTTGGGCTAATCAGAGGGCCTACTGCCCAGGAACTGGGAAGAGCGATGGGTCGACGGCTCAGGCCAGGAAGAAAAGAGCAAGAAAGGGACAGTTAGGGTATCTCCAGTCACCACCTGGGATTATTGGCCAACTAAAACAAGTGCTGTCTGCGCTGGGCACTGGGTGGATCCCAAAAACCAGCTTCAGACCCCTGAATGCTCTCAAGCAACCCACCAGCCAGGAAAATCCATCCTGCCTTTGGAAGCCAGAGCCTCAACAGGTGCTGAGGAAACAGAACTGAACCCTGACCCCATGGACATCTTGGGCCCTTCAAGGCCAAGCACTGTCCTAAGCAATAGGGTAGATATGGTATATGCAGACTGAACCCAGACTTTGTTTAACACGATTCGCAGTTTAAGTAGGAGAGAGACGAGTTGTTTAATCCCCACTTTACAGGTGAGGAAACTGAGGCATAGAAAAGTTAAGTGACTTGCCCAAGGTCACACAGCAAGCAAGTGGCAGAGCCAGGATTAGAACCCAGGTCCTCCAACTCCCAGGTCGAGGCTCTTTCTTCTCAAGCGCTTAGTACAGTGTACTGCACACAACAGCCACCCAATAAATACCACCGATTGATTGTCTGATGGGGACGGTCTGGTTTTAACCTCCAGGCTGGGTTGACAGTTTAGATGGCTGGGGTAAAGATGCTGCAGGGTTCTGTGCATTCTCTCTCAAGATATCTAATTGGCTCCACTTCATTTGAGGCCAAGCATCCACTCAGTCACTGCACTATTTACTAGCCCCAAACAAATACTGACAGATATTAGAAAGTGGCAGCCCAGAGTGGTCGAGGCAATCAATGGTGGAGGAAAATCCAGTCTCAAAAATGGCCCTTAACAAATCATTCCCTATAGATGCCTCATAAAGGAAGAGTCTACAGAACAGCATTTAGAGCTTAGAGGTTGGTAGAGTAAGGTGTGGGAAGATCAGGAGCAGGAAGGCCTGGATCTGAGAAGGTCAGTACGGAAAACAGAACTTTCCAAACCCTGGAAGGACTGCAGAGTGTGTCGTGGGCTAACCCCAAGAAAATATGTGTCGAAACCAGTCCGTCTGGGCAGGGTCCAAGGCCATTGGAGACGTGAAGGGCAAGCCAATGGCCATCATTCACTTGGAACAGAAGCAACAGCAAGTGAAAGCTAATCCAGGAAGGCTCTTATCCAAGTCCTCTGTCCACTTCCCTTGTTATTTTCAAACCCAATCCAGACCTAAAGTACAGATGTTGTAGCAGGGCTGGGAGGGGTCTCTTGGACTTTCTATTGTTGTGAGAGGGGGCCCTGCGGTCTCAAGCCCAAGTGAAGTTCCAAAAATAGCCCCATCTTTCACTGTCAGGCTCCACCCCGATGACAGCCTCTTTGATGAATTATGCGAACTTCTTTACACAGATGTAGGAAATCTCTGGTGGGGTTTCTTCTAGCTTTTGTTGCTTTGCTCAAGAGTGAGTTATTTGCCAGGCGCATATTGTGAAAGGACGGGGGCAGCAGAGGCAAAATAATCCCAGTCTGCAATGGACCAGAAGGTTTCCAAGAGGAGGAAGGCTGCTGGAACCCCACATCCCTGACTAAAACCTGATGAGTCGTTAGAAGCTCTCCCAGCTCATGGGCACCTGGCTCCACGGAGCAATTTTTCTCTTCGGAAGAGCAGGCTCCCATAGGTCCTTGCTCCGGCAGGATTTGGCAATTTGGGAAGCAGCATGGCTCAGTGGAAAGAGCATGGGCTTTGAAGTCAGAGGCCGCAGGTTCAAATCCTGGCCCCGCCACTTGTCAGCTGTGTGACTTTGGGCAAGTCACTTCACTTCTCTGGGCCTCAGTTCCCTCATCCGTAAAATGGGGATGAAGACTGTGAGCCCCTCGTGGGACAACCTGATTACCTTGTATCTACCCCAGCGCTTAGAACAGTGTTTTGCACATAGTAAGCGCTTAACAAATACCAACATTATTATTATTATTACTGCCTCAGTCTCCTCTCTGACTTCTCAGCCTCCAGTCTCTCCCCTCTCCAGTTCATACTTCACTCTGCCACCCAGATCACTTTTCTCCATTTTGCTCATGTCATTGCATTCCTCAAAAACCTCCAAAGTTTCACATTCCTCCCCGCATCAATCAGAAACTCCTGACCATCGGCTTTAAGACACTCAGTTTTCTCCTTCCTTCTTATCCTCGCTCCTCTCCTACATCCTAGCCCTTATGCGATACTCTTCTCAAGGCAACCTACCCTCTGTGCCTCAGTCTCTTCTCTCTCACCATGGATCTCTTGCTCATATTCTCCCTTCTACCTGAAATCCCTCCTCCTTCAGGTCCAGCAGACTACAGCTCCCACCTACCTTCAAAGCCCTCCTGAAATCACATTTCCTGCAGGAGACCTTCTCTGATTAATCTCTCATCTCACCACCCTATGACTCTCTCTACTGTCACATCAGCACTTCCACATCAACAGAGCACTTGTATATTCCCCACTCCCCAGTAGCAACTACATTCATATCTTTAAACTCGGTCGCTTCACCCTACCAGTCTTCACCTATTTGTAAATATTTACAATAGAGTAGTCAAGATATATCATCAGATGCACTTATGAATGCATCCTTATTCTCAGCTGCTTCTCCTACCTGTAATTTATTTTAATGTCTGTCTTTAGATTTTAACCTCCTTGAAGGCAGGGATTGTGTCTATCAATTCTAGTGTATTGTACTCTCCCTAAGCACTTAGTACAGTGCTCTGCATATGGAAAATGTTCAAAATACCATTGATTGCTTGATTGAATGGATGAAAAACCGAATAGGAATATATATATATATATATGATTGTATATGTGTGTGTGTGTGTGTGTGTGTGTGTGTGTGTGTGTGTATACACATATATATATACATATACATATAAATACGCACACACAAACATATATATATATATATATACATACACAAAATGCTGAGGATAGGTATCAATACATTTGTAAGCACTATAGATGACTAATGGATTTCTACGTCTTAGAGTGCCGGCATTAATGGGGGAAAGTTTGCAGGTGCAATTTTAGGAAGGCTTTGAATGTAGGGAGAGCTGGGAGGTCTGTCAGATTAGGGGAGAGAAAGAGTTCCCATGGCTCAGGGAAGAGCATTAGCAAGCCGAAGACATGGGACAGTCAAGAATGAGATGCAGTTCAAAGATCAACCTGGAGGAATGAGCAGAGCGAGTTGGCAGGGGGAGAGTGGCAGAAAAGAGCAGAAACAAAGAGCTGAAACCTGGAAGCTGGGCTGGGAGTTTTTGATGGGCGTGGAGAGGTACAGGGAGCCAGTGGAGGATTTTGAGGAGAGGAGAGCTGAGGGCTGAGCAATGCTCTGGGAAGGTGATGCTGGAGGCAGGGAGACTGGTGAGGAGGCTGACACAATAGTCTAGTCACAGTATGATCAGAAACTGTCCCATGGTGGCAGCAGTTTGTGAGGTTAAGAGGAGGTATTCGTACATTCATTCGATCACATTTATTGTGCGCTTACCTTCTGCAGAGCACTCTACTAAGCACTTGGGAAAGTACAACACAACAATAAAGAGTGACAGCAGATCTGAGAGATGTTGTACAGGGAGCACTGGCAGGACTTGTCAGCAGAGAAAATGAAACTGGCCTGCTCAGGGCTCCAAACTGCCACTGGCGTTCCCCTCCATGGACTAGGAGCCACTGGGAAGATGGGGGAAGAGAGATGGAGACAGGAAGCCAGGTTGCCCCTCGCCTCAGCCCAAACCGGGCCAATCAGGACTCACCTGTGGCGCTGGAGGCCCGGGAAACGTCCTGGGCCTGGGAGGAGCGGTTGCGACTCTGCTGGCGGCGCCGACTGGAGGTGGCCCGAGGGCTGCGCACGTGGACTTGGCTCACCTTGAAGAAGGCCACCATGAAGGGCTGCTTGTCATAAGGGCCGTCTCGGCTCACTAGACCCGCCGCCTGTGGGCTGATATTGAGACCTTCGAAACAACAAAGAGAGAGTTCTTTGGAGGCCAGCAATCCTCTCGTCCCCTGCCCCCACCATTCCCCTCCTGCCCGCCCCCGCCAGGGGATGGGCAAGGGATAAATGAATAGATGACGATATCAGAAGGGCCACTACAACAGGCCAAAGCCAGAAGCTGGGTAACAGCAGTGGAGTGGGAACAGGAAAATGATCGTTATTATTATTATTATTTATTAGCATTGCAGTCACCATGTGCCACGCACTGTCCTAAGCAGTTGGGGAGGTATGAGATAATCAGGTCAGACGCACAAGGATCACAATTTAGGGAAAAGGAATAAAGAGAATCTCCATTTTTACAGGTAAAGAAACCGAGGCACAGATTCATTCATTTATTCATTCAATCGTATTTATTGAGCGCTTACTGTGTGCAAGGCACTGTACTAAGCACTTGGGAAGTACAAGTTGGCACAGATAAACTGTGTGACTCGCCCAGGGTCACACAGAGTAGGCTGGCAAGTGGCGACGCTGGCATTAGAACCCAGATCGCCTGACTGCCAAGCCCGTCCTCTTTCCACTGAATCCCATGGCTTCATCATTACATTAAGGGTGGTTAGCAACAGCAATCTAAGGGACCAAACACCCCTTTGCTGATCTAGAGAAGAAGCATGGTGTAGTAGATAGAGCACGGGTCGGGGAGTCAGAAGGTCATGGGTGCTAATCCTGGCTCTGCCACATGTCTGCTGTGTGACCCTAGGCAAGTCACTTCACTTCCCTGTGTCTCAGATACCTCATCTATAAAATGGGGATTGAGACTGTGAGCTCCACATGGGGCAGGGACTGCATCCAACCCGATTTGCTTGTATCCACCCCCAGAGCTTAGTACAATAGTTGGCACATAGTAAGCACTTAACCAATACCATTATTATTATTATTGTTAGGTGTACAGTAGATTCTGCAAGACATAATTACATTACATGGCAAATCATTTTACAGAATGAAAAATGGCAGGGGCTGGGGGGAGGGGGGTTGAGGGGCTAGATATTTGAAAGGAAAGTACCAGACAGAAAGGGCCCCAGTGCCCTACCAGTCCTGGGCAGGGAGCAGGCCAGCTGAGAACCAGACAAATAGCCACTGGAAATCCATCTAACATGCTCTCTTTGCCAAAATGTACTTAGGTACCATTTTTAAAAAATGGAAAAATTATTTTACTGGGTGTCTCAAACTTCACACTGTAGGACATCTTTCCATACTAGAGGATCAGACCTCTGCCCGGGAGGTCCCATTCTAAATAATAATTAATAACAGTTACAGTACTTGTTGAGCACTTAATGTGTGTCAAGCACTGTTTTAACTGCCAGAGTAGATACAAGGTAATCAGGCTGGGCACAGTCCCTGTCCCAAATGGAGCTCGGTCTTAATTCTCATTTTACAGATGAAGTAGTTGAGGCCTGGAGAAGTGAAGTGAAGGTCACGTAGCAGACAAGTGGCAGAGCCGGCAATAGAACCCAGGCCCTTCTGACTGACTCCCAAGCCTGTGTTCAATCCACTACGTCACGTTGGTTCTCTGTGCTAAAATGCTAAAAAGGAATCTGGTGCATGTGCAGGGACAGCAGAGAGGGGAGCCATAAAATCACAGTGCCGCAAGCCTCAGCTGGGAACCACCACAAAAACCCATTTGCTGCATGCTCGGCAGGTGGGTCCCGCGACATACCATCACTCGTCACCACGCTCAACTGGAGTCCCAGGTTATGCCGCGGGGTCATCACCCACAGGTTACTGGTGGCAGTGATGTCAAACTCCAGCCAGCCCTCCTCTGGGGCCCAAACCGCTCTGGTGTCCAGCAAAAACAGATCGGAGTCTCTGAAAGAAACAATGAGGCAAAGTGAACACCGGGCCGGAACTTCAGCCCAGGATGTGCCACCTCAATGTCTCCCCCATCCACCTTGTTTTCATCTCTCCCTGGCCGTCGACTTCATGTCCTCCCTCCTGCTTGGAACTCCCACCTCCTGCACACCCAGCAGACCACTGCTCTCCCCATCTTCAAAGCCCTACTCAAATCACATCTCCTCCAGGAGACCTTCTGTGACTAATCGCTCATCTCTTCACTTCTTTTCCCCTCCTCCTGGCACTTTGGCATCAGCTAACCACTTGGATACTCACTCTCCCCATCTTTTTTATGCTAAGTGCTTACTATGTGCCAAGCACTATACTAAGCAGTGGGGTAGACACAAGATAAGCAGACAAGATAAGCAGGTTGAACATAGTCCCTGTCCCACATGGGGCTCACTCTAAATCGGAGGGAGCAGGATTTAATCCCCATTTTACAGATGAGATAACTGAGGCACAGAAACGCTAAGTGACTTGTCCAAGGTCCCAGAGCACACAAGTGGCAGAGCCAGGATTAGAACCCAGGTCCTCTAACTCTCTCAAGAATTTAGTACAGTGTTCTGCACACAGTTTGCTCTTTCCCACTAGACCATGCTAATGTTCATATCTTTGTACTTTGCCCTACCTCTAATTCGTTTTAATGTTTGTCTGCCTGCTGGATTGCTATTCCCTTGAAGGCAGGCATTGTGTCTGCCTTCAACTCTACTGTGCTCCCCCCCAAGTATTAGAACAGTGCTCTGCACACAGTAAGTGCTCAGCAAAGCACTATTGGTTGACTGGTTGGTGGAATCCCAACATAAGGGCACGCAGGATGCATTTTCTTCTCTCCAGACTGTATCCTATCCACATCCACCTCTTCCATCATTCCCAATGGGACATTCTATCACCACTCGTGTGTTCACAGCCATACCAACTCTGAAATTCCTCTATCTCACCACAACCTCCTACCTGCCTTCTCTCCCACACACCTCCACCCTACAATCTGTGCTGTTCTCCCAGAGGCTTCTGAATTTCATCAGGGTACTTGGTAGTACCTACATCTACACCTTCAAATCTCCATTTTCAGCCCTGATTTCTCTCCTTCTCTGCAGTCTCATATTTCCTCTTGCCTTCAAGACATCTCTACTTGGGATGTCCCGGAGTCACCTCAAATTTAACATATCCAAAACAGAACACCTTATCTTCCCACCCAAACCCTGTCCTCCCCTGACATTCCCAACACTATAGAAAGCACCACCATCCTTCCTGCCTCATAAGCCCTTACCTTCGCGTTATCCTTGACTCATCTCTCTCATTCAACCCACATATTCAATCTCTCACTAAATCCTGTCGGATTGACCTTCACAACACCGTTAAAATCCACCCTTTCCTCTCCATCATTCATTCATTCAATTGTATTTACTGAGTGCTTACTGTGCGTAGAGCACTTCCACCTATCCTGCTTTGATTACTGTATCAGCCTGCTTGTTGACCTCCCTGCCTCCTGTCTCTCCCCACTCCAGTCCATACTTCATTCTGTTGCCTGGATCATTTTCCTACAAAACACATGTAGGCTATGTTTTCCCACTCCTCAAGAAACTCCAGTGGTTGCCCATCCACCTCTGCATCAAACAGAAACTCTTACCATTGGCTTTAAAGCCCTCAATCACTTTGTCCCCTCCTACCTTGCCACTCTCCTATAACTCAGCCTACAGTTCACTCATGTAATGCCAACCTATTCATTATACCTCAATCTCATCTATCTGGCCACCGATCTCTCTCCCACATCCTGCCTCTGGTCTGGAATGCCCTCCCTCTTCATAACTGACAAACAATTACTCTTCCCACCTTCAAAGCCTTATGGAAGGCACATCTCCTCCAAGAGGCCTTCCCTGACTAAGACCTCTTTTCCTTTTCTTCCACTCCTTTCTGGGTTACCTTGATTTGCTCCCTTTATTCACTGCCTCTACCCACCCACCCCCAGCCCTTCAACACTTATGTACATATCTATAATTTATTTATATTACTGTCTGTGTCCCTCTCAAGACTGTAAACTTGTTGTGGGATGGGAAAGTGTCTATCACATTGTTATACTGTACTTTCTCAAGAATTTAGTACAGTGTTCTGCACACAGTAAGCACTCAATAAATATGATTGAAATGGATGATTCAAATTATCCAAATGGATGTCTCACCAGCTCCTGAAGCTCAGTAAGTTGAAAAATGAAGTCACCTTCCCACCCATATCATTTCCTACAACCAAATGACCCATTTTAGTAGACACCACCACCATTCTCCCTGCTTCTAGAAATGCAGATATGTGAATGAGAGACTATATTATTTTGTTATCTTCAACACTGTCTTTTTGCTGAGCTGCAACACTGATCACATTCATCTGCTCGTGTCATATTTCACCAACTTGGTGCTGTGGAGAAGGCTTTGCTCAACATAATCTGGCAGCTGTAAGTCTACATTTAAACTCAATTCAAACCCCATTTTAACTTCTAATGAACATCCCAAATCATGTGCCCAACAGGAGAATATTAGAAGGTCAGACCAATGGTTCTTCCAGCCCAATAGTCTGATTTTAGCAATGACATCAAAGGACACAACAGAAAAACTTGATGGTTTTTGTCCTCAACCTTTGGTCTCTGACAGCCCAGCTAGTATTCCATTTTGGAGCTCTTATACATCAATTTGCGTAACTCCTCATGACAACTGACATTTCAGCCTGCACAACTTCCTGTGGAAATGAATTCCATATGCTTTACCACCTGCCCAGGGAAAAGGGTTTCCTTTTGTTTATCTTGAGCCTTTCACCCTGGTGCCCCCTGGCGTTGATGCTTTGGGATTTGGTGAAAAATTCCTAGTTCACCTCATCTACATCTATCAGGACTCCATAAACTTCAGTTCTCTTCCATTCAGTCTTTGTCTTTTCTACCTCTCCTAGAATGGTACTAGTTCTTTTTCCATCGGAGGTTCTCTCGTTCACTCTCTCTCCCCTCCCTGCCCCACCCCACTCCTTGTTGTTTTAATGGAATTTGCTAAGTGCTTACTATGTGTCAAGTACTGTCCTAAGCACTGGGAGACACAAGCTACTCAGGTCGGACACAATCTGCCCCACATACTGCTCAAAGTCTAAGTAGGAGAGAGAACAGGCATTATAGCCTCCATTTACGCATGACGAAACTGAGGCACGAGAGAAGTGAAGTGACTTATCAAGGTCACGCAGCAGGCAAGATAAGGAGCTGGGATTAGAAACGGTACTGTTCCCAGCTCTGTTATGTTCTGCTTAAATTGTAGGACCACAAGTGTGTGCATAATTCCAGGTGTGGGGGTAACGTGGGGTGACATAATGGCAAAACTCAAATTTGTGTTTTTCCTTCCACCCCATTACTGATGAGGCCAATACTGCATTGGTGTTTTTAGCTGATGCCACCCACTAGACTGATAATTTGAGTGAGTTTCAAAAATTAGCCCTTTAGAGAATTATCAGACTCACTATGGATACTCTGATGGCAATTATTATCAATATTAACTATTATTGTTATATTATTAATATAGTACATGAAGAACATTTGTTAGCTATGTTCCAAACACTGTACTAAGCAATGGTTAGAGATGCAAAACAATCCTATCAGGCGCAGGCCCTGTTCCCCATAGGACGCACAGGTATTGAATCCCCACTTGATAGATGAGGAAACTGAGGCACAGAGAAGTAAAGTGATTCAGTCAAAGTTAAACAACAGGCAATTGCCAAGGTCGAGAATAGAAGCTAGGTCTCCTGACTTCCAGTCCTATGTTCTTCCCACCAGGCAATACTGTTTCTCCAGTCTCAGACATTTATGACAGTAATACGGGCTAGGCATTAAATCCTCAGGCTCAGAGGAAACAGTGTTTTTTTCCACCTGTTTCTCACTATGCTTTTGTTACAATTTTGCCAACTTGAGAGGCTCCTCAGGTTTGCTTCAAGTCCTTTAGGGGAAAACAGCCTCCACCAAAAGGTCCCTTCCTGCTCAGTCTGCGGGTCAGATCTAGTTGGACACTTCATCCTTCATTTCGTTCAAATTCAAAACAGCAGTTTACTCAGCTGCTTAACCAATCTGAGCCGCATGGCACCCTGGTAGGCCATCTTTAAAGATATCCTGGTGACTGGCAGGTCACCTCCCCCACAATTCCCCCCCTCTCCCCACAAACCACGGAGACCATCCTTCCATTCCAGACTTCTCTACTGTACAGTGGGATGGAGCCTCCACACAAACAGCAAGGGGGAAGTTCCAAGTCAATGCTTTCAAGTTAAGATGCAAAATAGACGTCATTTCAAAAGATCATCCCAAAAGCCTGCTGAGATTCCATGTCCAGGAGTAATTCGCATTTCATGAACTGAACTAGTGGAAAAAGCAACACACCTGCTCCAGCAAGCCATAGGAGCTTCAATAACAAGGGTGTGAATCAAATAAACTACAAATTGCTAAGATTCTTAGGGTGATTTTCTTTGATCATCAACCATCAATTAAAAGTATCAGTCTACAGGCCACTTCTTCTAATTGGTTCCCACAGAAAGGATCTGACTGGCAGACAAATCTGCCAATCTGCTTGTTAGCCACCACTTCCTGCTGTGACACAGTCAGTAACGGGAGTGGAAAAGAAGATGGTGGTAACAGCATCACCATTTTTGCCGGGAGTTTCATGCTTAATTGCTTTTGCAATTCTTTGGTCTTGGCGTGTGTATTGCTCACGTTAAAAGCCTTATTTTTTAAAGCCAGATGATTTTCAGGCAGTAGTGGGATTATAGTGGGGGGAACAAAGACTGAGAGAGACAGAGGTAACGTTTCTAAAAAATCAAAATCTGAACCTTTCCCCATCCCCAGCACTTTTTCAAAATGTTTTTTGTTAAGCACTTACTATGTGCCAGGCACTGTATTAAGCACAGGGGTAGATAATAGCTAATCAGGTTGGACACAGTCCCTGTCCCACATGGGGCTCCCACTCCCAATCCCCATTTTACAGACGAGGTGACCGAGGCAAAGGAGAAGTGAAGTGACTTGCCCACGGTCACCCAGAAAGCAAGTGGCAGAGCCAGGATTTGAACCCAGGTCCTTCTCTGACTTCCAGACCTGTGCTCTACCCACTAGGCCTTGCTGTTCCTTGGCTGTTCAGGAAGGGTGGATGCTGGGAGCGAAGGGCTTGCTGGCAGTGCTCAATAAATACAATTGACTGGCTGGTTGGCTGACAGAGAGGTGAGCAGAAGTCCAACCCTGACTCTTCCCTCATCCCTCTTCACTAGCACTGCAACCACAAAGCTTAAAAGGCTTGGACAAGGGTCGAGTCATTAAGGTTCTGCAGCACCTTGTTGGACTATCTTGGAGGAAATTGCCAAAGAGCAGGATCGCTGCCCATATAGACGCACTTCCTGGGGCTCACAGTCTAAGTGGGAGGAAGAAAAGGTATCTCATCCCCATTTTTCAGGGGAAGAGACTAAGGTACAGAGAAATGAAGGGATGGCAGGTGAGTTGTTTGAGCGGGATCTGGCCCAAGAGCCGGAGGCGTGATGGGTTGTGATTTCTCAACCTCCCTTCAGCCCGAGGGGTTTTTTTTGTTTGTTTTTTGTCTGTCTCCCCCTTCTAGACTGTGAGCCCACTGTTGGGTAGGGACCATCTCTATATGCTGCCATTTGTACTTCCCAAGCACTTAGTACAGTGCCTGCACACAGTAAGTGCTCAATAAGTACAACAATGAATGAATGAATCCAAGATCACACAGAAGACAAGTGGCAGTCAGGATTAGAACCCAGGTCCCCTGACTTCCAGGTCCATGCTCTTTCCATTAGGCCATACTGCTTCCATAATGGCTTAGTCTGTACAATTCCAACTCCATAGGGCAATAAATTGCCCCCAAATCTCCCCCGTAGAACAGACACTCCTGTGGTTTTGGAAAAAAAGAAGGAAGCGTATTTCTAAAGATGTTTTCAGGGAGCAAAGCTCTGGACTGGAGATATCCAGTCCCAAAGAGTGGATTTGGAAAGGCCTAGAGCGTATGAGAGATGACGGAAGTTTCTAAGTGCTAAGGCTAGATACAGAATGCCTGCGGACAGCCCCTCCCTCCCACAACTCTCCCCCACTCCCCAGCAACCAAGCAGGGGAGATTCAGGGAAAATCAGCAGGACAGTTCCACAAGGTTAAGGGTTAGGAGTCGTGAAAAGGACATATACAAAATGCTAAAGGAGAAGAAATGGGGACCACTGGGAAAGGTGGAGCCCTCGGGGTTTGAGGTTGAGCCTTGCCTCTCTCTGATGGTGGGCGGAGGCAGCTGAGGAGCACAGCCAGCCCAGTGCTGGGAGGGGCCCTTGGCCAACACAGCACAGCAGGCTGCTGCAATGCTGGGATGTCACATGCTTACAACCTTGCAGCTGCTGGATTGGAGACCCCTCCAGCCATCAACTGATTGATTAACTGGATCCCTGGAATCGGCAGCTAGGAAAGGGGTTCAGCACTGGGGGAACCCCACTCCAGGTGGGAGTAATCCCCCCTGCTTTTTCCTTCACCCATACGTATACTTGCTCCTCATCCATTACAGTCCAATCTTCACACTTCATTTTTCCAACGCCCCCCACCTCACTGTATCTCACTCTCATCTCTCTAGCTATCAACCCCTTGCTTGCCCTCCCTCCTGTCTGGATCTACCCCCCCTTTTCATCTGGCCCATCAGTGCTCTCCCTATCTTTAAAGCTTTATTAAAATCACATCTCCTCTAATCTTTCTTCTCCCTGCCATATTCTCCCTCTCTTCTGTATCACCTATGCACTTGAGTCTCTGCTCCCTAATCACTCCACTCCATTCCCAATCCCTCAGCACTCATGAATAGATACTCTGTTGCTTCACCTAACTGTAATTTTAGTGTCTGTCTCCCTGGCTAGACTGTAAGCTTCTTGAAGGCAGGGATCGTATCTACCAACTCTATCGTACTGAACGCCCCAAGAGCTTAAAACCATGCTCCGCAAACAGTAAGTGCTCGAGAAACCCCATTGATTGACTGACAGTCTGTGAAAAAGGGCAGTAGCAAGGAACCAGAAGGAGCCAGTAGGTGCTCCAAGGCTGGGGTTTCTGCAACTGACAACTGCCTCTCTGGTTGACTGGCTGCTCTTCTTTCTGGAAGAAGAGCTGAAGGTCTAACAATTGAGCCACTGGGGTCGGAGAAATATCAATATGAAGGCAGAGGGCCCATCAAAGCATCACAAATCCCTTGTCAGCATGAGACGTGACTAGCCAGGTGTGAGACTCTGGGGCTCAGCCCCTGATTCAAGCCTTGGGAGGACACCTAGGAGCGTCACAGGGAAGTGCAGTGAGCCAAGTGGGTTGCCAGGAGAGATATGGGTCCCCAGCCTTGGAGCTATTCCCTTTTCCCTATTCCCCACACCCTGTCTGAGCTGACAGAAGAAGGGACCTGGGTTCGGTTGTTCAAGTCCAGGAAAGGAATGAAGACATCAGAAGAGAAGGGGATGTGTCATCGGAATGAAAGCCAATTAATAGGGGTAAAACACAGGGATTTCCTATTGGTGTTCCCTTTTTTTTTTAATGTGTATTATAGCTCTGGAGGAACGGGCAGTATTCCAGAGCCTAAACAGCAGAAAAAGCATCCTTTCACACTTCACCTTTGGCTTAAGGAATATACAGTACCTACTAAATCCACCGGAGGAGCAATTTCTGTGCCGTTCTTTCTTCCTGAGCCTGCTATTGGTGGAAAGAACACTTTTCTGGGAATCAGGATCCCTTGGTTCTAGTCCTCACTGTGCCTTTCTAACCTCGGTTTTTCTGGCACACTTTTCTCCTAGTTCTCCTCTTACTCCTCGGGCTGATCCTTCTCCATCTCTTTCCTGGGATCTTCCTCAGATTCCCATTCCCTAACCATTAATGTTTCTCAAGATTCTGTCTGGGATTCCTTCTATTCTCACTTTACACTCATTCCATTGGGCAGCTCTCTCATTTCTTCAACATCAATAATCACCTCCTTGCAGATGACTACTCAATCTACTTCGTAGCCTGGCACTTCCTCTTACCTCCAGGACCTCTCAATATGGACGACTCACCGACATGTCAAGCTCTCCTTATGTCCCAAACTGAACTCATCTCCCCTCCCCAACACTGGCCTGCACTTTACATTTCCATTACAATTGCCATGCCACTATCCTCCCTGTCTCTCAAGCCTCTTACTCTGGCCTCTTCCCCCTCATCTGACTCCCATTTTCAGTCTGTCTTCCTCCGCAACATCTCCAAAATCTTCCCTTTCCTTTCCACCCAAATGGTCCAGGCACTTGTCATATCTGGGCTTGACTACTGCATCAACCTCCTTGCTGATCTCCCTGACTCGAGCCTCTCCTCTCTCCAGTCCATACTTTGCTGATCAAATCATCTTTCGGAAACATCGTTCTGCCTACATCTCCCGACTCCTCAAAAATCTCCATTTTCACGTGAAACAGAAAAATTTTGTCCATTGGCTTCAGAAGATTCAACCAGCTCTCTCCACTCTACTTATCCTCACTGCTCTCCCACTATGTGCAAGCACACACTCTTCACCTATTCGTTCTTCCTCGTTCCTGTTTCTCCAGCCCCTGACCTCTTGCTCACCCCCTCCTCCTTGCCTGGGAATTGCCCCTGCTTCACATCCACCACACCACAGCTCTCCCCATCTCCAAAGCCCTTTTTGAAATCATATCTCCTCCAGGAGGCCTTCCCTACATTACTTCTCAGCTTCTCACCTTACATCTCCAAAAGTGCTACTTCAGCACTTCCACACCACCTAAGCACTTAAGTAACATATCGTCATTCTCTATTACTTCCTTCTCTCCGTAATTTATTTTAGTGTCTGTCTCTCCAACTAGACTGTAACGAATACTAATACTACTCTACTTCCCTACACAGTAAACATTCCATAAATGCTACTGATTGCCTGAATATTACTGAAGAGGCCGATTGTCAATTGATCCTCACTGCTGCATTGTCTGTACTCAAGAATTGCTCTTAAGTTTTCTCTTTTTTGCACTCACACATTTGCAGATTGTCATATGGATGTCCTTTAAACACAATATATCTAAAATTCATCTTCTCCCTCAAATCACCTTCTCCACCTAACTTTCCCGTAGTAACTGCCAAAACTATTACCCTTTCTTTTTATGAAGTAGCAGCCCTGTCACTCCCTTTCAATTCTCACATTCACTCTGTGGCTAAATCCAGTAGGTTTTTCCTCCAATAACTTTCTAAAAAAAAAAAAGACGGACGCCCACATACATGCACATACTCAGTGAGGATGACCAGGTTTCCGAAAAAAGGCTGGATCACCAAGTGTGCGCCTAGAGGAACAGCAGAGTTTAGTTTTAATTAATTCTGGTACCATTTACAAATGATTCATTGGGGGCCATGCCTGTAGCAAGATGGTTTTGGTGGATAAAACATGCAAGGACACCGGACATTCCCACAGCTGTTGAATAGTGAACCGCAAGGCAGCAACCACGAAGCAAGAAGGGAGAACAAACAATAGAAAGGCAAAGTGGGGCAGATGGAGACGATCTGCTGAGGGACCAATGCAGCAAATGGACTAGGCTCATGGACAGAAATCAAAATAGGGGCTGCCCCCTTGGGGCAGAAGCTTTGCAAAGATACAGAGGCTAAGAGGCAGGATCGAAGGCAGAGACAGGCCCTGCCTGAGTCCGTGCTATTGACGTAACAGGGATCTTGCTAAAGGTGCAAACTGCAGCAGAGAACATCAGTCACATAACAGCCAGAGATGGGGAAAGGGAAAGGGCTGCACTGTCAGCAGCATTACATATTAAAATGAAGGCCAACTTCATATAAGCGCTTAATACAACGTGGCTCAGTGGAAAGAGCCCGGGCTTTGGAGTCAGAGGTCATGGGTTCAAATCCCGGCTCCACCACTTGTCAGCTGTGTGACTTTGGGCAAGTCAATTCACTTCTCTGGGCCTCAGTTCCCTCATCTGTAAAATGGGGATGAAGACTGTGAGCCCCCCCGTGGGACAGCCTGATCACCTTGTAACCTCCCTAGCGCTTAGAACAGTGCCTTGCACATAGTAAGCACTTAATAAATGCTATCATTATTATTATTATTACAGTGCTCTGCATACAGTAAGCACTCAATAAATACAATCGAATGAATGAATGAATTAAAAGCTATGAGACAAATTTCATAGGTGTAACAAATGCAAGATAGACAAGAGTACTTTGCATCTGTACATAAATTTGCCAGGGCAGGGATAGTTTCTTTTATTTCTTTTACATGTTTCCCCACGTGCCAGTTTTATATTCTGCACACAGTGGACTCAATGAATTCTGCTGTTGATGATGATAATGCTAAAGGGAGGAGCATAGCCTAAGGGAATGAGACAAGGACTGGAAGACAGAGGACCTGGGTTCTAACCCCAGCTTCTCCACTTGCCTATTATGTGACCCTGGACAAGTTAATTGCTCTGTGGCCTCAGTTTCCTCATCTGTAAAATGTGGATTCAATACCTGTTTTCCTTCTCCCTTAGTCCCATAAAATAGGACTATGTGTCTGATCTGATTGGACTGTATCTACCACAGTGCTTGGTTATATAGTAAATGCTTAATAAATGCCACAACAATTCAGGACGATAGGATTTAATCTTTGGGTTTATTTGTGAAGGAATTAAAAGTTCGTACCTTAGCGAAGTGAGAACTACAAAGACATTTTAGTACTGAAACCATATTCCACTTCCCATTCTTGTCCCTTGCAAAACGGGGCAAACCTTTGAGAAAACTACAACACAGAGCACATATACAGATGCTTCATACAGCCATGCTGACTGCCTCATTTTTTAATTTGGGCTCAAAGAACAGTTCTTTAGGCTGACTTCAAAGTGCACAACCGTCCAGGTGTTGCTCTGTGTCAACAGTCATTTCCCCAGGTATTAATTACCCCAGATTTCTAAAATTTACCTCAGCTGACCTTTTTTGTTTACTGTTCTTCAAAGACAAGTTGACATAACAGTCTAGACTCTGTAAAACTGCTGCTTCAAATAAAATGCTCCAAAACATCTAATGACCTCTTAAAATGAAATAGGTTGTACTTTCTGAACTTGTCTTTGTGGTTGGGGTCTATGGTCCTATCTCCAAAATATGTTGCCATACCATAGTAGTTCACTTCCAGAACTGAGGAATTTTTAGTCATTCTCAAGGGACAACTGAACTCTCTTTCCTAGACTGTAAGCTCTTTGGAGACAGGGATCATATCTACCAACTCTACTGTACTCTCCCTCACACTTAGTACGGTGCTCTGCACAGAGTAAGGACTAAGTAAATGCTGCTGATTGATTAACTGATGTCAGACAAAACTGTAGTTGCACTGAATTAAATTTGGGTCCTGAAAGAAAACCTTACCAAACCCCAAATGCTTTTATTACATGAACCAGTGGTTCTCAAGGAAATTTGCTGGGGCTCCTACTAAGGCCACTGTTTTTAAAATCCCCTAGCCTGAGTTGTTCTCCTTCTCCTCGATGCCTCCACACTAGCATGACTCCCAAGTTTCTCCCTTGCTTCTCCCATGCTTCCTGAACCTGGATCCACTACTCCTCCCTCGGCACCACACAAATTAGGAGAAAGAGAGCTGTTTTGGAGCTACAGATGGACTAGATGTGGATTATAACCAGTTTAAAAAGGTTGTCTAGACCCGAAGTCCTAAACGTTTTTGTTATATTGCCTCTATCACTCATATCCTAAGTGTATTGAAACTCCACATTGTTCACATCAACTCGAGGTTTGAAAAAGTTGGGACTTTACAGGACCCTTCTTTGGAATTTTAAAATTTAGGTTTTGCGGGAGGCAGTGTGGCCTAGTGAGAACAAAATCGGACTGGGAGGCAAGAGACCTGAGTTTTAATCCCGGCTCTGCACCTTGTTTGCTGTCTGACCTTGGGCCTCAGTTTTCTCATCTGTAAAATGGGGCTAGGATACCTATTTTTCCCTCTCTCTGATCGTGACTCCCACGTGGGACAGAAATGGCATCCACTCTGATTATTAGAACAGTGCTTGGCTCATAATAAGCACTTGATAAATTCCATCTTCATCATATTTTCAGTTTCCCACTCCTCCTCCCTACCCCACTGCCGAGTCTTGCCTGCCACAATCCCTGACATCCGGCCAGAGAGAGACGCACTTAAGACAAACAAAGCCATCCATTTCCGGGAATGAATAATACACCAAGCACAGTTTCCAGAAATAAAATCTATTTTCTTTTCTCTTTAAATGTTTCCCCTGAGGGTAACCAGCTTCCAAAGAGTGGTACCCCCACCCACCACACCCAGCTGCTCCTCAAAAAGACTGAACATTGTAGTTAGAGTTCACAGTTTGGCTCTGCTCAATCAGTCAATTCAGGGTGGCTGGGCTCTGGACACTGTAAAGACCCCAGGAGGGTGGGCTGAGGGGCCTTGCCTGGTTCAAGCCTTGATAATTAATAATAATAATAATAGTAATAATAATAAGTGTTTGTTAAGTGTTTACTATGTGCTAAGCACTACACTAAGTGTTGGGGCAGATACAAAATCATCAGGTCCCAACCAGGGCTCACAGTCTAAGTAGAAGGGAGAATAGGGATTGACTCCCCATTCTGCAGATGAAGAAACTGAGGTATGGAGAAGTTCCGTGATTTGCCCAAAGTCAAAAAGCAGGCAAGTGGTAGAGCCGGAATTAGAACCCAGGTCTTCGGACTCCCAATCCGGTATTCTTTCCACTAGGCCACACTGCTTCTCGCAATTTTGTTAACCCTTGGGAACACCCTGCTTGCACAGGGAATTAGAACCCTAACAGGAGAATCTGTGTGATCTACAGAGATTAACCTACAATTTAGCCTGGCAGTGATCATCCCCAGTTTAGGTGCCATGAGACCAACACAGAACAGCTGGATGACTAGCAGTGTCTGCACAGGGCCAAATGTATTTTTTAACAAGAATCTGCTAAGCAAATCTAGTTTTAAGCACTGAGATTACATTAGCCAAAAGCACTGGCTTCGCTCCTCTAGCCTTATCCCCGTCCCCTCCTAGGCACCCTGACCCCAGCATGTATGCCTAACTGGCAGAAAACATTTCAAGGTTTTCACTGAGTCTGAGTGTTGGGGATCGCTGCTGCGGGTGGGGGGACCCTCACATGCTACAGCCAAGGTATGTTGTGCTGCCTGTGTGATGTCACCCCACAACAGTGCTTATGATGTCATCTGTGTCTCGGGTCACTCTGGGGCCCCCACAAGGCAAACAAGCCCTGGGCCAAAATAAACCTGGACCCAGCTCTGAGGATATGTCGGTGCTCAGTCCACCATCAGCTACATTTGAGCCCCTGCATACACTGCATGCAGAGCACAGAACAAGGCACTTAGGAACATACGATAAAAGGAGTTTACCAACTAGAGGCAGAGGCAGGCAGAAGGGGACTGTACACAGCGCGTGGAAACAAGAGGAAAAAACATAGGTACCATCCTCCCTCTCCCACACAAAGAGCAGCCCACCAAGTTTGGCTAAAGAATGAAAACACTACTCTCCCAAAATTCCTTGCAGACTCCTTTCGGTTTAACCAAGTGTCATCAAAGTCAGGCAGGTCAGGATTTTTGTCTCCAAACTCACTGGCCTTAAATAAGTATGCCACCACCATGCTAAGCAGAAAGCAGCTGTTCTCTTTTGGCTGAAGATCAGCCTAAACTTTACAAATGTTCTGTTGGCTATGTAAAAAAAATAAATAACATGCTCATTTATACAGCATTCAACACTAGTGCCTTTCTGCTTACGATTTAAAGATCCTTTCCCACCACGTAAAAAAAACAAGGTTATCCCAAACAAATCACTAGGATCAAAACCAAACTACCACAAGCCCTAAAAAACCTCTTGGTTTTGGTATTTGCATTCAAGGTTAATAAAAAGTAAACTAAATATACCAGTAACCAGTGAAGAAGCAATTCCAAGCCAGCACCAAGGTTCTCATTTGATGATGATGATGATGATGGCATTTATTAAGCGCTTACTATGTGCCAAGCACTTTTCTAAGCGCTGGGGAGGTTACAAGGTGATTAGGTTGTCCCTCGGGGGGCTCACAGTCTTTATCCCCATTTTACAGATGAGGTAACTGAGGCACAGAGAAGTTAAGTGACTTGTCCAAAGTCACACAGCTGACAATTTCTAACTACAGTTTCAAAAGAAAGCCATTGAAGGGTTAGAACTTGCTTCTATTTTGATTTTTTAAAGAAGAAATACATATATAACCATTCAGGTAACCACAAGGAGTATTAAAGTGCACAAAATGCTTCAGCCCCCCTCCCCAATTCCACTACCCTAGACCTATACCTACATCCTGCAAAGCCAAAATACAAATAAGTTTCTGCCTACAATGTGTGAATCCTCACAAAGACACACTCCCACAAAAGCAGAATTGCAGGAGAACAAGATTCCTTTCCAATGGTGGTGCTCTTTTTGTAAATTATTTGTCCGTGGCCAAATGGTAGGCCTCTTCTTATGACCCACAGCTAAAAACTGTAGTACTTGTTAAGGACTTATTACGTACCAAGCACTGTGCTAAATTCTGGGGTAAATACAATCGTATCTGACCCAGTCCTTGCCCCATATGAGGCTCAGAACCTAAGGGGAAGAGAGAACAGGCATTCCCATTTTACGGATTTGGAAACTGAGGCACAGAAAAATTAACTGACGCCCAAGATCACAGAGCTAGCAAGTGGCAGACCCGGGATTAGTACACAGACCTCCCGATACCCCAGTCAATCAATCAGTGGTATTTACTGAGTCCTTACTGCTTGTGGAATACTGTACAAGTGGTTGGGAAAGTACAATGGAGTAAATAGACACTATCGCTGCCCTCAAGGAATTTACAATCTAGCAGGGGAGACAGTCATACTAAATTACAGGTTGGGGAAGCAATAGATAATGAAAATATGTACCTAAATGTTGTGGAGGTGGGAGGTAGGGTGTGGATTTAAGTGCTTAGGGGATATGGAATTAAGTGCATAGGTAATAATAATAATAATAATAATGATAATAATAATAATAATAAAAAAAGCATTTATTAAGCGCTTACTATGTGCAAAGCACTGTTCTAAGCGCTGGGGAGGTTACAAGGTGATCAGGTTGTCTCATGGGGGGCTCACAGTCATAATCCCCATTGTACAGTTGAGGTTAACTGAGGCACAAAGTCACACAGCTGACAATTGGTGGAGCCAGGATTTGAACCCATGACCTCTGACTCCAAAGCCCGTGCTCTTTCCACTGAGTAATGCTGTTGAGAGGGAGAATAGGGTGGAGAGGTGAGTCAGGGAAGGCTTCCTGGAGGAGATATGATCCTCTGAGAGATGTGAGATATATATGTTCCTGACCCAACTCCAGCCTTGACCTCTCCTTTTCTGCAGTTTCACATTTCCTCCTGCCTTCAAGACATACCTATTTGGATGTCCTGCCATTACCTCAAACGTAACGCTGTCCAAAATACAGCTCCTCATCTTCTCACCCTAACCCTGCCCTCACCCTGACTTTCCCATCACTGTAAACAGCACTATCCTCCTTCCTGTTTCACAATCCCACAACTATGGCATTATCCTTGACTCCTCCTCTCATTCAACCTACATATTCAGTCTGTCACCAAATCCTGTCAGCTCAATCTTCACAACATCGCTAAAATCTGATCTTTCCTCTCCACCCAAATTGCTACCTTGTTAATCCAAGGATTTATCCTACCCTGTTTTGTAACTCCATTAGCCTACTTGCTGACCTCCCTGCTTCCCCCCACTTCACTAGACTGCTTGGATCATTTTCCCACAAAAATGTTCAGTCCACATTTTCCTACTCCTCAAGAACCTCCAGTAGCTGCCCATCCACCTTTGCATCAAACAGAAACTCCTTACTATAGGCTTTAAGGCACTCAATCAACTTTCCCCCTCCTACCTCACCTCGCTACTCTCCTACTACAACCCAGCCCACAGACTTTGCTTCTCTAATGACAACCTACTCAACTGTACTTCGAGCTCATCTATCTCACCACTGACTTCTCATCCACATCCTGCCTCTGACCTGGAACTCCCTCCTTCCCTTTGCACTTGGATTTGTACCCTTTATTCACCCCTCAGCACTTTGGTACATATCTGTAATTTATTTATATTAATGCCTGTATTCACCTCTTGGATTTGTACCCTTTATTCACCCCTCAGCACTTTGGTACATATCTGTAATTTATTTATATTAATGCCTGCATTCACCTCTAGACTGTAAACTCCTTGTGGGCAAGGAATGTGTCTACCAACTCTATTACATTATACTCTGCCAAACAGTATAGTTCTCTGGACACAGTAAAATGCTCAATAAATGCAATTGATTGATATGATTTTAGTAGAGTTACGAAGATGGGGAAATGGTGGTCTGTCAGCTATGAACGGGGAGGGAATTCAAGGCAAGAGGGAGGGAGGATGTGAACAAGAGGTTTATGGCAGGAGAGACACGAGTGAGCCACAGTGAGCAGGCTGGTATTCATAATAATAATAATAATAATAATAATAATAACAACAACAACATCTGTTAAGTGCTTACTTTGTGCCAGGCACTGTACTAAGTGCTGGGGTAGATACAAGATATAAACAGGTTGGACACAGTCCATGTCCCACATGGGGCTCACAATCTTAATCTCCATTTTACAGATGAGGTAATTGAGGCACAGAGAAGTTAACTGATTTGCCCAAGGTCATAGAGCAGACAAGTAAGCGCTTAGTACAGGCTCTGCACACAGTAAGCACTCAATAAATACGATTGATGAAGTGGCGGAGCCAGGATTAACCCATGACCTTCTGACTACCAGGCCCATGCTCAAGTAGCGAAGCATAGGGGCTGGGCTGTAGTGCTTTCAACTTAGCCAAGCTGAGGCTTGACTTTCCTTACCCGCCCTTAAAAATTACACACTGGAACCCTGCTTCACGTGCCCATATGGGATGGGGGCTGTTTCGTTTCGTTTTTCCTGACTCTATTTCTTAACGTTTTAATTTGAAATACAGGTGCAACATCTCTGTTTCCGTCTTGGTACAGCCTATATCCTTCACCCGAGACTGTTTGAGGCTCCCAGAATTACTAGATAATAATAATGATGATGGCATTGACTCGCTGAGTACATACCCAATACATTTCTAGATTTTCAGACAAGCTGACTGACTTACCCTGTGTATCCTCCAGGAAAACTGAAGGGATAAACGCTACAGGCAGATTTCCACACATTAGTTCACCAAGCTGCTCAGCGTTTTGTAAAATACCCTGAGGCCTGGGTAAGCTCCACTCAGGCAAGGGATAATAATGTTAGGGAGACATGGCAGCATATTCATTTGTGTGGTGAACTTCCTTAAAAAGGAATCAGTTTAAAAGTGTGTTGTTTATCATACTAAACACAGACAAAATTTACGACGAAATTCAAATGCAATGTTTTTCTGAGAATTCCCACCCTGCTCTAAATCCTTCCACAGTCCGTTTGCTATAGCTTTCTGGAAGAGACCCTCGAACATGCTTGCCAGCAGCTGTTAATAAAAAGGAACAAGACTTGGATCAAGGCACAAGAAGGCAGTTGGAATTTGACAAAGGCCGCAGGTGAGATTCTGTCAATCAGTGGATTCTTCCCTTGTTCTACGATGGGAAAACTGCCTTCCCTGAATGATGGTCACTGGACTACGCAATGCTTCAATTCAGCTTCAACAACCTGTTGGCCTGAATAAATGCCACAAAGCCCATAGCCCAAAGGACTTCCTCAAATATGGCCTTGAGTCAGGGAACTTGTCTACCAAGTCTGTTATTATTGTACTCTCCCAAGCACTTAGTTCAGTGCTCTGCACAAAGTGCTCAATAAATACCATGGATTGAGCGATTGAGTCTAGACTCACACCCTTCACCCACAGACACTCTCTCTCTCAGCTGCACATGACAGGATGGGACTTGGCCAGGGTCCATCCACTAACCCACCCCAACTCGCTCTTTGCAGTCTTCCACTCTGCTACCCTGACCTTCTCCTACCTGTGCTGATGCTCCTGCAGGACTTGGTAAATGCTGATAAGGAAAGTTTGATTTTTGAAGCCCTCCACGACACAGTCTTTGTAGATCCGGAACTCGGCTGCTGTCACCGCCTCGCCCTCAGGAATCTGGGACAAGTTGAACTTGAACTCTTTGTGGTGCTGCTGGTGAGGGGAAAACTCCTTGTCATACTCCACTGCAGGATTGAACAAAAGAAAGAGTGACAGTTATTGTTACACGGCACCACGTGTTAACTTCAACTACAGTCCATCTTTGTACAATGCGTCTTTCCACTAGGCATTTGGGACAGCATGTTATGGGGAGTTAGGGAATGTTCTTCCACAAATGGACACATATCTAGACAGAACTCAAGGTGGTGTCATTCAGTCAACTGGTGGAATTGACTGCATGCCTACTTTTTTTTTTAACAGTACTTGCTTAGTGCTTACTATGCATCAGGCACTACACTAAGTACTAGGGCAGATATAAGATGATCAGGTCAGACACGATCCATCTCAAATGGGGTTTATGGTCTAAGTAGGAGGGAACAGGATTTAATCCCAACTTTACAGATGAGGCAACTGAGGCACAGAGAACTTCAGTGACACACCCAAGGTCATGCAGCAGGCAAGTGGCGGAGCTGCAATTAGAAGCCAGGTCCTCTGACTCCCAGGCCCATGCGCTTCCCATTAAGCCATGCTGCTTTTCAACTGATGGGCTTTCTAAGCCTCTTCTCCTCACTTCCAGCTTTTGATTTCACCACTTACTGCTGAAGTCTTCTCTGAAAGGGGAGAAGAGGAAAGGAGCTGAGATGGAACACAAAACTTATTCATTTGCTCTTTTCTAGGTTTTGGAAAATTTGGGCTCTACAGAAACTGAAATTGCCAGTTTTAAAAAAATGTTCTGTTCATTTGAATTTTCCTTGTTATCCCTGTCATCTAGGCCCCCAGACTGTGACTTGTTTCACACGAAGAGGACCTGAAGAAAACCATTTCCAGACATTCTAAGGAACAGTTTTTGTTAAAGAAACAGCCTGCTGTTACCAAAACAAATCTTATGATGTGGCCACTAGAGTTCAAAAACAGACATCCTTGCTGTTCCCTTCATCTGGTGGTTTTTTGAGAGACCACAACTAAGTCGCCACATTTATAGTTGAGTAATCTGGGAGGGGAGATGGGGAAGGAGCAACTGGTGTAGCAAGTAATAATAATATAATAATGATAATTGTGGCATTTGGTAAGCACTTACTCTGTGCCAGGCACTGTTCTAAGTACTGGGGTGGATACAAGCAAATCATGTGGGACACAGTCCCTGTCCCACGTGGGGCTCACAGTCTCAAATCCCATTTTACAGATGAGGCAACTGAGGCACAGAGACGTGAAGTAACTTGCCCAAGGTCATATGGCAGACAAGTGGCAGAGCAGAGATTAGAACTCATGACCTTCTGACTCCCAGGCCCATGATGACTCTGGTATTTCTGGGGGTTGGCTTTGGGGAGTGTTTGTGTATACGAGAGAGAGAAGAGTACGGGAGCAGATGTATATGTATGTGTGTCTGTTGGGGGAGGAGGTGAATGTGTGAATGTGTGATGCCAACTTGCGCCAAAGTTTGGCTATGGGTCCTGTGGGTAAAGCCCTGGCACCCATTCTGGAACCTCAACACCTTACATGATTGATTAATGGTGAAGGCGTAGCACTTTTTCAGCCCCAGCCCATGTTCCATAGAAAACCAGCAGCCCTGAAATCAGCAAGGAACATGGGACTTGTGGGGCAACAGAGGCAAGAGGAACCTTTGTCACATCCGCCCACTCCCTTGCCACCATCTAGGTTCTTTCCTATCTTTCTCTCTTGTCTGTTCGGAATCACAATCTGGGTTTCCAACAGAGTTGTCACTCCCCACCCCTTCCCCTTACCTCTCTGACCTGGACCCACCTACGCCTCTGCTCACTGATTCCATCTCTTCAGAACTCCTCCCTATGACTCTTCACCGTATATTACACTCCTCGCTCTCCCCACTGAGTCACTGCCATCTCACTGAAGCTTTCTTGGAAGCCTTCCTTTCCTCCTCCGCCCTCTAGCCTACAACTGACTACAAGCAAATCATGTGGTAATTTGGGCTCCTAAGGATGCACTGTACAAACAAAGCGCCTCCACCAACTCAGCATAGTCAGTGAATGACAGGACAATGGCTGCTGGGACACTGCAGGTTCTGCTGAATTTAGCGTGACTCCTTCAGGGAACCCAAGTTTTGTCTTTTTATCCTTTACACGGCCCACAGCATAGACTTTGGAAGGAAGGTGAGCTGTCTGGGCTCTTGGCTTTTTCCCACAGTACCTGCTCTGCCAAGTTAGCTGCTGTTCCCCGCCTTTGGCTTAAGGGATTATTGATTCAACATGTAGAGCACTGACATTACTCACTCCACCTCCACCACACGAATGACTGGTCTTTACTCTCTGATTTCATTTGATTTATGAGTCCACCAATTGCCTTCATTAATTTTTCCCCCCAAATCAACGAGCATCCAAACAACCCCCAATAATTAGAGACTGTGATGGCAGACATGGCTCCTTTTTCTGCTGCCTCTCCAAAGGAAAGGTATACCAATGAGTGTTTCCCAGCATGTGGCTGATATGCCAGAAAAGTATGCCATTTGGTTCTTATGGGTGGACTATACTGGAACCAAACCCAATTGTTGAGGCTTCTTTATTTTAGAAAACATTTAGGCTACCTTCCCCTGAAAGTTCATAAGAACTTATAACAACAACAACTGTGGTATTTGCTAAGCACTTACTATGTGCCAAGTACTGTACTAAGCACTGGGGTAGATACAAGATAATCAGGTCACACACGGCGCTTACAGTCTACGTAGAGGGGAGAACAGGCATTGAATCTCTATTTTGCAGATAAAGGAACTGATGCATGGAGAAGTTGTGCAACTTACCCAAGGTCACACAGCAGACAAGTGGAAAAGCTGGGATTAGAACCCAGATCCTCTGACTCTCAGGCCCATGCTCTTTCTACTAGGCCACGCTCCTCTTTAATAGTCATGGAATATTTGTCCTTGAAAGAATTCCAAATCAATAATATCGACTGAATTTCTACCTTGTGCAGAGCACTGTACCAAGTGCTTGGGAGAGTTCCATTGAATCCATATACAGGATCCCTGCTCTAGGGTTTACAATCTAGTTGTCAAATAGAAGGCAGTAATAGAAAGCAGAAAATTAGAGAGACAGTGTTGCCTAATGGAAAGCGCAGAGATTTGAAAGTCAGAGGACCTGCATTCTAATTCCATCACTTGTCTGCTGTGTGACCTTGGACAAGTAGCTTAACTTTCTGTGCTTCAATTACCTCATCTGTAAAATGGGGATTTTGACTGTGAGCCCCACAAGGGACATGGACTGTGTTCAACCTAATTAGCTTGTATCTATCCCAGTGCTTAGTACAGTGCCTGGAACAGTACAAGTGCTTAACAAATACTACTAAAAAATATGTACCCAAGTGCTATATGAGAAGGCACTGTGAATACTTTAATGCTTAAGTGGTATGGAAGTGGCAATTGTGGGGTGGGAAGATTAGAGATTAATTGGGGAATGCCTCGTGCAGGAGATGTGATTTCAGAAGGGCTTTGAAGAAGCAGAGAGCTGTGGTCAGTTAGATTTGAAGGGGGAGGGAGCTTCAGGCAAGTGGGAGGTCGTGAGTAAGATGCTGGTGATTGTGGTGGGAGAGACGAGAATGAGAGTTTGAGGAGACCAAATATTGTGATCTGGGGTACATTGGAGGAGACAGTGGATAAATAGGAGGGAGAGGGTTTAAAGTCACTCTCGTACATGAATTCTTTCAGGTACGTAGGTTAACCCCATTTTACAGATAGTGAATGTGAGGCAGAAGGCGGTTAAAATGACTTTCTCAGGGTCATCCTTTATGTCCTTGGCAGACCTGGGATGGGAATCCAAGTTTCCTTTCTCTGGTTCTCTTCCACTGTAATGACAGCAGTGATAGAGCCGGGACTACACTCAAAATAGTAAAATTAAGAGACTCCAAATCCAAGTGAAGAAGTGAATTTGGTTAATCCTCCAAAGTAGCTCTCAGCTCATACAGTAAAAGCTAAGGCACACGATACACAATGGGATTGTCTCCAGTCATAGGTCCAGCCATAGCCATGCATGCAGAAGGCAGGGGGAAATAATACTAATAATAATGATGGCATTTGTTAAGCGCTTACAATGTGCCAAGCACTGTTCTAGGTGCTGGGAGAGATACAAGGTCATCAGGTTGTCCCAAATGGGGCTCAGAGTCTTAATCCCCATTTTACAGGTGAGGTTACTGAGGCACAGATAAATTAAGTGACTTGCCCAAAGTCACACAGCTGACAAGTGGCAGAGTCAGGATTAGAATCTATGTCCTCTGACTTCCAAGCCCATGCTCTTTCCACTAAGCCACACTGCTTCTCTAAGAACATAGGGTTGCTTCTTCTTGCCCACGGCAGGGGAGGGACCCTGGCCTGCCCTGCTTCAGACTTGTGGGAGAAGTTGTATATGAGGGGATGATTTAGATAACTAAGAGGGCTCAGAAGAAGAGCAATATAGACAACCTAGACCGATCCTTCTAAGGGAAGAACAAAGATAAAAGAGGAACTGGAGGCAGGTCAGTAGAGATATTTGTGAATGAGAAAACACAATTCCTTGCTTTAGGAAGGCCCACCTTATTTGTCTGTCAACATTATGATTTAAAGCTCAGTGGAAACACCCCCAAAAGTCTCATGGCCTACTGACAAAAGCACGGGCTTAGGAGTCAGAGGATGTGGGTTCTAATCTTGGCTCCGGCACCTGCCTGCTGCATGACCTTGGGCAAGTCACTTAACTTCTCTGTGCCTCAGTTACCTTACCTGCAAAATGGGGATTAAGACTGTGAGCCCCATGTGGAACAGGGACTGCGTCCAACTTGATTACCTTGTATCTACTCCAGCTCTTAGAACAGTGCTTGGCACATGGTAAGCACTTTACAATACCATAATCATTATAAATCCCATTTTCACTATTAGCTTCATTTCCCTTCTCCCATCAAGCCTCTCTCCACGGCCTCTGGGAGCGTGGGCATCTGCACCAGCAGCAGATATTCCCCCCAAGAATCGGGCTGTGTAATCTCACACAGGTGAAACCACCTTCCCTGGAGGTGGCCAGCCCCCAAAGACTGACGAATTGCCCAGGGAGACCTTTTCCAACTAGCCATTGCTGTCAGGAGGCAAGTGTGAGAGAAACAGTGTGAAGGGACCCAGGCCTGGGCATCAGAGGACTGGATGCTAATCCCGGCTCTGCCACTTGCCTGATGGGTGACCTTGGACAAGTCACCTAACTTCTCAGTGCCTCAGTTTCCTCATTCCTCCTATTTAGACTGTGGGCCCACATGGGACAGGGACTATGTCTGACCTGATTATTTTGTATCTATCCCAGCGCTGCTTGGCACATAGCACTTTAACCAATACCACAATAATTATTATTATTAGAGGGGAAGGGGAGATGCACAGATAATGAATACACTGCCAAAAGGGTAACTGGCAGTTACTCCCATTGGGTAATACTTTGCATTTTGGGTGGCAGCTTGACCTTGGGCAAGTCACTTAAGTTCTCGGTGCCTTAGTTTCTTTATCTGTAAAATGGGGATAAAATACCTATTCTTTCTTTCCCTTAGACTGTGAGCCCCATGTGGGAATGGGATTGTGTCTGATCTGGTTGTACTGTATCTACCATTGCACTTTACCCAATCCTTGCCACACAATTAAGCGCTTAACAAATAACACCATTTCACTATATCATTACTATATGATGATAATAATAACAATACTTAAAGGACAAATTCCAGAATTTAAGACGACCGCTTGTCCAAGACCACCTTTCTAATGAAAACTCAAGTTCTGAAGCAACAAGTAACTCTCAAAGGCTCCTTCCTTCTGCAGTTCCCAGGGTTAGCGGAGGTTCAGACTCCTATCACATTACACTGCATCAGATGACCTATTATCCACAGCACAAACCAAGCATGCCAAGCCCAAGGACTCGAGTTGAGTCTCTCATGCTTCCTTCCAACCTTTTTTCAATGGGAATTTGTTCAGGTTGGCCTGGTCAATGGGAAGCGAAAGTCAACACTAATTGCTAATCTGAGCATTTATATGCAGACTTCCGACAGCCAAAGACATCACAAATTGGTGGGGTTAGAAAAAGCAAAACTGTCATAGTGTAACCAATGGTTAGCACCAAGCTAGAGTTGGCTGAGGTTAACGTACCAAGACCCCTAATGTTCTGGCTGAAAATAACAAAAAACCAGAAGCCAATACTTGAGCTAATTGGATGAAAAACAGCAGCAGGCAACACATTTGGCCTGTACTACACTTGACAGTGATCTCCTTGAGAAGAGAATTAGCAGCAGGGCAAAGGGGAGAAAAAGTCACATTGAAGCAATAGTGTACATGCAGAAGCCTGGAAAGTAAAAAACAATTAAAACCTGAGTTTCCCACCCACTACTAGGGAATCAATTAATCAGTAGTATTTATTGAGCACTCACTTTGTGGAAGAGCACTGTATTAAGCTCTTATACTTGGTATATGTAATCTCTGCCTACAAGGGGCTTTCGATCTAGGAAGGAGCCTACAAACTAGTGAAGAAGAAAATTACGGTTGATCCACCAAGAGGGTTTAACTTTCACATAGCTCTGCTTGTGTTCCTCATTGATTAGTCAACAGAACATTTCCAAGAATAGGTCTCTGGGTGGCACCTTCATGAAGCCAGGGAAATGGAAACACACACAGAAGCTGTTTAAGTCCTTGTGGGCAAGGATTTGGCTACCAATATATTGCACTCTCCCAAGTAAGAGTGCACAAAGTAAGCACTCAAATACCAGTGACTGATTGATTGATTGAAAGGAGCTAAAGCAAGTTGTTGAAGACCACATCACAGGTGTAAAAGCATCCTTAGCCAAGTCTGTGGCAGACACCATGCTACATAAGGTCCTTTGACTCCATGTGTTTATTTGAATATGCAGTGATGCCAGTATTCAAATAAACTTGCTTGAGGGTGTTTATCTGAGTGTACAATGGGAAATTCAGATAAACCACTACCATGTGCTTAACAGCATTGCAAACTTCAAGTCTCCCCATTTTGTCCTGCCTCGCTATTAAAAATAAAGTCACAGGACATACAACCAAGTCTCCAGTTAATGCCCAATGTCTTTAACTCTCTCCCTTTCCCTTACAGCATCTGATTTTTAAATACATGTTCTTTCCAACTCAATAAGGTGCCTCTCTTCAAAGAGAACTAAGTCAATGGAAAGTCGGCAATTGGAAACAAAATTAAGTCATATGGGGAGCATTCAAGGGTGACAGATTTGAGAAATGCATTTCCTTCAATTCTTCATCCCCTTCTGAGTAATTAACAGCTATAGCCAGAGAAATCTGTGCTGAGCTAGAAGTTTACACTTCACAGTTCTCTGCCTTCTGATTCCTTCAGTAAAATCCTGTTGGATCTGTGGGACTGCAATGATTTTCAAGTCACACTTGGGATTCTAATTTCACTGCAGGATAAAGCATTGAAATACTGAAAGACATTATCTCTGCACATATCTGGGATGGGGGAAAGCGGCAAAAAGGAACAAAGAAAGTGACAATCAGCAAGTGTCTTTCTTTCACACGCTAGCTGGCTAGCCTGAACCAAACAATATTCTCTACTATTGGTTTAGCAAACAGAAGGACATTCTCTGTTTCAATGAGGTACTGTATTTTCCTGGGTGTACAGTGGAGGCAGGGGTATCTCAGTATACAGTTACCGATTTGCCTCTAGATTAAGTTCAGGATAAACTACTCACTTAACATTTTGTTTCCCCTAAACTAAACTTGGGCATGTGGTGGTTGGGTGTTTCTCTTTCTCTCAAATCATCAGATCCTTTGTCTTTCCAGGTCCCTGAATCACAGGTTGAGCTCAGTGCAAAGCAGCCACTTTAATAAGCAATTTTATAGCCTTTAGACACTTGCAAGCAAATTATTCAAAACTGGTGGGAACTTCCCCAGCAAACATCCAAATCAATGTCTTTTCAGGTCAATTTGAGGATAACTTAATCAGTTGTTCTTTTCTGGGTTGACTCCATCCTGACTCAGCCGGCAATTAAGACCGGGTGAAATGAAGAGGGTTATCCAGCAGGGGTTGGGGGGAGGGATGCCTTAGGGTGAGCCTTCTCACCTGGAAAATTCTTCTGGAACTTTTGGAGCAAACTTCAAGACATACAGACGCAGAAAAACTACCTCCCAAGTTCAGTTCACTTCTCTGGGCCAGAGGAGGGGTGGGAAACCTGGATCAGGAGGAGTCAATACTAACCTGCACAAAAATCAGACTTGAAAACTCACCCTGTTGAATACCCAGGCAGGCAGGCAGACAGACATTATGACTACATGGAGCCTGAATTTCCTTTTCCAGGCATTTTCAATGTGTGGGGTCACTTGGCCCATAGCACATTTGGTTAGTTCTTACGTCTTGCTTTGCAGCTTTTCAGGGCTTGTCTTTTCTTTTTCCATACTACAGGTCTGCTGGGTGTTAAAAACATCCCCAGCTAATAATAATAATGGTACTTTAGTGCTTTCAATGTGCCAAGCACTGAAAATTAGATTATTAGAAAACTGATATAGATATTGAAAATTAGAAAATTAGATACAAGATATTCAGATTGGACTCAGTCCCTGACTCATGATCTTCCTGTCATCAACAGGAAAGAGAATGTATGGATAGCTAAAATGCAGGGAAAGTCTTCACCTCTCATTTTAACCCTAAGTCTCAACTTCCTTCTCTACCCAACCTTTTATCGGAACTGTTATCAAGAAGGAAAATTGATGTGTGTTCCAGGCTCCACTCTCCTTGTCATTTCCTATCCCCTGAATGAGGTCAATTGGCCAGAGGGGCTAGGGGGAAGAGAGAAAGACAGGGGAGAGAGAGAGGCATCCAGGGATGGAGTGGGGAGAGAAGACCTGAATAATCCACACACTGGTTAATCAATCCCTGAATTACCAAGACCTGGCATGTGTCCTACAATTGTCAGTTCCCATGAAAGCACCTACTTGGCCTGTTTCTAACTGCTTCATTTATTCTCCTTGCAGAAA
Organism: Tachyglossus aculeatus; assembly: GCF_015852505.1. Classification (NCBI taxonomy): domain Eukaryota; kingdom Metazoa; phylum Chordata; class Mammalia; order Monotremata; family Tachyglossidae; genus Tachyglossus; species Tachyglossus aculeatus. The sequence goes on along the minus strand of NC_052100.1, from coordinate 23,713,794 downwards.
GACAGTACAGCAAGATGCTCAAGAATATAAAGATGAAGGTGGTGAACAGAACAAGAAAAAAAATAAGTTCAAACTGCAGCATGGGGGATTTAGGTAAAGTTGAAGGAAGAATTCTTCATCAGGGAAGGTTGGTTAGCGGGTGGCCAAGGGAAGCTGTAGCACCTGCTTGTCTTAAAGAGGATAGATTTTCATGTCCCCAGGGAGGGGAGCAGGAATTGGACCTTTCCACCTTGGAAGGCTGAACTGAGGCCTTCAGTAGACAAAAAGCACAGACCATGGTTGCTACTTGGGACCAGAATTTTTTCCTAGAACAGAGAATTCCAGTGGGGCCCTCCATTCAGCAATGACCACAGATAGAAAAGCTAGGCATGTAGGGCTCACAAACTAAGAGTTTAAGTGGGGAAACGGGACTGGAGAGAGACACATCGGGAGGAGTTGAAATGTTAAAACACAACACGAACCAGCATGTACAATAAGGTTTCAAGTCTCAGTTACGATGGAAGCGACCAAGAGTCTGTGGCTGCAACTTTTATCCCTGGCCCAAGGAGCACGGAGCATGCTAGGAGCAGGGACCCCGATGGTGGGGCAGAAGGGAGTTATCTCAGGCAGTTATCTCGGTGCTAATAGAAGAGATCTGAACTATTTTAGCCATTGCTACTGCTGCTACCTATGGCCCAGCCTTCTTTCTTTGGGTGAAGCTGCCTATCTCTCAAAGAGGCTTCTTAATAGGCCTTGCCACATGGTCAGCTGATTCATCAGGTTTTTTAACTAGTTTGTCCCGTTCACAGAAAAGTGTTTTGGGAGAAGCTTAGGGTTTGAACTTTCTGTGAATCCCTCCCCTCATTTACTCAGTTAATTCCAATCTTCCCTTGAATAAACAATTTCTAACATATATTGTGCTTGCAAATATACACACTTTAAAGATTTATCCTGGGACAGTTAACGTTTCTACAGAGGAAACCCCAGAACCATTAAAGAATTTGTTAACACTTCAATTCCTTTGAGTATGACTGAGGGGTAGGAATTTTAATATCCACTAAGGCATTATTATCAGCTCCCAAAGAAAATACTATGTGACTTCACTGTCAGAATGGTGAGCACATTCCTGATTTCTAAACAATAACAATAATGGTATTTGATCAATGTATACTACGTATCAAACGCTAAGTACTGTGGCAGATACATGATAGCATGTTGGACACAATCCCTGTTCAACATGGGGCTTACAGTCTAAGGGGGTGGAAGAACAGGTATTTCAGCATCATTTTACAGGTGAGGAAACAGGCTCAGAGCAGTTAAGTGATTTACCTGTGGTCCCACCGCAGGTAAGTGTCAGAGCCAGGATTAGAACCCAGGTCCTCTGACTCCCAGGTCTGTGCTCTTTACACTAAGCCATGCTATTTCTCAGGGCAGTATCAGAGGGTGGGTAGTTTTCCACTTGACCATGTTGCTCTTAAATTCTAAGTCATTCTCGATGGCTGCCCAAAGGTTTCTACATATAATGGTGATATTTGTTAAGCACCTTCTAGGTGCTAAGCACTGCATTAAACCCTGGGATTGACACAATATAAACCTATCGAGCACAGTTCTTGTCCCACAAAGGGCTCACAATCTAGGAGGAAGAACAGGGATTGAATCCTCATTTTACAGATGAGGCAACAGAGATGTTAAGCGATTTTTCCAAGGTCACACAGCAGAAAAGTGGCAGACCTGGGATTAGAACCCAGGTCCTCCAACTCCCAGGTCCACTGCCTTTCCTCTAGGTCCCACTGAAACAGGCTTGTAGTGCTGGTTGCTAAAGGTAGAGATCCCATCAAATCCTAAAACCTTGGTGAAACTGGGTACGAGCAACAGTAGTTGCTGTAATTCTTTTGAAATTCACCCAACTCTGGTGGGGGAGTGAACCCATCATCTTTTAATTCTACCCAGAGAGGTGGATTTGTTGATGGAGGAAGGAGTGGTTTGTGGGTAGACATCACAAGAGAAAGAAACCAAGGCCGTATGGTTGAGCTAAGGCCCCACAGGCAGGCAGCAGAAGAAGGAGGCAGGGAGTTGAGGAGGCCTAGAAGAACCCCTGCACTAGATGACTGAAAATAAAGTCTTCTCAACATAGGTCATTCAGTCAGTCAGTCATATTTATTGAGCACTTACTGCGGGCAGAGGACTGTACTAAATGCTTGGGAGAGTACAAGACAATAACCAGACACATTCCCTGCCCACAATGAGCTTACAGTCTAGAGGTCAGTCAAACAACAACTTCAGACACTGAAGGCAGGGGAAGATCCCAACAAGAAGGGCAGGGAGATGCTCTTAACATTAGGGACGGAAGAGGAGTAGGAAGAAAAGTCCCGGGACCCAACTCCCATGACGGATACCCTAACCCCCAAGGAACCAGACATCAAGGAAGGTGCTAAGTCCTACCAAATCAAGTCATCTGTTCAATATGTGGAAGCTACTGAAAAAAAAGAAGAAGCTCTTTTCACTGTCAAGGGCAGGATGCAGTTTTATCTTGGTTGTTCCAGAAAAAGGAGGGGGCAGATGGGGGCAGACTGAGTGATGGAAAGCCACAGATCATGCAGTAATCTCACTTCAGGGAATACTGCCATCCTCCTCCATTAAATCTTTTCATTTTCTTTTACCAGAGCTGCTGGTGAGAAGCAGAACTAACTGATGAGGTTCAATTTTTCTCCTTTCCCACAGCACCTCACTTGCCTTTCCCTGTTCACCTTTTTGAGAGGGGTTAATAAGCTCAATGAATTGGCCACAAGGCAGAAAGCACAAAGGAGAAACAGCCCTTGTCTTATGCTGTCAAGTCATCCCCAACCCAGAGCGACACCATGGACACATCTGTTCCAGAATGCCTCACCTTCATCTGCAATTGTTCTGGTAATATATCCACAGAGTTTTCTTGGCAAAAATATGGAAGTGGTTTACTTCCTTCGGTGCAGTAAACTTGAGTCTCCACCATCTAATCTCTCCAATGCCGCTGCTGCCCAGCACAGGTGAGTTTTGAAAGAGCTTAGGCTATTATAAAACATAAGCAGCTGTCCTGGAGCTCTAGGGAGAAGACTGTACCTTTTGCCACCCTTAACCCATCTATCAGAGAAGCAGCGTGGCTCAGTGGAAAGAGACCGGGCTTTGGAGTCAGGGGTCATGGGTTCGAATCCCGGCTCCACCACAAGTCTGCTGTGTGACCTTGGGCAAGTCATTTAACTTCTCAAAGCTTCAGTTACCTCATCTGTAAAAATGGGGATTAAGACTGTGAGCCCCACGTGGGACAACTTGATCACATTGTATCCCCCCCAGCGCATAGAACAGTGCTTTGTACATAGTAAGCGCTTAACAAATGCCATTATTATTATTATTATTATTATTATTATCACTCTTCCTTTCAATCGATCAGTCAACCAGTAGTAATTACTGAGAGCTTATTGTGTGCAGAACCCTGTACTAAAGGCTTGGGAAAGTGCAGTAGAGTTAGAAGAAAGGATCCCTGCCCACAAGGAGTTTACCGGCTACTAGGGAGACAGACATTAAAACAGATTACAGATAGAGGAAATAGTAGAGATTAAAGATATGCACATAAAAGCTGTGGGGCTGAAGTGAATAACGAAGTGCTTAAGAGATACACATCCAAGTGCAGAGGTAGTGAGAGGGGAGGGTGGAGAAGGGAAGTGAGGGTTTTGTCCGAGCTTAGTCCTAACTGTCCTTTATTAAATGTCGGTCTCGCCCACTGGATGTAAGATGCTTAAAGGCAAGGATTGTTACTATTAAATGAAGTGTACTCTCCTAAGCTCTTAGTACAGTGCCCTGTACACAGTACACACTCAATACATGGCACTAATTGACTGATTAAGAATGAGACTCAGAGTGGCATAATGAGGGTAAAGGGTCTTTTCCATTTTTTTGCAAAATCTGCAGGGAAAGAAAAAAAAGTGTGTGGGGGTGGGGGTAGACAAACAGAAATACATAAAAATCTCTCTCTATATATATATAAATATATAACTGCCCTTTGTACATCAAGATAGAAGGGAGCTGGAAAAGTGCCAAGGAACAGCTGGGTAGCTCAGATGCAGAATCATCATCAATAGAATTTATAGTGCATGTATTCTGTGGAAAAATGTCTATATTTGGTGTTGAGGGGAATTATTAAAATAGAATAAGAAAGGCATGGTCCCTGCATTGGAGAAGCTTACATTCCAATGGAGGTGAAAGGACACAAAAGCAAATATAGAGTTAATCTAACAGGCCAGGTTAAGCAAGTTTGGGAAGGCTTTCTGCAGGATGTGGGTTTGTAGTAGGCTTCTGAAAGTGGTTTGAAACACTATCCTTTTAATTTAGAAATTTGTCTTTTTTATTATTGCGTTTCCTTACTAAATATCTTGCTAGGCAGTCTTGACTTCGCAGCAGTGGATGACAAGGCAATCCTCTCAGCACTGCACCTGCCCTCCCTGAGGAATACCCTGGTTCCTCCAGCCTGTCTTGGAGACCAGAGGGGCTCTCAAGAGCCTCAGCCACTCAATAGTTTCCTCAGAGACCACACATACGGGCAAAGTCTTCGGAAGGCAAAACCAATAACTGCTTCCCAAAAAAGCCCAGATTCAATGTTCTTAGAAGCACACATTTCCAGAGAAGAAGCAAGGCATGGTGGATAGAGCATGGGCCTAGGGCTCGGAAGGTCATGGGTTCTAATCCCAGCTTCACCACTTGTCCGCTGTGTAACCTTGGACAAGTCACTTCACTTCTCTGTGTCTCAGTTACCTCATCTGTAAAATGGGGATTGAGACTGTGAGCCCCACGTGGGATAGGGACTGCATCCAAGCTGACTTGCTTGTATCCACCCCAGCGCTTAGTATAGTGCCTGGCACAGAGTAAGCATTTAAATACCATAATTATTATTATTATTACTAGCTCCCTTTAAATGCAATCCAAATGGGGATGATCATATTGGGGATTGGCTGAAAACTGGTTTCCCGCCTGCACAGATCACGATTTCTGATCACAGGGTGACACACTCCTCTGTGCCACCTGATTGGTCCAGGAAACCAGCCAATCTCCTGCTGGCTAGGAGTCCTGGAAGCTGGGTATCACCTTCACCCTATGGAGTGAGATGCCTTCTTTCTCTCTTTTTTTTAGTGTTATTTGTTAAGCGCTCCCTATGTGTCAGGCACTATAATAAGCGCTGAGGTAGATACAAGCTAATCAAGTTGGCCACAGTCCATGCTCCACATGGGGTTCACAGAATGAACTTTACACTTCAGATAAGGCAACTGAGGCACAGAAAAGTTAAGTGACTTGCCCAAGGTCACACAGCAGACAAATGATGGAGCCAGAATTAGAACTCAGGTCATTCTGACTCTCAGGCTCATGCTCTATCCACTAGGCAACTCTGCTTCTCTTGAGAGAATGCTCAAGAAGAGCCACAAGATAAAGTAGGCACAGACTGCATTCGAAAACTCTAGACATTGAGATGTATGTGGTGTCACATGCACTACGCCAGATGTACAGTGTAATAGGATGAAACCATATGTGCCATTTTTCAGAAGGACGCCAAGTTTGCCCAGATCTAAAGCGTTTCTCCAGGGGCAGGGGGACCCCTGACCCTCCTACTTGCTTCAGACTCATTGTATTGCCTCCCAGAATCTTCTGAATATGGGCTCCATGTGTAAGCAGCAGAAGCCATGGCAGAGGAAGGCTGGGGCACCCCAATAGTTGACCTCTTTCAGTCTGGAGGGGGTCCCAAAGGAACAGCTGAGTGCTGCAAAGTGACTGTGGGTGTGAACAGGTGGGTTGGACTACATTAGTAGACACAAGTGGGATAATGAAAAAAGAGAGATGGAGTGACATTAATGAAAGTGAAGCCAGAATTTGTAAATACCAGCTGTCTGATCTACAGTAAAGGTTCCTTAAGAACTCCAGACCTGAGAAACCAGCGGTGACCACCAGTCTCCAAATTTCAGTCCGGTTTGTAGTTAAACTCACATCTTAGAGGTAAAAGACTTTAGTAGCTTCTGAGATGCACAGTGGAGCTGTAAAGACAGGAACCAAAATATTCTACTGTAAGCAATAACTCAAAGTACCACAAAAGCTCTCAATCCAAGTAACTGCTAACTTTATGTATTAGAAAGAAGTTAACAATTCCCAGGTGGCTAGAAACATAGCTGGAATACCTCTGTCCATCTGATAAAAAGATTGGAAACTGCAATCCAATCTGGGATAATCTCCCCCCCACCACAACCAAAAATATGCAGGCTGAAATCTGCTATTCCCTCAACTCCACTAGGAAGATGGAAAAATAACATTTTGAGGCTGAAAGTCAATCTTCATGTGGATCGATTGCATCTGGGAAAAACACACAGTTCAACATGCCTAGAAAGGATTTGCAGAATCTAGTCTCAGTCCAAATAGTTGGTGTGAGTTTAGTACAGTAGCACCGATCAATCAGTCAATCATATTTATTGAGCACTTAGGGCATACAGAACACTGTACTAAGTGCTTGCGAGAGTAGAATATAACACTATAACAGACACATTCCCTGCCCACAACGAGCTAAGAGTCAGTTAGGAGGAGACAGACATTAATATATATATATTAATTATTATTAAATAATTATTATTATTTATATACATACATATAAACTACAGATATGTACATAAGGGCTGGGGAGGGGCAGTGAATAAAGGGAGCAGATCAGGGCAACATAGAAGGAAGTGAGACAGAAAGGAGGGCTTAGTCAGGGAAGGCCTCTTGGAGGATATGTGCCTTCAGTAACACTTTGAAGGGGGGAATAGTAACTGTCTGTACGATACAAAGAAGGAGGGCATTCCAGGCCTATGGCAGGACGTGGGCGAGAGGTCGGTGGTGAGATAGATGACACTGAAGTACAGTGAGTAGGTTGATATTAGAGGATCGAAGTGTGTGGGCTGGATTGCAGTAGGAGAGTAGCAAAGAGAGGTAGGAGGGGGCAAGGTGACTGAGTGCTTTAAAGCCAGTGGTAAGGAGGCTATAGTCTATTATCTCCGCAGTATTCAGAAGGACAAGCATGGTTATGGAGTGTGTGTGCACTCATGCGCCCAAGTGCATGTGTTCATTCTTTTCATTGTTTTTTTTTACATTTATTCTCTCCCCCTCTCTTGCCATCCCCTTTCCCCCTCTCTCCTGCTTCTTTGGAGCTCACTAAATGTAGAGACTGTACCTGGAGGCAGATGTTTGAAATAACACAAACTCACACAATCCTGAAGCATTGGCAAGGAAAATGACCCAAATGAACTCAGTCCAGCTAATGGTGAATGATGAGAGTAGATAATGGAATGGATATGTAATTATACCCAAAACATTCATTCTTCAGTTTCATCCAGATCATTTTCCCCAGATGAATCTTGAGAATAAAATTATAATAAATAGTCTCCCCAGGGCCCAAAGTCCACTGGAGTCTCCCTGCTGAGTTGATGCCTCGTGTATTGGTCTTATTTTTTAGCCATTTGTTTTTTAGATATAGAATTTTAATTACATCTCATATTCCAGTGGGTTTTTCCAGCTATTCTCTGCTCCACCCAAATCACAGACTTCACCCTTGTCATCGCTGATCTTGTTTTTCCTCTAATTTTTCATGTCCCCAGATCTCCCTCGGGATTGGTCATGGTATAAATCCCTCTACAAATCTGCACAAAACTGTTTTCCAACCTTCATTTCCTTATTTATGCTTCTCCTCTAATGTCATGATTATATCATCCAGACAACTTTCCTTACCCATTCTTTGTGCCCTGTCTAGATTCCAAAATCATCAAGGAGCCTACAAATGTGTTCCATACAGAACCCTGGGAGAGCTGATATTAAGGAACGAGGCACAAAGAGGCAAAGTGGCAGGCACTGCAAACACCAAACATGACAACACAAAAAGTAGAGCCTTCTAGTGTGCACATGTGACTGGGCCTGTGGGTCTGGCATTGACCTTTTCAGCTACATGCGCACTCCTAGGTGAATTTCATCATCAGGGATGTCTTCTTTAGCTTCAAAGGATGACAAAATATATATCCAGAACCTGAATTTGTGAAAGGCAAACGTTTGGCCATTTAGGCAGTTAGCTAGTCTAAAGGGCCCAGCAAATGACAGCAGGAATCAGCATTGGATGGGAGTTGGGTGAGGATGAGGTGGGAAGGCATCCACCAATCAGTGGCATTTATTGAGCACTTCCTGTAAGCACAGTACTGTACTAAGCACTCGGGAAAGTTCAATAGAATTGGTCACAGCAAAGGCCAAACAGTGTCATCCCAGGATTAAGCTGGAAGAGGACTGAAGAGATATCTATATCTTGAGAAGCAGCTTGGCTTCGGAGAGAGCCCGGGTTTGGGAGTCAGAGGACATAGGTTCTAACCCCGACTCCACCACTTGTCAGCTGTGTGACCTTGGGCAAGTCACTTCACTTCTCTGTGCCTCAGTTCCCTCATCTGTAAAATGGGGATTAAAGACTGTGAGCCCCACGGGGGACAACCTGATCCCCTTGAATCTGCCCCAGTGCTTAGAACAATGCTTGGCATATAGTAAGCATTTAACAAATACCATTATTATTATTACCTGGCCAGGGGGAACCCAATGTTACTCATCTCCCTCCTGGCCCTTCCTGCTTCTCCTCTTCCCATTTCATCATCTCCGTGCTTGAACCAAGACACAACCCAGTTCCCATACCAATCTTCCCCAAGCTGGTTCTCTCTTGCCAACCTTTTCTTTTGCTGTTCAGGGGAAGATTGGTAAAACAGATGCAGGACAGTCGGAAACTCTTCACATTGGTGCTAGGGTTTCAAACCCAAGCCCTTGCTGGTTATTAGAGTTGCTAAACTTTGCAAAGAGGTTTTGTCTACCTATACCTGGACAGTGGGACTAGACCCAAGTCAATGCTAAAGGGGGAGCTATTTTCCCATATTCCATTTGTGGAAGAAAGAGGTCCTGCTTTTGCCATCAAGTTGGACTGTAATCAAGAAATCTAGAAGGATTTTCCACTCATGGATAGTTTAGGATTGAACCCAACCTACTGCAAAGTGAAGATCTAAACCACTGCCTGCCATAATGAGAACTTCCTTTAGTCAGTGGGGAGAAAATGAGTTGAAAATGTGTGACACACAAAAATGCCAGTTATTGCCTCCAGCTGTGAGTGAGTTTGGAAAACTCTCTAAATTGAAAATAGAAGTGCTGAAATGTTCTTTGAGAGGCAGTAGCAGACTTAATAAAATGATTCTACTGGGAACAAAAAAAAGGACTCTAAAATGTATTTCATTCTTCTTCCAAACATAACCATGGCTTTCTTAAGCAATGCCTAGAACAATAAATACCCTCCCCAATTAAAAAAAACCCTTGTATTCAAAAATAAACAAAGCACCTCATGCCCATCCTTCAATTTATTTGATCTGAAGAATCTCACTGCTATATTTGAATAGATTTGGAACTGGAAATCACCATTGCTTTAATTAGTAGATCTTGTTTTCTAACTCTATTGAACTCTCCAAGCACTCTAACCCTAACCTGCACACAGTAGAAGCTCAGCAAAAATTTTTGGTTAGTCGACTGGAGACAGTAGGTACAGGAATATTATCCATCTCATCCCTGTGACACTGTCATTAAACAATGAGTGGGTCAAATCAAAAGTTAATGTAACAACAGCACTAATAGAGTTTACCAGTCCACAGAGGAAAAGCGCATTGGGAATATGAGCTTGAAATGTAACTTGAGGGATTTAGGGGAGCTAGGGGAAGGCTATCCTGAGACAGAAGTTATATATTAGAGTTAATAATTAACAAAAATAAAACCATCATGGAATTTGTTAAGTGCTTACTATGGGCCAAGCCTTGTGGCAGATCCAAGATACGATCAGGTCGGAAACAGTTCCTATCCCAAATGCGTCTCACAGTCTAAGTAAGAGGGAGACCAGGTACTGAATCCCCATTTTACAGATGAGGAAACTGAGGCACAGAGAAGTTAAGTGACTTGCCCAAGGTCACACAACGGGCAGGTGGTAGAGCAGGGATTAGAACTCAGGTCCTCCGCCACCCAGGCCCGGGCTCTGTCCACTAGGCGACACTTCTCTGTAAGATCTAAGAGAATCTATTCCAACGATTCTCCCATTGTGCCTCAGAATTGAGTGTTGTATCTTCGGTACGGAGCATATCCCAGAGCCAGTGCAGACAGACTGCCTTATCCTATGCAGCTGACAGGAGCACAAATTCTGGACCTATCTTTGTTCTGATCAGAACTCAAAGGGTTGGGGAACAGCTGAACTGAGCCACCCACATTAAAGAATAATTCAATTTGCTCCACGGCTTGCTGTTTCTTGTCATCCAACACTCAAAGGCTTTGACCTACAGAATAGGAGAGATAGCTACAGAGGTATACATGAAGATTGTGTCCAACCTGATTATCTTGTATCTTCCCACAGTACTTAGCACAAATAAAACACTTAACAAATACAATTATTATTATTTTTTATGCAGTAGTGGGCTTATTATGGCAATAAGATCCTTGAATCCCCAAATGCCAGCTCCCTCCATCCCTAATCCCTCATCCCCAGCTGCATGACAGACCCTCCCCACCCCCAGGCCCCACCTCAAACACACATATACAAAACTATCCACTCCTAGCTATCAGGTACCATTAGCAGGTAGGGAGTCCTCAGGGTGTCAGGCTTCAACAAGTATCCAGAGGCAATATGGGCTGCAAAGGGGAACTGTGGGCTTGGAACATAGTCCAGGGGTGGCCTTCCTAGCCTTGACATTCATTATCAAAGGTACTGCAATCTGGCAAGTGTCATGTCCATCTGCCATGCTGACAAGATGGCAAATTACCCCAGTTACTTTGGGAGGTGCACGGACATTTTCAGACAGTAGGGTACCATTGAGACCCAGGGATGGGACTCACTAAATCTTCCGCTAAAGTGTTGCCACATTTCCCAACATGCCTAAAACACTCAGGGAACAGCTCTCTCACCTATGATTCAGCCCCCTTTACGGCTGGGGAAGCCCCCCAAAGAGCAATCCTAGCTTGTCCAAACTCTCCATAATGTCCACAGCAGAGCTAGGGTTACAGTTCTAATCTTCCGACCCCATCATTGTCATCATCACCCTGGAAACGCGTGGTTTATTTTCTGGCTGCTATCAAAACCCAATCCCGTATCACAAAAGGATCACAGTCAGCCTGGGCTCTGTCACTGTCAGCCCAGCTGAAGAGGGACTTTTATATACTGCACTTTGAAAGCATTCTTCTTTTTAGCACAAATGCCATTTACACGAGTTAAAAGCAATTTAAGTAGAAATCTTGGTGAACTCACGATTGCCTGAACAGAAATGCATTCTTTGGACCCATATCTTCCAAAAGGTCTCCTTGAGTTCATTTTCACTCCTCATAAAAATCACCACTTTTTGCTTGTGGCTTTTTGGAAAGGAAAAAGACCTTCGAGGCCCAAACACTGAAATCCAGATTGGAATGCAGCTAGCTAGACATGTACAGGTTTTTCAAAGCTTTGGGAGGCCCTGTAGCATCTGAAAAGCAGCATCCTGTTCATCAATCAATAAATTAATCAATTTTTTTAACTGAACACAATAGGTTCAGAGTACTGTTCTAAGTGCTTGAGAGTGTATGACAAGATAGAATTGGTAGACAAAATCCCTGCCCTTGAGGAGTTTACATTCTAGTTGGGGGAGACTGAAATTAGAATAAATGACAGATAGGGGAAGCAGCAGAGTGTAAGGACACATACATAAACACTGAGGGGTTGGGGTGGAGTGAGATTAACATCACAACATATTTTCACTATTTTCCACTTTCCTCCCCAAGTTTGGCTTGGCCCAATTATGTCCGTGTGGTTTCCCCGCACTGCACCAAATCACCAAGAAAAATTGACACCTGTTTCTGGGGGCTGAGAGCTGCAAATGTCAGAAAGGATTCCAAATCTTTAAACTACAGATTTCTGGTCTTGCGGACTGTGAGTGCAGGTGCACATCTGTGGAGTTGGGCAAGGAAGACCATATTTTTTTTTTCCATAATCAGAGTCATTTGTCTTTCATTTCTGAAAAACGGGCTTCTCTAATTCCGAGGAAGAATCCCTAAACAGTCAGGATAATTAGGTTACTTGTCAAACCCTTTTCCAAAATAAACCCAATGCATACAAATTTGCAGACTTACACAGACACACCCACACACACCCCTGCCCCTTCAGCTGCAACAGCTGAAAAAAATGAAGCAGGTTGAACCATCTCGATTGAATCTATTTTACAGATTCTGAAAATTCCTACTGAATGGTCGGTGGGCTGTGGTCAATGGTCAGCAACCAGGATCAAATGTTTTCTAGGCAATTCTCAGAGGGGAATAGCACTTGTCTACATTTCACTTTTAAACCATGTTTTATCCCTTTCTGCCTGTACACAACCACACACAAATACCCACACAAATCCTCATGTTTCACATTCTTTTTTCCAATTCTTCTGGGCCGTTCTTCCATTCCTGCTTAGAACAGCTAATCTCCCCCAAACCTGGATCTCTCACATCCCCCAACACACAAACATAAACCATTTGGGATGCTGTTAACTCTCTAGATACCAGTGTGTTCCAAACAAACGACTCTCAGAATGCTCAAGGGGGCATATGGCATCTATTTCCGCCCGTGACTCCAATGAGTTTATTACACGTTGCAGAGCTGCTCCCCCAGAAAGCCCATCTGAAAAAGTTGAAATCACTTTCAGCAAAAACAACAACAAAAAGGAGTCTGTTTAACCTTTATCAATACAAGTAGAAAAGTGTGTGTGCATGTGTGTGTGTACACACACTTAGTAGTCTACTGCAATAATTGGGACTTGGGCCAGAGCGGTGCATTCTTTGAAATTAGTTCTAACTTTCAGCTATGGCCACAAATTCTCGGGAGTTTGGAAGCACAACGGTGCTAATGGGAAGCGGATGCTAGTGGTCACAGTGGTTGACTGTTTGCCTGATTTGCTCTTTCAAGGTAAATAAAGACCGACAAGCCCCGTGCTAGTTGGGGAGGGATGGGGGAGGATGTGGAGGGAATAAGAGTAGGAGAGAACATCCAAATCTTTCTGGGATGCCCCTGTGTCCTAGGACAAATGCAAGATCCAAATCCAACTCAAAACCTCCACTCCAGCAGACTGCATTTGGAAACACAAAATTTCTGTGCAATTGACTTTGACAACTTGGCTACAGCTGCCCCACGACTCTGAAACGGTTTCTGGGAGGTTGAACTTGGGTTGTTAATAATAATTCCATTGCTGCAATCCCCCTTCACTGGACCTTTTGTAAACTACCAAACCTGGTTTTGTTTGTTTTTTCCCTTTCTAAAATGAGTAGGTGTGGTACAGATTGGGACCAGTGTGGGAGTATTCTATCTCTGTGTGGAAAGCATTGGTCTGGGAGTCAGAGGACCTGGGTTCTAATCCAGCTCTGCCACTTGCCTGCTGTGGGACCTGGGCAAGTCATTTGATTTCTGTGTGCCTCTGTTTCCCCAACTTGAGAATGGGAATTCAATTCTTGTTCTCCCTCCGACTTAGGCTGAGAAAGCCCCATGTGGGACAGGGACTGTGTCTAATTTGATTATCTCATATTTCCCCCAGGGCTTAATACAGTGCTTGGCACATTAGTATGCACTTAACAAATACCACAATTACTAAATGTTAACATTTTAAGACTCCAGTCAACCAATCGATACTATTATGGGAAGCAGTGTGGCTCAGTGGAAAGAGTCCGGGCTTGGGAGTCAGAGGTCATGGGTTCTAATCCCGGCTCTGCCACCTGTCAGCTGTGTGACCTTGGGCAAGTCACTTAAATTCTCTGGGCCTCAGTTACCTCATCTGTAAAAGGAGGATTAATACTGTGAGCCCCATGTGGGACAACCTGATCACCTTGTATCCTCCCCAGCGCTTAGAACAGTGCTTTGCACATAGTAAGTGCTTAACAAATGCAATTATTATTATTATTAATGTAGCACTTACTGGGTGCAGAGCCCTGTACTAAGCGCTTGGGGGAGTACAGTACAATATAGTAGTTAGACCTGATCCCTGCCCACAGGACAAAAGGTAAGAGCAACTGGAATTAGTCAGCCTGGAGAAGGAAAGGCTGGGAGTGATTTAGCAGTGGATTTGAAGGGCTCGACTCAGACAATGGTGAGCAACTGTTTAACGTAGCTAGAAGTAAACCTGGAGGAACACAGGCTTACAGTGTTGCAGGAGGTTTGATATTAGAAAGAAGAATTTCCTTAGGGCTTCTAATGCACTGCAGCATGTTCCAAAGAAGGATATGAACTTTTCTTTTGAGGCCTCTAAGAATGTCCTGGACCCACCTAAGCGTTTAGTACAGGGCTCAGCACATAAGGGGCTCAGAAAGCACTCAATAAAAATAGAGAAGCAGCACGGCCTAGTGGATAGAATACAGGCCTGGGAGTCAGAAGGACCTGGGTTCCAAACCTGGCTCCTCCACTTGCCTGCTCTGTGACCTTGGGTAAGTCACTCCTCTAGACTGTAAGCTCATCCTCGAGACTGCAAGTTCATTTCAGGCAGGAAATGTGTCTGTTTATTGTTATACTGTACTCTCTCCAGCACTTAGCACAGTCCTCTGTACACAGTAAGTGCTCAATAAATACGACTGAATGATTGAATGAATAGGCAAGCTTCTCATCTGACTGGGAAGATTTAAGTGTGCTCATACTGGGATATTGGGTTGACTGGGAACCTCTTGGGCCCTGTGATTTAGAGACACCTAAAACATTTCCTGTTTACAAAGTACATCCACATGGTTAATGGATTTCTTTTGAAAATATTCCCAATGTAATTCCAAGCTATACCATACCTTATCTCTTAAAACTCTATTGTAAAGTACAACTAGAGTTTAAAATGCAGAAAAGAAAAACGAAAACCCGCTGGAAAGGCTCGGGCTATATCAGATTTTTTAAGCATTTAACTCTACTTAAAGTTTCCAAACCATATGAAATGAAAGAACTGTCAAATTGGGTTTCTGCACAAGCCACTCTAACACCCACAGCTTTGTTTAAATCACTTCCTTCCCTGGGCTTAAACCACTGGCTGAGAGGAGAATTCTTTAGAATTGGAGCCATGATTCCATCATGTTTTCCATTACAATCCTTTTACCCCAACTCTGAGACAGTCACATTTTTCTTCTTAGCTGTTCAGCCGACATCAGCAACCCCCAGCCCATGTGCCAGCCCATGTGCCAGCCCATGTGACAGAGGGTGGAGCGCCAGAGACCGATCTCGCTCGCCTATCACTGCCTGCCCCAGGGGAGCCTAGACCAGTGGAAGGCATGGCAGCAGACACATAATGGGCACCTCCAACTGGAGAAGAAATGACAGCCGAAAACCACCCTTCCACCTCCACATTGAAAGGAAATTTCTTAACATTGGCTTTAAAGCCCGAAATCACTTTGCTCCTTCCTTTTACCTCCCTGAGTCACTTCTGTAAGTAGGTAGCTCGGTAGGTTGTTTACTCAATTTCTTCAGGCGACGGCAGTTTAAAAGTAGGGTGGCACACTTGGCAAATGGCACAGTTTTCCAACAATCCATGTAAATCTTCCCAAAAGGAAAAGAAAGTCTTAACAGATCCTGCCAAAGGCATACGGTAGAATAAACTGCAAAGAACACCTGTGACATGTAGGAGCCAGGTGAGGACGCTGAACCTCTAAAAAGCTGGATCACAACTGTGGTCTCGACCCAAGTCAACATCATTGACCTGAAGTGGTTGGTAACATACACACAGCATATTTCTCATAGTGACTTTTTCTGATTATTTGTCCTGGTCACAGACTAGACTGTAAACTCTTCCCTAAAGTGGAAGCCCCTCCGCTACCCTGTAAATTCCCCCACTAGATTGTAAACTCCTCCACTGGACTGTAAACTCCTTCGCTAGATTGTAAGGTCCTCCACTAGGACTATAAACTCTTCCACTAGATTTTGAACTCCATGAAGCCAGAGATTGAGGCTACCAATTCTACTTTATTGTACTTTCCTAAGAGCTTAGTACAGTGCTCTGAACACAATAATTGTTCAACAAATACTACTTACTGATTGATTGAATAATTAATTGATTGACTGATGACCAAAACATGGGGAGCTACATCTGGGATTAGGAATGTGTACATGTGATCAAGAGTTGCTTAGATAATCTTCTTGTTCCTTGTGGAATTTCTTCTCTTTATTGTACAGCTCAAGTACTGACATCAAGGAGTTAATTTTCCTTGCTCGGAGGCTTAGTGTAAAGTGTTCTAACTCCTGCTCCAAATCCAGTAATCCCAATGTGTGAAAAAGCTACATTCTTTTCAAGATGATACTTTACACTTGAGCAGTAATGAGACTAAATTTGAACGTAGTCATGTGTCTTTCCAACTGGAGATAAACTTAGCCAAATTTGTCTTACATGATGACCTCCCATAGTGTGGGAAGGTTCACTGGGAAATTTTTCACATAGTAATATATTTAAGATATCGGACCCCTCATGACTTTATGCATTACAGTATTTTACGGCCTCTGAAAAGCTCCGAGATGCTCTTTGTGGGGTTTTACTTTGCCTTACAAGGCTTGGAGAAAGCTCTTCTAAAATTGAAGGGGCTCTTGAACCAAATATTGACATTGTTTGTTTTCTTCAGTCATGGTGAAATATGCGATAATTGATTCTCGCTCATTCCTGTGACATGAAACTTCAACAAAACTCTAATGGGGAACAATCTGGTTTCCTTCCAGGGTATCTGATACATCTGTACAATTAAAATTCCATCCATCTTAAACCATTAAAATAAGGCACAGAGATAGGCTGTTAAAAAAATGAACTTAACTGAGGAATGTGAAAAATATTAGCATCTGAATGTCTCCGATAGAATAGGGCACCAGTTAACTTCAGTCAATCTTTTTTTCCACTAAGTACAACAGTGATAATAATCTCGTATGTGTTGAACAACCACAGGTCACTTCATATACCTGCATGTCAGTGCGTGATTTCATAATCCAAAATATAATATCATTTATGAAGTCCACATTGTTTCATACAGTTTCAATGAATTCGGTTGTAAAGCTGGAATTGCCAAAGCACAGAGGATTTTGGCAACTGCCAAAACTGTTTTAAAGGCAGTGGGAGGGGGTGAATTCCCAGGGTCCCATTATTTCTTCACCCTCTATTTCAATAAAGATGGTAAAGGAAAAAAAAAAAATCACAGAAACCAATGGTCCTAGATCAACAGGAAATCTATTTAAAAACAAAACATTCTAATTAATTTTGGACAATTCTGAATAGTTCAACCCATAGAATTTTGTCTCATTGGAAGTGAGCTCTGTGGTATTTTGGAGTTCCAACCTCTCTGATCAACCAAGACAACCCAACATCCACTGGATCCCTCTCGAGACTGTAAGATCACTGTGGGTAAGGAATGTGTCTGTTATATTGCTCTTGTACTCTCCCAACTGTTTAGTATAGTGCTCCGCACTCAGCAAGCACTTGATAAATACAATTGATTGATTAGATAGAGAGTTTTTGGATGTCAGGGTTCTTCCTAGGTGTCCCAAGTCTCTTGGAGTTTTTCCCTTCCCAGGACAGGGGAAGTCTTCAGGAATCCCACCCCTACCCCCGAAACCACAGAGATTATTCCCCAGATTTCACTACCGCCACTGCCAACACCACCCACCACCTTGGCTTTCAAGTCAGACACCCAGGAAGCAAGGGGTTTATTTAATAATAATAATAATAATAATAATGATGGCATTTGTTAAGCGCTTAGTATGTGCAAAGCACTGTTCTAAGCGCTGGGGAGGATACAAGGTGATCATGTTGTCCCATGTGGGGCTCACAGTCTTAATCCTCATTTTACAGATGAGGGAACTGAGGCACAGAGAAGTTGTGACTTGCCCAAAGTCACATAGCTGGCAATTGGTGGAGCCGGGATTTGAACTCATGACCTCTGACTCCCAAGCCCGTGCTCTTTCCATTGAGCCACACTGCTTCTCATATAGTTGCAGTTAGCCAGACCCTGCTTCTAGAGAGCTTGTTGCTGCTAGTTCAGGAAGAATCTGTCTTTAGATTCCACTGTACCCTCCAATTACCACCCCAATTCCTGAGTCCCAATCCTTACACCTGCTGCCCCAACATCCTCTCCTCCAACTCCATTCTTGATGCACTACGATCTGGTTTCTGCCCACTTTAATTCACTTCCCTGAAACCGTACTCACCACCATTCTCCTCTCTGCCAAATATAACTGACTCTACTGGGACAGATGCGTCATTATGGGTTGGAGATGACTCGACGGCATAAGACAACTAAGACACTCCGCTCTAAACCTCCTCAACCTCTCAGTTGTCTTTAACACTGTGGGACACTCCCTTCTTCTGGAAACGCTTCCTGGGTTTAGTAGTGGTAGTAATAAATGATAGCAGTAATAGCATTTAAGGAGGTTCAATGCACTGCACTAAGAACTTGAGAAGTACAAAACCAGCAAGTGACGTGTTCCCCATGCACAAGGAGCATACTCTCTAATGGGAAAGACAGACATGAAGAGATTTATAATTAGAGAAATCACAGGAAGTATTTGAATTTACACATGGAGAGTTTAAGACTCAGGTGTCTTCTCATTCTTCTACATGGTCTCTTCACTGGCTCTTCCTCTGCCTCACAACTCCCAAATGTGAGTGACTTCAAGGCTCTGCACTGACTCTTTTTCTCTCTCCACTTGACACTCACTCTCTTGGGGAGCTCATCTGCTCTCATGGCTTCTGAGGATGAGTTCCAAATCTACCTTGATAGCCCTGACAGCTCACCACCTCTGCAATCTCGTACTTCCTCTGGCCTCCAGGAATATCTCCTCATGAATGTCCAGTGAGCAGCTCAAGTTTGGTAAGTCTAACACTGAATTCATCTCTTCACCTAACTTTCCCCACACAACAGCCTCCTTCTCATTACTGAAGCCCAGAACCCTGGCAATACCTGCAACGTTTTTCTCTCTTTCAACCCCCCATAATAACTTCGTTGTTAAAGGTTGCCTGTTTTCCCCTGTATTTCCACGATCTACCCCTTCCTCTCTATCCAAATGGCCACCAAGCTGGTCCAGATACTTGTCAGATCCTGGCTTGATTACTGCATCAGCTCCACACTGGTCTTCCTATCTCCAATGCATATTTCACTCCACTGCTCACATCATTTTTCTAAAACATTGTTCTGCATATGCCTCCCCTTCCTTCAAAAGCATTTTAATGGTTACCCATTCCTCTCCACAGCAAATTTCCGACCATCAGGTGCTTTAAAAGCCCACCATCAGCTCTTTCCCTCCTATCAATCAATCGTACTTTCAATTAATGGTATGTTTTCAGTGCTTACTATTTGCAGAGCACTGTACTAACTGCTTGGGATAAAAATAATAATTATAGCATTTGTTAAGCACTTACTATGTACCAAGACTGTACTAAATGCTGGGATAGATACAATAATAATGATGGTATTTGTTAGGCGCTTACTATGTGCAAAGCACTGTTCTAAGCGCTGGGGGGATACAAGGTGATCAGGTTGTCCCACGTGGGGCTCACAGTCTTAATCCCCATTTTACAGATGAGGTAACTGAGGCCCAGAGAAGTTAAGTGGTTTGCCCAAGGTCACACAGCTGACAAGTGGCAGAGCCGCGGTTCAAACCCATGACCTCTGACTCCCCAGCCTGCGCTCTTCTCACTGAGCCACGCTGCTTCTCTAGATAATCAGGTGCCACATGGGGCTTACAGTCTAAGTAGGAGGGAGAACAAATATTTACTTCCCACTTTGCAGATGAGGGAACTGAAGCACAGAGAAAGTGAAGTGACTTGCCCAAATGGTAGAGCCCCAGGATTAGAATCGAGGTCTCCTGACTTCCAGGCCAGTGCTCTTTCCACTAGCCACATTATTTCTTCTGTCTGTTGTATGGGCATTATGAGTTCTCTTAATAAGTAACTTTTTCAGACTCTTCAATTTCTTTACTAAACTTCTAAGTCTTTTTTTTTTGCTTCAGCTGTACCTTACTCTAGTCTTTCACCCTGTTTCCCAGCTTGGACCTTCCTCCCATCACACATCAGAGACACCATAGCTCTTCCCACATTCCAAGCCCTCCTAAAATCCCACCTCTTCCAAGAAGCTTTCCAGGACTGACTTCCCAGCACCCTGAGTCTTATCATCCCTTCATCCAACTGTAGCACTTGTTAACTTATCTCCTCCTCAGCACTCGTGTGTATATGTGCACACAAATATTTATTTTGGCCACTCTAGTTGTAAATATTTTTATATACTAAAATATACTAAAGTGTAAGATCTACATATGGACGGTCACTTCTTTATTCTGTACTTCCCAGGTGCCTAGTACAGTGCACCACACCATGTGGGGCACTCAATAAAAGCTACTGCTACGAAGACTATTATGACGACTACTGTTGCTGCTACTACTATTAATGCTACTGCTAATGCTACAATGACATCTCATTTTCTTCTCTGCCTCCTCCCTGGCTTCTTAGGTAAAGGCATCCAGGTGTCTCACAAGCTCTTTGAGGTTTTTGGAAAATTAAATTGATCTGCTGGGGTAAAAGAGTGTTCAAAAATCACCCTTTGGTCTGCCTGCCCACAGAAACTTCTAGGGCTAAACCTGAACAAGAGAGGTAGCCATCCAAATTCTTGGGGAAGGGGTCTGGCAATCAGCAAGAGCCCTGGTCTGAACCAATACCAATGCTAAGGCCGGATAGGGTCCTTTCCCACAGGCAAAGAGAAAGAAAAAGAAGGGAGAATAAAATGCAATTTACATGCAGGGGGAAAGATGTCAAACACAGATCATATGACCATGTTTTTTAAATGGGGGCAAAGGTAGGATAGAGAATATTCAACATGGATGGACAAAACCAAAAGTATGCAGAAAATCTGGTTACCAGAGCCTTCCCCTGCATATTATGCTATTTCTTGGCCGGCCGAGTGGCTTCATTTCCATTTGTAGTCAATTTTATATTCTGGTTTCTAATGACTAACAAACACAATGTGACTTGGACCGACAATAAAAAATCTTTCACCCTTTTCCTCCATTATAAAAAGGGGATATAGGGGTGGGTTATTCTAACTCAGTCCCATCAACAAGGTACAGACGGAAAAGCAATATTCACATAAGCAAAATGGAACCTGGAGCATGGTGGTTTCTACCGAGTTTTTTTTCCCCCTTTAGCCACATCCAATTATGAGAAATAGCAGGAGAATCACAGGGTAGCTATGCACCCCTTGCACATGAAGATGTTACCCACGCTAAAGGGGTGTCTCCAACAGTCTTCAAGTTAAGATTGTCCTTCCTTGTTGTTTCTCAAGTTGCTTCTCATCCACTTATTCATTCCTTGCCACATCAAGCAGGACTCGTCACCTTTGGCTTTAAGGCACTCTATCATCTCTCTCCCTATTCTTTAACCTGGTTCCTCTCCCACTACACCTTAGCTGGCACACTCTGCTAATCAAGCTAATCTCCTGACTGTCTCATTCTCTTCTCCTTTGCTACCAACTTCTGGCTAACACCCTCCCTCCTGCCTGGAACTCCCTCTCCCCCTCCACATCCAGGGAGACCCACCACTTTCCCTATCTTCCAGGCCCTACTGAAATCACATCTCCTCCGGGAAGTCTTCCCTGAATAATCTTTTTCTCCATTCTGCTTCCCCCCATTACTATGTTAGCACTTCTGTGTCACCCAAGTACTTGGGTATTCATCCCAACCTGATGTATGTATCTTTATACTCTATTGTTTCCCCTCACATGTAATTTATTTTAGTGTCTTTCTGCCCTGCTAGCTTATAAGCTTACTAAGGGTTGGGTGCGGGTCGACAAATTCTATTATACCCTCCCAAATGCTTCGTACAGTTTTAGGCAGAGTAAGAGCTCAATACATATTCCTGATTGACTTTCTATATGTAGATGAGGCCTTCAGGAGAATCCCACTGGAAACTTCTGCTTTAAGGTTTAATCAGCTTTTTTGAGTTTCCTTCCATGGGAAAGCAGAGTACGGGGTGAGTATATTGAGGCCATTGACACTGCACCAGAATGTGGAGAAAGGTTTGTGTAGATCCACACATATGGAAGCTTTAGAGCACTTGGGAAAGCATGCCCACTGAGTGTATGATGCTCAGAAACACACACGCTGAATCACCCTGAGTTCTAGTACTGGTCATCCAAACTGGTCATCCGGCAGTTTGAATGACCTCTGTGGCCTAGTGGATAGAGTACGGGCCTGAGAGTCAGAAGGACCTGGGTTCTAATCCCAGCTCTGCCACTTGTCAGCTGTGTGACTTTAGGCAAGTCATTTCACTTCTCTGTGCCTCAGTTACCTCATCTGTAAAACAGGGATTAAGACTGTGAGCCCTGAAGCTGCTGTGAGTTGTTTTAACCTTCCTGGCCAGCAGGTCCAGCTGAGCTGGCCTCTCCCAACTTGGCACCAGGGCTGTAGCCTCTGCTACTCTCGATTCCACATAAGAGGAGTCTGATTTGTCCCAGTGAGATGGAACCATCTTAGGGAGCAGCTCCAACATGCCCCACCCTTGGTTGCCCACAGAAGATAAGCACAGGGTCCCTGGGCTAACATTCTCCAGGGGGCCCAGGGCCTTGCAGCCTGGAAGGTGGCTGGGGGCAGGGAGAAGAGGAGTGATTTGTAGTGCCACTACTCCGACTCCCCTGCCCGGCAGCAATATGGATGGGATTTTCCTCCAAGAGGACCAGGATGGCCATTCAAGATGATGGTCGTGGCTCTCCCTGGGTCAGCATCTCCATCTGCTGCTTTCTGTCACTACTACATTTTCAATTAACCAAATTTACTGAGCACTTACTTTATGCCGAACTTTGTACTAAGTGCTGGGGAGAGGACAGCAGAGTTAGTAGACACTATCCCCACCCTCCAGGAGCTTACAATGTAGCAGGAAAGCCAGACACACTAAAATACACTAGAGGTAAGGGGAAGCGAACCAAATTTAAAGATACGTAAATAAGTGCTGGTGTGTTTGTGTGTGTGTGTTGAGAGAGAGAGAGAGAGAGAGAGAGAGAGAGAGAGAGAGAGAGAGAGAGAGAGAGAGAGAGAGAGAGAGAGAGGTTCTCCCTTTGTGGCTGCCACCATAGTTTTTCCCTTCAGTTGGTGTAGTACTGGAAGGAGAAAACGGGAGACTGCCAGGCCGGGAGCAGGGAATTCCTTCGTCTTTCCAAGAAGCGTGCGCTGTCCTGCTTATGTGGAGGGAGGGGAGAGTTTACTGCTGCAATTCTGGCCTAGAGAAAGGAATTCTCTATGGTTTGGAATGCTGTATATTCTAGTCTCACCCAGAACATTCCAGTTAACTTTCCAGTTAACTTGGACCTCCTCCTGGATCTGTTTCCCTGGCAACGCACCTCAGTGAAGGATGCCTCTCTGGACTGCTGGCCTTCTCCTTGCCCTGCTGCTCCATCAGACAGCAGTCTTTGAGTCCTGCCTTTTTCTCTCGCTTGCACGCACTAACATAGTGGATGCAGAGAAAATCTGGATATTTATAAGCCACTATGTTTCCTCTTAGGAACACCTGCAGAGAAGTTCAATCGATCAGGTTGCCAAGTGGCTGGCTGACATCATCTTCTTGCCCCGTCCCAGACCTCCGGGGCCCAGGCGTTCGACGGAGAGGGTTCAGCAGCCTTTTTCTCTAGCCGACTGGCAGGTGCACTGCGGCCAGATGACTTCCCCAGCACTCCCCAGCAGGACCACACCATTGCAACAGCAGAGGACTTTTGCTGTACAACTCCTCCTCTGCCCCCTCAGCCTGCAATCTCGATCATGACATATTCCCCTCCAGCAATCCCCTGACCCGGCAGCTGCACTACTGACAACTTCAAGGAAACCAGTCCCAGCTGCCATTTCAACTCACTAGCATGAGAGCCACTACCCTCGCGCCAGGGGATATAGGCCTCACCAGGCCAGCACCTGTACTGGCTCCCAAAAAGCCCCCTGGTGGAAGGCTCCTTAGGGCCGGACGGGGGTGGGGGAGGAGAAGGGGGAAAACAGAGTTTGAAACCCCCTTCAGTGTTCCTCTCATTTCCATCTGACCCCCTGGAATAAGAGGCCTTAGCTAAAACAACAAACAACAACAAAAAAGTCCAGCTTTGTTTCCTGAACAAGCATTTCTGTCACTGCTCAAAACACTGGTAACCCAGAAGAGCTCAAGCCTGGGGTGAAGTATGAATTGGCAAGGTCAATGGTGCTGGGCCTCAAAATCTGATCCCTCTGGATCCAAATGTTGACCGAGGGGAAATAATTTCCTCTTCACCTGGATTTGCTCTGAAGAATTCATTCAGGTCCAACCAGGCAGGGCCCGGCTTGAGCGTCAGTCCTCACAGGTGTCTCTCTATCGAGTTTCTCAATGCGTCAATTCTCAGTGATGAAGAGCTGGAGTCAAGTCTCACTGCACATGGTGCAATGCCAAAAATAAGAGCACTGAAGCCTTAGGCAAACATCAAAGTGGTATGTGACTTATGGGGAAGATTTTTAAGAGGCTAAGTCGCAAAGTTATTTCAGCGCTCCAGACTGAAAGGCCAATGCGATCAACCCAAGGAATGAATGATGTTCCTTTGCAGAGGACACACGGACAACTCCGGAGTTTGGGCCTCCTCGGCCTGTTGATGTGACTGTATTCTGGAGATGAAGCACATTTCTTCTCCTGAAGACCGTGCCCAAAAGTTTCCAGGCCCCAAAAGCGTAAGTACAGTACTGCTTTCTTGGTCATACTGCAAATGAGGACAGATTCCCTGTGTTTAACTTTAAATGAGGATACGCACCCAGGCCTCCTCCTCTAATATGGGGCTTGTGCCCTTGCAGAACTCCAAAGAAAGGAAAATTCATGTTGTGTTCATCCCACATCCAATGCTATATGAAAAAGCACACTTCTTTCCAACACCACATCGCGCTGTATCCAGACAGACCCGTTAGTCTGGAGAACATTCCTTGACTCTGACAGTGAATTCCAGTCAAACAGTCTAGTCAGCCATGGTGAAAACACACTTAAGGTAGAACCAAGCGTTCCTTCATCAGAATCACTCCCCTCCCCATAGTCTGACAACTGCGCTACTAGGGATGTTCATTCTATCAGCTGATCAGAGATAAGCCAAACTCACAATAATGCAAACTATTATTTTGGACAGACCACCAAAATAATATAGAGAGAAACTAACCTCACAGGAAAGTGAAAAGCTAACCCAAAAGCCACACCTGACAAGAGAGGCCTGGGGGTTGTGTGATAAACAATTTCATGCTTGTTTCCTCCCTTTGGAGTGTGAGCTCCTTGTGGACTGGGAACGTGTCACTTAGTTATTCTGTACTTCTCAAATGCCTAACATAGTACACCGCACCAAGTTGGTGCTCAATAACTGCTACTACTACTACAGCTTTTACTGAAACTACTACTACAACTATTACTACTGCTGCCACTACTACTACTACTACTACTACTACAGCTACTACCATCAGGGCACTTCGGGAAATAGAAATGGGAGCCAAAGAGTAACCACTGCCCCTTGATACTCCTCCAACTTCTAAGGTAATCAATCAATGGTATTTATTGAGCATTTACTGTATACTGAGCACTGTACTAAGCACCTGGGAAAGTACAACATAACAGAGTCAGTAGATAGTCTTTCTGTCCACAAGGTGCTTACTGTCAAATTCACAAGTTTTGCCCCATATATTTAGGAAGTTCCCATCAACTTTCAATACTGGAATGAAAGCTCTATCTGAAGGCCCAGGGATGACAGACAATACTTAATTCAAAAGAATTGCTGACACACTGACTAAACTGGACATGCTCTTGGAGTTAGATGTCATGCGATCTGACCTGAGGCAAACAAGTCAGCATGCAGTCATGTCACCCTTTAGTCCCAACCATGCCTTTCAGGAACTCACTGCTCTGGTTGAGCTACCCTAAACTGTCTCTAAACCATAAGCTCCCTGTGGGCAGGGAGCTTGCCTACCAAATCAGTCCATCACATTTATTGAGCACCTTCTTTGTGCAAAGCACTGTACAGAGCTTGAGAGAGTACAACAGAGTACAATACAACAGAATTTAGCAGATACGCTCCCTGCCAATAATGGAGCTTACACTGTACCCTCCCAAGTGCTTAATACAGTTTCCTGCACACAGTAAATACCACTGATTGATTGCCTTGGGTAGCAATAATTTTCCCAAAGGGGTGAAGAGGGAGGGACAGGTAGAGTTCTGGTCCCATTTTTCTGAACAGAATATTGGAGCAGGGGAAGCAGTGAATAGGCTGAAACCAAAAACAAGAAAAGAACAAATGCCATCATTATTCTGAGGGACCTTAACTACCATGTGTGAGGTGAACTGGTCCATGCCCAGGTCTGTTTCACACTAGACCTCAAATAACGAGACGCAACACACTTCAGTAGTTCCAATAAAGGTATTTCCTGAGCACCCACCAGTGCCAGGTGCTATACTATGGGTTTGGGAGAACAAAACAGAAGGAGGTGACCCGTTGCCCCCTGTCCACATGGAGCTTACAGTCTGATGGGAAGTAACTGCAACAGGGAAATGGGTCTGAGGCGCAACTTTATGAGAGGGTGCTCTTTGTGAACAGAGATTTCAGGAAGGTCTGAATGCCAACAGAATCACAAACACAGGACACATAATCTTGGGCACGCAGGATAGGGTGTAAATGGCAGGCAAGCCCAAACGTTGGGACAGGATTTCCCTGTTGCAACATCATCTTGGAGGACAAAGAACAGCAGGCAGCCAAAGCGGTTGTGCAGATCGATTCATCGTAACTAGCAATTTTAATGACTTAGAGGTGACATTTGGGACTGCCCTCTTCTGTAAACCTTTGCAGAGTTTTAGCACTCAGGATCTCACAAGTCTGTGCACCTGAAGGTTCCCCTGCATTATGCTGGAAAGACTGAGCAAATGAACCGATACGTGCAGTTCTTAGGAGAGTGACCAATTAAAATCAAAAGTGAGAGAGAGAAAACGAGAGGGAGAGCACACAAAATGGTTATAATCAAAATGACGTAATGAAATGATCCAGTGTTTCTTGGCCTGCCAGAGAGAACTGATTACTGCATCCTATTAAGCCTTGGGTCCCCAGTTTTCCAGCAGGGTTACGCATCACATTAGTTTCTGGCCATGAAGTCGGTGAAACATTGGACCTTTAAGTCAGCGCTGGTCCCAGCAGCTATTTCTCTGGCCTGGATCCAAAGCTGAGTAAAGCAAACTCTCCACTTTCGAACCATGCCTATTCTTAATCACTCCGTGGGTCACCTCCACACTCTTCCCATTAAATTTGGTACAGAGTACATTTTAAAATACTTTCTATAAACTGAAGGGTGAGGACGACTTTTCTCCATTGCACAATCAATGGAAACCTACTGAAATCAGAGCTTGGTGTGTCAATCTGAATATGAATGGATACAGAGTAGCCAGTGGGTTGTTACTCTCCACAACACTAAGCCAGTGTCCAAAGTCACGAACTGAGGCACTAGGCCTGTTTCTGTAACACACTTGGTCCAAACTTTATTATAGACATGAAGACAAGAAAAACAGACAAGGCAAACTTTGAAAATGCTGTAAATTTATAGGTCAAAAAAAAAAAAAGGTACGAAGCCCAGTCTAATGGAAAGATCCCTGAGCTAGCAGTCAGAAAAGCTGGGTTTTTAGGTGTGGCTTTATCACTGTTCAGTTGTGTGATATCAGGCAAGTGTCTTAACTGCTATGTGACTCAATTTCCCCATTTAAAGCAGAGATAAGTAGACCTGCCTCTCCCCAACCTGGCAGAATGTTGGAAGGGCAATTAACATAACCAGTACTTCTGAGCTCTTTAGAAGAGAGAGGTGATAATTAATTCTAAAGTGTTCGTATTATTTTGCAGCACTTGGAGAAATGTATAATGCATGAACATTGAAATTCATATCACCTTAACTGAGTGGACAATAATAAGGCAATGTTAAAAATGGATGAGTCCAATTCAAGGTCATTTAAAATGATATCTTTAATCTACTGAAATACTTGCTTTTTTAAGTAAAATTACATTATTCTTGCTTTGCACTTGGATTTGCTCCCTTTTTTTCACCCCTCCCTCAGCCCCATAGCACTTATGTACATATCTGTAATTCATTATTTATATTAATGTCTGTCTCCCCCTCTAGACTGTTAAGCTTATTGTGGGCTGGGAACATATCTACAAACTCCATTATACTGTACTCTCCCAAGTGCTTAGTACAGTGCTCAATAAATACGACTGAGTGATTTTTAAAAAAGCAATGTATGGCTAATGACACCTTTGATGTCTTCTTGAAAACAATGAATGGAAATCTACTGTCACAAATATTTAGCTGAACTCACTCACTTGTCTTTCTGGGGTGAAAGAAAAACTTGCTTAAAAAAAACAGGTATGGGACAGGAGCTGATTTTAATAAACAGGGAAAAAGCTAGGAAATGTTAACTGCAGAGACTGAGGAGAAGGAAGGACTCTGCCTTAGGTAGGGTACTCTGGATTAATGGCTGTCTCAGGTCTTTTCCATCTCTCCTTTCTAGACTTCTCACGACTGCTGTGAAAGATTAAGAAGACATTCAGAAAGTTGATTAAACACAGAGCCCCACACATATCTGCCACACACATTTCAGTAAAAATGGCTAAAGGGAACCTAAAATAGATGTTTAAATGGTTGGGATCTTTAAAAGCCTGGCTCAATCATTCTTTATAATTGTTGATAAAGGCTTGTCTGAAGAAATGGACCAGGTAGGCTTCCAGCGCAAAAGGCCAGTTTGCTGGGGTGTGATGTTCTGAGAGGGGATTTCAATCAATCAATCAATCAAACACCGGTCTTTACTGAGCGCAGAGCACTGTACTAAGCACTTGGAAAAATACAATATAATAGAGTTGGAAGACCAATCCCTGCCCACAAGGAGCTGAGAGCTTAATTTCACAAATCCAGGGAGAAAAGGAAATTAAAGGAACACTTGAAGGCACCTACTAACGGGAACAGTGGTAGGTTGAAATGTCATTGCCTCCACACAAACTTTGTCCATTTGCTTTTTCTTCCCATTGTCAACTTTTCACTCTCCAAATTTTCACATCCACAAAATCGGTTGGGAAATTTAACTTGTTCTTATTGGTTCAGTGAAACTTGGGTGCTCATTGGCATTAAAATACATCACTCAGCAAATTATGGCACCAGCTTCATGTGCAAGAAAAAGTCTGGGGAACCACACCCACCATCTCTTCAGACTAAGGTATTTTGGGTGTGTTGGGGAAGGAGAGGGAACCACCTGAAAAAAATGTGTTTTCAAGCCGGAGGTCTTGGAGATACAGTAAATAGGGCATACATTTAAAAATACAGTCACCTGGAATTTCCAGTGTGTCATCTCCAGAATGATTATGATGATATGTATTTGTTGTAGTTACTGAAAAGTTTCCATTTCTCTCCCAAATATTCTCCTTCATTGGATCTGCTCGTCTGCGTTGAAACATATTCTAGACTTGTAACCTAATGCCAAAAAATCTCTATCCTTATTGAGCTATTAAAAGGGAACCACAGGTTCAAAATTTCACACTTAATTTACTTAGGTAATAAGGGCATAAAAGAGCATCAAAAGATAGTCCATATGATTTAATTTCTAATACTTAGTGATCTTTTATCTTTAAAATCTGATATTTATATGCCTGTAAATTCTGAATCCAAGGAAAATAAAAGGCCTGTTTATGCAACTTTGGTTCAAGTAAATTAATAAGATAGTCCTGAGATAAAGCTACTTCATTTGTAGAAATATTATTCTGGTTTTCCAGTAAAACCTCTGTGCTTTCAATTATATGCCTCACAAAAATTAAGGCATTCAGCTAAGGCCGCTTTCCACACTGATCATTTTACAGATGTCAGTTAAAATTTCCCATCTAATTAGAACGTCCAGCACCAGATAGAAATCAAAACGAATTACAGGGCGCAGCAAATATTAAAGAGACTTCAATATCCAACTTGATTACATTGCCACCATTGGAACAGGAAAAAATATCTGATATCTTAATTCAACTTTATCTCCTCAATCAATCATTTCATTTATTGAGGGCTTACTGAGTGCAGAGCACTGCACTAAGCACTTGAAAGAGTACAATATAACAGAGTTGGTAGTCACACTCCCTTGCTCACATCAAGCTTACAATCTAGAGGAGGACACCGACAATAATATTTCTACTAGCGTGGCCTAGTGCAAAGAGCCCAGGACAGGAATCAGGAGACCTGGGTTCTATTCCTGATTCCACCACTTGCCTGCTGTTTGACCGTGGGCCTTCTCTTTACTTCTGTTTCCTCACCTGTGCAATGGGGAGGCAATACCTCGTCTCCCTCCTCCTTAGACTGCGAGTCCCATGTGGGACAGAGACAGTGTGAGACCTGATTGTATTGTATCAATGCTTGGCCTAGAGTCAGCGCCTAACAAATACCATTAACATTATTATTATAATTATTATTATTATTAGCATTACTATTATCTGTAAAATGGGAATTAAATCCTGTTATCCCTCCTCCTTAGACAGAGAGCCCCCTGAGGAACGAGGGACTGTGTTCAACATCCTCATCCTGTATCTATGCCAGTGCTGGCATAGTACAGGGTTTAAAACATCAAAAGTAATTAAGACACCCCTACAAGTTATTATTATTACTACTACTATTATTATTATTAGTCTCATCAATGTTCACCCGATGGATGATCAGGGAGAAGAGAGGCTGGGAAATGCACCTTTGCTTGGAATATTCAGGAGAAGAAACTGGAAAATGAAGTCTTGGAACTTTACAAAAATTTACCATTAAAACCCTGAGAACTAGAAAGGCTAATTAGGCATGAGAACTGCTTGTTCTTTCTGCCCGACTCCAGCAAAAGCATTACAAAGGGCAGGAAGAAGGGAAGAAAGTGAGGAAAGACCTTACAAACAAAAACAACACCCGCAGAGAAAAAAAAATTCAACAGCTACTAACAGCTGCATGCATATGCCTGGGACTGAATCAAAACACGTGGCTCGTTCAGGAGCCTACCCAGGGCAAAAACACCAGCGATGCAGCACCACTGACTTCCCAGAATGCCTGAGAGCAGGATCAGGAGACAAAAGGCCTTTAACTAATACAGAACAATAATAATAATTTTAAAACTGTGGTATTTGTTAAGCACTTACTGTGCCAAGCACTGAACTTACTAAGAGGTGGGATTAATGCAAGATAATCATAACTATGAAGGAGAACAGGTATTGAATCCTCATTTTGTAGATGAGGGAACTGAGGCACAGAGACGTTAAAGGTCCCAAGGTCCCACAACAACATCAACGACATCATCAGCGACAACTAAGCGGGCAGCAAGCAATGCTGGAAGGAGCAGTGGATCCATTCATTCATTCATTTTTATTGAGATCTTACTGTGTGCAGAGTGCTGTTCTTAGCACTTGGGAGAGTACAATATAACAATAAAGGTTAGACACATTCTAACCTTTAGAATGTTAGAATTCTAACATTCCCTTCCTACAACGAGATCTAGTTTTACTATTTTATACTGTTTCCTGTCAAAGGGCGATTCCAAACCAATTCAAAGCAACACAGTGCATCCATGGGTGCTGTCGCAGTTGTGCCTACCTGCTCAGAGCCATGGTTTTGGGACCATGGAGATGGCAGGGGAGAGCAGAAATGGTGAGGGGCACATGCAGTCAGAGAACCACGTGGCAGAGGCCCAGCTGCCCAGCTTCTTACCAGCACCCGAAAATTATCTACCAATCTGGAGAACTCCAAGGAAGGAGTTCATCTCCTACCTTGAATGACCACTTGCAAAGAAATAACCCTAATGCTAATTACTTAATATTTCCCCAGGTATTTGCAGTTAATCTAAATTAATGGTCCCCAACATTTCCTTTGGCATCTAACTTCTGTAGCCCTCCCCTCAAGCCATTTTCTTACAAAACTTTCCCTGTTTCTTCTTCCTTTCAGCCACTGTTTCACAATCTCTGCCAAACCTCCATTCCACTCAAAATCCTCACAAAATAAACTTGCCAGCCCTGTTCCTTTCCGGTCCAAACTACTGCTCCAGTTTCCACTCTTTACATCACTCACCCCCTTCTGATCCCTTACCCCATCCCACACCTTCTGGACCCAAGTTCTGCACAGAAACTCTGGGAATGGGAACAAATGCAGCCCTGAGTGACTCCCCAAGTAGAATAAAAATTTCTCCTTAAAAGATGTTTCTAAGGGCCTTCCTCAATCGCTCACCTCTTGTCAAATTATTCCATAACTCTTTAAACCTCTGATTTCCCTCCTTTTTCCCCATGAGTAGAAGAAGATTCAAAGAGGCAGGTTTAGCAACCTCATACATATTATTCTAGGGTTCTACCTGACCTGCTACCAGGGCGAGCTCTACGTTATTCTCTGGAGTCTAGTTAACTAACAAACAAAACGAAGAGTAGACTGAGGAACACTACAAAATCATGAAGGGCGGGGACAGGGAGAACATGGAATTCACCATTTCCCACCAAACAAGGATGAGGGTGCTTCCACTGACACATAGAGTAGGCTTGAAGAACAAAAGGAAGCACTTTGCACAGCTGGTAGTAATTGGATAATAATAATTGGGATATTTCTTAAGTGCTTACTACGTGCCAACTACGTGCCAACTCTATATGTTGCCAACTTGTACTTCCCAAGCACTTAGTACAGTGCTCTGCACACAGTAAGCGCTCCATAAATATGATTGATTGATTGATTGCCAAGCACTGTACTAAGCGCTGGGGAAAATAATCAGACCGGACACGGTCCTTGTCCTACATGGGGCTCACAGTCTAAGTACAGGAGTACTCAATCCCCATTTTCAGATAAGGAAACTGAGGCACAGAGAAGTTAAGTGACTTGCCTGAGTCACACTGGAAGGCAAGTGGCAGAGCCAGGAGTAGAATCCATGTCTTCTGACTCCATGGCCCACATTCCATCCACTAGACCACGTTACTTCTCAATTGTATCAAAAAAGGAGTAGAGGTTCAACAGGTTCCAGAAGGTTTGGGTAAGGTGGTGGGTGATAGGACTGTAATATTTATTAGAAAAGTTAGAGATGTCAGAAGATGCATCCCTCACCATGAGGACAACCATCACATCATTCCTCAAAAGGTCCTTGGATATACGCTCGTTGTGGGCAGGGAATGTGTCTGTTTATTGTTATATTATACTCTCCCAAGCTTAACACAGTGCTCTGCACACAGAAAGTGCTCAATAAACACGACTGAATGAATGAATGCCCCTAGCAAGGGCAGAATACTGCACTTCAAGGACCATTAGTCTGACCTACTACAGTGATAGCTCTTATGTTCACATTTAACATTCTGCAGGAGAAAGAAAACTATTATCCACTAGTCAATTTCAGGTCAGTTTTAATCATTTTAAGGGACAGCTATCTATCAATCAATGGGATTTACTGAGAGCTTACTGTGCACAGAATGCTGTACTAAGCACATGGGAAAGTACAAAACAATAGACTTGACAGACACAATTCCTGCCCTCAGGGACTTACAATCTCTAGTCAGTGACAAGAAGGAAAGAAGCACTGGATACTAATAATAATGATGGCATTTGTTAGATGCTTACTATGTGCCAAGCACTGTTCTAAGCACTGGGGTAGATACAAGGTTATCAGGTTGTCCCACATGGGGCTCACAGTCTTCATCCCCATTATACAGATGAGGTAAC
This sequence comes from Tachyglossus aculeatus, assembly GCF_015852505.1. Taxonomy (NCBI): domain Eukaryota; kingdom Metazoa; phylum Chordata; class Mammalia; order Monotremata; family Tachyglossidae; genus Tachyglossus; species Tachyglossus aculeatus. Next base: position 23,680,058 of record NC_052100.1, on the reverse strand, counting down.
TGAGGAACAGAGAAATGAAGTGACTTGCCCAAAGGACAAGTGGCAGAGCCGGGATTAGAACCCATGACCTCTGACTCCCAAGCCTGGACTCTTTCCATGCTGCTTCTCCATGCCACATGGCCTAGTGGAAAGACCAAGGGCCTAAGAGTCAGAGGACCTGGGTTTCTAATCATGGATCTGCCACTTGCCTGCTGTGACCTTGGGCAAATCACTTAACTTCTCTGTGCCTCAGTTACCTCATGAAATGTGCAGTAGTTTGGAGGGGCCTCTAGGAAGAAGTGTCACTCCTGGTAAAGTGCATTGAAAAGATAAGTATTGTTTTGAAGGGATGGGATTGGGACATATTAATTCAAGCCCTAGAATTTTGACTAAAGTTGAGAATTTTCTACTCCAACCTAGCTCACAAGATCAAACTTTTTTTTAAGACCCTGGAGTTCAATTAACCAAAATGGAAAAAATGGGGCAAAATAACACTGTATCAATGCCATCATGGTTCACCCAAGCCAATGGAGACCAAGTGGCCCTCCAACAAAAGAGGAAGCCCAACAAATTCCTCTCGGGAATTTTCACAGCCTGCAACAATTTGCATGTCGAAGAAGGACATGAATGGTGGAAAAATCCAGCATCAGAGCCAAGGACTGTGTTGCAACTATCTAGATTTTTGACCAGGTGCCAAACCTGCCTTTATTAATTTGCTTTCCTTCCCTTAGCTTTGTGGCACCTCATCTCTACACATTTGAAAACTGCTTTAGAGGGATACCTACCTTTAGGAAATGGCTCTAACCCCCTTGAAAAGAAATCCATATGAATAATAGGACACTCCCATGTACTCAACAGAAATGCTTTGGGAGTGTGAGTGTGGGGGGGGGGGCGGGAAGAGAGAGAGGGAGGGAGGAAGGAAGGGAGGGAGACAGGGAGAGAGAGAGAGAGAGAGAGATAGGCAGAATCACTCACTTCCCTCTTTCCACCTTCAGTGACTGACTATCCAACTGAAAGATGGTCCATGCCCCTTACTTCCCTTTCAGCTACTCTCATTTCAGCTGTTCTACTGAGGATTAGTAATAGAAATAACAACAACTGTGGTATTTATTAAGCGCTTTACTATGTGTCAACTACTGACCTAAGCACTGGAGTAGAACAAGATAACCATGTTGGACACTGACCCTGTCTAACATGGGGCTTACAGTCAAAGTAGGAGAAAGAACAGGTACTGAATCCCCATTTACAGATGAGAAAAATGAGACAGAAAATTTCAAGCTGCTTGCTCAAGGTCACACCTCAGACAAGTGGCAGAGTCAGCATTAGAACTCAGGTTTACTGACTTCCAGGCCAATGATCCTTCCAATAGGCCATGTTGCTCACCAGTGCAGGGACCCAGAGAAGCAGCAAAGCCTAGTGGAAAAAGCACCGGCCTGAGAGTCAGAAGGACCTAGGTTCTAATCCCTGCTCTGCTACTTGTCTACTGTGTGACCTCGGTCAAGTCACTTCACTTCTCTGGGCCTCAGTTACCTCATCTGTAAAATGGGAGTTAACACTGTGAGCTTTATAAGCGCTTAATGCAGTGTTCTGCACACAGTAAGCACTCAATAAATACGACTGAATGAATGAATGTAGGACAGGGACTGTGTCCAACCTGATTAGCTTGTATTTACCCCAGCATTAAGACCAGTGCTTGACACATAATATGCACTTAACAAATACCATCATCATCATCAAGGACCCTTCAATCTGATGACCTCTGTCCAAATGAGTGCTTTTCCATCTTGTCTCTGGGAAGTTTGATGAACTGCTAGATACATCAGGATTTTCACTGGGAGTTGACAGTTCCAAGGCTGATTGAATCTGCAGAATCAATCAATATCTCTCTCTCTCTCTCTCTCTCTCTCTCTCTCTCTCCCTCCCTCCTTCCCTCATCCTTCTAGTTCTCAGGGACGACAACCTGCTAAATCGATAAGCCTACTGCATGTAGTGGCAGGTGCTGGTTGTGAGCATGTCACTGTATGGTATGAAAGGACTTACACTGAGGAAACAATTGCCAAGACTCTGAGCTGAAGTGCTTCCTGGGGGAGTTGATTTTTTTTAAAAAAAAAACCAGACTAAAGAAGGAAAGAGCAGCTGTTTGGAAATAAACTGTAAAAACATCTGTAGTACACCATCGACCTTCTCTCTAAGTGCAAACATCAAGAGTTTTAAAGAGACACTGCCTTTCATTGAGGGACCTTCCCTTCAGCACACACAGCACCAGACTTTTCTCTCCAAGCGCTAAGTACAGTGCTCTGCACACAGTAAGCGCTTAGTAAATACTACGCCTGCTGCTGCGACTTCTGGCACTTCTGGAAGAGCATGTGAGGGTGCACAAGCACTTAGTACAGTACTCTGCATATAGTAAGCATTCAGTAAATACCACTGGTTGATTAACTGGCTGATGGGCAAACAAATGAGGAGGAAAAATGGATTCCATTTCACCTCCAAGCTACCAAGCCCAACTTCCACCCAAAGCAAGTTGTGTAAATGAAGAATTGTTAGGCTGTTCCAATCAAAAAGCATCCTCTCACACTGAAATGTATGTGAAACAATCAATCAAACAGTGACATTTATTGAACACTTATTGTGTGCAGAGCACTGTAGTAAGTGCTTGGGAAATTAATAGGGGTTCTCTAGTTGAGAGTAGAGCAAAGAAACATTGTTTTACACCATTTATTTGGCTTCATTTGCATCACTGCAATAGAATTCAGGGCATTAGCACAAGACCCATCTCCCTTCCCACCCCACACCCAAAAAAATGATAGTTCAAGGGTCTAAGTAGCTTGATTTATTTTTCAGTAACTAAGTTACCAGAAACTCATAGAGAGGCTGTATTTATTTGCTGAAGAAGGCTCCAAGTTGGCAGGCGGGTTTTTGGAAGTACATATTTCTTCACGTTCTCTTGATCTCAGTGTGTGGAGATTCTCTTACCAGCTGTTTTATGTACATGTGTTTTTTAAGGCATATCTTCCTCCAAACAGATTTTTTTTATTATTATTATTAAAAAGGGCCAAAGTAGTCAGCAAGACCCTACAAACTGCTGGCCGCCTTCTCACCCTTGCCTGTGCTTGAACAGGGATGGTGAGAAGCTGAAAGCTCAACAGATTGGCTCAGTTTCCATTTCATCCTTTATAGATTCAAGGAAGTGCTCCTCCCCTTTGCCCACAGCATTAGCCGAGTGCACTTCCCAACTCTGCAAAGAAGATACTGGCTGGATGTGAGCGCCCTTGAGGAATGCTGCCCAGTGGATGCCCTGGGTCATGATCCTAGCAATCCAGGCCTGGGGGAGTGCCCTCCCCGCCCCTGGAAAGTCACTGAGGAGGATCAAACGCAAGCAACATTTTGGCAAAGGCACTAGCTAGAGGAATGAAGAAACCAAGTCATCATCCACTGCTTCTTTGATTTTCTACACTTAGAAGAAATGGTGAGAACTCTGTATTTCCTTCTGAAGGTTCCAGAACTTGGAATCTCTTTAAATCAGTGGGGTCCCTCATCTCCCAGGCAAAGCTCAGAAGCAAAGACTGTTTACCCCAATTGACAATGAAGGAACAGAGGGGTGAGAAATCTGAGTGATCGGCTCTAGAGTTCCAGAGCAAGCCAAAACCCTGGACTCCTGGTTCCGTGCCCAGAACTTAACCCCACAACCAAACTTCCTTCTCCCTGCTTCTTCAAAGATGCTTGAAAACCACCAAAACTTCAGCCACTTGACTAAAGGAAGAGCTGCTCTTCACTTCTGCTCTTCCCTCCTGACCTGTCTCAGCTCACCTATCCCTTGCTAAAGGGGCAGCTGGTCAAAGCATCAGTGTTTGAGTGCTGTCCCAACAAATGACTGCCTGGTGTCCTGCAGCTCCCTCTGGGCAGCCAGGAGGGAGAACCGATTCTCGGAGGATACATCATTTGGCCCAAATCCTCAGCCTTCCTTGGCCCCCTCTCAGACTTTCCAACCCAGCAGGCTGCTGTTTGGGATTGGGAAGATCAAACTCAACCCCTGCCCCCAGTGAGCTCTGCTTTCAGGCTCTAGAGAACAGGTGGGTACAGGAGGAAACTGAGTCCTCTGACACCCACAGTGACACCACCCAAGAGTTCTGCTCTCAGTGACCGGGATGGGGTAGCCACGGGGTTAGGAATCTCTGAGGTAAGAAGCAGCCACTTGCACAATCAGCTGCTGCTGTGACAACCAGTATCCCACAGGGGACCAGTCCACATAGATAGCTTCAGTGTTTGCTCCAAGATCAACTTCAACACTTTCTTCCCACTTGGGTTTGATCTGCCCCTTGCTCAGATCAGAGCTTGAAATTTTTTGCAGTTCAAAGGATTGGGTTGGGAAAAAATGAACTTGGCCAAATGTGTTAACTCAAAAACATGTAACTGGAGAAAAATCTGGGATGGAGCATGAGTTGTAAAAACCTTATTCTGGCACAGCCAAGTTTCATTTTGCAATAGCATTTTTGATAACTCTCTAACATCTTGCTATCATATGATAAGAGGATAAAACACAAACACAAAAGCTTTAGTTATAAATTAGACTGGTGCAAAGTGTGATCCTGAAGTTGCAAGTTACTTAAAACAAGAGAAACATAAATAGATTGTCTATTTTTCATGGAAGGGAGAGGTAAGAAGATAAGTTATAAACCTAGGCATGATACACAAAGAATTCCAGAGATCCCAACAGGAAACTGCCTTGGGTAAGGGCTGACTGTTATATCAACGGGAAGAGAGAGGGGAAGGGGACAGGAGATAAAGAAGCATTTTTAAAGCCATAAAGGAATGTGTTCCCAGTTACCACACTGCTAAGAATGCTCGGGAGTCTCCTACCAGTCCAGGGATAAACACCGATATACTGAGCTGTTTACAACAGATCAGAAACAATGGAACCTTGGAGAAAAAGCCTTATGTGAAAATGACAGACAGCAGAGGAGGGGAAGAGGGGCTAAAGAGAGGAAATTCATTGGCTGTAGCCAGGCTGATTCCAATCCAGAGGGGCTTGAAACTTGAAAGACTATACATGGAGCGGGAACCAGCAACAGACAACAAGATGAGGCAGATGGAATGGTGGTGCAGATGCTCTTTCGGAGGTCAAAATATGGACCCGGAGCAGTGGAAGGTTTAGACTAATTGGAACCATGCTATACTGGATGGCACCCACAATTATATCATGGAATTTGTGCTTTGTCTGAAATCTGTCCATTTCCCATGCATGTCCAGCTAAGCACAGCACAGTTAAGTGAGAAGAAAGGCCGAACTCTCATTTGCTTAATTTCCCTGAATAACCAGGCTTGTGGTTAGCGGCAGCTCCGGATCTGCTCCCCCAACCCTCCATGCCACAAACCCTCCATTCCACAAACCACGAAGAGAAACAAGAAGGCTGAGGCAAAAACACAAGGATGTTGGACCTCTTCTATGCCCTGAGCCAGCCCTAACCAACCTATGGTTTGCTGGGCCCCAAGGTGACACCAGTTCCAGTGTTCCGAATAACCAAGACCAAGAAATGTGACCAATGTTCCAAATGTCCAAGAACAGGCTGAAGTGGTGCCTGCCACAGACTTAACCAGGACAGGGTGTAGAGGGTGTAGTGGGGAGAGGAGAAGTAAAAAGATTCCCGAATATAGTCCTGCCCCAATCTCAGCCATGCCCAGGACAGAAGGCTCTCTCCATTTCACTCTAGTGGTCTGCCCACAGAACTGAGTCCACAGGTATAGGATGTGCCTTCTGACCCTATTTCCTCTTCTAACTGTACCTCACTCTGGACTCTCCAACTTCTGATCTCTTGTCTACACCATCTCCCGAGTCTGGAACTTCTCCTCACCCACCAAACTCCTAGACTAAAATTCTCCCCTATCAAAACATGTGAGGGTAAAGGACTGGAGAAAAGGCACTCAGGAATCACCGTGTGCATTTAGTTCCTATTCATTCATTTATCCATTTGGGCTTTTATTTTTCTCTAATGCTCTTACATGTACAACTTAAAACTCTGCTGCATAGGAGTTTAATTGTTATTCTCCTAACAGCTGTATGTTCATCATCTTGTAAGGCTTCTCTTCCCCATTAGACTGCAAGTTTTCTGAGGCAGGGGCTGAGACTTAGCCTTCTTCTGTATATGTTTAAAGAACCTAGGACCTACCATGCTTTGCCGAAAATAATGATGATGATGGCAATCAGCTCTCCCCTTCTTACCTATCCTTGCTCATCTCCTACAGCCCAGCCCACGCACTCTGTTTCTCTTACACCAGCCTACTTACTGTGCCTTGATCTTGATCCCTCACCCACATCCTCCCACGTGCCTGAAGCTCCTGCTCCATTAAAATCCGACAGACCAGCAGTCTCCCCATCTTCAAAGCCCTACTAAAATCATCTCTCTTCCAGGAAGCCTTCCCTGGCTAATCCCTCACCTTGCCATCCTATTCATCCCACTTTCTGCAACACCTAGGCACTTTGGTCTGAATCTCCCAAGCACTTTGATACTCATCCCACCCCTGCCACCCTTAGGTTCAAATCCATATAGCCTGCTGCTTCCCCTATCTGCAATTTATGTCCGTCTCCCGTACAAGACTGTAAGCTCCTTGAGGGTAGGAATCATATCTACCAATGCTACTTTACACTCCAAAGTGCAGGAAACACTCAATAAATACTATTTATTGAAAATTAATTGACTCTACACTGTAAGTTCATTGTGGGCAAGGAATGTGTCTGATTGTTATACTGTAATAATAATAATGGCATTTATTAAGTGCTTACTATGTGCCAAGCACTGTTCTAAGCGCTGGAGCACTGCTCTAAGCGCTGGGTACTCTCCCAAGAACCTAGTACAGTGTTCTGCACACAGCAAGTCCTTATTAACTACGATTGATTGACTAATTGATCAAGTCTCTTGTCAAAAACAAAAGAGATCCAAACCAGTCAGGAAGACTTTGGGACTGAAACCTGTGCGAGAGATTTGAGTTTACTGCTAGCGGTTTAGGCAGTGGTCTTTGCACTCTTCTCCCTGTCAGACATATTCTCACTGGATCACGGTGTGTAATGAGAGAGGAGGTGGGCAGAGGTGCAGCCCCTTGCAAAGCACAGGCAAGAATTTTCTATGCAAAACAATCTACAGCTGAAGCGACTGCAGCACAGTGCCAACATTGTGTTGTAGTGCCAGTGACCATAGACTAACGTGGTGGCAAAGGGAGCTGCCCACGCTAGCCAGCTGTTTTCAGGATTTCTGCCGAGCCTGGGGTGGGTAATGGAGGCACCTGCCATAACGGATGCATCTTTGCCAACCCAGAAGTATGTTACATTACAGAAACTACAATGGTTATGCAACGTAATGTAATGCTAAGAAATCATGTGAAACTTTTCTGGGAAATCAGCAGGACCTAGAGTGTGTCCCTAGAAGGACTTCTGACCATTCGGCCCACTCTACCTCAGAGTTGTTGTGTTCCCCCTCTTCCTTTAGACTGTAAGCTCATTATGGGCAGGTGACATGTCTACCAACTCTGTTGTATTGTACTCTCCCAAGTGCTTAGTACAGTGCCCAGAACACAGTAAGCACTCAATAAATCCCACTGAATCACTGATCGATTTCTGGTCCCCGTGAACAATGAATGGGTGACGCTTCTGAACCACGGAACTTGGTAGTATTTATTAAGCACTTAATGTGTGCTGGGCACTGTACTGGGGGCTGGAAGAAAATACACAGGAGGGAAAGAGACATGGTCTCTGTCTACCAGATGGCTCTCAATTAAGGAAGTTAATATGGAAATGCCAAATATCAAGGCATCTGGTGCCCTACCAATTCTGACAAGGGGCAGGCCACCTGAAAATGGAACTATTCAGTATACAACCTGATGAATAACCAACTGACCTGAGCCTATCCCGGATGTGAGATGCTCTCAGTGGTTCCTCACCCAGAGGGCATTGCCCCAACATGTGTCAGAGCACAGGCTTTGGAGTCAGAAGATATGGGTTCTAATCTTGACTCTGCTACTTGTCTGCTGTGACCTTGGGCAAGTCACTTCACTTCTCTGTGCCTCAGCTACCTCACTTGTAAAATGGGGATTAACACTGTGAGCTCCAAGTGGGACAGGAACTGTGTCCAACCTGATTATCTTATATCTACCCCAGCATTTAGAATAGTGTTTGGCCCATAGTAAGCACTTAACAAATACCATTATTATTATTACTATTATTTCTGGCAGCTTCATGAGGTAGAAACTTTCTAAGTACGTTTGCCGATGATGGTAATCTCACCCCAAATTTTCACAATTCTAAACTGGTATGAAATTAAAGGTGTAGTGGTGAACTAAAAGAGAAAAGTCATTCCTTTCTTGGGCATGTCCTATCCCATAAATTGCATGGATCATAAGAAAATGAATCCAGGTTTCCACACATTGTTGCTTACTGACTGTTAATATTGTTATGCAGAAAAATCCTATAAAATGCTCCACAGATCATTGCTCTTGGATTCCCAAAACAATCTGTGAGATAAACTGAGGTTCTGATCATCTTGGCTCCGCAGAAAGGGAAACTGAGGCATTGGCAGACTGATGTGGCTACAGTCAAATAGCTAATTATTGGCAGCGCTGCTTGTAATAATAGTATTTTATTAAGTGCTTATTGGGTGCAAAGCACTGTATTAAAACAGGCTAGAACTACATACAGTTCCAGCATTTCTAATTTATGGTCTAGTATGATAAATCAATCAATCAATCGTATTTATTGAGCGCTTACTGTGTGCAGAGCACTGTACTAAGCACTTGGGAAGTACAAGTTGGCAACATATAGAGACAGTCCCTACCCAATAGTGGGCTCAGTCTAGAACTAACTAGATCTAAATCATTGGATAAAGCTTACTTCTCTTCACAGTCCCAAATATAACTAAAAGAACATGTGTATCAAAAGCAACCATTAACCAAGCCACACTCAATGGAATAACATCAATTGTCTGTCCTCCAATATTCATAAAATCCTTAACCATCAAATCTTAAACTTCTCTGAAATGATCCTAAACGCAGAGCTGCTCCTGACCAAAAGCCAATGCCCCAGACCAAGGTGAGAAAAGTCTTACCTAATTTCAAAATTAGGAAATTTTGCTTCCATCCCTTATCCCTGTGACACATGATTTAATGCAGATTTTTTAAAAAAAATCTATGAAGAGTAAAATATGCTTGTTGCTGCCACTTTCCTCAAGCACTCCTGAGTGTTCCACCCAGAATGTGATGACTCTCAGTAAATACTGAAAAGCATTTTTCTTCTTAAAAAAATTAATTTAATGGATTTTAAAGCTTGGCTCCTTCCACCCAGACTTTCCCTGAGAAGGAATGTCCTGGTAACCACTGGTTCTGGCTTCCAGGGGCAAGGAAGACACATTTACAACTAAGCTATTTTGAAGTGTGAAGTAAATCAGCAAGTCCAAAATGAAAAGGCATTTATTAATAAATGGATCTACCCACTGAAATGTATTGGAATGGGTCATTTTGGTCTTTCTGATACTTTAGTTGATAAAAAAAATCCTTCTTGGAACTCCATCTTCCCCTGCTCCCCAGCCCCTGATCTGACAGACCACAGCACTCCCTTCCTTCAAAGCCATCGAAAACCACCCTCCCCAACACACACCCCTCCCCATCTAACACCCCAAATCCACGTCACACCACTCCACCAGCCCCCACTAGCACTTGCATATTTATACCTTCCCCCAGCATGATTGGTTGTACAGTCCATTTATTTACTCTGATTGCCCACATGTAAACATTTTTATGTCTGCCTTCTCCATTAGAGTGGAAACTCCTTATGGGCAGGGAACATGCTTCATGCTTCTATTGGGCCTTTCCAGGGGTTTAGTACAGTGCCTTGCACCCAGTCAATGTGCAATAAATACCTTCACTACTCCTACTTGAAGAGGGATCTGTACCATTCATAGTCCTTGCTTTTTAAACCTCCTTTGGTTTCTTCTACCCCATCTCTTCTCCCCAGCATCGGCAAAGGCCTCTGATTTCATTCCTGGGCAGTGGAGGAACTCTGGGAGGTGAGTTGGAAGGAGGTGGGGAGGAGGTGTGTAGGTGGGGGATAGAGTGGGTATTTGTTAAGTGGGGCGGCGGGGGGGAGAGCCCTGGTCAGGGTCCCACAATGAAGGAGCATGGAACGGGTTCAGAGTAGCTCAGGGCTCCCTCCTATTCCTGTGCTGCTCCCCTCAGACTCAGGGTAAGCACGGAAGGAAGGAAGGGTCACTGGACTGGGAGCACTGCAGCTCGATGAGGACAGGGAATGTGTCTGTTACACTGTACTCTCCCAAGCACTTAGTAGAGTGCTCTGCACGTAGTAAGCACTCAATAAATACAACTGACCGACTGACTGAAGCCAGCACAGCTCACCTCTCCTCTATGAACCCACTCCTGACCCTCCAACCATCTCAACTAGTGACACTTGGGCTTGCTCGGGGTTACAGGGGGTGGATGGAGGCAGGGTGGTGAGGGAGAGAGAAGAGCACCACCCAGGGTTCTCACACCATCTGATCTCAAGGGCTTCCTTCCAGCTTGGGGGGGGGGGGGGGGGCGGTGAGGAAAGAGTGGGAAGAAAGATCAGGCTGTGAGAGCAGAAACCACCCCTATTTTCCTCTCCATCCCCGCTCCCCAGCCACCTCCGGGGCCCTGCCAAGAAGGGCACAGGGCAGATTTTCTTGAGCTGGGAGACAGAAGGGGCACACAACCCACGCCCTTGCCCAGGTGGGAGGTAAAGTGGGGTGTTTTCACTGGGACTGTGATCCCCATATGGAACAAGAGCTATATCTGACCCAATTATCCTGTAATCACCTCAGTGCTTGGCACATAGTAAGCACTTATGAAATACATCCATGATGATGATTTCCGCCTGAGAGTGAACCAGGCCCTTAAAAGCGAAAATAGCCCCACAATAATCTAGATAAACAGCCCAGATTCAACAGGGTGCCCCACTCTGCCTACATTAGCTTCCAGAATGAGAATGGAATTTGGAATCAGATTTTTCAGTCATTATGGCAAGAATCCACTACAGTGGCATTTCCCTCCACAGATTCCCAACTGCTAACTCATGACAATAACAGGGAATAAAGAAATCTCCTAGGATCCAGGCAATACACAAAGAATACTCTGTGCATTGTACTGTGGGGGCAAGACTGTGGATTAAGGCCAGTTTCAACAGTTCTGACTCTATGGCCTGAATTTAAGAGACTCAGTGGGGACTTTTCTCCACCTGACTTGGGGGTGGTGGGGAGTCAAAACAATCTGAACTCTTGCAGTCACAGTGGGAACATTCTTTCTATTGTATGCGCTGGCTCCATTCCCCAGTCTGGCCCAAAGCTAAATGGGCAACCAGATTAGAGCAGTGGCACCTATTTTCACCACTATTGTTTGGAGTAGAAGTTGATTTTTGGCAGCTGTGATCAAATGGGGGCCATTATGCCTTTGTCCAGGCTGTTGAACTTGGCATTTAAGATTATATCCCAGAATTCTTAAAGTGTAAGAAAACATCTGTTGACATGTTTTCAAGTCAGAATATACAGAAGGAAAAGAAAAAGAAATCCATCATGACCAATTGATTAACAGTAACAAATGGGCTGATGCTGCTTTTTAGGCTCAGTTGCTACTATTCAAATGAATTGCATCATGTAAGCTTCCAAGAACACTGATTCTGCATCAAAAATAGGGCCCTGGATGTGTTTGGGAGGGAAAAAAGTAAATAGAGTACTGAGAACCCATCTCATGAAATCTCTTGCTCCATCCCTTCTCCCCTCAACCTCCATCTTCAACCGCTCACTCTCCACTGGTTCCTTCCCCTCTGCCTTCAAACATGCCCATGTCTCTCCCATCCTAAAAAAACCCCTCTCTTGACCCCACCTCACCTTCTAGTTATTGCTCCATATCCCTCCTACCATTCCTTTCCAAACTCCTTGAACGAGTTGTCTACACGCACTGCCTCGAATTCCTCAGCACCTACTCTCTCCTCGACCCCCTCCAGTCTGGCTTCCTTCCCCTACATTCCACGGAAACTGCCCTCTCAAAGGTCACCAATGACCTCCTGCTTGCCAAATCCAACGGCTCATACTCTATCCTAATCCTCCTCGACCTCTCAGCTGCCTTCAACACTGTGGACCACCCCCTTCTCCTCAACACACTATCCAACCTTGGCTTCACAGACTCCGTCCTCTCCTGGTTCTCCTCTTATCTCTCCGGTCATTCATTCTCAGTCTCTTTTGCAGACTCCTCCTCCCCCTCCCATCCCTTTACTGTGGGGGTTCCCCAAGGTTCAGTGCTTGGTCCCCTTCTGTTCTTGATCTACACTCACTCCCTTGGTGACCTCATTCGCTCCCACGGCTTCAACTATCATCTCTACGCTGATGACACCCAGATCTACATCTCTGCCCCTGCTCTCACCCCCTCTCTCCAGGCTCGCATCTCCTCCTGCCTTCAGGACATCTCCATCTGGATGTCTGCCTGCCACCTAAAACTCAACACGTCCAAGACTGAACTCCTTGTCTTCCCTCCCAAACACTGCCCTCTCCCTGACTTTCCCATCTCTGTTGACGGCACTACCATCCTTCCCGTCTCACAAGCCCGCAACCTTGGTGTCATCCTCGACTCCGCTCTCTCATTCACCCCTCACATCCAAGCCATCACCAAAACCTGCCGGTCTCAGATCCACAACACTGCCAAGATCCGCCCTTTCCTCTCCATCCAAACCGCTACCCTGCTCGTTCAAGCTCTCATCCTATCCCGTCTGGACTACTGTATCAGCCTTCTCTCTGATCTCCCATCCTCATGTCTCTCCCCACTTCAATCCATACTATATGCTGCTGCCCGGATTGTCTTTGTCCAGAAACGCTCTGGGCATGTTACTCCCCTCCTCAAAAATCTCCAGTGGCTACCAGTCAATCTGCGCATCAGGCAGAAACTCCTCACCCTCGGCTTCAAGGCTCTCCATCACCTCGCCCCCTACCTCACCTCCCTTCTCTCCTACAGCCCACCCCGTACCCTCCGCTCCTCTGCCGCTAATCTCCTCACCGTACCTCGTTCTCGCCTGCACCGCCATCGACCCCCGGCCCACGTCATCCCCCTGGCCTGGAATGCCCTCCTTCCCAACATCCGCCAAGCTAGCTCTCTTCCTCCCTTCAAGGCCATACTGAGAACTCACCTCCTCCAGGAGGCCTTCCCAGACTGAGCCCCTTCCTTCCTCTCCCCCTCGTCCCCCTCTCCATCCCCCTCATCTTACCTCCTTCCCTTCTCCACAGCACCTGTATATATGTATATATGTTTGTACATATTTATTACTCTATTTATTTTATTTGTACATATCTATTCTATTTATTTTATTAGTATGTTTGGTTTTGTTCTCTGTCTTCCCCTTTTAGACTGTAAGCCCACTGTTGGGTAGGGACTGTCTCTATATGTTGCCAACTTGTACTTCCCAAGCGCTTAGTACAGTGCTCTGCACACAGTAAGTGCTCAATAAATACGATTGATTGATTGATTGAAGGCCCAGTAATATGACTGTAGTAAGAAGTGTAAATCAGAACCTCTGGAATCATGGTTTTAATAACACCAACAGCAGCGGGGCCTGGTGGAAAGAGTACAGGCTTAAGAGTCAGAGGACCTGGGTTCTAATCTCAGCTCTGCCAAATGGGCAAGTCACTTAACTTCTCTGTGCCTTAGTTTCCTCAACTCTAAAACAGAGATTCCATTCTACTGCCTCCTACTTAGACTGAGCCCCATGCAGGGCTTTCTGTAATTTATTTAAATGTCTGTCTCCCCGACTAGACTGTTAGCTCTTGAGGGCAAGGATTGTGTCTGCCGACTCTACTGCACTGTATTTTTCCAAACACCTAGTTCAGTGTTCTGCACATAGTAAGCACTCGATATCATAACTGATATATAATAGTTGATCGACTGATGCTCATTCCTGGCCTGGCTGTCTCTGCAGTGGGGTTGATGCTCGGGGTACAGAACTCAGCGGGAGTGATTTAAAGAGACAGCATTTGGGGGAGGGGGAGTGAGGACCAATAAACAATGCCCACCCTCCCCCTGACCTCCCTCGATGGATTAGGGGCAGCAGTCCTGGAGGCAGCATCGCTATGGCTGCCACACCTCCCTATCAGCACTGCTGCCCAATCTATCAATAAATTAATGCATTTGCTGAGCGCTTACTATGTGCAGGGCACTGACTAAGGGCTTGGGAGAGTACAATACAGCAGAGTTAGTAGACACGGTCCCTGTCCACAAGGAACTTACAGAGAAGATGGGGAGACAGACAGTAAAATACATTCAACCAATTCAACTGTATTTACTGAGTGCTTACTGTGCGCAAAGCACTGCATTTATTCATTCAATCGTATTTATTGACTGTACTAAGCGGTACATAAATACCATGGGGGGGGGGGGGGTGAAAAAATCAAAGCATTTAGGGGGAAGGCAGAGCTCCAAGTGCACAGGTGACTAGGAAGGGGGGATTGTCAACTCATAGCTCCGTGTCTGCCTGCTGCCACCACTCTCTACTCCAAGCAACCTTCGCCTGTGGTAAGGAGGGAACGGCCCCTCCTACGACCACCACCCCCACCTCCTGGCCCAGAAACCCAGCAAGCTGCCCCAGGGAGAGGAGGGACCAAGGAGGTGGTATTGGTGGGGCCAGGAACTGAAGAAGAGGAAGGAGAAGGAGAGGAGGAGGGCCTTTCCTCTCAGCTCCCACACCCTGCCTGACTCAAGTCCCCTACCACTACCCCTGAGCTTGTTCAGGGAGAGGGTTGCTCTAAGTTTGGCCGGCTTTTCCTCTGGAAACAGTCACCACTGGCCCTGCCCGGGAACAACTGCTCTCTGTTGCTTGACATCTGAAGCTCTCAGTTTTTTCACACTTTGGACTTGTGGGACTTACCCACCCCTGATGGAGCTGTCCTTCATGCTCAAATAAGATACCACTGTTGGTGCAATTCACTTCTGGAAGCATGCATGGCTGAAAAGGCCACTTGGGGAAGCCATCCCAACCATCCTGGGCACCCACCAAGGTGGCCCTTTGGCATGCTCTGGGGTTTCTCTGCGGCACCTGCTGCGCCTTTCACCATTGGCTTTTTGTTTCCCCACTCTAACAAATTTCTGCTCAAAAAGAGCCACTTCTTTCTTGATTGCAGTGTGCCTTGCTGGTCTCTCTGTGGCAACTGACTCCCAATTTTCAGCCTGGTCCAAGGCTTCGCTTTTATCGTATTCTTCAAAAGTTTCCTTTACTTTCCTGGCTTTCGGTTTCCCAGTTTCAGCTCGCCAGGCAGCAGCTGTTTGGGCCTCCTACTGTTGTCCATTCTCCTCATGTGTCCCACCCAGAGCAGCTGTGTTTAGGTGAGCATAGTTTCACCACTAAGGGACTGACTTTGTTCTAGGGCTGCACTGTTTGTGATCCTGCTTTGCTATTTTATGTTGAGCCTGTGAGTGACCCCAAAAAGACTGTCCAAGGAGCCGGATGGGGTGCCTGTGTCCGAGTCTGACAGCCTTAGAGAAAGTTGCACAGCACTCCAGCTTGGTCAACCTTCAGTTTGGTTTGGAGCCTGCCACAGCACACTATTTAAGAGTCTCCCAAAGCATGTACCTACTGGCCTTCCTGATTCTGTTTTCTACTTCTTCATCTACTACTGCAGTAGAGATTATAGTTTGGGGGGCTTTTTATGGTATTTGTTAAGTGCTCACTATGTGCCAAGCACTGTAGTAAGCGCTGGGTTAGGTACCAGATAATCAGGTTGGACACAGTTCATGTCCCATATGGGGCTCACAATCTTAAACCCCATTTTACAGAAGAGGAAACTGAGGTACAGAGAAGTGAAGTGATTTGCCCAAGGCCACCCAACAAACAGGACCTTCTGAAGCCCAGGTCCATGCTGTACACACTAGGCCATGCTGCTTCCCTTATCTTCCTCTGACTCATTCCTTTGCGCTCCAAGAACTTTAAAGCTTAGATACTTTGGTGGTTTAGAGGCCATTTTTCAACACAGTGGTTGGGAAGTCAATGTGAATTTGGAGAATATTAGACAATGGACCATTCAGCACTGCTCCAAACATGACTGTTGGTATCCACACAGCTCTGATGGCCATTCTAGCCAACCATACCCATACTTAAGGACAGGAAGCCTTCCATTCATTAGAGTGACAATCTTAGGCTAGCCCCATCTCCCACTCCCAAAACAACAATAGAGACAGGAAAGCCCCTATTTATATTGGCTCTCTTTTCCAAAGGGGAAGCTAAGCTGCATTAAGTGTCAATTATTTATCTGATGGCTCCATCCATAAACAGAGCAAGGAAAAGGGCAGCCATGTTTTATAAAGCAGTTAGAATAATAATAATGACATTTATTAAGTGCTTACTGTGTGCAAAGCACTGTTCTAAGCGCAGGGGAGGTTACAAGGTGATCAGGATGTCCCATGAGGGGCTCAAAGTCTTAATCCCCATTTTACAGATGAGGTAACTGAGGCACAGAGAAGTGACTTGCCCAAAGTCACACAGCTGACAATTGGTGGAGATGGGATTTGAACCTATGACCTCTGACTCCAAAACCCATGCTCTTTCCACTGAGCCATGCTGCTTCTCTGAGTCAAGGAAGACAGGAGGCAGCAGAAGAGGCTCTTCATTTTAGATTAGGAGCAATGTAGCCTATTGGGAAGAGAATGGACCTGAGAGTCAGGGGACCTGGGTTCTAATCCTGACTTCATCACTTGCTTGCTACGTGACCTTGGGTAAGTCCTTAGGCAAATCACAACTTCTCTGTGCCTCAGGCTCTTCATCTGTAAAATGGGGATTTTACCCTTTCTCCCTCCTACTTAGATTATGAGCTTTACGTGGGCTCTGCCTTAAGCAGAGGATGTGTGTGGCTCATCCTTGCAGAGGAATAGAGGAATACAATACTCTGAAACAGAGGAGGGAGAGAGGGAGAGAGAGGGAGAGAGAGGGAGAGAGAGGGAGAGAGAGGGAGAGAGAGGGAGAGAGAGGGAGAGAGAGGGAGAGAGAGAGAGAGAGAGAGAGAGAAAGAGAGAGAGAGAGAAAGAGAGAGAGAGAAAGAGAGAAATTTATCCAAACTCCCAGCAACCAGTCTTCTTGAAGCAAATGCTCCCCTTAGCGTTTGGGGAGCACAGTCAGAGAGTCAAGAGTTAAGGGCACTCTTTGAGAATTTCTACAAACTTCCCCTATCCTTGAAGGGTAAAAAAAAAACAAAAAAAAAAAACACTGAAGGATTCTAGGACCCTGGGGACACCCCTCGGGCATCTGAGTCCTTTTACAGTGACTTTGAGAGTAATTTTTTTAACTAGGAGAAGGGATCCCCCAAACCATCTCAACATCCTTAGCTCCCTGTGACATGCTTTGACAGTCGACAGAATGACTCTGATTAGAATATGGGTTCATGATGGATGTGGGCTGGTGGGCGTTTTTTGTTTGTTTGGGAAACAGAAGATGGTGTTGGTAACCAGGCTCCCCTCCCTGGACTCCATTGTAGGAGGAATGGAGGGGGAGAGGTTGGAGCTTAAGCCAGGAAAACCTGCACACAGAATAGTATATTTTATATATGTAATATGCAAAGGTTTTCTGCAGGGAAGGTGGAAAGGCTAAGTGAAAATGACTTTGATAGCTCTGGGAAACAAAGTCCTCTGTTAATCCCCAAAACACACAATATCGCCCCTCCTGCTGTGATGAGAGCAGATGCCTGCTCAATCTCCATGGACCACTTGTTCATTGATGTGTGCTTTTAACTGGCACAGTTAGCAAAAACAACCAAGTGCCAACTGCAAAGCCAGACTACCATCGTTTACTCACTGCAATTCTAGGTTAAAAAAAAATACAAACTTCACAACCTCGGGGTGGATCCTCTGAATCACCCAAATCAACTCATTTTTTTTAAAAGAACATAGATTTAGTGAACAATTAAGAACTGAAAAGACAGTCATTTGACAGCAAAGTGTGAGCAGGAATCAGAAGGAAACAGCGATGCTACTGTACATATCACAGTGACAAACGCATAACAACTTGAGTAAAGGTGGAAATTTTGCCATGAGTGACAACTGTTTTGTATTTTAATTGGTTGAGGGCTCTGTGGTGGAGGCTCAGACTCTGCTTTGTAGCATCCTCTCTTTGTCCTTTAGGAACACTTGGCCTGGGTAAAGCAGCATGGCACAGTGGATAGAGCACAGGCCCAGGAGTCAGAAGGTCATGGGTTCTAATTCCAGCTCCCCTGCTTGTCTGCTGTGTGATCTTAGGCAAGTCACTTCACTTCTCTGTGCCTCAGTTTCCTCATCTGTAAAATGGAGATTAAGGCTGCAAGTCCCATGTGAGACATGGGCTGTGTCCAACTCAATTTTTTGGTATCCACCCTAGTGCTTAGTATAATGTCTGGAAAATAGTAAGTGCTTAATACCATTATTATCATTATTATTATTATTATTGGAATCCAAATTAGTAATGAGATGGAGGTAGGAGGTGGAGAGCGGTGGGAAGCCCACTTGAAGGGAAAGGTATCCAATGACATAATAATAATAATGATAACAATAGTAATTGTGGTATTTCATTCATTCAATCATATTTATTGAGCGCTTACTGTGTGCAGAGCACTGTACTAAGCGCTTGGGAAGTATAAGTTGGCAACATATAGAGACAGTCCCTACCCAACAGCGGGCTCACAGTCTAGAAGGGGGAGACAGACAACAAAACAAAACATATTAACAAAATAAAATAAATAGAATAAATATGTACAAATAAAATAGAGTAATAAATACGTACAAACATATATACATATATTCAGGTGCTGTGGGGAGGGGAAGGAGGTAAGGCAGGGGGGAGGGGGAGGAGAGGGAGAGGAAGGAGGGGGCTCAGTCTGGGAAGGCCTCCTGGAGGAGGTGAGCTCTCAGTAGGGCTTTGAAGGGAGGAAGAGAGCTAGCTTGGCAGATGTGCGGAGGGAGGGCATTCCAGGCCAGGGGGATGACGTGGGCTGGGGGTCGACGGCGGTACAGGCGAGAACGAGGCACAGTGAGGAGATTAGCAGCAGAGGAGCGGAGGGTGCAGTCTGGGCTGTAGAAGGAGAGAAGGGAGGTGAGGTAGGAAGGGGTGAGGTGATGGACAGCCTTGAAGCCGAGGGTGAGGAGTTTTTGCCTGATGCGTAGGTTGATTAGTAGCCACTGGAGATTTTTAAAGCACTTACTATGTTCCAGGCACTAAGTGTTGGGGTAGGTGGGTTGGACACAGTCCCTGTCCCACACAGGGCTCGCAGTCTTAATCCCCATTTTACAGATGAGAGAACTGAGGCCCAGAAAAGTTAAGTGACTTTCCCAAGGTCACACAGCAGACAAGTGGTGGAGCCGGAATTAGAACCCAGATCCTTCTGACTCCCAGGCTCTCTCCACTAGGCTATGAGCTGAAGCCGTTCCCACCTCCACCCCCCCTACCCACTCCCCACTTCACCTTGGAGTCCACCATGCAATGCCTGTTCTTATGGGAGTGGCCAGGAATTTAAAGCCACTGCCATACCCAAAACACCATAGCACCCACACACCGTATCTGTTGAATAAACTTTAATTTTCTCAGTGTGTTCATCTGTTCACAAGGAATTCCAAATCCCTGGCTCCAGCCTGCTTAATAATTTCCTATCGCCTCCTGTCACTGAGGTATCTTCACCTGGAATACCCACAACCACCTTAAAGACAGGAAGTAGAAAGATAACTCATCTTCCCACCTAAACCGAGATCCTGCTCTCCAATGACCCCAGCAACCTTCTTCTTGCCCAATCTAACAGATTCTACTCTTGTCCTCATCCTCCTTGACCTCAGCTGCCTTCAATATTGTAGACCACCCCCTTTTTCCTGGAAACAATACCTCACCTTGTTTTTTCTGACACAGTTGCCTCCTGTGTTGGAAAAAAACATCGCTGGCCAATCCACCTCGGCTTATTTCTCTGCCTCTCCCTTGCTTTCCAATTCTCACTCCCTAACTGTGGGTGTCCCTCAAGTCTCTGTTCTGTCTGCCCTTCTCACCTCAATCTACATTCACTCCTTTGGGAAGCTCCTCCACGCTCATGGATTTAACTACCATCTCTAAGACATATGACTCCCACGAAATTCATCACCTGCCCTGACTCCTCTCCTTTTTCGCAATCTCGTATTTCCTCCTCTCACCTCACATTACTCCTACCTCCAAGACATGTCCAAACAGATGGTCCACTGGCACCTCAAGCTCAACATGTCCAAAACTCATCTTACTTCCTAAGTCTTCTCCTCCACTTAACTTTCCCATCACAGTTGAAACACAACCATCCTCCCCATTTTTCAAGACCATGATCACCACCTGATCTTTGGCTCCTCCACCCTCCCAACCTTCCTATTCAGTCTGTTGAGAATCCTGATGATTCTTCTACATTTCCAGGAATCGGCCCCTTCTCCCTCTAGAAAGCCAACATACTGGTCAGGCACTTATCATATCCCAGTTTGACAATTGCATCAGCCTCCTCACAGACCTCTCTGCCTCCAGTCTCTCCCCTCTCCAGTCCATAATTAATCCAGTAGCTTTTAATTTTGGTATCATCCTAGATTTTTTTCTGCTGCCATTTGCATCATGAATTCAGTTGACTTCTAAATCATGCCAGTTCTTCTGGTACAATATCTCACAGAGCCATTATTTCATCTTTACTTCCATCACCTGGCTTCAATCCATTATAATTTTCTGGATGAATTACTACAGCAATCTCCTTGCTCTTATTCTTGTTTGTGTACTAGTGCTCAGTATAGTGCTTTGCACACAATAAGAGCTTGGGCAGGGAATGAGTCTTCCAACTGTGTTCTGCTGTACTCTCCCAAGTACTTAGTACAGTGCTCTGTAGACAGTAAGCACTCAATACCATTGATCAATTAATTCTATTACTATAAATTGTCTCCAGTCTATCCTACGTGCCACTGCACATATGGAAAGCATCTCCCCCTTCCTTTTAATCTACCAATGACTATAATTTCTTCTTGCATAAACAGAAACTGCTAAGTATTGGCTTCCAGGCTGTTCCTGTCTTAGCTAACCACACTTTCTTATACTAAATCTCAGCTCATACATTATAGTCATGCTAAGCTTCTAGCTGTACCTCACTCAAGACTCTCCTATCTTGCAATGCTTTCATTCTGCAAGAACCTCAATCTCCCCTCAAATGAGCCCAACCACACGCCTCTCCAACCTCACAGCACTCCGAAAGGGTCACCTCCTTCACGAGGCTGTCTCTGAGTTATCCCCGTACTTTCAATGCTAGGCCTCTCCATTAGATAGCTTAGCATCCATGGGTATATGAAAGTTTCTTGAAGGCAGGGATGGTGTCTACCAACTCTACAAGTACTCAACAAATACCACCAATTGGTGGATAATTTGTTAGCTCTTCATTTAACCACTTCCTTTTGTTTGCATCTTCAATCAATCAATCACTTAGGAGTATCTACTGAGCACCTACAATAGGCAGAGGGCACTGTACTAAGCCTTTGGAAAAGAGCAACTGAATAAGAGACACAGTCCTTACCCTCAAAGATCTTACAATCTAATGGGGGAGACTAACAGACACAAATCATTCTCAAAATACTAAGGCTGATGATAGCACATATATGGAAGGATAAAGTTCATGATGTTGAGGACACGCATAAATGGAAATATAAGTGCGTAGAGTGGCCATTGGCTGGACAAGACCTTGTAGGTAAACTTGTTGGAGGAGGTGATTTTTTCAGGAGCGCCTGGAAAGGAAGGGAGAGCCATGGTCTGAAAAATATGAAGGGAGAATGAGTTCCAGGCAAGAGAAATGATGTGAATAAAGGGTGAGAGGCAGGAGAATTTAGAACCAGGCACAGTAAAAAGGTGGGCTCAGGAGGAATGGTGAGTGTGACCTGAGGTGCACTTACAGAAGGGTGTGGATAGGTAAGAGGCAGTAGGCCTCAAAGTGACCCATGACAGTGACTGGTTATCCATGTAGATATGTCACTGTTGTAGAGAAGCAGCAAAGCCTAATAGAAAGAGCACAGAACTAGAAGTCAGAAGATCTGGGTTCAAATCCCAGCTCCACCACTCGCTGTGTGATCTTGGGCAAGTCACTTAACTTCTCTGTCCCTCAATTTCCTGGCCTGTAAAATAGGGATTAAATACCTGTTCTCCCTCCCCACTTAGACTGTGAGCCCTTATTATGATTATTGTTATTGCTGCACAGGAAAATGGACTCTATTCTTCCACCATAATGAAGAACATCTTTGGTTATTTCAAGGCAAATGTCCTCACTCAAATCTCGATTTCTGAGGCAGAAAACAACAATATAAATGTCTCAGCATTTGCCAGAGATCAAGAATATTTGATCCAAAGAATCCTGCGTTTATTTTGTTCAGTGCAGCAGACCATTAGTAAAAAGTGACAGAGAAGAAAAAAATCTCCTTTCTTCCTTCCCCAGAAGGAGGGCAGCCAGGCCCTATTTGTGAAATAATGATGGTTTAATTTTGAAGAAGCAGATGAAATTTCTGGCTTCCTTATTTCCCCGAAATCTCCCCATACAGATAGTTTTGAATACTTAGACCGCCTGACTCAGTTGGGAAATACAAAGAGGTCACTTTCCTCACAAGAACACACAGAAGAAGATCTACGACCCAAGCTCAGCCAAAGACAGTCCTCTCCTCCTCCAGCCTTCAAACGTAACGTTTTATTTCTTCTTTCAGCTGTGATCTCACTCGCACTGCCTCACTGTTTTCTTACCCCTTCTGAGCACAGATCCTTCATCACCAGCTGTGTTTGTTTACAGGGCTGGAAACGGACAGAGGACCAGTGGATTTCATCCAGCACGATTTTTGCTTTTGGCATTTTCCACTCCACTTTACAATATATTAGTCCTTGCAGTCCAATTATATATTTGCCATCTACATGAGCCAAAAGGGTGGGTAAAGGGAAAAAATAACCAAAAACACCACACTCACTGCCACTAGTGCCCAGGGGAATCTTTTCACTTGTCACCAGCACCTTTCCCAAAGCCAGTCCCAGATTCCTCCTGCCACTGAGCCACACCTGATGTGTTTCACAAGAAGAGAAATATCTTCACCATCCTTTGTTCACACAGAGAACACCAGTAAAAACGGTGACAATCTGCAGCGGGATTTTCCCTGTTACAGGTTCAGCCTGAATTAAATTCAGGTCTCAAAATCTAATTCTGAAAGAACTGTACATCAGGCCAGTCTCACTCTATGGCAAGCGGCTTTTCATAGGTACTTCTCCAGGCTCTTCCTTCCCATAATATATTTTAAAATAAAGACAGTTGGGGGAGGGGAAGGAGTTGAAATTGGAGAGCCTTTTAACTTGAAAGAAAATGCTTTTCTTGTTTGCTTTCTCAAAAGGCATTTTTCTTGCCTCTCTAAGTCCTTTTTCTCAGTTATCTGGAAGAGACAGTTCCCATATTAACATTCACAGAGGTATGGATTGGAAAGTGAATACCAACAGTCCTCTCAATCAGGGTAAATAGATGGTTTTAATGCATTTATTTGTTGGAAAAAGCACATTACATTCCCCCTTGGGCCATTACAAGTTGCTTGTAAGCCTCTTTTGCTCCTATAATGTGGAATCCCAGGTGTAAATTTTCACCTCAAAATTCAGATTTCTGTTTCCTCATGACATCATTCAATGCTGCCTCTATAGCAAAGCAATGTAGTCTAGTGGAAAGAGCATGGGTTTGGGAGTAAGAGGACGTGGGTTCTAATCCCGACTCCGCCATTTGTCTGCTGTGTGACCTTAGGCAAGTCACTTACCTTTACATGAGTAAAAGGTCTCTACTGCGGGCCCATGCAGCCACCTCTAAGTGTGTCAAGGGGAGGCAGGCCAAGCCACCCAGGATGGCAGGTCAGCCTCGGGCGGTGCCCCAACCACCAATGACCAGCCATTCAGGAACTTAACGCCCCTATTAGGTTTGGTAGGGTTCAGTCCCAGGTTATCTGCTGCTCTCTGTCGGCCTGCTTCCACTTTGCAGGAATAATGGGGCAGGACATTATTATTATTAATAATAATAATATCTGTTAAGTGCTGACTATGTGCTAAGTACTGTACTAAACACTGAGGAAGACATAATGTAATCAAGTTGGACTCAGATCCTGTCCCCCAAGGGGCTCACAGACTAAGAGGAAGGAAAAACAGGTATCAAACCCCCATTTTACAGATGAGGAAATTGAGGCACAGAAGTTACTTGTCAAAGGTCACACAGCAGTCAAGCGGCAGAGCCAGAATTAGAACCCAGGTCTGACTCCTAGGCCCATGCTCTTTCCACTAGGCCACGCCAGATTTGGGGGCAGTAAGCGTATGCCGGGAGCTGCAACAGTAGTAGTTACCTGGTAGTATAGGCCTGCCCAAACTAGGACTCACCCATCCAGGCTTACCTGGCCTAATTTGCCCGGATCCAACCTACGCAAAGGTCTCCCATACAGGTCAGAGTCAGAACAGAAGCGAGCTGAGGCAAACGAATGTGGGCCGAGCAGACCAAGAAGGAACCTGGGCCTCACTGCTGCTAAACTGATCGTTTGTCCATGGACAGGGCTCATTTCCTGTCTCAGAGCACTCTGGCTGCTTTGCCAGACCTCCTCTCTGACAGCCCTAAACACCCCAAATATGGGCCACTTTGATTCCAGAAGTCAGCTATATCAAGCCCAAAACCAAGCAGGTTTGGCTTTCTGCCAGCCCAACCCAACCCTGTGGATCCGTGGCTCAACATCACATGGCTCTTATGGGAGTCCAGCAGAGCATACCCTACTTATGAAACAGACTTAACCCAGCTATACACTTCCGTCACTGAATAGTCCTTATGGCTGAAAATACGGGTAAGAGTTCCCTCCTACTCTTTCTTTATACCCAAAGGGAGAATTAAGAGAACATGGATCCACTTGTGGATGCAGGGAACTTAAAACCACTTTACATTTGTTTGATTCAGGCCTGGAAGAAACCAAAAGGAAGATGTCATTACATTTTGTCTCGTCTCATAAAATGAATGGTGATTTGCTGAATAACAGGATTGAGGCATTGTTATTCCAAACAATAATCTTACTAAAAAGAACAATATTCTATCAGTTGAAGGCCCATGGAACTCTGTCAAAGTAATATATGGCAATCTCCTGTCCAATGAGCAATTATGTTAATGTTGGAGAGCTGTGTTGGAAAAATCTACTAGAATCCTGAGTTGAAGGTTGAAGGGCATAATGTTTTGATTGTCAAACAGGTTGTACATGATGCAAATCTATGACTCAAGAAATGATTTCACAATCAATTTGGTAACTGTAATCTGAGTCATAATCTCCAACATCGAAAATAACAAGACTCACAAAACAGCTGTGTGGCAGAAGCAATTCAAGGCCTCAAAAAGTAATAATCCTTCAAAGAATATTGTCCAAACAAACCCAAAGGGTAAAGGGAGTAAGCTGATCTTGTACAGGACACTGTTTTGGACATACTTTTGCTGTTTCTCTTTAGATTTCAATTTTCTCTCATATTCAAAATTATTGCTTTATGGTATCAATAAAATCAGAAACCAAGAATTCATCTTCTATACATAATTTCAGCTAAAAGCAAAAGATTTTCCCTCAGTTATTCTGAATGGCAGGTGGGAGTAACTATGTTTTTCCATGTTTAATCAGGACAAAGGTATGAATTAATAATTACAATCGCAGACATCAACTGATACGACCTGCAGACCACAGCAAGAGGAAAACCTAATATAATTTGAGACAAATGATGGTGAAAAGTATTAGATAACCGTAATTTCAATATCTAGAATTCCCCTGAACTCAGATAGTGACATCTAATTAATATAAAGATGAACAAGGATTAAAAAATGTATCGGGTTATTTCAAAAATATTTCAGAGGGCAACAGGCCTTTAAAATATCCCTAATTTTGAAATGATTCTGTCCTCCATTTAGGATGTTCAGCACTTTTACCCTCAAGGAGTTATTCTTCATGTCTTTCAGGCTTCAACCAAGCAACTTCATTCAAT
This sequence comes from Tachyglossus aculeatus, assembly GCF_015852505.1. Taxonomy (NCBI): domain Eukaryota; kingdom Metazoa; phylum Chordata; class Mammalia; order Monotremata; family Tachyglossidae; genus Tachyglossus; species Tachyglossus aculeatus. The sequence goes on along the minus strand of NC_052100.1, from coordinate 23,654,048 downwards.
TCACTCAATCGTATTTATTGATCACTTACTGTGTGCGGACCATTGTAGTAAGCAACATTCTTCCTTCACCACAACTGTTCTTAAACCTAAACTAATAAACTAATGAGACACAGCACTATCTAATGGAAAGAGCCAAGGCATAGCAGTCAGAGGACTGGGTTCTAATCATCTCCTCCATTTGACTGCTGTGTGACATTGGACAAGTCACTTCACCTCTTTGTGCCTCAGTTACCTCATCTGTAAAATGGGGATTAAGACTGGACTATCCCGTCTGGACTACTGCATCAGCCTTCTCTCTGATCTCCCATCCTCGTGTCTCTCTCCACTTCAATCCATACTTCATGCTGCTGCCCGGATTATCTTTGTCCAGAAACGCTCTGGGCATATCACTCCCCTCCTCAAAAATCTCCAGTGGCTACCAATCAATCTGCGCATCAGGCAGAAAATCCTCACCCTGGGCTTCAAGGCTCTCCATCACCTCGCCCCCTCCTACCTCACCTCCCTTCTCTCCTTCTACAGCCCAGTCCGCACCCTCCGCTCCTCCACCGCTGATCTCCTCACCGTACCTCGCTCTCGCCTGTTCCGCCATCGGCCCCCGGCCCACATCATCCCCCGGGCCTGGAATGCCCTCCCTCTGCCCATCCGCCAAGCTAGCTCTCTTCCTCCCTTCAAGGCCCTGCTGAGAGCTCACCTCCTCCAGGAGGCCTTCCCAGACTGAGCCCCTTCCTTCCTCTCCCCCTCGTCCCCCTCTCCATCCCCCCATCTTACCTCCTTCCCTTCCCCACAGCACCTGTATATATGTATATGTTTGTACATATTTTTTACTCTATTTATTTATTTGTTTTGTTTGTACATATCTATTCTATTTATTTTATTTTGTTAGTATGTTTGGTTTTGTTCTCTGTCTCCCCCTTTTCGACTGTGAGCCCACTGTTGGGTAGGGACTGTCTCTATATGTTGCCAATTTGTACTTCCCAAGCGCTTAGTACAGTGCTCTGCACATAGTAAGTGCTCAATAAATACGATTGATGATGATGATGATGATGATGATGATGACTGTGAACCCTACATGGGACATGGACTGTGTTCAACCTGGTTAGCTAGTATCTACCCCAAAGCTTAATGCTGTGCCTGACACATAGTAAGTGCTTAACAAATAGCATTTAAAAATAAATAACACCTACTACAGGATGTTAGAAAGAATAAAAGAGTTTTTGTTCCTGCTCCTTAAATAGATTTGGTTACAAACCACAGTTGACAAGATGGGCTCTTTCCCCAGCAATAAAGCTACTGACGTCCCTCAAGGATTTAATAACTTAAAACCCAGACAGATTTTTGGCACCTAGGAAAGCTGGTGTCTAGTGGAAAGTGGTGACTCAAAACGCCTCAAGTCTATTCCTGGTCTGTCAGTTATTTCTTACCTTGGGCAAATCACTTAACCCATTTCCCATGCTCTTTTCTCTGAATAAAGGAAATTTATCTGTGTCACAGACCATGGTGGGAAATTGAACAAGCATCTGCAATGTACTTAAAGAACCTGATAAACTAGGAACTGGGCAAGTAAATCTCAGGAAAAAAATACTGGTATTTGGCAAGTGCTTACTATGTGCCAAGCACTGTACTAAGGGCTGGGGCAGATATAAGATAATCAGGTTGGACATGGCCCCTGTACACAAAGGGGGCTCATAGTCTAGGTAGAAGGGAAAACATGTATTTAATCCCCATTTTACAGCTGTAGAAACTAAAGTACAGAGAAGATTTGTCCAAAGTCCAATAGCAGGCAAGTGGAGAAACCAGAATTAGAACCCAAGTCTCCTGGCTCTCAGGTCCATGATCTTTCCCCTAGGCCATGCTGCTCAGATTCCTTTCTCTAAGGAAACCATGGATACTTTGAATAGAAAATGATTATCTTTTAGTAAAGGAGGGTAGTCATCTGTCTTTTAAAATTTTCTACCCTCTTCTTTTGGGGCCTCCATCTCCCCTTTCAGTCAATCAATTGTATTTATTGAGCACTTACTGTGTGCAAAGCATGATACTAAGTGCTTCAAAGAGTACAGTGTAACGGAGATAGTAGACAGGTTCCCAGTCCTTGACAAGTTAACAGTCTACAGTCTAGAGGAGGCATTCTGTTTCTGTCTCTATCTCTCTATACCCCTGGACCTCTGGGTAAATCTATTTGCTTAATATGGGCTCCTATGAGTGAGTTTGACTACCGGAGATCATGTATGCTAATTCCATCATATTCTCCCAACTTTGCTTCTTGAAAGGAGTTTAATTCCCTTGAATACGAGAAGCAGCCTACCCAATGTAGCCTTTTAATCCCCATCTATTCTGTGGGATGGGTTGATGTTTTTAACTTCTTATTGTTACTATTTACCAATGCATAAAGAGGGTAAGAATGGCATGGCAAATTGAAAAAAAAACCCACAGAAAATCTAAAAGGCTCATTTTAATCAAGATTTTTCATCTTTCTTTTCCACCAATCTTGTACCAGCGCTGCTAAAAATTCCCCCAAATTCACAAAAATTTACAGTTGGGAGCCTCCCTAGTGATGTTGATGAACTCACAATGAATGGTCCCCAAAACTGAACAGCAGGAGGGAACAAGGGGAAAAGTAAAATCAAGAATGGATCATTTTGGAGGAAAGCACCTGCTGCCCATCCAGCCCCTGTCCCTTTTAAGCCCTCTCCACACTGAAAAAAAGGAGGGGTAGCAAGTTTTAGCAAAAAGAAGAGCAGATGGTAAAAATAAGTGAGCTGCTGAAAGCCAGCAGGTAGTGGGATTTTAGGGGAGACAGGTGGGGTCAAGAGAAAAGGGTAGCAAGACTAAAACTGCCCCCAAAACTGACTCTCCTCGGGGGAAAATAAAAATCCAGATAGTCTGGGGCATGGGAAAGGGTATCTGAAGGAGAGGGGCCAGGTTGCTGCTCCTGTGGAGAAATGTGTATGATGCAGCAGGAAGGAGAAACACCACACCAGAACCTGAGATGAAAACCTTTATCAAGAGAGTACCAAACACAGAAGCCAAGTCCCTCCCAAGGGAGGCACCTGTGGACAATATATGCATGTCCATGTACCTATGACTGTCACTGTGAGGTCTGCCCCTCTATATATCAGCATGTAACATATGTGCCAAGTACAAGCACTGGAGTAGATACAAGATAAATCAATGTGCATTTTTGTTGTTTTTTTCTTTGAGTCTGAGGATGTCCCTGATGTATTTCCTAGGAGGACTATATGTCAGTGTATACCCCTATTCACGAGCAAGTTCAAGTGTGTGAGTGTATGTGTGTTTGTATGTCTCCCTCCATAGGTTAGTGAGTGTGTGTCTTGAGGCAACTAAGTCAATGTATAGTTGAGTTAGTGTGTGTGCACACAATTACTTCCTAAACCCCAATCCAAACCCTGTTTTATGTTCCATTAGCTTTAAATTTGTTCCTCTGTAATAAACCCATGCCCTTCATTTCCCATTGCCTCTGCTGGGTACAAGTGCCTATAAATAGCCATGAATCCAGATAGAATTGGTCCAATAGTTATGTACACATGTATGATTTACTGGTGGGAGTCTAGCCTCTTACCCAGGAGCTTTATACTGGGTGGAGGCCGCACCTAGCAACTGAACCCCAAAAGTGAACCTGGACCCCATGACACTCCCTCCCAATAAGAAGACTCCATGGGGCAGGGGCAGAGAATGGTGGTCAAATGTTTGTAAAAACAGTAAGCCAGGCAGAGGGCCAAAACCCCCCTAGAATAACTTGGAATGTTTTAGGAAGGCCCTGCCTTCTTGGTCAAGGGGGGAAACCTCCACCCCCTGGGAAGGGAGCCAAGCTCTTCTGAGAGCAGAGCAAAGGGGAGAAGTGGGAGGTGGCTTACTGAAAGAGAGAGCTGTCCGTAGGGGCTTCCTCTCCTTGAGACCCAGCCAGAAGAGACCTTCATGAGATAAACATCTGTCCCTCGACCTACCTGGGGTAAAAGGGAAGCTCAAGTGGATTAATTTGGGGGCTCATAGACGGAGCCATATTTCCCAGTCTTTTCCCCAAGCAAAGTTTTTGGGTGGGTCACATGACTTTTGTTAATCAAATCCTCATCCTGGCCCCAACAAACTTACACTTCAGTAGTTGTTCACTCTGCCATTTCCCCTACCTGTAATTTATTTAAATGAGGAAGCTCTTTGTGGTCAAGGATCTTGTCTACCAAGTCTGTTACCAAGTCTCTATTTTACTTGTACATATTTACTACTCTATTTATTTTATTTTGTTAATATGTTTTGTTGTCTCCCCCTTCTAGACTGTGAGCCCGTTGTTGGGTAGGGACTGTCTCTATATGTTGCCAACTTGTACTTCCCAAGCGCTTAGTACAGTGCTCTGCACACAGTAAGCGCTCAATAAACACGATTGAATGAATGAATGAATGTTGCACTGGATTCTCCCAAGAGCGTCATAGTACAATGCTCTGCACACAGTAAAGGCTCAGGAAATGCCACTGACTGACTGTAAGCCAACCATATTTTGAGTTGGTTCGGTGGTAACCATTCCCCATTTGTGCTACTAATTAAATCGCAACTTCGATATCCTCCATTTGGGCAATCTAGTTCAGCCACTGTCTCAGGCTGACACAGAACTCACCACTGACACAGAACTCACCACTGAATCCAGACTGGAGCTCCTGATCTCATATGTTCCATTGCCAGTCCAAAATACAAAATGGCTGATTTGGATCCTTGTTTGTGGCTCGACAGCAAAGCGGCCCAAAGAACAACGCACTGGAGTCTAACAAATAAGCATAAATGACTCAAGGGAAAGGATCAAAGTAAACCCAAAAAGGTGCTCACATCCATCACCCTCGCCCCCAAAAATGTACGCAGTCAAGTCAGTGAAAATGATTCGTGTACCATGTCAAGTACTCAACACTGAAGACAAGTGTACCTCACTGACTTAGAAGCTGCCATGGAGAATCAATCTGCATTTCCGTGCAGCATTTTCTTAAGAAAGAGCAGTCCTTACATGACTCATCTGCTTAATTAGTAGCAGGTGACTAAAGGCAGGATTTGCTTTAACGATCAAGTCAGTTTTTGAATTGCTAAAATTCTGTGGCCACATGCCAATAAGGACAACTCAAAAGTTCAAATTATTTTCAAAAAAAGGAAACAGAGGGACATTTTAGGCTTAAATAGCTTAATAGACAATTATGGACCACTCATCCTAGTGACAGTTTTGGCTTGAACAACTACCTATGGTACACAATTATGGCTTTCTCATCCATTAATTTAGCTCCTTCTCAAAGATATTTGGCTTAATTCCTCAAATTCTCTTTTTCCACCTGATACACATTCTGGTTCTTGTTGGGACCAGTCTCTCATGCCCAAGACCATCAAGCATGTTCCTATTTCTTCCTAATAACAACAACTATCCAGGTCAGACATAGTCCCTGGCCCCTGTGGGGCTCGAAGTCCAAGATAGGGGAGAATAGGTATTTTAATCCCCATTTTAGAGACGAAGAAACTGAAGCCCAGAGAAGTTGTGACTTTCCCAGTCACACAGCAGACAAGTGGCAGAGACCACATTAGAACCCAGGTCTTCTGACTCCCACTGATTGATTGTAAGCACTACCTGGCCAATCTTTGTCTTTAGGGTGCTAACATTAGAGTTTTAGACTCTGTTCAGGAGGTCAACCAGGAAGGAGGAGGCTGATGAGGAACAGAAAAAGGAGAGTGATGCTGTGTCTTACTGGTAACAGCCTGTGTTTAATCGTATGCAGTAAATGTCTGATGTATAAACTGCTGCTCTACAGTGAGCTGCATTCAGAGCCAGATGAAATCAAGCCTGAAGCACTTTGAGGAAGAATTTTGTACATTTCTGCTCTTAGAATTACTATGTGGCCCAGAGAGCAGCACTGTCTATTGGAAAGAGCACAGGCGTGGGAGTCAGGAGACCCGGTTCTATTCCTTGCTCTGCCACTGCCTGCTTTGTGACCTTAGACAAATCACTGAACTTATCTATGCCTCAGTTTCCTCATCTGAAAAATGGAGATCAAATACTTGTTCTCCCTCCCCTTTGGACTGTGAACCCTATGTCGGGGCCGAGACTCTGTCCAGTCTGATTATCCTCTATGTACCCCAGCAGTTGGTACAGGGGTTGGCACATAGTAAGTGCTTAACAAATACCACAATTAATACTATTATTTTTTTACTCGGCCTTCTCAAAGCCACATTTACGGCAGTTTCTGGGTGATGTTGTCTACATAACTGATTGACTTTGTACAGTCCAGGTTGGATCCATTTATTAAGTCTGGGCCCCAATGAAGCCACGAAGGGCCAAACCATCAAACTCTGGAAGCAGAGGAGGGAGCGGAGGAGGTGGTGAGCGGCTATACCACGGTCATTGCAGTACAACAGACATCTACAAATTCAGCAGGGCTACAAGGAAGCTAGCTTCAGCAGCTTTGCACCAGGTAGCCCACTTGGCAGCTGGTCTGTGGCCAGAGCCTTTGACATGGGAGCTGTTCATCCCCCGCCTCCCAGCCCCACAGAATTTATGTCCATATCTATAATTTATTTACGTACATTAATGTCTGTCTCCCCCCCTAGAATGTAAGCTCATTGTAATCAGGGAATGTGTCTGTTTATTGTTATAGTGTAGTCTCCCAAGCATTTAGTTCAGTGTTCTGAACACAGTAAGCACTCAAATGTGATTGAATGAACTAAACTTCTGAAACAAGAGGGGCAATCAGCACTCTTCACCTCCCCTTCCCCCTACCTTGACCAATCCTCCTCCCTAACCCAGGAGAAACACTAGAATTATGTGAAATCCACATATTTTGGCAAAATGGCTCAAGATGACATTGTGTTTCACTGAATATCCAGGGGAAGACACGACATCCAGTTCATCACCTTATCTGGAAGTCGGGAGGGTGTCAGTAGCCAGCCTGGGTGAAGCCCAGCCTGATCCAGGAGGGGAACTAGGAGAGTTAGTGCTCCAGAGATGAGCATTAGTGCTGTGTCCAGGTACAAGTCTACGATCTCATGCACAAAGGGGCCTGCTCCACATGGGGGGACTCTACCTCCGCCCTGCTCCTTTTAACTGGGGGTCCCCAGGACAAAGATGAGATCTGTGGAGGTTCAACGAACACATCCTTGCCCTAACCCACTTGAAAAGGATTTAGTCCCCCTCTCCTTCCACAGCCTCCTCCTCCTCCATCCTGTCAAGGCACTGCTTACTAAGCATGGAGCTCTTTTATAACAATCCCGCAGTTAATTTGGGCTGCCCAAGGGAGGTGCATTTCTAGGGTGTGCCTGGAAACAGCATTATCTTTCACTCTCCCAGAACAAAAGCCAGCCTCACTGCGGAGTTCCCAATCAGGGGTGTCATCTCCCCTTCCTTCCCGCTGATGAAGTCCTATGAGACCAATTTGGGATCCATTTTTCCTCTTGCAGAGGAATATGCTGTGTATTTTTCACTCCAACTCTTTCTTTCACCAGTTTGGCAGGTCACTCGGCAGGCCTTGCGGGTAACAAAGCTCTCTTGGTGAAAACCACTCATTCGTGCAGGATTGACTCGCCAGCCAAGCCACGCTAGGCCTCACACCTCTTCACCAAGTCAGCCTTTAAGGAAGCCCAACGGGGTCGCGGTTGGTGTCACTACAGGACATCTTGACACCGGAAGCTCAGCTGGGAGCAGCCTATGTGAGAATTATTTCCAGAGAGAAGGAGTCCAAGAATTCTAGGTTTTGATCCAGACTCAAGTCATTACTTCATCTCCTGATAATGGTGTCATCCACCTCTGCTAGTAGATGGTTAAAGGGTGGGATTGCTTGGAAAGGGCAAGAACAATAAAGGACATCTGTTGTTTAATGGAAATGCTTGAGAGGCCTCGCTGCCAGCTCCTACAAGCTCTCTATGGCCGCTTTGAGAGCCACAAAGAAAACCGTTCTAATGGCGGCGCGGCAGCTGCAACTGCCGGCCCAAGCACCTGCGATGCGAGTCCCATGGCTGTCCAGGGCCCAAATGGCACTGGGCCCAAATAGCACCTTGGGCTCGGGCACGATGCCGCTGCTGAGCCACCAGATCCGGATGCCTACAGAAAGCACATTCACCTCCCCAGAAGGGTGTGGTTGGCTGAGCTAAATTCTTTGTGTCATTGGTACTTCACTGCGGTAATTATTTGCTTTTATTTTACAATTTAAATGAACACCTATCAATGGGCCAGAACAGGGCTTCGGGAGTCACGGCACTTCCTCTTTCTTTTTTTTCTTAATGATGCACATCCTTATGAAATCTCATTTTAGCCAGGGTGAGATTTATATACTTTATATATTGTGTGATCATCCTCATCCACCAATGCATCCCATTTAGTCCAAAGAGGAGGATAAAAAAAATTACTATGGTATTTGTTAACAGCTTACTATATGCCATGCACTGAAATAGATACATGATAGCCAGATCAGACTGTCCTCATAGTTTACGAAGGAGGGAGAGCAAAGTATTTTATTCCCATTTTAAGATGAGGAAATTGAGGCACATAAGAAGCTAAGTGACTTGGTCAAGGTCACACAGTAGATAGGGAGTGGAGGCAGGATTAAAACCAGGTATTAATAATTGTGTTATTTGTTATGTGCTTACTGGGTGCTGATCATGGTACTAAGGCACTGGGGTGGATACAAGCAAATCGGGTCGGACACAGTCCCTGTTCCACAACAGGCTCACAGTCTCAATCCCCATTTTATAGATGAGGTAACTGAGGCAACAGAGAAATGAAATCACTTGCCTAAGGTCACACAGCAAACAAGTGGCAGAGCCAGGCCTAGAACTCAGCTAGTCCCCTGACTCCCAGCCCTGTTCTTTTTCCACCCAGCCATGCTGCTCTTACTGGACCACTACAGATTTCTCATTTTGAAAAGCATCAGAGACAAAAGTTGCAAAACCCAAATGTTCTCTAAACGTTCACTTCCCTTGCTTTCAATACATTGCCAAGCCTGGTAACTGCTTCTCAGAGCCAGTTACTGGAGAGCTTCTTGGGCCACAATCCTCAGACTCTGAGCACATATGTGTGTCCTCCTGGCACCACTAAGCCTACTTTTACACTCCAAGAGTTCTGGCTGCAATGGAGGTAAGAGTTAGAGCCATGGGAGAAGGAGAGAGGGAGGGAGAAGGAGAGAAGGAGAGGGGGAGAGGCAGAGGGGGGTGGGGGGGAAGAGAGAGAGAGAGAGAGAGAGAGCACACACTTAATAAATACGATTGAATGAGAAGTAGAGAAGTGCCTAATTATGAAAGCATCCATGTCCTCTAGGGCTGGCAGAACTAAGCCATTTTCCCGTCCATATCTACCACACTACCAGATTACAGGAGGGTTTTCTCATTTTCAGTTTGTGTTTCAGAGTGTTTAAGGGAATCTGCCTTAAATTGTGAGGATTTTTTAAATGTTTATTAAGCTCTTCAGTGAGCAATTTGCCTCTCAGTGGAACTTCTAGAATGCAAAATGACGCGCTGGCAGGACACATTCTTTTCGGCTGCTGTTTAAACTACATTTATAAACAGATCTTTATCTGTCTAGCCCCTGCTTTTGTCCCCTTCATATAAAATATAAAGTTTGATGTTAAAACAATTAACTGGGGGGATTGACAAGTTAAAGTTGTTTTTTTTAAAAGAAGAGTGGATGGAAAAATGACCTTCTGTGATGAGTATTTGTTTTTCAGCAAACATGAATGTTACTAGAAATGTTGGTGTAAATGCACAGCCAAATCACTTAGGCAAGTGTTTGATTAGAATAGCTTACTGTCCAGACAAAAAGAGACCCTGATAGCCATTCAGAATCACTGCCAAAAGGACTCAGAAGATACAAAATTCCGGCTTTTTTTCCTCCTTAATGGACAGAACAGTTGTTTTGGGGGGGAGTTTTAAGGGCAAAATGGGCTATGACAATAGCTGCCATGGTTATTGATTCTAAACCTTTTTCCAAGCCAATAAAGGAGATGAAGAGAAGCAGGAAAGAAAAGAGAGAGATGACAGGGGTGAGGTTTAGGGTGGGAGTGAGGAAGAGGAGAGAAAAGAAAGGGGAGAGAAAAACAGAGGAGAATAAGAAGAGGTGGTGGGGGAAGATGAAAAGGGAGGGAGGGAGGAAAATTAATCAAGACGAAAAAATTAATCTGCAAGTGGCCCTCTAGAAATAAGGATCTTCTGGGAATATTCCGTGGATACATGAATCCTGCAGAAAGTAACACTCTAATGCCAATGAGACAGAAATGTTCTAATGCCAACTGCTGCTTCTAAAAAATTGGAAACCATTCTTTCCATTCCAATCCAACTGCATCATCAATAGTTGCATATCATTTTCCAGAAGTTAGTGAGTGACACGGATCAGGGTCACCCAACCTATTCTCCTCTGGGGGAGAAGGTCCCCATGAAAGAAAGGGAATCCCTGCCCTGCCATTGTTTCATGGGGAAAGCCTGGAATTGGAATCAATGTGGTAACTCACCACCATACTGGGTGGGGATGGAACTGATGACTGCTCACGAGTCACCCAGTGCTGTTGGCATATATCCAGAGGATGAGCAGTAACACCCCCAACACCCACCCACCCCACCCCCGTGCTCCTCCTCCACCACACACACACTTTTTTTAATGGTATTAAGTGCTTATAATAATAATAATAATAATGGTATTTGTTAAGCATTTACTATGTGCAAAGCACTGTTCTAAGCGCTGGGGTAGATAAAAGGTTATCAGGTTGTCCCTTGTGGGGCTCACAGTCTTAGTCCCCATTTTCCAGATGAGGTAACTGAGGCCCAGAGAAGTGACGTGACTTGCTCAAAGTCACACAGTTGACAAGTGGCGGGGCCGGGATTCAAGCCCATGACCTCTGAGTCCAAAGCCCGGGCTCTTTCCACCGAACCACGCTGCTTCATGCGGCTTATTATGTGTCAAGCACTGTACTAAGCCCTAGGGAAGATACAAGAGAATCAGGTTGAACACAGTCCCTGTCCCACCTGGAGCTCACAGTCTAAGTAAGAAGAAGAGGAGGTATTGAATCCCCATTTTAAAGATGAAGAAACCGAGGCACAGAGCAGTGAAATGACTTGTCCATGGTCACAAAGCAGGAGAGTGACAGAACTGGGATGAAGGAACCTCCATGGGGTCCCTGGCTGGTGAATCACAAACCCTTCCAGAATGTCTAACCTTTTCAAAATGGCTGTCTGTTCCGCTAGGCTGTCAGCTCCAGCGTGGCTTAGTGGATAGAGCACAGGTCTGGGAGTCAGAAGGACCTGGGTTCTAGTCCCACCTCCACCACTTGTCTGCTGTGTGACCTTGGACCTCAATTACCTCACCTGTAAAAGGGGGATTAAGACTGTGAGCCCCAAGTGGGACGGGGACTGTGTCCAACCTGATTACCTTGTATCTACCCCAGCACTTAGAACAGTGCCTGGCACACAGTAAGTACTTAAATATAATTCTTTTAAAAAAAAGCTCCTTGAGGACAGGGATAGTGTCTACTCGCTTTATTGTGCTCTCCCAATTGCGTAATAGAGTGCTTTGCATATAGTAGGTGTTCATACTATTGAAAGACTTAACTGGAGGAATAAGGGTAGACAATGAATGGACCACTCCAGGGAAACTGCTCCTGACAACTAACTTGCCTAATGAAAGATGAGACTCTTAGTTCACTAGGGTTCCTTCATCTTTATCTTGAGGAAAGTATTTCTTAGCACACTTGAAAGCAGAGTTCTGTGAAGTCAATGTCCCCTAGCTACACTGTGTGTGACTATGGCCCTGTGACCGTAGTCTTGTAGCAGTGGATGGAGTCACCCTTCCCTGCTGGGAAATGTGTGTGGAGGCCAAAGTGTGAATGCACAGACTGCTGCCCCGCCTGGGAGCCAGGCTGAGTGAACGGCACTGGTTCCTGAGACCTCCAAACTGCTTTCTGCCCCAGCAGCAGCAAGGCCTTTGTCCTCACCCTTAACCACATCATCAAAATGCCAGTATGACTAGTAATTTCTCTTGGCAATCTCTCAGTCAATCAATGGCATTTTTTGAGGGCTTACTATGTATAGAACGCTGTACTAAGCACTTGGGAGAGTACAACAGAATTAGCAGACAATTCTGCCCAAAACAAGCTCACAGTCTAGACCCTCCTGCTGTTGTCTATATTAACACCTCCTTCTGATCTTCCCTCACTTTGCTGCATACTCTCAGAGACCGAAACATAAAGCATCTGCAAACATAAAGCATCTCCACAAACTGTTTGTGGAGGATATGATTTTAATGGGGTTTGAACAGCCATCATTTCTCCTAATTCCAAGTCCTCTCGGTCTAACCTAGAAATCTCAATATTCTAAAGAGGGAGATTTAAAAAATACACATTTAATTCTAAACATGTTTTATAACTGTCCATAGAGAGGTTGGTATTGCACAGCAAGAATCAGCTTGTTACAGTTTGCCATTTTTTCCAGCCGATGGGAATGCTTTCATTCCCATTTAAATAGTCTTGTTGGATCGGCAGACCAATGGAGAGATGAAATGGGGAGAATAAAATTGGTCTGGAAAAACTGAGTGACTACAGTTCTGGACACACAGTGACACAATAATACAAGGCTGTGTCTACATCGAGAGGACCCCCTTAGACATGTCACAAGGAGAAATGCAGCCAGTTACCTTCTTCCCCCAAGACAACCCCTCCTCTGCTCCCTGACCACCATAATATCACAAACCTGTCTGAGGGCTTTGATCTGTTTTCACTTTTTAAATGCTCTCCATTGCCTAGTGGGGAGTTCAGCGACTTTGCTTCAATAGACATTATGTCACCCCTTAGCCTTTATGTAAACAGAATGTCTAACACCTTCACAGTACACAGCAAGCAAGCCCTAAAACATACTGACAAGATAAGCAATTTGCATCTGCACCTGCAGAAAGCAGCAGATCTTTAATACAGTCATTTTTAATACGGCAAGGAATGAGCAAACATTTTCATAAAATGGGAATGTGGCATGCCTCTTAGTAGTAATGATATTTTAATTATTACATATGACACAAATAATGAAGGATACTAACAGTTCTTCATTCTCAGGTCTAATTAAAAGTCATGTAAGTAAAAAAATACATTTGGAAGCTCTGACAGGGTGAGCCCATGACTTTGGTATGTTCTGCTGTGGCCCTCAAATATAAAATGGAAATTATGGATAATAATATTGGATACATTATAAAAAGCCAGCCTCTGTTTAGCCCTAGAGAAATGAGATTCTCCCAATTAAAGTGAGGCATTAATACAAACCAGTCCACCCCACCAAAAAAAAAAACCCACTTACCATACTTACAGGATTATATTTTCAATATTTTGCTCTCCACTCCACAAAAATATTATTCCAAAACCCTTCCTCTAGGCTATATTACCTTAAGAATTTGGAGCTGCTTAAATATTTTGGGCAAATTTGTTCAGTATTAAGTGACATCCATTCTTTTAGGGGAAAGGCCATAAAGAGATTCTTATGTTTCCTTGCAACCATAAGAATTAGACTGGCTCAAGGCAGTCATGACTTTCTCTTAAAACACAGTTCTCATTTACATTTGCAGAGTATTTGGGGAAGGATGTGTTCAAGGGAAAAGCTGGGGGAGAAGTTTTGTCTGAAATCTTGAAGTTTTCGGATGCCTACCTAACTCAGTTTCCAGAGTTTTATGAAGACATGCCATTTTCCACAAAAGGAACAGGTATTATTATTATCACTAATAATAATAGTGGTATTTGGTAAGGCTTTACTATGTTTCAGATCAGACAGCCCCTGACCCTGGTGGGGCAAATCTGGACAATTCAGAGGGGAGTGGGAAAAGAGAAAATGAGGGCTTAGTCAGGGAAGGCCTCTTGGAGGAAAGGTTCCTTCAATAAGACTTTGAAGGTGGGAAGAGTAATTGTTTGTCGGATATGAACAGGGAGGGCATTCCAGGCCAGAAACAGGACAAGAGGGTTAGAGGCTGGCAGAGAGACAGATGAGATTAAGGTACAGTGACTAGGTTGGGATTAGAGGAGCAAAGTGTGCGGGCTGTACTGTAGCAAGAGAGTAGCGAGGTGAGGTATTCATTCAGTTGTATTTACTGAGCACTTACTGTATACAGAGCACTGTACTAAGCACCTGGGAGAGGACAATACAAAAATAGACACATTTCCTGCCCACATTGAGCTTACAGTTTAGAGGAGGTAGGAGGGTGGCAAGGTGATTGAGTGCTTTAAAGCTGATGGTAAGGAGTTTTTGATGCGGAGGTGGATGGACAACCACTGAAGGTACTGAAGTAGTGGGGAAACATGGGCTGAATGCTTTTGTAGAAAAATGATCTGGGCAGTAGAGTGAAATATGGACTGGAGTGGGGAGAAGCAGGAGGCAGGGAGGTCAGCAAGGAGGCTGATACAGACATCAAGGTGAATATAGGATAAGTGCTTGGATTAATATGGTAATGGTTTGGATGGATAGGAAAGGGCAGGTTTTAGCAACATTATGAAGGTTGATTATGTGGGCTGAATGAGAGAGAGAAGGATAAAGACAAGGTTAGGGGTTGTGAGACAGGAAGAATGATGGTGCTGTCTACTACGACAGGAAAATCTGGGGAGGACAGGGTTTGGGTGGAAAGATAAAGAGTTCTCTTTATGACATGTTAAGCTAGAGGTATCAGTGGGACATCCAAGTAGAGATGTCTTGAAGACGAGAGGAAATAAAAGACTGCAGAGAGGGAGAGAGATCAGGGCTGGAGATGTAGATTTGGGAATCATCTGCATAGAGGTGGTAGTTGAAGCCATGAGAGCAAATAAGTTCTCCGAGGGAGAAGGTATAAATGGAAAATAGAGGGGACCCAGAACTGAGCCTTGAGGGACTTCCACAGTTAGAGGATGGGAGGCAGAGAAGGAGCCCACAAAAGAGACTGAGAATGAATGGCCAGAGAGATAGGAGGAGAACCAGGATAGGACAGTGTCAGTGAAGTCAAGGTTGGATTATGTTTCCAGGAGATGGTAGTGGTCAACAGTGTTGAAGGCAGCTGAGAAGTCAAGGAGGATTAGGATGGAGTAGAGGTCACTGGATTTGTCAAGAAGGAGATCATCTGTGACCTTTTAAAGGGTGACTTCTGTGGAATGAAGAAGATGGAAGCCATATCGGAGGGGGTCAAAGAGAGAACCTTGACAGAGAGGGTGTAGACAACTTGCTCATGAAGTTTGGAGATGAATGGTAAGAGGGAGATGCGGCGATAACTGGAGGGAGCCGTGGGGTCAAGGGAAGGTATTTTTAGGATAGGAAAGACATGGGTATGTTTGAAAGCAGTGGGGAAGTAGCCATCGGAGAAGGAACAGTTGAAGATGGCAGTCAGGGAAGGAGAAAGGGAGGGGGCAAATGCTTTGATAAGGGGAGAAGGGATGGGGTCAGATACGCAGGTGCACCTGCACCCCAAGCATGTGCATGCCCAGAGGAACACACACATTTGGTCTTCAATATCAAAGAGGAGCTACTCATTAAAGTGGCCCCAGCTGATACAGGCTTTGGGCCTGCCTTCCTATTAACAGGAAGAAAATAATCTAGCCAACCTTTGGAAAGTCCAAAACTTTTGATTTCCATCTGTCCAGCAAATCTGACTGCTCGATTCTCACCATGTAATTCCATTCCAAGGAGGAGTTTCAAACCCTGCCTACAGACCTTGGAATGGCTGGGATGAGAAATTCAGGAGAACAGGGAGGAAGCAAGGATTCCTGCTCTTCCACAGTGATAATCACATCAATGGCAATGACTGGGAAAGAAAGTGAGCAGAAGAACAAATCCAAGCTCCTGTTGGCCCCTGGCTTTAAACTGCTTGGCTCTTCAGGCTAACTCCATCAGCCTTGCGTGTCCATCAAGCATTCCAGCCCTCTGTGCCAATCAAGCAGGTACCATGAGGTCAGGGATCCTGGGGAGAAGTTGGAAGCGGGGCTAATACAGTAGAACTTGTGTTGTCCTATGTGCTTAGGTAGTGCATAAGCATTCCCCGAAGGATTAGTGTCATTGTGGACTATGACCCATTGGTCTGTCAAAGTCCTCCAAGATGTCCAAGATGAGAGGACAAGCTGCTGCAGTTTCTTGTCATCTCATCCACTAAGTAGTTTAAACTACACTAGTCGCCACCTAGCAACAAGCGGGCGGAGGCAGGGAAGAGGGATGTGGGACATTCTGGTGAGCCCAGTTCCTACTCCTCCCTAAGGGGACAGAGAGGAGGCCAAGGAGGTGTCACGTTGCCACTCCCCTAGGGCAGAGAGCTAATGAAAGCTTCCAGCTGAACTGATATTCGGGCACTAGGTGGGGTTGCTGCTCCTGGAAATTCCCCTGAAACTATTATAAAAGGGAAACTCATCACATGACAGACCACCATTCTCCCCACCTTCAGATCCATCCTAAAAATCATCTCTCCTCCAAGAGGCCTTCCTCAACCCCGCCCTCATTTGCCCTGCTTGCTTTCCCTTCTATAATAATAATGGCATTTGTAAAGTGTTTACTACTTGCTGTAGGCTACAGGCACTGTACTAAGCGCTGGGGTTGGTACAAGCAAATTGGGTTAGACACAGTCCCTGTCCCATGTGGGGCTCACCATCTCAATCCCCATTTTTCACATGAGTTAACTTAGGCACAGAGCCCAAGGTCACACAGCAGACAAGAGCCTGAGCCAGGATTGGAACCCATGAACTTCTGACTCCGAGGCCCGTGCTCTATCCACTATCATCATCATCATCAACCGTATTTATTGAGCGCTTACTGTGTGCAGAGCACTGTACTAAGCGCTTGGGAAGTACAAGTTGGCAACATATAGAGACAGTCCCTACCCAACAGTGGGCTCACAGTCTAAAAGACTATGCCATGCTGCTTCTCTGTGTTGCCTATGCTCTTAGATCTGAACCCCTTAAGCACTTGGAAGTCACCCCACCCTCAGCCCTACAGAACTTATGTACATACCTTTACAACTCTGCCATATATCTTATCTGAACCCTTTAAGCACTTGGAAGTCACCCCACCCTCAGCCCTATAGAACTTATGTACATACCTTTACAACTCTGCCATATATCTTATCTGTAATTTCATTTAATGTCTGTCTCCCCCTCTGGACTGTAAACTCCTTGTGGTCAGGGATGATGTCTGCCAACTCTCTTGCACTGTACTGTCCCAAGAGCTTAGTACAGTTCTCTGCATCCAGGTAGTGCTCAAAAATACCAATGGCACTACTGAGCTTTTGCTCTGTGTAGTGGACGGATTGAACGATTGATCTCCCAGCTCACTACCCTGCTATTGCTCAAAGCAGCACTATGGCATTAGCCTCCCTTTCTGAAACGTATCATGAATGCTGTAAACCTGTAAGATCTTGGGGCAAGTGCAATGTCAGTAAGTAGGACGATCTGGTGGGTAAAGTGTCAGATAATCAAGCTCTTACCACACTGTTGTTTCTGACCCTTCTAATGTTGATTTTATCTGCACAGTTCCAGGTGTGCTTAACGTGAGATTTGCCCAGTATAGGCTGGGAGCAAAAAGGAAATTTTCCTCCAAAAAACTCTCTTTCAAACATACTAGCCTCTTCAAGTTTCTAGTTTTCTCTCCCTTTCCACTTGCCCAAACGTTTAAAAATATGGAATAAATGGAGAAGGCAGCAGAAATTGAATCACTTATATCTTTGAGTGATTGTCTAGGTACTATAGCAACAGAGCTATCCACAGCAAAGTATGTAGAAAGCAAAAGTACTGGATATAAAACTCCCAAGGATGAATCTGATTTTTTTTAGCATTAACAAATTTGAGAAGACACGCAAGCTCACAGAATCAAGCTAAGTATAAAAAGATACCCAAATGCATTGAGCAATGCATATAAGAATGCTAGATACAATAACATTCCATTTTTCGAACATATTAAACAACACTATTTCTCTCCTCCCAAATCTCATACTTCAGGGTTAAATAGCATCTTTTGATGATTCTCTAGCTAAACTTTGCAGCTATTCCATGCTAATATGGATGTCCATCAACAGAGAGATTAAAATCAAGATCATCATCAGATGATCTTAAGCACTGTTTAAGCACTTACTATGTATGTGCCAGGCACTGGGGTGGATACAAGAAAATTGGGTTGGACACAGTCCCTATACCACAAGGGGCTCACAGTCTTAATCCCTATTTTAGAGTTGAGGTAACTGAGGTCCAGAGAAGTGAAGTGACCTGCCCAAAGTCACATAGCAGACAAGTGGCAGAGCCAGCATTAGAACCCAGGCTGACTCCCAGCCCCATACTCTATCCACTAGGCTTTGTTGTGACATGATAAGTTCATTGTTGCAGAATGAAAAGACAAAAAATACATCCTCCTTCCTTTAGACTATCTGGGAGAGAAAGTTCTAACACAATCACTGAGGATATAAAGAAAAAGCATCTGGGGAAGGAAGAAAAAAAAAGTCTGGCCTCAGAGATTAGCAGAGTGCAATTCCACAAACTCTCTCTGACCTGGTCATTGCTCTGGATAGCTAAGCAATCAGATGGGGATTGTCCATTAAAATCTGAGGGCTGATATACAAACCAGATTTTTCCCACAAAAATGCCTGCTCATGTACAGGAAGCTAATAAGATGACAAACACAGGAACAGCAATCAACAAACAGATGTTTAAGGCTAGAAGTCACATTCTGGACAAGTTGAAAAGGGTAAATGACAGCTACAGGAAAGTCATCATAATGAATGCGGTAGTTATCAAGGTTCACTAGGAGTGGGGGGAAACAAGGCTTCAACTGAGGAACTTTGCTTTTGACAGCCAGCACCACAGCTTTATATTGGACAAAGCCTTCCAACTACTAAAACTAAAACAAAAATCTAAAAGATGAAACCCGCACTCTGGGCACAGGATGTTTCAGGTTCAAAGCAACCCCAACCAACCTAACAGAATCAGCCATCAGAAGGTGTGTGCCTGGCAGCAGGCAAGGCAGGAACTCTCCCAATCTAAACCGTAACCTCCTCCTGAAAATTATATAGGGCACCCTTATACCATTATTCCTGAACTATTTAGAGGCCTCCACTATCAAACTGTTTAACAATAACTCAAGAAAATTACTTTGGGGTCAACGGACAGCTGAAAAGTATTCTCCATCTATGCCCACTCTCTTGGAGAACTAATTCACTCCCTTGGCTTCAACTACCATCTACACGCCAAGCAGTTAGTAGAGTGCTCTGCACACAGTAAATACGATCAAATGAATATACGTAGATACTTCCCAAATCTACCTCTGCAGCCTTGCCCACTCTCCTTCTCTGCAATCTCACATTTTCCACTGCCTTCAGTAAATCTCTACTGAGATGTCCCAACAATTCAAATTTAAGGTGTCCAAAACAGCATTCCTCATCTTCCCACCCAAACCCTGCCCTCTCTGTCTTTCCCATCACTTTAGACAACAGCACTGTCTTTGTCTTTCTCCCCACCAACCCCTTGCCACATCCTTCCTCTGGCCCGGAACTCCCTCCCCCCCTCCATATAGGACAGACCACCATCCTCCCCACCTTCAAAGCCTCATTAAAATCACATTTCCTCAAAGAGGCTTTCCCCAACTAAACCCCCATTTCCCTTACTCCCTCTCTTCACTGCATCACCTATGCACATGTATCTATAACTTTTTAAGCACCTGTAAGCTCCATGTGTCTGACCTGATTATCTTTGTATCTAGCCCCATATGTCTGACCTGATTATTATTGTATCTACTCCAGCACTTAGACTATCACCTGACACATTGTCTTATGCCCTCGAGTTGTCTCCGACCCATAACAGAACCATCTCTCCCAGAATGCCCCACCTCCATCTGCAATCGTTCTAGTAATATATCCATAGAGTTTTCTTAGTAAAAATACAGAAGTGGTTTACTATTGCTTCCTTCCATGCAGTAACCTTGAGTCTCCACCCTCGACTCTCTCCCATGCCGCTACTGCCCAGCACAGGTGAGTTTTGACTTATAGCAGATTGCCTTCTGCTCACTAGCCACTGCCCAAACTAGGAATGGATATGCCTCTGCTTGACTCTCCCTCCCATAGTCGAGACTAGTAGAGTACTGTAAATTCTCCAGGTGCGACCCTGAGAGGGGTGAAGATCTGTCACCCATAAAAAAAAGTCTCAGAAGAAGAGAGTTATTGCTCCACAAGGTCAAGAGATCCCAAATAAGGGTCTCCCTTCTTTTCTTTCACCATTTAAGAACTCACCCATGTGGAACCCTTGAGACCAATTAGCTCCAATCAAGCCTTATGTTAAACAACCAGGTCCAATATGTTTCAGCTGGCCATGAGAACGGCCTTCTTTGCTTGGTTGGTTTTCAAATTGGACTTTCAAATTGAATTGTGGTTTATCTCCACCCCTCTTTGCACTTCTGTGTCACCTAAACACTTGAGGACTTAGCCCCTCCCCACCCCTCCCTGCTCCGGGTAGAAATTATGTTCATATTTGTAAATATGTGTAATTTATTTTAGTACCTGTCCTCCCTGCCTGACTGAAAACTCCTTGAAGGCAGGGATAATGTCTACTAACTCTAGGGTACTCTTCCAAGTGTTCAATACAGAGCTCTGCCCAGAGAAGGACACTCAATAAATACTACTGATTGTGTCCCTTGATTCCTAGGCAGGCAAATATGTATAGGAGTTTTCCACAATGAGGGCTTAATACCATAATTATTACCTGATATTCACTTCACTCTCAGCACTTAGGTGCATAGCTGTAAGTTATTTTAATATTTTTCTCCCACTAGGTTCCTTGTGGGCAGGGAACATCTAGCAATGCTGTTGTATTGTACTCTCCCAGATGCTGATTGACTGGCCTCATTAAAATCACATTTCCTCCAAGAGGCTTTCCCCAACTAAACCCCCATTTCCTTTACTCCCTCTCTTCACTGCATCACCTATGCACTTGTATCTATACCTTTTTAAGCACCTGTGAGCCCCATGTGTCTGACCTGATTATCTTTGTATCTAGCCCCATGTGTCTGACCTGATTATCTTTGTAACTAGCCCCATGTGTCTGACCTGATTATCTTTGTATCTACTCCAGCACTTAGACTATCACCTGACACACTGTCTTATGCCCTCGACTCATAACAGAACCATCTCTCCCACAATGCCCCACCTCCATCTGCAATCGTTCTAGAAATATATCCATAGAGTTTTCTTGGTAAAAATATAGAAGTGGTTTACTATTGCCTCCTTCCATGCAGTAAACTTGAGTCTCCACCCTCGACTCTCTCCCATGCCGCCACTGCCCAGCTTTGCACAGAGAAAGTGCTCAGTCAGTATCACTGATTGATGAAACTGACTTTCCTTTCAAGGGAAAATATTTTCACCAACATAAGTACTAACTTCAACTACTTCTAAGAAGCAAAGATGGGGAGAGCTCTGATCCCTAGTCGGCCCTCCCAACCTGAACATTCATCAGTTGCACGCTGGGAAAATGGTGTCTCGAGGGACTGGGATTTGATGTCTGTCTGTTTATGCTTGATTTTGCTTTTACCCACATTTCCTACCTGCTCCTAACACTCCATTCCCCTCTGTTGGTCCCTTCTTATCTCCCCAACTTCCATATTTTCATTTCCTATCAGATGTATATTAGCTGTTCGAACTCACTGAACCCTCTCAAGAGCAGGTGACTAGCCCGTACATAGGCAAGGTTTGTGGGCAGAGGGGAGGGAAGGAGGGAGACACCAATGATAATCACTGAGCACACCTGGCCTGAGGCCAAAATCCAGAGCAAATAAATAGGAGGATCAGAATGAGAAAGTTAAGGGGAATCTCAATGGGACAGGACTGCCAAGTGAGGACTCTAAAGAGGGACTGGGGGGTGGGAGCAAACAGATAAAGAGGGAGAAACATAAGGAACTAGGAAGCCCAAGAAGTGAAGCTCTTAGAGGCTTGCCAAGTCTAAGCCTACACTTAGTGGTGTACTGCATACAGAGGGAATTCAAGAAATGCTGACGATAACGATGACACTGGGTGCAACCTGGTAGAGGGGGAAGAGAGAGTTGAAATCTTAAATTCCCTTAAAATCATCTCCCAATTTCAGTGGCATAGTCTAGTGGAAAGAGTCCAGGACACAGAGTCAGGAGACCTTGGTTCTCATCCCAGCTCCGCCACTTATCTGTCATGTAACTTTGGGCATGCCACTTGGCTTCTCTCTGCCTCGGTTTCCTCAACTGTGGAAATGGGGAATAAATACTGTTCTCCCGCCCCCTTAGACTGTGAGCCCCATGTGAGAGAGGGGCTATGTCCACTACAATTATCTTGTATCTACCTCAGGACTTAATACAGCACTTAGGGTGAGTGCTTAACAAGCACCACATCATCATTACTTTTTATTATTATTAGTGTTTAAAGTTCTCAAAATTTTCAGAGGAAATGTGTTATTAAATCTAACTGATAAGATGCTGATGAGAAGCAGTGTGGCTC
Organism: Tachyglossus aculeatus; assembly: GCF_015852505.1. Lineage (NCBI taxonomy): Eukaryota > Metazoa > Chordata > Mammalia > Monotremata > Tachyglossidae > Tachyglossus > Tachyglossus aculeatus. The sequence continues at coordinate 23,631,622 of NC_052100.1, read as the reverse complement.
AGTGGAAAGAGCATGGGCTTTGGAGTCAGAATTCAAGGGTTTGAATCTCAACTCTGCCAATTATCAGCTGTGTGACTTTGGGCAAGTCATTTAACTTCTCTTTGCCTCAGTTCTCTCATCTGTAAAATGGGGATTAAGACTGTGAGCCCCACGTGGGATAATCTGATCACCTTGTAACCTCCCCAGTGCTTAGAACAGTGCTTTGCACATAGTAAGTGCTTAATGAATGCCATTATTATTAAGTTGAAAAAGAATGGGTAAGGCAGTTTATCCCGTTGAGGTAAATATCTTTTACTTTTCTTTTTAGTTTGTCCATTTCTGAATGACAAACCTGCTGATAAAATATTTTGAAAGTCCTGATCCTTCTATCTTCTTCTTCTTGCTTTTAGATTTCAGAGCAAGCTGAAAGCAATACTGCTGGAGAATTTTATAAATGCCAGTCAGACATAACGATACGTAAGCAAGCCAAATATTTCTTTCCCAAACTTTGAACTCTGGTTTAGTTAAAATAGTTGGGTTATTATTAATTGTGGCCATAGAAATAGCTCAAGAAGTTGTAACCAGTTGGAAAGCATGCAACAGTTGGCAACCATTCTGGTCATCTCTACTGGCTGAAATGCAGACACCTGATCCGTGCTCCACAATTGAAACAAATATTCCAAAAGTGAAATATTTGCTGAAGAAGCAAATTATGCATTTAGGATGCCACAGTTTACTCCGCGTAAAACGCTTCTTTGATTAGACAATTTTTTTTATTTGAGCCCATCCTAACATGTCAAGCATTTGCAGGAGCAATTTTTTTTTACATGCTTACCAGCCAAGACAACAGACACACAGACAACCTATAGTCATCATTCATTCGTTCATTCACTCAATCGTATTTATTAAGCACTTACTGTGTGTAGAGCACTATACTAAGCACTTGGGAAAGTACAATACAACAACGTTTTAATTCCACCCCAAAGGTATTTCAAAAGCTCCTAAAAAGAAAATCTGACTGATTTTATTTTTATTTCCTCTTCCCCAGTTGAAGTTTTAACATGCAGGGAAATGGCTGAAAAGGCAAGCAACTGGATGGGGTGGCAGGAGGAAAAGTAAGAGAAGGACCTGGATCATCCACAAGCATGAAATTTAATTGCCAGATAATACAAAATTGATGTTTGATTGATGGGAAGACAAAAATCTTCGCAGCAGAGTGTGATTCAGTGCCTCTTACAAGGTCCAGCCTTACATTTTCATTCTTAGAAGGACAAGCATAGGAAGCAGCATCTGTGGTCTGAGCAATGCTATCTACTTACCCTTTGAACTTAAATTTAAGAACATTCTGTATATCTGTTTTGACTAAACACCATGGAGCTGTTATTTAGAAACAGTTTAGGAGAACATTCCATGATCAGTCTCATAAACCAACCCCTCAAAGCTGTTTTAACTGTATGAAAGTATGTAGCAAGAACTAGGCTGCTGAGCAGAAAACACAGTTTAAATGAAAAAAAGAGATTCTAGATCCTTTGAAAAAACAAAAAAAGACATATCCTTGGTTACAAATACCGGTGAGTTGAACTCTTCTTCTATTTGCCTCTGACATCTTAAAGTTCCCCAACGTGAACTTGTAGCTAGAAGTCTGGTAATATTTATAGAGCAGAAAATTGTATAGCCATTTTTTCTCTGACAAAAACCACAATGATCCTTTTCCTGATTGGATTTTAGGCTCCTTGCTGATTTTTATTCTAGTAAATACCTGCCTGTGTCTCACAGAGGTCACCAAAAGCCACAGAGGACATATGAGGCTCATCTTCCCCTCTTTAGACTGTTCTCCTCCAGGGCCAGCCAAGAGTGTCAGTCATACAAAACATAAAATAATAATAATAATAATTGTGGTATTTGTTAAGCCATTACTATGTGCCTCACAATGGTAATCAGGTTGGGTACAGTCCCTGCCCCACATGGGGCTCACAGTCTTAATCTCCGTTTTACAGATGAGGCAGAGGCACAGGGAAGTTAAGTGACTTTGCTCAAGGTCACATAGCAGACCAGTGGCAGAGCTGGGATTCAAACCCATGCCCTCTGACTCCCTAGCCCGTGCTCTTGCCACTAGGCCATACTGCAAAATAGAAAAAAGAATATGCTATACTAATTGAATGCACATCCACACTGTGGTCAGTTTGCCAGGACTCAGTCAGTCAACACTTTGGGAATTTAAAACAATCAACATAAATTGAAAGGCGGTGGTTTAATAGCCACAGTGAGAAGTTTTCCAATGTTGATTCATACTTCCCAAGTCATGTTACAAGCATTCTATAGCACAGTAGTGTTTTCTTGAAGAATCTTATGTTATGGAAAAAATCATGTTATAGGATTCCTGCCTCAATCAACACCACTGACATGACAACAACCATATCCTTCTTACACCAAATTTACTTCTGCCAATGAGGACTGTGCCTACCAACTCCACAGTTATGGACTCTCCCTAATACTCAGTTCAGTGTTTTGCCCAAAGTAAGCACTCAATGAGTACCACTGATCGATTGAGAATTGTGTTACATCTGGAACAGACTCACAGAGTAGTGAGAACGCTCCCCCATTCTTCAATAGTGATGGATGCCAATTTTATCATCTTGAAAACCTGCAATACAGCCAAACTGACTATACTCTCCTAGAGGAAAGAGCTCAATGTTACTTAAATATACTTCAATTAATACAATTTCCATTGTCTTACATAAGATTCACATTTACAACTAACCTGTTCCATTGTAAGAAAAAGTTGGGACTAGAGCTTAACTGGTACATAGTAACAAAACTTATCTTTCTGTGGTTTTTCTGACAGCTGACTCAATTCCAGTTATTAACATACCACTGACATAAACTAAGAAGTCTGTGGAATGCTCCCCTTCCTTAGTCTACGAACACAAATTACAAAGCAATCTTTTGCTGCACAGGAACTATGCTTCTACTTAGACTGGGAGCCTCCATAATGAATTTCAACTTTTGCCATTCCGGTGAGTTAAAATCCCAATCTTAGTCACCAGTTGCATTACATTCACTAGAACAATGAGACCTCCATTCTACGGTACGATTCCTTCCTCTAAAACATTCTCTCCTCTCGTTACTTTTCAATATTCGTCACTAAAAGGATTTCTATCAATCATATTTATTGAGCACTTACTGTGTGCGGAACACTGTACTGAGTGCTTGGGAGAGTAAAGAGTTGGTAGACTCCCCACCCACAATGAGCTCATGGTCTGGATGAATGTTACATTGTAGTTTCCCAGGCATTTAGTACAGTGCTACACACAGTAAGTGCTCAATAAATTCATGAGTCAGGGCTGGGTTGCTCATCTCTTTATCCCTGAGCTTGGCATGTTCGCTGATATGGAGTTGGGCGGGTGGGGACTTGGGGTTTCTGCCACTTTTTCTAACACAACTTTTCTGGGAAAGAAATCTTGCGACTGCCAGGCAAAGTGTCAGGACAGGTCCAACAGAATTCCCCACTGATGGGCAAATGCACACACAGCAGATACCCTATCCCCCATTATATAGATGAGGAAACTGAGGCCTAGAGAGGATAAGAGACTTGCTCAAAGTCATAAAACTGGTCAGTGGCAGAGCTGTCTCCTGCTCTAGACTGCAAGCTCCTTGTGGGCAAGGAACATGTCTCCCAACTCTGTGGTACTGTCCTTCCAAATGCTTAGTACAGTTCTCTGTACGCAATAAGTGCTCAATAAATACCACTGATTGAGTATCACATCTTGGGTCTGGAATAGAACCATTTCTCCAAGAAAACGGTTGGAAATTTTCCAAGACTTAGCTATCTCATTTAGCATGTGTCTCTACACTTTAATCTCCGCTCCTTAAAAACCTCCAGTGGCCACCCATTTCCCTCAGCATCAGGCAGAAATTCCTTACTACTGATGCACAGACTTGACTAGCTTTCTACACTTTACAAATCAACTCTTCACCATCTCTTCACCAACTTGCACTCCTTGTTTCTGCCAAACTTACCTCTGAACTGTAATGTGCTCTCAAATCTTCTGCTTTCAATCTCTGTCCCCATTGTTTCAACTGCCTGAAACTCCCTTCCCACGTCAATTTTGCCAGACCACCAGCTCTCTCCATCATCAAAACCCCCTTCCTCCAGGAAGCCTTCCCTTAAATACGGCATAGTGGCAAGAGCACAGACTTGGGAGTCAGAGGACATGGGTTCTAATCCCGGCTCTGCCACTTGGCTGCTGTGTGACCTTAGGCAAGTCACCTCTCTGTGCCTCAGTTACCTCATCTTTAAAACGGGGATTAAAACTGTGAGCATGGGGACTTTGTACCTTACATCTACCCCAAATCTCAGAACAGTGCTTGGCACATAGTAAGCACTTAAAATACCATAGTAACAATTATCATTATTATTATTATTATGAAATCATTCCCAATACTAAGTCACATTAATTCAATAGGCAACCTTGGCACTTACGTTCTTATATCCACCATCCCTAGCTTTTACGTATTACTGTGTATTTGAGTATTTATTCATCATTTTAAGTCTTACACGTTCTTCATATAAGAACATTTTTTCTTTCACCCGCTCCCACTATGTATAAATAAATTTCGTCTGCCTGCCTTCTGGGTGGTAGAGACCATGTCTGTTTCTTCTATGGTACCCTCCCAGGAACATAGTACAGTGCTCTCCACCCAGGCGCTCTCGATAACGACCACTGATTGATTGATATTAAGTAGCTGTGGGAGACACTTCTGCTCAATTTCTCCCTAGTACCCGGAAATTGTTTATCTAGCACCCACATCACATAAATATGATAGGCAAGGAGAAGTGTGCAGCACACAGACACCGTACATGAGAGACTGAGCTACGCAAATGGAAATAAATCAGACACATGAGTACATTCGTTCAGAAAAAGCAACCACTTACGGCACATAAGCAGGGATGGGCAACTGCCAGGTGCTTGACAGGCATGCCACTCTGCCAGGCCGTAGAGGACGAGAGGAATGACCAAAGTAGCCCACTGAGTTAGAGGCACAGCTGGAACACATCACCGCCTTAGTTTGCAATCCACTGCTTAGCCTTCCAAAACCTCCCACTAAACCTCACGACACTTTTCCTTTGAATTCTCGGCGAAGAGCCGGGAATCCTGAAAAGCCCACGCCAAAAATGAGTAGACAGGGAAGAGCAGTGGGTAGAGGGGGTGATGGGGCTCCTCGTCCTTCCCATTTTCGGTCGCCACGGCCTGCCTAGGCTAGTTTTTAGAGGACAGCCTGGGAGGTCTGGGACTGTGTCTGACTCTCACTCGGGGAATATTTCCCAGCGCTGAGCACAGTGCTCTGCCCACAGCAGGCAATTAAAAAATGCCATCATTCCTCCTCCTCCTCCTCCTCCGGGCCCTTCCCTCCTCCCCCCCTGCCTGCCTCCGGTATCTAGGGTGGCCAACTGACTGGTTCCTTCCTTTTCCCCTTTGCCTCCCGGAGTCTCCCGAAACAGAAATAACGTTTTCGGGGCCAAAGTTTCCGGGGCGCGGGAAGAGACGTCCCGGCTCTTCTCCCGGTCTCTTCACCCCCCGGGCGGGCGGGCGGGCGAGCCGTCGGGCCTCGGTGGCCGGGTCCCGGCGGGGGGCGCGGGCGCGGTCCCGCCCCCCGGCCCGCCCCTCGACGCCCCGCGCCCCCGGCCGGGGTTAGCCTTGGGGACCGACTCGGAGACCTTACCCAGGTTGACGAAGCTCATGACCATATCTGCGTCGTTAAGGAAGGCGCTGTCCTGCGCGCTGGCCCGCGGGGAACCGGGGCCGCCTGGGTTCCCGGCCGCCCCGGCCAGGGCGCGCTGGCCGTGCGGGGCGGGGGCCGCCGGGGACGGACCCCCGAAGCCGCTCCCCGCGGGTGGCTGCAGCAGCCCGTCCCGCCGCCGCCGCCACCGCTCCTCCTCCTCCTCCTCCTCCGCCGCGTGCAAGGCATTGTACAGATCCAGCATGAAGAGGGGCGCAGACTGCAGCTTGTCCGGCGGCGGGGGCTGCTGCCGCCCCTGCTGCTGCTGCTGCTGCTGGGATGGAGCGGGTGGGCGCTGCTGCAGCTGGTGCAATTGGTGCCGCGGCGGCGGCGGCAGCAGCCCGTGCAAGGGCCGGGGCCGGTGGGGCAGCCCCAGTACGGACAGGATCTCCTTCTGCATCTCCCGCTTCTCGTGCGACTTGAGCCGACGGTAGAGGAAACCGGAGGAGGACGGTGTCGGCGGCGGTTGCGGCTCCCGCTCCCGGTGGCTGCGGCTCCTGCTACTATCCTGGAGCAGCGGTCCCCCGGTGGTGGTGGCGGTGGCGGCGGCGGGAAAGAGAGGCAGCCCGGGCGGGGGGCAGCAGCAGCCGCACAGCAGCCCCCACCACCAGCAAAGCAACTGCACTCTCCTCCCCAGCAGCAGCATCCCCCGCCCGCCCCCTCCCTCGAGGGGCTCCCACCGGGGAAACGGGGCTACCGGGGCAGGAGGAGGAGCAGGAGGAGGAGAGCCCCACCGCCGCCGCCGCCTCCCGCGGGGACCCCTCTTCCGCCCTCTCCGAGTCTTTAATGCATCGGGCCGGACAGGTGAGGCGGGGTCGGCGCCCTCAGTCTTTAGCTCGCATGGTCCTGGCTCGCCCCTCTGCCCAGGTTGGGGGGAGGAGGGGAGGAAGGAGTAAGGGTTTTGCGCAGCAACTTCCACGGGGCAGGGAGAGATGGTTGCACAGGTTGCAGAGAGGTCGCTTTCTGTTGCGATGCTGGCCGGCCTGGCCCGGCCGCCGCCCCGTGGCAACCAGTAAGGCGCCCCCGCGTGCACTCGTACCCGCTTCGCCCAGGAGACGCCCGGAGGCTCCGCCGGAGCGCCCCGAGGGGACCGGGCAGCCCGGGGCCGGACAGCCGGGATCAGCACATCCCGCCGCAAGCCAAGGGCCGCGTTGCCGGAGCCCTCCCCGGGGCGGGCGGCCGGGAGGCGGGGGCCCGGCCAAGCCAACTTTCTCCGGCAGCCCCAACTTCTTCTTCTGCCACCGACTCCCTGCCTCTTGGCGGGAGGCCCGGCCGGCGAGGGTCTGGTTTCGGCTCCCCGGTTGGTCACCGGACAGACGCTGCCGCCCTCCGCCCCGGCGGCAAGGTACACGGGCCTACGGGAGGAGGCTGGCCCAGGGACAGCAGCACTGTCAGGTCCGGATCTTTTCCGTGGCGCTTTCTGCCCCGGCTCCACCGGCCGTCCCGTCGGGTGCGGTCCTCTCCCCCGGCCTGGCAGCATTGAGCGGGCGGCGTGCGTCCCGCAGGTAGCCCACTCCGGCGGCCAGGAGTCCCCGCCTCCCTCCCCGACGGACGGCCCGTACCGCCAATCGGGAGGCCCCCGTGCTGCTCCCTGAGCCCAGAGGCGGGCGTCCCGGGCCTGGACGGCCGGGGAGCCCTCCCGAGCCCATCCGTTCAGTCCTAGTCATTGAGCGCCTATCGTGTGCCGAGCACTGTACTGAGCACCCATAAGAGACTTCTAGATTAGAGGGGGAGACAGACATTAAAATAAACGAAAGAGGCATAGCTACGGAAGAGGAGAAAAATCAAAGCGTTTAAGGGGTACGGGCCCATGCACTTAGGTGATGCAAATAGGGGAGGCGAGGCCTTAGTAGGGCAGCCTGCTTGGAGGACATGTGATTTTAGTAGGGCTTTGAAGATGGGGAGTTGGGTAGCCTGTCAGGTATGAAAGGGGAGGAAGTTTCAGGCCAGAGGGAGAAGGTGGGCAAGAAAGATGAGATCAAAGTTAGGTGGTAGTAGGAGATCGACGAGATTAGGTAGGAGAGGGATATTTGATTGCCTTAAACTGATTGTAAGGACTTTGTTTCCTGTGGGAGATGGATAGGCGATCGTTGGAGGTTTTCGAGGAGAGGGGAGACTCGACCGAAACTTTTTTTTAGAAAAATGACCCAAGCAACAGAGTGAAGTATGGAATGGACAGACTAGAGACAGGAGGCCTGAAAGTCAGTGAGGAGGCTGATGCGGTAGTCAAGGTGAGATCCATCATTCAGTTGTATTTATTGAGTACTTACTGGGTGCAGAGTATTGTACTGAGCGCTTGGGAGAGTACAGCATAATAGAGTTGGTAGACACATTCCTTACCCACAAGCTTACAGTCTAGAGGATTCCACGAATGCTTGGATCAGCATGACAGCAGTTTGGATGGAGAGGAAAGGGTGAATTCTAAAGGTGTTGTTAAGGTAGAAGTGACAGGATTTGGTGGTATGCATGTTAAATGAGAGAGATAAATAGAAGGTAATGCCAAGGTTATGGGCTTGTGAGACAGGGAGGATACCCATTTTTGGATCTGGAAGCAAATTCCCTTGAAACATCAGGATTCCTTTTTCAGCCGAAAAGCCTTTTTCCACGGAAGATATTCAGTTGACACTGTGAACTTTGACCAATTGTCCCAGCCAACTTGGGCTGGGTAGAGGAGCCTTAGTCCACTGGTCAAGGCCACCATGTGGTGCAGGATCAGCTTGCTGGCAGGTCGCCCTTGGGGAAGATGAGTTGTTCTTTTGAAAAGGGCAAACAATATCTGCAAAGTCAAGAAAGCTGGGGCCCAGCCCAGGACACCCCAGGCCTGGACCCTGCCATGTTGCCCCAACCTGGTATCAACTGAGATGTCTCAGAGATAGCAGAACTGAACAGGCCCACCTTCTCTTTTCTCCATATAACAGTGAGCCCTTTGAGGGCAGAGAGTCCACTAACTGTACAGTACTTTCCCATACTCTCAGCACCGTGCTCTACAGAGAGGCAGCAGTCACTATATAGTATTAATTAAAGAGCAGTGGTAATTACAATGCTCCGTGATGACACTCACCTCTTAGAAGCAACATGGCCTAGTGGAAAGAGAACAGGCCTGGGAGTCAGAGGACCTGGATTTCAGAGGACCTGGATTCTAATTCTGGCTCTTGCCACTTGTCTGATGTGTGCCCAAGGGCAAGTCACTTACACTTTTCTGTGCTTCAGTTACCTCATCTGTAAAAATCAATCAATCTTATTTATTGAACACTTACTGTGTGCAGAGCACTGTACTAAGTGCTTGGGAATGGCCATAAAGCAGAGGTGGTAGACACATTCCCTGCCCCCAATGAATTTACACATAAATTACAGATATGTATTTAGGTGCTGTAGGGCTGAGGAGGGGTAAAAGGGAACAAATCCAAGTGCCAGGGTAACTCAGAGGGAGTGGGAGAAGAGGAAATCAGGGTTTAGTTGGGGAAGGCCTCTTGGAGGAGTTGTGCTTTTAGTAAGGTTGTGAGGATGGGGGAGTGATCATCTGTTGGGTACGAAGAGGGAGGGCATTCCAGGCCAGAGGCAGAATGTGGGCGAGAGGTCGGCAGTGAGATAGACGAGCTCGAGATACACTGAATAGGTTGGCATTAGAGGAGCGAAGTATGAGGGCTGGGTTGTAGTAGGAAAGCAGCAAGGTAAGGTAGGAGGGGGCAAGGGGATTGAGTGCTTTAAGGAGTATCTGTTTATAAAATGGGGATTAAGACTGTGAGCCCTATGTGGGACAGGGACTGTGTCCAACCTGGTTAACTTGTATCTACCCCACCACTTAACACAGTGCCTGGTACATAATAAGCCTTAACAAATACCATTAAAAAAAGAACATCACCAGAAGGAAGGATGAAGAACACTAATGAGAACCATTAGCACTAGCAGGCAATAAATCTGCCAGCAGACTCATCAACACCAGTTTCCCCAAGACAGGTCAAGGCGGCCAGCTTCTTGTCCCAGGTGAAGGGCAAATGAAGGGGGTACTCTATTGGCATTCTCCAAATTGGGGTCCCCATAACGGCTTCTGATGGCCCTAGCTGTTCCCACTCATTCATTCATTCAATCGTATTTATTGAGCGCTTACTGTGTGCAGAGCACTGTACTAAGCACTTGGGAAGTACAAGTCGGCAACATATAGAGACGGTCCCTACCCAACAGTGGGCTCACAGTCTAGAAGGGGGAGACAGACAACAAAACAAAACATATTAGCAAAATAAAATAAATAGAATAGTAAATATGTACAAGTAAAATAGAGTAATAAATATGTACAAACATATATAGGTGCTGTGGGGAGGGGAAGGAGGTAAGGTGGGGGGGTGGGGAGGGGGCTCAGTCTGGGAAGGAGGGGGCTCAGTCTGGACTTAGTCCCACTCACTCTTTCCCTAGCTCTAGGTACCTCCCTTCTCTCTGCTAGCACATGGGAATAGATCAAGGAGATCAAACACAAATCGGCAGGGGAGTCCCAATTTCTTCTCTTCAAAAATTCATATGCTGGTTCATGCTCTTGCTTGGGACAGGAGAGCCAGAAGTGGGGGTGGTAGAACAGGGTTGTTAGAGTGAGGGAACCAGACACCCTTAGAGGTGCGCTGTTCAGGAGAATGAACTGGAGTCAGAGTGCCCTGATCCTCTCTTGCTATAGCCCTCTCTGCCCCCTCAACCTACCCCACTCCACCCCAGCCACTAGTATTTTCATACAATCTCCATTTCCCTCTTCCTCCTGCTCCATTTCCTCTCATACACTTTGCTCACAGGAGTCTTTCCTCACTGAGGGGGTAGCTGGCCAGGGGCTAGTTTTTCAAGCAGACAGTTGTGGGGATCAAACCTTCAATCAATCAACGGATTGGATTTACTGAGCCCTTACTGTGTGCAGAGCACTGTACTAAGCGATTGGACGAGTACAGTATAACAGAGTGGGTTGACATGATCTCTGTCCACAAGGAGCTGAGAGTCTTAAGGGGGAGACAGACATTAATATAAATAAATAAATTGCGACTATGTAAATAAATTCTGTGGTGCTGAGGGTGGGATGAATAAAGCAAGGTGCAAAGGTGATGCAGATGGGAGTGGAATCTGCTCAGAGGGTGAAAGCTGTACTAGGGATGGTAACAATAATAATCATAATAATACTGCAATGACTCCTTCCACAAACCCATTTGCCTGCACATGACCTGCTCTGATGCTCCTGCTATGGAACCAGACCACAGTCTACCTAGTCATGCATGAAATAAAGTGGCATGTGTGTGTGTGCACACATGTGTTTGGGTTTTTTCCCCTTGCTTCTCACAAGAAAGGGGAAAAGATACTTCCCTTACCCTTATTAAGCCAACCTGAGGATCATCATCATTGATTGTTTCACCCAATCTGTTAAAGGGCACAGTGGTATCTGCTGTTATTACAGTCTAAGAGATGTTCAGCTCAGTACCACAGACTGTCCTTGCCCTCCCTCTCGGTCATCCGACAGTGAGAACTCAGGGTCCTGGGAGAGACTAATATAATAATAATAATGATAATAGCATTTGTTAAGCATTTACTATGTGCCAGGCACTGTACTAAGCACTGGGGTGGATACAAGAAAATCAGGTTGGACACAGTCCCTGTCCCACACGGGGCTCACATTCTTAACCCCTATTTCACAGATGAGGGAACTGAGACATAGAGAAGTGAAGTGACTTACCCAACATCACACAGCAGACAAGAGGTGGAGACAGAATTAGAACCCAGGTCTTGCTGACTCCCAGGCCCATGCTGTATCCCCTAGGCCACGCTACTTCTCAGGCAAGAGAGTATGGATGGCTCAACACCAACCATTATCATCAATTATTCAATAGTATTTATTGAATGTTTACTGTATGCAGAGTACTGTATTATTAAGTGCTTGGGAAAGTTGGTAGACACAATCTCTGCCTACAAGGATCTCACAGTCTAGAGGGGGAGACAGACGTTAAAATAAATTACAGATGGAGAAATGGGAGGGTGTAAGAATACAGATGTAAGTATTGTGGGGTGAATATCAAGTGCTTATATCACTGCAAAAACAACTCAAGTCCATATGCTGCAGGGGCTAAGACATACCTTTCCCAGCTTCACCATTTGTAATTGAGCAATGTTCACTTAAGCGCAAAGGAGGCAGAAAAGTTGTACTTCGGTGTATTCATGGACACAGTAGTAGTTGTAGCATAAGTAAAAGAAATAGTATGTATTGAGCACTCATTGTGAAATGCACTGAATTAAGCATTTGGGAACCTACAACAGAAATCTTATTTTCCCTGACCGCAAGGAGATTACACCCTTACAAGACAAAGTGTGTGATAGATAATCCCTCAAGAGACAGTCAAAGATGGTGTCACCACTGGCAGCACCATCTTTGAAACAAAGAACAACTCTACACGTCAAGTTGCATCCTATTGAGTTGACGGTCATAGCAGGCACTGCCAAAACTTCACCAGAGGTAGACTCTGTCACAGCTCCCTAAAATTCTTAAGGAAATCCTGGAGGATTTGGGAATGGGACTCGGCATGGGAAATTTTTTCACTGTTTTCCCCCTAGCCACCCCAACAGATTCATTTGTCATGTAAACCCAGTTCTCAACAAGGCTCACCCTGGGGCGATGGGCAGAGCGATGGGCAGAACCCCAAGACCTGAGCCAGACGCCTTGCACTTTGGGGCTGGATCCAATACATCTAGAGACAGGTTCCCACACAGTTCACAGAAAAACACTGCCTGGAGCCAAATGTCCCCACATCCCTCCTGGCCCCCTGGGACAACTTGTGCTCACTCCCAGAAGAGAAGGAGCTTCTGTCCCAACAAATGCCCCCTTCTTACTGCTCCAGTTTTCTAGCCAGGAGAGATTTAGATTGGGTGACAGAGCTAAGAGGAGGGTGTATTCATTTTCCTAACAGCTCCCCAGGATCAATTAGGTACTGTGTAAGCTTAGTTCCTTAACACCTGACTGGGTCAGTGCAATCAACAGTCTTTTCATTGTCCCCTCCCAGTGTCCCAACCCAGGTTTCCTCCCCTTATCCATGGGCCCTCTGAAGTCCCAGGTTTTTCAGAAGAGTCCGCTCTGGCTATGGCAGAGCAGCAGCAGATTCAGGCTCTGCGGCCTCTTTATCCTCCTTTGCAGTGGGGAGGGAGCTGCGAAAATGTAAATGCTGACAACCTGCAGCAGCCACCTGTCCAGACGCCAGAGTCCAGATGAAAACCCTCCCTGCTTCTTCTGTCATTGCTGAGAGCCAGGAATTGCAAAGCACAGGAAGTAGAGTAGAGAAGCAGCATGACCTAATGGATAGAGCATGGGCCTGGGAATCAAAAGGACCTGGGTTCTAGTCCTGGATCCAACACTTATCTGCTATAGGACATTGGGCAAGTCACTTCACTTCTCTCTGCTTCAGTCACCTCATCTGTAAAATGGGGATTAAAACTGTGAGCCCAATGTAGGACAGGGACAGTGTCCAATCTGATCTACCCCAGAGCTTTGAACAGTGCCTGGCACATAATAAGCACTTACCAAAAACCATTAAAATAGAAAAGATTATAACCTCATCATCATCAATGACATTTGATGGCTGCAAGCACTTTTCCCTCAAAAGTTTGTCTGACTCCAATTCTTAGACTTGCCTCAAGTAGATTTGGGGCCCAAGATGGGTTTTTTCCACTGCAATAGTATCTCAGAATTGTGTGTCTATCTCCCCCCTCTGTTGTTTTTTTCTCTCTCAGTTGGACTATGGTTAAAGGATAAAAGCAGGAAAGAAAGTACTATAGATTTCAGTGAGAGTGATGAAGCCACCTTTGCAAGGAGTGGACCAGGAAAAATTGTAGATGTCAAATTTTATTCACTATTCCTAATCAAATCATATAAATTAAAACAACATCAAGATTCAATATGTGTTCACTTAGAAAATTTCAAAATGGTTTTCTATGAATATAATTCTGAAGCATCAGACTTTAAGGGGACATTTTAATTGTGGATCAGGTTGGACTCAGGGTACAATGGTACTTAGGAAGGCAGTGAGCTCTGACCTAGGGCTGTAGAAGAGGCTGGCCGTAATAACAAAAACCTCTCACTCATCCAGGCATTCTTGTCTGCCCTTATGGCTGCTACAAGGGCCCAAGGTCATCATTGATAAGTTGGTGATGAGGTTGGAGACCACAGGCTCAGCACACCTTTGCTGGCAAATACTTTACTTATAATTGGGCACATATCCTAAGAACCTCAGTGATGGGCCCAGAGCCCTGAGGTGGGACAGGGTTCTTACCCGAAATCCTACATCTGTCATGGTCTGGTGGGAAGAGTGCAGGCCTGGGAGTCAGAGGATCCGGGTTTTAATCCCGGCTCCACCATGTGTCTGCTGTGTGACCTCGAGTAAGTCATTTCAATTCTCTGTGCCTCCATTTCCTCATCTGTAAAATGGGGATTCCTTTCTACCTAGACTGTGAGCCCCATATGGGAGAGGGACCGTGTACAACCTGATTATCTACTCCAGTGCTTAGAACAGTGCTTGGCACATAGTAAATGGTTAAAAATAATATTATGATCATTATCATTATTATTATTATTATTACCTTGTCTCCATCTATCTTCTAGGGAGGGATACTGTAAGTAAAGTACTTGCCCATTTAATTTGCCAAATTCTCTCAGCCCTTATAATAATAGTAATATTAATTGTGGTATTTGTTAAGCACTTAACTATGTACCAAGCACTGTATTAAGCACCGGGGTGGATACAAGCAAATCGGGTTGGACACAGTCCCTGTCCCTCATGGGGCTCACAGTCTCAATCCCCATTGTACAGAGTAGTGAAGTGACTTGCCCAAGGTCACACAGCAGACAAGTGGCAGAGTCAGGATTAGAACCCATGACCTTCTGACTCCCAGGGAGGTGCTCTGTCTATCCACTGTGTCAACCTGCTTATCAAAATTGACCTCAGTCATTAATTTAATAAATTTAAGTACTTAATCAGTAACGTGTAAATTCAATATGAGTCTTTTCCCCCTGTATTAAATCTCTTCAAGCAGATGCTACCCACAGAAGCAGATAGCTTGTAATACGGGCAATTTGATTTCGAGTGTTTTAGATTGGGTTCATTCCTAGTTAAATAGTCATTATGAACTCTTCTCCACAGACTGAATTCTCAGGTAACTTAGTTTGAGGTCCCAGAGTTTTTATCTTACTTGCAAGTCTTTTGTGACAATTATGATATTTGTACACTCTGACTTCTGAGGTGATTGCAAAGGAAACATATTAGGTAAACATCAGCAAAGTACGAGAAATGAAATTTTAAGAGTTAAACAAATATTGTTTCTCAAAGCCGCACCTGTAAAGCAGCCTCCAAAACATGTATCTCATCCAAAACTCTGTGGTAACATTTACATTCACTCAAACTTTCCTTTCACTGTCAAATCTTCAAAAATGCTGAGCATTCAGCTTCAAAGTATCATTCAAATCATCATATTTTCCTACTCGTGGAGGACACCTTGTGGCAAAGGGGGAAACTAATAAATAGAAAATCCATTTTCACACGAGTTCCATAAGATAACCCAAGCAGCAAACGGCCTACTTTAAAAACAAACAAAAAATCCTCTTCTCCATAAGTTTGGGTTTTATGGCTATTATGAGTTAGCTGTACATGATTTTATCATTAGAACACTATAGATATTTGCATGACTCCATATACTAATTCCAAAATAGACTTGGATTGCAATCAGAGCTTCCCGGCTGTAATTTACTTCAGTACACCCTAAACGTGGAGATTGGGTTCTTGGAAAGTCTGTGCAAGGGAAAACTCATGCTGTAGAATTCACAGTGCCTGACAACATGCTCAGACTGTTTCTTTCAACAGCACAGCAGCCTATGTTTGAACAGTTCACGCTGTCAGAACATTCCTTAATTCCCTAACAATGCTCTAGCCAAGATACATAGGGAAAACAAGTGTTCTGGCAGAATTGGGTGCAGTCAATTTGTTCTGGCAGTTCTGAGTGCAATTAAAGTTGCCCTACATTCATGTGAGAGAAAAACTTGGGGAGGATTCTTCTCTTGTATCTTCCTCAGGCAACTGCTTTCTCTGTCAGGCAGTATACCTAACTTTTACCAACTACCTCATGAAAGTTTTAGTAAACTTTTTTCAGAGGTTCACATAACTCTTATAAACCTAGATTGTGGGTTGTAAGATAGTGCACTCTTCATTAAATGAAATAGAAACATATTAATGTGAACAAGCACCATGAAACAATAAGCGATAGTAAAATGATTTTATAGCATAGACCCAATTTAAAATGCCCAAAATATTGGGAAATTAAAATATTTAGCTCTCTAGTGCCATATTACTCTCTTCATCCCCCCCAAGCAACTCATGCTCATTTTGCTAACAGTTACAACTATTATTACTGTTTCTCTATGAATCAAAACACATGAGAATGAGATACTTAAGGCACAGGTTATGTTACTTGAAATCCAGAAGGAAACAAGCTAAATTTTGCCAATACACTTTAGATTCAAATGTTCTTTATGGATTATTATAACATTTATTTTTCTAGCCTGTGAAAAGGATACTTGTTCTCACAACTTTCCTCCCCGTCCCTCGCCAGAAGTGAACCTTTGGGCACCAGGGACTGACTCTTTCAAAAGCACTTGGGCACCTGTGTCAAATTCAAACTGCATGGCACTGGTGAAGGAGGAGGCATCAAAGACGCTGTGGTACGCAGAGCTTCTGTCTCCACGCATGCACTGCTGAGGGAAGGCCGAGATCTGTTCCGCTAATTTGATAGCAGCCTGAAGAGCTATAAGAAAAGTCATAAGAGAGTGGTAAAATAACCCTTATAGGCTGAGGGATCGTGGGGCCTTTTATTTCTGTTCTTCCGACATCTTTTCATCCCTGCCCTTCATCCCTTCTTCATGCTTTCCACAAAGCACCACCAGAAACAGAGAGAGAAGCAGCATGGCTCAGTGGAAAGAGCACAGGCTTGGGAGTCAAAGGTCATGGGTTCTAATCCCAGCTCCGCCACTTATTAGCTGTGTGACTTTGGGCAAGTCACTTAATTTCTCTGTGCCTCAACTACCTCATCTGTAAAATGGGGATTAAGACTGTGAGCCCCATGTGGGACAACCTGATTACCTTGTATCCCCCCAGTGCTTAGAACAGTGCTTGGCACATAGTAAGCACTTAACAAATGCCATCATTATTATTATTAGAAACATTTTATTCTGGTTTTTGTCCCCTTCACTCTTCTGAGAACACACTCACTAAGGTTTCCAATGACCTCTTTGAGCTAATCTAATGAGTTCAATCAATCAGTCGTATTTATTGAGTACTTATTGTGTGCACAGCACTGTACTGAGCACTTGGGAAAGTACAACACAACAATGTAACAGACACATTCCATACCCACAGTGAGCTTGCAGTCTAGAGGGGACTGGATGAGCTCTTCTCTGTCTTATTCCTCCTTGACTTCTCCGCTTCTTTGACACAGCTGACCACCAATGTGGTACTCTCCTGGTTCTCTTCCTACCTCCTTGACCACTCCTTCTCAGTTTCCTTTGCTGGCTCATTGTCCTTCCCTCCCCCTTTACCTTGGGTGTTTCAAAAGACTTTGTTCTTGGTCCTCTACACTTTTCACCCTACACTCAATTTCTCAGGAAATTTATTCACTGTTCATTTTAGCTACTACCTTTCTGCAGATGAAATACTAGCCCTGACTTCTCCACCATCATTTACTCATTTATTCAGTCATTCATTCAATAAAATTTACTGAACACAAACTGTGTGCAGAGCACTACTAGGCACACAGGAGTATACAATAAAGGTATACGATGCAGTCTTTGCTCTGGAGGGATCTACAATCTAAACTCACCTACTGTACAGTTTTGCATTTCCTCTTGCCTCCAGGACATTTCCCCATGGAGAACTCCTTGGCACTTTACACTCAATATGACAAAAACAGAACACCTCATCATCTCTCACTCTTGTTTTGTTTTGTTGTCTGTCTCCCCGCTTCTAGACTATGAACCAAAATGGGAATAATTTAAAAGGAATCAAAATATCAGAATGAATATGGTAGGAAATCTAAAGAGGCATTAGCCCTATGTTGTTACATAAAATAACTGCAGCTTCAGGAAATTTGAATACCCTCCTCTTTCGCGCCACCAAATAATCAAAATAATCTATTTTTTTAAAAAAAATCTAAACATTTGAAATGGCATTTTTTCCAAGAATTGTGGGTCTCTTGAATAAACTTTTCTTTCCTATGTGAAAAGTTTTACAGATGATAGGGAACACAATTTCCTAAGTCATTTTCATGCCTTTAAAAGAACAGCATGTGGAAAAATTTAACAAGGCAGGAAAATAGGCTAAAGTAAGCAGAAGTCATATAAGTTTAAGTTGAAAAGAAACAGTTGCTACTGTGCACTAAAACAGTTTCCACATGAGTCCAAAATATAGTATAGTGTCTCCTCCCTTTCACTTCCTCGGGAAATGTTTAGGGATAAATATAAATATTTATCTTTTAGGGGTATTTGATTACCACAGGCAAAGTAGTCTAATGCCACAATCAATCAATGGTATTTATTGAGCACTTACTATGTGCAGAGCACTGTAATAAATGCTTGGGAAAGTATACAACAAAATTAGTAGACTCGTTCCCTGCCAAGACAAGGCTTCTAAATGACCAATCTGGCAGAGTCAAAGGTAATTCAAATTAAAAACAGGAATATTTAAACTACCACATTCATCTCCTACTTAGTAGGAGAAGGGGGCTTTTTTTCAGGGTTATAACTTTGTTATTGGAAGGAAACTTCCAAAATTGTATTTTCCACATTTTTAACCTTCTACCAACTACCATATAGTGCCTGACGTATAGTAAGTGCTTTAATACCATTACTATTATTATTGTATCCAAGTATCTACTTTGTCTCAGAGCTGTTGATAAAACATCGAAACAAAAAAATGCAAATTCTGGATAAAATCAGTAGTCCATCCAGCCCAGGACTCTGTCTCTTAAGAGTGGCAGTAGTATATGTTTGAGAGAACAGTGTGATGACTTAAGGATTAGAGATGTGCCATCTAGCATCCCTAACTCTCCCCCTCAACATGCTTAACTTCTCTTCCAGGAATCCATCATGGACCACTTGTCCATGTATTTACCCAAACCTCTCTTGAACCTGTTGATATTTTCATCATGCTTCGCTCCTCTGAAAATGGATTCCATGTTTATGCCTCCCCTTCTCCCTGCCCCCCGAGGGACAAAGTGTAAGTAGCAGCACCCATGGGGGTGGCAATTTTTGAAATTGATAAATGCAAATTGCAAGAGTGATGGATTCACTCTCTGACTCGACTTATCAAGAGTTAAAGATCAACCGGGTGTATTTCTTTCTTCTTTCTATAATCTGCTGGCATGACCAAGTGAGCCAGTAGGCAAAAAAATAACCCTAATGGCCAGCATGTCAGATTGCTAGCTTTCTGTTCCACTGCAAGACACAAAAAAGCAGTGTTTTACTAACTACCTCATGCAGTTTTTAGTGTTGTACTCCATGGGGTAGGGGATTGAGAAGAAAGGAAAAGGAAAGTAAGGGTACTTAGTCTACTGGAGATCCTATAAGGTTTAAAAAAAAAATCAGGACCAAAATAGCATCACTGCTTGACCAGACAAAATACATCCTGAAAGTAATATAGAATTCTACCTTTGTGTGACTCCTTAGATCTGATCTTTCATCTTTCTTACCGGGCTGATACCTTAGTGGGGTTTTCTTTTCACATTAGTTCCAGGTCCTGATGCAACAGTGTTCAAATTAAAGCCAAAAAAATGTTGGCCAGTAAATTCCTATTTTTGGTTTCTTGGAAGGAGAAACTTCCTAAGACAGAGTTTTATATTTGCAAAATAAGTCACTATTGGGTAAAATAAACAGCCCAAATTGGGACACTTCATCATCATTTACCTAATTTGGAATATTGGAAACTGTGCTGACGCAACCCAGGATTTCATTTGACAAATAACAACTGAGCTCATCTGAACGGGGTGGTAAATGTGAAAAGGTAAACTATGAGAAATATTGCATAATGAGGCCACAAGAAAAAAGTTCAGGGCTCTTTAAACGCTTTGGATATTTGCTCCAGTGCCTCTGTTGAGTCAGACCTTGGACCATGGTGGCTTGAACCAAAAATAACACAACAAATTGCAAAGGTTACCAAGGTTTTGGTCAGCTCTTTATGACCTTACAGCAGTCCCTTTCTGTTGAGTGGAAATGCAACATTTAACATAGTTAACTGGTTAGGGGACCCTCCTAAAATACTATTTTTCCCCTCAAAGTTGCTTACATCTCTCTCGAGGTCTTCGTTTCTGGTTTTTGAACTTAGGGAATGGAAAAATGACTTAGAGATATTTGAAACAAAGTAAAAGGAAACATTTATCTTCGGAGAATTGTCCATGACTATCCCATGGTAGGATAAGACTCCTTGTTCACAAACGGAGAAAAGAATTAATTCCAATAGTAACGTGGAATCTAGAGCTACATGCATAAGAGGTGACGGGTGGTAAAGTCAGAGAGATGGGGCCGGAAAAAATTAGGATGTGAAATGATCCATCCACTGTCAGAGACAGAATACTGGACTGGATTGATCATTGAACTGACTCAGAAATGACATTTCTTATGTTCTTATTTGTGGCTGTTCTCTTCCTCCAAAATATAGCACCCATATGCATTTTTCTAGGACTACTACCACAGAAGAGATGGTGTTATGTAGAGAGGGAGAGATGATACATTTGTCTTGTCTTATGTTGTCGGAGTTGTCTCCAACCCATAGTGAGTCCATGGACACATCTTTCCCAGAATGCCCCACCTCCATCTGCAATCGTTCTGGTAGTGGATCCATAGAGTTTTCTTGGTAAAAATACAGGAGTGATTTACCATTGCCTTCTTCCGTGCAGAAACCTGAGTCTCCACCCTCAACTCTCTCCAGTGCCACTGCTGCCCAGCACAGGTGAGTTTTGACTTGTAGCAGATTGTCTTCCACTCGCTAGCCACCGCCCAAGCTAGGAATGGAATGGGTATGCCTCTGCTTGACTCCCCCTCCCATAGCCGAGACTGGTAGAGTACTGGAAACCCTCCAGGTGCGATCCTGAGGGGGGGATAACACATTTACTTATCCTCAATTACCCATTACTTACCTTGGCCATCAGGGACCACTCGATTGGCTAATCCAAACTCATATGCTTCCGATGCACCAATGGGGCGACCAGTTAGAATGAGATCCAGGGCTCTCGACAGGCCAATGAGCCTGGGTAGCCTTACGGTTCCACCATCTAATAATGGAACTCCTACAAAGTAAATGAGGCAGAAGGTGAAACTCCAATAACCCAAGAGAGGGATGGTTGCTCCCTGAAATATAACAGAACTACATATTCTCCGGAGCCTCTAACAATTCCATTCTAGGCTGCACATGACTGGAAAACTACCCGAAAGGGCAGCCTCTCCCATAGACTGTGAGCCCCCTGAGGGGCAGTGTCCTTGTCTAATTCCCGTCTGAGTATTCTCTCCCAGAGCTTAGTACAGTGCTCTGCATAGAGTAAACATTTTAGTAAAAACTCTAAGTTATTACATCTTGAAAATCAACGCCATTGCATTTTTGTCACACCAGTGTCATTAGGGGGAGTCCAGGTAAGATCGATCAGTCAATCAATGGTATTGATTAAGCACTTACCGTGTACAGAGCACTGTACTAAGTTATTGGAAGAGTACAATAGAGTAATGAGATGTGGCTTTGCTCTATTTCTGAAGTGAAACAGGATATATTGAGGCAAAAAGAACTGTAAACATTCTGTAGCCTAAAGCCCTTCAGTTTTCCATTATTGCTTTGATTTTAAAACACACACACACACCCCACCCCCACATCCCCCCCATCCAAATGCTCTTCATTCCGTTCCTCCCTCAACCTTCTGATAGCTTTCTGCTCTGCCTCTTCAGGGAGTGCTGACACCTGAACTGACCCTCCAAGTCTTAGCTCTTAGGAACTCCTGTCAATATGAGAGAGTCCCTGAACTGAAATCCCCTTTCAGAAAGGTTGAATCAGCTGTGGCTGGGAGCGTCTCCCACTCTCTTGTCCTACCATGCCCCTCTTGGAAAATGTTAACCTTTCCACACCAGCCCCACCTTGTTCTGGATGGGATTTCCCCATCTCCTCCTTTGAGGGTTATTATTCCAGGCCCTCAGGGAGTCCTGAGGCATTCGGAAATAAAAGAGCCTTTTTTTCTGCTTGTGGTGGACTTGGCCTCCAGGATAAGGCTGAATTGAGCACTACCCCAAGCCAAAATTACAGGTCACAGGAAAAGGGAGAGATCATCTAAGGCTCCGGTCCAAGCCACTGCCATCTCAGCTCTATGAGTCATTGTGCCCAGAGAGAAGGGTTGGGCTCCAGAAACCACCAGAAAGTAGGGCGGATGGATGGCACCCAAATTCAAGGGTCTGTGTAGGGGCCATTTTCTCCCTCAGAGGATAGAGATCACCTGCAGCAGACTACTCAGAAGGCCTGAACAGAACCTGACACTGTTTTTTTTTTTTTTTTTTTTTACATCGCTGGAGGAAATGAGAAACATCCGTGTGGAAGGACAATTGGGGTAAGCAATTTTCTGATCCCAAATTGTCCTTTATTTCCAATCTATGGAACAAAAATCCCAAAGGCAATTTCCCAGTTTCCGAAACAGAAATCCAGCAAGCTTCCTCCTTTTCACCCCTCCCCATGTCTCTCTTCAGATTTCCCTTTTCACTTTCTTGGCCCCTCTCCCTTCTCTATTCCAGTGTTTCCCTGTTGGCAGGATGAAGCAGCCTGACCTTTCCTGGGATTTGCTGGTCCTCTCCCTTGTCAGAAGCAGTGTGGCCTAGTGGAAAGAACGGGACTGAGAGACAGAGGTCCGTGATTCGAATTCCTGCCGGTGTGACCTTGGGAAAATCACTTCTCTTCTCTGTGCTTCAGTTTCCTCATCCGATAAATGGAGACTCAATCCCTGCTCTTCCCTTCTTTTAGTTTGTGAACCCCATGTGGGCTGGAACTGACTCAGACCTGATGATCTTGTATCAATTCCAGCACTTAATACAGTGCTTGGCAAACAGTAAGCTCTTTAAAAATACCACAATTATTATTATTATTATTCTCAAAAGGCAACATTGTGAGTCCCTTGGATGAGAGAAGCAGGCCTCCTCATCCACCTCTCACTCGACCCCCCATTTCCACACCACTGCTGCATCACCTATGAATCCTCACTAGCATAGAACAGCACGGGCCTGGAAGTCAGAAGCTCCCGGGTTCTAATTTTGGCTCCACCACTAGTCTGCTGTGTGACCTTGGGCAAGCAACTTCATTTCTCTGTACCTCAGTTAACTCATCCGTAAAATGGGGATTGAGACTGGGAGTCCCACATGATACAGGGACTGTGTCCCATCCGATTTCCTCGTAACCACCCCAGTGCTTAGTACAGTGCTGGGCATTTAGTAAGTGCTTAACAAATACCACAATAATAATAATTAGTAGTAGTAGTATTAGCTATAAGCACTTATGCACATAACTTTAAAATATGCTGTTTCCCCTACCTATAAATGTATTTTACACTCTGTCTCCCTGCTAGACTATAAGCACCTTGACAGCAGGGATCATATATAATAATAATAGCACTTATTAAGTGCTTACTCTGTGCAAAGCACTTTTCTAAGCGCTACTAACTCCATTGAATCATACTCTCCCAAGCTAGACTATAAGTGCCTTAATTCATTGAGTGCTTACTGTGTGCAGAGCACTGTACTAAGGCCTGGGAAGTACAAGTTGGCAACATAGAGAGACAGTCCCTACCCAACAACGGGCTCACAGTCTAGAAGGGGGAGACAGACAACAAAACAAAACATATGGACTTGGATTTGCACCCTTTATTAACCTCTCCCTCAGCCCCACAGCATTTATGTACATATCCGTAATGTATTTATTTATATCAAGGTCTGTCTCCTCCTCTAGATTGTAAGCTTGCTACGGGCATGGAACATGTCTATCAACTCTGTTATACTGAACTCTCCCAAGCACTTAGTACAGAGCTCTGAACGCAGGAAGCATTCAGTAAAACTCCACTGAATCGTACTCTCCCAAGCACTTAGTACAGTGCTCTGCACATAGTATGTGCTCAAAGAATACCACTGATGGATTGATTGAGCCATCAAGTCAAACCCAACAGTGGAACAACCTTCATTTGAACTGTTAAAGTTCAGGCAGCGGTTCAGTCTACAAGAGGAAAATTTAAAATTGGTGTGAAAAAACCCTCCAGAATCAACATGTCTCTGAACAGCCCTAACTCTGGCTCTTTAGCCTGCTACCAGTAGGGGAATTTGCCCCTACCATTTCCACCACTGCAATTTGGGACAAAAAGCATTAAGGTGGGATCAAGAAGAAAGCTCTGCCACATGTCTGCTGGGTGACCTTGGGCAAGTCACTTAACCTCTCTGTGCCTCAGTTAACCTCATCTGTCAAATGGGGATTAAGACTGTGAACCCCATGTTGGATAGAGACCACGTCCAACCTGATTAGCTTGTGTCTACCCTAGAGCTTAGAATGGTGCTTGACAAACTGTAAGTGATGATGATGATGGCATTTACTAAGCGCTTACTATGTGCAAAGCACTGTTCTAAGCATTGGGGAGGTTACAAGGTGATCAGGTTGTCCCACAGGGGGCTCACAGTCTTAATCCCCATTTTACAGATGAGGTCACTGAGGCACAGAGAAGTTAAGTGACTTGCCCAAAGTCACACAACTGACAGTTGGCGGAGCCGGGACTTGAACCCCTGACCTCTGACTCCAAAGCCCGGGCTCTTTCCACTGAGCCACGCTGCTTCTCATAAATACCATTAAGTGCTTAATAAACACCATCAAGAAAACAAAAAACCCACCCCAAAACTCTACTGCATCCATCAATGTTAATGCATAACTAAACAAGTAAATACATAATAAATATTTATTTATTTTTGTATGCATATTGTCTGTCTTCCCCTCTAGACTGTGAGCTCATTGTGGGCAGAGAATTTGTCTGTTGTACTCTCCCAAGTGCTTAGTACAGTATTTTGCATATGGTAAGTGCTCAATAAATACGATTGAGTTAATGAATGAATGAATAGTAATAGCTTAACAAACACCTCAAGTAGTAGTGTTACTACTACTGCACTGATACTGGCAAAGAGAGGAAGCCATAAAGTGGTGTCTAGGGGTCAGGGATAAATACCAAACCCTAGAGATCTAGGGAAAGGGTCATACTTCTCCTGTTTCTAGTTTGAACCCAGGCTTCCAATCTGCTGATCCTTAGTCCTTACCCTAGGATTTGAAAGATCTCATAAAAAAGTTGTATTAAAACTGCATTTAGCAACTGAAATAAGTAATGGTGAATTTGAATTCTGCCAGCCGAGGTAATGGAGTGAATCCATCATTCCACTGGCTCCTTTAGAGCGGGGCTGTCAAACACAACCAAACTGGCTTGTGAGGTCAAATTTCTTTTGAAGAAAAACTGGTGGTTCAGTTTGTGCTCAGAGTTGTGGGGAGGGGAGAGAATGGTGTGCTGATGGAGTGCTGGAGTTAAACACTGCTATTTAGAATGGGACAGTGTATGGCAGAAGTGGGAAGGGGATGAGGAGGAAAAAAAATGGGGAGGAGTGCAGACCTTGAGCAGCTACGGGGAATGGATTCTTGGAGTACAAAACCACAGCATGAAAGTGTCTAACTCCAACCCGCATTCCTTCCTGTCCCTTCCCTCTCCACCCCCACCATATTTTCTTTCCCTTCAATGTCTCCTCTCCCTTCACATCTGCCTCTCTTTCTCCCTCCTCTCTCCTCCTCCCTAGGTTGCATTTCTATCTGAGCAAAAGTGGCTGCCTTGTCAGAAGCCGTGGAGGAGGCTTTCCACACAGCCCAGTTTTTCCATCTTCAGCAGAAGGGGTGGGGGAGGCTGGAAGGTGGAAAGCCTGGAAGGTGGAAAGCCTGGAAGATGGAAAGCCCCCTCCACAGCTGCTGACAATGCGGCCACTTTTGCTCAGACAAAAATGCAACCCAGGAAAACTTGTATAGGGAGGTTTGATGTGGGGGTGGTCACTGTGCCACCACCAGAAAACCAGGCCTGTACACACTGGGCGCGCTCCTTCTGGGCTCGCTCCCTCTGGGGTAATACCCTGGGCATGTGTCCAAGAGAAGACAAGTCCTGTCTGCTGTGCTGATTCTGCTCAGCTAGAGGCAGGGAGTGGCCAGGACAGCATGGATTTGCTAGAGCTGTTTTTCCCAATATTGAGGTGGAAAGGGAAGGAAGAATCCAGTCACAGCACCTCAAAGAAGGAGTATGGCCTAGTGAAAGGGTCAGAGGCTGGGTTCTAATCCTGGCTCCATCACTTGCCTGCTGTATGCCTCAGGCAAGTTACTTAGCATCTCTGGGCCTCATCTGTAAAATGAGGACACCATAACTGTTCACCCTTCCCCTTAGACTGTGTGGCCCATGTGGGAAGGGACTCTGTCCAACCTGATTATCTTGTATCTACCCCAGTGCTTGGTACAATGCTTGACACACAGTAGGAGCTTATCAAATACTACAATTATTTACATTCTCGTGTCATTATTTAACTTCTGGTGTCATTACCCATTGAGACATATTAATAGTAACAATAATAGTAACTGTGGTATTTGGTAAGCACTTGTTATATGCCAGGCACTGCACTTTTTCTTCACCCTCTAGGAAATTGAAAAATGATCAATTATTAGACAACAAAATTCCATAACATGTGGGGATGTTTCCAGCTTTTTAATGCCCAACGTTGCTTATGCTGTGGGGGTGACTTTGAGAAGAAAATGAAGCATCGCTAACCAACAGTGACTCCCTCTGAAGCGTCTTGCCCCAGGCACGTACATACCAAATCGCCTGCAGAAAACCCCGAGAACTGCACTCTCTTCCACCACCCGGAGATCGGCAAGCAAGGAGAGCTCCAGGCCTCCGGCCACGGCATAGCCGCTGACCGCAGCAATCACGGGTTTGGAAAACTGCATCCGGGAGGGACCCTAACAAAACAAACAACAAACACAAGGCTCAGACCGCACGCCCAAGATTTCTGGGCTGAAATTCACCTAAGCGACACATTAATAACATTAAGCAATTCAGCCCAGTTTCACCTATCTGGAATGCCTTTCTCTAGCAATCCCCTTTCTTTGACGTCCATGCCTCCGTATCCACACCTGCTTCCCCTGAATGCCTCTTGAAAGGCACATGGAAGGGGATGGATGAGTTTGGCTGGAATATTCAGCCTCTAATTCCCCCAGAAAAAGACTCAATCACATGGCTGGTAAAATTGGTTAGCGTGGCAAACACTGTGCTAAGCACCGGGATAGATACAGGATAAGCAGATTCCTGTTTCTCAAATGCAATTCATTTGCCAACTTGTACTTCCCAAATGCTTAGTACAGTGCTCTGCACACAGTAAGCGCTCAATAAATACGACTGAATGAATGAATACTCTCTGTAATACTCCCATGTAAATAATACACCAGGGTTGATCTCTCCCTGACCGCTAACCCACCACCTAACCTTCCTCAGAATCTTTAAGGGGACAGTAATAGTAATGGTATTTATTAAGCGCTTACTATGTGCAAAGCACTGTTCTAAGTGCTGGGGAGGTTACAAGGTGATCAGGTTGTCCCACGGGGGGCTCACAGTCTTAATCCCCATTTTACAGATGAATGGCTTTTGAATCTTGTATTCCTCAAGAGTAAAGGGAAAACTGGGTCCTTGAGAGGAGTGAGGAGTCCATGGGCCACACGGCCCTACCTGGCGCCATACAGCCCCACACAGGCCCCCATGGACACACAGAGCCACACGGAGCAGCACACAGCCACACACTGCCTCACACGGCCCTAGAGAGCCCCACAAAGCTGCTCACAGCTGCACACAATGCCTCAGGGCTCCACATGACCCCACAAAGACACACACACACACACCACCACCACCCCCGCCACTCCCTCCTTCACAAAGCCGCACATACAAACACACAACCCCAGACAACACCACCAGGTGATGGCGAAGCTGGGGCCAGGCCACTTGCTGATTCTACTGTCAGGCCATCCGGCCTGGGCTCTCCTTTGCACATTCCAGTTGCCTGCCCTCCGGCCGCCCCCTCACACTTAAATGGGAAGAGTGACAGCCTGACAACCAACAAATCAATTAATCAATGGTCTTTAGTGACCATTTATTCTGTATTGAACATTTGGGAAATTACAGTAAAATAGAGTTGGTAGTCAAAATCCCTGCCCTCGAGGAGTTTATCACCCTGTAATAAATAAAGTACAGATAGGGGAAGCAGCAGAGTAGAGTATAAGGATAGGAATATAGCCTGGGGGTTGGGTAAAAGAATTCTCTTGAAAGACATATGGGAGGACGGGTGAGTTCGGCTGGAGCATTCAGACTCTAATTCCCCCAGAAAAAGACTCTATTATATGGCTGGTAAAATTGGGTGAGCACCACCTATGTGAGGGTTGAGGGGTTGGGTGAGTATCCAAATTCTCAGGGGGAACAGACCCAAATGCATAGGCATCCTAAGGTCCACGGAATGGAGGGAGAAGAGGGAAGGGACATGAGACGATAGTCAGGGAGGGCTTCATGGAAGAGATGTGATTGTTAGTGGGATTTTGAAGATGGGGAAGGTGGTGGTCTGTTGTATATGAGTGGGGGCAGGGGAGGAATTCCCCAGACAGGGAGGAGAACATGGGCAAGGTGTCCACGAGCTGGAGGTACACAGAGTAGGTTGGGCTTCTGGACTCTGGGTCATTATGTGACAACCTGCTGCCCCCTGCTGGGGTCGCTTTGAACAGCGAGTGGGACCCCAAACAGCACATTCTCCGCTGCTCCGGGCACTGTAGAAGGCACTGTCCCTACAATAATAATCATAACGATGATGGCATTAATTAAGCGCTTCCTATGTGCAAAGCACTGTTCTAAGCGCTGGGGAGGTTACAAGGTGATCAGGTTGTCCCACGGGGGGCTCAGAGTCTTCATCCTCATTTTACAGGTGAGGTAACTGAGGCACAGAGAAGTTAAGTGACTTGCCCAAAGTCACACAGCTGACAACTGGCGGAGCCGGGATTTGAACCCCTGACCACTGACTCCAAAGCCCGTGCTCTTTCCACTGAGCCATGCTGCTTCTCCCAACAGAGAGAGATGAAGGCTTCAGTCCAGGACACAGTTGAGATGGACACAGAGGCCAGGATTGCTGGTCAGCAGAATCACCAGATGCCCCATCCCCAGCATTTTTCGGAAACAACACAGAACCAGACTTCCTTTCCTCCTAATTTGGCTCTCTATGACCTATCTAAAACGTATACCCCCAAACTCAAAAATTCAAACTCCTGTCCTGAATATGTCACTTGTCTTGTCTTATGCTGTTGAGTCATCTCCAACCCACAGCAACTCTAACGGACACATCTCTCCCAGAATGCCCCACCTCCATCTACAATCGTTCTGGTAGCATATCAATAGAGTTTTCTCAGTAATAATATGGAAGTGGTTTACAATTGTCTCCTTCCGCACGGTAAACTTGAGTCTCCACCCTCGACTCTCTCCCGTGCCACTGCTGTCCAGCACAGATGAGTTTTGACTTGTAGCAGATTGACTTCCATTCGCTAGTCACTGCCCAAGCTAGGAATGGAATGGGTATGCCTCTGCTTGACTCTCCCTCCCATAGTTGAGACTGGTAGAGTACCGGAAACTCTCCAGGTGTGATCCTGGGAGGGGGAATATATCACTACATTATGGTTTTCACAGTAGGCCTTAGTCAGTAACAGCTACTGTTCAGTATGCTCTTTGTGGGCAGGGTTGATCACGTTTAAAAACTCCATTATATTGTACTTTCCCAAGCACTTATTACAGTGCTCTGCACATGGTTAGCTCTCAATAAATACCACTGATAGATTCTGTTATCTGTTTTAATTTTCCTTTGGAATCACTTTTGCACTGCTCCAATAGCAACAGATTAATCTTTCATTGACTTTTAATGTGAATGATTTCCAACACAAATTTGTAACAATAGTCTTGTGGCTATTAAATGGAAAACAAGCCAAACTAGGTCGAATTGTCATTCAAAATCTTATTTTTCCAAAATGCTCACCTAAATTATATTTTAATCTCTTAAAGATCAAAACCAATTTCTCAGGCAAACCAAAATTTAAAGCAAAATTAAGCAAATCAAGCCAAATCAAAATTCTAAGCAAAATCAAGTAAATCCAAACTAATTTTACTAAATTGTAATGGGTCAAATTAATCTAAGAGTTTTGCCTTCTCCTTCCATTTCACCGATGGATATAGGGATCTTCTCAACTTGCCTGTACGTATGAAGGAATGAAAAGGAACATAAATTAGAGTAATTTATAGTGTCTAAACTAGTTACTTCCACTCTCAGAACTGCACCCGGAGAGTTTCTGGTACTCTACCAGTCTCGGCTACAGGAGGGAGAGTCGAGCAGTGGCCTACCCGTTCCATTCCTAGCTTGGGCAGTGGCTGGCGAGTGGAAGGCAATCTGCTACAAGTCAAAACTCACCTATGCTGGGCAGCAGTGGCATGGGAGAGAGTCGAGGGCAGAGACTCAAGTTTACTGCGTGCAAGGAGGCAATGGTAAACACTTCTGCATTTTTACCATAAAAACTCTATGGATCCACTACCAGAGCGACTGCAGATGGAGGTGGGGCGTTCTGGGACAGATATGTCCTTGGAGTCGCTATGGGTCAGAGATAACTCGACAGCATAAGACAGGACAAACTGGTTCCTTATCCACTCAAATCAAACATCTTCAGACGTGAATAGGAAGGGAGTAGCATACCTCTCAAAACATGGACTGGATCTGAGATATGTAAATTGAGGACATTTGCTCACAAATCCATACTTTCCTCTCCATTTCCCTTTCTGGCTTCAAGCATTGGGCTCTGTAGACACTGGAGGGAATGCACTCAGCACCACAACATCTTGACAAGACACAATTTCAGTTCAGTCCATAATTTAAGAGGCAATTAATCTGAAGACATGAATCCTTTTAAAAACTGACACCCCATCTTTTCTCTGACCCCCACTCAGTTCAAACAGGACACCATAGACTGTGGAGGGATAGCCCATACTGCTCTCAGAACTCTAGCCAAGACTTGGGCAGAGTGGGATGGGTCATATGTGGAGCCTCAGCTATAATTTAAAGTTTCACCTCTTCCACTGGCTTGCATCCTACATGAGTTGAATACTGCTTGGGGTTGCTCTCCTTTGTCCCTGGAAATGTTCTGAACAGGAGTTTCAGAAGTGTGTGCTGATGCTGGAGCCTAGAAAGAGAGCCCTTTCAATGTAATAAGGAGGTGGGCAAGCTTAAATTTCTTGTGGAGAGTGCGGCCTTCTGCTTGGGAAAGATAATACCCAGTGTTTGAGCTGTCCTCATTTTAGACGGAATGCAATGAGTAGGAAGGATACGTGAAGATTTTTGGAGCAAAGTAATCTGGGGATTGGAGGTGGAGAGGCCCCAAATTCCTTAGCCATCTGTAACCCATATCTCAAAGTGCGTTTTCTAAATTTTATATTTGAGAACCTTTCAGGTGCAAATTAAATTACTGCCAATCCCCAACTAATGATCTTATTTATTTACTGCCTATCCTACAGAGGCAAGGGTGCCAAAATGGCAAAGATTCAGTTTCAAAAAGACTATTTGTTTTAAAAGGAAAATTCAGAATATTGCATTTCACCACATATAGATTATTGGATTATATAACTTTTGACTGTTGGTAAATGGATGGCATTTCTAGACAGGAAGAAGTTGGTGTATTTAGAAAGCTTCAGAGTTCCATTTGTCTGTCATATGTTATACAACATAGATATTACCCCAGCTCTGCCGCTTGTCTGTTGTATGACCTTGGGCAAGTCACTTCACTTCTCTATGCCTCAGTTACCTCATCTGTAAAAGGGGATTGAGACTGTGTGTCCCAAGTGAGACAGGAACTGTAACTTAGAACAATGCCTGGAACATAGTAAGTACTTAACAAATACCATAACTATTATTATTATATTTCTTTAAATAAAAACACAAGGTCAAAGAGCACAGTCACGGACTCGTCACCAGCCACCAGATTTTCTCCTGGATCAGCTAGCTTCAAGGGACAGGAGTGAGAGAGACTCCTTCTGTGAAAGCTGCTTTGTGGCCTCCTCAACCAAGATACCCCTGGACAAGCCCCCAGGGTCTCACTCTTTCTGCCCTCTGATCCAAACCCTGCTCCTCACCCAAAATAACATCTGGCCTGCTGCCCAGGGTGATGACAAGGAGAACAGGATTCCCCCATCTTATGATTATTTTAAAAAATGGTATTTGTTAAGCACTTACTATGTGCCAGGCACTGTTCTAAGTGCTGGGGTAGATACAAGGTAATCAGGTTGGACACAGTCCCTCTACCACATGGGGCTCATGGTCTTAATCCACATTTTACAGTTGAGGTAAATGAGGCACAAAGAAGTGAAGTGACTTACCCAAGGTCACACAGCAGTCAAGAGGAGAAATTCAGAATAGGAGAGTAAGCACTTAGTACAGTGCTCTGCACACAGTAAGCACTCAATAAATATGATTGAATGAATAGGAGGGATAAGCAAAGGGCCCTCACTAGTCCTCCCTGCTCCGGATGCTATTCTAACAGTGCTCAGTATCTGCTGAACTCCATTGCATGTCACCACCACTTGAATATATTCCTCTTGCATCTCAGCTCAGCCGTGTGACGTAGGATAAGTCATTTAACTTCTCTGTGCCTGTTTCTTTATCTGCAAAATGGTGATTTCATCTCCCTCCTGCTTAGACTGTGAGCCCCATGTGCGACAGGGACTGTGCCCAATTTGATTATCTCATATCTACCCCAGCACTTAGTACCGTGTTTGATGTATCTGTTTATTGTTATTTTGTATTCTCCCAAGTGCTTAGTACAGTGCACTGCACACAGCAAGCGCTCAATAAATACGATTCAGTGAATGAATGAATGACAGAGTTTGCGCTTACCAAATACCATTATTACTTTTACTCATTCCTGGTGCTTAGTACAGTGCTCTGCACATAGTGAATGTTCAGTAAATACCATCACTACCTTAAGGATTTACTGAATGAAAATACCACACACCAGCAATGAAGATGTTTATGTAATAGACAGCTCATTTTGTGGAGTAGGGACAGAGGGAGAAACAGAGTAATACAGATCTCAAAAGACTTTTGAGAACTGATGTTCATAGATCTTAGCAAATTCCAAACAAGGAACTGAAGACATTTGGGAAGATGATCTTCATTTACTCATTCCCTAATCAATCAATCGTATTTACTGAATGCTTACTGTGTCCAGAGCACTGTACTAAAGCGCTTGGGAGAGACCCGTTCCTTGCCCACAATGAGCTGACAGTCTAGAGGGGGAGACAGAGTTTGTAGGCATATGCAGAAGCTCTACTTCTGGCCTCATAATGACTGGGCTGTTTCCCTACTCATCTCAAAGGAAAGTGTTCTGGGCATTTTTAATAAGGGGTTAGCAGCAGGCCTCTATGTAAACATAATTTCTGCCTAGCAGCAGTAAATTCTCACTTGAACTACATCTGACCTTGGTGTGCACAATCTTTGTAACTCATATTTATATAAACAGAGGGTTCAGTAGGTATAATTTCCTAGATTTCTGGGAGGGGAAGCATCGTAACTGCACTTCTTTCTTTTGGTGAAACAGTCCCATTTGTTTCTACTTAGCTTCAAAGAGGAAAACTCATTTTGCCCCTTTGTGGGTCAGTTACTTGAATGAAATCTGTCACTTGTTTTTATGAAAAATTATTTGACACTGCCATCAGGGAGGAAAAAAAACACCCACAACAACTCACACTTCCTCCATCATGTGAGACACCTGAAATGCAGCAACATGATGGAAGTGTGATTTTCAGCCTTGGAAACTGGCATTTTTAACTGAACTGTCTAGAATCGGCCCACACAGTTCAGTTCTGCTTCCAAGTACCTACCATTGGACCAGGACCTTGAGTGACATCTTGTTCCAATTTCAGTGTGGTTGAATTGTGGGCCAGCTCCTTCAAATCATAACCAGCACAGAAATTACCTCCTGCAAAAAAACCACAGACATTAGAACAGGCAGCCATGAACCCCGGAAAGCTGTAGTTTTAGCTTGCATATTCAAACACTCTTCTTAAGAGATTTGGTCAGAAATAGGATCTTTGGGTTTTATATTATATTATACATACATATCTACACACACACACACACACACACACACACACACACACACACACACACACACACACACACTACTATGTAAGGTTTGCATTTTAAGCTGAACCTAGAACACTAATCAACCAACCAACTGTATTTATTGAACGCTTACTGTGTGCAGAGCTGGAATTAGAACCCAAGTTCTCGGACTCCCATGCCCAGGCTCTTTCCACTAGGCCATGTCCCCTTCATCTGCTACTCCCAGTCAGTTAATCAGTGACCTATATTGCGCACTTACTGAATGCAGAGCACTGCACTAAGTGCTTGGGAGAGTTAGTAGACAAGACCTCTGCCCTCAAGGAGTTTTCAATCTATCGGGAAAAGATCCTTGTGGGCAGGAAAAGTATTACTTCTTTGCTTGGCACTTCTCAAGTGTACCCAGCATAAAGGCAATCCAGTGGGGCTTAGGCCAGGTTCAGTGGCACCCCTACTATTCTACTGCTGTTACTACTTTTACTACTACTTCTACTACTCTTACTACTAGTAATACTACTACTTCTGCTACTCATTACTAGTAATGATGGCATTTAATGATGGCATTTATTAAGCGCTTACTATGTACAAGGCACTGTTCTAAGCACTGGGAAGGTTACAAGGTGATCAGGTTGTCCCACGGGGGGCTCACAGTCAATTCCCATTTTACAGATGAGGTAACTGAGGCACAGAGAATTTAAGTGACTGGCCCAAAGTCACACAGCTGAGAATTGGTGGAGCTGGGATTTGAACACATGACCACTGACTCCAAAGCCCAGGCTCTTTCCACTGAGCCACACTGCTTCCCTAAGCAACTAGTACTAGTAGTACTAGTACTACTACTACTACTTGTACTACTACTTCTACTATCATTACTACTTCTACTACTTTTACTACCATTAGTACTTCTACTTCTACCTCTACCATTCTTACTACTACTACTACCACCAACACTACTTCTACTACTCTTACTACTACTAGTACTATTACCACTACTACTACTGAGGGACAGGGACCATGTCTAATTCCCTGAATAGTCTCTCCAAGCGCTTAGTACAATTTTCTGCAAATGGTAAACCTTTTAACAAATACTTTTACTACTACTACTACTGGGCCCTGGGATTATCCAAGTAGCCACAGCAGTACTAGTAATAAGCATTTATCAAGCGCCTACTGAACAAAATGTACTCCCTCTAGACTGTAAGCTCTATGTGGGCAGGGATCGTGTCTACCAAATTCTGTTGTATTGTATTCTCCCAAGTACTTGGCACCTAGTAAATGCTCAAGAAATACGAGATTTGCTTGTATCCACCCCTGTGCTTAGTACAGTGCCTGGCACACAGTAAGTATTTAACAAACAAATATCAGAATTATTTTACCTGGTCTCATAGCCTCAGAGGCAACCCAAGATTCCAGTGGAGCACAACTTGGGGTACAGCTAGGTCTGCTCCCTCAATTCTAGGGCTGGGCCCAAACCAGACTCAGGGGGCAGAGCAGCAGACTAAATGTCAGTCACCCCGTCATTTGTGCCTGAGGTTTTGCCACAAAGTGAATTTCCTCTTGCCAGGCTCACCATTGGCTTCGACAGCACTTCAATAAAACTGAACCCCCCCCAAGGTCATGGTATCATTGCTTCTTTGCCCTGGAAAGAGGACAAAGGGCTTCTGTTGACTTTATGGCTCTGCATTACCACCAATATGGAAATAAAAACACTGCAACCCACAACTGCTCCTCAACTGAGTGCCAGTAAAGAAATCACTTGCCATCTCCTATATACAGCTGAGCAGATGGAACCACCATTCTGGTTGCAAAAGGCAAGATTGCAATTTTCTAAATTAAGCCAGTTTGAGAGCTATAAATAAGATAGGTGTGTGTGTGTGTGTGTGTGTGTGTGTGTGTGTGTGTGTGTGTGTGTGTGTATATTTTCCCAAGAGGTAAATAAATTGACTGTCCTGTCAAGTTGACTGTCTCGCCTGTCCCGTCGTTGACCCCCAGCCCACGTCATCCCCCTGGCCTGGAATGCCCTCCCTCTGCCCATCCGCCAAGTTAGCTCTCTTCCTCCCTTCAAGGCCCTACTGAGAGCTCACCTCCTCCAGGAGGCCTTCCCAGACTGAGCCCCCTCCTTCCTCTCCCCCTCGTCCCCCTCTCCATCCCCCTTGTCTTGCCTCCTTCCCTTCCCCACAGCACCTGTATATATGTATATATGATTGTACATATTTATTACTCTATTTATTTATTTATTTTACTTGTACATATCTATTCTATTTATTTTATTTTGTTAATATGTTTGGTTTTGTTCTGTCTCCCCCTTCTAGACTGTGAGCCCACCGTTGGGTAGGGACCATCTCTATATGTTGCCAACTTGTACTTCCCAAGCGCTTAATCCAGTGCTCTGCACACAGTAAGCGCTCAATAAATACGATTGATTGATTGATTGACTGTGAGGGATGAGGGATTGGTAAAACGCAGGAAACAGGATGGGAGTGTGGGGCAATGGGAGAGATAAATGTAGGAAAGACAGACGCAGAGTGTGAACTTGGGCAAGTCACTTAACTTCTCTATGCCTCAGTTACCTCATCTATAAAATGGGGATGAATCAATCAATCAATCGTATTTATTGAGCGCTTACTGTGTGCAGAGCACTGTACTAAGCGCTTGGGAAGTACAAGTTGGCAACATATAGAGACAGTCCCTACCCAACAGTGGGCTCACAGTCTAAAAGGGGGAGACAGAGAACAAAACCAAACATATTAACAAAATAAAATAGAATAGATATGTACAGGTAAAATAAAGAGTAATAAATATGTACAAACATATATACATATATACAGGTGCTGTGGGGAAGGGAAGGAGGTAAGATGAGGGGGATGGAGAGGGGGACGAGGGGGAGAGGAAGGAAGGGGCTCAGTCTGGGAAGGCCTCCTGGAGGAGGTGAGCTCTCAGTAGGGCCTTGAAGGGAGGAAGAGAGCTAGCTTGGCGGATGGGCAGAGGGAGGGCATTCCAGGCCAGGGGGATGACGTGGGCTGGGGGTCAACGACAGGACAGGCGAGAACGAGGCACAGTGAGGAGATTAGCGACAGAGGAGCGGAGGGTGCGGGGTGGGCTGTAGAAGGAGAGAAAGGAGGTGAGGTAGGAGGGGGCGAGGTGATGGCGAGCCTTGAAGCCCAGGGTGAGGAGTTTCTGCCTGATGCGCAGACTGATTGGTAGCCATTGGAGGTTTTTAACATGCCCAGAGCGTTTCTGGACAAAGACAATCCGGGCAGCAGCATGAAGTATGGATTGAAGTGGGGAGAGACACGAGGATGGGAGATCAGAGAGAAGGCTGATGCAGTAGTCCAGACGGGATAGGATGAAGACTATAAGCCCTATGTGGGACAGGGACCGTGTCTGATCCGATTATCTTGTATCTACCCCAGCACATAGTAAGGACTTAAATACCAATCAATCAATCGAGACGTGAAAACACATACTCCCCTGCCCGGCCAGCCATCTCCACCACTTCACTGCCTTTTGTTTCTATCCACCAGAATTTCCCCTCAGCCAAGGTGGAACTGGAACAAACTGTTCATGAGAGTAGCAGTGGTAGTAGTAGCAGCAGCAGAAGTAGGAGTACTAGGAGTTGAATTTATTGAGCATCGATTTGGTGCCATGCAGGCCTGGGACCCAGAACTACTCTGGGATGGCTGCCTTTTGGTGATCCCCTTCCTCTAAAGATGCCCTATAATGCACCTGCCCAATCTTGCTACTACTCAATTCCAGTCATTACCTAGCTGCCCCATATAATCAACTTTCAAAAATGGTGACATGGGCATGTGATCCCCCAAGCCTTTCCCTGGGACCAGGGAATAGATTGGAGCCAGGGCATCTCTCAAAGTTGCCAGGAGCCAACCAGGCTGTAGAGGAAGGTCTGACAAATTCCTGCGGGAGGTAGGGCCAGCCTGCATTTTGGGCCATTCTTCAGAAAATGAGAGAGTGGCATTAGCAAAGCCCAAACAAAAATGATGAAACTCCTAACTCTAGGACAACAAAACTTTCATACAAGAATAAGGTTTCAAATTATGGTATACAGGACGGTGATTTTTTTTCTGCTCAGATAGACCTGAATTCTCTTTTTAATATGAATCATTAACTCTGCTCTTCTATTTCCAAGCATATAAACAGTATTTATTTAGTTGTTTCAGGCATTCCCATTTTCAAAGATAAACAATGCTTTCTGCAAATGATGATCAATTTGCTGATCAAACAAAAACCTGGGGGAACTGAACTATTCCATTAGGAACCAAAGGAATGTGCCTGGATGGACAGAAGCAGCATGGTGTAGTGGATAGAGCACGGGCCTGGGAGTCAGAAGGTCATGGGTTCTAATCCCAGATCTGCCATTTGTCTGCTGTGTGGCCTTGGGCAAGTCACTTCACTTCTCCAGGCCTCAGTTACCTCACCTATAAAATGGGGATTGAGACGGTGAGCCCCACGTGGGACAGGAACTGTGTCCAACCCAACTGGCTTGTTTCCCCCCCAGTGCTTAGTACAGTGCCTGGCTCATAGTAAGCACTTAAATAAAGTAAATTACAGATGGGAGGAAGAAGGAAAAGGGGCTATGTACAGGAGTTTGTGTTCAAGTAAGAAGGCAGGGACCTCCAATATGTGGCCATAGGCTGACTGCGGAGTGTGGTCCACTCAAGAATTGTAGCCATTTTTTTTTTAACCTAATTACTTACTTCACATGAACTACTAGGCCAGTAGGGACAAACCAACTGTCTGACACTACCATTCTGGAACAGACTATGACCAGGTGCCTTACTATCAGGTAAAAAAATCAATGAGGACCTGGGTTCCGATCCTGACTTTGCCACTTGCCTGCTGTGTGACCTTGGGCAAGTCACTTGGCCTCTCAGTGGTTCAGTTTCCTCATCTACAAAATGAGGATTCAATACCTGTTCTCTCTCTTACTTAGATCATGAGCCCCATGTGGGAACCCACCCCCTTCTGCCACAGAATCCTGTCGGTTCTACTTTCATGACACCTCACTGGTATTCCCTGAGTGCCTGGTGTGTGCCCAGCACTGTATTAAACACTTGGGAGGGTACGGGAGAAGCAACATGGCCTAGTGGATAGAGTCCGGGCCTGGGAATCAGAAGGACCTGGGTTCTAATTCCAGATCCACCACTTGTCTGCCATGTGACCTTAGGCAAGTTACTTTGCTTCTCTGTGCCTCAGTTACCTCATCTGTAAAATGACTGTGAGCCACATGTGGGACAGGGACTGTGTCCAACCCAATTTGTTTGTATCTACCCCAGTGCTTAGTACACTGCCTGGCACATAGTAAGCGCTTAACAAATACCACAGTTGTTATTATTATTACAACAGAGAACGTAAATACGATCCCTGCCCTCAGGAAGGAGGAGCTCTCATCACAGTGAGCAAGAATAAAAAGCAGAGGGATTCAGGGCTTGAGGAATGATACCCAGCAAGTCAGTGGCAGAGCTGGGGCTGGATAGGAGACTGGCAAACACACACTCCTGCACTAATTCCAACGATGCGGTATTCGCTAGTACTTGGGGCCTTTCATCTTAACCATCTTATACTTTAGACAAGATTACTCTCGGCAGAGAGGTGGGTCCAAACGGTGACAACCCATCTCACCTATTCCATGGAGGACTGCCACGGTGAGCGAACTGTTCTCTTCGAAGGCAGTAAAGGCCTGTAGAAGCTGCTGGGCAGTCTCCTGGTTCACAGCATTCCTGACTTCTGGCCTGTTGATTCCGATGGTCAGGATGGTTCCCTGGACTTTAGTCACTACCTTCTGATTCTCTGTTACTAGTAATGATGGCATTTAATGATGGCATTTATTAAGCGCTTACTATGTACAAGGCACTGTTCTAAGCACTGGGAAGGTTACAAGGTGATCAGGTTGTCCCACGGGGGGCTCACAGTCAATTCCCATTTTACAGATGAGGTAACTGAGGCACAGAGAATTTAAGTGACTGGCCCAAAGTCACACAGCTGAGAATTGGTGGAGCTGGGATTTGAACACATGACCACTGACTCCAAAGCCCAGGCTCTTTCCACTGAGCCACACTGCTTCCCTAAGCAACTAGTACTAGTAGTACTAGTACTACTACTACTACTTGTACTACTACTTCTACTATCATTACTACTTCTACTACTTTTACTACCATTAGTACTTCTACTTCTACCTCTACCATTCTTACTACTACTACTACCACCAACACTACTTCTACTACTCTTACTACTACTAGTACTATTACCACTACTACTACTGAGGGACAGGGACCATGTCTAATTCCCTGAATAGTCTCTCCAAGCGCTTAGTACAATTTTCTGCAAATGGTAAACCTTTTAACAAATACTTTTACTACTACTACTACTGGGCCCTGGGATTATCCAAGTAGCCACAGCAGTACTAGTAATAAGCATTTATCAAGCGCCTACTGAACAAAATGTACTCCCTCTAGACTGTAAGCTCTATGTGGGCAGGGATCGTGTCTACCAAATTCTGTTGTATTGTATTCTCCCAAGTACTTGGCACCTAGTAAATGCTCAAGAAATACGAGATTTGCTTGTATCCACCCCTGTGCTTAGTACAGTGCCTGGCACACAGTAAGTATTTAACAAACAAATATCAGAATTATTTTACCTGGTCTCATAGCCTCAGAGGCAACCCAAGATTCCAGTGGAGCACAACTTGGGGTACAGCTAGGTCTGCTCCCTCAATTCTAGGGCTGGGCCCAAACCAGACTCAGGGGGCAGAGCAGCAGACTAAATGTCAGTCACCCCGTCATTTGTGCCTGAGGTTTTGCCACAAAGTGAATTTCCTCTTGCCAGGCTCACCATTGGCTTCGACAGCACTTCAATAAAACTGAACCCCCCCCAAGGTCATGGTATCATTGCTTCTTTGCCCTGGAAAGAGGACAAAGGGCTTCTGTTGACTTTATGGCTCTGCATTACCACCAATATGGAAATAAAAACACTGCAACCCACAACTGCTCCTCAACTGAGTGCCAGTAAAGAAATCACTTGCCATCTCCTATATACAGCTGAGCAGATGGAACCACCATTCTGGTTGCAAAAGGCAAGATTGCAATTTTCTAAATTAAGCCAGTTTGAGAGCTATAAATAAGATAGGTGTGTGTGTGTGTGTGTGTGTGTGTGTGTGTGTGTGTGTGTGTGTGTGTGTGTATATTTTCCCAAGAGGTAAATAAATTGACTGTCCTGTCAAGTTGACTGTCTCGCCTGTCCCGTCGTTGACCCCCAGCCCACGTCATCCCCCTGGCCTGGAATGCCCTCCCTCTGCCCATCCGCCAAGTTAGCTCTCTTCCTCCCTTCAAGGCCCTACTGAGAGCTCACCTCCTCCAGGAGGCCTTCCCAGACTGAGCCCCCTCCTTCCTCTCCCCCTCGTCCCCCTCTCCATCCCCCTTGTCTTGCCTCCTTCCCTTCCCCACAGCACCTGTATATATGTATATATGATTGTACATATTTATTACTCTATTTATTTATTTATTTTACTTGTACATATCTATTCTATTTATTTTATTTTGTTAATATGTTTGGTTTTGTTCTGTCTCCCCCTTCTAGACTGTGAGCCCACCGTTGGGTAGGGACCATCTCTATATGTTGCCAACTTGTACTTCCCAAGCGCTTAATCCAGTGCTCTGCACACAGTAAGCGCTCAATAAATACGATTGATTGATTGATTGACTGTGAGGGATGAGGGATTGGTAAAACGCAGGAAACAGGATGGGAGTGTGGGGCAATGGGAGAGATAAATGTAGGAAAGACAGACGCAGAGTGTGAACTTGGGCAAGTCACTTAACTTCTCTATGCCTCAGTTACCTCATCTATAAAATGGGGATGAATCAATCAATCAATCGTATTTATTGAGCGCTTACTGTGTGCAGAGCACTGTACTAAGCGCTTGGGAAGTACAAGTTGGCAACATATAGAGACAGTCCCTACCCAACAGTGGGCTCACAGTCTAAAAGGGGGAGACAGAGAACAAAACCAAACATATTAACAAAATAAAATAGAATAGATATGTACAGGTAAAATAAAGAGTAATAAATATGTACAAACATATATACATATATACAGGTGCTGTGGGGAAGGGAAGGAGGTAAGATGAGGGGGATGGAGAGGGGGACGAGGGGGAGAGGAAGGAAGGGGCTCAGTCTGGGAAGGCCTCCTGGAGGAGGTGAGCTCTCAGTAGGGCCTTGAAGGGAGGAAGAGAGCTAGCTTGGCGGATGGGCAGAGGGAGGGCATTCCAGGCCAGGGGGATGACGTGGGCTGGGGGTCAACGACAGGACAGGCGAGAACGAGGCACAGTGAGGAGATTAGCGACAGAGGAGCGGAGGGTGCGGGGTGGGCTGTAGAAGGAGAGAAAGGAGGTGAGGTAGGAGGGGGCGAGGTGATGGCGAGCCTTGAAGCCCAGGGTGAGGAGTTTCTGCCTGATGCGCAGACTGATTGGTAGCCATTGGAGGTTTTTAACATGCCCAGAGCGTTTCTGGACAAAGACAATCCGGGCAGCAGCATGAAGTATGGATTGAAGTGGGGAGAGACACGAGGATGGGAGATCAGAGAGAAGGCTGATGCAGTAGTCCAGACGGGATAGGATGAAGACTATAAGCCCTATGTGGGACAGGGACCGTGTCTGATCCGATTATCTTGTATCTACCCCAGCACATAGTAAGGACTTAAATACCAATCAATCAATCGAGACGTGAAAACACATACTCCCCTGCCCGGCCAGCCATCTCCACCACTTCACTGCCTTTTGTTTCTATCCACCAGAATTTCCCCTCAGCCAAGGTGGAACTGGAACAAACTGTTCATGAGAGTAGCAGTGGTAGTAGTAGCAGCAGCAGAAGTAGGAGTACTAGGAGTTGAATTTATTGAGCATCGATTTGGTGCCATGCAGGCCTGGGACCCAGAACTACTCTGGGATGGCTGCCTTTTGGTGATCCCCTTCCTCTAAAGATGCCCTATAATGCACCTGCCCAATCTTGCTACTACTCAATTCCAGTCATTACCTAGCTGCCCCATATAATCAACTTTCAAAAATGGTGACATGGGCATGTGATCCCCCAAGCCTTTCCCTGGGACCAGGGAATAGATTGGAGCCAGGGCATCTCTCAAAGTTGCCAGGAGCCAACCAGGCTGTAGAGGAAGGTCTGACAAATTCCTGCGGGAGGTAGGGCCAGCCTGCATTTTGGGCCATTCTTCAGAAAATGAGAGAGTGGCATTAGCAAAGCCCAAACAAAAATGATGAAACTCCTAACTCTAGGACAACAAAACTTTCATACAAGAATAAGGTTTCAAATTATGGTATACAGGACGGTGATTTTTTTTCTGCTCAGATAGACCTGAATTCTCTTTTTAATATGAATCATTAACTCTGCTCTTCTATTTC
Organism: Tachyglossus aculeatus; assembly: GCF_015852505.1. Lineage (NCBI taxonomy): Eukaryota > Metazoa > Chordata > Mammalia > Monotremata > Tachyglossidae > Tachyglossus > Tachyglossus aculeatus. The sequence goes on along the minus strand of NC_052100.1, from coordinate 23,588,144 downwards.
CAAGCATATAAACAGTATTTATTTAGTTGTTTCAGGCATTCCCATTTTCAAAGATAAACAATGCTTTCTGCAAATGATGATCAATTTGCTGATCAAACAAAAACCTGGGGGAACTGAACTATTCCATTAGGAACCAAAGGAATGTGCCTGGATGGACAGAAGCAGCATGGTGTAGTGGATAGAGCACGGGCCTGGGAGTCAGAAGGTCATGGGTTCTAATCCCAGATCTGCCATTTGTCTGCTGTGTGGCCTTGGGCAAGTCACTTCACTTCTCCAGGCCTCAGTTACCTCACCTATAAAATGGGGATTGAGACGGTGAGCCCCACGTGGGACAGGAACTGTGTCCAACCCAACTGGCTTGTTTCCCCCCCAGTGCTTAGTACAGTGCCTGGCTCATAGTAAGCACTTAAATAAAGTAAATTACAGATGGGAGGAAGAAGGAAAAGGGGCTATGTACAGGAGTTTGTGTTCAAGTAAGAAGGCAGGGACCTCCAATATGTGGCCATAGGCTGACTGCGGAGTGTGGTCCACTCAAGAATTGTAGCCATTTTTTTTTTAACCTAATTACTTACTTCACATGAACTACTAGGCCAGTAGGGACAAACCAACTGTCTGACACTACCATTCTGGAACAGACTATGACCAGGTGCCTTACTATCAGGTAAAAAATCAATGAGGACCTGGGTTCCGATCCTGACTTTGCCACTTGCCTGCTGTGTGACCTTGGGCAAGTCACTTGGCCTCTCAGTGGTTCAGTTTCCTCATCTACAAAATGAGGATTCAATACCTGTTCTCTCTCTTACTTAGATCATGAGCCCCATGTGGGAACCCACCCCCTTCTGCCACAGAATCCTGTCGGTTCTACTTTCATGACACCTCACTGGTATTCCCTGAGTGCCTGGTGTGTGCCCAGCACTGTATTAAACACTTGGGAGGGTACGGGAGAAGCAACATGGCCTAGTGGATAGAGTCCGGGCCTGGGAATCAGAAGGACCTGGGTTCTAATTCCAGATCCACCACTTGTCTGCCATGTGACCTTAGGCAAGTTACTTTGCTTCTCTGTGCCTCAGTTACCTCATCTGTAAAATGACTGTGAGCCACATGTGGGACAGGGACTGTGTCCAACCCAATTTGTTTGTATCTACCCCAGTGCTTAGTACACTGCCTGGCACATAGTAAGCGCTTAACAAATACCACAGTTGTTATTATTATTACAACAGAGAACGTAAATACGATCCCTGCCCTCAGGAAGGAGGAGCTCTCATCACAGTGAGCAAGAATAAAAAGCAGAGGGATTCAGGGCTTGAGGAATGATACCCAGCAAGTCAGTGGCAGAGCTGGGGCTGGATAGGAGACTGGCAAACACACACTCCTGCACTAATTCCAACGATGCGGTATTCGCTAGTACTTGGGGCCTTTCATCTTAACCATCTTATACTTTAGACAAGATTACTCTCGGCAGAGAGGTGGGTCCAAACGGTGACAACCCATCTCACCTATTCCATGGAGGACTGCCACGGTGAGCGAACTGTTCTCTTCGAAGGCAGTAAAGGCCTGTAGAAGCTGCTGGGCAGTCTCCTGGTTCACAGCATTCCTGACTTCTGGCCTGTTGATTCCGATGGTCAGGATGGTTCCCTGGACTTTAGTCACTACCTTCTGATTCTCTGTTGGGGAGGAATGAAGAGGGAAGGTTAACAAAAGGACTAACTGTGGAAAATGATTTAAAAGACAATCGGGAAATATCTAATGCTGCTGATATATGTTGCCGACTTGTACTTCCCAAGCGCTTAGTACAGTGCTCTGCACACAGTAAGCGCTCAATAAATACGATTGAATGAATGGAGACGTGAAAAAGCTGAAGGGTTTTTTGTTTGTTTGCTTTGTTTTTTAAGCTGATGTGCTGTTTACACACTCTTTGAGCCAGCTTCCTACATAGCCTTGTTATTGGAAGTGCAAATTTCTCTCCTACCGTGGGCTGCTAAGAGCAAACTTTGAAGAACTGATTTTACAAGCAATTATCTAAATGCCTTCCCATTAAGTCACTTGCCCAACATTTTTAAGGTCACAGAAAAATTACAGGGGTCATTAAGCCACAGAGGGTTCTATTAGTCCAGCAATAATTAGCTGCTAATTAGCTGCCCAAAATGAACTATTTGTCTTCCTCATTCAGAAGTGTCTTTCCTCAACCACAAGAAGGCCCTCCAATTCCTCCAGTGCAAGAGCTGAAATAAAAGTTATTTGATGGTGATTCCTTTGATAATTTTAACCACCTAAGAAATCATCTTCCGATTCATGTAACTCTCAAATCAAGACAAAAATCACTGTGGCTTTGTAGCCCTATTTCTTCCATTTTTCTTTCAACGATGTCAGCGACCAGCTAATTGGTAGTAGCACCTTAATTTGCATGCTTTGTTCCTGACATTAGAAGCAGGGTGTGTTGGTAAAACAGTTCTAGCTACAAAGAGGATTCTATAATAATTAATGACTCTCCTCCATTCAGTCCAAATTAAATGCAGCATGCATTACTTCTGCACTGGGCCAGGCGGTAGAGTGCCATTTGTCTGGTCTTGGCACAGTGTTTCCCACAGATTGTGCACCTAATAAATTGCATAGTTACGGTTTTATACCAGAGGGTCCAGCTCTTAGCTGGTCTCTTCCCTGACCAGAACTGACATCACAGGGGCGTCCTTACATCCAGTAGTTTTACTTTAAAATTCCAGCCACCCTTTGCCTGGCCTTCTCCTGCCATAGAGTCTAATTCTGTTATATTGTATTCTACAGTTCTCTGCACACAGTAAGCACTCAAGAAATACGATTGATTGGTTGGTGGAGTCCCACATCAATTTCCATGGCATGTAAGCACCACTTGTGTTTGCAGGGCCCTGGGAGGGGAATGTAATAGCTCTAGAGCTAGGGAGTGTGCTGGACACTGAACGAGAAGCAGCATGGCATAGTGGGTGGAGCACGGGCCTGGGAGTCAGGAGGTCATGGGTTCTAATCCTGGATCTGCCTCTTGTCTGCTGTGTGGCCTTGGGCAAGTCACTTCACTCCTCTGGGCCTCAGTTCATCTGTAAAATGGGGGCTGAGACTGAGAGCCCCACATGGGACAAGGACTGTGTCCAACCTAATTACCTTGTATCTACCCCAGCGCTTAGAACAGTGCTTGGTGCATAGTTAGCGCTTAACAAATGCCATTATTATTATTATTATTACTATTATGTGCTTAGAAGAGAGCAATATTACAGAGGTTTTTGTTTTTTTTTTAATTGTATTTGTTAAGCACTTACTATGCGTCAAACACTGTTCTAAGCATTGGGGTAGGTACAGGTCAATTAGGTCAGACACAGCTCCTGCCCCGCATGGGGCTCCCAGGCTAAGTAGAGTTGGTAGACAAGGAGCTTAAAGTCTAGAGGGCACCCTGGAGGCACAAATCCAAGAATCAATCAATCAATAACTGGGGCAATCCCCATGTCCTGTAGACTTCTACAAAAAGGTTTTTCTTGGGGAAGGGGGTTAAAATGGTATTTATTAAGTGCTTACTATGTACCAGGCACTCTACTAAGCACTGGGGTAGATACAAGCTAATCAGGTTGGACACAGTCCATGTGCCATGTGGGGCTCATATTCTTAATCAACATTTTACAGATGAGGTAACAGAGACGTTAAGTGACTTACCCAAGGTCACACAGCAGACATGTGGCAGAACCAGGATTAGAACCTAGGTCCTTCTGACTCCCAGGACCCTTGTTCTTTCCATTATGCCACCCTGCTTCTGTATGATGTCATGATGCAATCCAACATAAGAGAAGATAAATATATATTATGACATTTTTTTAGGAGCTTACAATGTGCCAGGCACTATACTAAGCACTGGGTTACATACAAACTAGGTTGGACACGGTCTATGTCCCATGTGGGGCTCACAGTCTTAATTCCCATTTTATAGATGAGATAACCGAGGCACAGAGAAGTTGTTACTTGCTCAGTATATGGAAAAGATCTACCTTTACTAATATTGCTGTAACAGCAAGAATATGGAAAGTTATTCTTTTCATCAGCTGTGTCATAAGGAATCAAAAAATTGGTTGTGGGTAAAGATTAAGATTCTGGGCTTATTTCATTTGATATAAGTGAAGACGCAAAGGTGAAAGTGTCTATTTTCTTTGTCCTTTATCTAGTATTAATGGTGGTCCCAAAAATATTAGTACTAACCTAAATTATAATAGTATTTGTTAAGCGCTTACCATGTACTAAGCGCTGGAGTGGATACATGCAAATTGAATTGGACACAGTCCCTGTCCCAAGTGGGCTCACAGTCTTGATCCCCATTTTACAAGTGAGATAACTGAGGCACAGAGAAATGAAGTAACTTGCCCAAGGTCATACAGCAGAAAAGTAAAGTAATAGTATTTGAATAATTGTATTAGGTTCTTGGGAAATAGTCCCAAAAATTTTAGTACTAACTTAAAATAACAGTAACAGTATTTATTAACTGTACTAGGTTCTTGGAAAGTACTAAATAACCAAGTGACATATTCCCTGCCCCAGAGGGGACTGGAAGAAGTTTGGGTTTGACAACAAAAAAAAAGTTTGTCTCTTTGCAAAAAGACACAAGGAGCCAGCAGGGGTTTTGAGGAGAGGAGAGATGTGGGCTGAGTAATGCTTCAGGAAGATGATTTGAGGAAAAGCAACGTTTAGCATAGATTGGAGCGGGGAAAGGCTATAGGCTTGGAGACTGGGCAGGAGGCTGATGCAACAGTCTAGCTGAGGCAAGACCAGAGCTTGTGCCAGGGTGGCAGCAGCTTGGATGGAGAAAAACGGGCAGAACTAGAAGATGTTGGGCAGGAAAAACCGGTAGGCTTTGGCAATAGCCTGCATGTGGGAGTTTAACAATAGCCAAGACTCTCCAACAAAATTATTTCTCCATCTTTATGGGCACTCATGCCATTGCCCTTTACAGTTGTTTCAGATATTTAACTCCTTCAAACGCCCTGCCCTCCAGCCCCCTCCCCCGCCCCCATCTCTTGTTCCTAATGACCTGGCCACCTACTTTATTGGGAAAACTGAAACTGTCAGCTGTGATCTCCCTAAAATCTCCCCTGCTTATCTCCAGTTCCTCCCTTCTTCTGCCCCTTCTTCAACTCTCAATCAATCAACTGTAGTTATTGAGCTCTTACTGAGTGCAGAGCACTGTACTAAGCGCTTGGGAGAGTATGATATAACAATATAATGGAGCTGGTAGACACATTTCTGCCCCACAACAAACTTACAGTCCAGAGGGGGAGACAGACATTAATAGAAATAAATTGTGGATATGGACATAAGTGCTGTGGGGCTGAGAGAGGGGAGGATAAAGGAAGAAAATCCAAGTGCAAGTGACAAAGAAGGGGGTGGGAGGAAAGTAAATGAGGGCTTAATCAGGGAAGACCTTTCATCTTTTACCTTGAAAAAATTCAAATATTTTTGGCAATTTATTAAAAGAACATCAAAGAAATAGTATTATGTCTGACTCTGTTACTGAACATTATAGCACAGATAACATGGTACAGCATATATGGATATTTAGTCTCTTGGCCCTCAGGATAATGCAAACAGGCACAAGCATATTTTCTTTTTCCAAAATGAATTGTAAACATGAAACTCAACCAACATACCAATTCAAGATTATTTTATTACCATGCAGTTTTCAAGTCTAAATTAGAAACATCTGCCCTGAAGAGAATGTGACAGAAAGGAGCATTCTAGAGAGAAACCAGAAAGTTCAGTATATAGCAAGTCTAGATTCTTTTTTATTCTCTTGTTATTATTATCCTGAAAATATGATATGCCAAACCCCAATAAAAAGCACAGCTTTTTAAAATTGGGATTTTTTTTAACAAGGCAAGTGAAAATGGAAGTTTGTAAAGTATACTACTTCCAACTTTATTTATAATGGGCAGAAATTTCTGGGAGAAACTCTAACATCATCATACATGAGAACTGACATTAGATCTTATACACCCAGAGCATGACTGGTGGTGATTTAATCTTCACACCAACCTGTCCAACAGAAAACTGAAACAGTCTTTTTGTGAGAGGAGAAATGCACCCTTTAAAAGGAGGGAGTGGGGGAACATGGATACTTAGTACCATGAGGACATTAACTTCTCCAACATAGAGAACACTGCAGTTTAGGTGGGCAGCAGTGCCCTTCAAAACGTGCCAAGGAATAAGTGCAAGGATTCATTCATTCATTCAATCGTATTTATTGAGCACTTACTGTGTGCAAAGCACTGTACTAAGCGCTTGGGAAGTACAAGTTGACAACATATAGAGACGGTCCCAACCCAACTGTGGGCTAGAAGGAGGAGACAGAGAACAAAACAAAACATATTAACAAAATAAAATAGAATAAATATGTACAAATAAAAGAGTAATAAATATGTACAAAAAATATACTTATATACAGGTGCTGTGGGGAGGGGAAGGAGGTAAGGTGGAGGGGAGGGGGAGGAGGGGGAGAGGAAGGAGGGGGCTCAGTCTGGGAAGGCCTCCTGGAGGAGGTGAGCTCTCAGTAGGGCTTTAAAGGGAAGGATGGAAATGGAGGCAGTATTTTTTAAGTACCAACCCTCCCTGACATTAAAATGTGGTGACCAAAATCGGATTAAACAATGTTGGAGTCGCCCATCAAGAACAACCGAAAACCTTTGGTCCGGACATGTCATAATCAAGCCCCTGCGTGAGGGAATTGATTTTAGTGCTCGTGGTTTGCACGGTGCCACTTGCATCTTCATCCCTTACGTGATCTCACTGGGCCACAGAGTACAGCACACTGTGAAGTCCATGCAGAGGCTTTTTTTTTTTTTTTTACTGTATAGGACCTATTTTCATCCAAAGTGACCAGAGAACAGTGCTCTACACACAGTGAGTGCCTAATAAATACTATTACTACTACTTACGCTGGAGCTTTAGTGCCAACACGCAGCAGGAATTAATTTTATTACAGGATTTATTAAGCTCTTACTACGTGCCTAGTACTTGCTAGTTGCTGGGGTATAGGATAATCGGATCAGACATAGTCCCAGTCCCACATGAGGCTAACAGATTAGGAGAGGTGGAGAATAGGCCTCTTGTTCCCATTTTACCGATGAGGAAACTGAAGTACAGAAGTGTTAGATGACTCCCCCAAAGTCATGGAGCAGGCAAGTGGTGGGGCCGGGACTGGAACCCATGTCTCCTGACTTGACTCCCATGCACTTTCCACCAGGGCCCAAGAAGCAAGAGCTGGGAAGCTGTATGGAGTAATGGACAGAGCACGGGCCTGAGAGTTGGAAGGTCATGGGTTCTAATCCCCACTCTGCCACTTGTCTGCTGTGTGACCTTGGGCAAGTCACTGAACTTCTCTGTCCCTCAGTAACTTCATCTGTACAATGGGGATTGAGACTGTGAGCCCCAAATGGGACAGGGGCTGTGTCCAACCCGATTTGCCTGTATCCACCCCAGTGCTTAGTACAGTGTCTGGCATTTAGTAAGCACTTAAAATATACCATCATGATTATTATCACTATGGGGAATGAGAAGGGGGGGACTAGCTAGGAAGGGGGATGGTGGAAAGGAAGCTGAGGGGAGGGGGCGGTGGGGGGGCTGAAGGGAGAGGAAAGGAGGAGGGAGAGCTTAGGGAAGGGAGGAAGTGGAGAGGGAGATGAAAGGAGGGGAAAGGAGGAGGGGGAGCAGAGGGGAGAGGGAGGTGTAGAGGGAGATGAAGGAAGGGGAAAGGAGGAAGGGGAGCTGAGAAGAGGGGAGAGATGGGGAGGGGGGAGATGGAGAGGGAGATGAAGGGAGGGGAAAGGAGGAGAGGGTGGTGGGGGAAAGCTGAGGGCAGGGAGGAGGTGGAGAGGGAGATGATGATGGTATTTAAGAGCCTACTATGTGCCAAGCACTGTTCTAAGCACTAGGATAGATACAGTTATCAGGTTGTCCCACGTGGGGCTCACAGTCTTAATCCCCATTTTCCAGATAAAGTCACTGAGGCCTGGAGAAGTGAAGTGGCTTGCCCAAAGTCACACAGCCGACAAGTGGTGGAGTACGGATTAGAACCCAAGACCTCTGACTCCTAAACCAAGGCTCTTCCCACTGAGCCACAACGCTTCCCATGAAGGGAGGGGAAAGGAAGGTGGGGAAAGGGGGAGAGGGAGATGAAGAGAAGCAGCGTGGCTCAGCGGCAAGAGCCCGGGCTTGGGAGTCAGAGGTCATGGGTTATAGTCCCGACTCCGCCACATGTCTACTGTGTGACCTTGGGCAAGTCACTTAACTTCTCTGGGCCTCAATTCCCTCATCCGTAAAATGGGGATGAAGACTGTGAGCCCCAAACGGGACAACCTGATCACCTTATATCCCCCCAGCGCTTAGAACAGTGCTTCGCACATAGTAAGCGCTTAACAAATACCGTCATTATTATTATTTACCTGATCACCTTGTAACCCCCAGTGCTTAGAACACTGCTTCGCACATAGTAAGCGCTTAATAAATGCCATTATTATTATGAAGGGAGGGGAAAAGAGGAGGGGGGGCAGAGGGGAAGGTGGAGAAGGAGCGGGGTGGGGGGGCTGAGGGGCAGGTGGAAGGAGGAAGCGTGGTTGCTGGCAGACACGCACCTGTGCGGCCGGGCGGAGCGGTGGGCGCGGGAGGGACCCCGCCGTGCAGGCCGCGCAGAAGGCGCAGGCCGCGGCCCCGGGGACCGCCAGCCCCGAGCATGGCGCCAAGCACGGCCCCTAGGCCCGGCTCACGTGGCCCTGGGCCTGGGCCCGGGCCCGCCCCCATTACCCCTCATTAGGACTCCGAAATTCCACCGACAGACAGCCCGCCCACCCGGCCGCCAACCGTATTTACTGAGCGCTTACGGTGGCCGGAGCACCGGACTAAGCACTCGAGTTGCTAGAGATGATGCCTGCCCACAAGTAGTTTACAGGGAGGCAGACATTAAAATACATTTCAGGTTGGGGAAACGGAAGCTTATAAGGGCATAATAATAATGACAGTATTTGTTAAGCGCTTACTACATGCAAAACACTGTTCTAAGTGCTGGGGAGGATACAAGGTGATCAGCTTGTCCCACGTGGGGCTCATAGTCTTCATCCCCATTTTACAGATGATTGAGGATTACAGATTATTGGGATTGAGGCCCAGAAGTTAAGTGATTTGCCCAAAGTCACACAGATGACAAGTGGCGGAGCAGGGATTGGAACCCATGACCTGACTCCCAAGCCCGGGCTCTCTCCACTGAGCCATGCCCTTCTCTACATGTACATAAGTGCCGTGGGGCTGGAGGTGGGGTGTCCATGGGGTACCAAGCCAACAGGGTATCAAGTGCTCCCAGGCCAAATGTTTACCACATTTGAATGTACATGTATTTCTACATGTAGAATAATTTACTTATTTCATTAAAAAACATTTGGCTCTATGTTGTACTACTTGGTTCGTAAATCTTCCCCCATAGGACTAAGTTCACTTCTTTCAGCAGCAATTCCAAAAAAGTCCTTCAGAAATAGAGCAAGACATTATGCAAGCATCTTTTTGGTTCCACTGACCTTTGAGCCAAGGACTAAAGTTGACTTACGGTCCTGTGAGGTTTTTTTCTTTGGATTGAAAAAAATCCTCTAGAAAGGTCAAGAAACTTGGCATTGACTTTCCTAGTAAGACTATTACAACTATAAGCATTATGTGAGTTCAAGGAAGGCCTGGGATGTCAGACACCAGAAGTGAGTAACATTCTGCAATGGGTAGAATGAGTAACATTACAAATTGAAATAATATGCTAAATTTATAGAGCTACTTTGGATCTGAGAACTTCAAAGTTCTTTACCAACGCATTAAACCTCACAAAACACACACATTACGCAGATGGAGGACTGGTATTTTAAACAGACATTACAGATGAATCAGAGAGAAGTGACTTACCCAAGGACATTTTGCTGGGATGTGGGTTGGGCTCAAACACAATGGTTTGCTAAGGTTTGTTTCTCAGTAAATAACGTTCAAGACTTCAGATAGTGCCTTTCCCTCCCGTAGACACCATCAGAATAAGGGCACGATTTCTGACTCTGGGGTTTCAGGCTATAAGGTCTAGCCCAGATTTAAAAGAACTCAGAATTTTTATTTTGGATTGTGAATTTGCCATAAATAAATGAAATAAATGGAAGGTTCATCAGAAGATTGATGATCAGAACTTCTAGGAACAAAAAGCACACATAGCGAAAGATTCACTAGGTAAGCTGTCAAGAAACCTCTATGCCTGTTTAGCTCACAAGCTAGTCACTAAAATTAGAATGGCACAAAGTTTACTGTGATCCATATACCCACTATCATGTCTTGCACACAAAATGCATGGTAAATAGCCTGGCATATGGGCTACAATAAATATCTGGTGATCATGGTGAGAAAACCTGGAAAGAATCTACCATTCTCTTCTACTGTGTGTGGGTACAAACACATATAAACAATTTCCTTTGTATAGCCAGTTCTATAATGCATGTATGCCTTCATTCAATTTTGGTTAGACCACCATTAAGAAACGGGTTAAGAAAGGATCTCTACAGGACCCCTTTTTTGCCTCAGTTCTCACTGTCCAGTAGAAGACACTGTTCAAAATAAAACATCCCATTTCTAGACTGCAATCTAGAAATGTCACAGTCCAGCCCTGTGAGTCAGCTGTCATCTCCCAACATTCAGCAGCTTCTTAGAGCAAGGTCCCCTTCTTTTGGTCACTCGATTTACATGGTCTAAGGCAGCCGTTTGGAGTAGCCTTCTGTGATCTGTTGTTCACAGAACCCACCTGGTAAAGCTGTGTTAAGATGAGAATAGATCTAATGCTTATGCCCTAACTTCACTCTAGTAAGATTTCATTGCTTCTGCTCTTGTCTCTGAATAGGGCATGAACATGATGGGGTTGTTCAAGGAGCCTCATGTGTTAGTTGTGTGATGGGTCTAAGTTTCACAAAAACATTCAAGATTGGTCAGCCACAGCTCTACAGACCATCAGATGGCCTGAGGCTTGGAGACCTGTTCCACCGCATTATTTCATAAACCAGGCACCTGCAGCTGTTCAGTGAAGAAAAGCCAAAAGCCTGGATTGCATCTGCTGCCAATTACCATGATGAGTCGCCACTAGACCCACACCCCATGCTCAGGCAGAGATACCAGAAAGCGTTCTCATGATTCTTTTGTACATTTTGGTTCCCTCTGGCCTCCCAAACATCAGGTCTTCACTGCACCAAACCCCCATCCCACTCCTCCCTGTATGGAGTCTTTGAGTACTGAACTCACATCCATTGTGCAAAATGAGGTGATTTCATATTTAGTCTGAATTAATGTTATATGCATGTTATTTGATAGAAAGCCATGGAGATATGAGCAGGTGGCAGATGAGTTTGGGGGGCGGGGGATGGATATTAATTCATAGGCAGACATGATGGAGGAGCTGCAGGCCTACTGGAAAGGGAAAGGGTCATGAGCAGCAACAGGACATATGAAGATGTGGAAACTTTGGGGTCCCACTGTTTGGGGAAAACCATGAGTCTGGGTTTTGGGAAGCTGGGGCGAGGGGTTTGTTGAAGAGTCCCAGCTTTGGTTGGAGGCAGAGGGGAGACTTCTCTCCACATCCCAAGTTCCTGTAAGGAGGGGTTGTTGCCCTAGGGGCAGAGCTAAAATATGAATTTTAATAGAAGAAATGATTTTATGTTCTATTTAGTGAAGTGACAGCTGGCAATGATGCAAATTTGCCAATAAAACCCTAAGAAAGTCAGGAACATGAAGTTGGTGGTGCTAACTGGCTGAAGACAGCATAAATATGGTGTATGTCATTATGCTCCCAATGTTCAAATTATATTAATGAATATTTATTGGAAAATGAGGTGAGCATCTGGTATAATGCTGACACGGTCCCTTCCCACTGACAATGCAATTAAAACTCCAGCACATCATGGTCCTCCCAGTAAGCCTGGGACACAGTCACTACTGATTAAAGTGTCTTAAAAGGTTCAGATGTAAGTATTGCATGACTATCTTGACCATGGCTTGGCTATTTCCTTCTTTTGTGGCTGTGGTATCTGTCTTCATCCCTAAAACAAAAACAAACAATGAATTCAATGGTTGACAAAATTCCAGATTGACATTTTCCAAATGAGACTGAGAAATGTACCTATGCACGAATAATTATGCTGGCATTTATGGAGAATAACTAATGTAGATGCAACACAATTAGATCAGACACAGTCCTTATTTTGTATGGGGCTCAGGTCAAAGAAGGAGGGAGAACTGATATTTTATTCGTTATAGGTAGGGAGCGTGTCTGCTAACTCTGTTGTACTGTACTCTCCCCAAGCGCTTAGTACAGTTCTATGCACATAGTAAGCACTCAATAAATACCACTGATTGATTGCTTTTCACAGATGAGGCCACTGATGCCCAAAGAAGTTAAGTGACTTTCCCTATGTCATACAACAGGCACATGGTGGAACCAGAAGTAGACTCTCAGGCCACCTGACTTCCAATCCAATGCTCTTTTCTCTGACCTCTCTGCCTCCTGTATCTCCTCACTCCAGTCCATACCTATCTCTGCTGCCTGGATCATTTTCCTACAGAACATTCAGCTCGTGTCTCCCCACTCCTCAAAAAACCTCCAATGGTTGCCCATCCACCTCTCCATCAAATAGTAACACCTTACCATTGGCTTTAAGACACTCAATCAGCTCTCCCCCTCTGACCTTACCTTGCTGACTTCCTACTACAAAAAAACCCATACGACGGTTCACTCCTCTAACACCAACCTACTCACTGTACCTCAATCTCATCTATCCCACCAGCCACCCCTTGCCCTCATCCTCCCTCTCCCCTTTCATATCTGACAGACTGCCGCTCTCCCCACCTAAAATCACATCTCCTCTAAGAGGCCTTCTAACACAACTAAGCCTGCCTTTCCCTTACTCCTTCTCCCTTCTGCATTGCCTAGGCACTTGGATCTGTACCCTTTAAACACTTGATATTCACCCCCACTGCACTTACAAACATATCCTTCCCCTGCATTTTCTCCTATCTGTAATGAATTTCAATCTGTCTCCCCATCTAGATTGTACACTTCTTGTGGGCAGGGATCATCTCTATCAATTCTACTGTAATGTATTCTCCCAAGTGCTCATAAGCATTACTGACTGATAGGCCACTCTTGTGGATGCATGCTAAAATAGTTAATAACTGCATTTTAGATACACAAAGGATCCTTTGTATTTAATGAGGGCCTAGATGCTTGGCAGCTTATGATAAAAGTAAACATCATGGACCCTGCTTTCCCAGAGCTTACTAACTCAATGAGTGAGCCAAACTGAAACAGACTGTACATACAAAACAGAGGGAAGCACAATCAATGGGTAACATGGGTAAGCCACTCTGAGGTGGGGTTTAATTGGGAATTGTGTCCTGGAGGAGGTGATTTTTTTGGAAGCAGCAGGGCTCCACCACTTGCATGTCCTAGTGGATACAGCATGGTACTGGGAGTCAGAAGGACTTGGGTTCTAATCCTAGCTCTGCCACGGGTCTGCTGTGTGACCTTGGGCAAGTCACTTCACTCCTCTGTGCCTCAGTTACCTCATCTGTAAAATGGAGATTGAGACTGTGAGCCCGACGTGGGTCAGGGACTGTGTTCACCCTAATTTGCTTGTATCCACCCCAGCCCGTAGAACAGTGCTTATTTATTTATGTGCATTAATGTTTGTCTCTCCCTCTAGACTGTGAGCTCATTGTGGGCAAGGAATGTGTCTGTTGTTGTATTGTACTCTCCCAAGCATTTAGCACAGGGCTTTGCACACAATAAGTGTTCAATAAATACGACTGAATGAATGAATGAACATTGCCTGGCACCTAGTAAGAGCTTAACAAATACCAAAATTATTATTATCATTGCCTGCAGTGTGACCATAGGAAAGTCACTTAACTTCTCTATGCCTCAGTTTCCTCATCTGTAAAATGAGGATTAAATAGTTGTTCTACCTCCCTCTGAAACTGTGAGCCCCTTGTGGGATATCAATCAATCAATCAATCAATCGTATTTATTGAGCGCTTACTATGTGCAGAGCACTGTACTAAGCACTTGGGAAGTACAAATTGGCAACACATAGAGACAGTCCCTACCCAACAGTGGGCTCACAGTCTAAAAGGGGGAGACAGAGAACAGAACCAAACATACCAACAAAATAAAATAAATAGGATAGAAATGTACAAGTAAAATAAATAAATAAATAGAGTAATAAATATGTACAACCATATATACATATATACAGGTGCTGTGGGGAAGGGAAGGAGGTAAGATGGGGGGATGGAGAGGGGGACGAGGGGGAGAGGAAGGAAGGGGCTCAGTCTGGGAAGGCCTCCTGGAGGAGGTGAGCTCTCAGCAGGGCCTTGAAGGGAGGAAGAGAGCGAGCTTGGCGGAGGGGCAGAGGGAGGGCATTCCAGGCCCGGGGGATGACGTGGGCCGGGGGTCGACGGCGGGACAGGCGAGAACGAGGTACAGTGAGGAGATTAGCGGCGGAGGAGCGGAGGTTGTGGGCTGGGCAGCAGAAGGAGAGAAGGGAGGTGAGGTAGGAGGGGGTGAGGTGATGGAGAGCCTTGAAGCCCAGGGTGAGGAGTTTCTGCCTGATGCGCAGATTGATTGGTAGCCACTGGAGATTTTTGAGGAGGGGAGTAATATGCCCAGAGCGTTTCTGGACAAAGATAATCCGGGCAGCAGCATGAAGTATGGATTGAAGTGGAGAGAGACACGAGGATGGGAGATCAGAGAGAAGGCTGGTGCAGTAGTCCAGACGGGATAGGATGAGAGCTTGAATGAGCAGGGTAGCAGTTTGGATGGAGAGGAAAGGGCAGATCTTGGCAATGTTGCGGAGCTGAGACCGGCAGGTTTTGGTGACGGCTTGGATGTGATAGGATGGGATAGGGACATGTCCAACATTATCTTATTATCTTAACCAGTGCTTAATATACGATACATAGTACGCAGCTAAACACCACCACAACAACAATAAAAGTAAGAATTATTATTACTATTATTATTATAAGGACTTTGAAGATGGAGTGGAACTTGGTTTTGTGGATTTTTAAGGGGAGTAGTTCTATGCAGGCAGAAGGGGATGTGCAATGTACTGGAGATGAGAGAATTACAGCTAAGTGATTAGCTTGAAAGAAGTAAAGAGCATGGAAAAATAAGGAGAGCTGCTGGGAAGCCTTGAATCCAACAGACTGGGAACCTTTGATGCAGAAACAAGTGGGCAGACAATAATATGATTAAGTACGTTATTTGTAATATATAAAGCTATGTACACAAATGCTGTGGGGTTGGGGATGGGGCAAATATCAAACGTCCAAAGGTCACAGACATAGAAGGGAGAGAGAGCCAGAGAAAAGAGGGTTTAATCAGGGAAGTACTCTTGGAGGAGATAAAACCTTAATAATGTTTTGAAGGTGGAGAGAGGGGTGGTCTGCCATATATGGAAGGGGAGGGAGTTCCAGACTAGGGGGAGGATGTGGGAAAGGAGTCAGCAGAGAGATAGATGAGATCGGGGCACAATGAATAAACTGGCGCTAGAGAAGCAGGGTGTGCAGACTGGGCTGTAGCAGGAGATCAGTGAGGTGAGGTAGGATGGGGGTGAGCTGACAGTGCTTTAAATGATTGTACCATGGAGTTTGGGCAATGTTTGAGAATTGCCCAAAAGGGGAACGGCAATTCTCCCTGAATTGCCTGAACCTGTACCTGAAATGTCCAAGTGAAAAGTGTTTAAATTTACCTGTCTCTTCTTCTTCTGGAGTCCCTGTCTCTCTCCCGATCTCTACTTTTTTTCCGTTTATGTGGACTTCTAGTGCGCTCTCTCCTCCGTCTCGTGCGTTCTGCATCTTTATAGCTTCCACAGGATTGCCGTGAATCCACTGAAGCTGACCGCCTTTCTTCCTTTCTGAAAGTGGGAATGCAGTAGTACTCAGAACTCTGCTCTTCTCAACTTCATAAAAATTGATTGAGGGCCTAAATTAGCTAATGTTCCCAAAGGAGAATCTAATCATATTATGCATGGGAAAAGGGCCCTCAGAATTTGAATAAATCTTGTCTGCTATACCATAGGTCTGTTCCAGAAGAACCTTGGGTTATGTAAAAATGGTGTTCTTGAAATCTCTGAGAAAATGGAAATGAATGGCTAGAGGAGTAGGTGGTTTGAAGATACCACCATGACTGGCATTTTGATATACATTCCTACATTATAAAATACGTGTTCTTCTAAAAGACTATTGTGTTGTCTTACTATGTAAAAAACAGCACTATAAAGTTGCAAACAAAACCTACCACAGAGTGTGGTACAGTACAGTAAGGCTGGTGCCCCGTTCTCTGTAGTAAGACAAAGATAAAGCAATGGCATGCCAGGACCGTTTCTTACAATGCTGAATCTCTACTTAGACTAAGAGAACTTGGATTCTATCCAGTTTGACTCACACTGTAGGAAGAGCATTCCGTAATTCCCTAATAAAAGTTTAATCCAAACTGTGCACTTTAAAAGAACTTAATCATACATCTCTCCATCAATAGTACATAGTCTATCAGGCAACCAATGGTTCTGAAATTTCTAAAATTACCCCAAACATCATTCACTCAAATAATGGACCATCTTGGGAACACAGGAAAGCAGTGGCTTACCTTCCTGAAGACTTTACTGCACCAGAAATACCACCTCCTTCGTCTACCTCTTCTTTTTCCAGTTCCTCCTGCCAGTGACTACTTAGTTCTTCCATGTGTACCCCGATCACTTCTCGAATCACCTTGGGAGAGTAAAGAGCACAATATATGAGAATAAGATTTAGCCTAAGACTTAGTCAAATAAGATTTCGCCACTGAAACACTTCCCATCAATCAAACTTTTATGATGTGCCCTTCAGGTACCCAGCCGGTCCCTCTGCTAAGCAGGAGTTATGGAACATGGGCAAAGTTCCTTCTGTTATGGCACTGAAAATATACAATGGACAAAGATAAAATGGACTTTTAAGTAAACATATCTAATAATTGAAGGAGGTACCCAAATTATGCATGCCACATTTATTGGGAAAAGTTTCCCATCGCATTTTTTAAAAGGGAAAGAAAGATAGTGGGGATGGGAGGATTGGGTCAGCTTGGGCACAGATTTCAAGGTGGAGGGGGAAATAGGTAGGTGTTACAGATCAGATGCAGGGCGGTGAAGGCTATCCACCAGGAGTCTGAAGGAGATGTAGCATCACTGGTGGGTTCTGAATGGTACCAGAAAGTGGTCAGTGGACATAAAGAGGAAAAGAAGCTAATAGGTGCATTTTCAAAGGACAGTGACTAAAGACATGGAGGCTAACAAGGCAATCGTTTTAACGAAAGCTTACAGCCACAAAAATACAAATCAACCAACGGCTCAGGAGAATGACAAATCTGAAGTTTCAGAGTGAATTATTAGAAATGAAATCAATACATCATTAACCAATATTATCCAATGATTATAACCAAGTACGAAAATAAGCCACATTGAGACTTAAAATAGCCCCGCATATATCAATCAACTCCTCAACCATCAAAAAAACACAGCCTACCAACTAGAGAGACCATTACTCATTCTAGCAACTAGGGCAAATCGCAACCACTTTTTAAAGTTCCCGAGATAGCAAAACCATTACCAAATCACACAACACTTACCTCTGTGTAAGACTTCTTTGTTATATGAACATTTTTAGCTCTATAGGACTGACGTCGCCTTTTATAATCTCTCATTTCTGCCAGGATTTCAAGGTGGGACTTGGGACCCTTTTGTCCATCATCTATAATACAATTACACCAAGCAACAATGCTGCTGACAAGCTGAAAAGCTCCACTTTTCAACAGCAACACATGAACATTAGGGAGTACCCATTCCTGCCATATGTCAACATGATACTCTGTAGCACAAACCTCTCTTTTAAATTTACTGCTATAAAGTTGAGCCAGATTTTGAAAAATCAAATTGATAAATGGTCACAATAAATACAAACTCTTTCCCCATGAGGACTGCTAAACACAGGACCCAAAAACCAAAACGTTGAACCAGCTTCTTCTTACTGCAATTTAAAATGTTTGGCCGGGACCTCTAAACCTACTGCAGGCTCAAAGGTCCCCTATTGTCCAGACACTCCTAATGCCTCAGCTAAGGACCTAGCGAGGAAACCCCACTTCGAGCAGCTCCAGGGGTCTTCCTGCCCTGCGGCAACCCCCGATACTTCCTGCCTTCTGCTGCTGCTTCAGCCTGGCGTGTTTATTTGCTAATCCTAGGGCTGGGGGAAGAAGGAAGAAGGGCTCTGTGGTCAGGGGGAGGAGGCAACTAGGGGAGTACCTCTCCTGCCAGTCCTCAGTTTTCCTCACAGAAAACCTGGTGGCAATAGCCCGGCTTCTGCTGACAAAGTCAAGCTTTCTTTTCATCCTTTCAGAAATCCTTGGCTACCCACCCTCTAGCTTGGTGGTTAGAGATGAGACAAAAAAACATGTGCAACATAAACCCACATCATCCCTCCACCCACAAACACACTCATTACTCAACATGCATATGCAGACAAAGCAGACTTGTACAACGACCAATCCTCCATCCCCTAATCAAACTTTGACTTAACACAAACACTCATCATTTATATTCATTTACAAACATACATACACTCCTTCATCCTCACAACTGCCCATCCAACACTACCACTTCCTTTCCCATGTGCGTATGCGCGCGCGCACGCACACACACACACACACACACACACACACACACACACACAGAGCACACTCAGAGAGAGACAGAGACAAGAGAGAGATACCCAAAGATAAAGGCCACAAGCTGGCCTTAAGACAAAGACCAACACATGGAAACAAAGGCAAGAGGGAGAAGAAAAGAGTGCTGTTGAATTGTACTCTGCCGAGCACTTAGCACGGTGCTTTGCACACAGTAAAGCGCTCAATAAATATGAATGAATGAATACATGAATAAATGAGGAAGACAGGGCTAGAGAAGGTAAGAAGCAGAAAGGCATTAGGGGAAAAATGGAGGGAAAACAAAAAGAAAAAAGAGGAGAGAAGACGAGAAGTGCATTGTGTACCTAAACCAGACAAATGTTATCTCTACTATTGTTTTCTGAAAGAAAGAGAAAATACAAATGGTTAATTGAATAATGAATATTTCAAAAAACAATTAGCCTATGCCTTTGAGATTTCTCCAATCCTGCTGTGGTTGACTCCCAACTGCTGTTTTACTTCATTTTGACTTGTTTGAAATAACTAAGCTTTGTATCATGTAAGAATGAATGACTATATTTAGGAAATGAAAAGCAAACTCTAGAGTATTTCTTTCAAACCTTGGTTGACTTTAGCAGCCAAATCTACAAAAAGATCACTGTCGTTTTCAGTAATCTGGGACCTGGACCTCTGTTTCTTGGTCTCTTGGAGGACATAATTGTAGATGGCAAGGCGCTCAGACTGGGTTAGATCGCAGATGAACCGCTTGTGGTTCTGAGGAACTTCAACAGGCAGTGGAGAACAAGCCACTAAGTATGAAATGAAATGACAGTATCACATCAAAGTAATGTTGATTTGAATTTCAGATCTACCAGAGATTTTAAATAACAAGAAAATCTATGCATCAAGGTCAAAAATAAATTGCCACTTTTATAACACTGATTTAATCTGCACCATCCAGGTACATTTTTTAAAACAAACAAACAAAATTTGGCCTAAAACTGCCTAGGGCAAATTTACTATTAAGCGTCAATCAAATGATTCTTGGGACCTGTTCTCTAGAACCTGCCCCAGCCTCTCCATCAAACTGCTACCACATGGTTAAGCGCTCAATAAATACCACTAATGATGATCTGAGCACTCATCATAACCTGCCTTGACTACTATATCAGTCCTCTTGCTTACCTCCCTGCCGCCTTTATCTCCCCTCTCCAGTCCTTACTTCACTGTTGCCCAGATTATTTTTCTTTTAAAAAAACAAAAAAAAACTTCAGTCTGCCTCTCCCCTCTCCTGAAAAACCTCCAATGGTTGCCTATCCACCTCTACATCGAACAGAAACTCCTTACCAACAGCTTTATGGCACTCAATCATTCTCTCCCTCCTATCTCACCTTGCTGATCTCCTACTACAACCCAACCCTGCACCCTTCACTCCTCTAACACCATCCTACCATCCTACTCTCTGTACCTCAATCTCATCCAGCCTGCAGCCAACTCCTTGCCCATTTCCTCCTTTGGGCCTGGAACTCTCTCTCCCCCCCTTCATATCTGTGAGACCATCACTCTGTCCACCTTCAAAAACCTCCTAAATTCACATCTCCTCCAAGAGGCCTTCCCTGACTAAGCCCTCATCTCTTCTAGTCACCCTCCCTTCTGTGTCACCTAGACCCTCACATCACTTAAGTACTTGATAGTCACCACACACCCACACCACTTATGTGCAGATTGTTATGCTCTCCTATTTTCCCTACCTATAATTTATTTTAATGTTTGTAGACTGTAAGCTCCGTGGGTAGGGATCATGGTTACCAACCCTACTGTACTGAACTCTCACAAGCATAAATACAGTGCTCTGTACATTTTAGGCATTCAATAAACCCAACTGATTGGTCCTCTTGTTTCAATTCCTTCTGCGCCACCCTTTCACTTGGATACACACCCTTCATTCACCCCATCCTCAGCCCCACAACACTTACATACATATCTGCAATCTAGTTACTGTCTCTCTCCTCCTCTGGGCTGTAAACTCCTTGTGTGTAGGTAATGTGTCTACTAACTCTCTTATATTGTATCTCTCCCAAGCATTTCATACAGTGCTGTGCATACAGAAAGCACTCAATAAATGCAATTTTTTGAGGATGGTAAAAGGGCACCGGAGACTACATCTCTTACTTCTACTGCACTCTCCAAGATAAAATAGGAACTCACTGAATTATTCCCTTTCCCTTCTTCTCTTCCTCCCCTGGAAAGCCTTCATTTCAATGAAAAAACTTCCAGTCCCATGCTCTTGCCTGCCTCAACTGCATCAATCCTGCTCTTACCTGATGATTTCACTATCAATTATTCCATCCTCAAAAATCAGGTTGGTGCAACTTTGCAGCTGAGGCAATTATGTGAGTAAATTATAATAATTTGGGGCAAAATTTGAGAATATAAAAATTAGTCTTGAGAAATTTACATATCCTAGAAAAACTGAAAATATTCATTTATATTATGCTTATTAAAGGGATAAACATTAGAAACTTAAGATGCATCCCTGACAGTTCATGATTTTCTGCATACTTATAAAACAAAGTAACATGGCTGCTCACTTTTCAATAACTTGGTTAAGCTATGTTTGACACTTACTTTGATTGTAAATGTCACCATCTTTTCCAGTAGAAATCCTCGCTTGTTGAATTATCTGGGACTGTAGGTTTTTATCTACAGAAAGGACATTTGAGTTAAAAAGGAGTTTTTTAAAAGTAGCTACAGCAATCTGAATTAAAGGAATGATGGTTACCAGGTACAGGAGTTTGTCCATATTAAAACACTGAATAATGAATACAATAATAATAATATATATTCAAGCTGAAAATCAAAATACTAAATTCGCACAGGAATTCTGGGGGAGACAAAAAAAAAACCCTCAAGAACAAACAGAAACTCCCTGAATCGAAAAAACTTTGACACCCTCCCCCAAACCCCACAATTCTCCTCTGATGTAAGGGGGAAGACCAGGGTGAAGAAGACTGCATATAACTGGGGCTGGGAAGAAAATGCAGTAGAGTGTCACTGCCCATATCCTAAGGCTGGCACAAAGGGCTGTTCGAGGAGCAAAGCAGAGAAATGTTGGACTAGGAATGGACAGGCCAATCGCTGAGGACTGACAGCAATCCTCCCGCCAAAGCTGCAGCTCCCAGGACACACCCTTCTGAGAACCACATTACTCGAGAGGACCCTGAGCTTCTGGAAAGCTAGGGTACTCCAAACCTGCCAGATATTCAGCGGCTGCCTCAAGGGGCCTAAGTTGGGGCTGCTGGCTCCTGCCAGGAAGTAATGGGAGACGATCCTGGCCTACTGAGAATAGGGTACCTTTAAAAAAGAGAGAAGTAGAGAACAAGCAGTTCTTCCTATTTCTACTTTTAAAATTATAATCTGGTGCTTCAACCCGTTGTTGGGTAGGGACCGTCTCTATATGTTGCCAACTTGAACTTCCCAAGTGCTTAGTACAGTGCTCTGCACACAGTA
Source organism: Tachyglossus aculeatus (assembly GCF_015852505.1). Taxonomy (NCBI): domain Eukaryota; kingdom Metazoa; phylum Chordata; class Mammalia; order Monotremata; family Tachyglossidae; genus Tachyglossus; species Tachyglossus aculeatus. The sequence continues at coordinate 23,565,868 of NC_052100.1, read as the reverse complement.
AGCGCTCAATAAATACGACTGAATGAATACTTACCCAGAATAATTGTAGGTATTTTTGCATTCTCATAGAAGAAGGTAGAGTCATACATTTCAGCCTAAAAAAAAAAAAAAATCAAGAAAATACATCTTTTTAAAGGTTTTCCAAAATTAAACACCTTAATATTTTAAGACTTAAAATACTGGCAAGAGCCAACCATTCATTACCCCCGAACATGTTAATCAATCAATAAAAGGGCTACTGTGTTCCACTGTAATAAACACTTGGGAAATTATGATAGAATTAGTAGGCATGATCCCTGCTCTCAGAGTGCTTATAACCTAGTTCTGCTGACTAAAATGAAAAAGTGGTGGGTAAAGTAAAATCAAAAATATATTCCCTAAAATAACCTCATGTTTTAGGCCAATTTTATTATCCTAATCTACAATGGAGCAAAGTGAAGTGCAGCAAAGTGTTAAGATAAAATAAAATTGCTTCCCTGAAGGTAGCATGCAAGTTAACAATTGAACAAATCCTGCCTCAGATTCCAATTCCCCTTTTGGACTACAAAAAATAATTACGGTATTTGTTAAGGGTTTACTATGTACCAACTGCTAGGGTAGATACAAGATGGTCAGGTTGGACACAGTTCCTGTTCCACAAGGGGCTCACAATCTAGGAGGGAATAAGATTTAAACCCCTTTGTACAGATGGGAAAACTGAGGCAAGGATAATGTAAGTGACTTGCTCAAGGTCACACAGAAGATAAGTAGCAGAGCTGGGATTAGAACCCAGGTCCTGACTTCCAGGCCCATGCTCTTTCCATTAGACCTGGCCGCTTCTCAGTAACTCTACTGCTTCCCCTGCCTGTGCCTGATTTTAATGTCTGTCTCCACAAACTAAATGGAAAGCTTCTTGAGGGCAGGAATCATGTCTACCAACTTTATTGTACTGTGCTCTCCCAAGTGCTCTCACCACAGGAAGCGCTCAATAAATACCACCGATTGATTAAAATATTTTAAATCATTTTCTGCTGCAAAGAGAGCACACAAAAACATAAAATGCACAGCATACCTCCTCTTCTTTGGAGTAATCCAGTTTCCTCAGCTTGCAGGAGACCATGTGCTTTGCCAAAGATGACTTTGGCATATGGTGATTGGAATCATATGGGCATACCACCACTTCATCCTTTAACAATAAAGAAAGCAACTGATACATTGGGTTACCAAAAAAATTCCACAACCTCTACCACCCTCCAGCTATCATCAAGGGTGATCTTCCTAGCCACACTTGTAGATAGATATGGCTGTCCCTTGGGGAGTGAAATGTTCAAGGCAACCACACATCCTGTGCAAGTCTGTGGTTCTGTAGGTCTGGAGTCAGAGCTGGGGTCATTGTATTTAGTTTACAATTGGACTCATCCAAGTTTGTTCCCCACCACACTTCTAAAACAGGTGACAGGATCTCCCTGGAAAGGGGAGAACAAAAATATCTGACAAACTTTCCTTGGTGTCACCTGAGGTAAGGAGGAAACAAAGTGCTAACAAGAGAAAGTGAGGGTGGTGAGATAAATTAATTAGTGGAAAGGGCAGGGGCCGGAGAGTCAGGTCACTTGGCTTTTCATCCTGGCTCTGCCATTTGCCTCCTGTGTTACTTCATGCATTCAATCAATTGTACTTACTGAGTGCTTAATGTGTGCAGAGCACTGTGTTAGTCCTCAGGAGAGCACAATATAACAGAGTTAGTTGATATGTTCCCTGCCTACAAGGAGTTAACAAGTTATTTAACTCCTCTGTGCCTCAGTGGATAGATCATGGGCCCGGGAGTCAGAAGGACCTGGGCTGTAATCCTGGCTCCGCCACTTGTCTGCTGTGTGACCTTGGGCAAGTCCCTTCACTTTTCTGTGCCTCAGTTTCTTCAATCAATCAATCGTATTTACTGAGCGCTTACTGTGTGCAGAGCACTGTACTAAGCGTTTGGGAAGTACAAGTTGGCAACATATAGAGACAGTCCCTACCCAACAGTGGGCTCACAGTCTAGAAGGGGGAGACAGAGAACAAAACTAAACATATTAACAAAATAAAATAAATAGAATAGATATGTACAAGTAAAATAAATAGAGTAACAAAAATGTACAAACATATATACATATATACAGGTGCTGTGGGGAAAGGAAGGAGGTAAGACGGGGGTGATGGAGAGGGGGACGAGGGGGAGAGGAAGGAGGGGACTCAGTCTGGGAAGGCCTCCTGGAGGAGGTGAGCTCTCAGTAGGACCTTGAAGGGAGGAAGAGAGCTAGCTTGGCGGATGGGCAGAGGGAGGGCATTCCAGGCCAGGTGGATGATGTGGGCCGGGGGTCGACGGCGGGACAGGCGAGAACGAGGCACGGTGAGGAGATTAGCGGCAGAGGAGCGGAGGGTGCGGGCTGGGCTGTAGAAGGAGAGAAGGGAGGTGAGGTAGGAGTGGGCGAGGGGATGGACAGCCTTGAAGCCGAGGGTGAGGAGTTTCTGCCTGATGCGCAGATTGATTGGTAGCCACTGGAGATTTTTGAGGAGGGGAGTAACATGCCCAGAGCGTTTCTGGACAAAGACAATCCAGGCAGCAGCATGAAGTATGGATTGAAGTGGGGAGAGACACGAGGATGGGAGATCAGAGAGAAGGCTGATGCAGTAGTCCAGACGGGATAGGATGAGAGCTTGAACGAAAAGGGTAGTGGTTTGGATGGAGAGGAAAGGGCGGATCTTGGCAATGTTGCGGAGGTGAGACCGGCAGGTTTTGGTGACGGCTTGGATGTGAGGGGTGAATGAGAGAGCGGAGTCGAGGATGACACCAAGGTTGCGGGCTTGTGAGACGGGAAGGATGGTAGTGCTGTCAACAGTGATTGGAAAGTCAGGGAGAGGGCAGGGTTTGGGAGGGAAGACAACGAGTTCAGTCTTGGACATGTTGAGTTTTAGGTGGCGGGCAGACATCCAGATGGAGATGTCCTGAAGGCAGGAGGAGATGCGAGCCTGGAGGGAGGGGGAGAGAGCAGGGGCAGAGATGTAGATTTGGGTGTCATCAGCGTAGAGATGATAGTTGAAGCCGTGGGAGCGAATGAGGTCACCAAGGGAGAGAGTGTAGATCGAGAACAGAAGGGGACCAAGAATTGAACCTTGGGGAACCCCCACAGTAAGGGGATGGGAGGGGGAGGAGGAGCCTGCAAAAGAGACTGAGAATGAAGGACCATCATCAATCATATTTATTGAGCGCTTACTATGTGCAGAGCACTGTACTAAGCGCTCGCTTGACCAGAGAGATAAGAGGAGAACCAGGAGAGGACGGAGTCTGTGAAGTCAAGGTTGGATAGCGAAGTTACTCGCTTCGGTTGGCGGTTGGAAGTTACTTCATCTGTAAAATGGGAATTCAGAGTGTGAGCCCCACTGACACTCTTAGTGATTAACTTGTATCTACCCTAATGCTTTGAGCAGTGCTTGGCACATAGTAAGCACTTAACAAGTACCATAATTACCATTATTATTATGTGTCCAAAGGGGGATGATACCCACTCTTCCTCCAGGTGACACTGTGAGCCCTTTGTGGTAGAGGAACTGTGTCTCCTCCGATTGTACTGTTTCCAACCCAGCGCTGAGCAGTGTAGGGCATGTAATAAGGTCTTGACAGACACAGTTAGGATGATGATGATGGTGGATGTAATGCCAATTGCTCCGCCGATATCTGCTGGCAGCAGTGGAGCCTCAGCCCGTCCTAGGGGGCTTCTCTGCTGCCCATGTTCGCTGGCCTGATTTCTCATGCCCTCTCAGCAACACCACGTGGGGAAATGGATAGTGGAGGGACGGGAGCCAGGCCCCCGTGGCCTCGCCTCCCCTAGGGCGCCCTGGGGCGGAGAGGCCATGGGCCAACATCGCCAGGGCCGCAGCCTCCCTCCTCAAATCCGACAATTACGCTCTCCCACTTCAAGGCCTTATTGAAAGCCCATCTCCACCAAGAGGCCTTCCCTAAGTCCTCCTCTCCTCTTCTCCCGCCCCCTTCTGCATCACCCTGATTTGCTCCCTTTATTCACCTCCCTCCTGGCCACACAGCATTCATTCATTCATTCAATCATATTCATTGAGCGCTTACTGTGTGCAGAGCACTGTACTGAGCGCTTGGGAAGTACAAATCAGCAACATATAGAGACGGTCACTTATCTACATATCTATAATTTATTTATATTAATGTCTGTCTCCCCACCTAGACTGTAAGCTCACTGTGGGCGCAGGGAATGTCAGTGTTTTTTGTTGAGTTGTACTTTCCCAAGCGCTTAGTACCGTGCTATGCACACAGTAAGTGCTCAATAATATGAATGATTGAATGAATGAATCGACTGTAAGCTCGTTATGGGCAGGGAATTAGACTGTTTATTGCTGTACTGTAGTCTCACAAGCGCTCAGTACAGTGTTCTGCACATAGTAAGCGCTCAATAAATATGACATAATGAATGAGTGAGTGAATGAGAGCGGGTGGCGGGGCCGGTGGCTTTGATTTAGGGAGCAGAGTAATAATAATAGTCGTATTTATTGAGCGCTTACTCTGGGCAAAGCACTGTACAGAGCGCTTGGGAGACTACAGTAAGAGGGAGCATCCCAGCCCCTCCATCTATCCCGTCCTTAGGGCCTTTCGCCACGTCCTGAGCGGCCCTAAAGCCCCCTAGTAAATAGCCTGTGGGCGGGGAACGCGTCTACCGACTGCGCCGTAATGCCCTTTCCCTAGCGCTCAGTACAGCGCTCGGCACCCAGTAAGCGCGCAATACCAGTGACTGACTGATTGATTTGTGGCCGCCCCGCAGAGCCGCGGGGTAACCCCGGCTCCGCCACTAGTCCGGGTGGCCTTGGCCGAGTCACTTCACTTCCCCGTGCCTCAGTTCCCTCTGCTGTAAATATATGTTGCCGACTTGCATTTCCCAAGCGCTTAATACAGCGCTCTGCACACAGTAAGTGGTCGATAAATACGATTGAATAAATGTAAAATGGGGGTTCAGACCGCGAAGTCCCCAGTGGGGCAAGCGACGGTGTCCAGCCCTACCAGCGCTTGGAACGGTGCAGGGCACATAATAAGCGCTTAATAAAAGCCATCATTATTATTATATATACTGTATATATGTATATATGTTTGTACATATTTATTTATTTTACTTGTACATATCTATTCTATTTATTTTATTTTGTTAGTATGTTTGGTTTTGTTCTCTGTCTCCCCCTTTTAGACTGTGAGCCCACTGTTGGGTAGGGACTGTCTCTATATGTTGCCAATTTGTCCTACCCAAGCGCTTAGTACAGTGCTCTGCACTTAGTAAGCGCTCAATAAATACGATTGATGATGATGATTAGCTTGGATCGCCCCCGGCGCTCAGTGCAGTGCCTGGCACCTCGTGGCTCGGTGGAAAGGGCCCGGGCTTTGGAGTCAGAGGTCATGGGTTCAAATCCCGGCTCCGCCAACTGCCAGCTGTGTGACTTTGGGCAAGTCACTTCTCTGTGCCTCAGTGACCTCATCTGTAAAATGGGGATTAAAACCGTGAGCCCCCCGTGGGCCAACCTGATCACCCTGTAACCTCCCCAGCGCTTGGAACAGTGGTTTGCACACAGTAAGCGCTTAACAAACACCCTCCTTATTATTATCAGTAAGCGCTTAACAAAAAGCACCGGGGGGGGGGGGGGGGGGGGGGCGTTGCGCGCGCACTGACCTCCTCGTCCTCGTCGTCGTCCCCGTCCCCCCCCCCCCAGCCCCTGTCCGCCCTCCGCTTCCGCGTCCCCGGGGCCCGCCGGGTCGAAGCTCCGTCCCAAGGCGGCGAACACCTCCTCCAGCGTCCGGTGGCAGCTGTCCACCAGGTCGCTCAGCTCCTGCAGCAGCCGCTGCCGCTCCTCCGCGATCGCCGGGAGGGCCGGGAGCGGGGGGAGGTCCGGGATCGCCGGGAGGGCCGGGAGCGCGGGGAGGTCCGGGATCACCGGGAGGGCCGGGATCGCCGTCCCCTCGGAGCCCTCCATGGCGACCACGGCGGCCCCGCGCAAGGGCCGCCGGGAGAGCGGAGGCGGCCCCAGCCCGGGGGCGGGGCCGGGGGTCATGGGACTGAGAGGAGCCTCGGAGAAGCCGCGCCGCCGTCCCAGCACTTCATTCATTCATCCATTCAAGCGTACTTATTCATAATAATAATAATAAAGCAATGGCATCTGTTAAGCCCTTACTATGTGCAAAGCACCGTTCTAAGCGCCGGGGAGCTTACGAGGTGATCAGGTTGTCCCACGTGGGGCTCATAGTCTTCATCCCCCTTTTACAGATGAGGGAACTGAGGCACAGGGAAGTTAAGTGACTTGACCAAAGTCACACAGCTGACAAGTGGCGGGGCCGGGATTTGACCTCTGACTCCAAAGCCCGTGCTCTTTCCATTGAGCCACGCTGCATTCATTCAATCATCCATTCAATCGTATTTAATAATAATAATAATGGCATCTGTTAAGCGCTTTCTATGTGCAAAGCACTGTTCTAAGCGCTGGGGGATACAAGGTGATCAGGTTGTCCCACGTGGGGCTCACAGTCTTCATCCCCATTTTACACATGAGAGAACTGAGGCACAGAGATGTTAAGTGGTGGAGTTGCCATTTGAACCCATGACCTCTGACTCCCAAACCTGGGCTCTTTCCACTGAGCCACGCTGCGCTTACGGTGTGCAGAGCACTGGACTAAGCGCTTGGGAAGCACAAATTGGCAATATATAGAGACGGTCCCTACCCAACAACTGGCTCACAGTAATAATAATAATAATGATGATTTTTAGACTGTGAGCCCACTGTTGGGTAGGGACTGTCTTTATATGTTGCCAAGTTGTACTTCCCAAGCGCTTAGTACAGTGCTCTGCACACAGTAAGCGCTCAATAAATACGATTGATTGATTATGACATTTGTTAAGCGCTTGCTATGTGCCAAGCCCTGTTCTAAGCACTGGAGTAGACACAACGCAATCAGGTTGCCACACGTGGGGCTCACAGTCTTTCATTCATTCAATCGTATTTTTTGAGGGCTTACTGTATGCACAGCACTGTACTGAGCGCTTGGAAAGTACAATTCGGCAACAGAGACCATCTCTGCCCACCCTGTCCCACGTGGGGCTCCCAGTCTCAATCCCCACTTGATAGATGAGGTAACTATCTAGAGAAGCAGCGTGGCTCAGTGGAAAGAGCACAGGCTTTGGAATCGGTCATAGGTTCAAATCCCGACTCTGCCAATTGTCAGCTGTGTGACTTTGGGCAAGTCACTTAACTTCTCAGTGCCTCAGTTACCCCATCTGTAAAATGGGGATTGACTGTGAGCCCCCCGTGGGACAACCTGATCACCTTGTATCCCCCCCAGCACTTAGAACAGTGCTTTGCACATAGTAAGCACTTAATAAATGTCATTATTATAATCAACTGAGGCACAGAGAAGTGAAGTGACTGGCCCACGGTCACACAGCAAAGTGGCAGGGTAGAATTAGAACCCAGGACCTTCTGACAACCAGGCCCGTGCTCTAGCTATCACACCATGCTGCTGCTCTATTATTTCTGACTCCCCTCCATTCAGGTGAGCATTGCTTTGGAACCAATGATAGGAGGGGGAAAGTGTGCTCTACCGCCTGTGGGACGTGGGTTTGAATTGTTTGGGCAGTAGTGGTTGTGTGGGATAGCGGCTCCCTCTACCCACCAAATCAGATTGTCATCAATTTTTTTTTTTTTTGGACAACAGTTTGACAGGTTTAATTTTCCTCACACACCCCCTTCAGCTGCTAATAAATAGTCTAAAACCAGCCGATGCTGTAAGATGGTCTCCCTGGTTTGAGTGGCTTGTTCTGCTAACAGACCAAGGGCTCTCGCCATTTGATTAGTAATAATTTCTAAAATCCCCTGGAGTCTAATTAGCCAGTTGAGCACAGCAATCGGAGTTCGGTACCCCCAACTCTCGTCCTGAGCCCATGTGGCCGGACCGTAGGTCCTTATTATTCTTTCCGGAGGCCACTGGCCTCCCCACCCGTTTGCGTTCCCAGTACTTGTTAACGAAGTAACGGGAGACCTCTTTTCTCTCCTATCTTTTAAATTATTGTCCTAAGTGATTTCCCTCCTGCCCCGGCTGGAGAAAGAATTTTGGTCTAATTAAGCCAATATAACAGCTACCTGACCAATCTGCGGGCAGGTGTGTATATGCAGTCAGGATGCAGATCCAAGAATGACCCTTATTGTTAATGACCCTTATAATTAATGAAGCTGTTCCCTCTCCTCTCCAAATAGTTGGGTCCTGCTGTAATTTGGCCTGGGGTAGTAGTTCTGCACGGTTTCGTCCCCTACGGGTCCTCCCAAGACACCACTGGTGGAATCATACTGGCATCTCCACAACTGTCGGGACTCTTTCCACTCACACTTGCCCACATGGTCCCACCAGGACTCGTCACATCTGCTCCTGAAGGAGAAGAAGTGTCCTGCCTAATGGAGTTACAATTCCTAAGGTACAGGTACATTAAAAATATACCCCCAACCACAAAAGGCAAACCAAACCGAGCTCCCAGAACCCACTGTCCCTACTGGAGGTAACCTTCAGGGGTCATAAAGTCCGCAGTCTCTGGGTCCTGATGATCAAGGCAGCCCCTGTTAAGAGGAAAATCGGGGTTACCAGTCCTTTCTTATTCCCAAGGGATCTCCGTCTCTCCGGGTCCTCTCCGGATGGTGGTCTTCATACGGTCAGGATCGCAGGAGGCAATTGTCCACTCTAAAGGTTGTTGAACAAGTCCCTTCACTCTGGTATGAGTCCAGCCTCTTTCTTTAGTCTGCACTGCCGTGTCTGCGGTGAGCAATATCTGGAACGGGCCTTCCCAGATCAGCATCAGTTTCTCCTCCTTCCACGCCTGAATGAGGATCCAATCGCCAGGCTGGAACTTATGTACAGGATATCCCATCGGAGGGGTTTGATCGATAATCCCCTTCCTCTGTAGGGAAAACAAATAGCTCGACAGAGACTGTACATATTCTTTCAGAAATCTATCTTTGGACAGTCTAGCTGGGTAGGGGCGACCATATAAGAGTTCATATGGGGATAATCCTATATCCCTGCGGGGTTTGGTCCTAATGCGGAGGAGAGCTAATAGTATGCATTTTGTCCAGGGGAGTCGTGTCTCTATCATCAACCTGGTGTGCTGTTTCTTGATTTCCCGATTCATCCTTTCCACCCTGCCCGAGGAGGGAGGGTGCCAGGGAGTATACAAATCCCAGAAAACTTCTAAGGCTTTCATCAAAGACTGGAGGGCCTGAGCAGTGGAATGGGTTCCTTGGTCTGAGTCAATTCTCTCTATCAATCCATATCGGGGAATGATTTGTTCCAAGAGGGCTTTACTCACCGCAGTAGCGGTGGCCTGAGCCAGGGGAAAGGCCTCCACCCAGGATGTGAGGTGATCCACTACCACCAATAGGTATTTCAGCCTACCCACAGGGGGCACCTCGGTGAAGTCCACTTGGATGCTCTGGAATGGTCGAATTCCTGGAGGCCAACCTCCCGAAGGGCGGCGTCGCTGGGTGTTCTTATTCGTCCTTCGACAAATAATGCAGCCATCGACTGCCGGGCGAGTGTATAAATACCAGGACAGGTGTACTTTACCAGTACCACATCGCACAGGTTCTGGACATCTCAATGGCTACCTTGGTGCAGGTGCTGTAATACCTGTCTTGTTGTGGCTTCATTAAGGACCTCCCTTCCATCTGGGAGAACCCACTTCCCCTGCTCATCCTTCTGGGCTCCCAAATCTTGGGCCCCCTTTGCCTCTTTCTCTGATAGGGATACAGGCTTCAAATTAGAAGGAAACGTAGGAATCAGGACCAATATAGGGTCAGTTATTCTTTGCCCGAGTTCTCCAGCCCTTCTTGCCTCCTTGTCGGCCAGACGGTTCCCTCTAGCCTCGAAAGAGCTTCCCTTTTGGTGGCCATTTACATGTACTACAGCCAGGGCTTTGGGTAGATGTAAATCCTTCAGTACCTGTTGTAATAGAGTGGTGTGGGCTGACTCTTTTTCCTGGCTATTGATCATGCCTCTTTCCTCCCAAATTTTTCCTAATACATGTATGACTCCCCAGGCATACTTGGAGTCTGTATAGATATTCCCTTCTCTGCCTTTCAGGAGTTTCAGGACCCGACTTAGTGCATATAATTCGCAGGTCTGAGCTGACCAAGGATTGGGAAGTTCACCCAGGTCTACCACAGCCGTTTTGTCTCCATCGATAATTGCATAGCCATTTCTCCGTTTCCCTTCCACCACTCGGGAAGAGCCATCTATAAACAAATTGACACTGTCAGGGATGGGAGACTCCTGTAGATCCTCTCAGGTTCTTGTCTGAAAATCAATCAGTTCCATGCAACTATGTCCCCCTTCCTTAAGCTCCACATCAGGCCCTCCCACCATGAATGTGGCTGGGTTCTGATTAGTGTCATGGGAGAGTATCAGGTCCTCTCTTTCGAGTAGAATGGCCTCGTATTTGAGGATCCTTGAATCTGTCAACCATCTCCCAGCCCTCTGATTTAGAATAGATCTGACTTGATGAGGAACACTGACAACCAGGCTGCCCCCAAATGTCAGTTTTCGGCTCTCTTCTACCATGATGGCCATGGCGGCCACAGCCTGCACACAGGTAGGCCACCCTTGAGCCACTGGATCTAAGATCTTGGAAAGAAAAGCCACCGGCCTCCACTGCCTCCCCCATTGTTGGGCTAACACTCCCAGAGCCACCCCTCTGTCCACACTAATGAATAAATGAAAAGGTTTCTCCAGCGAGGGTAATGCCAGCACCCGGAGTGACCTCAGGGTTTCTTTCAACCCGTTCTTCCTCTAACAAGTGTTGGTATAATGGTTTTGTCAGGGTTGCATAGGAATCAATCCACAACCTACCACCAGCCCACCAGCCCCAGGAATTTCCGCAATTCTCTCTTAGTCTTGGGGAGCTGAATCTGGAGTATTCCGGAAATTCGGGCTGGATCCAGTTTCTTGCTACCTTCGCTAATGAGGTGGCCTAAATATTTCACCTCTTTTCCCACAAATTGCATCTTTTTCTGGAAGACCCTCAGTCCCCGGTCCCCCAAGAAATTTAGAAGCTAGACAGAAGTTTTGCTCACATCCTCCCTCTTTGGTCCGGCTATCAGTGTCATCAATATATTGCAGAACCAGAATCTGAGGGCTGAAGGCCCTGCCTTCCTTCAAGTGAGATGGGGTACTGTTTTACTCTGACCAGAGTCCCCGGTTCCCATAGCTTAATTTTCAAGGGGGCGATATTCAATTTTCCCCGATTTTGAGATCCCGCCCAGACCCTTGGATCAATTCAGTTCTTATCTTCCTCTCGTAATAATAATACCCTTTGGGGAACAATCTGGGACCCCATCGGGACGAGCCGGATAGACATCCGGATGATCAAATCCCTTCCCAACAAGTTTACCCCGGCTTCGGGTGTGATCAGGAATTTTCCCCAGAAGTTTGACCTTAGGTATTCTAGTTCTAAGGTCTTTGTAACAGGGACAGGGAAGTTCTCCCCCTTTACCCCCGAGATCATAATGGTTTCCCCCCCCGATACTGGCCCCGATCGGCAGTTTGGTTAGTGACGATCGGGTAACGCCCGTATCTATCAAAAAGGTATAATCTTGTTTTTCTCTGCCCACCCTCAAATTTATCAAGGACTCAGGGTGGACTTGCTCTATGAACCTCTGACCTTCCTAACCTTTCTCCTTCACAAAGGAATTACTAAAATTCTCTCCTTTCCCTTCTCTTTCTTCACACACACTTACTCTAACCTTCATACACATACAATTTCCTTCAGAGGCAATCTCTCCACCCCTCATTCCTCACTTATGGGACACCTGCTTCTCAGGGTGTAGGTGCCTGAGCAGACAATTTCCTTCAACTGCAATTGCTTCACCTTCCCTTTTCTTTCTTCCCTTTTCCTTCATGTACATAAAACTCTTTTCTTTTTCCCGCTGAGGACACTCTCTTTTCATAGGTCCCTGCTGGCCACAGGCATAACAAATCATAATCAACTTTGCCGTTGTCTGCACGATTTGTATCATAATCTTTCTTTGCTTTTCCTGTTGTTTTAGAGTCTACAACATCACTTTGGCATGCCAGTTTTTCTCTTTCTTCGCCCCTCTATCTTTCTTCTCATCTATTTCCTTCACCACAAATTTAATTTCCTCCGCCACAACTTTACCCACCGATAGCCACCAGACTGCGGCATTCACACATTCCCCATCATTCCGGGGTTCCCTCATAATTACATAGATGTTCAATTCTTGGCAAACCCAGTCCTCGGAGGATCCGTACTTTGGCCAGAAGACGTTTCCTCCAAGGTGGGCACCAGCCCAAGTTAGGCAGTAATATTTAATTATTTAATAATAATTTTTATAATTAATTTCTTCTCTTTTCTCTTATACTTTGGAAGTTCATCGGACTGCCTTCCGGAATTTCCAGGAGGGACTTCCCACCACTCGCTTTTGACTGAGATTTCTCCCATTTCCCCACCTTTGTTTCCTCGAGTCAAACAGACACTCCCATCACTTTCTAATATCTAGAGAACGTTAACCATGCACAGATCACGGTACCAAGCGCTTACAAAAACACGTACAACGATAAACAGATAAACAGTGACCTCCCCCGTCCACAACAGGTTTACGACTTAGACTGGGGGGGAACAAATATCAATAGAATATATTCTATAATTTTTCCATATTTTGGAAGTTCATCCCAATACTCGAATCTGGGTACCTTTAATGGGGCCTATGCCACTTGACTCTCTGGGAAGCTGGGGCTCTTATCTCTCCTGTGCTCTTGCCTGGAGCCGTCGCTCAAACAGACTCAATCAGGACCGCCCCGGGTGGAGAAGGCTCTTTTCTCTCCTGTGCTCTTGGCCGGAGTCCAACTCCGGAGCCTCAACAGGACCGCCTCTCCACCCTGTCCGGTCACCCAGATCCCATCTGGGCCTGTGCACAGACTTACGTGACCAATCGTTCCCACGAGTGACCTTCGTCGAGCCCCCGTTGGCTGTTTCTGATCCCGGCTCTGGTCTCTCCTCGGTTCTTTTCTCGTCAGGGGAGAGCTCTTCCCAGGCCAGACCGAGGGCCACTGAAAATTTCAGCGGGACGTCCTGCCAGTCAGCCCAGGCCAAGGAAGGCTTTCCCCGTTCGGAGAGGATCCCGGACGAGCCCCCAAACTGTGTGGGATAGCGGCTCCCTCTACCCACCAAATCAGAGTCCAGGTCAGGATCAGAAAGAGTCTTTATTCTTTCTCATGAGAAAGGGCACTACCCCCGTCGCTCAAACAGCATCAGCCAGGGAGTGCGCTTGTTGATTGTACGAAGCTGATTTTTATAGCCCTAACGCATCCTCTTCCTCCCACCGACTATCCCCTTTCTCCATTGTCTGGATACTTAGGGCGTACAATTTAATCGCGGCAGCTAGCACCCAACACGCGCTCACGTACAAGGCTGACAGTGGCCTTGCGGTTTAACCTGCATCCTGTTTTTTTTGGTTAGCTGTGTCCTGTTTTTTTTGTAAACAGGTCCTGCAATGTGGCTGTTTTATTTTCCCTTTATCTCCTTCCGGTTTGTCGTATCTGGTGTAACCCGGCCTGGCCCGGGGAGATAGCTTCTGCCTTCCCTCCTGGGGTCTCATGAGGAAACTTCACTGGGTTCCATCCCTCACAGTGGTGATCGTCTGCATCGGGTCATCCCCACTCCCCCGTGGCAGCCCTAACCCCAGAGAATCCCATCGTTGGAAATCCCACAATGGCGTTTATGCCCTACCGATAACATAAAACCACTGGTTATTCCACCCAATATATGTTGGCTAAGAGACTGAGATGAGAGAACAATAGAGCTGCAAAATTTCCCCTGGTTTTACCGCAGCCAAATGATCAAAGCCGTTCCTGGGCAAGTGTTGTATCCAATTTTCTGTATAGCAACTACTTTTTAATATCCAATTATGTTATTAATAGTGATAGTAATGAGTTCATTGTTACTAAAGAGGTAAGAGCATGGTAAAAGAGAGCTTTTTTTCCCTTTAAGGTTAAACATCAAAGATGAGAATTTTTAAATGTTCTTGCTGTTTGGTTTTTGAGCTCTCAAACAGCTTGGCTCCTCATTTCTCCTCCTTTATTATAGATTAGTTTACTTAAATGCATCCTTTTTCTGCCTTCACCAGATTGCCTGATGCAGTGGTATTGTTTTTTGTACACAGAGCTATTTTTGACTTTCCTTGGTTTCTCTTGTTAGGAGAGATTTCTGTAGATGGGGGGGCCCATGGGACAGGCACAGAGCTGGGATTAGGGGGTAGGAGGTTGGCAACCACTTCGGGGGTCAAGATCAGAGGGAGCAGTGGAAGGGTGAGAGCACTGGGGGTTGGAAAGGCAAGTCAAAAGTGCCCTGGGAAAACCCCCTATGTTCAGGAATTCATTGGATTACACCGCGTGCACTTCGCAACATAATGATGTAATGTGGAATGTTGCTTGTGGGCAAAGCAAAACGTCACAGCATCGAAGAGAGGGAAACAGCAAGTTTTTCCCAGCCCCAAGGCAACCAACTGCCTGAAGCCAGTCTTGAGCAGAGTTGTGCCCAATTCTCAATAGAGCAAAGAGTAATGTTATAGATAGTAAGTGTAGGTGATGAGATAGTAGACAGAGAAGGGAATCATTGTTAAAAGGGCAATATTTCCATGTAGTAAAAGAGCATTTCTTTTTTGTGCACTTGTTTTTATTATGCTCCAGTATTGTTTGCAAACTACTCCATGCCTTAGTAGGTTTCAAAATTATTTGGTTCCTTATTTTTCATTCATTCAATCGTATTTATTGAGCGCTTACTGTATGAAGAGCACTGTACTAAGTGCTTGGGAAGTTGGCAACATATAGAGATGGTCCCTACCCAACAGTGGGCTTCAAAGCACTTGTATTAACTAGGTCAATATGAATGTTCTGAGAAACGTGTTAACGTGAGTTAAGTAATTGCTCAGCACTTCCTGCTTGAGAGTTCCATTTAAGCATATGGTATTATTGGTCAATAACCCACTAATCAAAACAAAATGAGCAAGCAGTGAAAATGGCATGAAAATCTGTCCAAATCTCAATGTTAGTTTTCTAGGGACATCGGATGAAAATCCAACTCTAATTTTATGGTCTTTTAACTGATGAGTTGGTCGCCACCATATTATCTTTCAAAAATTAACCCAGGCATTGATGATCACTATTCTGAGACAAACTCTTTTCTAAATGGAGTCTCAGGTCCCTGGCCATTCACTTCCATGGGCTCAATGCCCACAGCAATATTCTTATTGCCATATGGCAGAGGTAGCAGCTTGGGAAGGAGTTTTTAGCTGTCTGGGGTGTATATGGGTTTGGGAGGGGTTGAGGTGACAGCGAGGTATAGGAAAAGTGGCAAAACTTGGTGTCGCCACAAAAGAACAGCTGCCCCTGCTATGGAAAGACCCCGGAGCAAATGCCCATCCCGATGGGCCCAGGGGACACCAGACCGAGTTTCCTATGCATGGAGGTTTAGACATGTAGCCAGCAAACCCAAAGCTACTGCTACTTTCATAAATGTGTCAGCTCTGAAATCAAAACACAACGACTATTAAAAGTCTAAAAGTTTATTGCCACAATAGCAAACACAGACCCCTTTTGAAGATTACATGGAAAAGGAACAAGCAAAATAAACAGAAGACTTTGGCCAGTGACAAAAAAGCGAAGGCTATCAGTACCACCCACTTATTGCCGAGTTATAACTGACTTAAGTACATATGGAAGAAAATGAAGGGTTTCCTTTTAGGTTTATCCGATATTCAAAAATTAAAAACAAAAAGATACTCAAGCTTCCCGCCCCCCCCCAATACAATAAAGAAAAAAATTAGGATTGACTAGGACTTTAAAATTTTTAATTAGCTCCTTAGTTACCTGCCCCCTCCCAGGCAGCTCTGTGTGATAGCTGCAAAAAAGAAAATTCAGAATTAATCAAAAATCCAAATATTAAACAAAAGAAAAAAAACTTAAAAATCACAATTTGTGCTTTTTCTTACAATTGATTAACTCTACCTATACAGTTCCCCCTCAAGCTCCTAGGATTTGGATAAACAGCCAGAAAAGCATTTACTATTTGATTCTGAGCATGGCTTTTGTTTTCCAGTAAGCCATCACCCCAAAGCAAGTTACAGTATTGCCACCACAAACGTTAGGTTTTTATTTCTCTCTTTTTATTTAATAAAAGTGGAGCGATTCATCTAAGTAAAGATAGGTTTCAGAGACCGTTGCCCCGCTGAGGACTAATGGCCGATAGAGCTGCTGCTAAAGGATGAGTAGGAATAACAATATGAAGAATTTCCAGACGCATCAAAACTTCCCCTCCTGGATCCGCTGCGGGAACCGGAGCGCGAACCAGAACGCGAGCCGGAGCGCGAGCCTGGAGCCGAAGAGACGTTATAGGGGCTGGGCAAGCCCTTGGAGGAAATGGACGCTGCTTCCAGCAGGCGCAGCCCGGTGATGTCCTCCACCATGGACCGGTTCATGGCATCTTTGTAGGATATTTTCAGTTTGGTTTTAGGGCAGGTGAGAATTTTAGCGTAGTTGCTTGTGTCTTGCAGTTTCTGAGCCGCCCGGCCATCGATCAAGCCTTTTCGGATGGCCTCTTCGGTGCTTATTCTTCCATTCATCTCCGGATCGACGAGGCCTCCGGTAACGTACTGAAATTCCAGGAAGCGCTGACCTGCTTCATAGGGCAGCCATTTTTCTTTCACCGCCTCTGCTGCTGACATCTTCTTTTTGCCCTTCACCCCCTCGAAACCGACGAAAGCTTTCTGGGCCGGCTTCAGCCTGGTGGCCATGTCTTGGTCTACGAGGCCTTGGGAGACCGCATCTTGGAGAGAGAGCTTCTGACCCGTGGTGGGACTGATGATGCCTCCGGTGCAGGCCTGAGCTTCTAGAAGCCTCTGACCGGTGATGCTGTCAACGATGCCCCGCTGGATGCCTTCCGAAATGGAAATCTTCTCCAGGTTTTCGGTGTCAAAGATGGCTGCAATGGGACTGAGTTCTTCCAGAGGGTCAGATAAAGAGGTGCTTCTGATGGTTAAATTCCGGATGCTAGATATGCTGGAGGACTTGCTGACCGACTCATGCCGAGAGCTGCTGAAAACTTCATCTCCGCCCCCACCACCCCCAACCCCGCCCCCATTCTTGATAGAAATCATATCGGCGAACTGAGTGAGGCTGAGGCTGCCGGAACGGTACTGCTCAAAAAATTTTCTGTCCACAAGCCCTCTGTCAATAGCCTCTTGGATATCATACTGGTTGCCTGTTTTTCTGTCGACCAAGACCACCCTCGTAGAGCCATCCGATCCAGTAATGGTTATTTCCTCCCACTCGCACTCCTGCTCGCAGAGCTCCACGAAAGTCTCGTAATCGATGAGGCCCTTCTTGTAGGCCTCCTGCACGGACATCTCTTTGTTGGTTTCGGGATCCACAATCACGACTCGGCGCTTCCTGAGTGTGTTCTTCTGGGACGTCTGGACCTGCTTCTTCTTCTCCTTCAGGGGCAGAAGGCAGAGGCCTGTATGCTCATCCTTCATGCACCTTTCTTTCAGCTGCAGATAGGTGAGATTTTCTTCAGTGTTGGGGTCAAAGAATCCCTTGGTGTCATCGCTAGGGTCCAAGAGGATTTCATTCAGTTCCTCGTTGAAGTAGCCACGTTTATAGGCCATTTCAACTGGCAGGCGGTGGCTTTCCTTTGGATCGATGATCCCGCCTGTGGCGATCTGCGCCTCCAGGAGGCGAATGCCATGGCCCTTTTCGATGAGCTCTTTGTTCATTGCCTGAAACAGGGAGATGATGGTTCCGGTTTCCGGGTCTTTATACCCCGTGACGGCCCGTTCAGCCGACAAAAGTTTCTCCTTGAACTCTATGCCCACGAGACCTCTTTTGTAGGCTTCTTCCACAGGGAGCCTCTGATTCCCAACCGGATCCACGATGAAGCCAGTAGCCGCTTGGGCCTCCAGGAGTTCGAGAGCCGTGCCGGGCCTCACCAGCCCAATCTTCATGGCCTCGTAAATGCCGAGCTTCTGTTTTGTGGTTTCGTTGTAAATGCCAGCTATGCAGCTGGAGCCCTGGAGGAAATCTTTTATCCTCTCGCCAACCTCATCAAAAGAAATCTGGCCGGATTCCAGTTCGTTCACGGTGGAGGGCCTCAGGATCCCGGAGTTCACCAGCTCTGTCACCGTGACAGGCTGCCGGATGCCCTGGAACGACATGCTTCTCTTCTGCACGGTCAGCAGGAGCAGGCCAGTGTGGGGTTCGATTCTACACCTCTCCCGCAGCTGCATATAACTGACCTTCTTTTTGGTGATGGGGTCGATAAAGTTCTTCTGGCTGTCTCGGGGATCATTCAGGGACCTATACAGATCTCTGTCAATCAGCCCTCGAGCCAAGGCAATGTCTTTCGGCAGGAAGACACTGTTAACAGGATCGACAACCCCTCCAGAAGCAATCTGGGCCTCCAACAGTCGTAATCCCGTTTCCTTGTCGATCAGGTTTTTCTTAATAGCTTCGGACACGGGGACCGTCTTGCCCGAAAAGGGATCTTTGAAGCCGGTGACAGCCTTCTCGGCGGTGTAGATCTGCTGCCGGTCATCAAAGTCGATGAGGTCCCGGGCGATAGCATTATCGACGGTCAGTTTCTCATTCCTGTGGGGGTCAATCACCCCTCCTGTGGCCGCTTGAGCCTCCAGGAGCATGACCGTGGACTCTGGGGAGATCAGTTTCTTCCGCTTGGCCTCCACCAGAGAGTACTTATCTTTGGGTGAAGCTGAGGCCCCAGCAATGGCACCTGCACCCCGGAGAAAAGGTTCAATGTCAGAAGCAACTTCTTCCACCGACTTTTTCCCCTTGAGCAATTTGTCTAAGGTGGTCTTATCAATCAGCTGACATTCGTAGAGCTGCATCGCGGTCACTTTCTTGCGCAGCCCATCGAACATGAGTTTGGATGGGTCAATGGCCCACTCATCCTCGGTCTGAGTCTCCCGGTGAGATCCGTACGGGCGCTGTTTCAGTTTCTCGATTTCCCTCTGCAATCTGGACCGCTCGGCGTCCATCTGCGATTGGGTTTCTCGGCTGGAATCCTCCATCTTGCGCCGGCACCTGTCCTCAATCCTCTTGATCTCTGCTTGAAGCCTCTCGATCTCGCTCCTCAGGCAGTTCTTCTCCCTCTCGCTCTTTTCCCTCTCCGATTCAATCTTCCTGATGGCCTCCTCCTTGCGGGAATACTGACTTTTCCACTGGTTTAAGTCATTCTGAATTTGCTGCTTCTCACACTCTAGGCGCTGTTTCACCCGGCTCTCTGATTCTAATGTTGCTTTGGCTCGGTTTAATTCATCTTCTAATCTTTGCAGCCTTGCCTTGTCTTGTTCTAGGACTTTTATTTTCACCAGCAAGCTCTCTCTTTCTTGCACCACCTGAGTACACTGACTCTTGGATTCTTGAATCCTGTTGGAGGCCTAAAGTGAGAAAAAGAGAAAAACATGAAAGTATAGTGTCTCTATTACCAATTCCGTCTACCCGTCTCACAGGTTAAACTTTCTCCTATTTGAAAGGGCTTTACATTTGCACACCAGATTGATTTGACCACACTGTCGTTCTAAAATTTTTGGAAAAAGTTAATCCAGACTACCCTGTCTTATACTCACTTTTTTATTCCTCTCCCAGAGCAAATTGGGGGTGCTGCAACCCAGTCTAACTGCCTTGCATTTTGCAGTGATTCTGGTGTACGGATATTTTGATTTTGTTACTGGTTATCAGACCTGTCACAAGTTAACTAATTGTTAAGTATGGTAGTAGAGATACATATCTTTGTACATATATACCCCCACATGCCCACACAAATATTGTCTATATCAGAAGTTAAAAAGGGAAAGTCAAAGAGTTGAAAACAGATTTATAATTCAAAAATAATTACAAATTTAAAAAATTAAAATAAAAATAATTTTTAAAAGCTTAGGTATAGTCATTAAAAGAAAGCAGAACTGATTGGGGAAGGAAAATCATTTAAGCAGGAGAGAAAAGATTTAAACAGTATGGAAAACAGCTTGGTTGAGCCTATGAATTTTATATAAAAATTTATCTTTACACATGTGCTAGATCTTTCTCTTTACAGTAGATTTTCAAGGCAGGTTTGCTAGAAAATAGACAGAACAGCTGCAGACCTGCAATCAGTACATATTCTTAAATGTTCTAAGTGTTAAAAGACTCACAAAGAACCACATGCAAGTATGACACAATAATTGATTTGAGGTCATGTGTTAGTACGGAAAAGCAAAAAAAAAAGTCAAGAATTCTCTTACGGGCTTTTTGGATAACATTTTAATAAATACCCAGTGAAGAAAAAAAATAGATGAGTAAATGAGAGTGAATTTAAGGAGTGAATTTAAGAAGCACAAAGTTGATTTGTTAGAAGTCCAGATAAGTGAATTATCTGAGAGAGAGTAAAGCTGTGATCAAATATTTGTGAATACCTCTAAAGCCTGCTTTTGGAATTTTTCAATTTCCTGTCTCAAATTTTCCCTTTCTCTCTGTAAATCATTTATCAGCCCCTGAAGCTCCAAGGTTCGGTTGTTGCTGGTCTGTAGTTGGCTCCTGAGTTCAGAAATGGTGACATTTTTATCATTATCGGCTTCACGTCTGCTCCTCCTCAGGTCATCATATTCCAATCTCAAGTTCCGCAGCTCTTCCTCCAGCATCAAGTGCTCTTTGGTCAGATTCTCTGTCAGGGACTGTAACCGCTCGATCTCTATTTTACTTTCATTCAGGCTTTTGCTTTTGTCCTCAATCGCTTTCTGGAAGTGCTCATTTCTCAGGTGAGCCTGTTTAACATTTTCTTGCTCCTGGAGCAACTGGCGCCGGAGGACTTCGACCTCAGCCGCCAGCTTCCTCAACTCCTCCTGAGTTCTCTGCTTCTCCCTCACGTGACCATCCAGAATGTCCCTGTGCTGTCGAAGATCGTCTTCGCTCTTTTTCTTCATGATGGAAGCCTGCTCTAGCTGCTGGGTGAGATTTGTGATTTTGATGGCTTGCTCTTTTAAAGACCTCCTCATGCCCTCCAGTTCTTCTTCAAGCTTTTTCCTTCTGGAGGATTCATCTGACGCTGTTTTCTTCAGTCTGTTCAATTCCTCTTCCACTTTCTGCTTTTGGAACTGCAGGTCTTTCAGAGAGGCCTGGAATTTGGCAATATCCTGGTCCTTCCCTACTCTCTCCTGGGAAAGTCTTTCATAGTCAATTTTTAATCGGGTCATCTCTTGCTCCTGAATCCTCAGTTTTGTTATTGTTTCTGTTGCGCTGCTGTTTGCTTTCTGCAGATCAAACTGAGCCCTCTGTAATTTGGCATTTTCATCCTCCAGGGCTTTCCTTTGACTTGTTTCTGTCTCTATCAGCTTTTTTAACCTCTCGAGCTCTTTGTTTTTGTCCTGAATTGTCTTGGCAGCATCGTCCAGGGACTGCTTGTAGCGCATGCTCTCCTCAGAGCGCATCTGCGTAACCTGTTTCAGCTCTATCTCCAACTGTACTTTCTTCTGCGAGATCTCCAAGCCACTTGCTTTCTGCTGCTGAGCCGTTTCTTCTACTCTCCTCAGGTTTTCTGTGGCTTGAGCCAAAGTGTTCTTCAGTCTCTTTACTTCTTCAGACAAACTCCTGTTTTCTCTGGTAAGATTGTCCAGCTGGGCTCGGTAGGCACAGGTATCTTCTTCCTTTTGCATAGTAAGCTGGTGGATTGTCGTCTTGGTGATGTTGATTTCTGTCTCAAACTGGTTCTTTAAACTGATAATTTCCTCATCGTAACAGTTTCTTACCTTAGCCAGTTCATTTTCATAGTCCCAACGGCGTTTAGCCTCCTCCTGAAACTCAACTTTTAATCTCTCAATCTCTTTATTTTTATCCTGAATGGTTTTTGCAGCCTCCTCAAGGGACTGCTTGTGCCTCATGTTGTCCTCGGAGCGCTGCTGAATGACTTGCTTCAGTTCGATTTCCAGCTGTTGCTTCTTCTGCATGAACTCAGACCCACAGGCTTTTTGCTGCATAGCATTTTCTTCAGCCCTCCTTCGTTGCTCTGTTGCTTGCAAAATGCTATCGTTCAGCCTGACAATTTCATCTTTGAGATCACGGTTTTCCCTTGAGAGCCTGTCCAGCTGGGTTCTTAGGCCTTTGGCATCCTCCTCCTTTTGCATGGATATCTCCTTGATTGTGGTCTTCGTTATGTTAATTTCTGTTTCATACTTGTTCCTTAAATTACTCATCTCCTCATTATACTGGTTTCTTACCTTTGCCAGCTCATTTTCATATTCCCTCTTCCGGACGCCCTCCTCCTGCAGAAGAACCCTTAACCTTTCTATCTCGTACTCCTTCTCCTTAATGGTTTTCTCAGATTCTAATTTCTGCCAGCCGAGGTTTTCTTTTTCGCACTGCCTGGCTTTCTGCAACTGGTCATAGTCGTTCTTCTGTTGGTCAAATCTATCTTCCACAGTCTTTCTTTTCCTCTTTTCATCTTCAATCTCATAAGTGAGCCTTGTTATCTTGTCATTGAGATCTTTTATTTGGCCATAGCATTTGTCCAGGTTTTGCTTAGCAGATTTGCCATCCAGCTCAGCTTGTCTCTTCAGCTCTTCCAGGCTCACAAGTTTGGCTTTGAACTGGGAACATTCCACCTGGTACTTCTGCAGATTTTGATCCAGGAACTTATTCTTGTTGCAGTTTTCAGAATTGGCATCTCTGGCAAGTCTGAGCTCCTCTTCTAAGACTTCAATTTTGGTGTTTTTCAGCTGAGGGATTGAAATGAGAAAACATGTTCTGAGAATTTACGGGGCTATTCATGAGGCATTTAGGATCACAGATTACCCTTTGACTCCCTCCCACTTCAGGATGTCTTTCCGAGCTCTACCTTAAAAAAAATGATGGCGAGACTGAGAACTGGAAAGACTCCTGACTTCCAGCATCCTGTCAAATTTGAGTTCTGCCCATACAACTAAACCCAATCATAATGTTATGGGACAAGAGATGACTGAAAAATTGTTCTTCGTTTCCTCTCAGGCACAAAAGGAAACTGGATTTACTTATTTTTGCTGGACAAAGATAAGCTCGTTATGTAAGATCATAAACTCACTATGGGCAGGAACGTGTCTGCTAATTCTGCTGAGTTGTACTTTCCCAAGCACTTATTACTGTGTTCTACTCATAATAAGTGCTCAATAAACACTATAGATTGATTGATAAATCAAAACTCTAAAGCTAGAGAGAAGCAAATTAAACATCTCAACATCAACAATTTCTAATTCTTCCACCCAAAAGATTTAGGCCTTAAAAGAGAGTAGAATAATGTTCCTTGAAAAAAATGACCAAAGGTTTAAAAAAAAAAAAAAAAAAACAGAACAAAAAACGATCAGCCTTGTTTTCTAGTGTTTCCTGGTATTTTACAGGTCAGTGAATTTAAAAGATTTGAAGAAAAATGATTTATTTTTTGACCTTGAAAGTATTTAAAAAATAAACAAAATAGATTACCTTTAGATCTTCCATACTCTTCAATATCTCACTCAAGAACCGGTAATAATCTCCAGATCTTGTGAGTAGTTCTATGTAGCGGGCGTGAATTTCTGCAGCCTTGAAAATTGGAAGGAAAAAGGACATATTTTTGAGAATACCTTTTTAAAGTAATTATAATAGCAGAGATCTGATTATTATGAATCTACCCCTATATTTAGCACATAGTAAGTGCTTAGTAACATAACAGTAATAATATTAATGGAGATAATTTTTTTCTTAATGTAGAAAGACACCTCAGTTTTTAATTTGGAGACTGGAAGGAAATCCTGCTTTATAGAGTCAAAGACACCTGAAAGGAACCTACAGAAGGTCCATCAATCCATGTGGGTAGAATTTACCTCAATCGTCCCTGACAACTGTTTTTTTTGTTTTTTGTTAGATCGCCTTGTAGAGCAGCATTGCCTTGTGGAAAGATTACAGGCTTGGGAGTCGGAGAACCTGACTTCTAATCCTGGCTCTGCCATCTGCCTTCTCTGTGACCTTGGGCAGATCACTTTGCTTCTCTATGCCTCAGTTTCCCCATCTGTAAAATGAGAATTAAATTCTCCTTCGCCCTTCCCCTCTGTGAGCTCTTTATGAGACAAGGACTGTTATCTGACTGGATAATCTTCTATTGACCCCAGCATTTACTACAATATATAGTAAGTGCTGAACAAACACAATAATATGATCATTAATTCTACAACGTCCTTAGGTAAGTTTTAGAGCTTTACTCAATATCAACTTTTTCCCTCTATCTAACAAGTCCCTCCTGCCATAATTTAAGACCAAATCCTTCATTGGTTCCAATAATGTAAATGGCATATTTAAATTGAGCCTGATCCTAATTGAAATGCATTTCAAAATAAAAGGACGTCTTTTCAAGAATTATTAAATTGCATCAAATGCGGATGACATACCTCTTGCAGAATAACACCTGAAGGGGACTGAACCATAGTCCTCTTGATGGGTATGTTGAGAAGAGTTTCCAGTCCTGAGGTGTATGAGGCAAGCTGAAGTTCATAATCCTGTAAAATGATGGAAAAAAATTCTAAGAGGTCTAAAAGAAACCATTTCAGCTTAAATTTGCAGGACTTGGAAAAAAATTAACATTCTCATCAGTTTGTGCAAAAAAAAAAAAAGGTTACATGCTATCCCAAGTGTACAAGAAATGAAGCTGCAATGTGTGCTGAATGATGCATCTTTACGTGCTGACACTAGCAACATCTACACATTCATTTGTACATAAAGCAAAAACAAACGCATGCCCACGGAAACTGCCAGTACGTAATGTGGGTAGAAACATTTACCACAGATCCACTACTTTCCTCGATCTGGGAAGGATAATGCCTATTCAGTATGTTCAAAAAAATAAAAAAAGGTACAACCTCTTAAAGTGTAACGTCTGAAGACGTTACTGGAATAATGATTGAATCAAACATACCTTGATAGAATTTGCACACAATTCTGCCACCTTCTGTACTTCTTCTGATTTGTCTCGTTTACCAGATATTTCACTGTGCAAGTTCTAGTCGAAAGAAAATAAGTGTTCACAATGATTTGGAAAAGAATCGATCAATCAGCCCCTCCACCATGTCTTGGACTAGCAATCCAGGGAGTTATTCTGAAGTCAGCCAAGTTTTCCATTTTATTTACTTTTCTGTGCATAGACATTTCAGAACAGCAATAGGAGAATGGCACAGACTGTACTTTGGGATGACTGCACTTTTGTAGAGATTTACGGCAACTGTCTAAACCAGGGGACATCCTTTAATCCCCATCAAGGCGGCGTGATGGTTGAAATATTGGGTATTTTAAACCTCAACAATCCTTATGGGCAACAAGAGATCTAAACACCCTAATTCCTTCTAGAACATCTGATCAGTTGAATTTTATTTTGGCCTGAAAACCCTTACCTTCTGTTCATTCAGAAATCTCATGACTGTATTGGAGTCTCCAAATTTCATGGATTCAATGGCATCCTGGCGACGCTTGGCATCATAGATCCACTTGCAGAAGGCCTGGTAGTTATCTCGGTAATTTCTCAGTTGTTTGATTTGTTTCTCCAAGTCCCATAATCTAATCAGAACAGACATGTTTCAATTGTTCAAATATTCCTATCAAAATGGCCTACAAAATAGGGCTCAAGTAGGAGATGAGATGGTTTGGGAACTACAGGAGGAGGTTTCATAAATAATAATTCAGTGGTATTTATTGAATATTTACCGTGTGCCCAACTCTGGATTAAGCACTTGGGAGAGTACAACAACAGAGTTAGTAGACGCTCTTCCTGCTCCCAAGCCTTTGAGAAAGCCAATCCAAAGTTTCTGTTAATAATTCCATCACTGAGAATGAGACTTTAAAGGGCTCCAAACTCTCCATTTATCCTCCTGTAATGTAGGGGCCTGCATGGGCTGGGGCATGGCTTTGAACTGGTCTGAAAACCAGAGTATGGGATGAATCGGAAGCAGTTACGGCTCACTTGTGGTGTAGAGCTTCTACACCTGCTCAGGTCAGTCATACTAGGCATACTGGAACATGTAGTAGGAGAATCTCTGGCCATGCATCGTGGCCCCTCTTGGTCTGAAACCTCTGTCCCATGGGAAGGGTGGGACAGCAAGGTTTGAGAAGCAACTGAACTAGGACTTTACTGAGTTTGACTTTTGGCTTTGTGGAGCATTTACAGAAATTAGGCAAGCAGTGTGGCCTAGTGGATAGAGCATGACCCTGGGAGTCAGAAAGATCTGGGTTCTAATCCTGGCTCCGCTACTTATCTGCAGTGTGGCCTTGGGCAAGTCACTTGTCTGTGCCTCAGTTACCTTATCTTTAAAATGGGGATCAAGACTGTGAGCTCTATGTGGGATAGGGACTGTGTCCAACCCAATTATCTTATACCTACCCCAGTGCTTAGAACAGTTCCTGGCACATAGTAAGTGCTTAACAAATACCACAATTATTATTATCATCATTATTAAGTGAACTAACTGGTCCCCTGAGGGCCAAAAAGAATACTGGGACTATACCTCCCTAAGCCCCAATTTACTATTAGAAAGGGACTTAGGGATTAAGGTGTCTGTGTCCTGCAATGTTCCTGTTCAGTTAGAACTAACCTCACATAATGGGTGGCTTCCCTAACAGCCATTATCCCAAAATCCCAAACTGGCTACAGTATTGCATCCATCAGCTAGTTCATCTTACACAATGGTCTTCTTGTAAGAGAATTCATCCTTAAGTCTATTTCTCATAACATATCTCAGAAGCAGTCAAGTGAGCAAGAGTATTAGTATTTAATGAGGAATCTCGGACAAACCTATAATCAATTTGCTTATCGATTCTTTGCCAACGGTCTGAGAGCTGAGTGACTTTTTCTGTAAACTTTCCAAGATCTAAGTCATAGAGCGGGTACTGCTGGGAAATCTGGGCATCAATCTGCAGTGCTTTCTGCAATTCGGTCTTCATAGTGGCCAACAATGACTTCTTCAGGTTCAGGTCAGTCTTCATTTTCTGGAATTGAGCATACACAATTAAAATGAATTTTTCCTTTTACCCAGAGCTGTTCCACAAAAATTAGAAGACAACCTTTGAAAGAAAAAGTTTCATTCTAGTCACAACAGTGCACCAGAGGGATCTGATTAAGAACAACTACAAATATCCAACATAAAGCCAGAGCCACATCACGTTTCTCAATTTATCAGGAAACCTAAATCACACATTCTTTTTAAAGTTCAGGGAGTATTCTGTTGGCCTTCTTTCGTCAGTTCCCCTTAAATTCTAAATCCTTGGGCTTCTCCAGTTACCTTTAATCTATTTATATTAATATTTGTCTCGCCCTCTAGACTGTGAGCTCGTTGTGGGCAGGAATGTGTGTTTGTTGTTATATTGCACTCTCCCAAGTGCTTAGTATAGTGCTTTGCACACAGTAAGCGCTCAATAAATACGACTGAATCAGCTAATGAATGAATACCTTCAGACCACAGCGGTAAGCTTCCACTTTATCCAGGTCCAGACAAACAGTTTCCTCTTCAGTCAGCCGCGATTCATAAACTTTGAGCATATCTTCTGTTTGCAGAATAGCTTGGAGTAATCCTCTAATTGAACATAAGCTGCAGAAACAAACAGAATGAAAAAAATCGAATTGCCTGAAAAGTGGAATCCCTCCTTTGTTATCTATGCACTTGGATCTGGACACTATTTGATTCATTCATTCAATCATTTACTGAGCGTTTACTGTGTGCAGAGCACAGTACTAAGTGCTTGGAAAGTACAGTTCGGCAACAGATAGAGACAATCCCTACCCAACAACGGGTTCCCAGTCTAGATATTCACCCCACCTTCAGCCCCACAGCATTCATTCATTCAATCGTATTTATTGAGCGCTGTGTGCAGAGCACTGTACTAAGCGCTTGGGGAGTACAAGTTGGCAACATATAGAGACGGTCCCTACCCAACAGCGGGCTCACAGCCTAGAAGCACTTATGTATATATCCATGACTTATTTTAATGTCTGTATTCCCCTCTAGACTGTAAGCTCCTTGTGAGCACAGAATGTGTCTACCTACAATATTCCTGTACTGTACTACGCCAAGCAGTCAGTACAGTTCTCTGCACACAGTAAAACATTCGATAAATACCACTGATTGATAAACTGCTGCAGACAGCTGGAGGTGCCTTATAGTGGCAGAAGCACATCAGCCACGTGGTTCAGTGCTAGGCCAAGTTATGCCCTAGAACATTCCAGATTGAAGACCTTCCCCCGGGACAATTTTCCCTCATGCAAGTTGGCAAAGACTTGGAATTCTCCCACCCATCCCCTCTGTTTCTGGAAAGTGGGGTTTAAAGTGGAGTGGAATATCCTGAAATACAGAAATGGCTACTCCACTAGGCTGTAAGCTCATTGTGGGCAGGGAACTGTCTACCAACTCTGTTACACTGTATTCTCCTAAGCACTTAATACAGTGCTCTGCACACAGTAAATGCTCAATAATCCGACTGACTGACCTAAGCTCTTTTCTGCCTTTTTCCCCCTAGCTGTTGCTCTTGGGCCATCTGCCACCCTGGCCCTTAATTCCACCATCTTCACAAGACTAAGACACAGCTGATTTCCTTTTTTCTGAAAAAGTTTCTGCTGAATGGTTGCTACTGATGGTAATAATAATGATAATATTTGTTAAGCGCTTACTAAATGCCAAACTGTTCTAAGCACTGGGGCAGGTACAATACAATCAATGTCAATAAACGGCATACATGGTTTGATCACTGTTCATGACCAGAAACTATACTCTTAATCCCCAAATCCATTAGAAACTCTGGAAAACATGATCCCATTACCCTGCAGGAACCTGCTAAAAGTCTTTAGTAAGAATCGAGATGGTAACATACAGGGCAAGAGGTGAAAGGAGGAGCCAGTTGGGTAGATAAAGCAAATGAAAATATGCAAATAAAAGGATTATAGAAATGAAAGACATCTAAAACATGGAGTTTTTTTAAAAAAAACTTACCTACTTAAGTAGCCATCAGTAACACCATTAATATTTTCCAGTTTCTGAAACAATCCAAATACCTCAGTCTGTAAATAACAATATTTTTCCGAACCTCTGAAGTTGGCTAACATGTCTTTAAGTTGGTTGAGGAATTCAGCAATTGCTTGCGAATCATTCTGTACACCCTGTTAAAACAGAAGAATCGTTGATATCAGTATATTTATACAGCCAGTTGTACGTTCTTTCTCTAGTTCTTACATCCCATTCATTGATTCAAATTTCAATGTATTAAATGTCAATCAATGGTATTTATTCAGTACTTCTTGTGTTTAGAGCACTGTAAAAAGCACTTGGGAGACTCCAGTACAGTGGAGTTGGTAAATATGATCCCTGTCCACAAAGAGTTCACAGTCCTTCAAGGGTAGTTATAGTTGCTCTAACTTTTTTCCTTCTAGAGAACTAATAAAACACGCAGACAGCAAACTGTGCCAATGCTTAGGGTATAACAACTATTACGTGGCTTGAAATGTTTAATCACTATGGATGTGTCAAGACCATTTACGGGTTTAAAATGATCATTAACAAATGAGAGTTTCTAGACTGTAAACTCATTCTGGGCAGAGAACCTGCCTGTTAATTCTGTGGTACTGTACTCTCCCAAGCTCTTAGTACAGTGTTCTGCACATACTAAGCGCTCAATAAATATCACTGATTGATTGAGAGCAACGTGGCTCAGTGGAAAGAGCACGGGCTTTGGAGTCGGAGGCCGTGGGTTCAAATCCCGGCTCCGCCACTTGTCAGCAGTGTGACTTTGGGCAAGTCACTTCACTTCTCTGGGCCTCAGTTCCCTCATCTGTAAAATGGGGATGAAGACTGTGAGCCCCTCATGGGACAACCTGATTACCTTGTATCTACCCCAGCGCTTAGAACAGTGCTTTGCACATAGTAAGTGCTTAACAAATACCAACATTATTATTATTATTATTATCATTATTATTATAACGTCTGACACCTCCTTCCTCCTACATGCCAATTCTGAGAGAAGTCCATGCCGTGAGAGCTGGAACAGTTTCTCGGAGGGACTAACATCAAATGGGAAGCAGAACTATAAAAACAGAACTGGTGTGTGGACTGGTGTGGACTGCACTCATTCCCTGAGGCCATCTCTGACCTGCATGTTCTACCTGGCAACAGCTCAAACTACCTTTGAGAGTCTGACTGTGGGAGATTTGTTCAAATGTATTAGTTATATAATGCTGATCCTCAAACTAAATCAACAGTGATCAGGTACATCCCCACTTATCAGAACCAACACAGGAGGAGGATAGCTTCTCCCTTGGAGGAAATGATGTGCTCTGTTTTGAAAGGAGGTAATTGTACTGGTTAGAATTTAAGTCCTTCCCCTACTCCCTTTCCTCCACAACACATATATTTAACTTTAAACTCTGTTGCTTCCCTTTACCTGTAATTTATTTTAGTGTCTCTCTCCTCCACTAGATTATTAGCAGAGATCATGACTACTAACTCTTTTGTATTCTCTCAAGCATTTAAAACGGTACCGTGCATTCAGTAAAGGCTTAAAACATACTACTGATTGATGAAGGGAAACATACCAGCATATAAAGAAAATACTATCTCTTATAAACACATTTAAAAACCATTTGTGGGTTAAACTTGAATGCTATGATACATGGTTTTCGTTTGAAAAGAGCAAAAATTCTTAAATGATCATTGGAAGCAGATAAGATTAATTACCTTTAGCTCATTTATTTTCACTGTAATGTGATGAGAAGTGCCTTGATCTGGGATCAGAGGGTTTTTTAGGGTCATCCTACCCTCACAGTGCTCCATCTGCCGACGAATCTTCTGGAGTTCCAGCAGCATCCATGTTTCCTGCTTGTCATTCTCTCTACTGGTTTCAATGACTTGGTTGTGGTTTGTGTCTTTGCAGGAACCAAGATGAGTAATTTCAGTTGTAGTTACTACAAAACACAATGGAACCACGCAGAAATTTAGAAACTCTCCAAGCCTCTGATATAACAAGATATATCCTGCACACTGTTTTGATTTTTATTTTCACTTGTGCAAAAAAATAATGTGTACCCTATATCACTACAAGATAAAGAAAAAATAGGAATTACTAACAGAAGTTGTTTTTATCCAGAATGGCCAACTGCCTTCTTCCTATGAGTTAACTGAGAAGCCACTGTTCTTTGTAGCTTGTAACATGTCTGAGCTAGTCTGGGGTGACTGGTAGTGAAGAGTTTAGGCACCAGGCCTCCTGAAGTCATTTTTACAGTTACCAAGCAGCTAAAAGAAGGAATTTTCATTTGAAAGACACCAAATTGATGACCAAAAAGGGAAAAACACCTTTAACAAACCTGTTTGGTGCTGGTGGTGACCTGGCAGCTGTATAACCAAGGTCTGATAGTACTTCTGAGCATCAGTGAACTGAGTCTGTATTTTCCGTTTGTCATCATCTCCAAACATCTCTGAGCCTTGGCTGTTCCTGATGAATTCTTGGTAATGTACCTCAAGATCAGATATAGTTTTCATGTAATCTTCCTGGCGCATTGTCTTCAGCTGAAAATTGAAGGAGTTGAAAGTGTTAAATCCCAAACATTCGAGAGAGGTAATATGCCAAGCGTTACCAAGCAGTATAAGAGAACTGCTGAAAAACTATGGAGGATGCCAGGTGTCAAGTGTAGACCTCTTAAACTGGAAAGAGGTGTGTTCTGGGTTAGTACTTATGTTTTGTCCCTACCAATAAGAAGCTGGATGTTTTGGACCAAATACTTGGCACCTCAAAGATATGATTTGAAGATATGACTTTCATACCAATAAGAGAGACTGGAAATGAATACTTCCTGAAAAAAATGTCTTGTATACAAAGTGTAACAGTGTAAGAGTTGAATGGTACTCAGCCACGATGACAGGAAACAGAAACAATACACAGTTCGGCCTTTTGTAACACTTCAGACTCACTAGCCTTACTTTATTAATGATCCGCTACTCTATTAAGTTTGAGCAATGGCACCTCCATGCTATTTAACAATACTCTGGTTTCTCCAAACCTGGTACGGACAGACCAGGACCTCCCCTGAAGAGTGCATCTGATGCCTGATAAAAGTTAGTAAGCCATAGCTGGAGTCTTAGATTGATAAAAGGGCAGAGAGAAGAATGGACTATACAAACCTTAGCAATGGTCATTGCCCTGATTTTCTCAATGTCGATCATGCAGTAATGCCAGGACACTAGACTCTTCATGTTGATGTACAGCTGATTCCACAGAGCCAAAATGGCTTCATAATACTGTTCGATTCTGAAAGAGGAGACGAAAGGTGTAGAGATCCAAGGTTAAACTTACGTATTTTATAATCATAGCTGTCAACAAAAAAGCTTGAACTAATATATGTAGACAGGTAATTTTTGGAATTTGGAGTCAATACAAATAATGCTATGGGCAGAGGCACAGTTACAATTAAGCAATAAAATAATTCAACTGTAAAAGCCATTCCTATCTGGGTATTCTTTCTCCCAAATGTGTGAGCCAAGTGAAAGGTCCAGTAGCGGCTTTGGGGAGGGACACTTGGGAACCACACAGAGACCACAAATCTGAAATCCTGTCCAATCAGTCAATCAATGGTAGTTACTGAGTGCTTACTATATGCAGAGTACTGCACTAAGCTCTTGGGAAGAGGGCAATACAACAGAACTGGCAGACAAGCTCCCTGCCCAAAATGAGCTTACAGTCTAGAGGGGGTGCTCAGTGTTCTCCTACCTATTAAACAGTCTGTGCTTTCTTAAACTTATGGAAAAGAAAAAGAAACTGAAATATTAAATGTCCTATTTACTTACAGAGCCCCAAAATTAATCTAAAATGGCCCCAAATGACGTTTTTCCCTAGGGCGACTAGTATACTAAAGGTGCCACTGGGTGGCGTCTGTCACTTTAAAAAAAAAAAAATACAAAGCTCCGGAGGAATTTCAGAGCCCACTCAGAGAAAGATGCACTGTCCAGACACCCATCCCTTGCCTCTCAGGTGATGGGCAATACCACAACTTACTTGGAAGAAAGATCCACAGCTAGGGGATTTGGAGGAGGAATAATCAGGCCAACCGAAGGCACTAGCATGTCCACGCCGCCTGGGCCAGTCACATACCACTTACTCCGTTCATTATTGTCTTTCAAAATGCACTCATCTCCTTTGTGTACTATTTTCTGTAGGAAAGACAGAATAAATATTTGGACTTCCTTCTAAAGTTTAAGCACACTCACTCTTCCCCACTGTTATATTATTGTTACATAAATTAAACTCAAATGAATTAGATTGACACACACTTTCTCCCCAAAAGTCTAAACTACTAAGGAAACAAATCTATAGTCCCCAAGGAGAGTACAGGCGGGAAAGCTCCCCTACAAGTTATCTTATTGTTTATTTGCTTGGTTATTTGGGTTTCTAGTGTCTAGATCAGAGGGTTTACTTGACATAAGTGGCATAACACTAACAAAAGTATTTCAACAAAAATATCTTCCTTGTTGACACTTTATGCTTAAAACAGGGAAACAAAGACAACTTTGCCACTGGTAAAGCAATTTGGAAATATCTAAATAACTGCTTTATGTATGGTTTTGATGTTCATGTGACTGTCAAATATCATGCAGAATTTTTGTGTTGCACTGAATTTGTCTGGACAATTCTCACTTTTATATTCTCATCTTTTGAGGCAATGAAAATGAATGGCATTCTTACTTCTTTGTGTCATTGTTTCTATGCATATACGCATATGCTAAACCATAATTTCTAAAAAACACTTTCATCTGAAACTACGCAATTTAGACGAAAGTATATATGAAGAATCTGAATTAACCATGCAATTTTGCTAATGAAGACCTTGCAAATGGTCTTCAGTTATAAGTGCAAAATATATTCCCTCTGGAATAACCTGAAATACTAGTTTAAATACTGCCTTCTTGCCAGTCACTATCCAAAGATTAAAGGACATAGTGTTTCATCTTTGCAAATAATTCCGAACAACTCACCTGATCCTGTTTGTAGTCACAGAGCGCCCTGAGAATAATAGGCTTATTGCTCCTATAGTCTGGGTTCCGGGGTTTCAGCTGCACAATCTTCTTGGATTTGTTTACTAAATTCTGCACCTGGCGTTTATATTCAAGGATTTTCTCTCGTTCTTTCTGCAAGTTAAATTTCATTTTTAAAATAAGGTGCTTTTCAACTTTTTCTGTAAAGACTCACCAATAGAAAACAAGTAGCAGTTCTTATATTTATGCTAACTATACACTCACTCTAAAAAATTTTTTTAAAGGAGTCTGAGAGACTTAAGATAAATCACTTGTAAATTATTTTCCTCAACTGCAATCAAAAAGGCAAAAGAGAATCCACGTATAAGGGTATAAGGATTTCCTTAACTTGAAAGAAATCTTCAGGAGTTGACAGTCTCTAGACTGTGAGCTCGTTGTGGGCATGGACTCTCTCTCTTTATTGCTGTATTGTACTTTCCCAAGTGCTTAGTACAGTGCTCTGCACACAGTAAGTGCTCAATAAAAACAACTGAATGAATTGAATGAATGAAGGAATCGAAAGAGATCAAAACACTAATCGATTGCTTTGTTTCATCTGTGACACTTTTGTACCTCTCTCCAGATAGTATGATTCACTGAAAATGTACCTATGCACAGAGATTCTGAGAGTCCTAAATATATTCGGAAAATTGATCTTCACAGTTGTTTGCTCTAACCAGCGTGGCTTTGGAGTCAGAGGTCATCGGTTAATTCATTCATTCAGTCAATCGTATTTATTGAGCACTTACTGTGTGCAGAGCACTGTACTAAGCGCTTGGGAAGTACAAGTTGGCAACATATAGAGACGGTCCCTACCCAACAGTGGGCTCACAGTCTAGAAGGGGGAGACAGAACAAAACAAAATCCTGGCTTCGCCACTTGTCAGCTGTGTGATTTTGGGCAAGTCACTTAACTTCTCTGTGCCTCAGTTACCTCATCTGTAAAATGGGGATTGACTGTGAACCCCACGTGGGACAACCTGATCACCTTGTAAACTCCCCAGCACTTAGAACAGTGGTTTGCACATAGTAAGTCATTAATAAATGCTATTATTATTATTATTATTAGCCCCATTGTTCATATCCAACTGCCTGGAATTCCCTCTTCCTTCAAACCTGCCAAATAACAACTCACCAAACCTCTTCTGAAATCTTACCACCTTCAGTATGCTTTGCCTAATTAATTTTACTTTTTTAAATGGTATTTGTTAAGCACTTACTATGTGCCAAACACTGTTCTAAGCACCAGGGAAGGTACTAGTTAATTAGGCTGGACACAGTCTCTGTCCTGCATGGGGCTCACAGTCTAAGTAGACAGGAGAACAGGTATCCCCATTTTGCAATTGAAGAAACTGAGGCATAGAGCAGTGACTTGCCCATGGTCATCTAGCAAATGATTGGCAGAGGTGGGATTAGGACCCACATCCTTCCAACTCCCTGGCCCATGCTCTCTCCGTTAGGTTATGCTGCTTCCTAAACTTTACTCTCCCTCAAACACATGTACTTATGTACTTGGACCCACTTCTAGCACTTAAACTTGTTGATCTGCATATTCCACTTAAACAGTTATACATTTATCCATCTGTTTTCTTTTTCCTCCTACCTGTAAAGAATTCCTTATCTGTGTCACCCATTGTACTGCAAGCTCCTTGAAGGCAGGGATTGTGTCCCTGAAATCTACTGTATTTTCCCAACCACTCAGTTCAGTGCTTGGCACACAGTAGATGCCCAATACTTATATTGAATGATTATTTTATTTTCTAATTCCATTGATACTATACATAAATAATAAATAAAAAGAGATGTTCCAAGTGAGAGGTGTTCCTACTGCCTTGAATTTTCTCTCAGAATACCTCTAGTTCCTTGATCTGTTCCAGCAAGCGCTGAAGTGACATATTTTTATCACAGGTATACTTCTTCCTGATGGAATCCTGTAGACCTTTCAGATATGCTTCAGTTGACTGGGCCTCTTCAAAAAACTATCAGAAAGGATAGTGATCAGAGTTTAATCAATCTTTAGAATAACTTAATGGCAGATTAAAAAAAAATCACTCGTATTCCTTCACTAAGGAAGAGTTGCATAACTTAGAATTTATGTTGCAGGAATTTAAAATTAACACAAAAACAGATAACTACATGAAAATTTTAATGCAGAATAATATTTTTCATTAAAGCAAGGTCTTTTTCTGGTATCCCCGTTCCTGCTTTGCCTCAGGTAAGGGGAGAGATATGGATTGCATTCAACTTTCCATGATCTGACTCCTGAAAATTTATACTCTTCTAAATAGATGTCAGGAAATATATCCTGAAGTACTAATGGAGCGATTTGGACTTAATTATTTTCCAAAAGCAATATCCAATATGAAGTTCTATGCTCTGATAGAGAAGTTAATTACAGCTCCACAAAAATCTCACCTGAAAATAAGCAGAATTTTCCTTTAGATGAACATCAATGCATTTGGTAATCTGAAGAATCCAACTCCACTGAGTCTGCAGAGTATCCATATAGGCCTGCAAGTATTAAATGTAGCATTACTACAGTTGCAGTAGATTGGAAGACACTTGTTTTTAAAAATATACATTTCAAAACCACAAACATTCCATTTCATTGAAATGAAGAAAAATTTTCCCATTTAATAATAATAATAATAATAATGGTATTTGTTAAGCGCTTACTATGTGCAAAGCACTGTTCTAAGCGCTGGAAAAAAGTGGAGATGCTGGGGATTGAACCTGGGGCCTCATACATGCAAAGCATGCGCTCTACCACTGAGCTACATCCCCTGATTGATTTGATTTCAAATCAAAAAAGAAGCATCCATGAAGCATGTCAGTTTTACCCACATTGCTAAAATGGAAACACCTACCTCGATTTTATCTGAAGCAGGGTGCTGATTCAGGACAAGTTGGTCACTTTCTTGCTTAAGCTTGTTTAGTTCTTTTTCCTTAACCTCGAGCTGGCTCATGCGTACCTATTAAGTAAAAAAGAGTAAAAGAATCAGTCAGTTAATTGTATTTATTGAGCACCTACTGTATGCAAAGCACTGGACTAAGCATTTGAGAGAGTCCAATATGACAATATAAAACACACATTCCCTGCCAACAATGAGCTTACAGTCTAGAGGGGGAGACAGACATTAACATAAGTGCTGTGGGGCTGGGAGGGGGGGGATGAACAAAGGAAGCATATCAGGGCGACGCAGAAGGGAGTGGAAGAAAAGGAAAAGAGGGCTTAGTCAGAAAGACCTCTTGGAGGAGATGGGCCTTTAATAAGGCTTTGAAAGGGGTAGAGGAATTGTCTGTTGGACACAAAGAGGGAAGTCATTCCAACTCAGAGGAGGACATGGGTGAGGGGTGAGTGGTGAGACAGACAAGATCAGGGAATAATGAGAAGGTTAGCATTAGAGGAGCAAAGTGTGACGGCTGAGTTGTAGTACGAAAGAAGCAAGGTGCTTTAAGATGGGGCAAGGTGACTGAGGGCTTTAAAGCTGATGGAAAGGAGTTTCTTTTTGATGCAGAGGTAGATGGGCAACCACTGGAAGTTCTTAACGAGTCGGGAAATATTGCCTGAACATTTTTGTAGAAAAATAATCTGGCCAGAAGAATGAAGTATGGACTGGAGTGGGGAGAGACACGAGGCTGGGATGTGAGCAAGGAGGCAGACATAGTAATCAAGGCGGGATACGATAAGTACTTGGATTAATAGCAGTTGGATGGAGGAAAGGGTGATTTTAGCAATGTTGTGAAGGTTGAAACAACAGAATTTAGTGGTGGATTGACTATGTGGGCTGAAAGAGAGGATCGAAGACAACTCCAGGGTTATGGGCTCGTGAGACAGAAAGGATGGTGGTGCCATCTAGTGAGGCGAAAGTCAGGGGAAGTACAGGGTTAGTGTGGGAAGATAAATGAGTTCTGTTTTAGTTAAGTTTGAGATGATGCCAGGACACCCAAGTAGAGATGTCTTGAAGGCAGGAGGAAATACGAGACTGCAGAGAGGGAGAGAAATCAGGGCTGGAGATGTAGATTTGGGAATCATCTGCATAGAGGTGGTAGTTGAAGTCATGTGAGCGAATTCATTCAATCATATTTACTGAGCACTTACTGTGTGCAGAGCACTGTACTAAGCACTTAATGAGTTCTCCAAGGGAGTGGGTGTAGATGGAAAATAGAAGGGGACCCTGAACTGAACCTTGAAGGACTCCCACAGTTAGGGGATGGGAGGCAGAGGAGGAGCCCACGAAAGAGACTGAGAGGCCAGAGAG
This sequence comes from Tachyglossus aculeatus, assembly GCF_015852505.1. Taxonomy (NCBI): domain Eukaryota; kingdom Metazoa; phylum Chordata; class Mammalia; order Monotremata; family Tachyglossidae; genus Tachyglossus; species Tachyglossus aculeatus. The sequence continues at coordinate 23,527,455 of NC_052100.1, read as the reverse complement.
ATAGGAGGAAAACCAGAAAGGATAGTGTCAGTGAAGCCAAGGTTGGATAATGTTTCCAGAGGGGGATGGTCAACAGTGTTGAAGACAGCTGAGAGATCTAGGAGATCATTTGCGACCTTTGAGAAGGCAGTTTCTGTGGAGTGAAGGGGACAGAAGATAGATTGAAAGAAGAGAATTGGAGGAGAGGAACTTGAGAGAGCGGGTGTAGAAAACTCATTCATGGAGTTTGGAGAGGAATGGTAGAAGGGAGATGGGGTGATAACTGTAAGGAACCATGGGGTCAAGGGAGGTTTTTTTTTAAGGATAGGAGAGACATGGACATGTTTGAAAGCAGTGGGGAAGCAGCCACTGGAGAGTGAACAGTTGAAGTGGTGGCTGGGTGGAGGGGAGAGGCAAGTGTTTTGATAAGGTGAGAAGGGATAGGGTCAGATGCAGGGGTGGAGGGGGTGGATTTTGAGAAGGCAGGAAATTTCCTCAAGATATTGCTGGGAAAGAAAGACAGGAGAGTTGAAGAAGGGGAGAAGGAGGGAGGGACTGAAGAGGGGCAGGGGAAATTTTAGCCAATCCTCCAAGGCAAGCCAACACACACCCTTCCTTCTGTCAATCAGTCATACTTATTCAGCGCCTTCTGTGTGCAGAACACTATACTAAGTGCTTGGGAGAGTAGAATATAACAGAGTTAATAGACATGTTCCTTGCCTACAACAAGCTTGCGGTAAGCAACAGAGCTTACGAATCTACAGTCTAGTCTTCTACCATTCCCTTACTCCTGGGCAGGGAACCTGTCTGCTAACGCTGTTGTATTGTACTCTCCTAAGCACTTAATACAGTGCTGTGCACATTACAAGTGCTCAATAAATACCACTGATTGATTGACTCAAGAAAGTAATTATAATATTCTTGAAGCAGGGAATGTATGTTGGCTTCTGTGGTTCTCTTCCAAGCACTCAGTGTATTGCTCCGTACCCAGGAGGCACTCAATAAATACTATCAATTGACTGAAAAAAGAGATTGTATTTTGAGCAGACATTCAGTAACACCATGATTCTTGCTGCTCCAAAACTAAAGAGTGAAATTTATGATATCAACACTCCCTTTCTCCTTATAACAAAAGAACTGAACGGCAAGTGATCTCTACCGAAGTTGAGTGTAAACTGCTAATTCAATTGTCCCGAAGAACGTTCTCAATATTTCAACTCTAGGCCTGCCCAATTAGCAAATTTTAAGCAGAGGTCCACAGGACGCCTTGGGACTGGTGCTTACAGAGAAAGCTTCTTGTTTCTGGGCTATGTTTGTGTTCCGGTCACTCCAGTCATAGAGCAGCTCCTCTTCCTCACAGTCGTTAATCCACATGATTTCCCGGGAAGTCGCTTGGATGATGCTTTGAAGCTGACGTAAATGATCCATCCTTTCAAAAGAGGATTTCTACAAAGGAATTTCAAGACAGTAGCATTGAAAAGATCAAATGTAAAGCAAAAAACAAAAACAAAAACACAGAAAACAATTAAAAACAATTTGGGTCTCTCTAATTAAAAAACATCATTATGTTGAAAAATAAATACCCTCACAAATGAGGCAGCAGAATTAGGAAGGATCTAAAAGACTACTTAAGTTTCCCTCTGATTGAACTGAATGTAATTGTTGGAGGCTGCAAAGAGAAGGGGAGTTGGATTGCCAAAGAGAGGTATTGACTTACTAAAAAAAAAAAAAAAAAAAAAAAAAAAAAAAAAAAAAAAAAAAAAGACCAAGAACTCATTCCCATCTCAACTTCAACAGGACTAGAAATGAGTTGAAGTTACCACAGTTAAATAATCCCAGAGTACTATAAGGATTTATATTAATGCTTCTGACAAACAGTAAATAAAAGCCAAAAACATAGAAACTAGAAAAGGTATAGAAATGAATACATCTGTTTCTCCTAAGATTCACCTAATACTATGGGAGGTGTTTTCATATTCTGTTGACAAAGACAACCTTCTACAAAGAAAACAAGTCTTACAGTTCTTGACTTTCATTTAATAAAAGGAATTTAGCAGCATAGAAAGTCCACGATGTAAAGCTTCTTCAATTTACTTTCATCTCCCCAAGTTTTACACTTGTCTTCCTCTTAAGTTCTTATCACACTGAGCTAAAAATAATAATTGTGGTATTTGTCAAACACTTGCTAAACGTCAAGCGCTTACTATAAGCTCTGGGGAAGATACAAGATAATCAGGTTGGACACAATCCCTGTCCCAAATGGGGCACACAGTCTAAGCAGGAGAGAGGACAGATATTGAAACCCAGGAAACTGAGGCACAGAGAAGTAAAGTGACTTGCCCAAAGTCACAGGGCAGACAAATGGCAGAGCTGAGATTAGAACCCCAGTCCTCTGAGTTCCACGATATAATGTATTTCACTAAATTTGCAAGGCAAACATATTACTACTACACTTTAAAAGATAGTTAAAAATGCAGTCCACATCCTGATTGAATATGAAAACAAAAACACCCAATGTTCTGCAATGTTCCTTAATTTCACCAATTCCTACAGGACTCAGGCACAGGTTTCTTGCACTATGGAAAAAAGAGGCTTACCAGCAGGTTTTCATACTCTTCCTCCAGTTGGTAGATTGCAGCCTTTTCACGCTAGGGAAAAAAAACCCAAAGCAGGATGGTTACTCTTTTAACCCTTCTGGGGAGTGTTCATTCTGTGGCTGAGAGTGCTTTTTGGCTACAGAGATTTCATCAAAGGAGAATCTTCTGCAAGACTCCAAAGCTCTCAGGTGGCCCAAATGGCTTGGTGACAAAAGGTTTGATTCCTTCTAGAGGTAGGACATCTATATTGTCCCCGCTTCCTTTCATTTACCCCTTTGTGTCTCTCAGAGAAGTGAAAAATCATAGTCATGGGAGCATGATAATGACCAGTAGTGGGTGAGACACAAAATCTGTTCCTGAGTACCTCTGGTCCAGGAGGGAGATGATGGGTTAATCGATGGGGCCAGGAGAGAGGATGACACAGTTGGGATACAATAAGAGGTTAATGTGGTGTCCACACAGAATCAGCTCTAAATTTTAGCGGGACTGAAGATGATTGATCAAGAAACAATTTTAATCCTTAACAATAGGCGAGTAAAACCTTTCCTGTAGGACTGACCTTATTAATGTAATATCTTTCTTATTTTTCACGTCACAGATTTCCCCTTTTGGCTGCCCACCCCAACAGACACTGGATTACTTAACTCAACCACAGTGGTGCCCCAATCCAAGTCAACCCTTATATGGGTTGTGTGTGGAAGCCATTAGCCATTAATTCCAACTCAGATTTTGACACTCTTTAGGGCCCCTATCTGTTTCTGCTTCCTTGTTCGTAAGAATTTTATGAATTTAACAGCAGCCCAGGAGAATGAATGTGCAAACATGGATGTGAAAACCTTTTACTCAAACACAAAGTGATTACTGAAATTGGAAAGCATTTTTTTAAAGAGAACGTTACCAGGTCTGCTTTAATTTTGTCCAGCTGCCAGCGGTAGTCTCCAATTGCATTGTGAACACTTCTGTGACTGCTGATTTGCTGTTCTACTGAGGCTGCATCCACACCCCATGTCACCATATCCATTTCAGCCTACAAAAGAGAGAAAAAGTAATTTTTTCTTCGTTTCCAATCCCATTGCCATTAAGTTTTAATTACCTACATGAATAATCAGTGAATTGCAGATATCAGATGTATAAAACTTGGGAAAAGGGAATACAGAAAAAGAATAATAAAAATAAGGTCTCTTCTTCCTGGTAGATTTTTATTTTAATGGTATTTGTTGCCAGGCCCTAAACACTGGGGTAGATACAAGATAATCAGGTAGGACAGAGTCCATGTCCTACATGGGGCTGAAAACTTTAATCCTTATTTTCTAAATGAGGCAACTGAGGCACAGAGAAGTTCAGTGACTTACCCAAGGTCACACAGCAGACAAGTGGTAGAAAGGGATTAGAACCCAGATCATTTGACTCCCAGGCCTGTGTTCTTTCCACTAGTCCTTGCTCCTTAAATACTTTAAATTCTCTGAACCCACAATGTCCCAAAGAGAGTGCCCTAAAACCTTCAGGATCCTCCATAGTAGAGCTGTGTAAGGCCAAAGTTTCAAAGCTTGACCCAATTTAAGCCCTGCCCAGCCCTAGCCTGATGGTCAGGCTAAAATTTGGGAGCCAACCTTCCAGAACACTGAATTTTTTTTTTTTACAGGCTTAACAGCAGCTGTGATATATCATGATTGGCTTCTTTAAGGGGCTGTAGCCCCACCGATGCTTGACAGGCAATTTTGATTGGGCAAGTCTGTGACTGTGTTCACTGGCCCCTGTACACACACACACACACACACACAATATTTGTTAAGTGCTTACTATGTGCTAAGTACTGCACTAAGCACTGGGGTAGATATAAGATAATCAGTCTGAGGGAGAACAGGTACTGAGTCCCCATTTTGCAGATGAGGGAACTGAGGCCAAGAGGTCACACAGCAAGTGAGTGGCAGAGCCAGGGTTAGAACCCAGGCCCTCAGACTCCCAGTCTCTTTCCATTAGGCCACAGTGCAACTGCCCCACTAAAAGAGCTACTAATGCTGTTGTTTCAGATTAAATCCTTTGCAGGCATCTCAAATCCACAATTTTCATTTTAAGGGAGAAAAATAATCATCTATTCAGTCAACTATATTTACTGGGTGTCCATCCTGAGCATTCTATCTGGAGACCAAGGGTCACATCAACTCACTCTACTGTACTCTCCCACACAGTTCAGTGCTCTGCACACAGTAGGTCCTCAATAAATACTATGGATTTATACATATGTGCATACATACATACATACACACATACTACATAACTACTGTGAGACACTTAAGGTGCTCACTTTCAGCCACTTTCTCCCCCTCTAGACTGTAAGCTTGCTGTGGACTTGAAATGTGTCTGCCAGCTCTACTCTCCCAAGTGCTTAGTACAGTGCTCTGATTGAGCAAGTTTGTGTGATTAAGCATTTTGGAAGACACATGATGCATGTTGTACTGAGCTACACCTATGCTCAGTCAGAGTTGGAAAAATTCCAGGCACTGAAGCCATTTCAGAGTCTGACATTTCAAAGTAACATGGGACTCTAACCCTTATCAGCTACTGCGAGAAGAGTTCAAAGCTCACTGGGCAAGGAAATGTGTGCCAGCATTTAATGAGGTAGTATGACTTCACCTCACTCCTCTAAAAGCTAACCTTGTGAACTTAATCCAGTGTAGGGAATCTGGCTTTTCCTTGTAAATGTAGGAGAAGCTATGCTTATCAGCTGGGCTTTGAAACTGGGTCTCTTGAGAGTGAAATGCAAACTCTGGGGCAGTGGGTTAAGTGAGGGAAGATAAGAAGTTGAGGATGGGAGAAAAAAAGAGCATAACCAAGCAGGTAAATACTAAGATAACTTCTGCTGCCTGTATTCTCCATGGGGACTATAGTTTGAATAGTAAATCAGAAATCAAATGCATTCTAATCTGGGTTTCACAGACTCGCAGATAACCTTAAGAAATATCAGCCACACAGACATGGCCCAGTTAGAGAAACAATAATTCTCACATTCATTAAAAAATAACTGTGGTATTTGTGAAGTGCATACTATGTGTCAAGCACTGCTCTAAGCACTGTAGAAGATACAGGATAATCAGGCCAGACACAGTCCCTGTCCCACACAGGGCTCATAATCTAAGTAGGAGGGGAATGGGTATTGAATTCCCCCTTTACAGATGAGGGAACTGAGGCACAGAGAAGTTTCAAGTTGCCCTAAATCCCACGGCAGGCACGTGGCAGATCCGAGATTAGAATCCAGGTCCTCTGACCCCCAGGCCTATACTCTTTCCACTCGGTCAGACTTTTCCTCTAAAAATGTCAAGGGCCTTTGCTAACTGGGCACATCCTATTAGTGATCCACTCTGATAATACACATTGCCTGTTCAATTGTTATCAATAATATCCAGGGGATTGCCTCTCTCTAAATAGTGCCAGTTTTCAACAGATTTATTCCTGTTCAAAAACTTCAGGACTGAGCCCCAACATGATGAATGAAAGTGTCTGAGATCACTGATCCTGAAGCTCATTCTTCTATTATATTTGATTAACCACCAAAGGAACTATTTTATCTCAGAACTAAAAGCCACACCTCATGTTGCAAATGCAAGGCTAATATTCTTCAGTAGCATAATGCTACACAAAACTCTCACCAAGTGGGGAATGTTATGCAATTTAAGTTAAAGGTTGTTAAGGCTATTATGTTAAGACACTGATAATCCCTGACCCTTAAAACCATGTCAGAACAACTCACTTGCAAATTCTCCCCCAAATAATCCCCCACTGTTGCAGAACTATGGCACTAGGTAATTAGTCGGCATCACAAAATCCCCATGTTCTTCATTATGTATTTCATTTGCCACCTGTTAATTGCAATGGCCAATTACTATTTAAAACTGTATCAGCCTCCTCTCTGATCTCCCATCCTCTTGTCTCTCCCTACTTCAATCCATACTTCACGGCGCTGCACGGACTGTCTTTGTCCAGAAACGCTCTGGACAATGTTACTCCCCTCCTCAAAAATCTCCAGTGGCTACCAATCAACTTACGCATCAGGCAGAAACTCCTCACCCTTGGCTTCAAGGCTCTCCATCACCTCGCCCCCCTTCTCTCCTTCTACAGCCCAGCCCGCACCCTCCGCTCCTCTGCTGCTAATCTCCTCACCGTGCCTCGTTCTCGCCTGTCCCGCCATCGACCCCCGTCATCCCCCTGGCCTGGAATGCCCTCTCTCCCAACATCTGCCAAGCTAGCTCTCTTCCTCCCTTCAAGGCCCTACTAAGAGCTCACCTCCTCCAGGAGGCCTTCCCAGACTGAGCCCCCTCCTTCCTCTCCCCCTCCTCCCCCTCTCCATCCCCCCAGCCTTACCTCCTTCCCTTCCCCACAGCACCTGTATATATGTATATATGTTTGTACATATTTATTACTCTATTTTACTTGTACATATCTATTCTATTTATTTTATTTTGTTAATATGTTTGGTTTTGTTCTCTGTCTCCCCCTTCTAGACTGTGAGCCCACTGTTGGGTAGGGACCATCTCTATATGTTGCCAACTTGTACTTCCCAAGCGCTTAGTACAGTGCTCTGCACACAGTAAGCGCTCAATAAATATGATTGATTGATTAAAACAGAAAAAACAGTAATTGAGCTAAAAAAATAATACTCTTTAGAAACTCCAGTTCCAAAATAAGGTCAGTACAAATTTCAAAACTCAGTATTTTGCTTCAGTCCCACACCAGTCTCAGAGCAACTGCATATAAAGACAACTGTCTACAGAAGTTAGTTGAACAGCACTTCAAAACTGGACTACCTGGTTATGATGTATTCTCCCCTCCTCCAAATATTTTTCTTTTTTTTAAGCACAATCTGGCACACAGATGCAAACCTGACAAAATCTCAAATTCAAAACAAACAATTTATGGAACAATTTCTGATGCAACATATGAAATGTGGGGGCTAAATGTTCCACACTCGCCACTAAGCTAGGCCTTTTAAAAATATATTTATGCAAATAGGCAAATGCTACCAATCTTTCATTCAAACTAACTTAAGTTCCCGGTTTTCACAGCTGCCCTTAAATAAAAAATAAACAACCTAATCCTTTCTGCATTTCCTTTGGATAACTAATGGCCCCCAAGGCATTGTTTCAAGCCCCTCAAACCCGTTGACTTACCTTTTGCTGTCTCATCCACCCCAGACATTCACTGGTGAGCCGTTTGGTGTATTCGTCCCACCCTGAGCCACTCTGACAGGTGTACCCTCCGCCACCCTTGGAGCTGGCCTTCCGAACACGGGGACCACTGATGGCTTTGTAGAGGGCCCTCATTTGCTCTTGAAGTTGAAGCAGTCTGCAGAGGAGAGAGACATAATCTCGCATGAAGAGAGTATTCTGAGAAACAGGTTGACTATGCAAATTTCCACTTTTCTTTCCTGGGTCTCCGCTAATCAATACACTTATAAGACAAAAATCCTGTCTACAAATTTATGAGAAGCAGCATGGCCTATGGAAAGAGTACAGGTCTGGGAGTCAGAAGACCTGGGTTCTAATCCTGGCTCTTCCGACTGCTTACTGTGTGACCTTGACGAAGTCACTTTTCTGTGCCTCAGTTTCCTCAACTGCAAAATGGGGACTAAATCCTATACCCTCCTACTTAGACTGTGAGTTCCATGTGGGACAGGGGCTGTCCAGTGTAATAAACTTTTATCTACCCCAGTGCTTGACACACAGTAAGCAATAAAAAATTTTTTTTGGTCAATATATGTATTAAAATCCTGAATAAAAATCGATCATCAAATTAAGATGGATTGTGAGGGCCTCTCTTTGTGGCCTATTTCCAATGGGTCTTAAATAGTAGCAGTAGTAGTAGTAGCAGCAATAGTATTTTTTAAACATTTACTATGTGCAGAGCACTCTAAGTGCTGGGAAAGAATGCAGAGGTGGGAATTAGAGTCTCTATGCTTAGGGAGGCTCACAATCTAGACAATCTTGAGAACAAGTACAAGAAAACCAGCACAGGACTGAGATTTTTTTAAGGGTAAATAGCTCACATATGTGATCATTAAACTAACTCAAAAAAGAACTGATTTTTGAGAATTCAAGGATGACGATATCTTTATCTGACCCTTAAAATGGAAAGTAAAGTTATCTTAAAAGGAAACAAATGGGCTATTAAGATCACCTATTGAAAACAGAAACCACAGACACTCAACTAGTGGTAAAACATCTCTTGAATTTTGAGGCTTCACTCTTTTCATTCATTCATTCAATCAATCACATTTGTTGAGCACTCCTCTGTGTGCAAAGCACTGTACTAAGAGCTTGAGAGTACAATTTAGCAATAAACAGACACAATCCCTGCCCACAAAGAGCTTACAATCTAAAGGGGATCCTGTTGCTTTATATCTCTTCTGAAACCAGATAATTTCACAGTATATCATAATGGTGTACACCAACAACAATTTATTCCCTCAAATACCCCAGGTACAAATCCCACAAAGATGAACTTTTCCTAAAACATACTTGTACTCTGAACTAGGAAGAAGTGTCATAACGTTAGCAGTAGAATCGAGATACTGAATTTTTAAATATGGATGTCTAAATCTTTCTCTCATCATTCGTGAATGGCATTACCTTTTCTGATAGGCATCACAAGGCTGTCCCATTTGTCTCATCTCTCTGATCAAGCTATCAGTGATGTCCATTTGGTCATTGGCCTGAGCAAAACACTCATCCAATTCTCTGCTCCTACCAAGCTGTATACCATCTCCATATTTCAGCTCCTGAAAGAGATGCAAAATACGTAAATTGCAGCACTTATTCTTGCACTTTCCTTTAGAACCTAGCAGAGTGCTATTTGTACTTCCAGAAGACAGAGAAATGACATGATTTTCCCAGTATCAGCACTAACAAGGCAGCCATTTGTCCTATCTTTTAAGTGAAAGATTAGTTTTCCACTGGTCTGTCCTGTCTTGGGACAATGATAATAATAATAATAGTATTTGTTAAGTGCTTACTATGTGCCAAGCACTGTTCTAAGCACTAGGATAGATACAAGATAATCAGGTTGGACATAGTCCCTGTCCCACATGAGGCTCACAGATGAGGTAACAGGCACCAAGAAGTGACGTGACTTGCCTACGGTCACATGGCAGACACATGGCAGAGCTGGGGTTAGAATATTCATCATTTAAGCACTGAGCCTCCCTCTCCCGTCATTCTTGCCATCACGTTCCAGGGCCCGGATACAATGCCAGAGTTCATACAGACTCTGAAGGGGAACGAACGCAAAGGCTCTGAAGTAGGTGGGGTTCTTTGGGATGGGGTGGGGTGGTGTCCCCCTGAAGAAATGCACTAATGCAAAATGGGTTGGGTGACAGCATCATGTTAAGTTGCGGGTCTGGAGTAATGCATGAGATATAATAAATAATAATGATGATGATATAATAATAATAATGTTGGTATTTGTTACGCGCTTACTATGTGCAAAGCACTGTTCTAAGCGCTGATATCACCTAAATTTCCTTGTCTGGTATTCACCAGGGCCATCATTGTACTAAAAATAAAACTAAACACTCTCAGGGAAGTTTATTGTTTGGGGGCTTTTATTTGCAGAAGAGTCCAGCTGGAGAGCCAAAGAATTTTGAACCAGAAAGTCTTCATCTTCTGTGTCATCTATGCACTTGAGTCTGTACCCTTTAAGCACTCTAGACTGCGAGTTTGTCCTCTAGACTGTCAGCTTGTTGTAGGCAGGGAGTGTTTTTACCAACTCTGTTATACTGAACTCTCCCAGGCACTTAGTATAGTGCTCTGCACACAGTAAGCGCTCACAGCACTTATGTACATACCCCTCTACTTTCCCATTTCCCCTAACTGTAATTTACTTTAACGTCTGCCTCTTCTAGCCTGTAAGTTCCTTGTGGGCAGGGAGCATGTCTATCTACTCTATTGTACTGTACTCCCCCAAGAGCTTGGCACACAGTAAGCCTACCACTGACTAAATTGGTCTTTCCTGGTTCAGTAAGATTACATAACTTACTGATAGCATTCTTATCTCATATTTCAGAGTTACAATTATACCTCTCCCTATACATAAACAATTCCCAATAAAATCCACTGAGCAGAGTTCAGCTGAATAAAGCCATTTGACCCTTAGTGAACAGGAACAGCTTCAGTTGTCGTAACGATATCTATTAAGTGCTGTATGCACAACATAGTACTAACTCTTGGGAAAGAATACACGGATGGGAATTAGACATGGTCCCTGTCCTTCATAAATGGGGTTTCCTCCTGTCAGTCAGTTGTATTTACTGACCACTTACTGTGTGCAGAGCACTGTACTAAGCACTTGGGAGAGTATAACAGACACATCCCCTGTCCAGAGCAAGTGTACAGTCTAGAGGGAGAAACAGATATTAATATCTGTTACAGATATACACATAAATGCTGTGGTGCTGGGTGGGTTGGGTGGGGGGGAATACGGGGAGTGCAGAATGGAGTTAAAAAAAGGACAAAAGGATATAGACAGGGAAGGCCACAGAGGAGAAGTGCCATCAATAAGGCTTTGAAGGTGGGGGAAAGAGTAACTGCTTGTTGGATATGAGGAGGGAGGGCATTCCAGGCCAGAGGCAGGATGTGGGCAAGAGGTTGGCAGCGAATGGGATCAAGGTACAGTGAGAACATAACCATTAGTGTATATCACTTCTGAAACTTAAAATTGCTACTGCTTGTAATAATGATAATTACAGTATTTGTTAAGCATTTAATGTGTGCCAAGCACTGAACTAAGCACGGGTTGACGGGGCAGAGGAATAAAAGAGGGATATAAGATAAGCAGACAGTCCCTGTTCCACCTGGAGCTCACAGTCTACGGGGAAGGGAGAAAAGATATTTAATCCCCATTTTCACAGACGAGGAAACAGGGTCAGAGAAGTTAAGTAACTTGCACAAGGTCAAAGAGCAGGCAAGCAAGGGATCTGGGATTAGAACCCAGGTCTCCTAACTCCCAACCTCGTGCTCTTTTCATCAGGCCATGCTCATGGGCACAAGGAGCCCCCTAAAGTGTTCTACATGAAATTAGCTTGAAACTATCCACATCCTTGTTTTAACTCCAGCTGAGAGTTGGAATTCCTTCAACGAGCCACCAGTTTGAGCTTGTAGAGAAATGAACAGCCTTAAACTGGGGGGGGGGGCGGGAGTGAGGAGGGAAGAACTGAGGAACTAGAGAAGCAGTGTGGCCTAGTAGATAGAGCACGGGCCTGAGAGTCAGAAGGACGTGGGTTCTAATCCCTGTCTATACCACTTTCTGCTGTGTGACCTTGGGAAGGTTACTCAAAGTCTCTGTGCCTCGGTTACTTCATCTGTAAAATGGGGATTAAGAATGTCAGCCACATGTGGGACAGGGACTGTGTCCAACCTGATTATCTTGGTAAGTGCCTGGCATATAGTAAGTACTTAAACAGCATTAAAAACAAACAAAAATACTACGCTTTTGAGAAACACAGTTAGTCTGTGTGGGGAAGAGCACTTGAACCTATCTGAAATTCACAATGGGTAAAAGGGTCAGAGGAGCAGAGAAACAAGGGACATCAAATTGTGAAACAGACCATTCTATCAAAGTAAAGAATTTAGGTGTGACTTTTAGTCAAGACTAACAAGAAAGAGAAGACTTACAGGTTGTACTATCAGCTCAGCACGCATTAAACAATCTGAACAATTCTGCAAGAGTTCCTGAATCGTGTTCTGGTTCTGGTGTCTGGACATGGTGCCACCAGTTTGACTAAGAAAAAGAAAAAAGAAAAAGAATTTCAGTAATAAAAAATTTCAAGCAACTTTTAAAAAAAGGAGTGAAAGTATACCTACACACACACACACACACACACACACACTCACAAAGTGTTGTCCTTCGTATTTGAAAACACCATTGATGATGAAGTTCACCTTGCTGTGTTTAATGTAAAGTGAAACTCGACTTCTCACGCCAAGGTAAAGACCAAAACCAACAAATAACACTTCTTCCACTTGGTGCTACTAAACGTCACATCAATAATTGCCTTCGATGCCAGAAACTTGTGCTTTTGTCAAAAACAGAGTATAATGACTTCACTGGCACATGAAGCTGTGGGTGGTGAAAAATTTCAAATTCCCCCTAAAAAGTATGTGCACTGGTAGCAGAAGAAAAAAAAAGGGTACTAGAAGAGGCATGGGGACAATCTATCCATCAGCAAATGGTACTTATTGAGCACTTACTGTGCACAGAGCATAGTACTAAGTGCTTGGGAGAGTACAATACAAAAGAGTTGGTAGACACACTCCCTGCTCACAACAAGCTGTCTAGAGGGACAAGTAAAAATTACATTTTAGGCCCGCCCTAGTGTAAATATTTTTAAACAACATCTATTTTTCCCCCAAATTAGAAATAATGCATTCTGGAATATTTGATTCGACATGTTTTAATTTTGAAATCTCTGAGATAAGAAAAGCCAACACAGATCATAGGAGCATTCTAAATTAAAGTAGAAGTATGGGATCTTCAACTCTTTAGACAGAGATATTTCTCCATCCGGATCTCAGTTCCTTTTTGGCCCCTTAACCTTTTCTACCTGCTTCACCAAAATCATGGCCCAAGCAAACTTCAGCACGTAGTTATAAATATTTTGTACAAGGATCCAAGAGGTTCCCATGGAATGGCATTTCATCATGATCAGTTCTTAATTAGTACTTCCTCCTCTCCTACAGAGCCCAACAATATGACGAATCAAAAAGCTCCATTGTACACAGGTGAGGATTTTGTTTTTTAATGTGGGCTTGGCTGTTTCTTGGAGTCAGCCCACTGGACAAGCCAGCACTAGTTGAACGTAGGTGAGGTCTCTCTGGCTGGAAACTATTCCTAAGTGATGGAACTGGAGCATTCAGACAAGCTTGGGCAATGTCCCTTAGTGAACAGAACACTCATCAAAAATACACATAAAACTTCCACTAAAGGGGTAAATGAATGCATTGTTCATCTTGGTCAAATTTTCAAGATTTGATAAGAAATGCCAAGTTTTCTCATTATAAACAAGCCACTAATCCTTAAAAAGGATTATGGAAAAATACCGCACAAAGTCATAGATTCCATGATACACTACTGTTCCACTAGGCAAAAATTCTCATTTTATAACACCATCTTGGATTATGTAGTGATCTTCCTTCCTGGTTTCCTAAAACTAATGAAGGATGAAAATCTGCCACACTTTCATCACTTCTTCTAGCCTAAAGAGTCTGTTTGCTGCTTCAACTTGTCCAAAATTCCAAATGATCTCAGAAATACACGCAATGATTGAATTCAAGTTCACAAAGTTTTCTTCAAAATCTTTTCACTGGATTTTTTTAAATCTCAAAGAGGCAAAGAAACAGCACTCTGTAAGGTTGAAGGCTTGTTTAGAATGAATAGTTCTTTCTCATCAAAATATATTCAGGGTGGGCAATAATGAAAGGATTTTCAAGTCAGCCTTGCAATTCCAAGGAGTCATAAAAGAATTGAAAACTTTGCCAACCATCTAAGCAATTTTACTATGACCGCAGTCGAAAGGATCTTAAAACCAGGGGTTGAAAGTTCTAAATGGCGAACTGCTTATGAGTTCAGTCTGGCTGGAGAATAGACCCTGATACCTAGAAACCTAAAGTTCCAACTTTCATTCATTCACTCATTCAATCGTATTTTTATTGAGTGCTTACTGTGTGCAGAGCACTGTACTAAGTGCTTGGGAAGTACAAGTTGGCAACATATAGAAGACGGTCCCTACCCAACAACGGGCTCACAGTCTAGAAGGGGGAGACGGACAACAAAACAAAACATGGAGACAGGTGTCAAGTCATCAGAACAAATAGAAATAAAGCTAGAAGCACATCATTAACAAAATAAATAGAATAGTAAATGTGCACATGTAAAATAAATAGAGTAATAAATCTGTACAAACATATATACAGGTGCTGTGGGGAGGGGAAGGAGGTAGGGCGGGGAGGATGGGGAGGAGGAGGGGAAAAAGGGGGGCTCAGTTTGGGAAGGCCTCTTGGAGGAGGTGAGCTCTCAGTAGGGCTTTGAAGGGAGGAAGAGAGCATGTGCCCCAACTACTATCCCTGCCTCTACCTCCATTTCAACGGGGAATGCATTAGGGAGGAGGAGGCGGGAGGAGAAAAGAGGGGGAAGCAGTCTAAAGTGTACACAGTGGCATTCTATTCTCTAAATGCTTTTACAGAGAATGATTATGAGCAAAGCCAATGTCACTCCCCGGGAGTAAGTTAGGCCAAGTCTTTTCAAGCATAGTGTGGAAAATTGAGATACTTTTTTGGATAATTCAGTCCAACAAAGATATTTTTACCTAAAATATAGCCTTCGCTATGCCCAAGGAGTGCAAATGTATAGCTTTCCAGAGGTTACTGCTGGGTTTGATAGCCTGAAGTCAATCCCAAGCAGGAGGTGGTGACGGGCATGTGCCCACGAGGCTCAATGCACACTGATGGTCCTTATATGATGCTAGGACTTCTACATATGAATGGTTCTTTCACACATGTGACTATGGTAACAACAACTGCTAGCCACCTGGCCCCACCTAGCCAGAGCTTAGTACAGCAGTCTGTGTGTGGTAAGCGTTCTATAAATGCCACTGACTGACTAATTATCCCACTGCTGTCTGGGCCAGAGGACTTCAGATTGGGCCCAATTCATGTAGGGTTCTTGAACTATGCTAAGTATTGAGGTAGCTCTACTAGTATAGCATTGTCCTTAATCAATTGATCAATGGTACTTATTGAGTGCTTACTATTTGCAGAGCACTATACTACGGGCTTGGGAGAGTACAGTATAACAGGCAGAAACATTCCCTGCCCACAACAAGCTTTAAGTCTAGAGGGGATGACAGACATTAACATGAATAATCTGTAATATATAATTTGAAGATATGTACACAAGCATTGTCGAGTTAGGGGTGGGGCGAATATCAAATGTCCAAAGGTCACAAATCCAAGTGTACAGATGACACAAGCTGGGGAAAAGACGACTTAATTGGGGAAGGCGTCTTGGAGATGTGCCCTTAACAATGTTTCAAAGGTGGAGAGAGTGGTGGTCTGGTGTTTATGGAGGGGGAGGAAGTTCCAGGCCAGGAGGAGCATGTGGGAAAGAGGTTGGAGGTAACATGAGACTGGAGCACAGTGAGAAACTGGTGCTAGAGGAGCGGAGAGCACAGGCTGGGCTGTAGTAGGAGATTAATAAAGTGAGGTAGGAAGAGGAGAGCTAATTGAGGGCTTTAAAGCTGATGGTAAGGAGTTTTTGTTTGATGCGGTTTGATGTTTGATGCCACTAGAGGTTCCTGAGGAGTAGGGAGACATGGACTGACTGCTTTGTTGGCAGTTGTACTATTATTATTACTATGATTTATGACATTTGTTATGTGCTTACTTTGTGCAAAACACTGTTCTCTACCACGGGAAAAGGGAAAAGGTCATAAAGCTTGCTGTGACTTCCTAATAAATATGTTCTTTATAAACCCCCCAAATCCTCCCTGTTCTAATTTTGAATTATTCAATTTAAAATACATTTGCTTTGAGTCTAATCTACTCCACAACCTGAAGTCTACACAATTTTTGATCAATCAGCTGAGAAATCTGCAAGTTTATTCTGCATCATGAAGTAAACATGACACAGGTGTTGGCTTTCATACTATATCTTTATAATAATTATCATAGCTTAGTAATGCATTTTCTTAATACAGAAATAATTGTTATTCATGTACAAAGACTCCAAAGTAAGGGTTAGATTTTTCTAAATGTTTTCCTCCAAACAAAAGTATCTTCTAATAATTTGAAGTCATAATAAATATTTTCCCCTCCATGTATTCATTCAATCGTATTGAGAGCTTAC
This sequence comes from Tachyglossus aculeatus, assembly GCF_015852505.1. Lineage (NCBI taxonomy): Eukaryota > Metazoa > Chordata > Mammalia > Monotremata > Tachyglossidae > Tachyglossus > Tachyglossus aculeatus. The sequence continues at coordinate 23,510,989 of NC_052100.1, read as the reverse complement.
TGTGTGCAGAGCACTGTACTAAGCGCTTGGGAAGTACAAGTCGGCAACATATACAGACGGTCCCTACCCAACAACGGGCTCACAATTTGGAAGTCTCCATGTATGTTTTCAAAAGTAATACTGGTGATCATGATAAATGATAGTCATTTCTTTCTCGGGCAGAAATCTGGTTCAAAATTAATTCTTACTGATTATGCACTAGTAGGTAACAACTTTGGAACCCATACACCCATTCCATAAAAAATAAAAGGATGAACACGAATTTTTCAATCACCACATAAAGAGCGACTCCCATTTTAGAAGGGGAAACCAAAAGACATTATTTGCCAAACAACTAAGCTAAATGGAATTCCTAGTCAAATTTGTTCTTTGGAAAATGGAAAAAAAAAAAACCATCTTATTTTATCTTTATGCTCATGGCTCAAAGGGATTCACATCATGATATGCACAACTTTGGGTAAAAATAAACTATTTTACCTATTACAAATGTGTCAAAACAGGCAACTCAGCAAGGGTCTGACTTATGCTCTTTAATGGCTAGAAGGAAGACAGACTTAAAATATCAATAGCAAAGAAAAAAATTTGGGCATACATCATAATTTTTTAAACCATATTGCTGCCTTGAAAAAAACCTCGAGTGTCAAAGAAATGGGACAAATTTTATTTACCTAGTTAGCATCACTACACTCTTTCATGCTACTAGTATTATAGCCTGGCAGAAAAATGCAAGAAAATAAACATTTTGAATAGTAGCCTATTATAAATTACTAAAAGTTTTTTATTCATATCAATGTCTGTCTCCCCCTCTAGACTGTAAGCTTGTTATGGGTAGGGGACATGTCTGCTAATTCCATGGTATTGTACTGTCCTAAACACTGCCTAGTAGGTGCTCAATACCATTGATTGATCAGGAAATGGAACTCAATATTTCAGATGAGCAATGCACTAGTTAAAAAAACAAGTAATTTGAGCTAAGTGAAATATCTGAATAATAGAACAGCAGCTCTTCAGGTTTTTTTTTTACTTGAGTGGAAACATTTTCATATTAGACTGTAAACTCATTGTCTGTAGACTGTAACCTCATCTCTAAACCGCCAGCTCCTCTCTTGACTGTAAACTCGTTGTGGGCAGAGAATGTCTGCTATATTGTATGCTCCCAATAATTTAGCACAGTACTTTGCACACATTCATTCATTCATTGCATTTATTGAGTGCTTACTGCGTGCAGAGCACTGTACTAAGCGCTTGGGAAGTACAAGTCAGCAACATAGAGACAGTCCCTACCCAACAACGGGCTCACAGTCTAAAGTAAGCAGTAAACACCCAATAAATATGACTACCTATTTACTGTGTGTTTACTCTGTGTCAAACACAGTACTAAGCATTTGGGAGAGTACGGCAATAATGATGGTATTTGTTTAGCACTTACCATGTGCCCAGTCACTGTACTAAGCGCTGGGGTAGATACAAGCAAATTGGGTTGGACACAGTCCCTGTCCGCATGGGGCTCACAGTCTTAATCCCCATTTTATAGATGAGGTAACAGACCCAAAAAAGTTAAAGTGACTTGCCCAAGAAGTACAATATAATAAAGTTGGTAGACATGTTCCCTGCCCACAATGAGCTTATTTATCAAGTTTCTCAACTTTGGGATGATTTAAGAGCACTGGCTGGATTAAAGGTGGAGATGGAGATTATTGCCAGGCCTTTAGTCATTAGTTTTGAATCCCCATATACAGATATCATTGGACAGAGTATCAAAGCTGCCCCCACTAAGAAACTTGACGTGACATGGAGGCCATCTGAGTTTAGTAGAAATATGTTCTCTGCTTTCCCCACGCCTACACTACAAGGGAGAGGGCAAAAGCAGGGTTTGACTTCAATGTACAACCTGCCCACAGTAGCCATCTCTTGGGTTGGCTGACTTAACAGATGCTTTAAGTCCCTGCCCCTAAAACCTCCTTGACTGGAAAGACAGGTTGACTCACCAGAGTTGCCCATTTGGAATCTCAGGAAGCATACCCAGTCCCTCCTTTGCCCCACCTTGTAAAGTCAGCATTTTGCTAATGGAGCCTCAGCATTTTCTCCCGAGGCATTTAAGTCATCTAAACTCAATGGGAAAAAAAAAAGGACACCCTTGTTTAGAGTGGCCATTTATCACCTGAATGGCACTTGCTTGACTAGATGACAGACTCTTTTGTTGGTTTTACTCAATACTGTAATAAACAGATACTTTCCTTAAGTAGTATTACAAAAGGAGAAGTTGAAGAAAGGTTTGGAAAGCAGGAAATACTTTCCAACAGGTGTAGAGAAGCACCAGATAATAATAATAATAATAGCATTTATTAAGCACTTACTATGTGCAAGGCACTGTTCTAAGCGCTAGGAAGGTTACAAGGTGATCAGGTTGTCCCACGAGGGGCTCACAGTCTTCATCCCAATTTTACAGATGAGGTAACTGAGGCCCAGAGAAGTGAAGTGGTAAGGTTTTTGTTTGTTTTTTGGGGGGGAGGGAAGTCGGAGGTGGGGGGGGATGGACATAGAGGTATTAGAAAAAACAGAGAATTTAATGTTCAGAGATAGGACTATTCTAACAAACTAGAACTCCATATATAGGGACAAATAAGTCATGTCACCTTTGAATATTGTTTTTAATGAAAGCTGAATCCAAAAGTCTTTTGGCCATAAAGTTCATCACCACATTAGGTGATATTTGCTTCATTTGAACACCAACTCACTGGCTTTGACACAAAGTTTTCCCGGTTTATAAAAATGGATACCAGATTAGAGCTCACGATAAACCATAAACATCTGTAGCAACTTTTTTTCCACTACTCTTATTGAATTATAAAGTTAAAGTGAAGGCGTGTTCTGAGCCATAGGCCCCAAGATGGGAGTATACTCAAAAACAGAAATAACAACAACATGAATTAAGAAAAGGCAGTAAGCTTTTTAATGTTGTTCACCTAATTTCCATGACTATAGAGAATGATGGACAAATGTCAGCACTCTGCACACAGTAAGCGCTCAATAAATACAATTGAATGAATGAAAGGCTGAGACAACTAAGTACATCAATCATCAACACTATTACAGATTTCACTAACTACAACAGACTTCTCTAACCTAAACACTAGGTTTTACCATCAATCTTTGGCTAAAAAACTCACACAGACATCACAGAGAACTGAGAATATGATTTGGCCCTTACTTTAGAATAGTTTAGTATTCACTTTGTCAAATATACTATGGTTAAAAACACTTATAGTTGAAATTTAATTTAACTTCAGAACAGAGTCTAGGTTTATTTTGCTTTCGTTGAAAACAATATTCAAACAGGTGATCAATTGTTAACTTATCAATACACATTTAGAGAATTGGTTTATAGCATAAGGTGGGACATACGGATAGAAAATGTATTTGTTAATGCCTATTTGTCACAAATATCTCCTGATTGAAATCTGACACACCTACTATTCAACTAAAGTCAGCAGAACTAAATTGTTTATAACTAGATACGAGAAACAAATTAGTTTAGAATTTTTTAAACCAGAAAAATCTTCAGTATTAAACTGTAACACTCTGGAAAGATAACTCTCAAAATAAATTAATGTCATTCCTACTGCTAAAAATAGTGGGGAGCATATTCAAACACGGATTTTAGTATTATTTCCTATAACGCTATTAATTCCCCCAGATTTAGCACCACCACCGAAATCTCAACTTTGTCGGTACAGGTTTACAGAAACCACATTACGAGGTCCCAAGGAATGAAAGCAAGCTGTTGCACGTCCAATAATGCTTCCAATTGTGGGCAGATTGCATCAAATGATGTCAACACCTATTGCTGGTGTTATTTTTTTAAAGGGAAATCAAAGTTAAAATAAAGTACTTGCTCATTTGAGACTGTTTTTTCCACCCATAGTAATGTCTTAGTTCTATTAGGATTAACTGTGTTCACAGACAGGACTAGAGTTATAAAAATAGACCACTAGGAATTTGTTTAGGATTTGCAAAATTTAATAGCTTCCATCAAAAAACCCCCTCACTGCTTAAGTGAGTCTCAACCACTAATATTATACCTAGCTTTTAATTGTTAATAAAGTGCATTCTGCAGTTAAGTAATTTGGTATTACACCTTTCCTCTAACTTTTCAAAAATAAACATCTATGTAAAGTTATAAAAAATACTGCATTACTCTAACAGTATTGATCACTCATTTTACAGGTCCTTAAGGGCTCAAACTTTATAGAAACAAAGCCATGTTTTTACATGAAAAAGCAGGGCACGATCTCTCAGTGTAATTTTGAAATACAGGATTATATAAAAAAAAATCCCTGCAAGTTTTGACTAACCGTTCTGGGGATTTTTTAAAAGTATGTTCTGGGTTTAGATTTGGATTTCGCTGTTGTTTTTCCAGAAGGTTTGACTGACATCGTTGACCACTTAAAACACGTCCAAGTAAGAAAATAAAAAACTTCTAGCGTCTCATTCTACGTTCGTTTCAATATTGCTTAACATCTCCTTCCAGGAAACACCTTTTAAATATTCTGGTTAAAAAAGTTAAGGGTGTTTAACATTTAAGAAAATGTTTTGCCATTTTTAAAAAAAGCTCCGCAACAATTAAATTACTCAAGGAAAAAAAATCACACCTATGCAGAATAGAGATGATTAATTTTAGTAATCAACAACCTCCAAAACTGCTGGCGAACCAAAAATCTTCTTGATCGCGTTATGGGTAGGGCCCCGATCCACCCCAGCCTAAGGCGGTGAGGCGGGAGACGCCCAATTTTCGGAAAGTAGCGGGGTGTCCGTCGCAAAGGGGATGATACGGTGAGGCCGTGGGGGCTGCAGAACCAAGTTGTAGACTGGGAAAGGCCCGACCATTTGCCAGCGCTCCAACAAAACAAGGTCCGGGGCGCGATTTCGAGCGGTCCGGTTTAACGACTTCTGCTTTCTCGGGCCGGACCGCCCCTGTGGTCAGCCCCCGCGCCCACCCCGGGAGTGATTTGGGGCCCGGCCCCACCGCTGTTGGGGGATCTCCTGCGGCCCCGACAGCCGGTCCTGCTATCGGGCTTTCTCCCCGTCCTTCCCGTTCCCCTTCTCCACCGCTGGAGAAGGGCGAGGGTCCTACCGAGGACCGCTGTCGGGGGCCGCGGGGGCCGTTGGAAGCGGGCGGAGAGGTCACCCTGGCCCGGGGGCGGTGGCCGGGGCCCCTCCCCCCGTCCCTGGGCGTGGGTTACTGCTGGACTTTCAGCTCGGGCGGGGGCGGGGCGCAGGTGAGCCACCCCCGCTCCCGCCCGGCCGTGGGGAGGGGCGCGGCTCGGGGGACCCTCCGGAGACTGCTTGGGCGGTCGCCTCCAAGGGAAGCGGCGGAGAACTGTCCTTCTCCTCCCACAGCCCTCCAAGACAAAGCCCCCCGTGGGTGTACTTTCATCAGTTCCCCCCGACCCACTGGAGCGCAAACTCCTGGATCGGGGCCACGAAATCGATTGCATTTTCCCAAGCGCCCAGTACAGCGCTCCGCACCCAGGAAACGCATTTTCCCAAGCGTCCAGTACGGCGCTCGGCACCCAGGAAACGCTCCTTCAATCCTGGGAGTTGGTGGCCTGACTCACCGCCGACTCACAGCCAATCCAGCCGTCCTTTGTCCCTGGTGCCCACCCCAGCGGCCCGGAACCCGGGTTGGGGTCCCTCTCGCCCCACTGCCCAAAAGAGACGCCAAGAAGTTCCCCCAAAACGATCGGTTTCCGGGGGTGGGCGGGAGGGGGAGTTGGACGCCACCTCCCCTTGCCCCCCAGCGAGGACTAGGCTCGGAGGAGGGGTCCCCCGGGGCCCTCCTGGGCGGCGAGCCTACAGCCCAGCTAAGGGCCAAGAGCAAACTTTCTCCAACGGAGAAAGCACTTCTGGAGAAGCCGAGACCCGGGGGCCGAACGCCACAAGCGTCCGGTTGCTCGGGAAAACGGAGCCCCGCCGGCCCCCGAACCCGGTCCGATGCGGTCCGGTCCTGGTCGGTCGCGCGCGCGGCAAAGGGACCCCGGCGTCCCGGGGCCCCGGCCAGGCCCTCCCCCGGGAGGGGGGCCTGTGGGGTCCCGGCCACCTACCAGTATCCGTCCGAGTTCTGCTCGGTCCCGACGCACCTCCTCATGTAGTACATCTTGCTGTTGGACCCCCCGCCTCCGCAGACGGTCCCGCAGACGCCGCCGCCGCCTCCTCCTCCTCCGCCGCCGCCGCCGCCGCCGCAGGTCATCTCGTAGCGTAGGTCCGGGCCCGACTCGGCTCGGGTCATCCTGCCCAGGGTGTTGATCCGCGGGTGGGACCCTCCGTTGCAGCTCATGGTGGTGGTGGTGGTGGTGGGTGCTCAGGAGAGCGGCTCAAACCCGAGGCATAAGCGGGGGCTTTGGACGGACGGGCTGGGGGCGCGGGAGCCGGCCCCCGGGGGCACACCGCCCCACAGCCCGCGGCGGCGGCGGCGGGGCCGGAGCCGGGAGAGGGGGCGCCCGGGAGGAGGACGAGGAGGGCGAGGAGGAGGGGGCTGAGAAATGGCGACGGGGTGGGTGCCGGTGTCTTCCCGGGAGGAGACGGCGCTGCTGCTCTGTGACCGGCGTCGGGGCAGAGAGGTCGGGTCCTGGGCTGGGTGGCGGTGTTGGTGGCGGCGGCTGCCCAGTCTCCTCCCCGCTGGCACGGGAAGGGCCGAGCCACACCTAACAGCTTTCTTCTCCTGTTTTCATTTGTTCAAACAACAGCCCCGGGGTGTGGCGGAGGAGGAGCCGCCCGCTCCGGCTCCCCTCCTCAGCGCGGCGCACAGCACTGCACCTCCGCCCCGCCTATCGGGCCGGCCCTTGCCCGCCCGCCGGCCGTCCCACCTGAGCCCCGCCGTGTCCCCGCCCCCCGCCTCTCTCTCCCTCGCTCCCCGCTCCCTCCGTGCCTCCGCCCCCCTGCCCTCTCTCCCCCATTCATTCCGGGGCTTGTTAAGCGCTTCCTATGTGCCAAGCACCGTTCTAAGCGCCGGGGTAGATTCATCATCATCAGTCGTATTTATTGAGCGCTTACTGTGTGCAGAGCACTGGACCAAGCGCTTGGAAAATACAAATCGGCAACACAGAGAGACGGTCCGCTCCCAATCTAGATATAAGGTAGGCAAGGTCAGACGCAGTCCCAGACCCACATGGGGCTCACACTCTTAATCCCCATTTTCCGGATGAGGGAACTGAAGCCCAGAGAAGTGAAGTGACTAGACCAAGGCCACACAGCAGACAACGTGGCAGAGGCGGGATTAGAACCCAAGACCTTCTGACTCCCAGGCCTGCGCTCTGGCCACCAAACCACGCTGCTTCTCACCTGAGTCCTGCCCTGCCTCCTCCCAGAGGGGTTGGCTTCCCCTGTTACCTGAAAAGGGGAAAGGGGAAAGGAGAAATGGAGGCGGGGGGAAGGCGAGCCGCTCCCGCTTGGGAGTCAGAGGTCATGGGTTCTAATCCCAGCTCCACCGCTTGTCATCCGAGTGACCCTAGGCATGTCATTTAACTTCTCTGGGCCTCAGTTACCTCACCTGTAAAATGGGGATGAAGACTGTGAACCCTACGTGGGACAACCTGATAACGTTGTATCTACCCCAGCGCTTAGAACAGTGCCTGGCACATAGTAAGCATTTAACAAATACCAACATTATTATTATTATTATTATCCCGCATCCCGACCCGCAACGCTCGGGCGCAGCCCCGAGGCACAGACCTCTCTTGCTCAGCTGGCTACCGCCCGGGCTTCCCCAAAGCTTAGTCCAGTGCTCTGCACACAGTAAGCGCTCAATAAATACGACTGAATGAAAGCTGGCAGAAGGCAGACGGAAAGGCAGTGCTTTAGATCGTAGGAAAAAGTTCTTCAGAATTGAGGCAAGAGCAGATGTGGTTCAGTGGGAAGAGCCCGGGCTTTGGAGTTAGAGGTCAGGGGTTCAAATCCCGACTCCACCGCTTGTCAGCTGTGTGACCTTGGGCAAGTCACTTCACTTCTCTGCGCCTCAGTTCCATCTGTAAAATGGGGATGAAGACTGTGAGCCCCGCGGGGGGCAACCTGATCACCTTGTAACCCCCCAGCGCTTAGAACAGTGCTTCATTCATTCATTCATTCCGTCGTATTTATCGACCGCTTCCTGTGTGCAGAGCACTGTACTAAGCGCTTGAGAAGTAGGGAAGCAGCGTGGCTCAGGGGAAGGAGCCCGGGCTTTGAAGTCAGAGGTCATCGGTTCAAATCCTGGCTCTGCCACTTGTCATCTGTGTGACTTTGGGCAAGTCACTTCACTTCTCTGGGCCTCAGTTACCTCCTCTGTAAAATGGGGATTAAGACTGTGAGCCCCACGTGGGACAACCTGATCACCTTGTAAATTCTCCAGCGCTTAGAACAGTGCTTTGCACATAGTAAGCGCTTAATAAATGCCATTATTATTATTAATAATAAATGCCATCATTATTATTATTATTATTATCCGGAGTTCTTTTCCGAGTCCGCCAGATCCTTTCCCCAATCCTCCGTTTCCCTTTGATTTTTTAATAAAATGCTTTGTCCTCTCCATCCCCGAGGCTCCCAACTTTCAGCGTCTCTCTCCTCGAAATGGGAACGATCACCCTTCGTGCAAGTAAAATAACACTTGAGCGTTTCTGTGGCCCGTTTTTGTTAAGAAAATGAAGGGTAAGGAGTTTCCCTCCATCCCTTCCCAATGGGGATCTGACTGGTACACTCTAAAAATAATAATAATGATAACAACAATAGCGGTATTTGCTGAGCACTTACTATGTGCTGAGCACCACGATAATTACAAAATAATCAGATCAGATACAGTCTTTGCCCCACAAGGGGCTCACAATCCAAATAGAAGAGAGAGAACAAGTATTTGATCCCTTATTTTACAGATAGGGATACTGAGGCACAGAGGAGTTAAGTGACTTATCCAAGGTCAGGCCGCAGGCAAATAGCAGACTCGGGATTAGAACCAGGTCCTCTGATTCCCAGGCCTGTGTGCTTTCCACTAGGTCACGCTGCTCCTCTGTACCTCGATTTCCTCTATCCCACCCGACCCCTTGCCCACATAATGATGATATTAATAATTATGGTATTTGTTAAGTGCTTACTGTCTGCCAGGCACCGTACTAAGTGCTGGGGTAGCTACAAGATAATTGGGTTGTACACAGTCCCTATCCTACATAGAGCTCACAGTCTGAATCCCCATTTTACAGATGAGGTAACTGAGGCACAGAGAAGTGAAGTGACTTACCCAAGGTCACACAGAACACACGTGATGGGGCAAGGATTAAAACCCAGATCCTTCACAGACTCCCAGGCCCCTGCTCTTTCCACTGAGCCATGCTGCTTCTCCCACACCTTCCCTCCAGCTTGGAATTCCCTCCCCCTTCATAGCTGACAGTCCACCACTCTCCTCACCCTGAAAACCCTCCTAACATCACATCTCCTCCAAGGTGTCCTCCCTAACTAAGCCCTCGTTTCTTCTATCTGCCCTACCCTTTGTGCACAGTAGGCAGTTGGCTGTGTACCCCTCGTCTTATTGTCTTATGCTGTTGGGTCGTCTCCGACCCACAGCGAAGCGATGGACACATTCATTCATTCATTCAATCTTATTTATTGAGCGCTTACTGGGTGCAGAGCACTGTACTAAGCGCTTGGGAAGTACAAGTTCTCTCCTAGAACGCCCCACCTCTCTCTACAATCGTTCTGGTAGTGTATCCATAGAGTTTTCTCGGTAAAAATACGGAAGTGGTTTACCGCTGCCTCCTTCCGCGTAGTAAACTTGAGTCTCCGCCCTCGACTCTCCTCTATGCCGCTGCTGCCCGGCACAGGTGAGTTTGTAGCACATTGCCTTCCACTCGCTAGCCACTGCCCAAGCTAGGAATGGAATGCCTAGGAATGCCTCTGCTTGACTCTCCCTCCTGTAGTCTGAAACTGGTAGAGTACTGGAAACTCTCCAGCTGCGACCCTGAGAGGGGGTGTACCCCTTAAGCACTTGAATATTCACCGCAGCCTCACAGCACTTATGTAAATATCCTTATACTCTACTATTTCCCCTATCCACAATTTATTTCAATGCTGTCTCCCCCTTCAGACTGTGAGCTCCTAGTAGGCAGGGATTGCATCTATCAACTCTGTTGTATTTCATTGATTGATCCAAGGAGTTTACAGTCTACAGGGGAAGACAGATGTTACAGATAGCAAAATACATTGTAGATAGGGAAAATAGGAGAGTATAATGGCATAATATTATTAAAAAATAGAGCACTGTGCCCTGGGTAATCGCAGGGAAAATTCTGTTTTAAAAACAAGCAATAACAATCTCCCCTAATTATTCTACATCAATCTTAGCAGCCCTCAGTTCTTTACAGGGAAGTGATCCAGAATTTGAAGCTGGGCATTCTCCAACACGTGCTCAGCTAAGGTCAGCTATTTTTTCCACCTACTTGTCATTCTCACCATTTGAACTGATAGGGGGTAGAAGCAGATCACGGACATGTATGTCTCTTCCTGAGTGACCTCAAAGATGACCTTCCAAGGAAGAAAAGAACCAGCTGGGAGCATTAGAAATCCTTTCTCCCATATTCTGCTCAATACTCCAAGAAAATTTTGTTTTCATTTAGTTATGGTAACTTGTATTTTCCTCAGTGCACAATTGGCAGAAACACAAAAAATATAGTATTTTCTCAATTTAAGAGTTTGATTTTTACAGCTCCAGAGTGGCTTATAAATGAGAAAATTCTTTTAGATGATAAAGTTCGTTGTGTTTTCAAAAGAAAAAAATGTCATCTGGATAAAAGTTGTACTTAATGAGTCTCCTGCTTGATAATTTGGTGTCACGCTCATTTTTCCCTGAAAATGGTTTATTTGTAGCAAATGAAAAATTGGCTTATGCTTCTGAATTTGCTCTCAGAAAGGCAAAAATATTATCAGGGCTTAGTTACCTGAACTGCATTCAGAATCAATCAATCAATGGTATTTTTTGAGTGCTGTACTAAGCACTCGGGAGAGTTCAGTACAACAGGGTTGGCAGACAGGTTCCCTTTTTACTGAGCCTTTCAGTAGTTAAGAAGGATCAGTCAATTTTGCCCTGTTTCCTCAAAAACTTGGGATTTTTTAAATATCTTCTCCCAAGCTTCAGAACTGGGCTGAAAATTTTCACAGAAATTGTCTCTGTTTCGTATTTAACTGCTACATTTTTGGATCCTGCTGGGGAGATGTACACATCAATAGCTCTCATTATTTTCAATGGATAGAACACACATTTTGTAAACGTACACAGGACTAAATGGTTTTATTCTAATAGTACATGTTCTGTAAATGCAAAGTGATCCTTCTTCCTGTGCCTGTTGATTTGGTTTGACATCACCCTAGTCTGCTGACTCTTACACACAAAAAAAAATAACGATCTAACACTCCCCAGTAGTAAATGTGTTTGGAGACTGAGGGAATAGAAAGCCTGGGAGGAGATAGGCAGGAGAAAGAAACAAGTTACCATTACTGCCAAAATACATTCTCTTCCCCCCCATCACCCTCGCCCAGCTGTAGGATAGCACGTAGGAAGGGAATTGTGCCACAAGTACTGACATGAATTCTCTCTCTCCTCTGGTGGTGAGATCGAGAGTCTGGTCCTTGGGCACCTAAGGGAATTGGAGCCCTGGTGGCGAACAAGGCATTAGCCACCCCAAATGGCTGCCAGGCTGCTCCCAGGAGGCTCTGGAGAAAGGAAGCTGTGTAAAGGACAGGCTTTCAGTCACTTGCCCCATTCTGACATGAAGCTTGACAGCAGCAGTCTTGGTTTTCCCTACCTCTGTCCCAACCACTGATCCTCTGTCCTCCTCCATTTGGGGGATCTGGGATCCCAGGCGGGTCTCAATCAATCAATCGATTGTATTTATCAAGTGCTTACTGTGTGCAGAGCACTGCACTAAGCACTTGGGAGAGTCCGCTGCAACAGAGTTGGCAAGCACATTCCTGCCTCGAAGGAGCTTACAGTCTAGAGTGGGAGAAAAGTCTAGATGGGGAGCGTCTAGTGGCAATCTGAATCCATCAATGGCGGTAGTTGCTTTGCCCCATCTGGGAGCCTGTTATGTGCCCCAGCTGGCAGTACCAGCAGTACCTTTGGATCACTTCCTGTGAGCAGAGAACTAACTGCATGAGGCAAATGTGCAAAACAAAGGTCTGACCCAGTCCCTACTCTCCAAGTAATTACAGTCCACTGCTACCAACAACTCTCATCCAGTTTAAGCCTGACACAGAAGGAAGTTGTGGTTCTCAGATGGAGAAGAGTCATCACACGGTGGTAGAAGTGGTGGGGAGACTAGATGGCATAAGACTTTTGTAAAGGCCGTCAACAACCATCTGCTTAAGACCTTTTGAAGCAATACTCAGAAGATTCAGGAGAATACGGTATATGGATCCATCAGGAAGGGAGTGGCAGGAGTGGCAGAATCGGTTGCTCATATCATCCCATCGTGTTCATTCTGTTGCTATCTTCAGCGTGTTTTCATGAACCCTTCGGGACTTCAAGGAGAGGGTCAAAATCCTTAAGACAAGGGACCACTTCCATGCACTTCTCTTAGGCTCTGATCCTGCAGTCGTAAAATTAGGCAAATTTCCTATTAACTTGTATGAGGTGCCCCAGGTAAGGGCTGCTGGATGTAACCAGAAAGATCGGGTTTTAGAAAGATGTGAACCTACATGCTAGAAGGAGGACCCAAAAGTCTCCTCTTTGAGTTAGATTTTGCTCTGCCATTTTTAGCTAAGATAAAGAATAATAATGCCTAAATTTATAATCATTGGGGGTCTCAAAACCAGGATCTTGCCTGAAATAAAACTCCATCCCAGAAAGCCAACACCTGAATCAGAAGAGGTATTGTGTCTACAGTACAGTACTGTACTTTGCCACAAATTCTGAATTGAAATATTAAAGTCACTGTGACACGATACCATGAATAACTCTTTAAATTCGTGAAAAAGCCATCATGGCACTATGTTCTAGTTTTAGTGAACCGCAGAAAATGTTCTGTCTTGCAAGAGAGGGTGTGGAGAGTTACACGTCAGTCTTGTTAAACCTGACTGACTGCTCCTTTGAGAAGCTTCAGATGCTTAGCAGTTTAGCTTCAGGTAGAGTCAAGCAATTTAGTTCACATCCTTTTCCCACCGTGGGGAGCAGAGAGAATGCCATTTGTCATGTCTTAACCACTCTTTTACTTTGCAGTACTTACTGGGAAGAAACAGTCACATTCATTTACAGTTGAGACTAAGTCGATATTCCAGTTTCATGATTCTCTAAGTAAATACATCATGGAAATGGAAGACCTTTTCATCTTTCAATTATAGTGGGATTTTCCCTAGTTTACCATCAGCTATAGTAATGAATACATTTTAATGTGAAAGGTCTGTAAGAGGGTGCAGTACTAGAGATCATCATTTGAAATGCATTTTAAGCTAACTTTTGAAGGTGACTATGACAGCCATAGTATCTGCTGAGTTTTATCTTCCCCAATTCATATCTACATCAGCCAAGACAGGTGACTAACCAAGGTGAGGGGAATGCTGAGGTACTAATAGTTACTCTCCCCTTCAGATTTACACTGATACAAATTAATGACTGATAAGCACAGACAGATCAAAAAATTAAAAACTAGAGAAAAGTGGGCAGAATGGACAAAATTTTTTCAAAGTTTTGTGTTTTTTTCCCCAAAATAGGCATGAATCAAGTCAAACAGAGTCACTATCCCTGGAGTGAGTCACGCTGATTATCATCTGATTATGAGAATTTAGGATCAGGGCTGAAATTGTCATGAGTTAGCCTCTCCTTGAAATATGTATGGTGTATTAAGAAGGTACATTTGAAATCTGGGTCTCTAAACTAATCCAGAAAAGCTCCCCCCCCCCCCCCCCCCCGCCCGCCCCCGGCCCCCGGTGGAGGCTGAAGCATATGTTAGCACCTTCACTATCCCATTCTCTGTCCCACTTACTTGCTGGCATGTCACTATGACGTTCCAGTAGTGTTCTCAAAAAGTGGATCAAAAGACCAGGGAGAAAAACTAGAACCTCTCTGTTTAGGGAAGAGGTGAACTTCAGAAAAGTTCATGGACTTCTCCAACCCTGGAGTTTCCTTTGAAGAATTTAGTTCCCTGAGATACATTGATGGAAATCCTACTTGCCATTTTGGTAAACTAGAACGTGGGAATTTATGAATTGAATGTGATTCTATTGCCATCCTGTTTTCAGTAGAAATGCAAGGGTTCCATGCCTGCGGTTAACGGGGGAGGTCGCATATGCCATTTGCCCTAAAATCAAGAAGACCACTGCTCCTAAATCCTCAAGCCAAGGAGATGGAGAACTCATCGAATTTGCTCAGCATGCAATATCCCAGTGCGTCACCCCTCCCAGCAGGCAAGCCCATCTGCAGGGGGGAGGAGCTGCTGGGATGAAAAGGCGTTTGTAAAAAGAGCAGGCCAGCCCCTCCCAAGTCCTCCTCACCCCTCCCAGCCTCAGGGGAGATCTCTCTGGGAGGGACCTCTTGCTCTGCCTAATACCTATCTTTCCCCAGGCCAAGGGTGAGGCTGCAGGAAAGGGAGGAGTTAGAAAATTGAGCCTTCTGCTGGGCTTGGCTTTGTCTGGCTTCTTGGAGAGGCCCTGGGGCCTGAGACAGGCTGGAGTCAGCAGGGAGGAGGGACACACTGGGGCTAGATGGACCCAGAAACTGTGCGACCCAGCCACCGTCCCCTGCTTCATCTCTTGCTGGGGGGTTCAGGGTCCAGCCTGCCCAGCCGGAGACTTCATTCATTCATTCATTCAATCATATTTATTGAGCACTTACAGTGTGCAGAGCACTGTACTAAGCGCTTGGGAAGTACAAGTTGGCAACATGTAGAGACGGTCCCTACCCAACAGTGGGCTCACAGTCTAGAAGGGGGAGACAGAGAACAAAACAAAACATGTTAACAAAATAAAATAAATAGAATAAATTATGTACAAATAAAATAAATAAATAGAGTAATAGATACGTACAAACTTATATACATATATACAGGTGCTGTGGGGAGGGGAAGGAGGTAAGGTGGGGGGATGGAGAGGGGGAGGAGAGGGAGAGGAAGGATGGGGCTCAGTCTGGGAAGACCTCCTGAAGGAGGTGAGCTCTCAGTAGGGCCTTGAAGGGAGGAAGAGAGCCAGCTTGGCGGATGTGCGGAGGGACGGCGTTCCAGACCAGGGGGATGACATGGGCCGGGGGTCGACGGTGGGACAGGCGAGAATGAGGCACGGTGAGGATGCGGGCTGGGCTGTAGAAGGAGAGAAGGGAGGTGAGGTGGGGGGGCGAGGTGATGGAGAGCCTTGAAGCCGAGGGTGAGGAGTTTCTGCTTGATGCATAGGTTGATTGGTAGCCACTGGAGATTTTTGTCATCTTACTTGTCAGATGATGATAATGATGATGACTTGTCATCTGTTTCTCTATTGGGAAGTCTGGCTTTCATCTAGCCTGAACCAGACAGAGAATTCCACAAAATGGCACCCCTGACCTCATCCCGTCACCGAGTGCCCAGTGTAACATGGGGGATGCCTCTCGCACGTGTTGTCCGGTATCTTGGCAGGGTGCCAAAGGCCACCTGGTGGTGGTAGCCACCAGGGAACCACTTATTCCTGTTTCCCACAGTCCTCAGGGCCAGCACTCTCCATCCTGGCCAGCAGCCCTGCAGGAGGCAGGCCTGGAAAGTCTGCCTGAGCTGAAAAAACTAAATCCCACTAACTGCAGGAGCCCCAGAGCTCCGAAAGAGGAGAACTGACCCCCTACCCTGCTGTGTGACCTTGGGCGAATCACTTAACTTCTCTATGCCTCAGTTTCCTCACCTGTAAAATGGAAACTAACTACCTGTTCTCCCTCCTCTTTTGACTGTGAGCCCCATGTGGGACAGGGACCACATCTGATATGATTATCTTGTATCAAACACAGTAGGCACATACAACTACCATTATTATTCATGATTGTTCCACAACATGTATCGGTTAGCAGTGAGATGTAAGTAAAAAACTTATTTGTCAAAAACAATACCAAGTGGAAAGATCACAAACAGTGAAGTTGTCCCACCACTTCACTAGGTAGGACATGGGAATAAACTGGATGACAAGTGGATTCCCAAATAGCTGGTGAATGACGAGCTGAAATGGGGCAATGGAAAGCAAGCAGCACAGAGGGAACACTTTAGGAATGCTGCAAAAATAATCTCAGACAATGTGGCATCATAGCTGAATGTTGGGAAATAGCAGAAGCAGGTAGAGCAGGCTGGCTCACTGCAAACGGGAAAAGAGTGGCTGCTTTGGAGCAGCAGTTTTAGAGAGTGTCCTGAGACTAAGAGGCAAAAGTGAAAAGAGCACCAGCCCCTGCAATTGGCAAACAGCTCAGCAATCTCTGGGGGTAGATGGTGTGATCAGGGCCACCAATCCCATAGTGACCTTTCCAATGACACTTGTTCACCTTGCCCCCTCCTAACTCACCTCTCTCCTCTCCTTCTCCAGCCCAGCCCGCACACTCCACTCCTCTGCCGCTAACCTCCTCACTGTGCCTCATTCTTTCCTGTCCCGCCATCGACCCCCGGCCCACGTCCTACCTCTGGCCTGAAATGCCCTCCCTCCTCAAATCCACCAAACTAGCACACTTCCCCCGTTCAGAGCCCTACTGAAAGCTCACCTCCTCCAGGAGGCCTTCCCAGACTAAGCCCCCCTTTTCCTCTTCTCCTCCCCTCCCCATCACCCCGACTCACTCCCTCTGCTCTCCCCCTGGCCCCACAGCACTTGTGTACATGTGTTCATATTTATTATTCTATTTATTTTATTAATGATGTGTATATATCTAAAATTCTATTTATTTATATTGATGTTATTGATGCCTGCTTACTTGTTTTGATGTCTGTCTCCCCCCTTCTATACTGCGAGCCCATTGTTGGGCAGGGATTGTCTCTATTCATTGCTGAATTGCACTTTCCAAGCACAGTACAGTGCTCTGCAAAAAGTGAGCGCTCAATAAATACGATTGAATTTATAAAGAGGATAGATAGCTTTCTGCCTGAAATGGCTTAGGGATCTTCCTCCTCAGGTCAACCAATGGCATTTATTGAACACCTACTGTGGAAGAGCTCTGTACTATACACTTGAGAGAGTACAATATAGTTAGGAGATATGATCTCTGCCCTTAAAGATTATACAGGCTACTGGGTAGATGGATGCAAAATAATTTACAGTTAGAAGAGAAAAGAACACTAGATATGTATGTAAGTGTTTAAATAGTAGGCCTGTACATTGATATGTACAGAAGTGTTGTAGATGTTTGAGTGTATGAGTGTGTAGTTGGGGGGGGGGGTGTGTATGACCAAGGGAGAAGAAAACTTAATCAGGGAAGGCCTCTTGGAGGAGTCACGATTTTAGAAGATCTTAAAGCATGGGGATAACGACAATAATTGCAGAATTTTTCAAGCATTTACTGTTGTGCCAAGAACTGTGCTAAGCCCTGGGGTAGATACAAAGATAGATAAACAGGTTGTACACAGTCCCTGTTCCTCATGGGACTCCCAGACCAAAAGCAGGAGAGAACAGGTATTTAATCTCCATTTTACACATGTGGAAACTGAGGCACAGAGAAATTAAGTGACTTGCCCCAGATCACACAGAAGGTAAGTGGCAGAGTTGGAATTAGAACCCAGGTCCTCTGATGCTCAAGCCCAGGCTTGTTCCATTATCAACTGACAGAGCCCTGCTATCTCTTCCATCCCTTCTTTACCTCACTCTGGCCTTTCCTACCTCCATCCTCTCAGTCTCCCCCTCCCCAAATCCAGCAGACCCTTTACTCTTTCTTCATTTAAAATGGTCCTAAAATCCCACCTTCTCCAATAAGCTTTCCCTGATTAATTTACCAGCACCCTAAGTAGTATAAATCCATCAGCCAGTGCTAGCACTTACGAACTTACTTCTACCCATCCTCGGTACTTTTGAATGTATGTTCATTCACTTCTACAGTCAATTATTTTAACTATTGTCATTGTAAATATTTTTATATCTGCATCCTTCATTAGTGTGCAAGCTTCTTTTGGGCAAGAAACATGACACTTCTTTACATTGTATTTCCCAAGCACCTAATGTAGCATGCAGCTCCAAGTGGGTGTTCAATAAATACCTCTACTGCTACTTATTTACTATAAACTGAAATCCTGTTTTCATATACTGTTATAGACTCCTTCCAGTCTCCCTCCATTTTGCAGATCCTAAGGATCTCAACCTGACCTTAAATTCCAAGGCAGTGTCACCATTATTCTCACCTTGTTCTGATGTAGCACTTTTACAATCAGTTTAATCAATCAATCAATTAATTAATTGTATTCATTGAATGCTTTCTCTGTGCAAAGCACCGTGCTAAGTACTTGAGAAAGTACAGTTGAGTAAGAAAGCACAATCCTTGCTCTCAAGGATTCATTCAATCATATTTATTGAGCACTTACTGTGAGCAAAGCACTGGATCTTACAAAATAGCACTGCCATCCCCTTTTCCACATGCTTATCCATATGTAGTAGTACATTTCTAGTCTTTATCATTCTTTGGAATCATTCAGCATTGCTGTTTTCCAGGTTACTCCCTTCTATCTCATATCTAATTTGAGTTTTCCTTCCCATTTGAATTAATTTCCATTCTGTTGAGTTACTTTGCATCTTGTTACTCTTTCCAAAATTTCAAATTTTCTGTTCCCTCCTTCCTTCCTTCCTTCCTTCCTTCCTTCCTTCCTTCCTTCCTTCCTCTTCCTCTCTTCTTTCTTTTCTTTGTTTTTCTTTCTTCCTTCCTTCCTTCCTTCCTTCCTTCCTTCCTTCCTTCCTTCCTTCCTTTCTTTCTTTCCTTCTTTCTTTCTTTCTTTCTTTCCTCCCTCCTTCCCCCACCAAAGGAATATTATATGAAATAGTGCATTAAATGACACACACAGGGACTTTATTAGAATCCCAGTTTGGGGGATTATGATTTGTAACTGTAAAGTTAACTTACTTAAATTTATGATTGAAACCAGAGTATAGCATTGGCTTTTAGAACATCAACATTGCATCACTAACCACCTGATTGTGGAGAATTAGCTTTCAGGTGCCACCTGTGTGATCTTATCTCCCTTGTACAATATCCAGCCATAATGCTATTAATTTCTCAGCCCTTTTAATATCAAGATGAGTAGATTCTTCTGTAACAAGAAAATGTACTGATGATGGGAAGGACCGATTAGCTGATGTGACAGTGGTTGCCGCCTTATGAGCTTTGAGGCTTAATACTTTTAGTCTAAAACAGCAGGTACCTTCAATTCCTGTTATTATCTTCACTTTGCCTTCTTCCATGCCTACCTAGGACCCTGAAACAAACCTCCCCTCTTACAAACCTTGTTCAATTTCCTTCTGGAACCCTTCACTTGCCCCCTAGCCCTATTCTGGCCAGTTTCCAAGCTTCCAAGCATCAGGAATCATTAATTAAAATTCAGAGGCTTCACATCTCTGAATTTAGCCATCTTCTCATCTGTCATATTTTAAGTCTTTATTATTTTGACTGTCTCAGATTGCCCACTCCTCAGGGCAGAGACCATGTCATCAGTTTAGAGTTCCACAGCCTTGATTAGACTGCCAGAGTTCAACCACAGCTATAATAACACCTCTACTACATCCCCTTCATCTCCTTGTAGCATAATTCTATCTGAACAGTTATCACATCTGTCTGCTTCCTACCAATGTCTGATGCTTATTACACACTAGTCGTTCACCCTCTGGATATTTACAGATTTCTTCTACATTTGTTTTGGTATTTGCATCAGATTTACAGGACCGATGTTTCCAAGCTGACTCCTTTAACCATTTTCTAGGCACATAATAATAATAATAATAATAGTATTTAGTATTTGTTAAACTCTCCTGTGCTGGGCAGTGGTGGCATGGGAGAGAGTCGAGGGTGGAGACTTAACTTTGGGTTTATAGCATAGTGTGAAGGAAGTAGTTAGTGGCAGCTTTCAATCAGTAATGTTTGTTATCATTATTAACAGTAATAATAACTGTGGTACTTGTTAAGCACCAGACAATGTACTAAGTACTGGGGAGGATTCAAGCAAGTCAAATTACACACAGTCCCTGTCCCATGTGAGCCTCGCAGTCTCAATCCCCATTTTACAGATGAGGTAACTGAGGCACAGAGAAGTGAAGTGACTTGCCCATGGTCACACTGCAGACAGGTGGTAGAGCAGGGACTAGAACCCATGACCTTCTGACTCCCAGGCTTATGCTCTATTGACTACGTCGTGCTGTTGAGAGATTATTATGTGCCCTGAAGTTTGGCCAGTGGGAAGAGCACAGTTCTGGAAATCCAGAGACCTGGGTCTAGACCTGGCTCTGCAAAAAGGGGAATATCTACGTGGGCATTCTAGATGGAGAAACACCTCAAGGATTCTGCAAAATGGACAGGCCCAGTAGAAATTTGAAAATGCAAACTTGAAAGGAAGCAGCATGGCCTAGTGGAAAGAGACAGAGGACCTGGGCTCTATCCTGACTCAGCCATATGTCTGCTGTGTGATCTTGGGCAAGTCAGTTAACTTTGGTGTGCCTCAGTTACCTCATCTGTAAATTGAGGACTAAGATTGTGAGCCCCATGTGGGACATGAACTGTATCCAACCTGATTATCCTGTATCAACCCCAGCGCTTAGTACAGTGCCTGGCAAATAGTAAGCACTTAACAAATACCATTTAAAAAATAGGTGGCTGATGCGGTTAGTGAAGACATTAGCAGCTACCGAAGCAACTTTTTGCTGGGTTATGGCACTGGGCTCTGTGCTGTGGTCACTTGGTGTGAAAATGGATCCTGTGGGTAAAACTTTTTGTGTGCCCTTCTCCATGTGCTGCACCCCAGTACTTTACTTCCTCCTGTACTGCATGCCCAGGTGAGGATATGACTGGAATTGTTGAGAGAGGGCAAGCAGGGCTGTCCAAATCACTGTCACAGAAGCAATTTCTTCAAACTGGTTCTAAGACCTAAGCTCACCTGTCATTCTCAACATTCTCACTGCACTAAGCACTTGGAAGGGTACAACTGAGGAAAAAGACATGCTCCCTGCCCTCAAAGAGCTTACAGTCTAATGGGGGAGAAATGCACAGAATGTTTTACAGTGAGGTGAGAAAAGGGAATGGAAAGATGGATAAGTGAATAAATAAGTAGAGTGCCTAAATCTGTAGGAGATTACAGAAAAATACCAAGGTGATAGTTGGGAGGATATGACTTCTGTACACAGTAAGCGCTTAATAAATGTTATTGATTGATTGATTGGGAGCAGGGAAATAAACTGGGGACAACCTCCTGGAGGGCTCTAGAGAGAGCTGTGATCTGGCAGATTTGAAGTGGGAGGAAGTTCCAGGCAGGCAGAAGAATGTGAACAATAAATAATAATTATGGCATTCATTAAGCACTTGCTGTGTGGCCCTGGGGTAGATTCAAGTTAATCAGGTTGGACACCATTCCTGTCCCCCATGGGGCTCACAGGCTAAGGGACTGGAGGTGGGAGAGGTGAGAGTGAGGGACAGTGAGAAGGTTCATTTTGGAGGAGCACAGAGCATGGAAAATAGGAAGGAGTGGGTAAAGAAGGCAGTTAAGTGAGAGAAGGAATATGGTGAAGAGCCATGAAGCCAGTAATCAGGAGGTTTGCTTGATGTAGAAGGAGATCAATCAGTCAATCAGTGGTATTTACTGAACGCTTACTATATGCAGAGCACTGTACAAAGCACTTAGGAGGGTACAATATAGCAGTATTAGCAAACACATTTCCTGCCCATAATAAGCTTTTAGTCTAGAGGGGAGGTGGGTAGCCATCAGAGCTTTTTGAGAAAGGGAAAGATGTGCGCAGAATGGGTTTTAGGGAGATGGTCCAGACTGTGAAGTTCAATGTAGATTGGAGAGAGGAGAAGCTGGAGGCAGTGAGAATCATAAGGAAGCTGATTCAGTAATCTAATCAGGCAAGGATGGGAGCTTATACCAGGGTGGTGGTTGTTTAGGCAGAAAGGAAGGGGCAGATTCAAGAAATATTGTGTAGAAAGACCTTCCAGGATTTAAGGGCCGACAAAGTGAGGGTTGAAAGATCCTACAAAACAAACCAAAACAAAAAAAACCAAAACCCTCTCTTGAACCCATGGCACTCTCCAGTAATCACCCCATCTCCTTCCTACCATTCCTTTCCAAATTCCCCAATCAATCAGTAGTATTTATTGAGAGCTTACTGTGGGCAGAGCACTGCCTGAGATAATCAGGTCAGACACAGTCTCTGTCTCACATGGGGCTCACAGTCTGAGCAGGTATTTAATCCCCATTCCACAGATGAGGAAACGGAGGCCCAGAGAAATAAAGTGACGTGCCCAAGGTCCCACAACTGGCAATTGTCAGAATTTTAGACATGTTCAGTTTAGGCTGCCAGGGGATATCCATGTGCAGAATAAAAGTGATCGAAGCAACTCCTGCTACTAGTCAAATCAGAATTATTACAAAGAAGTCCAAGATAAGAG
Source organism: Tachyglossus aculeatus (assembly GCF_015852505.1). Lineage (NCBI taxonomy): Eukaryota > Metazoa > Chordata > Mammalia > Monotremata > Tachyglossidae > Tachyglossus > Tachyglossus aculeatus. Next base: position 23,488,419 of record NC_052100.1, on the reverse strand, counting down.
AAGTAGCGTGGCTCAGTGGAAAGAGCGCAGTCTTGGGAGTCAGAGGTCGTGGGTTCTAAACCCAACTCCACCACTTATCAGCTGTGTGACTTTGGGCAAGTCAATTAGCTTCTCTGTGCCTCAGTTACCTCATCTGGAAAATGAGGATTAAGCCTGTGAGCCCCATGTGGGACCACCTGACTACCTTGTATCTCCCCCAGTGCTTAGAACAGTGCTTGGCTCATAGTAAGTGCTTAACAAATATCAAAATTATTAAAATTATAATAGCATCCTTAACATCAGCAATTTGGGGCGGAGCCCCGTCTATTGTAGGTAGACACATCCATTACACACTAATATGCAAATTAGTATTCACCACATGTAGCCCTCCTAATAATTTCAAACACTTGGCTGTAGCTTTTGGAAAAATATGTGGAAAGACTTCTCATCTAATCAGTAGGCAGCTGAAGTTTGCAAGGCCACACGGTACATTCGTACTACTAACCAGCTCCTGTCACATGCAAAAATAATTCTGAACAAAGCCCACATAGAATTTCCCACAAAGCCTGCTTGATTTTAACAACTAGTGCACCCGGAACTAGCTTCAGGAACTGAAAGGTGTTGCAATGGAAGAAAGTGACATACTAAGGCATGGATTTGGTTAGCAGAATGTGTGAACATTCTTCCAGTAGGGAGAGGAACAAACTGCAGAATCAAGGGTGAAGTGTTAGAACAAAACTTGCTTCCTCTTTTAAGAAAATGGAAAGAAAGAAATGTGATCAAACCTGGAAAATAATTTTGCAGGAGGCACTTCAGATCCTTCTTTATTGGAGGTACGATGAATCAGATTGTCACCCATTTTGAAAGCTCAGCAATTTCATTTAGTGCCGTTGTAAGCAGTTGTGGATTTTGCAAGACTTGTGATAGGGCCTGTCATCATAGGCCTTTTGGGAACCAAACCCACTGACCCAACCTTAGTGCCAAGCCACAAGACCCAGAACCTGAAAAGTCTCTGGATATAGGGGGTATGTCATGGTCAGGGGGAGGGATTTAATTGCCAACAGGTAATTAATTCCCATTTTACAGATGAGGAATTGAGGCACAGAGAAGTTAAGTGACTTGCTCAGGGTCACCTAGCAGGCAAGTGGTAGACCTGAGATGAGAACCCAGGTCTCCTGATTCCCAGTCCTGTGCTCTTTCCACTAGGCCACGTTGCATTAAGACCTTTTAGGGCAGAGGTTGGCCCCAAAAGAATGCTCCTTGTCAGGATATCGTACTTCTTTTGCCACTGGCCTCAGGAGTAAGATATAGCGAAATCAGTGACTCTTATAGCAATAGTAGAAGTAGTAATAATAGGATTTATTAAGTGCTTGCTGTGCGTATAGCATTGTATTAAGTGATGGGAAAGTATGTAGAGGCGGGAATTAGACAAAGACTCTGTCCCTTGAGGTGCTCACACTCCATGAATAAAGGGTAGGAGGTCTGGAGATGGACACATCAGGAGCAATGAAACCCTACTTCATTCATTCATTCATTCTTTTAATCATATTTATTGAGTGTTTCCTGTGTGCATAGCACTATACTAATCGCTTGGGAGAGTACAATATAATAGTAAACAGGTACATTCTCAGCTCACAACATTAAAACAGTTTAAGAGACAAGAACAAACACACAATATGCAAACTTCAAACAAAATTCAGTAGGGAGCTGTGGTTAGAGGAGCAGAACTTCTCTTGGTGATTCTGCAAATACCGGATATTTCACTCGGGTGGGGGTTGAATAGGGGCTGAGGAGGCAGAGCAGTGGCTTTTCTACCCGGCCCAGGGTAAACAGAGCACGCCGGGGGCCTGCAGGGAGTTCCTCAGCAGCGGTGGGTGGGCCGAAGGCCTGCAGGGCCACAGAGATGTTGAAAGCCATATCTCCCAAACCCCACCAATGCTCTCTGCCCTCCAGACTTCTAAGCTTCCCGAGAGGTTTCCTTTCACACAGTCCTAATAATCAGTCTTTTTCCTCTAGACAGTTTACACTTTGTCTCTTCTAACCACTTTCTCCCACCGTTGCTCTGCCGTGATTTGAGAAGCAGCCTAGCCTAGTAGAAAGATCCGGGGTCTGTGAGTCAGACGATGTGGGTTCTAATTCCAGCTCTGCCATGTGTCTTCTGTGTGACCTTGGGTATGTCACTTAACTTCTCTGTGCCTCAGCTTTCTCACTGGTAAAATGGGGATTAATCCTCCTCTCTTCTACTTAGACTGTGAGCCCCATGTGGAACGGGAACTGTGTCCAACCTGATTAACTTGTATCTACCCCAGTGCTTAGAGCAGTGTTTGGTACATGGTAAGTGCTTAACAAGTTCCAAAAGTATTATTATTATGATTTCCCTCTTTCATCAATTTCCCCTGACAACCTTTCCCCTAACTCTCCCTTTATCATCCGTTTCATTTGGTCCCTATGTTCACCCCTTTTTCTCTGGTTCCTGTTTTCAGTGAAACCCTCCTTCTTTTCCCTGATTCCTGACCTCTTCCACACACTGCTGGTGTTCCTGCAAAGTTCGTGAAGTTCCCCTGTTCTGCCAGAGTTGGTGAAGGGCCTCTTTTAGCTCAAGGCTTGTTTTCCACCAGCTTTATCTACCTGAATCCTCTCATTTGACTTGTTCTGGCTCTTCACTTCCAATTTTGTGAGACTACCCAGAGCTTTGAAAAAGGCCCTAGGTTAGGCTGAAAATAGCACATTGTGGGGGACTGGGACTTGGAGAAATGCTGGATCTTTCTGGAGGCTTTGAAAACCTCAGGGAAAATCAATCAATCAGTCATATTTAAAAAACAGATAACTCCCAGATTGCAAAATAGACTTTGACTTCTACTTCTACAGTCCGGCATCCTGGTGGGCTTCCCTGGGATGAGGGGCTAGGGAGGGGGTTCTCAATTACTCTAGAGAAGACATGGAGGCTAGAATAAAAATGCACCTGAAAGAAGTGAAAGGCACCTAGAGTTTCTCCACCCACCCAATCCTCACCTCTCCTGAGCTGTTAGGGCTCCTGATTGAAGGCAGGAATCCTTCCATCCTTCTCTCCAAAATGGTGTTCCTTGGCTGGTATCCTGCCTCCTCACCTTTTCCTCTCCTCTACCCGATCCACTTCCACCCTTATCTGTTAGGGGAACCCAGCCTCTCACAGACTGACAAGGGATGAGGTTAGAAGTGATTCCAGCACTTTAGCTGAACTATCCAAATAATTTGCAAGGTTTTTCACAGTCTGTGGTGCAGCCACAGTGAAAGAGAAATAAGCTGAGGAATTAATAGAAAGAAATTCAACACTGTAATTAAAATGCTACAACTTTCTATAATAATTTCCCATTTCACACATTCACCACAGTTCTGAAAGTTCCCCAGGGAGATTCTCCCTGGAATAGCAGTCACAGAACTGGAAGGAAACTCCAGCTAAGGTCCTTTAGTCATCCTGTTGCCCCAGGCAAGGCAGACCTAAAGCTAAGCCAACCCAGACAGATAGTGGTTTGGTCTGGGGAGATCCCACAACTTCCTTTAGATATGCATTCCAGTGTCTTGTTCCCTTCAAGACAGGAAGTTTGTTGCTGCGATTTGAATGCATTTCCTCTGGTTCAGTTGTCATTCATTCATTCATTCATTCAATTGTATTTATTGAGCGCTTACTGTGTGCAGAGCACTGTACTAAGCACTTGGGAAGTACAAGTTGGCAACATATAGAGACAGTCCCTACCCAACAATGGGCTCACGGTCTAGAAGGGGGAGACAGACAACAAAACAAAACATGTGGAGAGGTGTCAAGTCATCAGAATAAATAGAAATAAAGCTAGATGCACATCATTAACAAAATAAATAGAATAGTAAATGTGTACAAGTAAAATAAATACAGTAATAAATCTGTACAAACATATATACAGGTGCTGTGGGGAGGGGAAGGAGGTAGGGCGGAGGGGATGGGGAGGCGGAGAGGAAGAAGGGGACTCATTAGACATGGAGAAAGATACAAAGAGCACTGAGAAACCAAGCAACCTACTATCAGAGTATTAGTTCTAGTGCTTCCAGAGTGTTAGCACTTAGAACAGTGCTTGGCACATAATAAGTGCTTAGCAAATACCATAATAATAATTATTATTAAGAGTATCCCTTTAACTTCCTGCCTGATGCCCCCAGATTATTATTATTATTGCTACAAATAATAACAATAATAGTTAAGTGCTTACTATGTGTCAAGCACTGGGGTATATACAAGATAGTCAGATTGGACACAGTCCCTTTCCCACATGGGGCTCACAGTTTAAGGAAGAGAGAGACATATATTTAATCCCCACTTATAGATGAGGAAACTGAGACAAAGAGAAGTTAAATCAATTTTCCAAGGTCACACAGCAGGCAAGTGGTAGAGTACGCCGACTCCTAAGCTAATTCTCATTCCACTAGGCTACACTGTTCTGCTATTTGTCTACTGTGGGACCTTAGGCAAGTCATGGCATTTCTGCACCTGTTTCCTCATCTGTAAAATTGTGCTTAACATCTGTTCTTCCTTCCCCTTAGACTGTGTGTCCTACATGGGTCAGGAATACATGATTGTCTTGTATCTACCCTAGGGCTTAGAATAGTGCTTGATACCTAGTACGTGCTTAACAAATACCACAATAATAATAATTATTGCTGTTGAAACCAATCTACAGAAGTAGGAGGAGTCATTCATTCATTCAATCATATTTATTGAGTGCTTATTGTGTGCAGAGCACTGTACTAAGCGCTTGGGAAGTACAAGTTGGCAACATATAGAGACGGTCCCTACCCAACAATGGGCTCACAGTCTAGAAGGGGAGACAGACAACAAAACAAAACATGTGGACAGGTGTCAAGTCATCAGAACAAATAGAATTATAGCTAGATGCACATCATTAACAAAATAAATAGAATAATAAATATGATTCAGGTAAGATTCGGCCTCTTCTGTCCATGAGGAGGGGACTGTATTGTTTGAAGTAGCCTCATCTCCTGCGGTAGCAGGGGCTATAATTTCGGGGGCAATTGTAGCAGTGGAGGAAGCTGCTCTACCCTATTCAACCCCCTGTTCTCAGTCTGGGACGCAGCTCTGGGGTTCACGGCAGCCATCAGGCTGTGGGATCTGGGATGCCGATTGACACAGCCTGCCAGCTCTTGCCCTGATATGGGCATTGGCTAGGGACTGACTGGTGAGAGGATTCTTGTGTGGACCCCAGGGTAATCCCACTCCCTGCCAAAGGTGCAGAGCCATGAGGTAACCAGGGAATAAATTGTGGATCTGACTGAAGGAAGGGAGCTGTACTCATTCATTCATTCATTCTATCATATTTATGGAGTGCTTACTATGTGCAGAGCACTATACTAAGTACTTGGGAGAGTACAATATAACATCAGACATACTCCCTATCCACAACGAGCTCACAGTCTAGAGGAGGAGACAGACATTAATAATAATAATAATAATAATAATGATGGCATTTGTTAAGCACTTACTAAATAAATACATTACAGATATATACAGATACATACACATGTGCTGTGAGGAAGGGAGGGAGGATGAACAAAGGAGCAAGTATAAGCTGTTCAGAAAGGAGTGGGAGGAGAGGAGAGGAGGGCTCAGTCAAGGAAGGCTTCCTGGAGGAGATGTGCCTTTGATAAGACTTTGAAGTGGGGGAGAGCAATTATCTGTCTGATATGAGGAGGGAGGGAATTCCAGGCCAGAGATAGGATGTGAGTGAGAGGTTGGTAGTGTGATAGACAAGCTACAAAAATAAACAGTGACATTCCCTGCCTACAGTGAGCTCACAGACTAGGCTTGTTCTATCCAAGCAGCCTCCTCCTCCACCACATCTGGCAGGGCTCTGCCCTGAGCCCCAGTCACCAAAGCAGAGACCACCTACATCTCTTGATGTCTGGGATCTTAGACAGTCTGGTTTGAATTCGTTAACGTTTCTCCTTTGGACTCTCCACTTCAAAAAAAAAGGGGGGGGGGCGGTATTGGCTAATCAACCAAGTTTTGCCAAATAGGCAGATTGGAAAAGACCAGCTCCTAGCTGCTCTTTGACTACTTGGTGCCTGAAATTTTAAACTTTAGCTCTTTGCTGATTCTTCCTCCTGCTGAAGTCAATGGGAGTTGCATACACCTAAAAGAAATCTTCACACTCCCCAATTCCACAGATTACCAAACAAAGCTGGGTAATCAACCCTCCTGGTGAATGTCAAATTTTTTCTCCCCCACTCCATTTTCCTCCTTTCCTATCTCCTCTGTCTCTTTTCTCCCCCCACCTCCATTGTTCTCACTTCCCTTCTCAGTATTTCTCTCTTCTCTCTGCTTCTTTTCTTTCTCATTATTTTTCTTTCTCCTGGCTCCCTCATCTCTCTTCCCTCTCCCCTCTTTCCCCTCTCCTTCACTCTCTCTCATCCCCCCCACCCTTTCTCTCTCTCTTTCCCATTCTCTATTTCTCTCTTTCTTCCCCCCCACCATGCCCCTTTCCCTCTCTCTTTCTCTCCCCCCTCACACTTCTTAGGGAACACCTTGAAATAAAGCCCGTGCAAATCACAGCACGAGAGAGTCAGCTGATCATTTTCATTGAGTTAATTTTATTAGCAGTCATCCTTGGGACTCTTGTTCTAACTCGACCTGCACAGTTGGTGCAGGCAGGAATACATTCCATTTGAAACTCAAAACCACTGGCCGGGGCGTAGCTTCCCTGGGCGGCAGCCACCAATGAATCACACCTGCACTGTGTTCATGGAAACCCTACCCAAAGGCGTTCCCCTTTCTCTGCTCCCCTGTTTCTTCCCTCTGCCTCCACCCCCTACCTCCCCACATTTTGGCCTTGTTGCTCCTTTGGTTCCCCGGGAAGTGGAATAGCTCAAATCACTACTCAGTTGTTCATGCATCACCTTGTTGGAAAAAAAAAGCCTGCTTGGGTATCTTTGGAGTAAGAGAAGTTTCAGCAGTGGACAGTTAGGTAGGTCTGGATCAGAGAGCTGCAACAGGCGCTGGGCCATCCAGTACTCAAATCATATCAATAAACCAGTGATTTGTTCTCTAAACCTGCAGTGCTGGGCTTGATTAGTGGAAAAGTAATTCAACCTGCCTGAAAAAAACAGGGATGGTGCCAGGAATTAAGTGTTGACTCTTGAGGTTTAAAGAACTCCATTGTTCAGCTCACCAGCCCTCTGTTTCCGAAGGTCTTCTACCGTGCCCAGTTGCACAGTGGGGAGGTGGAGCCAGGGCTAATTGGGATTCCAATGCATTTATAACTGAGTTCTGTTTTTATGAGGTGCAGGGCGGGGCCTGCCCATAAAAATGGACTCAGAGTTTCCCAATGGCTCAGTCACTCATCAGGTCAAAGAGTCTCTCTGCCTGTCACGAGATGGGAGTGACCCAAAGCCAGAGTATTGGGAATCAGGGGAGGAGCGGGGATGACTGGAGGTGATCTCAGAAACTACCCAGGAAGAAAAATGGGATGCAGTCCATTGTCAGGGGTGTTTCTGGAATTCCCTGCAGTTGACTGGGCTGAGGGTGAACACTGCTTTAGTTACTAGAATGGCCTGGCATGCAATTGGGAGAATTAGATGGAAACATAATAACAATAATAATAATAATGGTATTCGTTAAGCACTTGCTATTGTGCCAGGCACTGTACTAAGCACTGGGGTGGATACAAGCCAATTGGATTGGACACAGTCCCTCTCCCGCATGGGGCTCACAGTCTCAATTCCCATTTTACAAATAAGGCAGAGGCATAGAAAAGTGGCATAGAGAAGTGAAGTGAGTTGCTCAAGGTCACAAAGCAGACAAGTGGTGGAGCTGGGATTAGAACTCATGACCTTCTGACTCCCTGGCCCATGCTTTATCCACTACGCCAAGCTGCTTCTCTGGCATAACTTCCACCATGAAAGATTAGAATATCCTTGAGCAAGAAGGGCAGTCAGAACTCTGTATTCTTATAAATTGCTATTTTTAACATGAACTAAAAGGAAATGAAAACTTTAGGGAGCACAGAAAACCCAACCCTATTTACCCTATTAAACATATTTTCTCCTGTGGCTAAAAATCTATTTGATTTCAAAATGAGGTAATGTGTTTTGGATTTTTTTTTTTGCCACTATTCCAGACTGATACCAATGATCTTGGCTTATGCAACTATTTTGCTTCTAAGCATTTTATTAAACATTTAAATTTACAGCAAGGTCTTGAACAGAAAATGACAATCTCATATAGGTTATGGGAAGACTCATTCAATTAGCAAGTCAGAGTATGGCCCAAACATTGTTTAAAAAAATGCTCGACGTACAAAATAGAGCTGCTGGCTTTCACCTAACACTTGGGTACTCAATCCTCCTATTTTGCCCCCAACCCCATAGCACTAGTGTTCATATCTTTAAACTCCATTGATTCCCCCTTATCTGTAATTTATTTTAGTGTCTGCTTCCCCTACTAGACTGTAAGTTCTTTGAGAGCAAGGCTCACAACTACCAACTCTATTGTACTCTCCCAAGTTTTTAGTATAGTGCTCCATACAGAATAAATGCTAATAAGAATAGTAATAATAATAATGGTATTTGTTAAGCACTTACTACGTGCAAAGCACTGTTCTAAGCACTGGGGAGGATACAAGGTGATCAGGTTGTCCCACGGGGGGCTCACAGTCTTAATCCCCATTTTACAGATGAGGTAACTGAGGCTCAGAGAAGTTAAGTGACTTGCCCAAAGTCACACAGCTGACAGTTGGCAGAGCCGGAATTTGAACCCATGACCTCTGACTCCAAAGCCTGTGCTCTTTCCACTGAGCTATGCTGCTTCTGATAAATACTATGCCAATTGATTGATTGATTGAGAAGCAATCAGCAAGGATAGGACTATCTTCTGGGAAAACATGTAAGCAAAGTTGTCTGTAGAAGAGTAAGGGCAGTGCCCCTTGTTGTGAGCTTCCCCCATAGGGGTGTGGGAGTAGAATTTGGGAGTTGTGGAGTGACAGGTTCAATGGGGATGGGAGAAAAACAGAGGGGAAAGGAAGGGAGAGGACGGGAACTGGAGTGTTCCTTCATTAACATCCCTGAAACTTTCCTTAACCACCCTTGGGCTTCTGGGGCCATGGGCCGCACACCAACTGCCTTCGAGAAAATTTCCAGACATGCTCTTGCTAACTGTAGTAAATTTACATACTGAGATGTCACCTTGCTATTCTAGGAACAAATATAAAACATGCATGCCTTAATGAGAGAAGACTCTGACTGTAGTATCCTGAGGAAGAAAGGTCACAGTCTAATCATAAATCTGGAGAGATCATCTAACCCATCTCCCTACATCTGGACAAAGTCACAGTCAAATTAATCCAAAAAGACTCTTGAAAGCCTCCAGAGAAAGAGATGCCTCAGTCTTTCTTGGACAACATGTTCCAGTGCCCTTAGTCATTCTTTCAATCATATTTATTAAGCACTTACTGTGTGCAGAGCACTGTACTAAGTGCTTGGGAAAGTACAATACATGTCCCACATGGGGCTCACAGTCCTCACAGTAGGAGGGAGAACCGGTACTGAATCTCCATTTTACGATGAGGAAAGAGAAGCACAGAGAAGATAAGTGACTTCACCAAGGTCACACAGCCAGCAACCAGTGGAACCAGGATTAGAACCCAGGCCTGTGCTTTTTCCACTGTGCCATGCTGTTTCTCCATGAATGCAAAATCCCCTTGAAACCTGAGTAACAGTGGGAACCTAAACCAGATAAATGACCTCCTAGGATTATCTTCCAGACCGAGGCATATTGCTGGGGTCTGTGATGCTGCAAAATTCATTTTGGCTGAACAAACAACCTCTCTCACGAGGCTGAGAATAATGGGTTCAGAGAAAAAGTGGATAAAAGCAATGAGAAATGCCTCTTTGCAAGGTCCTTTCCTTAACACCTGACAGGGTGGAAGTTATGCCACCAGCCAAAAGACACACAACTATTTACTGAATGCTCATAGGGTGCATGGATCTGAGTTATTATCATTATTAATAATGATTAATTATCATTATCAATAATAATAGTACTTACTGTGTCAAGCACTGTTTTAAGTGCTTGGGTAGATACAAGTTAATTAGGTTGGACACAGCATCTGTCCCACATGGGGCTCACACTCTTAATCCTTATTTTACAGATGAGAGAACTGAGACCCAGAGAAGTTGTGACTTGCCCAAGATCACACAGCAGACATGCGGAGGAGCTGGAATTAGAACCCAGGTCCTTCTGACTACCGGGCTCATGCTCTATCCACTAAGCCATGCTGCTTTCCTTGGATACTTAGATTCTTGCTTCTCCTTAGATAATTGGAGTACATATAAAACCGTAGATACAATGCCCTCACTATACAAGTTTCTCAAAGGGGAGACAAGACAGATGAACCTACAAACATAAATATATCATTACAATAATTACAGGAATGAGTTGATGGGAGGATAAATAATAATAATAATTATGATACTCATTAAGCACTTACTATGTGCCAGGCACAGTACTAAGCACTGGGATAGAGACAAGATAATCAGATTGGACACAGACCCTGCCCTGCATGGAGCTCACAGTCCAAACAGGAGGGAGTAGGATTTAATCTCCATTTTACAGATTAAAAAATTGAGGCACAGAGAAGCTAAGTGACTTGCCCAAAGTCACTCATCAGACAAGGGGTGAGCCAGGATTAGAACCCAGGTCCTCTGCCCCCCTTAAGGCCCATGTTCTTTTCAGTAGGTCATGCTGCTTTCCATGGGTCACTGGTGTTAAGGGAAGTAGCAAGGCCTCGTGGATAGAGAGCACAGGCCTAGGAGTCAGAAGGACATGGGTTCTAATTCTGGCTCTGCTACTTGTCTGCTGTGTGACCTTGGGAAAGTCACTTCACTTTTCTGTGCTTCAGCTACCTCATCTGTAAAATAGGGATTAAGACTGTGAGCCCTATGTGGGACATGGACTGTGTCCAACCCAATTACCTTGTATCTACCCCAGTGCTTAGTACAGTACCTGGCCCTTAGTAAGCATTTAACAAATACCAAAATTATTATTATTATTATTCATAGTAATATATTGGGCTGATCAGAGAAAACTTCCTGGCAGAGATTAGCCTTATTCTGTGAAATAGTAGTAGTAGCATTTATTGAGTGTCATCATCAATCGTATTTATTGAGCGCTTATTGTGTGCAGAGCACTGTACTAAGTGCTTGGGAAGTACAAATTGGCAACATATAGAGACAGTCCCTACCCAACAGTGGAGTGTCCACTTGGTGAGGTGCACTGTACTAGGTGCTTAGAGATTACAGATTAATGAAGTGACAGATTCCCCTGCCCAGAAGGAATTTACATTGCAATGTGGGGGAGACAAGCATAGAAATATTTACTAAAGCATAAGCCAACAACAGGAAAAAAAAATAAAGCATGATAGAATTAAGGCATTCACTTTCTACCTCATCTCCATCTTTCAGAATTGGCCTTGGCAGAAATCTCCCTCCTCTTCCCCCACCCCCCACCCCCCCACACACACACAAAAGAAGAGAGAGAGAGGAAAGGGAGTTGTGAAGAAGGTATCCCAGTACAGGATCCTTAAACTTTGGCCAATTCCACTTTGATGGGAATAGAAGGTGACTAAATCCCAGGACTCAGTGGCTTCAGCCAGTGTGGAAAGCTGCTTTAGACTGATTAAAGTGCCCTTAGTGGAAGTTACCATAGATATGGATCATATCCTTTGCCTAGGGCAGCCAGGGCTGCAGTTAACTCATTGGACTTCAGAAAGCACTAGCCAGGCCTTTGGGGACTAGGTGAACCTGAAGAAGAATGAATACGGATGTGACAAGACTGAAAATTTGTGGAAAGAATGAATTCATTCAATCATTCAATCGTATTTATTGAGCGCTTACTGTGTACAGAGCACTGTACTAAGCACTTGGGAAGTACAAGTCGGCAACATATAGAGACAGTTCCTACCCAACAACGGGCTCACAGTCTAGAAGCCCACTGTTGGGTAGGGACTGTCTCTATATGTTGCCAACTTGTACTTCCCAAGCGCTTAGTACAGTGCTCTGCACACAGTAAGCGCTCAATAAATATGATTGATTGATAGAAGACGGGCTCACAGTCTAGAAGATGTGGAACTGTCAATAACACTGTCTGACCACACTTCACTAGGTGCCATAATACACCAGGAAATCAATCAATCAATCAGTGATATTTATCAAGGATATCTATAAAAATATGCATATACATGTGTATACAGCATGAATCATCTATCTCCAGACTGTAAGCTCATTATGGGCAGGGAACATGTCTGCTAACTCTGTTGAATTGTACTCTCCCAAGAGCTTAGTACAGTGCTCTGCACATAGCGCTCAATAAATACTTTGATTGATTGATTGATATACTGTGTGCAGAGCACTGTATTAAGCACTTGGGAGAGTACAACAGAGTTAGTAAGTGAGTTCCCTTCCCACAAGGAGCTGATAGTCTAGAGGAATCACAAAAGAAGCAGACACTGTCTGTCCTCAAGAGATCTTATAATTACACTCAACGATCCTGGTGGAGCTCATCTGCAAGAAAAGAGAGATCTCTTATTGATGTGTCTGTGACAGGTGGTGAGATGAGAAAAGAGTAGGCAAGCAGGACCTGGAATGATGCTGGTGACAGGCTGATTCCATATCTTCACCTCCCTCCCAGCTCTCTACCATCACGCACCCCTTAGGACAATGATCTGCACACAGAAAGCACTCAGTAAATGCTGTGGATTGATTGATTGATTGATGGTTTGGTGTTCGCCAGGACCATGCCTACACTGGAGAAGCAGCGTGGCTCAGTGGAAAGAGCACGGGCTTCGGAGTCAGAGGTCATGGGTTCAAATCCCTGCTCCGCCAATTGTCAGCTGTGTGACTTGGGCAAGTCACTTAACTTCTCTGTGCCTCAGTTACCTCATCTGTAAAATGGGGATTAAGACTGTGAGCCCCATGTGGGACAAACTGATCACCTTGTAACCTCCCCAGTGCTTAGAACAGTGCTTTGCACATAGTAAGCACTTAATAAATGCCATTATTATTATTATTCAGTCATATTTATTGAGCACTTACTATGTGCAGAGCACTGTACTAAGTGCTTGGGAAGTACAAGTTGGCAACATATAGAGACAGTCCCTACCCGACAGTGGGCTCACAGTCTAAAAGGGGGAGACAGAGAACAAAACCATACTAACAAAATAAAATAAATAGAATAGATATGTACAAGTAAAATAAATAAATAAATAGAGTAATAAATATGTACAAACATATATACATATATACAGGTGCTGTGGGGAAGGGAAGGAGGTAAGATGAGGGGGATGGAGAGGGGGACGAGGGGGAGAGGAAGGAATATTATTATTATTATTATTATTGTTATTATTATCAATAGCAGGAGTCACTCTGTCATCCTGCCTTCAGTCTCTTGCAAAGAGATGGGCTCTGCCTGCCACTGGCTAATAATGATAATAATTGTGGGATCTGTTAAGCACTTATGATGTGTCAGGCACTGTACTAAGTGCTGGGGTGGATACAAGAAGATCAGGTTGGACACAGTTCCTGTCCCACGTGGGGCTCACAGTCTCACTCCCCATTTTACAGATGAGGTCACTGAGGCACAGAGAAGTGAAGTGACTTGTCCAAGGTCACACAGCAGACCAGTGGCAGAGCCAGGATTAGACTCATGACTTTCTGAGAAAAGAAGCAGCATGGCTCAGTGGAAAGAGCATGGGCTTTGGAGTCAGGGGTCATGGGTTCAAATCCCAGCTCCACCAATTGTCAGCTGTGTGACTTTGGGCAAATCACTTAACTTCTCTGTGCCTCAGTTCCCTCATCTGTAAAATGGGGATGAAGACTGTGAGCCCCCCGTGGGACAACCTGATCACCTTGTAACATCCCCAATGCTTAGAACAGTGCTTTGTACATGGTAAGCACTTAATAAATGCCATTATTATTATTATTATTATTATTATTATTATTATTCTGACTCCTAAACCCGTGCTCTATCCACTATGCCATTCTGCTTCTTGGGGGAAGACCACCCATGAGGTTTGAAGTCTGCTGCACCCCTGTCTGCCTACCTGCCTACTCTCTCACTGCACTCCATGCCCCTCCAAGAATAGTAGGGAGAGAGAGTGCAGGTGGCATTGGGCAAACTAATTAGGACTGGAAAGCCCTCCCTCCTCAACTCTGACAGACAGTTACTCTCCCCCTCTTCAAAGCCTTATTGAAGGCACATCTCTTCCAGAATCAATCAATCGTATTTATTGAGCGCTTACTGTGTGCAGAGCACTGTACTAAGCGCTTGGGAAGTACAAGTTGGCAACATATATAGTCCCTACCCAACAGTGGGCTCACAGTCTAGAAGGCCTTCCCTGACTAAATCCCGCCTTTCCTCATCTCCCACTCCCTTCTGAGTCACCCTGACTTGCTCTCTTTATTCATCCTCCTTCCCAGCCCCAAAGCACTTATGTACATACCTGTAATTAAGTATTTTGAATGAGTGTGCCTCCCTACCTCTAGACTGTAAGCTTGTTGTGGGCAGGGAATGTGTCTGTTTATTGTTGTTTTGTACTCTCTCAAGCGCTTAGTACAGTGCTCTGCACACAGTAAGTGCTCAATAAATATGATTGAATGCATGGATAAATGAACTAACAGCATTGTACTCAATCCCTCTGGGCAGGTTCTCAGGCCTGAGGAGCAAGCCTCATCCATCCATTGTTCCTTACAGAAGATCATCATCAATGGTATTTACTGAGCGCTTACTGTGTGCAGAGTGCTGTGCTAAGCACTTGGGAGAGTACAATCCAACAGAGTTGGTAGACACGATCCCTGCGCACAACGAGTCTATCCATTCACTCTGGGAATCAAAGAAGTTCCAGCAGCATCAGCAACCTTGGTGAGAGCGGGTCAAGATGAGGAGAAAACCAAAGAGACAAAACAGTATTGAAGCTTTAGAAGGGTCCTGATTGAATTCGACTTGTGGGGACAGGAGGAAGCTCAAGGCAGAGGTAGGGGTTGTTGGGGAAAGGGGATTTATTTTTACTTCAAATCTGTTTGACTGTCTCTTGGAATGAGTACAGTTGTACTGGCATATTTTAAAATGTGCAACTGGCTGATGGAACTGGTTCTCAATGGTAACTATCGGTTGTACTTAAAGAGTGGGCTAACTGGCAAATCCAGTGAAGACACAAATCTGTCTCTGGGCGTTTTCCATTAAAAGTTAGACTTTTAATGGTTCGGAAGCCAGGGTAGTGGGATGAGATGGGGGCTGCATTGGAGACACTTGAGTTGCCATTTACACAAAGGTGCAGGTAACTCAGTCATTTTAGGGGATCAGTTGTAATTATTTGAATAATTCACCCATCTGAGTGTTTAACAGACTGCTAATCAGCTGGTCCTAGATATTGATCAGTGAGAGCCCAGACCTCGCTAGGAACAAACTGAATTCAATTCACCTCACGTCTTTAATTATGCAGATTATTACATACCTTAAATGTATCATTACTTTTTATGGCAGCCTGCCACCTTAGAGATAAACAAAGGCATTCAAAAAGTTTACTAGTTTTTCTAGGAGCACCCTAGGAAAGGTGCAATTTTAACTGCAGCCAGTAACTAAGGATCGAAGAAATCACGTGAGTTAGGGTGCCGACTCGCTCAAGTCATTCAAACTTACTTACCGGGATGTTGATTGGCTTCTTTCCCACAAGTTCTGCTGCCCTCTAAAGTCCCAAACTTTTAGGATTATTCCCGGCAATGACCAAGACCTTTGCACAACTAGTGCACTTAACATTTCTGGAAAGATGAACTAATATAAAAACGAAATGATGTAAAAGACAACAAAAAATCAGAAAGTCCACCATTCTCCCCACCTTCAAAACCTTCCTAAAATCACTTCTCCTCCAAGAGGATTTCTCAGACTAAGCTATCTTTTTGTCCCACCTGTGCTCCCCTCTGTGTCAACTATGCACTTGGCTCTTAACCCTTAAGCACTTTATACTCACCCCAACCCCACAGCATTTATGTAAATATTCTTAAACCCTACTATTTCCCCTCTTCTTAATCTATTTTAATGTCTTTTCCCTCTGTAGACTGTAGCTCCTTGTGGGCAGGGATCATGTCTACCAATTCTGTTATACTTTTCTTAAGCTCTTAATACAGTGCTCTGCACATGGTAATCAATCAATCAATCAATCGTATTTATTGAGCGCTTACTGTGTGCAGAGCACTGTACTAAGCGCTTGGGAAGTACAAGTTGGCAACATATAGAGACAGTTCCTAGCCAACAGTGGGCTCACAGTCTAGAAGGGGGAGACAGAGAACAAAACCAAACATATTAACAAAATAAAATAAATAGAATAGATATGTACAAGATAAATAAATAGAGTAATAAATATGTACAAACATATATACATATATACAGGTGCTGTGGGGAAGGGAAGGAGGTAAGGTGGGGGGCATGGAGAGGGGGAGGAGGGGGAGAGGAAGGAGGGGCTCAGTCTGGGAAGGTCTCCTGGAGGAGGCCCCATATGGGACAGAGACTATCCAATCTGATTATCTTGTCTCTACTCCAGCACTTAGAATGGCTAAGAGGGGGAGGAGGGGGAGAGGAAGGAGGGGGCTCAGTCTGGGAAGGCCCCCTGGAGGAGGCCCCATATGGAACAGAGACTATCCAGTCTGATTATCTTGTCTCTACTCCAGCACTTAGAATGGCTAAGAGGGGGAGGAGGGGGAGAGGAAGGAGGGGTCTCAGTCTGGGAAGGCCTCCTGGAGGAGGCCCCATATGGGACAGAGACTATCCAATCTGATTATCTTGTCTCTACTCCAGCATTTAGAATGGCTGGGCCAGTAGCAAGCGCTTAACAAATACCACAACTATTAGGTACAAAGCTAGAGGTCTTTGCTTCCTGCCCCCAGGAGTTTTGAAATCCTCTCTTGTCCTCACCCCTGCCCCCCAATACCTCACTTTACATTGGCTGTGCTCTAGTTGATGTCATCAGGCCAGCAATGCACTCCCCATGACTTCCAGGTAAGTAAATGGCCATCCAGTTCAAACCCCGGGCTCAGCCTATGGTCTGGCCTGGCCAGCAAATCTGCATTTTGCTTAACACTGCTTCAGTGACAATGAAATAGGACTTTGTTCCTGGCTTGACATATGACATCCTGTCTGGTTCTCAGGTGATATTAGTGAAACTGCTTGAGTAGCTGGATATGCCTTCTGTGGTTAACAAGCAGGCTCAGAAGAGACAGTTTAGTTCTTGATGCTACAATGAATCAGCACCCTAAGATGGATGGTCCAACCTAAAGCTGCCACAAACAGGAAAACAACTGCAAAGCATCAATTCCATCCTGATGAGCAAATCTGAATCAACAATACTAATGATGGGAAGGATCCAATACCATTCTCTTTTACCTCTTAGCTGTAATTACTGTATCTGTCTCCCCATATAGATTGTAAGCTCCATTAGGGCAATCTTTGCAAAACCCAAAAGGGAAAAAAAATGAATTGAAACATCTGCTGTGTCCCTTGAGCCCAACCTGATTCATACATTCATTCAGTTGTATTTATTGAGCACTTACTGTGTGCGGAGCACTGTACTAAGTGCTTAGCAGAGTACATTAAACAGACATATTCCCTGCCCACAGTGAGCTTACCGATGATCAGAAAAGCTGAAAGAACAAAACTCTCACAATTCTTGAGGGAAGCAGCATGGTCTAGTGGAAAGAGCATGGGCCTGGGAGTCAGAAGACCTGGGTTCTAATCCCTGCTCTGCCTCTTGTCTGCTGTGTGTCCTTGGGCAAGTCACTTAACTTGTCTGTGCCTCAGTTACCTCATCTGTAAAATGAAGATTAAAGCTGTGAGCCCCATGGAGGATATGGACTGTGTCCAGCCTGATTATCTTCATTCATTCATTCATTCAATCATTTATTGATGCATTACTGTGTGCAGAGCACTGTACTAAGCGCTTGGGAAGTACAAGTTGGCAACATATAGTGACGGTCCCTACCCAACAGTGGGCTCACAGTCTAGAACGGGGAGACAGAGAACAAAACAAAACATAGTAACAAAATAAAATAGAATAAATATGTACAAATAAAATAAATAGAGTAATAAATACATACAAACATATATACATATATACAGGTGCTGTGGGGAGGGGAAGGAGGTAAGACGGGGGGATGGAGAGGGGGAGGAGGGGGAAAGGAAGGAGGGGGCTCAGTCTGGGAAGGCCTCCTGGAGGAGGTACATATTTTATTACTCTATTTATTTATTTATTTATTTTACTTGTACATATCTATTCTATATATTTTATTTTGTTAATATGTTTAGTTTTGTTCTCTGTCTCCCCCTTCTAGACTGTGAGCCCACTGTTGGGTAGGGACTGTCTCTATATGTTGCCAACTTGTACTTCCCAAGCGCTTAGTACAGTGCTCTGTACACAGTAAGTGCTCAATAAATATGATTGATTGATTGATTGATTGAGGTGAGCTCTCAGTAGGGCCTTGAAGGGAGGAAGAGAGCTAGCTTGGCAGATGTGTGGGGGGAGGGCATTCCAGGCCAGGGGGAGGACATGGGCCGGGAGTCGACAGCAGGACAGGTGAGAACGAGGCACGGTGAAGAGATTAGCAGCAGAGGAGCGGAGGGTGCGGGGTGGGCTGTAGAAGGAGAGAAGGGAGGTGAGGTAGGAGGGGACGAGGTGATGGAGAGCCTTGAAGCTGAGGGTGAGGAGTCTCTGCCTGATGCGTAGGTTGATTGGTAGCCACTGGAGATTTTTGAGGAGGGGAGTAACATGCCCAGAGCGTTTCTGGACAAAGACAATCCGGGCAGCGGCATGAAGTATGGATTGAAGTGGGGAGAGACAGGAGGATGGGAGATCGGAGAGGAGGCTGATACAGTAATCCAGATGGGATAGGATGAGAGCTTGAGCGATCAGGGTAGCGGTTTGGATGGAGAGGAAAGGACGGATCTTGGCAATGTTGTGGAGGTGAGACCGGCAGGTTTTGGTGACGGCTTGGATGTGAGTGGTGAACGAGAGAGAGGGGCCGAGGATGACATCAAGGTTGTGGGCCTGTGAGATGGGAAGGATGGTAGTGCCGTCAACAGTGATGGGAAAGTCAGGGAGAGGGCAGGGTTTGGGAGGGAAGACAACGAGTTCAGTCTTGGACATGTTGAGTTTTAGGTGGTGGGCAGACATCCAGATGGAGATGTCCTGAAGGCAGGAGGAGATGCAAACCTGGAGGGAGGGGGAGAGAGCAGGGGCAGAGATGTAGATTTGGGTGCCATCAGCATAGAGATGATAGTTGAAGCTGTGGGAGCGAATGAGGTCACCAAGGGAGTGAGTGTAGATCGAGAACAGAAGAGGACCAAGAACTGAACCTTGAGGAACCCCTACAGTAAGGGGATGGGAGGGGGAGGAGGAGTCTGCAAAAGAGACTGAGAATGAACAACCAGAGAAATAAGAGGAGAACCAGGAGAGGACGGAGTCTGTGAAGCCAAGGTTGGATAGCATGTTGCGGAGAAGGGGGTGGTCCACAGTGTTGAAGGCAGCTTGTATCTTGTATCTACCCCAGTGCTTAGCACCCCCTCAACCTCCATCCCCAGCACACATGCCCTCAACACCATCCCCTGGCCTTAGAGCCCTCCTCCCTACCCCACCCAGCCAAGCACTGTACTAAACACCAGGGTAGATACAATACAACCATTTCAGACACAGTCCCCGTCCTATATGGGGCTCACAGTCTAAGGGAGAAAGGGAACAAGTATTTCATCCCCATTTTAAAGGTGAAGAAACTGAGGCAAAGAGAAATTAGGCAACATGTTCAAAGTCACAAAGCAGGCAGATGGCAAAGCCAGGATTAGAATCTGAGCGCTGTGTACAGTGCTCTGCACACAGTAAGTGCTCAATAAATACGATTGAATGAAAGGGTCTGAGTCTCCTGACTCAGTCCTGTGCTCTTTCCCCTAGGCTACACTACTTCCCCTATTACAATGTTAATTTATATTAAACTTTCATTTAATATTTTCAGATAATTATCTTTTCTGATGAAAAGGAGTATTCTTGATTGGTCTTTTTTTTTCAAATGTATTTGCACTCTCCAATCAAGTAGAGACCATAATTGAGAAGCAGCATTTCCTAGTGGTTAGAACTTGGGCCTGGGAGTCGGAAGGATTGGTTTCAAATCCCTACTCTGCCACTTGTCTGCTGTGTGACCTTGAGCAAGTCCCTTAGCTTCTCAGTTACCTCATCTGTAAAATGGGGATTAAGACTGGAAGCCCCACCTGTAGACTGTATTCAAACTGATTAGTTTGCACCTACCCCAGCACTCAGTACAGTGTCCGGCACATGGTAGGCACTTAACAAATGCCATTAAAAAAATAAAACTGAGAGTCAGACAATGGACTCTCAATTGATATTAGGCTATCCATTAATTGTTTTCACTGTTCAAAGAAAAGTAATTAAAACAAAACTATTATAAATAGCAATAGTACGTTTTCATGAATGTATTTAAAATCCTTAACCATTACTAATCAGTTAATCCACACAATATCTGTCGTGGGTAGGGAAATATACTTACCTCCACTTTACAGATGAGGAAGCTGAAATCCGGGGAGGCTTAAGTGATTTAACAAAAGTAGTGGGATGAGTCAGTGGCCTTGCTGAGTCTAGATTAATGGACAGAATGCCTGATTCCTCTCCATATCATGCTGGCATCCATGGGCCATATTGCTTCTGTTTTAAAACATGGGGATAAAAGGGAATAAGAGTTGGAAAACCACAAAGACCCTTAATCAAGTACCTGGCTTCCTAAAAGGCCATAGGGTGAACCACACCGTTCGCTAATTCCCAGGGTAATGTATGACAATAAGGTGTTAGCCACTAAAGCTCAATAAAACATTTTAGCTTGGCAACCTGTCATCAATTGCAAGAAGAAAAAGGCACAGTGATGGCTGCTCTACTGCTGGTGATCCTGCATTGGTCACTTTGGACCATAATAATAACAATAATGATTATGGTATTTGCTAAGTGCTTACTATGTGTCAAGCACCATTCTAAGCACTGGGGTAGATATGAGGTTGTCCCACGTGGGGCTCAAAGTCTTAATTCCCATTTTACAGATGAGGTCATTGAGGTACAGTGAAGTTAAGTGGCTTGCCCAAAGTCACACAGCAGACAAATGGCAGAACAGGATTAGAACAGATGTCCTCTGACTCCCAATCCCACAGGCTCTTTCCACTAAGCCACACTGCTTCTCTGGTTGAACTGAAGACAGCTGAACATGGTCAAGGACAGAAAGAAGTCTTATCGTGATCATCTTTAAAACGCATTGATTAAAGGGCATTTTGACACAAGTGCAAGCAGGCACACACCCCAGGTCTCCACAGAATGAATTAAAAGGAGCAGGGTGCCACTCCAGTCAGTAATTTATAGTTGGAACAATACACTTCGGCCGTTCCCACCAGCCAGTAAGTTCACATGACCAACAGGCAGTTCTATACAACAGGAGGAATGTGTAGAACATGATGATGGGGCTATGGACAGTGTGTCAAAATGAGGACCACAGTGGTCCTTGCAGCCACTTTAAGTTAGGAGAAACTGCTAAATTTAAGTAAGGAAGCAATATGGTTTACTGGAAAGGCATGGACGTGGGAGTCAGAGGAACTGGGTTCTAATCCCAGCTTCACCACTTGCCTGCTTGGCAACCTTGGCAAATCATTTAACTTCTCTGTGTTTCAGTTTCCTCATCTGTAAAATGGGGATTAAATGTCTGTCTCCCTCTTAGACAGTGAGTCCCATGTGGGACGGGACTATCCCATGGTACTAAAAGCCTAAAAACCCCAGTGTTTAGTACAGTGTTTGTCACAAAGTAAGCACTTAACAAATAACTCTATTATTATTAAAGAGATTGGGTGTTTTATGACCAATAGTCTCTTAAAATTATCCAGGAATGACCACGCCTCATTGACCATTAAACACATCAGCCTCCTCCTTTAAAGTCACTTGAAGAAGCAGCATGGCCCAGTGGATAGAGTATGGGCCTGGGAGTCAAAAAGACCTGGTTTCTAATCCCTTCTCTGCCAGTTGTCTGTCATCTGGCCTTGGACAAGTCACTGTACTTCTCTGTGCCTCAGTTACCTCGTCCATTCATTCAATCGTATTTATTGAGCACTTACTGTGTGCAGAGCACTTGGGAAGTACAAGTTGGCAACATGTAGAGACAGTCCCTACCCAACAGTGGGCTCACAGTCTAGAAGATGTCTACAAAATGGGATTGAGACTGGGATTCCAATGTGG
This sequence comes from Tachyglossus aculeatus, assembly GCF_015852505.1. Classification (NCBI taxonomy): domain Eukaryota; kingdom Metazoa; phylum Chordata; class Mammalia; order Monotremata; family Tachyglossidae; genus Tachyglossus; species Tachyglossus aculeatus. Next base: position 23,466,109 of record NC_052100.1, on the reverse strand, counting down.
GACAGGGACTGTGGCCAACCCGATTATCTTGTGTCTACCCTAGTGCTTAGAACAGTGGCTGGTACATAGTAAGTAAGTGCTAAATTCCACAATTATTTCAGAGGTTGCTAGAGGGAGGAGAGGAAAAGGATGAGGGAAGAAGGGGAAAATGAGAGAAAGCAGAATAATAGAGTGAGGCTTGAGGACATGCATTGGGGTGGAGAGTGCATGAACCAAAAAATAATCCTTTTCTGTTCAGTGATAAAAGAGTCAACGGAATAAAGAGATCTGTAGATCAAACATTTTGAGAATCACTGACTGTCTTAAGGAATTCTGACACAATAAAAAACAAAAGCAGTGAGAGTGGAATGAGAATGTGTTGGATGAGAGAGAGAATAGATTAAACAAGATCTCTACTTCATTTTAGAATGTAGATGCTGAGTTAACTTAGGCTGTAAATATTAATTTAGAATGTTACTCTGAACTCAAGAGCTAAACTCTTCTATTATGGATCACCATACTCAACCCACTGATACGCACTCACTTCAAGAGTTTCGTCTGCTCAAACATTTTTATTTGAAACACAGTTTACGCTATATTTCAATGTGATGAACACAAATCTATGGGTGTACACATACTTTTCATTCATTCATTCATTCATTCAATCATATTTATTGAGCGCTTACTGTGTGCAGAGCACTGTACTAAGTGCTTGGGAAGTACAAATTGGCAACATATAGAGACAGTCCCTACCCAACAGTGGGCTCGCAGTCTAGAAGGGGGAGGCAGAGAACAAAACAAAACATATTAACAAAATAAAATAAGTAGAATATGTACAAGTAAAATAAATAGAGTAATAAATACAAACAAACATATATACATATATACAGGTGCTGTGGGGAAGGGAAGGAGGTAAGGCGGGAGGGATGGAGAGGAGGAGGAGGGGGAGAGGAAGGAGGGGGCTCAGTCTGGGAAGGCCTCCTGGAGGAGGTGAGCTCTCAGTAGGGCCATGAAGGGAGGAAGAGAGCTAGCTTAGTGGATGTGCGGGGGGAGGGCATTCCAGGCCAGAGGGAGGATGTGGGCCGGGGGTCGACGGCGGGACAGGTGAGAACAAGGCACGGTGAGGAGATTAGCGGCAGAGGAGCGGAGGGTGCGGGCTGGGCTGTAGAAGGAGAGAAGGGAGGTGAGGTAGGAGGGGGAGAGGTGATGGAGAGCCTTGAAGCTGAGGGTGAGGTGTTTCTGCCTGATGCGTAGAAGTAATGACTCGTAAAAAATTCCACAAAAGCACCCAGCCATCCACTCTGAAACCAACCTGTTGTCAGGCAGATCAGTGAGTCCACCAGGTGCAGGAACTGGTAAAAAGACACTTTCTTCTCTGTGGCTAGGCATGTCTGGCTCAGAGGCCTGAGAATGGTGCCCCAGAATTCAGAACTTCCCCTCAGAAACTGCTGCTGTTTCAAGCTCACTTACTAGTGATAGAAGTTGTAGTGTGAAGGAATACATCACCTTCCTCCCTCCTGTCTCTCCCTTCTCCAGTCCTTACTTCACTCCACTGCCTGGATCATTTTTCTAAAGAAAACATTCAGTCCACATCTTCCCTCTCCTCAAGAATCTCTGGTGGTTGCCCATCCACCTCCGCATCAAACAGAAACTCCTTACCAATGGCTTTAAAGCATTCAATCAACTCCCCCCATTCTACCTTACCTCAAGGATTTCCTATTACAACCCAGCCCTCACACTTCTCACCTCTAACACCAATTTACTCACTGTACCTTGATCTCATCTGGTTCATCGCATCCCCTTGGTCATGTGCTCCTTCTGGCCTGGGACTCCCTCTCCCTTCATATATGACAGACCACCATTCTCCCCACCTTCAAAGGTTTACTAAAATCCCATCTCCTCCACTATGCCTTTCCCGACCAAGCCCTCATCTTCCCTACTTCCTCTCCCTTCTGTGTCATGTATACACGTGGATCTGTGCCCTGTTACCACACCCTCAGCCCCAAAGCACCTATGTACATGTCCGTTATTTATTTTAATGCCTGTCTCCCCCTCTAGACTGTAAGCTCCTTGTAAGCAGAGACCATGTCTACCAGCTCTGTGGTGTAGTGGGTAGAGTCCGGGCCTGGGAGTCATACTTGTCCACTGTAAGACCTAGGGCAAGTCACTTTCACTTCTCTGTGTCTCAGTTACCTCATCTGTAAAATGGGGACTGAGTATGTGAGCCCCTACATAGGTCAGGGATTGTGACCAACCCAGTTTCCTTGTAACCACCCCAGTGCTTAGTACAGTGCCTGGCACATAGGAACTGCTTAACAAATACAATTATTTATTCTATTGTATTGTACTCTCCCAAGTGCTTGATGATGATGATGGTATTTGTTATGCGCTTACTATGTGCCAAGCACTGTTCTAATTGCTGGGGTAGATACAAGGTAATCAGCTTGTCCCATGTGGGGCTCACAGTCTTAATGCCCATTTTACAGATGAGGTAACTGAGGCACAGAGAAGTGAAGTGACTTGCCCAAAGTCACACAGCTGACAAGTGGCGGAGTCAGGATTGGAACCCAAGACCTCTGACTCCCAAGCCCGGGCTCTCTCCACTAAGCCACACTGCTTAGTATACAGTGCTCTGCACACAGAAACCACTCAATAAATACCACTGATTGATTGAATCATGGAGGTCACTGAATAGACTCTGGATGGATCTTCTGGATCTAAGATGTGTGAATCAAAAGGACGTTGACAAACCAGAGACTTCCTTGGGCTTTAGGTTTTCTGAGGGGACCTGAGTGCTCCCTACAAAAGGCCTTGCAATATTCCAGTTCATTTCACAGCTGGCATGATGAAGAAGCATGATGAGAAGCAGTGTGGCCTAGTGGATAGAACACTGACCAGGAAGTCAGAAGGACCTGGCTTCTAATACCGGTTCCACCACTTCTCTGCTATGTGATCTTGGGCAAGTCACTCTCTTCAAGGGCCTCAGTTGCCTCATCTGTAAAATAGGGATTAAGATTGTGAGCCCCATGTGGGACACAGACTGTGTCCAACCTGATCATCTTGTATCTACTCCAGGGCTTAGAATAGTGCAGGTCATATGGTAAGCTCTTAACAAGTACCACACACAAAAAAATCTTGTAACTCTCCCAGCGCTTAGTATGGTGCTTGGCACATAGCAAGGAATGAACAAATGTCACTGCCATTACTGTTTGGAGTGCTTCCCTCCTAGCGGTATTCCTGGCAGTGTCCTGAGCAATCTGAGGCCGACCAGCTCCCAAGGTGAATGTGAATGCTGGGTTGGCTTTGGAACAGAGCCACAGGGCTTGGTGCCACATGGTGGCAGATGGGTGACATAGCTGCCTCCTTGAGAGGCCCCAGGGGCCAGCAATCTGTCCATTATTCTTTTTAGGGTGTCACCAGACCATTCCCTTAAATGGGGACCCACCCTGCTCTCAGGGGAGGAGCCTAGGCTTCTCTCATGTCTCCTGGCCCCTTTCCAGTTCCCGGGCAGCTTTTCTTTCTCACAATTCAGAGCAGCAGACAGCTCTCCTTTGCCTACCAAAGACAGCTCAATCCATCACTTACCAGTCTAGACAGGTAGCAGCTTGCTGGAGGAATGCAGACTTTCTCTCGTTCTGTGTAAAGCAGGCAGTTATTAACCCTGAGCAGTCATGCAGAGACTTTTAGGGGGAAAACAAATGTTGAGTTTTTACTTTAAACCAAGCCCTGAAAAGAGACAGATTTCCCTCCCCTTTACCTACCTGTCTTTCCAGCCACAAGACTACCACAGAACTGGAGAAAATAAGATCCACATAAATGTGGATTTTCTCCTTGTGCTTGAATCAGACTCCTCACTAAATATAATTGATGTTGTTTCCTTTAGAATGCCTTTTCTTTCTGTGCAACTAGTGGGTAGAACCGTGGTACAGTGTCATGGGCACCTGAACACTTCATAAATCCTATTTAATTACAACAGTAATAATAATGATGAGACAACTATCTTATTAATATGATTAGACTCTCTGTCTTGCCTTCAGCCTAAAGGTGCTCTATCCACTTCACCATGCTAAACACTCTCCACCCTTCATATCTGACAAACCACCACTCTCCCCACCTTCAGAACTCTTCTAAAATCACATAAAATCACACTTTCTAAAATCACATTGCTCTAAATCACATTTATGTTGTGGTACTTGTTAAGAGCTTACCATGTGCCGAATTTGAGATACTCTCCCGCATTTAGTGCCTAATCCACTGCTTTGCCAACAGAAGGCATTCAGTGACTGATTGATTGATATCTCTAGACTGTAAGTTCATTGTGGGCAGGGAACGTGTCTGTTTATTGTTGTATCGTACTCTCCAAAGCACTTAGTACAGTGCTCTGCAACCAGTAAGCGCTCAATAAATACAATTGAATGAATTTCAACTGATTGAAGAGTACAGATAATTCAGTGAACTACCAGGAAACACCCAGAATGTGACAGGCTGAGCCAGGAATAGACCATACAGCTTCCTGTCCTCTTATGTCATCATCAGGCTTTGCCCCTTCTCTCTTTAACTTTACTCTTGTTGCTCTTAGTGGCTCTTCATAGATAAATCACTATTTCTGCCCCTCATTCATTCATTCAATCGTATTTATTGAGCGCTTACTGTGTGCAAAGCACTGTACTAAGCGCTTGAGAATTACAAGTTGGCAACATATAGAGACGGTCCCAACCCAACAGTGGGCTCACAGTCTAGAAGGGGGAGACAGAGAACAAAACAAAATATATTAACAAAATAGAATAAATATGTACAAATAAAAGAGTAATAAATACGTACAAAAAATATACTTATATACAGGTGCCGTGGGGAGGGGAAGGAGGTAAGGTGGAGGGGATGGGGATGGGGAGGAGGGGGAGAGGAAGGAGGGGGCTCAGTGTGGGAAGGCCTCCTGGAGGAGGTGAGCTCTCAGTAGCGCTTTAAAGGGAAGGATGGAAATGGAGGCAGTATTTTTAATAAGTACCAACCCTCCCTGACATTAAAATGTGGTGACCAAAATCGGATTAAATAATGTTGGAGTCACCCATCAAGAACAACCGAAAACCTTTGGTCCAGACATGTCATAATCAAGCCCCTGCGTGAAGGAATTGATTTTAGTGCTTGTGGTTTGCACGGTGCCACTTGCATCTTCATCCCTTACGTGACTCACTGGGCCACAGAGTACAGCACACTGTGAAGTCCATGCAGAGGCTTTTTTTTTTTACTGTGTAGGACCTATTTTCATCCAAAGTGACCAGAGAACAGTGCTCTACACACAGTGAGTGCCTAATAAATCCTATTACTACTACTTACACTGGAGCTTTAGTGCCAACACGCAGAAGGAATTAATTTTATTATAGGATTTATTAAGCTCTTACTACGTGCTTAGTACTTGCTAGTTGCTGGGGTAGATATAGGATAATCGAATCAGACATAGTCCCTGTCCCACATGAGGCTAACAGATTAGGAGAGGTGGAGAACAGGCCTCTTGTTCCCATTTTACCAATGAGGAAACTGAAGTACAGAAGTGTTAGATGACTCCCCCAAAGTCACGGAGCAGGCAAGTGGTGGGGCCAGGACTGGAACACATGCCTCCTGACTTGACTCCCATGCACTTTCCACCAGGGCCCAAGAAGCAGGAGCTGGGAAGCTGTATGGAGCAATGGACAGAGCACGGGCCTGAGAGTTGGAAGGTCATGGGTTCTAATCCCCACTCTGCCACTTGTCTGCTGTGTGACCTTGGGCAAGTCATTGAACTTCTCTGTCCCTCGGTAACTTCATCTGTACAATGGGGATTGAGACTGTGAGCCCCAAATGGGACAGGGGCTGTGTCCAACCCGATTTGCCTGTATCCACCCCAGTGCTTAGTACAGTGTCTGGCATTTAGTAAGCACTTAAAATATACCATCATGATTATTATTACTATGGGGAATGAGAAAGTGGGGGGGGGGGGGGACTAGCTAGGAAGGGGGATGGTGGAAAGGGAGCTGAGGGGAGGGGGCGGTGGGGGGGCTGAAGGGAGGGGAAAGGAGGAGGGGGAGTGTTCCTCCGATGGTACATGGTAACTCAGAGACAGATATTCCTTACCATCCACACCCACAAGTGTCGGAGCCAGTGTGAGTTTGGGCTTTTCATTCATTCATTCATTCATTCATTCATTCATTCATTCAGTCAGTCAGTCAGTCATATTTATTGAGTCCTTATTGTGTGCCCAGCACTGTACTAAGCGCTTGGGAGAAGCTCCCCCGCTCACCACCCCACTATCTCTTTGCCTTTGGCCCTAACTCCAGGCCCTTAGGTATCTTATGTGACTTCCCCTAGCAATATCAGTAATAGTAGTGTTAAGTGTTTTACTTAATACTCAGTAAATATGGTTGAATGGATGAATGAATTGAGCATGAATCTGGGAATTAGGATGTAATCATGGAGGTATTAGGGCATGGAAATAAGACAAGAAGTGAAAACTCACTCAAAAGAAATCTGATTATTCCCATTTGTGGTGGAGGCAGGATTAGAACTCAGGTCCTTCTGACTCCCAGGCTCATGCTTTATCCACTAAGCCACGCTGCTTCTCCAATTTACCAAGAATCGATTCAGTTTTAGTGGTGGTAGTAGTAATTTTTTGTGCACATACTGTGTGCTGAGCTATGTACTAAGCGCTGGGAGAGAATACACAAGTGGGAATTAGACACAGTCCTGTACCAGAAGTGAAAGGAGGGGCCGCTCCCTGACTCTGTAAACCAAACTCGTACCAGCTTAATCCCAGATCAGTAGCCAAACAAGTTTCCTCCAGGCCCAGGGTGTGGCAGAGTTCCAGGTTCGAGTTCTCCCTTCCAGCTCTCGAGACTGGGAACGTGGGTGGGGAAAAGGAGATTTTAAAATCGCAAGGATTCCTGGGAAGTGTAGTTCTCCTGCCTGAGGATGCTCACTGAAGCTGCCAAATAATAATAATAATAATGGTGGTATTTGTTAAGCAGTTACTATGTGCCAGGCACTGTTCTTTGTTCTAAGTGCTGGGGTAGATACAAAGTAATCGGGTTGGATACAGTCCCTGCCCCACACTGGACTCACAATCTTAATCCCCATTTTACAGATGAGGGAACTGAGGCACAGAGAAGTGAAGTAACTTGCTCAAGGTCACACAGCAGACAAGTGGCAGAGTCTGTATTAGAACTAATGTCCTTCTGACTCCCAGGCCCATGCTCTTTCCACTAGGCTACACGGCAAATGAATGTATTCCTCACCCAGAACCTAGAAGGCCAGACATTTTCAAAATCTCTCCATATCCAGACTATAACAACAATAATAAACAATAACAGTAATAACTATTATTATCATTGGGATCTATATTAAGAGCTTACTGTAGGCCACAACAATATGTTATGCCCTCAGGTAGATACAGTACAATCAGATCAAACAAAGTCTCTGTCACAGAGCAAGTGATTAGATACAAATTAAGTGCCAAGAAAAGTTGCAAGAAAGTAGAATTAGCAGTACAACCTCATGAGGATCAGGTGCAAACCTGGTAGGCAGAAATCCAAATGGTTCTGGGAAATCAGTAAAGTGAGCTCTAAAACAGGGAAATGATTTTTAGGCTAATGACTCACAGGAAGCAGATGATTGTCACTAATGTTGGGACACATCTCAATCTGAAATACAATAAATAACCCTAAACAGTACAATCACAACTGTAGTATGCTACTGTTCATTTGACCAAATCCATTCTGGATGAACTAGAGCAGCGTGGCCTAGTGGAAGCAGCACAGAGCTGGGAGTCAAGAGACCTGGATGCTAATCCCAACTCTGCCACGTGCCTGCTGTGTGATCTTCAGCAAGTCACTTAACTTCTCTGTGCCTCAATTTCCTTAACTGTCAAATGGGGGTTAAATACCTGTTCTCCCTCCTCTTAGGCTGTGAGACCTGAGTGGACAGTGATGGTGTCCAATCGGATTATCCAGATTTTAGCACAGTGCTTGGCCCTTAATAGGTGTTCAACAAACATCACTATTATTATTATTATTACTAGAGATCCAGAGAAGTAGAGATCAGTAAGAGAGCTCGTAGGGCCTGCTACCACTGCCATAGCAACTCAGGGTCCAAGACCGCATTATGAGCATCAGATTACTTCCTCCCAACAAGACACCTAAATTTCCGTGATGCCAGGCCACTTAGCTACTAGGCCACTAGGAGCAGGACATCTCTGGATTAGTGAGCAACACTGAAGGTGGTATTTTTAGAAGGAGGCAGAATTAAGATTAGTGCACTCCTGCACCCACTTCTCCATGCGACTTGGAAAAATTCAGGCGCTCTCTGACCAGGCGTTCAGGCATTCAGGCGTTACAGACAGCTTCAGTCTGTAAGGCTGCTAATTTAAAATGATTTCATTTCATGCCACCAACCCAAAGAAGCCACTCTAATGATGACAATCATTAAGTACTTACTTTGGGCCAAGCACTCTGCTGAGCACTGATGTAGATACAAGATAACCAGGTCGGACACAGTCACTCTCCCACATGGGGGTTCACAGTCTCAAAAAGACAAGTATTTTACCCCAATTTTACAGATGAGAAATGTGAACACCAGAGGAGTTAAATAACTTGCCTGAAGTCACACAGGAGGAAAGAGGTATAACCGGGACTGGAATCAGGGTCTTCTGACCCTGGGATTGTTTTCCTGGGTCCCACTGCCTCTAGTGGTGTAAGAGAAGCAGTGTGGCTTAGTGGAAAGAGCCCAGGCTTGGGAGTCAGAGATCATGGATTCTAATCCTGGTTCCACCACTTGTCTGCTGTGTGACTTTGGACAAGTCACTTAACTACTCTGTGCCTCAATTACCTCATCTGTAAAAGGGGGATTAAGACTGTGAGCCCCACGTGGGACAACCTGCTTACCTTGTATCTACCCCAGCACTTAGAACAGTGCTTGGCACATAGTAAGCACTTAACAAATACCATTATTATTATTATTATTATATGTCCTCTATTCTGTCAATTTCCTCTAGACTACAAGCTAGTTGCAGGCAGGTAATGTGTCTATTTATAGTTATAGTGTACTTTCAAGGGCTTAGTACAGTGCTGTACACACAGTAAGCACTCAATAAACACAACTGAATGAATGAATGACTATGCACTCTGCACACAGTAAGCACTTAGTACATACCCACTGATTGATACTGACCAAATCTTTGACCAACTAATGTAGCAGATCCCATACTGCTCTGTAATTGCAACTGCTATAGTTAAAGTATGCATTATTTTTTGGGGGGGGAGCGGGGCGGGGGATAGATTTGGTATGTTTTGAAGAGCAGCTATCATACCGCAAATGGGAAAAATTGTGAGAAACCCTTACTGTTTTCAGCTGACAGAGGGAGTAGCTGCAGACTGGATGAGTAATGCAACTGTCAGCCCTAAATAAAACACTCCACCTGAGTTTCCTTTGACTCATCCATTAACAAACTTGCTTTATCTTCTCAGTCTCTGCCCTTACCACTCCCCCCAACCAGCCCGCCTCCATATAAACAGAAAGAAGTCCAGAGCTAAGATAAAAGAAGACAGAGTACGCTCTGAATGCTAGAGAGGCTGCTGAATCAGGAAACCAGTTGGCCATCCTGCTTTTAATAATTCTTGGGGCTTGCACTATGTCTTTCATCCCAGGATCTCAAAGCACTTTACAAGCATTAACTCCCAAATCCTCACAAAATTCCTGAATGGCTGAGGTCAGTATGATTAGCCCTTTTCACAGTTGGGAGAGGAAGGTTCTGAGAGGTTAAACCAGTCCTTGCAGGTCACACGAGTTGGTGTGAGATTAGAACCCAAATAGGGCTCATGACGACCACTCCCCTGCCCTAACCAATACATACTTCTCCTCCACACTTCTCCTCACTCTCAGACTCTGTGGGTTTGTCATCCAGGTTCATATTTCCAGGTGGTGTGGAGAAAGTAGCAAGATCAACTTTGCAAGTTCTTTTCTCCAACAAATAGTTCAGTAGGATAGTACTTCAACACAAGCAATCAGTCAGTCAATAATATTTATTAATAATAATGATAATTGTGGTATTCCCTAAGAACTTACAACGTGCCAAGCACAGTAGTAAACACTGAGGGTACAGACAAGATAATCTGTTCAGACTCAGTACCTGTCCCATATGGGGTTTATAGTCTAAGTAGGAAAGAGAAGGATTGAATCCCCATTTTACAGTTGAGGAAACTGAGGCACAGAGAAGTTAAGTGATTTTCCCAAGGTCCCATAGCAGGCAAGTGGCAGAGCCAGGATTAAGACACAGGTCCTCTGACTCCCAGGCCCATGCTCTTTGCTTCTCAGCATAGCGCTAAACACTTGGGAGAGTACAATACAATAGAGTTGGTAGAACTGATCTCTGCCCACAAAGAGCTTACAGTCTAGTAAGGGAGACTATTTTCTGTGATTTTCAGAAGAGCCTTACTCTTTTTAATGGTATTTGTTAAGTGCTTACTGTGTGCCAGGCACTCTACTAAGAGCTGGGATAGATACAAGATAATCAGGTTGGTTCTTGGAGTGAGAGCTTCCAGAATTCAGCTGATTTTTATGCTCTAAAGTAACAAGGCACCTTCCCCCATGGAGGTGCCTCTGGCTTCCTACCTGACCCTTTGGCTTTCTGGGTGCTTTCTTGTTCCTAGTATTTCTCTGCCCTTCAGAGACTTATTTGCAAACCTCAGGAATGTTATGACATCACAGCACTTTTCAGAAGGGTAGGCAGTTGGGCTGTTAAAATGATCCACTCAAGCCAGAGAGAATGTATTACTGTCATTGGGCTCACCAAAGTAAATGGAAACTACTCCTTTAAACAGGCAACCTTTAGTAAAATCCAGGGACTGCTAAGTATCATTCCAAAGGCAGGACCTAAATAAGGAGAAGAGGTCTTAAGGGCTGTGTGGGGAAGGAGAAGTTGGGGTGAGAATTCTCTTTCAAACCTGTCAGCCAGCGAGAAATGTCTCTAGTGCACACTCAGACCTGGAGGCAGGATTTACTGTTTATAGTTATCGCTGGATGTTTTGCCCTTCCACCCCTTTGGTATTTTTCATTTTCCATCTTTGTTTGAAGATGGATTAGAATGGGTTACTGGACTTCATCTAAATTCCTAGAAGAGAGTCAGGAGGCATTTAAGAAATCCACGGTTACATACAAATGCTAGAGAAGATTCTCTTTGTGGGGTCTGCGTAAACTAACCTGGAAAAAATGAAAAACAAAGATAAAGGCCAAACCGCCTTTTCAGAGAATTTCATTATCTATGTTTAGTGTCCAGAGAGGCCTCAAAAAAGACCAGCTACAGGTTTTGCATCAACAAGCTCAGAGCCAATGTCAGGTAGACAAATGGGATGGATCTCAATCAAAATATTAACCTTGTAGGAGAGGAGTTGAGAGGTAGAGCGGCCTAGTGGAATGTGCTCAGGATGGAGAATCAGGAGACCTGCGTTCTAATCCTCACTGTGGCACTTACCTGCTGTATGAGTTTGGGCAAGTCATTTTACTTCTCTGTGCCTCAAGTTCCTCATTCATTATTCATTAATTTATGGTACTGATTAAGCACTTACTATGTGCCAGGCACTGTACTGTTCTGGGGTACATATAAGATATTCAGGTTGGACACAATCTATGTCCCACAGGGGTTCACAGTTTTAATTCCCATTTTACAGATGAGGTAACCGAGGCACAGAGAAGTTAAGTGACTTTCCCAAGGTCACATAGCAGACAAGTGGTGGAGCCAAGATTAGAACCCCGTTCCTTCTGACTCCCAGGCCCATGCTCTATCCACTAGGCCAGGATGGGAATAAAATACCTGTTCTCCCTCCCCTTTGACTGAGCTCCCTGTAGGACAGGGAAGGATGAGGCACACTGTGCTTGACACATAGTAAGTGCCTAACAAATATCAGTCCGATTATTCTGTGGACTTTTACTCCTTGCTTTATTTCTTTTTGTTCCCTTTACTCTCTTCCCACTCCCTGCCGCCCCCAGCCACAAAACCAAACCTAGATGGTGAGCAATGAAAGGCCAGTTACCAAGTTATTAGAGTCTTTATTCCATCCCTGACTACAACCACGTCCTCTGACTGCTCTGGGACCTAAGTTTCCAGCCCATAAAACAGGGATAATAATCCCTCTTCTTTCTAGGGGAGCCACAGGGGTCAACTAATTAACCTCCAAGACCCGCTTTGAAATTGTCCAGTGACCATCGCAGAGCATGCATGTTGCAGGTCAGAGCTGCAGCAGGGTTACTAAAACATATTCTGGGTGAAAACACCCATCCCAAGCTTCATCAGCTTGTGCTTCACATCACAAATAAAACCCAAACCTAAATGACTTTGGATAAAAGGGAGTATAGGAATCATTCTGGAGACTGTGAGCCCATTGTTGGGTAGGGACTGTCTCTATATGTTGCCAACTTGTACTTCCCAAGCGCTTAGTACAATGCTCTGCACACAGTAAGCACTCAATAAATACGATTGAATGAATGAATGAATAAATACGATTGAATGAATGAATGAATAAATACGATTGAATGAATGAATGAATTTGCAAAGTGCTTATTTATATGCCAGGCACTGAGGCAAAGACAATCAGATTAGACACAGTCCCTGTACCACATGGGGTTCACAATCTAGGGGGGAAGGACTCCAGGTATTTCATCCCCATTTTAATAGCAATAATATTCATTCATTCATTCATTCAATCGCATTTATTGAGCTCTTACTGTGTGCAGAGCACTGTACTAAGCGCTTGGGAAGTACAAGTTGATAACAATGGTGCTTGTTAAGTGCTTATTATGTGCCAGGCACTGTACTAAGTGCTGGGGTGAATACTAGCAAATTGGGTTGGGCATAGTTTTTGTCTCACATGGGGCTCACAGTCTCAATCCCCATTTTACAGATGAGGTAACTGAGGCACAGAGAAGTAAAGTGACTTGTCCAAGGTCACACAGCAGACAAGTGGCCGAGGAACCTGAGGCCCAGAAAAATTAAGTGATTTGCCATGGTCACCCAGCAAGCACATGGCAGAGCCACAATTAGAACGTGGGTCCTCTGACTCGCAGTCAAATGCCTTTTCCTCTAGGCCATAGCCTTGTGGAAGGTTAGCAGAAGCAGCATGGCCTAGTGAGTGGATAAAGCACAGTCCTGGGAGCCAGAGGACATGGGTTCTAATCCTGGCTCCACCACTTATCTGCTGTGTGACTTTGGCCAAATCACTTAACTTCCCTGTGCCTCAGTTACCTCATTTGTAAAATGGAGATTAAGATTGTGAGGTCCATGTGGGACCTGGATTGGGTCCAACCTGATTAGCTTGTATCTACCCCAGCACTTAGTACAGTGCCCGGCACACAGTAAACGCTTAACAAATACTATTCAAATAAAGGGTAGGAAAGGGAAGAGATGCTTTTTCCACAGAACACTTTGCTTTCTCCTTGTTTTGCCAATGACTCACAAGAGCTGGGAGTACGCTGAACATAGCAGATGCAATATGTAAAATTTGCCCAGCTCCGAGCCAGATCAGCCAGCCAGCTAGCCAGCCAACCAACCAGCTGGCTGGGCCAGGCTGGGCAGGGCAGGGCAGGGCAGGACAGGACAGGACAGGACAGGACAGAGTCTCATCAACTCCCACAACCAGCTCCATTCCAGCTACTCCCACAGCAATTAAGGCTGTTTGGGCAACACCTGAGCCTAAAGCCTCCCACGGCTTTTGTTCCAGGGAGAGAAATACTGCTGAGCAGTGATGAAATGCACAGGGAGATTAAAAGTAATTGAAGGAGATCCATAGCTTGGCTCATCCTGCCTTCCCTTCTGGGGACTCCCACTCCCCTCTTCCAGTAGGTGTTGGGAAGACAGCACCCCGCTAGAAAGCCCGCCCACTCTTCTGGGGGAAAGTGGCAGGGAGAGTCAAATGGGAAGTTGGATTTATGGACTGTGGAGGAGGGAGAGGTGATGGAAAGGAGGAGAAAGGGAGTTTCCCTCTTCGCTGGGAATCACACCATAAACTCTTGTCTGCTGTTGTGACTGATCTCTGTCAAATCAAGAAGGATCATAGCACTTTATGGGTTTCTCTCCTACTGAATATGACAGCAGGTATGGTTTCCTTCCTGGCCCTACCAATAGCATAGTCCTCCTTCTCCAAAATGGTCTCCTCACTCACCTCATAGAGACGCTTTTGCAACTGACCCACACAGCTACTAGAATACTCATAATGGTACTTGCAATGGGCTTTCTGTGTGCCAAGCACTATACTAAGCACTGGGGTGGACACAAGATTATCAGGGTGGTCACAGTCTAACCAGGAAGAAGTAGGATTTAATCCCCAGTACTTTAAGGGGGACACGGAGATCATGTATATTAATTATTTGGGGCTCCGTGGAAGAAAGTGGGGAGAAGGGAAGGTCTGAAAGTATTCTCATAAATTCCAAGCCAGGTCACTTTGTGCCTCCATTTGGATAAGGAAAATCTACCCTACTTGGTGAATTCATTCATTCATCCAAATGTTCTTTATTGAGCGCTTACTGTGTGCTTGATCATATTTCCTAAGTGCTTGGGAAAGTACAACAATAAACGGACACATTCCTGTGAGTTCTACCCACAATTGTACTTCTCATCCTCCAGCTTAGGGCTCTGAGAAATTCCCTTCCTCTTATGGATTCCTCAGTGTTTTTCAACTCGTTCCTTAAATTACCATAAAAAGTAGTTTTGGGGTGGGGTTCATCCAACAGAAGCCCCTTCACCCCACAATGACAAGGTTATTTTACAGAGGGAGACAGCTAACTTCTAAATATGGGGTTTTCATTCTCTTCTTTCTGGAGGGATTGGGGACTAGCGCTGTCATCATTTTCTACCCATTAAGTTCATCAATGAACAAACTGGAGGTGTTACCACAGACTCTTTATAATAATTTTAAATAATTTTGGTATTTGTTAAGCACTTACTATGTGTCACACACTGTTCTAAGTGCTGGGTAGATGCAAAGTAATCAGGTTGTTCCACATGGGGCTCACAGTCTTAATCGCCATTTTTCAAATGAGGTAACTGAGGCACAGAGAAGTTAAGTGACTTGCCCAAAGTCATATAGCTGACAAACAGCAGAGCTGGGATTAGAACCCATGACCTCTGACTCCCAAACCCGGGCTCTTTCCACTAAGCCATGCTCCTTCTCTATATCAATCATTTCAATCATATCAATTTCAGGTATTCTCAAATGCTTTCAGTGGCTACCCAGTGCTTCTCTCCCAAAACTCATTCAATATCAAATGCTGCTCTCGTTGGTAAACAGAAGCAACATGGTCTAGTAGATAGAGCACAGGCCAGGGTCTCAGAAGGACCTGGGTTCTAATCCTAGCTCCGCCACTAGTCTGCTGTGTGACCTTGGGCAAGTCACTGATTAGCTTGTATCTATTCCAGAATTTAGTACAGTGCCTGGAACATAATAAACCCTTAACAAATGCCATTTTAAAAAGGCAGTTCTTTATAAGGTTGTGTGTTAGAAATGCTGCATGTATCACTAAAATTAACTTGAATAATAAAAAACTAGAACCATAAATACTAGGCCAACAATTAAGGTTCTCCCTAGTTACAAGGGTAAATCTGGAAACAGTTACAAGCCCCTCAGGCTTATTTTGGAGCTAAAATGTGGTTACTCAGACACAATCTCATTGAGTTAGGCAAGGGTAAATAGGCTCATTAAGAATGTAAAGTGAAGGAGAAACATTGTTTAAAGAGGGTCAAAGGGGTAAGAGGTTGAGGAAATAAATTGGAAGTGCTGTAATCGTGTCTCTAAAAACTGTCAGACTACAAGGGCAGTTGCTCAGGACCATTCAGGAAATAAAAACAAGCATTAGAACAATCAGTTAATGGTATATATTGAGCACCGACTGTGTGCAAGGGCACTGTATTAAGCACTTGGGAGAGTTCAGTACAATAGAGTTGGTAGAAATGATCTCTGCCCTCAAGGAGCTAACAGTCTAGTGAGGGCAGTGCCTTTTACAGCATCGGACCATCATCATCATGATCATGATTTATCCTTTATACTAGGCACTTAGGAACACAGGAACACATAGCAGAAGTAACGTGGCCTCGTGGGAAGAGCATGGGCCATGAAATCAGAGGACCTGAGTGCTAATCCCAGCTCCACCACTTGTCTGCTGAGCGAGCTTGGGCAGGTCACTTAACTTCTTTGTGCTTCAGTTGTCTCATCTGTAAAATGGAGATTGAAACTATGAGCCCTCATGTGGGACAGGGATTGTGCCCAACCTAATTACCTTGCATATACCCCAGCGCTTAGTTCAGTGCCTGGTACATGGTAAGTGGTAAACAAATACCATCAAAAAAAGTAAAAACCACAACCTATGCCCTTGAGAAGTTTAATCATATTGATGAAACAAACTGACCAAAATTGCAGACATATGAAGTAAGAAGGTAAACTCCTCTTGGGAAGGGAGCATGTCTTTATTCCTATTGCCCTTCTCAAATGCTTAGTACAAAGTGCATTACACTTTTTAAGTATCACTCAGTAAGCATTATTAATACTAATAGAGTAGGTCCAACATAAAGCTAGCAGTCAATCTATCCAATCCTTCCATCCCCATCACTCACTCTCTCTCACTCAATCATATTTATTGAGCTTTTACTGTGTGCAGAGCATTGTACTAAGCACTTGGGAAGTACAAGTTGGCAACATATAGAGACGGTCCCTACCCAACAACGGGCTCACAGTCAAGAAGGGGGAAAGAGCAGATTTGTACAATTCCAAAAACCTGTACTCATAAAAAATACTATTACAATTCATTTTAAGCACACTGCTCCCTAAAAGCGCTTAGCATAGTGCTCCGCACACAGTAAGTGCATAATAAATACAATTGAATGAATGAATGAATAAAAGGAATAAAAGTGCCAAGGCTTTTAGTAATTTACCTTTATTTTCCCAATACTTTAATAGGGCCAGATCAAAACCATTCCCAAAATTAGGAAAAAAAAGTGTTTCCCAAACTGTACACTTGTTATGGGCACAGAGTATGTCTGCTACTTTTATTTTTTTTTAATGGCATTTTCACTCATTCATTCATTCAATCATATTTATTGAGCGCTTACTGTGTACAGAGCACTGTACTGAGTGCTTGGGAAGTACAAGTTGGCAACATATAGAGACAGTCCCTACTCAACAGTGGGCTCACAGTCTAGAAATTTGTTAAGTGTGCTGGGCAATGTACTAAGCATTGGGGTAGACAGATACAAGATAATCAGGTTGGACACAATCTTCATCCCTATTTTACAGATGAGGGAACTGAGGCCCAGAGAAGTGAAGTGACTCGCCCGAAGTCACATAGCAGACAAGTGGCTGAGCCGGGATTAGAACCCATGTCCTTCCGACTCCCAGCCCCGTGCTGTATCCATCCCATCCTTTCCATCCCCAGGTTCTGGTCCAGATTCAGCTCAGATGAGGAGAAACAGTATTCCCCACCCTGACAACCATCTAAAAGGGTCAGACTGTAACCTCTAGTTTCCCTAACTTTTCCCCTTAATGACCCATTAATTTACCCAAGTGTCCCTTGAACTTGTGGGTATTTTCAGCCTGCACAACTTCTTGTGGTAACAAATTCTAGACACACACGACCTGCTGTGTAAAAAGGTGTCCTCTTTTGCTGTTTTGACAATACAACCCTAAAACTTAGTAGGTGCCCCCGGTCTTAGGACTACAATTCTAGGTTCAAGAGGCCTGGCTGGAAGGCCTCTCCACAGCAGAAACGTCAGTGTTTTCTGAAGGGTAGTGCTACCGGACAGCTTTTCAGATGATGAAGCCAGAAAGGCCAGGAACTTGGCATGTTTGGGCTAGCTGACGATTAGCTATGCAGGCTACTAGGATTGGCTTGGTTTTGTTAGAACTGGAGAATCAATCACTGCAGTCTTAATCTCTGTTGTATTTGGTAGACACAAGGCCTGGAAATTGGCTGATTAGACTCTGGTGCCAGGGCACCAACGTCCTTCACTGGATCTGGCAAAACAGGCCATTTACATGACATTCCTGACGTGCTCTGGCTCCTTAGGTGGCCTTCCTTTCAATGCTCCTCTCTCTCAGGGGCCCACCCTCTTGCCTGGCATGGGCAACATTGCTGAGCCGGTTCCAGTGATGTTGCTCAGTTCCCAGGGAACCACCAGTAGCAGCTTTGAGGAGTCTGCCAGGCAAACTCATGAGAGACGAAACCACCCTCCTCTGCACCCGCCCATTCTGGGCCCGAAACCCACAGCAGGTAGTTCTGAGCGAGCCAGAGCTTGCTGCTGGGCCATTCTCTTACTTGAACCCCCACGGAGCACAAGCCTGTCAACATCCCTAAAAGCCAAGAGAAGCACCTGGGTAGAACAACCTCCTCCTCTCTCTCACAGTCCTGCCATCCGCCATCTTTCGCCTCTTCATCACTTCTTTATTTTTATGACACGTCGACTTCCAGCCCGAGCCTATGCCTCCGGCAGCCAAGTCAGCCAGAGCAAGGCACCCCACCCATGTACAGATTCCATCGACAGCAACCCAGGCCCTCTTCAAATCCACCAACTCCCGCTTCTCCCCAAAAAGGATGGAAGGACTAGCCAGACATTACCTGCCACTAACTGGCATGCAGGAAATACAGCTCAATGATGATGATGATGATGATGATGGCATTTATTAAGTGCTTACTATACGCAAAGCACTGTTCTAAGCACTGGGGAGGTAACAAGGTGATCAGTTTGTCCCATGTGGGGCTCACAGTCTTAATCCCCATTTTACAGATGAGGTAACTGAGGCCCAGAGAAATTAAGTGACTTGCCCAAAGTCCCACAGCTGACAATTGGCGGAGCTGGGATTTGAACCCATGACCTCTGACTCCAAAGCCTGTGCTCTTTCCACTGAGCCACGCTGCTTCTCTATGATAACAATAATAATAACTAATAACAACTGTGGTGTTTTTTAAGCATTTACTATGTGCCAAGCACTGTACTAAGCGCTAGGGTAGATACAAGATCATCAGGTCCTGTATGGGGCTCACAGTCTAAGTAGGAGGGAGAACAAGTATTGAATCCCCATTTTGTAGATGAGGGAGCTGAGGCACAGAGAAGCGAAAAGACTCACCCAAGGTCACACAGCAGGTAAGTGGCAGAGTCGGGATTAGAACCCAGGTCCTCTGACTCCCAGGCCCGTGTTTTTTCCAGAATGGACAATTGTGGAAATGCCCCAGATGCTGAGAGCGGTGCCTTCTTTGGTTTTCACTCTAAAGATGGAGGAGATAAAAATGCCTGATAAAGTGCCAAGCTTGACCCTTGTTGGACAGTTGTCTCTGGCTTGGCCTCTTGTGAAATTCCTCTCAGAGAGGGGTTCTTCAGTTTTGCGTTGTATAAATGTGGTTGGATTTTGATACACTCAGTGGCACCACTAATTTGTTCCCCTCCACTCAATCCACTGAGCCCTGTTGCTGGAAGAAGTTATTTTCCCTTACTCCTTTGGGGTCCCATTCCCAATAACTGAACTTCATCCCCCAGCACAGAGCTACTCTGAGTTTCAAGAGGACATTGGCTGTGAGCCTTGTTGTGAGACTGTCTGACCTAATTATCTTCTATCTTCCCCAGCATCACAGTGCTTGGCACATAGTAAGCCCTTAACAAATGCCACTTATTATTATTTTATTGTTATCATTCTTAGAGGAGGATTATTTCAGGAACTTGGTTACACAACTCCTCCCCAGCCCGACCTTCTGGTTGGGCAGGGGGTCTCTTTTTATTGCTCTTACTTCTTGCCAGGTGAGTGCCCCAAAGAAAAGGGGTGGTAGTTCACTGGACCAAGTTGGCTTCCCTCTGTGGGAGAGGGCTGCTTGAAGGTATAGTCCTGTACATGACAGTTCAGCTCCCGGCTTGGCTCCACCCAAAATCACCACAAGAACCCATGGCTGAAGCAGGCTGAGGTCTCCTCAAGTGAAAGAGAAAACCCTGAAAGAGACTAAACTCCTCCCTGCATTCCAGCCACTGGACTCTAGGGTCTAAATTCTCTTCGGTTATCATGAGAAGCAGCGTGGCTCAGTGGAAGCAGCCCAGGTTTGGGAGTCAGATGTCATGGGTTCTAATCCCAGCTCTGCCACATATCTGCTGTGTGACCTTGGGCAAGTCACTTAACTCTTCTGAGCTGAGCCTCCATTACCTCATCTGTAAAATGGGGATTAAGACTGTGCCCCACGGGGCACAACCTGATCACCTTGTATCCCCCCGGCCCCCCAGCACTTAGAACAGTGCTTCACACATAGTAGAAGCTTAACAAATGCCATCATTATTATTATTCGGTTCCCTTTCACTGACATAAAGGCTCTGTTGACTCTGAAAGCCAGGAGACAATTGGAGAAGCCCTTCATATTGAGAAGCAACGTGGTCTAGGGGACAGAGCAGAGCCTGGGCAACCGAAGAACCTCGGCTCTAATCCCGGCTCTGCTACTTGTCTGCTATGTAACCTTGGGCAAGTCACAACTTCTCTGAGCCTCAGTTACTTCATCTGTAAAATGGGGATTGACTGTCCCATATGGGACATGGACTGTGTCCAACCAGATGACCTTGTATGTATCGCAGTGCTTAGTACAGTGCCCAGCACATAGTAAATGCTTAACAAATGCCATTTAAAAATGCATGAGTATTGTTGAAATTGAAATTGGAACCAGTAACTCACATTACTGCAGCCCTAGGGCACCGATATCTTACTTTGCAACCTGTTAACTGATATATTCCTGGCTTAACCAATCAAATTTTCATAACAACTGCCTCTTCACTGGAAATGAATGAGCTTCCAAATTCCCCTTTCAGAGCATTTATAAAGTATATATGCTTAAACTATTGCTCTCCCTACATGTTATTTTAGTTATCTGCCTGCCCTGCTAGATTGTAAGCTCCTTGAGGGCAGGGATTGTACTATACTCTCCCAAATGCTTAGTACAGTACCCTGCAAAGAGTAAGAGCTCAATAAATACTATTGATTCAATAAAAACAAAATACAATCACAGAAGTATAAAACACTTTTAGAAAACTATCCAGACAAGAGACCATTATTCCATTTTTCTTTTAAATGTGAGGTTTTTTCAATGTGGGACAAAGTTTTATCTCAGTGTTAGTGTTTAAGTAAAAGATCAACTGCACTTGAATTTGTAATCTTTGCCTTTGAAGTACAGCAGTTTATATATCTTTAAATTATATAATTTAATATATTAATGTCTTTCTCCCCCTCTAGACTGTAAAGTCATTATGGGCAGGGAATGTGTTGACTAATTATTTTGTATTCTACTCTCACAATCACTTAGTACAGTGCTCTGCACATAGTAGGCACTCAAATATCATTGATTGATTGTATGATTATATTTCTTTGATTGCTTTTCCATTCCTCTGGAATGATAGTAGACTTGTAAGACCAAAATGATGTCTCCTAGGTGAATTCACATTTGACTCTGCAAAGGACTCTTCTACAGGACTTCAAGGAAATCAAATGCATGTGAGAGGACAAAGAATAAATTACTTGCCAGAATTCAGAGATATGTTTCCTGGTGAAAATATTTTACTGATCCCTGTCGTGCAGTACAATCTGCTGCATTTCACAGATGACAAGTGGCAGAGCCAGGATTAGAACCTAGATCCTCTGACTCCCAGACCTGGGCTCTTCTCATGAGGCCTCACTGCTCCTTGTGGGCAGGGATAATCTATAATCTATTGCATTTTCTCAAGCACTTAGAGTGCTCTGCACACAGTAATCACTCAAAAAATACCATTGATTGATTGATTGAAGAGTAATAATGATAATGTCTACAGAAAAGAAGTTTGAAGGGAAAGGGTAGTGGGTACATTTTCAAGGTTGGGAAAAGACATTATACAAGATGCTGAGAAACAGATTAGTATTTTTCCAAAGTAGAAAACAAATGAAAATGGAAGCAGGGAGAGATTTAAATTCAAAGGAAACTTTCCTCATTGTATGAAGCACACTACCACCCATTGCCCTTCCTGGGGATGTTTAAAAGCAGGACAAGCAATAATCTGACTGGGAGAGTTGAGATGCAGTCCTCAGTGAAAGCACAGAATAGACTAGGAACCCTGGAGACTAGTTCTCAGCTTGAGTACTCCACTCCTTTCTACTGACATAGTTACCCATATTCCAAGAAGAAATCAAGAAGCAGCAGCTTACTGAATAGAGCCTGGGAGTCAGAGGATGTGGGTTCTAATTCCCGCTCCGCCACTTGTCAGCTGTGTGATTTTGGGGAAGTCACTTCACTTCTCTGTGCCTCAGTTACCTCATCTGTAAAATGGTGATTGAGCCACATGTGGGACAGCCTGATTACCTCGTATCTACCCCTGAGCTTACAGCAGTGCTTGGCACGTAGTAAGCGCTTAATACTATCATTATTATTTATTATTATTATTCAAGGTCACACAGCACACATGTGTAGGAGCCAGGATTAGAACCCAGGTCCTTCTGACTCCCAGGCCCATGCTCTATTCACTAAGCCATGGTGCTTCCCTAAAAATAATAATAGAAATAATAAATTACCATCAGTGAAGTTCTCCTATGAGTGCATATTTGACTAAAAATGCAGAACCTACTGATCCATCATCATCATCAATCATATTTATTGAGTGCTTACTATGTGCAGAGCACTGTACTAAGCACTTGGAAAGTACAAATTGGCAAATATAGAGACAGTCCCTACCCAACAGTGGGCTCACAGTTTAAAAGGGGGAGACAGAGAACAAAACCAAACATACCAGCAAAATAAAATAAATAGAATAGATATGTACAAATAAAATAGAGTAATAAATATGTACAAACATATATACATATATATCCAGGCACATAGTGTACCACTATGTACACATAGTGTACATAGATCCAGGCACATAGTGTACCCAGAAAGGCTGTCCCTTATTGTATTGTCTCATTTGATCTTTGCCAGGCTGGGCAGTGCGTTCTCTTTTGCCTCCTCTCCCTGTCCTTATAAAGCTTTTGCTCAGAGAGCCACTCCTTTCTTGATGGTCGTGTGTCACACTGGTCTGTTCTCAGCAACTGGATGTTTTCAGCTGGAATGCAGCTTTGTCTGAGGCTGTTTCACCCTGTCCATAAAACATTTCTTCTGCCTTCCTTACTTTCAGTGTCCCAATTTCAAGCCTCCAGACAGCAGCGGTTTGAGTATCCTGCTGTTGCGGATTCTCCGCAGCATGGTTTAGAAGGATCTGAGCTCTAATCCCAGTTGTGCCCCATCTGCTGTGTGACCTTGGGCAAGTCATCACTTCACTGGGCCTCTCAGTTATTTCATCTGTAAAATGGGGATTAGGAGTGTAAGCCCCAGGTAGAACAGGGACTGTGTCCAACCTGATTAACTTGAATCTACCTCAGTGCTTAAAACAGTGCTTGACACATAGTAAATGCTTACAAGTTCCATAATTATTATTATTATTTTTATTCCAACCAGCATAGCCGTGCTAAGGTCAGAGTAGCTTCGATGCAAGGGGGCTAAATACATTCTGGAGTACATGATCCTGTCTTGTTGTTCGTATTTCCTGTAGATGACACTGGTTGAACTGGTCAAGGAGTAGATATGGTGCCTGTGAGAGATCTGTGTCTCACAGTCCTAGAGAAAGTTGGACAACACTCCAGCTCTGTAAACTTTCACTTTGGCCTTGAGCCTGTTAATACCCTTCCATCAATAATGATAAAAACAAAGAGGATACCCCCCTCTAGAGGAGACTAAAATAATTGCTAGGACAGTGGTCAGGATTAGTGTACTGCTTACTGCTTAAATTTTGAGGGAGTAGCACCAATTTTCTTTTAAATGCATTCCCTGTCAATACCAAAAGCCAATGCCTATGGCCAGAGCTGAATCCAGCTCACCATGGGAAGGGAGCCTATCTGCTTACTGTTATGTTGTACTTTCCCAAGTGTTTAGTACAGTGCTTTGCGCACAGTAAGTGTTCAATATACATGATTGAATGAATGATTACAAAAAAAGGCATCAGTCTTCACAGGGACATATTCATTTAATACAATACTTTCCCCAAAAATATTAATATTGCAGTTAGTGAGTACTGTACATAAATATCAGTTTAATTAAAAAACCCTAGCATGCATCAGTGGATTCTATTTGCCTTTCTTCATTTTGGCTATCTTCTCTTTGCGTTTTTTCACATGCTTGGGGGTTTTATTTTTCCTCTTTTCTCTTTGGGCTTCTTTGACCATCTTCTTTCTTTCCTGGAAAAAGCAATCAAACCTGATTTTAAAATGGACCCCTGAGATTAAAAAAAAAAAAAAAAGTTTTACAGTCATTACCCCAGCTTCCACATCAGCAAAATAAAACAGGAAAAACAAAGCGAGTTTTTCATTTTTTCATTTTGGGAGGATCCTGGAAATGTGGAGGAAAAACCGTCAGGATATGGACACAGACTGAATATTGAAGATGAAAAAAAGGAAGCAAGAAAAATGCCCAGGCTGTGGGCTTCAGACATGGTGGTGCTCTCAACTGGGGTGGGGAAGTTGAGGTGTAGAAGACTGAGGGAGGGAGATGGAGGAGTTTAATTTTGGACCTATGGAGCTTGAACATCTCCACATTTCCTGCAGATGGGAGAAGTGAGATTGCAGAAGAGGTGAAAAGTCAGGGCTAATGAGGTAATAATGAAAGAAGCAGCATGGCCTAGTGGAAAAAACATGAGCTTGGGGTCAGAGGACCTGGGTTCTAATCCCTGCTCCACCACTTGTCTGCCGTGTGTCCTTGGACAATTCACTTCTCTGTGCCTCAGTTCCCTTATCTGCAAAATGGGGATTCAATACCTGTTCCCTCTCCTAATTATACCACGGGACCTGATTATCTTGTATCTACCCCAGGACTTGGTATAGCGCTTGGCACACAGTAAGTGCTTAACAAAAACCATAATAATAATAGTAATAATGACAACTGCGGTATTTAAGTGCTACATGCCAATTGGAGTGTTGTTCGTTCTTCTGTTCCTATTATTTGTAAATAATGTGTGTCTTTCCATCTCCCGCATTAGACTGTAAGCCCCCTTGGGGATGAGGATCACTTCTACTTTATTGATATGCTCTGTAGACTCAATAAATACATGACTGAAGATGACGACATCATTGATCCTATATCAGATACACACACAATCACATCAGGGTCTGGGTCCCATGTGCATTTGTCTGTGAGCCTGCATAGGTGGTGAGTGGTTTGGGGGTGGGGTTGTTTTTATCTTTCCAGTGTCTGTTCACATTCAAAGTGATGAGAAAGGAAACAGAGTTAGAAACAGGAAATGGTCAGTCACTGCCACAAAATTATTTGCCATTTATCTGGCAGAGACAATTTAAAGTTAACGGAAGTTACAAAAAGTGGCTACGCAAGTTTCTCCAGCCCAGCCATGAAACCTTAATGGAAGCTTTTGAACATCATAGCATAAAATAAATATAACTATGATCGAACCAACTTTTAGGGAAGAAAATGCAGGAAGCAAGATTGGGGGAATTTGGAATATTCAATTTGTTGAATTGCTTATCTTGTTGGAACCATCAGATTAATCCGAGCAGCTGCTACTGAGCTTTGAAGAGGGGATTAAGAATTCTATCCTGACCTTTTTGTCCATTTCAGGGTTGGTAGAGTGATTCCTAAGATGGGGTTGATCTCCAAGTTTTTCGAAGTCTGAATCAGAGGAATCGGAGCTGTCGTCATCTTCTGAATGAGAATCCACCTCTTCCTTCCCTGGCTTTTCTAGGAGTGCAGGGACCTTGACAACACCACAGACTGGAGTTTAGTCTGGATTCCACTCATTGGCATTTTGGCAATTATTCCCGCTCTGAAAGTTCAGTGAATTTGGAAAAATCTCTACCCCGCCAACTCTGTGGGGCTCACTGGGGCTCAGAAGACTCTTCTTCATTCAAGTATTACTAAATCAGCACCAGAAGAGTAATCCAAAAAACCAAATTTACATCTACATATCTTTGAAATACCACATACACTTTCCTTGCATGCACATAAACTCCTTTGCCCTGTCCTCCACCCATCTTTTCTCCTCAGATGGTTCGGTATTTCTACTCTCCCACAAAACATTGGCATCCTTTTCTATTTTAAGCCGCATTCTTGGATCTTTGGTCTCAAATACTTCACACGATCCTTCTTGGTGCATTAAAATAACCCGTTTTTTCCTCCTGATTTCTTGGCTCAGAAAGGATGGTCTGCTGCTGACCAGGCCAAAGAAAGGGAAGAGAGAAGCAGGAGGGCTTGGCTAGATCTGGAAACGCAATGGAGCAGCCAGCTTAACCAAGTCTCCTCCAGAATGGCAGGCTTGGGAGGAAGTCCCTGGGCCAGGGTTAAGTGGGAAGGGAGGCCCTTCTATGGGCAACAAGGAGCCCAGGCTTGGGCTTCTCCAACAAGCTTCTCCACCAAAAATAGGGACAGGGGACTACTGACCCCAGCTGCACTTCCAGGAACATAAGAAAGGGGCAACAGACAGATCCTCAGAGACCTAACTCAGCTGCTCTTGGAAATCCAGAAGTGTGGGCATGTCAGTAACAGCATGGCTGATTTTGCCACATTTCTAAAGACTCTACTATTACATCAAAAAAAGGAAGGAAAATTTTAAAAATTACGTTTGCAGAATTGTAGCTCTTTTCTCAAACAGCTTAAGCAGAGTCATAAGAACTCTTTCACAAAAAATATGTTTGGGCCTCCAAAAGTTGCGTATGGATGTTTCTCCACCACAGCACAAATCAGGAGTGCTTATAAATTTCAAAACCCACTTCCTGTAAAATGCCAGCTACAAACGGCTCATAATCCCAGAATCCTGGGATCGCCCCAACCAATCCTCCCTTCAAGAAAGCCACACTCTTAACAGAAAAATAATGACCTGGTTAATTTTCAGAGGGAAAAGATGTCCTGATTCCCAGAGCATCTCTAATGAATGGTTGAGAGGAAATCAGAATTGCCAAAAAAGCTGGAAGGACTCCTTCCCCATCCCGTGAAACAGCAAAACCAATCAAGGGCTCAACTTCAGGGAAATGTACACAGGTTTATCTCTGAAAATTCACATTTGGCTGTTGAACTCCAACAGGCTGACTCCTACACCTCTGCAACCATATGGGTATGCAGATAACAGTGGATGCGTCTAGATGGTAAGCAGCAACTCTACTGAACTGTCCTCTCCCAAGCACTTAGTACAGTGCTCTGCAAACAGTTAGCACTCAATGAATACCACTTACTGATACATAGATGCAGTGAATTTATGTGTACTGGTCTGAGGCTACACACCATTAAAAAAAATTCTACTTATAAATCATCTGGAAACATCTTTGTTTTCCAACACAGAAGGCAAGTTGTTTGAAATCTGCTGAAGAAACTGACCAGTAAATTCAGTCAGGATAACTAACCTTACTTCAAAGGTGTGGAAATGGAGGACAATGGGTCAGAGGGTAAGTGTCTTACCTATAATCATATAAGATAGTGGCTGAATAAGGACTAGAAATAATAAATTCCTCCCCTCTAAATCTCACAGATGAGTGACTACTAGATATTTTCCAGGAAGCTGGGGGCGACTGCAGTAACATTTTAAGGAAAACCTTTACAAACCACTGAACCAATTAGTAAGTGCTTAAATCCACATCATATGTAGATACAAAACCCCCCCAAACCACATGACAACCCCTCACCTTCTGAACACCTGACAAATCTTTCTTCAATCCAGTCACAGTTTGATACAGAATCTAGTATGAAAGAAAACGGAAAAATATTTATTGCTAGGAAAATGTGAATACAATCCTCAAAGACATTAGCACTCCACAATTCACACTCAAGTGTTTTAAGAAGCCCTGAAGTCACTGATTTGATCATATTCTGTTGATAAAAAAGTGAGAGCAGGGGGCAGCGAGATAGTTGCCCTATTTGGCACCGAACCACAAAGTTAGAGATGAACCATCCTAACATTACGGGCAATGAGCATGTCAGCTAATTCTGTGGGTTTGTACTCTCCCAAGTGCTTAGTACAGTGCTTTGGCACAGAGTAAGTGCTCAATAAATACTACTGATTGACTGATGGATCCATGACTTTTCATTCTTCAGGGGGACTCCCTGGACACCAACTTTACCTGTTAGTACTTAGCAGTCTCTGTATATACATACAATTCATTTCTGGTTTTCACTTGAGACCCCGTTAGTTGAGGGGTATTGTTATAAGTCAGTGAGACCATCTTAAAGTTTCAAATGTCGCTTTTATAATTTGTTCAAAAAGTTTAACAGGTGTAGAACAGGTGCACAGGACTCTTGACTCACTCCATGTAATGGTTCTTGATCCCCAGAGCTTAGTACAGTGCTTGACATCTAGTAAGCACTTAAATGAATACCACAAATATTATTATTATTGTTATTATTAATTGGTGAACAATTGTATTTTCCCATGTCACACCCTTTAGGATTTTGAAACTTCCATGTCTTCTTCCAGCCTGCATTTTTCCATATGGAGGATTCCTCATCTTTTCAGTTCTTCCTCAAAGGGAAGCTTCTCCATACCAATGACCAATACCAATTACAAATAGCTAAACATCACCACAGAAATGAACCCAACTGAGCAAGAGTCTCTTTTCTTTTTTTTTTAAATGGCATTTGTTAAGCATTTACTGTGTGCCAGGCACTGTATCAACTGTTGGGATAGATACAAGGTAATCAGATTGGACACAATCCATGTTCCATGTGAGGCTCTCAATCTTAACCCCCAATTTTACATATGAGGTAACAGGCACAAAGAAGTTAAGGGACTTACCCAAGGTCACACAGCACACAAGTGGCGGAGCTGGGATTAGAACACAGATCCTTTGACTACCAGGCCCGTGCCCTTTCCACTAGGGCACACTGCTTCCAAACCTGCCTCAAACAATGACTTGGACTGTGGCTTTATGAAAAACTAGAAGGTTACCATCCTCCCCATCATTAAAAAACATTTACTGTGGAAGAAACTGAACTTGGTGTGGAAGGCAGAACATACAGAACCTTTACTTCTTGACTTATACTAAAATCAGTGGGTAGGAAAGGAAGACAAAATTAATCACAAGTACTGCCCTGTTCCATGATCTTAACATAGTTCAGGCAACTTACATTGTCCTGTTGCACATTCAAGGCCATGTCTTCTTCCTTCAACTTCATCATTATGTCCACATCCCTCTCATAATTTTTAACTTCATTCAAAGTTCTAGGAATGTAAGCTCTCTTAAACACCTAACCACAACGACAAAACAAAGCCAGAAGTCAGATTTTCAGTGCTATTTCAAACCTAATCCCCAATACAGCCCCATCTGATTATCCAGAATGGACGAGAGGGAGTGGGAAATAGAAGTATAGCCAGGGAAAGGGACTTAGAACTGGCTAGAGAGATAAGAGAAGATCTTGGAGAGAACTATGTTAAAAAAAAGGGTTAGTGAATGTTTCTATAAGGGAATGGTCCAGTGTCAAATGCCGCCAAGAGGTCAAGGAGGATTAGGATGGACTGGAGAGAGAACTATGTTAAAAAAAAGGGTTAGTGAATGTTTCTATAAGGGAATGGTCCAGTGTCAAATGCCGCCAAGAGGTCAAGGAGGATTAGGATGGACTGGAGTCCATTAGATTTGGTGAGAATGAGGTCACTGGTGACCTTGGAGAGGGCTGTCTTAGTGGAGTACAAGGGGCAGAAATTAGATTGTGGGCATTAAGGAGGGAGTTGGAGAACAAGTGGAGGGAGTGAGTGTTTATAATCCACTTGAGAAGTCTGAATAGGAATGGGAAGAGAGAGCTAGGGGAGAGCTAAATGGTGCAGTGGAGTTCCAAGAAATTTGTTAAAGGAGACATAAGTGTGTCTGAAGGCAGAAGAGAAGGAGGCAGCAGATACGGAGCAGTTGAAGGTGGCAGTCAAGGAGGGGAGAAGAATGGGCACAGATGTTTTTAGAGGGTGAGAAGGGATGGGGCTGGAGACAGGTGGAGTGGGGTAGATTCTGCAAACAGGTGGGAGATCTCTTCTTGAGCTACAGCCAAGAAGGGCAAAAAGAGTCCGAGGGACTGGGAGGGAATTGGGATTGTGAGGGGAAGATTTGGGGGAGTTCAGATCTGATACTTTTGATTTTGTCGACACAGTTACTGCTGGCAGCATCTGTCATGCATAATGGACATACTGAAAACCAAATGAGTTCTCATTTGTCTCAGGATCGGTCCATTTTATCATTCCTTCTAGTACCTTATTTCCCCGTCTCCACCATACACTTAAACCTGTGCAGCTCCATTCCTATCTGGGTAATACTTCACCTTTAAGAATGACTATAGCCAGGACATGTTATGGATTTTCCATCAATTATAGAGGGTTGGTCTACATAAAAACTAGCACCGATGAAATGCACATTTTGAATGATCTTATTACCGACATGACAAAAAAGACAAGGATACAACTAGTTTCTAATTTGCCAAATGATAACATCCAAATATTCAGGCACCTCTTTACCTGCAAACAAATTTCCCATCTTAGGCAACACAATCAGTAATTTGTTCTAGAGTTGAGATAAGTAAGAGAAAGGAACATTTCTTACTTCTTCATCCACATAATCTTGGCTGGATCGCTCTTCCTCTGTTCTATGGGCTGCTACTTCCATCGCCTAAGCAAAATGAAAGTCAGAATGATTGCTTTTGGACCCAAACTCTGGATAATTCAGCTTGTTAATCTAGACTTATTTTCTCTACGCGTCACTTTTCCCCATTTCTCCTGAAACCAGCTAAAATGATGGAAACATTTTACTCTCCTAGGTTAATGACAACTGGTGGTCCAACTCTGCTGCACTGTACTCTCCCAAGCACTTAGGTCAGTGCTCTGAACATAGTAAGCACTCAATAAATACCACTGAGGATGATGATACTGAATATCTCTCTATGACAGACTTCACAATCAGCCTGCCACAAACTCAACTCAACTTGGGCCAACCAATCTTCCAGTCTCTCCTTACCCTACACCTCGATTTCCTAATCCACTGACATCACCAAGGGACTAAGATAGGGGTAGGAAACCCAGCTGCCTCCTAGACTGTGAGTCCCATGTGGGATTCATTACTTGTATCCACCACCAGTACTTAGGACAGTGCTTGGCATATAGTAAGGGCATAAATACCACAATTATTATTATTATTGTTCAAAGTCTTCCTGAAAATGCACCTCCTCCACGCAATCCCCTCAATTAAGCTCCACCTCCCAGGTTGCTTCCATCCAAAAACCACTCTTAGCACTTATGTTTATTCATCTTCTCAAAACACCTCAGCATATTCTGGACTTGTATTCACCTAACATTTATTTATTTCTCTACTTAACTTTCCAGACTGCTGTCATCCACAGCTGGGTAGGTGCTTTTTTCTCCTTCCATATCTGTGAATGGTTTGTCTGTCAGTTTCCCCCTTTTGTAAACTCAAGGAAAGCATCCCTCAATTCTACTATACTCAGCTCAACTCTACTATACTCGCCCAAAGACTAGGTAAAGTTTTGCTTATCACAGATGTTCAAATATACAATAATTGACTGATTCTTTTAAAAGAGAGGCACTATATAAATTTATGACTATGGTATCATTCTTCTTGCTACTTTGTGTCCTTTACAGATACATTCCAGGACTTGCCTTAGAAAGGTAAGCATCCAAGTTGTCCTCCGTAATAGAGGGGTCAGTAACAAACTCAAAGAGCTCTCGCACAGTCATCACAGCAACATCATGTTTCAGAAAAAAATCTGCCAGACAGAAGGACAAAAAATTCAAAACATCTTCAGGAGAAAACAGACACAAATCGATTCAATTTATTTTCAATGACTTTAAAATTTAACAATGACCGAGTCCAGGAAGGGCAAGTCGCATCTGGAAGTTTTCCAGGAAGAAATATTCTTTTTTGACCCAAATTTACATGGGACTCTACATTGTAACCTCATTAAGGTCAGGGAACATGTTTGTTAATTCTGTTGTACTGTACTCCCCCTAGTGCTTGATACAGTGCTTCTGCACATGGTTAAGCACTCAATAAGTACCACTGATTGAATGATGGGACAAAACAAACCTCCAACCCAAAACCAACAGTTGTTCCGGGCCTTCGGAGTCATAAACTATACGTTTCAACTCAATCTGTTGCACGACACTTGACGTTAGCGAGTCTGTCTGCGAAACTATGGCCACTTTTGGCTGATTTATTTGCCCTGCCTTTGGATCCCTCATATCTTGTTGAGTGACTATCTCCACTAAGTGGTCTTATCTCTCTCTTCCTCTCCCTGATTCAGTAGCATGGCAGTTGCCTCAACCTTTGAAGGGTGAGAAGGGGGAAGGAAAAATGGTGAGAAAAACATGACAAAATGATGGCAAAAAAATGAGAGAAGTAGTCCAGGGAAGAGAAATTGTGCCCAGAGAAGAAAAGAGATCAACAGAGTCAAAAGGACAGTTATTTAAAATACAACTACAGGCCCTCTGAACTTTGAATGTTTCAAATTAGAACAAAAAACATGTGTAATGATACTGTTTCAACTTTATGATGCTAGCCCTGTTTACTGTCTACAATAAGTACAGTACTTGATTGGAGGGGGAGTATGCAGGAGACATAGGGAAATGGGGAGGGAATTTTAAAAGTCGTGATGGGAGGAGGAAAGAGGAGGAAAGTTTGAAGAGCATGAGGAGTTGCTTGCTGTCAGGCAGAGTCACCAGAGAGAATTTGCAAAACCATTTTACTTCAGATGAAGTAAACAATCAATCACTGGTATTTACTGAGCATTTTCTTCATACTGAGTGCTTGGGAGAGCACAATATAGTTAGCAGACACAATGCTTGTCCTCATGGAACTTAAAATCTGGAGTGGGGTAGAGGGCAGACATATTAAAATAAGTTACATGTTAGGGGAAGCAACAGAGCTTTAAGATATGTGCCTAAGTGTTACAGGGGGTTGGGGTGGCACAGGAATGTGATGTGGCAGTAGAGCTGGGTAATAGGGAGGGGAAATGAAAGATTTATCAGGAAAGCCCTTCTAGAGATGTTATTTCAAAAGGGCTTTGAAGACAGGGCGAGCAGTGGTCAGCTGGATGTGAGGGGGGGAAGGAGTGAGCAAGAGGTCATCAGTGAGAGAGAAAGGAATGAGGCACTCCGAATAGGTTATAACCCACTTATAACACTGTTCCTATGAGGCAATTATCAAGAGCCAATTATGTCCTAAGTCTGTCTACAATAAATCAGTCTAATTTCTAACAGTAGGAGTCTGTCTCCCTTCTGGAGTGCAAACCTGAAGTCAAAAACCTTCGTAACTGGCTGCTCTAGATGATCTGGGGATTAAGTCAGATAAGTCCTCTTTCCAGGTGGATTTGACATCCTTTTCAGATAAAGCTTTGCCCCTTGCAGGCAAGTTCCCCCATCTAGACTATATGCCCCTTGAGGACAAAGATAACATCTTCTAACTCTACTGTACTCTTGCACACATGTAGTGCAGTACTCTGCTTACGCAAAGCACTCAATGAAAGGTACATAATTCTCCCCACTGAATTTTTTCCCCTTGTACAGAGAGCCATGTTTCACCCAGATGGATCACCTGAACAAATGAACTTACATGTGGATGGCCACTTACCATTGACGTTTGTACAGTCTTTCCTCAAGAACTCCAAGGCATGTGGATGGTCGTGTTCCACCGACTGGGACACATCAATGATGTAGACCTCTCCATTATGGTACCTTGTGCATCACAGGCCAAAGGCAAGTTTGAGGAGAAGGAATAGAGGCAAGTGAAATTACTGGTCAGTTTTCTTTCAACACAAAATTCTTCAAAAGCGAGATGTGAACACAGGAATTAACACTTCTCTTGGGAAGCACATTTTTATCCATTTGTGGGCCTGAAGGCATACAGACACTCACTCTCTCTCTCTCTCTCTCTCTCTCTGGCCAATATTTTTCTCCCTTTGCATCTTCCTCCCACCAAATCAGGACCCCTGATTGCTCCCACCTGTGGAAGAGTGCACCCTCTGA
Organism: Tachyglossus aculeatus; assembly: GCF_015852505.1. Lineage (NCBI taxonomy): Eukaryota > Metazoa > Chordata > Mammalia > Monotremata > Tachyglossidae > Tachyglossus > Tachyglossus aculeatus. Next base: position 23,432,103 of record NC_052100.1, on the reverse strand, counting down.
CCCTTGCTTCCCATTCCTCCTCCCCCTCCTCCTGCAGATGCCAACCAACAGAAGGTAATCTTCACTGGCTACTCCTGGCAGCCATGTTGTTTTAGGCCCGGGGCTCAGAAGCCACATGGCTACAGAGTGGATAGTGGCTAAGTCACGCTTTGGGGATGAAAGGGGAAGGTAACGGTGGGAGAGTTCATAAGCCAGGATGAAATTCTGGCCTGGGAGACCACTCTTGAGAAGACCTGTATAAAACTCAATAAGTTACTGTGGCAAAGTTATCCTTCAACTTTGGGACAGCTGAGGTTATGCTGGTAACACCGAAGGTAGAGCCTGGCATTGCTGTGGTGGAGAGAAACCATACTTACAGCATGTTAAATTCACTGAGATCGGCATGGACAAGCCTGGCATCCTGGTACATTCTTCTCATGTACTGAATAACCAGCAAGTATAACTCCCGAGCTTTGGATTCTGATAGCTGGACATTTTTCAAGAGTGGAGCAGGCCTGGGTGGAAAGCAAGGAGTGACTCAACAAGTCACACACATCAAGACTTTCTATCCTCAGCTATCAAAACGACCTCTAACGTGCCTGACCTAATACTCTTACAGATAGATGCTTGTCAGGAAGGCACTGCCTTTCACATTGAAAATGATTACTGAATTATACTCTAAGTGCTTGACCAATACAATGATCTCTGCCCCCGAGGAACTTAACTTGCAGGCAGAGGAACAAGAGCATAAAGACAGGTATGCATGAGGTCTGGTATGAGGGAGAGAGAGAGGGTGCTTAGTAGTAGTGGAGAAATAGGGCACTGAGATGAGAGATTAATCAGATGTGTTTTCAGAAACGCTTTGAAGAGGGGGAGCATGGTGGTCTGTCAGATATGAAGGATGTGAGCAAGAGGTTGGCAGCAAGAAGCAAAGCTAGAGAGGTGGGATGTAGCAAAGAAGAGTGAGAACAAGTAAGGTGGAGAAAGCCGACTGAGGGCCTTAAAACTGGGGGAATTTATATTTGGTGCAGAGAGGAATGGACAACAAGTGGGGAGATGTGTGCAGAAGGATTTTTTAGAAAAATGATCCGGGAAACAGATGAACTGACGAGGGGAGAAGTCAGTAAGGAGGCTAATGTAATAGTCAAGTTGGCCTATATCAAGACCCTAAAGAGGAAGGGGTGGATTCTGGAAATGTTTTAAAGGAAAGGGGCTGTTGAGGTTTAAAGTATTATTACATGTCTGGCAAATGCAACAGACTTTAAAATGAGCTTTGTTTGAACCTACAAATTAAAAATACACACAATCACTGCTTTTCTGAGCATACTTACATGTTTTCTTTACCAATGAAACCCATGACAAGAACATGACTTCTTAGCATAACAGGTTCTGGGCAAGGGATCTTTGCTGTGTTCAATCTGTAACATTATGATAGTCACAAAGGTACTTAATTGGGAATTACAAGGCAAATCCAGTCTAAAAATAAATAAAATATATTAAAATAGGTTGGTAGGAGTTTAGAATGGAGGCAATAAGTACTAATGGTACCTGGAGCATCATTTAAATTCCACTTGAAGGACAATATTTTATTTTTCAACTATGTCTTGGATTGGTCAGGTATTGGTAAACATGGTCCCCCACCATGGCCTTCCCAGGGCTCCCCTTCATGTTCACCCCAGATTGATGACAAAACCTGGGAGTTTCCAGCCAGGGTGAAAAAAAAACCAAAAAGGTAGCTTACTCATAATTCTTGATAATACACAAGAGACTCAAGAATTCTAAGACTGCATGGATGCAGATACAATATTTACAAATACACTCGCCTAGCGCATTACCTTATTAAATTCCTCATCTCCTTTTCAGCCCAGGTTCTCACCATTTTTCTGGGGTTTCCTTTACAATAGCCGTGACGAAACCTTAAAAACAAATACATCCAAATAAAATAGACATTAATATTCCAACCCTGCTTTCATTTTGACTATGTACACTGAAGTGAAAATAGCAAACAAACTTTGGACTTACCTGAATTCCCCACTCACATACTTATCCCGATCTTTAAACATTAAAATTGAAGTCTTATAAATTTTGATTGCTCTGCTTTCTCCAGTTGTAGTACTAGCATGGTATACATTAGCCTGTTGAAAAGCAAAGCAAAATCAGAATCACTTGGTATTTAGGCAAAGAAAAGAATAAGTATTTTCAATCTAATTTTTCTTTAATTATGGTCTTTATTAAATGTTTACTCTGTGCTTAATTCTAGGGCAGATATACGGTTATCAGATCAGACAGAGTCCTTGTCTCATTGGGATTCAACCATCTATTTAACCCCCATTTGATTACTGAGGAAATTGAGGCCCAGAAAAGTTAAATGATTGGGCCAGTCACACAGCAGGCAAGTGGTGAAACTAGGATTTGAACCCAGGTGTGCTCCTTCCACTAAGCCATGCTGCCTTCCCTAGTTTTCTTTGAATTCACTGTCCTTGAAAAATTTTTAAGAATGCCTAGTTCAAGCAATCAATCATGGGTGTATTTACTGACCACCTGAGAGAGCATAATAGAGTAAGTACACATGAACTCTGCCCTCCAGGAGTTTACAATCTAGTGAAGATGGACATTAAAATATATGTAATTTATTTTAATTGTACGGGATTTTGCTTGTAAGGGAAGCAAGAAAGTACATGGCTATGTGGTGAGTACCTAAGTGCTTAGGGGATAGAGAGTCAACTGCATGCAAGATGGGAGGATGCAAGCAAAGGGTTGATGACAAAAGAGAAAAGATGGAGGTAGAGTGAGTAGGTTGGAGTTAAAAGAGGAAAATGTGTGGGCTGCGCTGTCGTGAGAGAGGAGTGAAGATAAGTAAGGGGGAGAGAGCTGACAGTGCTTGGATCCAATGGTGAGGAGTTTCTGCTTGAGGCAGAGATGGAGGTTTTGGGGGAGTGGGAAGACGAGTGCAAAATGATTTCTCGTTAGAGCGTAACCTCGGATGAGTCGCTTCATTTCTCTGGACCTCAGGTTCCTCCTTTGCAAAATGGGGATTAAATACCTCTTCTCCCTCCCTTTTACACTGTGTCCAAACTGATTATCCCATATCTACCCCAGTACTTAGCCCAGGGCTTGACACATAGGAAGTGTTTATCAAATACCATACGGATACATTGGAAAGAAATAAAACATGGAGATAATCAGCCGACTCTAGAAAAACTCACCTCTTTTCCTGTGCTGATGCAGCCATTTATTTCTGAGATGACACCTCTAGTCAACATCTTGAACAGAATCATTCGAGTTCTTGGATCCAGTACCTCAGAGGGAATAAAAAGATATGAGTCAGAATATTTCGTGAGACTAATTCTTAATGAACATTGCTGCCTTTTAATCAAGTGGAAAGCTTAACTGGAATTCTGCCCTACTATACTGAAATGGCCCTCATCGCTGCCCTGTCTGCATTCATTTTAGCAGTACTAATAGTATTTACTAAACATCTTCTGTGTGCAGACCACTGTACTAAGCGCTGGAAGAGAACAAACGGGGGGTGTGTGTCTCACAATTTAAGCTACTAGGAGGAAAAGTGTGCGGCCTCCGGGATTAGAGGGGGAATAGGGTAGAGGGGGCTAAGTCCCCAAGCACTTAGTACAGTGCTCTGCACAAAGTAAGTGCTCAATAAATATGATGGATTGATTGTCCTGGGGTGGTTATGTTTTTTTCAATCAGGGCATTTGTCTTTGTGTGTATGTCTGTGTGGGGAGGGGAGGGGGGGCCCTAAATGAGGAGGTGTAGGGTCTCCCAAAATGCTAGCATCCACAGGTTCAACATGATAGAAAGAGTCCAAAAGTCCCCTTTGATCAATGACATTTATTGAGCACTTACTGTGTGTAGAGCGCTGTACTAAGTGCTTGGGAGAGTCCACTATAATAGAGTTGGTAGACGTATTCCCTTAAGCAATAGAAGCCAACACTTTCAGCACCCTGTCCCAGATGATCCTGGAATGTGAAGCTCTAAAAATAATCAGGCCTTTGCCCAGCTCCGCTGCTGTTGCGGTCAACTGATCTCTCTGGTTCCACATAGCTGGGTTTGGCCACTGGTGGCTGAATGTTAGGGCTCTGGTCCCATGAAAAGCCCAGACACACACAAGGAGCCATTCCATTGGCCTAAAAGACAAACAGAGCTGTGACTGCCATTCCCTATGATGGGACTACACAGAATGGAAGGCAGCCGAAGCAACCCCTGCGGCAGCTGCTGCCTGAGGGTACGCTTCTGAAGGATGGGTTTACTAGAGAGGGATTTAAGTGGACAGGAGGAGAAGAACAGAGGAAAATACCAGGGTACATTTCCAACTTAGGCTACTTCATTCTGTCACTGAAAGTTGTACTTCCAAAGAAACTTCTTGGATTAATCATGTCGGACACCACAGTCGAAAGGTAAAAACAGTGTCTTTTTTTGTTAGGACACTATGGTGGTTGGGGGTGGGGGAGAGGGTGGGTTGGGGGAGGGGGGTTGAGAGAATGGAGCACAAACTGAAACATTAGGAGAAAAAGCAGGAGGCATGTTAATTTCAATACTAGGAGGCAACAAGTTTTTAAGGAATACCTGTTCTACAGTTGCTCGGTCTGCCTTATCTTTGACTCGGTACCTGATAAAGAGAAAAATCAAACAACGTGAACCTCCTTTGCAGTGTATCACCCAACCCCCGCCTACCCCAGTCAGTAATTCACTGTTTCAAAACACCTTTGTCCTCTTTACCCAGTACTTTCTTAGTTTTCATCCACTGGGGTCAGGAAGGATGAAGTTTTCCTGTTGGCTAATCTTGTGGTCCTCTCGCTTTCCAAAGGTTTTCCCCTCTCCACCCAAGAGAAAATCCTTTGATCTTTCCCCAATATCTAGTGTCCAACTGTTCAAGGACAAAAACTAAAAAGAGCCAAGAGTCTAAGAGGGAAAGAATTTAAGATATAAGGAAGAGAAAATGAGAACCTGATTTTTCTATTTCTCTTATAAGGAGTTAAGTGTTACGGATGAATCCCTTCTCACTGTCGACCCTGCCTCCAGCTTTTCTCTCTCCAGTTTATACTTCACTCTGGTGCCTGGATCTTTTTTTTTTTAATTGCTCTGCGTACGTCGCCCCACTCCTCAGAAGCCTCCGATATTTGTCCATCCTTCTCCACGTCAAGCAGAAACTCCTCACCACCAGTTTTAGAGTATTCGCTCAGCTCTCTCCCTCCTGCCTTACGCTGAGTCATTTCCCACAACCCAGCCCACACACTTGACTCCTCTAAAACCAAGGTACTTACCGTGCCTCGACCTCATCATCCCTCTCTGTTGGCCACTTGCACACACTCTCCTCCTTCATATCTTCCCCCTTCTAGACTGTGAGCCCACTGCTGGGTAGGGGCCATCTCTATATGTTGCCAACTTGTACTTCGCAAGTGCTTAGTACAGTGCTCTGCACACAGTTAAGCGCTCAATAAATACGATTGAATGAATGAATATCTGACAGACCTCCATGCTTCCCATCTTCAAAGCCCTCCTACAGTCCTATCTCCTCCAGGAAGCTTTCCTTGACTAACGCCTCAGCTTGAACACCCTTTTTTCCCTTCTGCATTGCCTATGCATCTGCATTCATATCCCAACAAACGCTTTGCTATTCATCCCACCCCTGACCTCCAGAGCCCCTTTCTACATATCCTTGAACTGTTCTTCCCCTATCCGTAATTTATTTTCTTGTCTGTCTCCACCACTAGATTGTTAGCTCCTTGAAGACCTACATCGGGTCTACCAACCGTTTTATATTCTTTCAAGCCCTTAACAGAGAGCTCTGCAAAAAGTAAATACCATTGATTGATTCAGCCTGGCTTTTGGAGGACTACTTTGCCATGGTCTCTGACTTCTTTCCTTGTCTTCCATCCTATAGCAGCATGGCCTAGTGGAAAAAACACGGGCCAGGGAGTCAGAGGACCTGGGTTCTAATCCCAGCGCTGACAATTGCTCGTTGGGTGACCTTGGCCAAGGCCCTTAACATCTCTGTGTCTCAGTTCTAGTGTTCTCCCTCCTAAATTGTGAACCTCATGTGGGACAGGCACTGTGTCCAACTTAACTTAGTGCTTAGAACAGTGTTTGACAAAAATAGTAAGTGCTTAAATACCATTAAAAAAACCCAAAAACTTTTCAACCACCTGCCCAATGTAGCAGCCCCTGCAAATTTGGTGAGGAGCTCTTAACTCTCCTGTTCAAGCCATCAATACGGATACTGATTCATTCATTTAATCAGTCGTATTTACCGAGCACTCACTGTGCGCAAAGCACTGTACTACCGATAGAACTGGTCCCAGGGTAGAGCCCTGTTCCACATTGATAACTAACCTTTGAGTGTGACCCTTAAGTCAGTGGTACTTATTGAGCCCTTACTGAGTGCAGAGCCCTGTACTAAGCACTTGGGAGAGTACAGTACAGTGTTGGCAGACACGTCCCCTGCCCATACTGGGCTTACAGTCTAGAAGGGGAGGCACATTAATATAAATATAATCATGATTTACAGATATTATTATGTACTGTGGGGTTGACGGTGAGCAAATACTAAATGCCCAAAGGTCACAAATCCAAACAAGCTCTGTGTCAACCTATCAATATGGTAAAAAAAACTATACTTTCCTGACTCCTCATTGAGGAGATCTCCCAAATACAAAAAAAAAAAAAGAAAAAGAAAATCCATACCAACTCTAGGTAGATTGTATTAAAGCTCCTAGGTGGTTTGACACGCTTGAAAAAGAAAAATTAATTTATTTGACCAGGTTGGCTGCTTCCTCAAGTTTTATACTCTCCTCTGTAGTGTTTAGTGGAAGGAGCACAGGACTGAGAATCAGAATACCTGGGTTCAAATCCTAGTTTCACCACTGGCCTGCTGTGTGACTGGCCAAATCATTTAACTTTTCTGGGCCTCAATTTCCTCAGCAATCAAATGGGGGTTAAATAGATGGTTGAACCCCAATGAGACAAGGACTCTGTACCCTCCTCCCCACTTGGGCATGTGTGACCTTTTCTAATTGAGTTCTCTACATCATCTATGTGTTTCTCCTGGCCCCGTCAGCTGTTCACATTTGTCCCTTTTGCAAGAACAGAACTGAAAAGTTACTTACATATCTGCCTCCTTTTGTCTCGACTTTTCCGTGACTTTGTTGATGACTGAGTCTGCAAGGTTTAACTTGTCTAAAAACATAAATAAAGAAGACTAAGCACCAGACTGTAATTACTTTGAAGACACTGCAGAGTTCTACCTTTCACAACTGTAGCTGCAAGTTGAGGGCTAGGGTCTACTCTACAGGCAGAGGTACAAGAACCAAACTCACTACACTCCTAGAGATTCAATACTAATTAATCAATCATACTTAAGCACTTACTATTTACAGAGCACTGTACTAAGCACTTGGGAGAATACAACAGAATCAGCAGACACGTTCCCTGTTCATAACACGGTTACTAACTTCAGCTTCTTTCAAGGCTTATATTGCATATTGAGAAAGACTAATTAATCAAACTGTATTTACTGAGTGCTTACTTTGTGCAAAGCACTATATTAAGTGCATGAGAGAGTATAATAAAACAATATAACAGAGACATTCCCTGCCCACAATGAGCTTGCAATCTACAGGACGAGTTTTGACCTCAGGATAACATTCTGTTGAGTGTGTAAGTTGCTTAGAAACCCAAATCTGGAGTTAAATTCAACTATGGCGGAAAAAAAGAAAGTATGGAAGAATGGAAAATAACAGGACTTCTCATCTGAATTTTACATTCCACCTTGACCACACTAAGCAAAAAACTTCTCCAACTTCCAACGCTTTACAGATCTCTAACTTCTGTCTCTTGTCTTGCCTTATGCTGTCAAGTCATCTCCGACCCATAGCGACTCCGTGGACACATCTCTCCCAGAACACCCCACTTCCATCTGCAATCATTCAAGTAGTGTATTCATAGAGTTTTCTTGGTAAAAATACGGAAGTGGTTTCCCATCACCTCCTTCTGCGCGGTAAACCCGAATCTCTATCCTCGACTCTCTCCAATGCTGCTGTTGCCCAGCATAGGTGAGTTTTGACTGTAGCAGATTGTCTTCCACTCACTAGCCACCGCCCAAGCTAGAAATGGAATGGGTATGCCTCTGCTTGACTCTCCCTCCCGTAGCTAAGACTGGTAGAGTACTGGAAACTCTCCAGGAGCGATCCTGAGAGGGGATCATATGACTACTCTTCCTAAAAACAATACAACTTTGAAACAGCAGAGCAGTAAATATCTTATTTCTCGCCCCAGCTGACTTTCTGGCTTTGCTGAAATCAGAATTACTTTAATTTGTCAGTGTCCCTTAACTATCTCACATTGTAAAAGCATAAACACTTACCGAGATTGATTCTGTTCTCAAATTTCCTCAAGGCCTTATCAGCTGGAGTGGACATTTTGGCTGAATTGTAACTGGAAGTCTGCCGATTTGCCTGAAAGATAGGATTTGTTTGTTAAGTCTAAAATGCAACTCCCAGATAGTCAGTTCTTATTGTTCAAAGGTTGACTATCTCCATCACCACATACAACAGTACTCCTCCTGGCCATCAACAAGTATCCTCTGCATTCCAGCCCCCAGATGGCTGTGCTGCGTCCCAAATCGATCAATGGTAATTACTGAGTGCTTACTATGTGCAGAGCACTGTACAAAGCGCTTGGGAGAGTACAATACAGCAGAATTCACCGAGGCATATCTGCACTGGGGACATGTTGGGTTCCCAGCACCCCAAGCCGGCTCCCACAGCACCCCGGGACCTCGATCCCGGCCTGCCTCACACCACGGCGGCGGGAAGGACACAAGCAGCCGCAGCACACCGCCGTCACCAAATGGAGAACAGCAGCGGTTGCTGTGGCTGTCACTATGGCTGTGACTGTTGGGCTATGAGCTGCCAAGTCCCCAAAACTCCGCTCTGTGAGCTTCAGGGCCCTACTAGTTTTTTAGGGATGGTGGAGGGATATTCGTTCTTGCCTTTTATGTCGTTCTCATATTTTCGTTTCATCTCTCTTTCTGCATCTGTCGCCCATCCCCTCTCCCCACTCTGAGTCTTCCATTGGGAGCCCTATGAGGGCTAGGCACCAGGTCCAATTCTCACCTGGGTATTCTTTCCCTGAGCTTAGTACAGTGTCTGTATACAGTAAGTGTTTAAAAAAACTATCAGTGGTCCTACTTAGCTCCTTTGTACCGAGCTCTGTAACAGACCTTGTCCAATTTGTGGATAACCCAGGTAATGAACTGTGCTTCTCTCATTCTCAGCCCAACTCTTGGAACTTCCCCTGCAACTTCAGAGCAGGTGGAAAGACGAGGCAAGATTCAAAAGTCAAGCTACTACTGCTAATTACGAACAGCTCTTGTACAGAGCTTAATTTAGCCAGCAGCTGAAATTAGGTTTGGGGATAATTGATCAATCTTATATTTATCTTAGGCTTTCTCTCCTGTAGTTCATGAATAACAGAGAGCTGGCAGTGGTAATTTTTTCTAATGGTAAAATAACGCAAAATGCATTTTCATTGGCTACAGAATCCCTAAAGAGCACATTTGGAGTTGCTAAGAAGAGCACCGCCAAGGAATGGGGGAAACAGCATAGAGTCAAACCCTGACGGCCAAAACTAGATCTTTAGAAGAAAATAAAAAAGGTCTATGGAAACAGAAGTACAGAAAAACACGACTTAGTTTGGGTCTACTACCAGCAAATTATCTAGACAATTCAGCAAATTATTTAGACCATTCAGGTCTACAAACAAACTTTGAACTGAATCATTTACTCACTTGAGCGAGTCAGTTGCATTTATTGAGCACTTATGGTGTGCCAAGCACTGTACTAAGCACTTGGGAGAACACAATAAACAGACACATTTCCTGCCCACAACGCGCTTACAGGCTAGAGGGGGTGGGTTTCAGGCTCCCAAGGAATTCCTCTGGAAGTGTCCAGCTAGTTTAGACCAAGTATTTTGGGGGCCCGAATTACCCAGATAATTAGGAATGTGACAACACAGCGCCAGGGAATCCTGCACATTCAACTATCAGCCATGGATAACATTCTATTACTACCTTAAGCAGTACACATTTTCCCTCCATACAGTTTATAGAAACTTCAAAGATGATTTTAAAAATAAGCCCCAGGGAAAATTTCAATCAATCAGGGATATTTATGAGTCTAAACTAGGAGACCTAGGTTCTAATACCAGCTTCATCATTAGCATGCTGTGTGACCTTGGGCGAATCACATCACTTGACATCTCTTTGCCTCAGTTTCACCTTTAAAATGGGGATTTTACACCTCTTCTCCCTCTCCCTTGGACTGTGAGCCCCATGTGGGACAGGGACTGTGTCCGACCTGACTGTATTGTATTTACCCCAATGTTTGGCACATCATAAACATTAAAATACCACAATTATTATCATTGAATCAAATACCTGTGGGTTACTCCCTCCAGTTGAAGCACAGCCCTTGGTGAGTTTTCCAACTGCATCATCCCAATCCCAGTCTTCATCATCAAAGTCATCATCTTCTCCATGATCGATTTCATCTCCCTCACCCTCATTCAAATTCCAGTCCTGGTTTTCACCTATGTCTCCCTCCTCGGTTGTTCCTCCTGCTGCTGTAGGTTCACTTAAAACAACAAATGGTCATTTTTATTACATTTACAAACCACACTTAACTGAATCATACCTTCTGATTGCCTGGCTGACTTCATGGCCATGTGGAACCCAGGAAGAGCTCCTAAATTTATTTCATGGGTGTGCCTTCGTTTCCTCCAAATGTGAAAGGGAACACATTCATCCCCCCAAAACAAAAACTGTGCCCGACCTGATTCCTAAACCTTAGAGTTAATCAGATGAGAAAAGAACTAGTGGAAAGAACAAAGGCCTGGGAGTCGGAGGACCTGGGTTCTAATCCCAGATCTGCCACTTGCCTGCGCTGCGAGGGATTAAGGACCGCCGCAAATACGAAAGTGATGCCAGGTGAATATCGAAGTGCTTAAAGGATACAGACCCAAGTGCATAGACAACACAGAGGGTCGAATAGGGTGGGGAAGTGAGGAAGGCCTGATTTTAGGAGGGTTTTGAATGGTGAGGCAGGGAGAATGGTGGACTATTAGTTATGAAGGGGAAGGTAGCTCCAGGCCAGAGGGAGGTCATGAGCAAATGGACAGCAGCGAGATAGACAAGAGTAGTTGGCATTACAGAGTAAGATGGCATTAGAGATGCTAGGTTGACATTAGAGGCGCAGACTGTGAGGGCTGGGTTGTAGGAGGGGATCAGAGGGTTAAAGTGGGAGGGAGAGTGCTGATTAAGTGCACAAAGTAAAGGCTCGCAAAAAACATTTACTGATCCAATAACGTAACTACAACAGTAGGAAGCAACTGGGCCTAGTGGATAGAGCACGGGTCTGCAAATCAAAAGGACCTGGGTTCTAATCCCAGCTCTGCCACTTGTCTGCTGTGTGACCATGAGCAAGTCATTTCACTTCTCTGTGCCTAAACTACCTCATCTGTAAACTGGGGATTAAGACCGTGAGCCCCATGTGGGGTTTGGGCTGTGTCCAACTTCATTCATTCATTCGAATTTATTGGGCGCTTACTGTATGCAGAGTACTGTACTAAGCGCTTGGGAAGTACAAACCGGCAACACTGATTAGCTTGTACCTAGAGAAGCTTGCAGAAAAAGCCACAGGCTTGGGAGTCAGAGGATGTGGGTTCTAATCCCAGCTCTGCCACTTGTCTGGTATGTGACCTTGGGAAAGCCACTTAATTTCTCTGTGCCTCAGTTACCTCATCTGTAAAATGGGGATTAAGACGGTGAACCCCACGTGGGACAACGAGATTATCTGGTATCTACCCCAGTACATAGAACAGTGCTTGGCACAGAGTAAACGCTTAACAAGTACCACAATCGTTATTATCCCGGCGCTTAGTAGTACAGTACCAGTCACATAGTACTTGTTTAACAAGTACCACCTTAAAAAAAAGGCGAAGGGGGGCATAGAACTGCGCAGCCAACATGTGTGCTTTCCTATCTCTCTTAGCCTCTAGCACAATAATACTAATGATGGTATTTGTTAAGCGCTTACTATGTGCCAAGCACTGTTCTAAGCGCTGGAGGAGCTACAAGGAAATCGGGTTGTCCCACGTCGGGCACCCGGGAGCCGGACACCCGGGAGGCGGACCCCCGGGGCAGCGCGGCGTAGTGGAGAGGGCAGGGGCCTGGGAGTCAGAGGACCTAGGTTCTGATCCCGGCTTCGCTCCTTGTCTGCTGTGTGACCCTGGACGAGTCACTTCACATCTCTGTGCCCTCACCCTCATCATCAATCATATTTATTGAGCGCTTACTATGTGCAGAGCACTGTACTAAGCGCTTGGGAAGTAAATTGGCAACACATAGAGAGAGTCCCTACCCAACAGTGGGCTCACAGTCTAAAAGGGGGGACACATTTCACCCGTAAAATGGATGTAAGATGTAAAAGCCCTCTGGGGGGACGGAGAGTCTCTCTCCGACCCTATTAGCTGGCATGTCCCCCGGCGCTCGGTGCAGTGCCGGGCACGTGGTAAGGGCTTAACAAATCCCCCGACCATGAGGCTTCCTGTCCGGGGCCGAAGCGGCAGTACCTGTCGGAGGAGTCGGCGTCATCGAACTGTCCCGGCACGACTCGGCTCATCACCAGCTCCCTGAAGTTCATGGCGGCAGACGGCGTGGTCGCCCGCGCACTGGAGGCCGGAGCCCTGCAGCGGGGTCCGGGTTACGAGCCTGCCGCCGCCACCGCCGCAAGGCCCGGCCCGCTCCGCTGGCTCCGCCCACACAAATTATGTGCTACGGGGAGCCCACAGGGACACACCAGGCCGCGACTCCGACGCTCTCGCCTTCCCCCCAGATCTCTGCTCCGTTCGCCCCCTTCATTCATCCTCCCTCATTCACTCATTCAATCGTATTTATTGACCGCTTACTGTGTGCAGACCACTGTACTGAGCGCTTGGAAAGTACAGTTCGGCAAAATATAGAGACAGTCCCTACCCAACACCGGGCCCACCTCTCGGCACTATGTCTAGCTCTGTAATTTATGCGTGTATGTCTGTTAGTGTCTGTCTCCCCCCTCCCCCGCCAGGCTGTGAGCAAGGGTTGTGGGTCTGGTCGTTGTCGTATTGTACTCTCCCAAGCGCTTAGTACGGTGCTTCGCCCGCTGTAATAACAATAATGATGATGATGGTACTTGTTAAGGGCTTACTATGTGCCAAGCACCGTTCTAAGCGCTGAAAAAATATTCATTCAGTCGTAGTTCTTGAGCGCTTACTGTGTGCAGAGCACCGTACTAAGCGCTTGGAAAGTGCAATTCAACAACAGAGACAATCCCTACCAAACAACGGGCTCACAGTCTAGAAGGGGGGAGATAGACAACAAAACAATTATAATAATGATGACGATAATAATAATGGTATTTGTTAAGAACTTACTATGTGCCAGGCATTGTTCTAAGCGCTGGAGCATTGTAAGCACTCAGTAAATACGATTGAATCAATGAATGCCTGCTTTGGACCGGCTATTTCTGTTGCAAACTGTGTCTGGGATCTTGGGTCTTCAGCTCGTCCAGGTTTTGGGGGAAAAGGAGCTTTTTTCCTTTTTTTTTTTTTAATGGCATTTGTTAACCGCTTACTATGTGCCAGGCACTGTTCTAAGCGCCGGCGGAGATACATGCTAATCAGGTCGCTGTCCCACATGAGGCTCACAGTCTTAATCCCCATTTTACACACGAGGTAATGGAGGCGCAGAGCGTGAAGTGATTTGCCCAAGGTCATGCCACAGACAACTGGCAGAGACGAGATTAAAATAATAATAATTGTGGTATTTGTTAAGCACTTACTATGTGCCAGGCACTGTACTAAACACTGGGGTGGATACAAGCAAATCGGGTTCAACACAGTCCCTGACCTGCATGGAGCTCACGGTCAGTCAATCAATCAATCAATCGTATTTATTGAGCGCTTACTGTGTGCAGATCACTGTACTAAGCGCTTGGGAAGTACAAGTTGGCAACATATAGAGACAGTCCCTACCCAACAGTGGGCTCACAGTCTAAATGGTCTTAATCCCCAATTTACAGATGAGGTAACTGAGGCACAGAGAAGTGAAGTGACTCACCCAAGGCCACATAGCAAACAAGTGGTGGAGACGGAACTAGAACCCATGACCTTCTGACTCCCAGGTCCGTGTCTATCCACTGTACCACACTGCTTCTCCCAGATCCAGCTCTTTCTGACTCCCAGGCCCCTATTCTATCCATTAGGCCACCCTGCTTCTCTGTGTATCGATTTGGTTTGGGACCCCTGGGATTAAGGGAACAATCAGTGATCACCTGATGTCTTTAATTTGTCAATCAAAGTCTTCCAGGAATTAATTGATAAGTCTCTCCTGGATAATCTAGGGGGAAAAGTCTCAAGGAGAACAATGGTGAAACCTGTTTGGGGCATGGGCTGTCTCATCTGATTAGATTTTATTGACATTAGTGTTTAGCACAGTGATTGACACATAGTAAACTCTTAATGTGTCTCATCTGATTGTATGGTATATATACCCCAGTGCTGAACACCATGCTTGACCCTTAGGAGCAGCATGGCCTAATGGAAAGAGCATGGGCCTGGGAGCCAGAGGCCCTAAGCTCTCATCCCAGCTCCCTCACTTAACTGTTGTGTGAGAGAAGGGTAGTGGTAGTAGTAGTAATAGTGCTTAATAACCACTTACTCTGTACCAAGTGCTGGGTACAGGTGGGAATTAGACCCAGACTCTTTTCCCTTGGAGTTCAGAAGCTATGAATATAGGCAGGGGGTAGGGAAGGAGGACTGGAGACGGACACATTAGGAGCAACGAAACACTAAAACAGCTTAAGGGACAAAAGAAAAACATGCAATACGTGGAATAAAAACAAAAGTCAGTAGGGAGCTGTGGCTAGAGGAGCAGAACTCAAGATTCAGAGAGTGGATTATAAACTACAGGGCAGAGGATCAAACAATTCTTCAATAGCATTTATTGAGCACTTATGGGTGTACAGAGCACTGTACTGTTGAGCACTTACTGTGTGCAGAGCACTGTACTAAGCGCTTGGGAGAGTCCAATAGAACAGAGTTGGTAGATGTGTTCCCTGCCCACAAGGAGCTTACAGTCTAGAGGGGGAGACAGACATTAAAAAAAATTACGGATAGGAACAAAAATGTGTGGGGCCGAGTGTGAGGTGAATAAAGGGTACACATCCAAGTGCAAGGGGGAAATCCAAGTGCAAGGGTGATGCAGAAGAGAGAGGGAGTATGGGAAATGAGGGTTTGGTTGGGAAAGGCCTCTTGGAGATGTGCTTTTAATAAGGCTTTGAAGGTGAGGAGAGTGATCATTTGTCAGATAATAAAGAGGAGGGAGTTCCAGGACAGAGGCAAGACAATGGGCAAAGGATTGGCGACAAGATAGACAAGATCGAGGTACAGTAAGTAAGTTGGCATTAGAGGAATGAAGTGAACATTCTGGGTTGGAGTAGGAAATCAACGAAGTAAGATAAGAGGGGGCAAAGTGATTGAGGGCTTTAAAGTCTCCGGCCGGAAGTTTCTGTTCGATGTGGAGGTTCTTGAGGCATTGGGAAACATGGATTGAACATTTTTGTAGAAAAATTATCCAGGCAGCATATTGAAGTACAGACTCGAGTGGGGAGAGACAGGAGGCAGGGAGGTCAGTGAGGAAGCTGATGCCGTAGTCAGGATGGGATAGGATAAGTACTTGGATCAATGGGGCAGCAGTTTGGATGGAGAGAAGTGGGTAGATTTTAGCAATGTGGTGAAGGTGGAGCAGACAGGATTTGGTGACAGACTGGTTATAATAACAATAATAATAATGGTATTTGGGAAGCGCTTACTATGTGCCAAGCACTGTTCTAAGCGCTGGGGTAGATACAAGGTAATCAGGTTGTCCCATGTGGGGCTCACAGTCTTAATCCCCATTTTACAGATGAGGGAACTGAGGGCCAGAGAATAATAATAATAATAATGGCATTTATTAAGAATTTACTATGCTGCTTACTTAGGGAAGCAGCGTGGCTCAGTGGAAAGAGCATGGGCTTTGGAGTCAGAGGTCATGGGTTCAAATCCCAGCTCCACCACTTGTCAGCTGTGTGACTTTGGGCAAGTCACTTCACTTCTCTGTGCCTCAGTTCCCTCATCTGCAAAATGGGGATTAAGACTGTGAGCCCCCCGTGGGACAACCTAACCTCCCCAGTGCTTAGAACAGTGCTTTGCACATAGTAAGTGCTTAATAAATGCCAATATTATTATTATGTGCAAAGCACTGTTCTAAGTGCTGGGGAGGCTACAAGGTGATCAGGTTGTCCCACGGGGGGCTCACAGTCTTAATCCCCATTTTACAGATGAGGGAACTGAGGCCCAGAGAAGTTAAGTGACTTGCCCAAAGTCACACAGCTGACAAGTGGTGGAGCCGGGATTTGAACCCATGATCTCTGACTCCAAAGCCCATGCTCTTTCCACTGAGCCACGCTGCTTCTGGAATGTGAGAGATGAGACGAGGACAATGCCAAGGTTACAGGTTCGTGAGGCAGGACGGACGGTGGTGCTGTCTACAGTGATGGGAAGGTCTCTGGCTGGTCCAGCTCTACCTTCAGTGCCCCCCAGCCTGTGCTGGTTTAGGAAGGGAACGGAGCCTGTCGGTGCCACCAGGGCAGCGGACTTAGAGGAGCACGACCCCTCCTTCTCACTTCTATTGCCCCTGCTCGGGGGGTAAGGGGAAGCCATAAGGGAGCCCTCTGGGGTGGAGCAGTGGGGTGTTGGGGGGAGGGGATGGAAGGGGGATCAGAGGTGGGGGCGGGATGGGGCTGGAAGGCAGCGGGAGGAGCTGGAGGGCCCCCCGTGCTCTGTAGCGCTCTAGGATTTGGGGAGCCGAGTAGCTTGGAGGGTAAGGGGGTCGGAGAGGGAGCAGTTGCGCGGCCGAGATGTGCGGGGGTGGGGAGAGCAAGACAGGTGCGTGGTCGGGGCCGGGGGGGAGGCAGGGGCGCGGTGGGGATGTGCGGGGGTCGGAGAGGTAGCAGGTGCGAGGGAGGGGGTGCGGAGGGCCGGAGCCGCTGCGCCGTCGGGTGATGCGGATTTGGGGAGGGCAGGAGTCATTCATTCAATGGTATTTATTGAGCGCTTACTGTGTGCAGAGCACTGGACTGAGCGCTTGGGAGAGTACGATAGAACAACAAACAGACCGGGGCGCGCTGAGGAGATGCGGGGGTGGGGAGGGCAGGAGTCACTCATTCAAGAGGATTTATTGAGCGCTCAGCGTGTGCAAAGGCCAAGACGATATTAAGCACATACGGGCCGGCGCGCAGTGACCCCCGGCTAGCGGTGGGGGCGATGGGTGTCCCGCCCGCGCGGGGGCGCAGTGCGTCGCGGGCTCGATCCCGGAGCGGCGGGCCCGCCGGCCGGCCAGCCAGCCCGCCCGCCCCAGCCGGGGCTCGGCGCTAGGGAAGCCGAAGGCCCGCCGGCCGGCTCGGGGACCGGCTCTTCGTTTTGGCTTCGAGTCGTCGGAGCTCCTCGACGGCGGGCAGGCAGCGGGGCGGCCGGCGCCCCCGTCTGTCGGCCGCGGGACGCGAGGTAAGGTCCGTCCGGAGTCGGGCCAGGGCGCGGGTTGGCCCCGGTCCGGCCCACCCTGGCCGGGGAAGCCGTCCGGGAGCGGGATTCGAAGCCCTGCCGGCTCGAGGCGCCGGGGAGCCGAGCTCAGTTTCCCGGGGTGGGGGTGGGGGGGTCAGCCAAACTTTCCTCGTCCCGACTGATTCGGTCCCATTGCTTACCGTAACTCCACTGGATCCCCGCTGAGGCGAATGCCTTATCTGCTGAGAGCAGATATTCTCCCCACTGCTCAGCGCCACTACCACTGCTATCATCAATAATGATAATAACAGTGATACCGTGTCCCACCCCTTCCGATACTACTCCCCTGTAGGTTTTGAGCCTTTTGGACACCAGGGATCAGCCCGAAACATCCTCTTTAGACATTTCCCAGCGCTACCAAGTGCCGAATCGATGCCTCTGACTCTCCCGGCTTCTATTGTTTCCCAATTTTAAGGACGTGGCATAGCCCACTAAGGATTAGATCGACCCCGAGGTCAAGCCCCTTCCCCAGTAAACATACTCTACCGAGCGCTTAGTCCACTGCTCTGTCCACACTGAGCGCTCAATAAATGCCTTTGAGCAATTGACGGAGGGAGAGGGGATGATGGGTGGAAGGGAAGGAGACCGAGATCTCTTCCCCCTCTAGACTGTAAGATCGTCGTGGGCAGGGGATGTGTTGCTTATCATTATTGTGCTCTCCCAAGTGCTCAGTACAGTGCCCTCCTCTGCACACAGTAAGCCCGCGAAAAATATGATTGACTGCAGAAAGGGGCCTGGTCCATGGTGGCCCCCAGGGCCATCCCCAGGCCCGCAAAGGGACACCTGAACCTGGTGGGCCAAGTGGCTACTCAGAACTAGAATCCCCCTCCAGCCCTAATGATGATAATACTGGTACTTGTTAAGCACTTACTGTGAGTCCGACACTGTGCTAAGCACTCGGGTTGCTACGAGATAATCCGGTTGGACACGGTTCCCGGCCCATGGGGGAATCACAGTCTTCCCTGCGGGAAGGAAAGCCCCGGGCTGGGTGAGTCCCGACCTGAACCAAAGAAGTTCGGGAAACCAGACCTCTATTGCCCACAGGGAGGGAAACTGTTGCCGAAAGACATTCCGGTCTTTGTAACGGGAAACAGCTCCCCGTTGCCGTCCCATTAAAAATGATTGCCTCTGATTTAAGTATGCTGTGCAAATTTGCCCCCCAGTTTCCAAAAATCCCATGGTCAAGTAAAAGTAGAAGAAATTCCGGAAGTATCGCAATTGTTTCCAAACTCAATATTTAGGTCATGACACAAGTGAAATCCATAGCAGGTTTCACTCCCGCCCTCTAGATTAGGCGATCCAGAGGGAAAGAGGACGCGTGGTGGGAGGAAGGAGCAGGGAGTCCACTCTGGCTGCAAGAATTACCTCTTGAAAAACCGTCCTGGCACACCCTGGCCCCGCAACTGCCCTGAAGCAGGCAGGAAGAAGAGGAAATCTCTACCTAGAGGTAATTCTACGGGGCCCTTTTTTTCTACCTCATTAGAAATTGAGGCTTTCTTTTCCTCCAGCCTGGAAAAATGCTCTTGGGTTGAAGCTTTTAGAGAAAACTAGGGCAAACACAAATTGCTCTTTGTGGTCCTTCCCTCTGGGCCCGTGGTTCAAGACATCATTCCCCTGAGGGGAGAAAGGAACCACCCTTTGCCCCCCCCCCCCCCGAGATTCTTTGAAGCAGCTGCCCCCAGTGAATTGCTTTGTTGCTCCTTCTGCCGCACCCACTACGTTCCTAGATTCTGTGTCGCTTGAAATAAGCCCTTTTTCTGTGCAGCTTTTCGCTCCAAGGAAGTTTGGCCTATAAGGGTGTGTTGTAGGAGAGTCGTCCTTCGGCTCGAAAATGACTTTGCCAAGGTGGGCTGTGCGTGAGACCTAGACAGGGCTTCGGTAGACTCCCTGGCTCCATCTACCTTCTCCCATTCCTTCTCAGGGTAAGCCCTCATGTCTTCAAGACCCCAAGCCTTGGGGTCGGGCTGCCCCAAGAACACTTGGGGAAACAACCTCAAGCAGGAAGCTCTAGTGGGATATCCCGGGGTGCTGCTAGTAAGTGGGGTGTCTAAGGCTGCTGCTGCTCCCTCAGATCAGTTTTGGGTCATGGTTTTGCATTGGAGCCAAGGCAGGGAGACAGTCCTCCCAGCCAACGGGGTCTGGTTCTGGCACAAATAGAGGAGGAACGGGGAACTCTGAAGGAAAGTCAGGGAATGGGGCCTGGGAGTTGTCGGGAGGTTCCGAGCAGAATTGTTGGGTGTGCAGTCTTTTGACCCACATTGCCCGTTTTGGGGCTAGGGGCAGAGTTGGCGTGTGTTTCTAGTGGTACAGAGTACCAGCAATCTGGTACTCAAACAAATCCTTCCACCCTCTCCCATACGCCATTCTCCTAGGTCGTGGGTTTTCACTTTCATGTTTCGGGCATAAACGAGAGGTTGGGCTGCTTCTGTACAAGTAAAGAGGCAATGAACTATCGAAGGGAGGTGGGCAAGTGTGGTCGGTGGGACGGGGGCGGCAATAGTGAGAGTGTGAAAACTGCCAGGTTGGGGCAAGGGGTATTCATTTCGATAGCGAAGGCTTCCTGGAGGGGGTAGGAAGGAAGGGTGGGACTGTGACAAATTGTGGTCGGGGAGGAGCCTTCCGGGTATTGGGCATTTGGGTAAAAGTGTTAGACGTCATGAAATTCCATCTTCGAATGACAAATGATTTTGTAATAAAATGATGGTTTTGTGAGGGGCCTTAAATTTACTCAGAATCTGTGCAAGTCAAAACCCATTAGGTCCCATGGTGTGACCTGAAGCCCTGACTCCTCTCTTTCTTCCACACCAATCAACCACTCTTAAAATGGCTCCTTGGGCGTGGTGTATCTGGATTACTAGGTTGCTTTGTCTGCTGTTTCCGGTCTCAGCCTTTCCCATGCAAAACCCCCAATCCTCCTGCCAGGCTCCATAGTCACCCGCCTGCCTTCATGGGTATGGAGGGGAGAATGTCAGGGCTGTCACAGCAGCACAGATTGCTGAACAAGAGATGTGTTAGGATGCCTTTCTCCTCCCACCTATAGGAGACAGAAAAGAATGCTGGAGGGACTGTCTAGACAACTCTCTCCCACAGTCAATCAATGGAATTTACTGAACGCTTACTCACGTGTGCAGGACACTATACTGAGCACTCGAGAGAGTACAATACAAGAGTTGGTAGGCACGTTCCCTCCCCTCAAGGAGCTTAGAGGGGGAGACAGACATTAAAATAGATCACTTTGCAAAGAGGATGAAGCAGGCTCAGTAGCTCCATTTGAAAGATGGAGAAACTGAGTCACAAGATTATCTGAACAAGAGGGAAGATTGACAAAATATTCAGAGGCCAGGAAGGGTGGCCCATGTCATCACTAACCCCTGGTAGGGCTGTGTGACCGGGGAAACTTAGCAAACCTGGGCCCATCTCCGACTGAAACGGATCAGCTAAGCATTACTGGGGTCAAACATCTTCTGTCTCCCGTTGGCTGGTCTGAAAATCTGGGAGTCCTTATTACAGGCTTAGGAACAGCTTTGCTGAAAAAACAAATCAATTCATAATATAGTTGTTCCATATTTCCATCCTGCAGCCTTTCTGCTTTTATTCTCCTCACTCCCTCCTGACGTAGGCGAGATGAGTCTTCTGTTCGTCGTTACTCCACTGCGGGCTGGGATCGTGTCTACCAACTCCATTGTATTGTAGCCTTTCAAGTGCTTAGTACAGTGCTTAACACATAGAAGAGCACAGGCCTGGGAGTCAAAGGACCTGGGTTCTAATCCCGGCTCTGCCGCATACCTGCTGTGTGACCTTGGGCAAGTCACTTAACTTCTCTGAGCCTCAGTTTCCTCAATTGTAAAATGAGGATTCAATACCTGTTCTCCCCCATACTTAAACTGTGAGCCGCATGTGGGACAGGGATTGTGCCCAACCTGGTTTACTTGCATCTTCCCCAGCAATAAGTAAACATAGTAAACACTTAACAAATATCAATTTTTAAAAATACAGTCAGATTAAGCCCAGTTTCTGTGCCATGTGGGACTCCTAGACTGAGAGAGAGGGGAAAAGGTATTTAATCCCCATTGTACAGATGAAGAAATCGAGCCAGAGAAGATAAGTAACTTTCCCAAGGTCTCACATCAAACAAGTGGTAGAGCTGGGATTAGAGCCCAGATCTCCTGACTCCTAGTTCTGTGTTCTTTCCACTAGGTCATGCTGCTTCTCAATATTTTGAGAAATCCATTATTTTCTGCCTGTGCAACTTTCTATGGGCATGATTTTCATGTTTCCATTCTGAGCGAACCACCAAGGGTGTTCCTTCAGCTGATATAGTGGGAATGCGTAAACATCAATTTTAAATGCACCCCGTCAGTTCCCTTCATGATTTTGTAGACTTCATCCATGTCCCCTCCCTGTCTTCTTCTTTCCAAGCTGAGAGTTCTAATGTTTCCCTCATTCAAAAGCCACTCCAACTCCGTGGTCATCATGGTTGTCCTTTGTTTAACTTTTCAGGTTCTCTTATTCATTCATTCATTCATTCAATCGTATTTATTGAGCGCTTACTGTGTGCAGAGCACTGTCCTAAGTGCTTGGGAAAGTACAGTACAGGAATAAAGAGAGACAATCCCTGCCCACAATGCTCTTATGCCCTTCCCAAGTCGAGGCAACCAGAATGGTATGTATATATATATATTGCTGGTCCAGGTTTACCATGGACTTGTAACTTTTGTTAGTTATCAACCCCTTTCCCAAAAATGCCCAGCATTCATTTTGTCTATTTGGCTGCTGCCGCACATTGAACCAATAATTAATTTAAAGAACAGTCAGCAGTGATTCTAAGGATTCTATGTTGCGTCTGGACTGATAGCCCAGAGTCTTTTAGCATTTATTTGACATTTTTATTCTTTTTCTATTTGCTCCCCTAGAAGCTCACCTGCCATTTTTTAGCCCACTCACTTAACTTTGATATCTTCCTGGAATTTCTCCTCAACCGCCCTGAATTTCTCCACCCAGAAAATCATAGTATGTCCCTACACTTAAACTTTTCCAGGTCATTTAGGAAGATGCTAAATAAACTGTCCTTAGCACTGACAACTGGGGGACCCAAATCACTGTTTAGATTTCTTATTTCTGAAAAATGGCCTTTTGTCCCTATCCTTTGCTTCCTATCTTTTAGCCAGTCTTCTCTCCATTCCAGATGATGCTGGAGTCTCCTATTGGGAGCAATAGATGAGCCATGGTCCCGATCAAGATCCTACACAGAAGAATCAATTAAAGTGCTAGTGGTTTAATGATGGCATTTGTTCAGCACTTACTTTGTGCCTCATGCTGTTCTAAGTGCGGGGTAGATACAAGGCTATCAGGTTGGACACAGTCTCTGTCCCACATGGGGGCTCACATTCTCAATCCCCATTTTACAGATGAGGTAACTAAGGCCCAGAGAAGTGAAATGATTTGCCCAAGGTCACCCAGCAGACAAGTGGCGGGGCCGGGATTAGAACCCAGATCCTTCTGGTTCCCACTACGCCACTGTGCAGCACCTCTCACCCTCTCTCTCCCAATAAATATTAACGATTGATTAATTACAGTGCTAAAATCTTGGCAGCCCATTCACATTTTCTTCCCAACCAGATGTGTTTTCCACTGGGGTATGGAGTGCAGTGAGTGAGTAGTGAAGCAGGGGTGCAGAACATGGCAAAGTGTGGGTGCCATCTTCAGACACATCAGTCAATCCATGGTATTTATTGAGCGCTTACTGTGTGCAGACCACTGTATTAAGTGCTTGGGAGAGTACAATACAACAGAGTTGATAGACACATCCCTTGCTCACATTAAGCTGGCAGGACCAGGGCTCGATTTGAACCTCCTAGAGCATCACTCATGCCACCTGACCAGCAGCAGGACTGACAGACCATCTCCTTCTCCCCTCCCCCCCGCCCACCTCTCCCCACCCTCCGGATCCCATGATGACCCGGATTATTTAAAAGCTTCTGATTGAGGGGTGGATCCCTTTAAAGACATTCTGAAAAATCTAAATATATTCATTGCTTCCTCATTATGGAAGTGGCAAAGCTGGGTTTAGAACTCAGGTCCTTCTGAATTCCAGTTGTGTTTTTCTAAGAACTCACTGATCTTAAACTTAATTATAAATTCTGTGGATTATCATCTCTCCTCACTCCCCTGCTCACACTCTTTGCTCCTCCAAATGACATTTTCCAGCCATATTTTGCCAGCCTCCAGTCCCTTGTTCATGGTGTTCCCAGGTCCTGGAACTGCCTTCCTCTAAATCTGCCAGACCTCAGCCCTCACCGCCTTTGAAGCACTCCTAAAATTTCACCTCCTCCAACAAGCCTTCCCTGACTAATTCTCATACTCTAGATCAATTTACATCCCTCCTTATATATGCATATTCAATTGAATAGCCAGTTTTATTTACTCACATTCCATTGGTTGTGAATATTTCTTTTTCTCCTTAGTCAGAGTGTAAGCTTCTTATCGGCAAGGAATTTGTCCTGTGTTTCTGTTGTACTTCCTAAGTGTTTAGTACAGTTCATGGCATTCAGAAGGCACTCAACTGCCATTACTATTTCCTGGTATACAAGTGACACTAGTCTACAAATCCTACGATCACTTCTGGAATCTTTCTTACAGACAGGGTTGGCTTTGGACCCTCACCTGAGGGAAAAATTCACTGCCTCTCTTGCTGCGTGTGGTGTCATTATGTCATACTGTGTGCACATGTAGCGTAACCGAATGATGTTAGATGGAAGTCCATCTGAACCCCTGAACTTAGTGTGTTTCTCTGGGGGGGTAGAAGGGGGGCATTGACCACCCCCACCTTGCTCTAAAGCCATTGTGTCATCCCCGCCCCAAACCAAGGCACCATTTCTGATTCAGATGGGCAGTTCAGAATCTTTAACCACTGCCTCCCCATGACAGGTGCCCTGAAGTGTCCGTCTGACTCGCTTATTGTCTGAAGCTGGCTCTGGTTAGAGGTGGGAACAGTGCTGGCAATCCACCAACCCTCCTGCACAGTGGCTTCTGCAATGATAGGGTACTCCCTCTGGCCAGAGGCCTTCTACTCCCCATGGGATATCCTGTAGAACCACTGTTGGGTGAGTGCTCTTTGGCCCCAGTGATTTGGTGGATCTGGCTGATCTATGTGGTTTAAAATGGATTGGGTGGTTGATAGATTGATTGGGTGGTCATCATATCTGATCCCGTTCCTCTTACCTATCTGCTCCAAGAGACAATTTGTAGGTAGGAATCTTGCTAATATTTTCCATAAACACTGAACTAAGTGGTTGAGGCTGTTGGCTCCCTCCTTTTCATCCTGAATGCTCCTTTATTGTACAGTTCATTCACTCATTCATTTAATCGTATTTATTGAGTGCTTACTGTGTGCAGAGCACTGTGCTAAGCGCTTAGGAAGTACAAGTTTGCAACATATAGAGATGGTCCCTACCCAACAGTGGGCTCACAGTCTAGAAGGGGGAGACAGACAACAAAACAAAACATATAAACCAAATAAAATAAATAGAATAAATATGTACAAGTAAAATCAATAAATAAATACAGTAATAAATATGTACAAACATATATACATATATACAGGTGCTGTGGGAAGGGGAAGGAGGTAAGGCGGGGGGGATAGGG
Organism: Tachyglossus aculeatus; assembly: GCF_015852505.1. Taxonomy (NCBI): domain Eukaryota; kingdom Metazoa; phylum Chordata; class Mammalia; order Monotremata; family Tachyglossidae; genus Tachyglossus; species Tachyglossus aculeatus. Next base: position 23,406,768 of record NC_052100.1, on the reverse strand, counting down.
AGGGGGAGTAGGGGGAGAGGAAGGAGGGGACTCAGTCTGGGAAGGCCTCCTGGAGGAGGTGAGCTCTCAGTAGGGCTTTGAAGGGAGGAAGAGAGCTAGCTTGGCGGATGTGCGGAGGGAGGGCATTCCAGGCCAGGGGGAGGACGTGGGCCGGGCGTCGACGGCGGTACAGGCGAGAACGAGGCACAGTGAGGAGATTAGCAGCAGAGGAGTGGAGGGTGCAGGCTGGGCTGTAGAAGGAGAAAAGGGAGGTGAGGTTGGAGGTTGCGAGGTGATGGAGAGCCTTGAAGCCGAGGGTGAGGAGTTTTTGCCTGATGCATAGGTTGATTGGTAGCCATGGGAGATATTTGAGGAGGGGAGTAACATCAATCAATCAATCGTATTTATTTAGCACTTACTGTGTGCAGAGCACTGTACTAAGCGCTTGGGAAGTACAAGTTGGCAACATATAGAGACAGTCCCTACCCAACAGTGGTATCACAGTCTAAAAGGGGGAGACAGAGAACAAAACCAAACATACTAACAAAATAAAATAAATAGAATAGATATGTACAGGTAAAATAAATAGAGTAATAAATATGTACAAACATATATACATATATACAGATGCTGTGGGGAAGGGAAGGAGGTAAGATGGGGGGATGGAGAGGGGGACGAGGGGGAGAGGAAGAGAAGGGGCTCAGTCTGGGAAGGCCTCCTGGAGGAGTTGAGCTCTCAGTAGGGCCTTGAAAGGAGGAAGAGAGCTAGCTTGGCGGATGGGCAGAGGGAGGGCATTCCAGGCCCGGGGGATGACGTGGGCCGGGGGTCAATGGCGGGACAGGCAAGAACGAGGTACAGTGAGGAGATTAGCGGCAGAGGAGCGGAGGGTGCGGGGTGGGCTGTAGAAGGAGAGAAGGGAGGTGAGGTAGGAGGGGGCGAAGTGATGGAGAGCCTTGAAGCCCAGGGTGAGGAGTCTCTGCCTGATGCGCAGATTGATTGGTAGCCACCGGAGATTTTTGAGGATGGGAGTAACATGCCCAGAGTGTTTCTGCACAAAGACGATCCGGGCAGCGGCGTGAAGTATAGATTGAAGTGGGGAGAGACAGGAGGATGGGAGATCAGAGAGGAGGCTGATGCAGTAATCCAATCGGGATAGGATGAGAGATTGAACGAGTAGGGTAGCGGTTTGGATGGAAAGGAAAGGGCGGATCTTGATGATGTTGTGGAGGTGAGACCGGCAGGTTTTGGTGACGGATTGGATGTGAGGGGTGAATGAGAGAGCGGGGTCGAGGATGACATCAAGGTTGCGGGCCTGTGAGATGGGAAGGATGGTAGTGCCGTCAACAGTGATGGGAAAGTCAGGGAGAGGGCAGGGTTTGGGAGGGAAGACAACGAGTTCAGTCTTGGTCATGTTGAGTTTTAGATGGCGTGCAGACATCCAGATGGAGATGTCCTGAAGGCAGGAGGAGATACGAGCCTGGAGGGAGGGAGAGACAGCCGGGGCAGAGATGTAGATTTGGGTGTCATCAGCGTAGAGATGATAGTTGAAGCCGTGGGAGCGAATGAGTTCACCGAGGGAGTGAGTGTAGAACAGAAGGGGATCTAGAACTGACCCTTGAGGAACCCCTACAGTAAGGGGATGGGAGGGGGAGGAGGAGCCTGCAAAAGAGACTGAGAATGAACAACCAGAGAGATAAGAGGAGAACCAGGAGAGGACAGAGTCTGTGAAGCCAAGGTTGGATAGCGTTTTGAGGAGAAGGGGGTGGTCCACAGTGTCAAATGCAGCTGAGAGGTCGAGGAGGATTAGGATAGAGTAGTTGTCCTGTGGCCCCTGTGATTCCCTCTCCAGTTCTTGGCTCTTGACGTATTTGACCATTTTTTTTCCCCCTAGGTGGGCAGCTTTAACTTCAGGTTCTCCTCAGACTTTTTTTTTGTATTTTACAAACTTCTTCTGCTGTACTGTCCCACATGCTCAGTATATTGCTCTACCCACTATGCACTCAGTAAATGCCATAGATTGATTGACCGATTGATTTTTAATCTGCCTGGTTTCATTTAGGCACCTGGCCTTCATGCTTTATAGGCTTTCCTGTTCTCCTCGCTTGGGTGAACTTTCCAGTTTTGAATTGGTGACCTTTTTTGCTGATAACCTTATACTTTGTCTCTTTAACCCTGCAGAGTTTCTGTCTGGATGCTTGGTGGGTTTTTTTATTATTATTCTGAGGCACATTTTTTCTTTGGGTGCCTAAGGTGATTTTTTTTAATAGCCTTCAGCCTCCAGGCTCCTAGTAAGTCTCTTGTTTTTGTGGTCACTATTGCAGAGTGGCTTTTCTTCATTTGCCTCTTTTTAAAAAGATGGTATTTAAGTGCTTACTACGTGCCAGGCACTGTACTAAGTGTTGGAGTAGATACAATCAGGCTGGACACAGTCTATGTCCTACTTGGGGCTCACAGTCTTAATCCCCATTTTACAGATGAGGTAACTGAAGCCTAGAGAAGTTAGGTGACTTGCCCAAGCAGGGATCACTAGGGGAAGTTTTGGGTCCAGTTTTGAAACAAAATGAAAAAAGAAAACCCTTTTCAACAAGCTTGTTATAACAAGGCTGTCTTGGAGAGACTTTTATTGGTTTCCTATCTTCAGTGCGGGTCTTTTGATGGTGTCTTTGTTCCCGCCCACCTTAATGAGCTTCTTGTTATGTTGCGGTTCCGTCAGAGTGCGAATATGTATTTAAGTGTCTCAAACAATCGTGGACACATAGAAATAAAATAGTTTGCTAAATATCATTGGATAGCTGCTTGGCTGAAGATAGTGTTGCAAAGCTGTGGATCAGTAAAAGGAAAACAAAATACTGAAAGGAAAATCCTCTCTCTCAACTCTTCCAAATATTAGGAAACACAAATTGTTACATTCTAGCTGTTAAAACAAATTAATTGCAATCTATGGCTATTTCTGTTTATTACTTGCAGGTAGATCATTTTGAACTTCAGTCATTTAGCTGTCTCCTAGCAGAGATGAAGAATGATTGTGCTTCTTCATGTATGAATGTTTAAAAACTGAAGAATATTGTGACATCTGGTAAACAGTGATTCTGGTTAGAAATGTGTTTGAATTTTTAAAATTAGGGACCTCGTGAAAAAATACGATACCCGGAAAGTCGATTAAACATAGCCCCTTGTTTCTAACCATCCAGGAAGAAATGACACAATGTCATGAATGATGTGGTCTCAGAACAGTGTTAACTTGAATTGAATTTCCTGCCTTTTGTTGGTGTCTGAGGTTGCTAAAAAATACTCATTTTTCTCAGAGTGACAAGCCACTTGATACTTTTCTATTTCAGGGCCAAAGAAAATGATTCCACCGGGGGAGTGTATGTATGCTGGGAGGAAAAGAAGAAAACCTATTCAAAAACAGTAAAGTATCATATTCTCAATGTTTGTTGATTGTTAATAAAATAAAATGGGCTTGGTTAATTAAAACTGCCCTTGGGAGGGATGTCTGAACCAAGTTCTAATGAGCCTCTAAAATAGTAGGACTAAAACTTATTATTATTATTAGCATTTATTACAATAGGCAAAGCCCTGACCAAGTGCTGGGGTAATTATAAAACAATCCAGACATGATGCCTACCCACCCACCAGCAGTTCACAATCTGAAGTGGGAGGATGAATGCATATAACATTACGATTTAAGCCTAAAGTACCATGAAAGGAAGTGTGAAATTCAACAATTAAACATATTGAGTATAAAACATTAAGGGAAATGCCACTTGCAAGAGGCAGTCTTTGCATGGCTCCTCACTCCCTGCCCAAGCCGTCAGATGGGTTCAGGACCATGAAAGTCTCCAACCCAAAAGAGTTCTAGCTCCTGTTTGCCTTCTGACCCTGTCCACCCTCTGCTCCACTGAGTTAAAAGCTATTGTAGCGAGATGGCTCTGCAAGGCCATTTCTGTAGTGTAATGTGTACTTTGTAGCAGCACATAGAAATCAGTGGAGTAACAAAGTATCCCGAATAGTAAAAGAAGGGTTTAAGAGCATTAATCAGGACAGGCCATTATTAATCAAATAAAAAATGGTTTCCAGATGCCTCGAAAAGTCCATGAAAGAAATGGCTTTTGAAGAAATAGAACAACCTCTTATAAAATGGCTGGTGTATCAGGTCATGATGAAACCTGATTTTGGGGAGTTTCATGTAAAAGTTGTTTTAAATTATTAGTGAAAGTGTTTTTCATGTGCTTTTCTTTCCAAAGCTTCTACCTTAACAGAATCTTAGGAAAACAGATAGACTAGATCAATGATTAGATTCATGTTAGTTGCTAGGGGCTAGATTGGAAACCATATCCATGTATTCATGGGTTCATGAAACACTTAATTCAGTACTTTGTACATTGCCAAGGTGTAATGTGTAGTATCAAATATTATCAACTAGGTCTACTTCAAGCTATTTCTGGACCTCAAAACTAACCCCTCTATTTAAAGGTCCAACAACAGTGTTGAGATTAAGATTTTTCTTCAGCTTTGTTGGGCACCAGGAATTTAGTGGTATTGCTGAATTCCTGGTTATTTCCTCAAAATCTTTCCCTTTGCATATCTAAAGTCACTCAGTGTTTTCTCAGTTCCGTGGATAGTATCCATTCCCTCTCTTCAATCTGGGTAGAGTAGAGAAAGTACATTCCATTCTGGGACCAAAGTTTTTTGGATGATATGGCTCAAGCAGTCAGATGAGCAAAAGATGGGGGTTTTAATTTACAAAGAAAGACTATGATTTTTAAAACCAAGCATCATGAACTGCAATTAGGACTTGATCTTGATGTTGGTGTTTTATGGGCAAATTGGAATATGGAACTGTTTACAGGGAAGATCAGAAGCTGGGACTGGTGTTTTGAAAAGGGCAGTAGGGGAATGGCAGCCAATCATAAATATGGTAAAGTAATAATAATAATAATAATAATAATGATGGCATTTGTTAAGCACTTACTATGTGTAAAGCACTGTTCTAAGCACTGGGGAGGTTACAAGGTGATCAAGTTGTCCCACAGGGGGCTCAGAGTCTTAATCCCCATTTTACAGATGAGGTAACTGAGGCACAGAGAAGTTAAGTGATTTGCCCAAAGTCATACAGCTGACAATTGGCAGAGCCGGGATTTGAACCCATGACCTCTGACTCCAAAGCCCGTGCTCTTTCCACTGAGCCTAATGTCATTTTATTTTTGTGAACTATTTTTATTGGATGATTCTTTTAAAAAACAAAGGGAAAACTTTCCTGGAATTAGAAAGGAGCACTCGTAAGTGATGGGAATTAGCAATTACTTGGGAACCAGAGAATCAGCACGGCTAGTGGAAAGAGGACAGGCCTGGGAGTCAGAGGACTTGGGTTGTACTACTGGCTTTGCCATGTGTCTGCTGTGTGACCTTGGGCAAGTCACTTAACTTCTCTGTGCCCCAGTTACCTCAGCTGTAAAATGGGGATTAAGTCCAACTCCCTCCTATTTTAGACTGAGCCCCATGTGGAACAGGGACTGTGTCCAACTGATTAACTCATTTCTATACCAGCACTTAGAACAATGGTTGACAAATAGTAAGCCCTTAGCAAGTACTATTAAAAAAATTGCAAGGGTTTAGAGTGAAATTCACCTTCCAGCCAGCAAAGACCCATTTAGAACGGAAAACAATGAGCTGAAAGTGGTACTATTTAGCATTAATTTAATATTTTTGTACAGTGGGACCATTTGCTCAGTTTTACGTAAACAGAATTCTCAGCTAGTAGCATTATTCCTTCCGAGATAGTTTCCCACATTAACAGTTTGTGAACTTCTACCCAAAGAAACTAAAGAACTGAGAAGCATAAAATAAGTAGTTTAAGCAGCTATCCTTAGAAGAGTCTTGTCTATAGCTTAAATAAATAAATAGTGAAGGATTAAACTCTTGCTGATTAACCTGTCAACCAAAGGTAAAATAAATTGCTTAAGCAAACACAGCCAGTGCATTGTTATCTTAGCTGGAAAGTCACCGTGGGCTCGTTTTAGTGGAAATGGTTTCTTTTGAGTTGTGTTCAGTGGCCTTCTGTCAGATTTCTTACCCACCAAGTAGCTCAAACATGTTGCTGACGTGGAGCCAAATGCAGTGAGTTGGATGACCCAAACTTCTTGTTTGGGTCCCTGCTGTAATAAGGCCAGTTTCATCCTGACTGATCTAGAGGCTGTGGTGACGATCAATCAATAGTATTTATTGAGCACTTACTGTGTACAGAGCGGTATACTAAGTGTTTGGGAGACTACAGTGCAACAGAGTTGGTAGACACATTCCCTGCCCACAATGAGTTTACAATCTAGAGGGGAAGGCAGACATTAAAATAAATGGTGGATATTTACATAAGTGCTGTGTGGCTTGAGGGTGAGGTATCAAAGTGCTTAAGGGGTACACATCCAAGTGCAAAAAAGCAACACGGAGGGGAGGGTGAATAGGGTGAGGAAATGAAGGGTTAATCAGGGAAGGCCTCTAGTAGATGTGATTTTAGGAGGGTTTTGAAGGTCACATCCACATGGATATCCCTGGTGACTCCTCTGCTGCCCGCCTTCTATCTCTCCTTGACGCTGCCAACCTCTTGCTCCACCCCACCTCGCCCACTCACCAACTTGGTCTCACCCTCGACCTCATCATCTCCTACTGCTGCACTATCTCCACCCTCACCAACTCTGAAATCCCTCTCTCTGATCATAACCTTCTCTCCTGCCTCCTCACTCACACTCCTCTCCCCTGTAAATCTATATTACTTCCTCACAGAGATCTCCACTCTCTCGACCCCATCCATCTTTCTGAGCGACTCACACCCCACCTCGCCTCCCTTTCCTCTCTACCCAATCTTGATGATCAGATTACTGGTCTCAACTCTACCCTCTCTACTCAGCTTGACTCCCTCACTCCCCTTTCCCTTCGCCGCTCTCGTACCACTAACCCACAGCCCTGGATCACTGCCACTGTCTGCCTCCTTCGCTCTTATGCTCGAGCTGCTGAACGCTGCTGGCGAAAGTCTAAACACCATGCCAACCTCATTCACTTCAAGTTTATCCTTTCCTGCCTTAACTCTGCCCTCTCCTCTGCCAGACAAAACTATTTTTCCTCCCTTATTGACACCCATGCCCATCATCCCTGTCAGCTCTTCCGTACATTTAACTCCCTTCTCAGGCCCCCTGTTCCTCCCCCTCCTCCCTCCCTCACCCCCAACGATCTGGCCTCTTACTTCATTAATAAAATTAAATCCATCAGGTCTGAGCTCCCCAAAGTCATTCCCCCAACTTCTCCAACCCCCCAGCTCTCAACCCTCTCCGCTACTCTCCCAATCTTCCCAGATCCTCAGATGAGATCTCCTCCGTCCTCTCAAGTGCTACTCCAGCCACCTGTGCTTCTGACCACATTCCCTCTCATCTTATGAAATCTCTTGCTCCGTGCCTTCTCCCCTCCTTAACTTCCATCTTCAACCGCTCACTCTCCACTAGTTCCTTCCCCTCTGCCTTCAAATATGCCCACGTCTCTCCCATCCTAAAAAACCCCTCTCTTGACCCCACCTCACCTTCTGGTTATCGCCCTATCTCCCTCCTACCATTCCTTTCCAAACTCCTTGAACGAGTTGTCCACACGCGCTGCCTCGAATTCCTCAACACCAACTCTCTCCTCCACCCCCTCCAATCTGGCTTCCGTCCCCTACGTTCCACAGAAACTGCCCTCTCAAAGGTCACCAATGACCTCCTGCTTGCCAAATCCAATGGCTCCTACTCTATCCTAATCCTCCCCGACCTCTCAGCTGCCTTCGACACTGTGGACCACCCCCTTCTCCTCAACACGCTATCCAACCTTGGCTTCACAGACTCTGTCCTCTCCTGGTTCTCCTCTTATCTCTCCGGCCATTCATTCTCAGTCTCTTTTGTGGTCTCCTCCTCCCCCTCCCATCCCCTTACTGTAGGGGTTCCTCAAGGGTCAGTTCTAGGTCCCCTTCTGTTCTCTATCTACACTCACTCCCTCGGTGAACTCATTTGCTCCCACAGCTTCAACCATCATCTCTACGCTGATGACACCCAAATCTACATCTCTGCCCCGGCTGTCTCTCCCTCCCTCCAGGCTCGTATCTCCTCCTGCCTTCGGGACATCTCCATCTGGATGTCTGCCCGCCATCTAAAACTCAACATGTCCAAGACTGAACTCCTTATCTTCCCTCCCAAACCCTGCCCTCTCCCTGAGTTTCCCATCACTGTTGACGGCATTACCATCCTTCCCGTCTCACAAGCCCGCAACCTTGGTGTCATCCTCGACTCCGCTATCTCGTTCACCCCTCACATCCAATCCGTCACCAAAACCTGCCGGTCTCACCTCCGCAACATCGTCAAGATCCGCCCTTTCCTCTCCATCCAAACTGCTACCCTGCTCGTTCAATCTCTCATCCTATCCCGACTGGATTACTGCATCAGCCTCCTCTCTGATCTCTCATCCTCCTGTCTCTTCCCACTTCAATCTATACTTCACGCCGCTGCCCGGATCATCTTTGTGCAGAAACGCTCTGGGCATGTTACTCCCCTCCTCAAAAATCTCCCGTGGCTACCAATCAACCTATGCATCAGGCAAAAACTCCTCACTCTCAGCTTCAAGGCTCTCCATCATCTCTCCCCCTCCTACCTCACCTCCCTTCTCTCCTTCTACAGCCCAGCCTGCACCCTCCACTCCTCTGCCGCTAACCTCCTCATCGTGCCTCGTTCTCACCTGTCCTGCCGTCGAACCCCGGCCCACGTCCTCCCCCTGGACTGGAATACCTTCCCTCCACACATCCGCCAAGCTAGCTCTCTTCCTCCCTTCAAAGCCCTACTGAGAGCTCACCTCCTCCAGGAGGCCTTCCCAGACTGAGTCCCCTCCTTCCTCTCCCCCTCTTCCCCCGCCCGCCTTACCTCCTTCCCCTCCTCACAGCACCTGTATATATGTATATACGTTTGTACATATTTATTACTCTATTTATTTTACTTGTACATATTTACTTATTTTATTTTGTTAATATGTTTTGCTTTGTTGTCTGTCTCCCCTGCTAGACCTTGAGCTCGCTGTTGGGTAGGGACCATCTCTATTTGTTGCCAACTTGTACTTCCCAAGCGCTTAGTACAGTGCTCTGCACTCAGTAAGCGCTCAATAAATACGATTGAATGAATGAATGAATGACTTAGTAGTGGTCTGTTGGAGAGGGGGAGGGAGTTCCAGGCCAGAGGGAGGACATGGGTAAGGGGTCGGCAGTAAGATCGAGGTGAGGGAGTATAAGTTGGCATTAGAGGAGCGAAGTGTGTGAGTTTGGTTGTAATAGGAAATCAGCAAGGTAAGGTAGGAGGGAGAGAACTGATCGAGTGGACACTGAAATCTCCAGAGTTCAAAAATTTTGAGGAGTCAGGTGGATTTTGAGGTCACCCCTGGGGTTTGGGCCACTGAACTGGGGGGCCTCATTGAATCTTGGAGCGTCTGGAATCTGGCTGGTTCTGTGGAGCTGTGACTTGAGGCCCTGCTGTGAACCAGTCCCTCTGGTGTCTTTGGGCCTGTGGGTGACCCAAGGCTGATGAGGATACCGTGGCCAGTGGCCAACCCGGGGGTCTCAAGCCAGGCTGCCTTGAAGCGATGGCTGTACCTGGGCCCTGGGGATCCCAGATGGCCCTGAATGCGTGTTTGGTCTTAATAATAATAATAATGATAATAATGATGGCATTTGTTAAGCGCTTACTATGTGCAAAGCACTGTTCTAAGCGCTGGAGAGCTCAGCTTGGGCCTGGGATAGCTCTGGAAACCCACATCGGTAGAGACAGCTGAAGAGAATCCCTGGGGCAGTTACCCTAGCCTGACCAGGGGACCTTTTGGTTTAGTGTGCCCTGAAGCTGCCAGGGGCCAATGACAACTTTTCTGCCCCCCAATCTATAATTTTTCAGTCAACCCCAGGAACTGTAACACTTTCCAAGAACTCAATGCAAGCACTTATCCTATCCTCCGTTGATTACTGTATCAGCTGCTTTACTGACCCCCCACCCTCCTCCTGCCTCTCCCCATTCCAGTCCCTACTTCACTCTCTTGCCTGGATCATTTTTCTACAAAAAAGTTCAGTCCACGTTTCCCCACTCCTCAAGAACCTCCAGTGGTTTCCCATCCACCTCCGCATCCAACAGAAACTCCTTACCATTGATTTTGAGTGCATTAAAGCACTCAATCACCTTCCCCCCTCCTACTTTACCTTGCTGCTCTGCTGCTACAACCCACCTCACGGACTTCGCTCCTCAAATGCCAACCTAGTCACTGTACCTCCATCTTGTCACTCTCACTGCCGACCCTCACCCACATCCTGCCTCTGGCATGTTATGCCCTCCCTCTTCATATCCGACAGACCATTACTCTCCCCACCTTCAAGGCCTATTGAAGGCCCATCTTCTCCAAGAGGCCTTCCCCGACTCAGCCCTCATTTCCCCTTCTTCCCCTCCCTTCTGCTTGGCCCTTACACCTGAATTTGCACCCTTTATTCACCCCACCCTCAGCCTCACAGCACTTATGTACATATCCTTAATTTATTCCTGTTAGTGTTGGTTTCCCCCTTAGACTATGTGCACTTTGTGAGCGGGGAACGTGTCTACCGACTGTTATATTGTACTCTCCCAAGCGCTTAGTACAGTGCTCTGCACACAGTAAGTGTTCAGTAACTGCAAATGATTGATTGATTCCCACCTAGAAGTGGGTTTAACTCGGGTGATCTGGATAGACTGGAGGATGGTTTGAGAAAGGAAGCTGTGAGCAGAGTGCTGGTATTTGGGAACCCCTCCCTGCATGGAAAATTGGTGATGAGTCTGCCTTATTCCTGCTCTGGGGCTCTCAGGGAACACTGGCAGGCAAAAAGAAATGCCTTTTCCTTTTTCTGGAGGTCACGAATGCTGCATCCTTTCATGGATCCAATCCATATTGCCTCCATCTGCCTGTACTAGCAGCTGACCCCAGAGTCCCATCTAAGCAAGGGTATGATCCAATACCTATTTTCTGCAGTCATGCTTTCCAAAGAATGCAGGGAACTCCCTGGGTTGCAGGATACCAGAACTGCCTGTTCTTTGGCAGAGGAGACATTTCTCCAGGCATGGCTAATAACCCGGCATTTAGGCATAGTAAACCCACATGGGGGAAAATTGATGTAGCCACTTACTCGCAAGCAAGGCCTTCCCTTGACTGCTAGACTTGTTTTACTCTCAGACTTGTTCTGGTTTCTGTTTTTATATCACTGTAAGATGCAGGGCCAACCTCAGGCAGGAAGTAAGCAAGGTGATGGCTTCCGGGTGCACCATCTGGGAGGGTGATATTGGGGTTGTGGTGGGGGTGGCGGGAGGCAGCAGTTAAAAATTTGAAAGTGCCCACCCATTGGAAGCAGCACTGGCCTCCCAAGGGACACACAGAGAAGCAACATGGCCTTATGGGAAGAGCACAGGCCTGGGAATCAGAGGACCTGGGTTCTAATCCTGGTTCTGCCACTTGCCTGAGGCATGACCTTGAATAAGTCACTTCTCTGTGCCTCAGTTACCTCATCTGTAAAATGAGGACTAAGACTGAGTGTCATGTGGGACAGGGACTATGTCCAACCTCATTAACTTGTATCTACCCCAGCACTTAGAACAGTGCCTGGCATATAGTAAGTGTTTAACCAATACCATTAAAACAAAATAAAGTGCAAGCTATTCTTTGAATATATTTGAATGCTTGTAGAACTCCCATATCCTCTTTGCCCGCCCCTTGAGTCTCCTAGTTTGAGTTCCTGGAGCAGCTCTAGGGTTCTTTCTGTGAACCTAATTTGGTAATTAACCTCTTTCCCTTCCTTCCTTCTCCTCTCTGCCCCCCTCCACCCATTCACCTCCTTGGTGCTTGCCAGCAAAATTTGTGACCTGCTTATTTGTCTTCATAATCATAACAATAACAGCATTTTCTAAGTGTTTACTATGCTCTAAGACTGGGCTAGATGCACGATAATCAGATGGACTAAGTCCCTATCCCACATGTGCCTCGCAGTCTTAAGAGGTTGGAGGGGAGGAGAACAGACATTTTCTTCCCATTTTACAGATGAGGAAAGTGAGGCACAGAGAATTGACTTGCCCAAGGTCACCTCCCTTATTGAATTGCAAACCCACTAGGCAGGATCCATTTTCTCTTAGCATCCTTTATCCTTCACATTTTCTTTGTGTTTGTCCTTCCCCTAGACTGTAAGCTCCACGACTAGGTTCCAACTTAGCAACTTACCCAATCCCCAGTACAGGGCACAAAAGTGGGAACATGATCAAAGCTTGATAATAAAATGAGAAATGGAATTGGGTTGGGGAAAAACAAGTTAAATTGATTAGAGTTGTTTTCAGATTCCAATATGGGCCATAAGGCGTTTCGTCGTGCATCTCAAATAGGGTCAAAAAAGTTGAAGTTACTTAATAATGATTGTGATATTAAGCATTTATTGTCTGCTAAGCACAGTACTAAGTCCTGGACTGGGTACAATACAATCAGATCAGACACAGACCCTGTTCCACATGGGGCTCACAGTCTAAGGGGAAGAGAGATAAGATTTTAATCCCTATTTTACAGCTAGGAAACTGAGGCACAAATAAGATAAATGATTTGTTCAAAGTCACATAGCAGGCAAGTGGCAGAGCAAAGACTGCTATTATTACTACTGCTACTACTACTACTATATGTCTCTTAGTCCTGTACTCCTTCCACTAGGCCACAGTGATAAATCTGCTTCTCTGTAAATGATGATGGTATCTGTTAAGCACTTACTGTGTTCCAGGCATTGTACTAAGCGATGGGGTAGATACAAGGTAATTGGGTTGGATGCAGTCCCTGTCTCACGTAGGTCTCACAGTCTTAATCCTCATTTTCCAAATGAGGTAACTGAGGCCCAGAAAAGTGAAATGACTTGTCCAAGGTCACACAGAAGACGTGGCAGAGCCAGGATTAGAACCCAGGTCCTTCTGACTCCCAGGTCTGTGTTTTTTCATTGACCGTAAAGATTAGATGTATTCCCTTGTATAGTCCACAAACCTCCACCAAAGCAAGTGAAAAGTATCAGTCTTCCTTAAGTTACCTCATCTGTAAAATGGGGATTAAGACTGTGAGCCTCACGTGGGACAACATGATCACCTTGTATCTGCCCCAGTGCTTAGAACAGTGCTTTGCACATAATAAGAGCTTAACAAATGCCATTACTATTATTATTATTAAGGGAATATAGTGCCCTAAATTGAGTAAAATTGAAACCAATGTGATTAAAAGAAGCGTGATTGGCGCTTGCAAGTGAGTTTAATGACTTTTTCCTGTTGGAACAAGAACTGAAATGGGGCAACTCCCAAGTAATAATTATCATAATTGTGATATTTGTTATGTGCTAACTATATGCCAAGCGTTGTCCTAAGCACTGGGGTAGATGCATTCAGATCAGACACAGTTCCTGTCCCACATGAAGCTTGGTGTAAATAGGAGGGAAAACAGGTATTAAATCCCCACTTTACAGATGCGGAAACTGAGGTATAGAGAAGTTAAATGATTTGCCCGAGGTCACGCAGCAGGCAAGTGGCAGAGTTGGAATTAGAACCCAGGTCTTCTGACTCTCAGGGTTGTGCTCCATGGAAAAAGTCAGCTATGCTGCTCTGGAGGCCTCTCCCCGCCCCCCCCCCCCCCAGGCAATCCTCCAACAGTGCTATCCAGAAATGTAAGAAAATAGCTCCTTGCCCAGCACTGATTAAATATGAACAGGTTCAAGAAGGAATTGGGCAGATTATGGGCTAAAGTGGGGAATTGAGGTGTGTTAGACTGTCCGTCCCTGACCATGAGACTGCATGACCAGGAAGGCAGTCAGAGGGGAACACCTTGAGTTTTAATGCAAGAAATACTAAATAGCATTTTCCCCACAGAAAGCCAACCTCGGGAAATGAAAAGTCCAATCCTTCAAAGAGACACAGAGACCGTCTGAATGCGGAGTTGGACCATTTGGCAAGCCTCCTGCCTTTCCCACCAGACATCATTGCCAAACTGGACAAGCTCTCAGTCTTGCGCCTCAGTGTCAGCTATCTCAGAGTGAAAAGCTTCTTCCAAGGTAGGACCTTTCCCTACCTCCTGTGCACAGGGGAGGATGGTGAAACCTAAACAGAACTGGACAGTGCAGCAGGGAAAACGGCAGAGCCAGGTTCCTTTGCCACCGCACATCCCATTTTCTGCTAGGAAAGGGATCTGACGTGGCAAACCAATCCCACACCGAGGGGGTTTCCCAGGCCAAAACTTCCTGCCCTGATAGTCTGAGCCAGCAGGGCAAAACCCATCTTTCATGTGAAATATCAGGGAAGAGCCTCAGGTGAGAGATTGAGGGCTTCATTAAGAGGGGACATGAATCTGCATATATGGGTACACAACAGGAGTGCAATTTGCATAAGGGGTGTTTGATCAGACTACAGATTGTGCCTGGGCTTAATCTTTCTCCACCCAAGTGAAGGGGTTGATTTAGGACCCTCTCTGTCTTCTGGTTCTTGCAGATTAGATCTGATTCACTTGAAACAGGCAATTTCCATTATTAACATATGCAGATCTGCTCCAGTTTATCAAAGAGGGAGCCCGTGTCTGGTGGTTAGGAAGAGGTAAAAACCTAGGGAAGACAATAACTAGTTGTCTTTGGAACTGCCCCCTCCCATTTCTCCCATGCTTCCAGCTGTTAAGTCTTTGATTATTGGAAGATTCAGTTTCATTCACTGAAGTGATGTTGCATTGCTGCAATTATCTTAGCGTTAATGCACAGACACAACCAGGGAGTAGCCCAAACACTGCTAGAATTAAGCTCAGTCTCTCAGTGGTATTTATTGAGCTCTTACTGCGTGCAGTACACTTTGCTAAGCCCTTGGGAGGGGACAACTCCAAGCAAGTCATATAAACTGTCAGTAAATGTCAAATGTGAGCCTTTAGGGATGTTTATCTAGCCAGAAGAGAAATTCTCCTGCAGTGGATGGCTTTGAAATGCACCTCCCATCACCTGGAAATAACTGAAGGTGGGGTGAGTGGAGGAAGTGCCAGGGAAGAGTACTTAAGAATACTTCATTTGTGTTCTCCCATTTTCAAGAACGGAATTCCTCCTCTGCTGCTAGATTAATCTACTCCCTAGGGGTTGGAAAGTTGGGCAGGGGTGGGGGAGAGATAAGCAGACTGGGTGGGCTGTGACCCAACAGAGTTCTTTGTGCCTCTTTGCTCCACTGCTACCTCCGGTCATTAAGTGAAGCCTCTGAATTTCTAAACATCTCTGATTATGAATGAATTATTTTCTAAACAGTTTCCCTGTTTTGTGTTTACTCATTTTCTTCTTGTTTAATTCTAGTGGACTTGTTTGTAGTCGGCCTTAATTCTATAGGAAGCCACCTTCTTATTGATGATATCTTTCATATCTCTGAAGCAGAAGTCAATCAACAGTCTTTCATTGAGTTCCCACTAGGTGCTCAGAACTGTCCTGAGAGCTAAAGACAACGGCTGCAAATTCTATCACTCCACTTAACCAGTATAAATTAAAGTAGTGCTATTGTTTTCCAGATCTGTTCATTATTTCGACCATCCACTCTCATTCCTGAACTTGATTTCTATTTTAAGCTAACTTTGGTTTCTACAGATACAGTTGTTCCTACATTGTGCTAAAATGGGAGGAAAAAATCCCCATTAGAACACTTGCATTTTAATAGAAAAAGATGCCTTGGATAAACTTCACTTTAATCATAAATGTTGAGGATTTAAGGTGGAAAATAGGAAACAAAACTTAAGACTGTTATAACTAGACTACAAGCTTGTTGTGGGCAGGGAATGTGTTATATTGTTATGTGGTACTCTCCCAATTGCTTAGTACAGTACCCTGCACACAGTAAATGCTCAATAAATATGACTGAATATTTTTTGCATTGACTATTCAATCTGATTTCTCCATTTTACAGATAAGGTAGTATTAAGTAGAAGCACCTCTCCATTGACTTTAAGGCACTCAATCAGGAGACTTCCTCCTACAAATCTTTGTTCCTCTCCCCCTACAATGCAGCTCATGTGCTTTGCTCCTCAAAAGCCAACCTATTTACTGTCTCACTCTCGTTTCTCTTGACAGCAACCTCTTGCTCATGCCTTCCTTTCTCCCTGGAATTCCCTCTCCCTTTACATTCAGCAGACCACTGCTCTGCCCTTATTCAAGGCCCCTTTGAAATAGCATCTCCTCCAGGAGGACTTCTCTGATTAATCTCTCATTTCCCTACCCTGACTCCTGTGTTAAGGTGAGTTGAGCTTTAATGCTAGGAGACTGGTTATCTTTGAGAACTACATTGTTCGTGATGCTGTCTTGACATCTGATGTTGATTCTGGCCTGTGAATGATGCTGGTGGAAGCAGTGTGGCCTACTGGATAGAGCATGGACTTGGAAATCAGAAGGACCTGGATTCTAATCCTGGCTTCTAATTTCATGGATTCTAATCCACAAAAACTGTGTGGAGATCTTGGTGATGTTCTTCACACTTATGCTGCAGCTGATGTCCTGTAAGGGTCACGTCTACTAAGCCATTCTGTGATCTTTACCCACATTGTGATTCTGGAGGCATTAGTTTGACAGTATTCTTAAGTAGTCGCCCCAGGAGGACCATGACAAGTGTATCTTCATAGCAATAGAGAGTAACGAGGCACCTTGAAACTGCCACGGTCTAATCTTGCACCTCTCTTCTTGAAAATGGTGACGATGATGGTGACATCTTTGAGATCTTGTGGCATCTCCTCAGTGGTTCGTGTGCTGTGGAGGAGTTTGTGCATGTGCTTAAGTGGGTTGCTTCCACAGATGTAAAGCTCAGCAGGTGTGCCATTGGGTCTAGATGCTTTGCCATTTTTCATGCCACTGAGTGCTGCAGTGACTTCTCCATAAGTTGGTACATATTCGGAGGTTTTGTATATTTTGCAAAGCTTCGTCTTCAGTTCTGGAAAGCATTTTGAGTAAGACTTTGAAATGTCGTTGCCATCTTCTTAGGATTCCCTCCTTGTCTGTGATGAGAATGGAGCCGTTGTCACTTTTCAGAGGTACCACGATGACCTGTACAAGGCCATATGCGGTCTTTAGTGAAAAGCGTAGAAGTGTTTGGTTTTGTGACGGCTTTTAGTGTCCCGGATCTCTACTGTTTTGGCGTCTCACCACCAGTCTGTCATGTATGCTGTTTAATTTGGTATGCAGGTTTCTGAAAACCTCACTTCTGATTTCTTAGGAGCCATAAGATGCTGCAGGTGTGATCACTGTTTGTAGCAAGATGGCCTTTTATTTCTGAATTATTTACCCTAAACCAGTCTTTATGCCTTCTCTTGGCTGTGCCCAGTGTATCAACAGCTGCCTAGTACACAGCGTCACAGAGAAATGTCTATTCACCGTGCATTTGGGTGATTGTGGTCTGAGTTCCCTTTTTTCAGCAGAGCTGTTGCGATGCTGCTGCATTGTCATTTGTGCTCGCCTTCCTTCTCCGGGAGCTTAAAGTACAAGTGGTTTGGTGGTTTGGAGGCCAGGTTTTGGTGCAGTGTGAGCTTGGTGTGAATGAGGTGCTGGTCTCTCTCCAACATTCTGTTCCACACATGGCTACTGTGTTCTGAACATCTTGGAGAGCTCTCTGCTGCACTATAATATAATCGATAACATGCTACTGCTGAGATTGGGGATGCATCTAGAATGTTTGGCTGGAGAAAGGCAGTGTTTGCTACCGTGGTTATTTCTTAGGGTGCTTTCTTGGCTTTTTTCCTTCTGATCAGAGGGGCGAGAGACCTCCAGACCAAAGAAGGTGCTAAGTGATTGATAGAGCTGAGTGAGTTGTTATTCTAAGTTGGAACACCGGGTTCAATACCTGGTTCTCACTAGGGTGTAGAGGATGAGTTTTGAGTGGTGGGCCTGTATATAACAGGGTCTTGGGGGGGGTTGGTCCCCCATCTTCTGGAGTCGGACTCAGATCCAGGCAGAGGGGGAGCAGATGGAGAGGTAAGCCCTTTTCTTGTCCTTAGACTTTATGGTTATAAATTGGGGGTTTTTCAGAATGTGGTTCTTTGCCTTATAAGTGATCTAGACTGTAAGCTCTTCGTGGGCAGGGAATGTGTCTATCAACTCTAGAAGGAGTGAGAGACCTCTTAGTTAAAGACGATGCCAAGTGATTAAGGGAGCCGAATGAGTTTACCCCGGATATACCAATCAATCAGTTGTACTTATTGTGTGCTTACCGTGCACAGAGCACTGTACTAAGAGTTTGGGAGAGTATGACACAAAAATAAAACAGACGTATTCCCTGCCCACGATGAGTTCCCTCTCTTCCATTCAACAACTTTTCAACGTAGATGTTACACTCCCACATTCTGTAACTGTTGGTCTCCGAAACTTCTTATTGGCTAACTAGAAGCACAGCTAGGGCTGCTGCTGTGAGGACATACAGAAATATTCAGTTTCCATGGCCACAAACCTCATCTGGATTTCCATGGAAGGCCAGTGATGGATACAGCGGATATGAGTGTCTCACTAAACAACTGCGTACAAACCGGATGAGGGCACAGCAGGGTCTGGTGCTGAGAGGGTACGTAGAGATATTCTGTTTCCATGGCTACAGACCACATCAGGTTTTCCAAGGAAGACCCCAAAGAGTGGTATAGCAGATGTGGGTCTCACGTAACAGCAGAGGTTTAGGGACTGTCTGATGAGGCTACTCCTGACCCTGAAGCAACTGTGCTATGCTACCATCCTAAATGCTTATACTCCAGCAGTAACCAACTGCCGATAAGATAAAGGACACGTCTGTAGAGATTTATACAGACTCATCACGGGAGTTTGTGTCCCCTTACATCTCCAGAGTTAGTCACTATGCTCAGTGAAACTGGACCACCAATCAATTGGTCAAGATATTTCCTGAGCACTCACTGTGTGCAGAGCAGCATAATAATAATTATGGTATTTGTTAAGCACTTACTAGGCACTTGGGGCTTGGGAGAGTACAATAAGACAGAGTTGGTAGACATGATCCCTGCCCTCAAATGAGCTTGCAGTCTAGAGACAGCTTACAGTAAAGAGCTCCAGAGTAGGAAAATTGGACACTCCTCAAGACTGCACCTATTGGACCAGCCGCAGATGCTGTGCATTCGACCCAGCCTACGGGTAAGGACTACATTCCTGTGGTTTTACTCTAAAGAGCAGCAGTCCAATGCCAGCCAGAAGGGATGCCCACACACTGAGCATTGGGCCATATGAGATTGGCAAGCTCAACAGAGATGACCTTCATTTTACACCACTATCGATTCATTCATTCAGTCATTCAATCGTATTTATTGAGCACTTACTGTGTGCCGAGCACTTACCAAGCACTTGGGAAAGTACAATACAACAAGTAGTGACATTCCCTGCCCACAACGAACTTACAGCCTAAAGGAGGGGAGACAGACATCAATACAAATAAATAAAATGACAGATCTGTACATAAGTGCTGTGAGGCTGGGCGAGGGGGGAGGGCAAAGGGAGCAAGTCAGGATGACTCAGAAGGGAGTGGGATATGAGGAAAAGTGCACAGGGAAGCCTCTATGACCCCAGAGGGGAGTTGGGTTGCAGGTCTCTGAAGGGACATGGAAAGCCCTTGTTGGGAAGCAGAACTGAGCTGCAACTGCAACACAATCAGCAGCATTGCTACCATTGGTGGCTACTGATGATGATGATGATGATGATGATGGCATACTGGCTTGTCCCAGCGGCACTGATACCGGGCCTGGCCACTGGCTTGCCCGTTGCCTACACTCTTTGAGGGGGCCGTGTGTCCTTAATCCTCTACAAGTGGACTGGACCTCTTGGTTTTCCCTGAAACAGTGGAGGGGGAGGAAGATGCCTGACCCCATCCCCTGCCATTCAGAGGATTCTCCTGAAGTCTAATGTCTCTCTTTGCAGAAGAGAAAAATCAGTCCTCCCTAGCTTTTATGCATCGTGGCCTCTCCCTTCCCCCCGGAGAACACATTGCCCCATTTCTCTTCCTTCCCCTCGGCCCTCACACGGGGTGAAAGTTTGATTGCCTGCCGTCCACACATTTCCCTTGTTCGTCCCTAGGTGGCGCATTCCAGAAAGAAAGCATCTCCAGGGACAAGCTAGGTGTGGGACAGGAAGGCGGGGGAGACAGGCATCAATAAAAATAAATAGAATTATCGATATATATGTAAGTGCTGTGGGGCGTGGAGGGGGGGAAGAGCAAAGGGGGCGAGTCGTGATGACACAGAAGGGAGGGGGAGCTGAAGAAAGGCGGGCTTAATCTGGGAAGACCTCTTGGAGGAGGTGTGCCTTCAGTAGAAGTATAGCCTTTGCCTTTAGGCTGGGAGGAGGGCACAGCATCTCTTGTTGATAATAATAACTGTGGTATTTGTTAAGTGCTTACTATGTGCCAGGCACTGTACTAAGCTCTGGGGGAAAATACAAGATAATCAGGTTGGGCACAGTCTCTGTCCCACAGGGCTCCCAGCCTCAATTCCCATTTTAAAGATGATGTAATTGAGGCCCAAAATAGTGAAGTGACTTCCCCAAGCTCAGACATCAGACAGGATTGGAACTCAGGTCCTTCTGATTCCCAGGCCCGTGCTCTATCCATTAGGCCACGCTGCTTCTGATACAATGGGTGCAGTCTTCAGAAGGGTCCCTCCCAAGCCTGTCTCCTTTCTGAAGAATTTAAGTGATTTGCTGAATGTCACACAGCAGGCAGGTGGTGGAGCTGGAATTAGAATCCAGGTCAATCAGTTAATCAATGGTATTTATTGAGTGTTTACTATGTGCAGAGCACTGTACTAAGTTCTTGGGAGAGAACAATACAATAAAGTTGGTAGACACAATCCCTGCCCTGTAAGGAGCTTACAGTGGGAGACAGACATTAAAATAAATTACAGAGAGGGGAAATGAGAGATTATAAGGCTGTGCGTATGAATCCTGTGCTCTGATTCCCAGCTCTTTCCACTAGACAACAATGGTTCTCATTGTAAAGTCCATGTAGTTTGAATCAGGGCATCCTTTTTTTTTAAACTCAGAAGCAAACTTTTAGGAATTGGGATTGAAAAAGGATATTCAGGAAGAATGATACTTAGAAGTAATCATTGATCTTTATTGATGATAATAGAAAAGTTGATCTTAATCTTTATTGTTGGGTGTTTTGACTGTCACCCTGGAGACAGGCTGGCATTTTCTCCGGCCAGGAGTCGGCTAGCCCTGCCCATGCCCAGGGCCCACTGAATGTCGGGAACCTCTGGCCTAGGCATTTCTATTGCCGGGTTGGGAGGGTTTCTGGGAGGCTGCCAGGGTGAGCGGAGAGTCTGATTTGCCACTGCTGCTGCTATAATCCAGGCTGGCCACTAGCGGGGACTATCAGAAGTTGTACCATCTTGGCAGCTTCATTTCCACTTGGCCCCTATCCCATATATAGGGACAGGGTGGGCTAGTCAATCAATCAGTAGTCATTATTAAGCACTTCCTGAGGGCAGAGCACTGTACTAAGTGCTTGGGACAGTACAATAGAATTAGTAAATGTGATCCCTGTCCTCAAGTAGCTGACAATTTATCGGGGGTTGGGAAGGAGGGGGGGTGGGATAGACACTAAAATAAATTGCAGGTGGGGGAAGAAAAAATCTTAAAGATATGTACGTAAGTGCTATGTTGAACCTTGACCTGGGGAGAGGCATAGCTGGAGGCTGGATATATTGAGGGGTTCCTGGGCCTTTTCTCAAATCCCAAGATGAGGATTTGGGCAAACTGGCTGTGCTTCCCTCCAGGATCACAGGAGAAGAGAGGGGCTGACCAAGAAACCCCTCCTTGCCTGGGCAAGATTCTGAGTACAGTTTTACCGCTCTAATGTTTTGCACAAAATTTTCCATCTGAACTAGGAATTCAGTACCATTCTAGCAGTTTCAGGATATGCATCAACAGAGCTGGGCTCAAACCCGTGCACAATACCAATTTACCGCTAGGTGGCCTCTCAGTAACTCATCTTTAGCATAAGCACAATGAACGATTGGGTTTAGTGTATGTCTCCACTTAAAATTGGTTTAGCAAACCAAGTATCCTCATCCTATTGATGATAATTTCCTAGATGACTTGAAAAGGAGAGGTTGCCATGTCAAGCATGTTATAAAAATCTTCTAAACAAACTGCTCATCCAATGTATCCCACCGTAATACGCTGTCTGAAATACAGTCCGTTGTATTTGAAGAAGACTCCACTAACAGTGAAGTTCAGCTACAAGTGTGTCTGTGGCTGAAAAATCCAATATGCTACCCACAGTCCCCGCCACTTTGTGCACACAGAAATAATGATAATAATAACAGTGTGCCAAGAGCTGTTCTAAGTGCTGAGGTAGAGGAAAGATAATCAGGTCAGACACAATCCCTGCTCCTCACAGAGCCCTTGTGTTGTCATGCTTAATAATCATCATCATCAATCGTATTTATTGAGCGCTTACTGTGTGCAGAGCACTGTACTAAGCACTTGGGAGGTACAAATTGGCAACATATAGAGACAGTCCCTGCCCAACAGTGGGCTCACAGTCTAAAAGGGGGAGACAGAGAACAAAACCAAACATACTAACAAAATAAAATAAATAGAATAGATATGTACAAGTAAAATAAATAGAGTAGTAAATATGTACAAACATATATATATATACATATATACAGGTGCTGTGGGGAAGGGAAGGAGGTAAGATGGGGGGGATGGAGAGGGGGACGAGGGGGAGCAGAGGGAAGGGGCTCAGTCTGGGAAGGCCTCCTGGAGGAGGTGAGCTCTCAGTAGGGCCTTGAAGGGAGGAAGAGAGCTAGCTTGGTGGATGGGCAGAGGGAGGGCATTCCAGGCCCGGGGGAATGTCTGCAGTGCCCCGTGCTGCCCCATGGGAACACGACTGGCAGGAAGAAAGAGTGTGAGGGGTGCTGTGCAAACCTGAGTGTTTAATCAACTCCTCTGTGCACAATCATGGTCTTGAAGGCTCAGGAGTCTTTTCTGTCATTAGGCTACTCTCTTCCTCCTTGTTCTTGTACTCCTCAAGACAAATTTCTGGTCTGACCTTCTTGACTATCAATCTGTCCATCAGTGGTCTTGATTCAGTGCTTACTATGTGCAGAGCACAGTACTAAGCCCTTTAGAGAGTATAATACAGTGAAGTTGGTAGACATGTTCCCTGCCCACGAGGAGCTTACCGTCTAGAGGAGAAGCTTAAAGCCTAGACTAAACTCTAAGATCTAAGCAGATGGGGCAGAGTGAACGGGCCCCTGATTTCTGTTGGTGGAAATGGAGTCAAATGTGTGTTTTATGCCAATGTCCCAGAGAGTGCGTTGCCTGTTCTTTTTCTAAAATGATTCTAGGAGTCCACCAAGCCCTGGACCAAATTAGTTTCCTGGTTACCTGGGTAATTGTGTTTCACATCATCACCGACTCCTCAGTGTCATTCCTCTCACATCCAAATCTATTGCCTAAATCTGCCAATTCATTCTCAAAAACATTTTCTACTCTGCCCTTTCCACTCCACTCATATTACGATTGGACTGTTGATTCAGCCTCCTCTCTTGATCTGCCGGCTTCCAGACTCTCCTCATTTCAGTTCACACTCCACTAAGCTGCCCAGATCCTCTTCCTGCAACATGGCCCAGCACATATCTCCCCTCTGCTCAAAAACCCTCCAGTAGATGCCCATCTCCCTCCACATGAACCTTAGGATTCTAGGATTTGTCAGGCCACCCACTCCACCAACTCTCTCCTCCTTACTTACAGGCTCTCCTCTCCTCTCCCACCACTCCACTACTCACAGTCTTTGTTCCTTCCAACCCCCCCTCACCCCCTCCTGGCTATACCCTGCCCTAGTCCTACCAGTCTCTAACCCCTTGCTCAGGTTGACCCTGGGGCCTGGAACACCCTTGCTCCTTATATCTTCCAGATCTTACCCATACTCACCTTCAAAGCCCTTCTAAAAAATCCCACCTCATCCAAGAAGCCTTCCCTGACTAGTCATCAGTAGACTGATTCTTATCAGTCCTTCATTTGCCTCTTTCCATTTTGTATTTATTCATTTATGCTCTGCCTCCGCACTTTATATATGCACATTTGATATTTCTATGTCTGTCTCCCCCATTAAGGCATTAGCTCCTTTTGGGCAGGGAATGCGTCTTGGGCTTCTGTTGAAACTCCCAAGTGCTTTGTCCAGTCCACTGCATACAGCATGTACTCAGTAAATACCATTGCTCTTAGTCTCTCCTGTTAGATGGTAGGCTCTTTGAAGGCAGAAACCCTGTCTAAATTGTTCTTTCCCAAGTGGTCAGTACAGTACTCTGCACACAGAAGGTGCCCAATAAGTACAATTGATTGGTTGATGAACTTCTTTGAGAAAGGAACGTCTGTTATTCCTGGGCTCAAAAGTCCAGCTGAAGGGCATATGGGGCAAAGAAACCAAACAAAACTTTTCTTCCTTCTTGGTCTACACTCAATGTCATTATCTCCTTGGATCCTAAGAAAGACAAGTACTTTTGAATTCTTGATCACAAGTTATCTGAATTATGGACATATAATGACACAACTTCTGTCTCCTCGGCAAAAAACTAATCTTATTCTTAGGGTTTAAGCCATTTCCAAATAGGAAAATTTCAGGGTGTGTGTGGAGCTCTTGTCCCTGATGTGAAGGAGTAAAATATCTCCTTCCCTCTGAGCCAGCATTTCATTATTGTCCCAGAAGGCATTGTGCTGATGGGAGTAGCATCTTATTATTATTATTATTATTATTATTATTATTATTATGACCACGATGTACAGTTCTTTGAAATCTTTTGCTATTTGTCAGCTGGGTTGTGAAAAAGCCTTCCACTTCAATTGCACATATTTGTGTTTTCAGATCTATAACTGTTCTTGGTACATTATTACCAAACTGCTGAAAGTGAAGGATTTGTTGAATGCTTTCAGTCTATGTCTCCCCACTCCCCAAAAACCTCTAATTGGTTACCCATCCACTTCTTCATTACACAAAAAATCCTTACCATTGGCTTTAAGGAACTCAAACAGCTCTTTCCATCTTACTGCCAACTTGTACTTCCCAAGCACTTAGTACAGTGCTCTGCACACAGTAAGCGCTCAATAAATACGATTGAATGAATGAATCTAACCTTGCACTCCGGCTACAACCCAACCGGCACGCTCCACTCCTCCTACCTACACTCTGTACCTTGATCTCGTCTATGCTGCAGCTCCGACTCCTTGTCCATATTCTCTCTTGGACCTGGAATTCCCTCCCACTTCATAGTCCACCACTCTCCCCATCTTCAAAAGCCTCCTAAAAATCACATCTCTTCCAAGAGAACTTCCTTGACAAAGCCCTTTATTTTCCCAATCTGCCATCACCTTTAAGTCGACTGTTCTCTTGGCTATGCACCCCTTAAGCACTTTAATATTCACCCCAGCCCACAGTACTTATGTAAATATTTTTATTTTCCATAGTCTAATAATGGTGATAATGATAATAATGGAATTTATTCAGCACTTACTATGTGCCAAGCACTGTACTAATCTGTTTTAGAAGCAGCATGGTGTAGTGGATAGAGCACGGTCCTGGGAGCCAGGTCATGGGTTCTAGTCCCGGCTCTGCCACTTGTCTGTTTTGCGACGGTGCCTCAGTTCCCTCATCTGTAAAATGGGGATTAAGACTGTGAGCCCTACGTGGGACAGGGATTGTGTCCAACTGGATTATCTTGTACCTACCCCAGTGCTTAGTACAGTGCCTGGCACATAGTAAGCACTTAACAAATACCATAATTACATATTATTATGATTATTATCATTATTATATTGTCGGTCTCCCCATGTAGACTGAAAGCTCCTTGTGGACAGGTACCACATTTACCAACTTTGTTCTACTGTACTTTCCGAAGTGCTTAGTTCAGTGCTCTGCACACAGCCAGTGCTCTACAAATACTATTGATGATGATGGCTTGATTGATTGATTTCAATCCGATCATCAGGAGTTTCTGTTTGTTGTGATGAGGAATGAGCAACCACTGGAGGTTTTTGAGGAGTGGGAAGATGTGCACAAATTGATGTTTTATAAAAATTATCCGGGCAGCAGAATGAAGTATGGACTGGAGAGGGAGATGAGGCACTGCGGGTGGGCAAGGAAGCCTGGTAAAAGGCTGATGCAGTGATCGAGTCGAGATAGAACAAATGCTTGGACCAGTGGGGTATGCCAAAAAGTAAGAGGTGGATTCTGGAGACATTGCCAAGGAAGAACTGACAGGATTTGGTAACAGACTGAATATGGGGTTGAAAGAGAGAGACGAGTCAAAGATAATGCCAGGATTGTGGACTCGTGAGGCGGAGAGAATTGTGCTAGTGTCTATAGTGATGGAAAAGTTAGGTGGAGGAGAGCATTTGGGGAAGAAGACGAAGAATTCAGTTTGGGCCACGTTGAGTTTGAGGTGCCAGCTGGACATTCAAGTGAAGATGTCCTGGAGGCAGGAGGAGATGCGAGATTGCAGTGAAGTTAAGAGGTTAGGGTTAGAAAGGGTAGATTTGGAAGTCCAACATATAGACATAGTAGTTGAAGCCCTGGGAGCAGCATAGCTCCGCAGGGGAGTGAATCTAGATCTAGAATGTTCTGGGAATGGGGGATGGTGGATCCCAAAGCATCCCCTTGCTATCTCACCTCACTGATCTCCTACTACAGCCTAGCCTGCACATTTCGCTCCTCTAGCACCAGCTTGCTCACTGTGCCTCATTCTCATGTATCTCATCGCTGACCCCTTTCCCACGTCCTCCCTCTGACCTGGAACTCCCTTCCGTTCCATAGGAGCCAGACCACCACTCTCCCCACCTTCAAAGCCTTATTAAAATCACATCTCCTACAGGAGGCCTTACCCCATTAAGCCCTTCTGCGTCACCTGTGCACTTGAATCTGTATGCTTTAAGTACATATTCACCCCACCCTCAACCCCACAGCACTTATGTACATATCTAATTTTTTTTTTTAATATCTGCCTTCCCCTCTAGACTGTAAGCTCGGTGTGGGCGGGGAACATAGCTACCAACTCGGTTGTATTGTACTCTCCCAAGCACTTAGTACAGTACTCTGCACACCGTTTGATTAGACTGAGGCCATAATTAAAAAGTACCTGATACCACAGTGTATTTTTAGGTCTTATTCTGCATTTTCCAGTATTTTCCCTAATTCTTCCCTGTCACACATTGAACAGATTAGAGGAGGAAAACAGTTAATCTTAACATCTGGCCCAAGTAAACTTCTATCGAGGACTAAAACAAACAAGCCAACTAAATTAGTAAAAGGTGCATCACTGCCCTCCCTCCCCCCAACAAGCCTCTCTCCTCAGAGAGGAATAGGCTTGTGAATGCTCACTTTTTTCAGGATAAACATTTGTTCATCCTGGCTTTGATTGTGTTCAGTAGTTGGAAAAAGAAACGTTTCCTTTCATGCCTAGTCTACCCTTTGCCGGACTTTTTTTTAATGGTATTTATTAAGCACTTATTGTGTGTCAAGAGCACTGTTGTATATGCTGACTCTACGCAGACTGGACCAGATCGAGCAATGCATCTCAGAGCACTTAGTACAGTGTTCTGCACTCAATAAGTATCATTGATTAATAATAGTAACTGTGGTATTATTATGCCACAGTGATTCCTTGGAGAAAGTCTCTGTGAAGAAATACAAATCTCCAGGGATCTCCAGGGTTTATTATTCATGGATTGGTGAGGTCCCTGCTGGGAAAGCCTGCTCCCCTGATTACTCTTTTGTGTAGAACTCTTTCCCCACTAAGCACGTAAGTAGTCAACACCCCCTCAACTTCTACAGCATTTATATATGTATCCTTATACTAGGTTGTTTTCCCTGACCCTCCCACTTCATATCTGACAATTACTCTCTCTACCTTCAAAGCCTTATCGAAGGCACATCTCCTCCAAGAAGGCTTTCCTAAGACCTTCTTCCCTCTTCTCCCAGTCCCTTCTGCATCACCCCGACTTGCTCCCTGTACTCGTTCCCCCCTCCCATCCCCACAGCACTTACGTACATATCTGTAATTGCATTTATTCATATTCATGTCTGTCTCCCCCTTTATACTATAAGCTCATTGTGGGCAGGGAATGCGTCTGTTATATTGTTATACTATACTCTCCCAAGCGCTTAGTACAATGTTCTGCATACAGTAAGTGCTCAATAAACATGATTGACCAACTATCTGAATTCATTTTAGTGTCTGTCTAGATTGTAAACTCCTTGAGGGAAAGGATCCTACCTACTAATTCTATTGAACTGCACTCTCCCAAATACAATGCTCTTCACAGACTAAGTGCTCAATAAACACTATTGATTGGTGGATTATCAGTTGTAGATAGGGTGGCCATTCATTTGGTTTTCCTGTGGGATGTCCCCTGTCCAGTATCGCTACGGTAGCAGACAATAATAATAATAATGGCATTTGTTAAGTGCTTACTATGTGCAGAGCACTGTTCTAAGTGCTGGGGAGGGCAGCGTGGCTCAGTGGAAAGAGCACGGGCTTTGGAGTCAGAGGTCATGGGTTCAAATCCCAGCCCTGCCAATTGTCAGCTGTGTGACTTTGGGCAAGTCACTTAACTTCTCTGCCTCAGTTACCTCATCTGTAAAATGGGGATTAAGACTGTGAGCCCCCGTGGGACAACCTGTTCACCTTGTAACCTCCCCAGTGCTTAGAACAGTGCTTGGCACATAGTAAGTGCTTAATAAATGCTATTATTATTATTATTATTATTATTATAATGTACATATCTATTCTATTTATTTTATTTTGTTAGTATGTTTGGTTTTGTTCTCTGTCTCCCCCTTTTAGACTGTGAGCCCACTGTTGGGTAGGGACTGTCTCTATATGTTGCCAATTTGTACTTCCCAAGCGCTTAGTACAGTGCTCTGCACACAGTAAGCGCTCAATAAATACGATTGATGATGATGATGATTAAGGTGATCAGGTTGTCCCACGTGGGGCTCACAGTCTTAATCTCCATTTTACAGATGAGGTAACTGAGGCACAGAGAAGTTAAGTGACTTGCCCAAGGTCACACAGCTGACAATTGGCGGAGCCAGGATTTGAACCTATAACCTCTGACTCCCCAGCCCGTGCTGTTTCCATTGAGCCATGCTACTTCTCTAGCAGAAGATTTTACTTTCTCTCCATGGCCAACCTCCCTCTGCCGTGACTCTGGCCGTGACCTCTGCTGTTCAGATGTGGTGTCCAAACTTCTGGTTGTTGTATATGAAGGGGAGAGTTTGGGGAGGGGAGGGGAGGGCAGGGCAAGAAGGAGAGACTTCCTTGAATTACCCAGGTAATTGCCCTACTCTCTCCAGTCATCCAGTCAATGACTTTGATTTGCTGGGTCTTCAAGGAATGGGTGTGCTCAAGGTGGAAATAGGGGGGTTCCAATTTTCCATCTAACGCAGAGCTGGGCAGGGCCTTGAGAGGACGTGAGGTCCAGCTCCCTACCTCCAGGCAAGGCAGGTGTGGTGTCGGTTCTTTCCTAAGTAACCAAATATTTGGTTCTCAACCTGGTAGTCAAAAAGAAATCTTCCTTTTCTCAAAGTGTTCCCCTTGGCCCGATGCTAATGAATTCATTCCAGCAAGAAATGTACGCTAACATCTTTAGTCCTGGGTGGAACCATCAGGCATGTGCCGTGGAATTAACATCCTCAAACTTAAATTCTCTTGCTTTAGTTTATTCGTTTGGGATGGAAGCCAGCTTTCCATTCCTCTGACCCTATTAAACCATATTAATAAGGTTTCCCTGATTCTCTGTGCCCCTATGAGCCTATTGCCCGGGGTGTCCTGGGAGGATTCTGATGAAAGAGGCAGGGGAGGCCCAGCTCACATGGACCTCATTTTCACTGGGACTCTCTCAGCCCATTCCCTAGCCAACAGCTGTTCATCTCCAGACTTTGGAAGACCAAGTGGAAAGAGCATGGAACTGGAAGTCGTGAAACTCCAGTGTCTGGCGCCAGCAGACCCAGGTTGTGTGGCCTGTTGTGTGACCTTGGGCAAGTCGCTTAGTCTCTTTGGGCCTCAGTTTCCTCATCTGCAAAATGGGGATAAATTACCCGTTCCACTTACCTCATAGGCTACAATTCCTGTATGCGGGTTGGCAACTGTACTGGTTTGATCATGCTCTGTCTACCTCAGTATTTAGCACATAGTAAACATAGAGCATTTAATAATTACATTATTATTTGATAATTCTTCTTTGGAGGGAGCTCTTATGTGGCAGTTTGGTCTTTGTGTCAATCAACTCTCAATTTTTTTAGGGATTGATAATCCTGGCTCCTTGAAATTTCTCCATCTTCTTCCCAATGTCTGCCTTTTGACAGTCTCTGCTCCTAAGTTCTTTTATCAGAGGATTTGAAGGGTAAGGGCGAGGAAGAGAAATTTGATCTGTCAAATGTTATTACTTAATAACCTTTTTGATAAAATTTTATTGGATGGGGGAGGTTGAAATTTATGGCTAAAATAGGTTTTCAGATTGTCTGCAAACTTCATTTATCCCTACTATCTCAATGCCCCATTGCCACAGATAATGAAAAATTCAGTGTAATCCACTGATCTCTTGCTTTGTGGGCACCTAGAACCTCAAAACTTCCTGACAACCTTTTGTGCCTTTGTTGCCCTACAAAAATGTAATTGAACAATAGTAAATACAGCAGAAATGGCCACTGCTAGAAATACTGAGCTGTCCTATACTGAATTCATTCCGGAACATGGGCCACATTCTTTATTTTTCCTGAGGCTCTGCTCTTTCTGATGTGAGATGCACTGATTAATGAGAAACAGCAGAGTGAGCCCAGAATCCAGTCTTGACATTTGAAGGTAGAAAAAAAAGTATTTATTCCTAGCCATGTTCTAGGGCTTTCTTGTTCAAAATAAAAATCCTTTACTCACTGAAATATTTGATTCAGAAAAATGGAAAAGCAATTGAAAAGGCTGAAAATAGAAATCCTGTTGAATGAAATATCCAGATATAGCCATTACTAGATGGCACATGTTTGGTATTATACCTGATACCTAAGAACTCTTACAGTGCTTTTAGTGCCTAACTACTTAAAAAATCCAGAAATGTTTGGTTTATTTTTCTACCAATTAAAAATGTATATCCGAACAAAGGGAAAAATCCACCCTTTTCTGTTCCTATCATGTGGTGCAGAGGCGCTGATGGAACCAACTTAATTTCTCACATAAAATAAACATATTTAGTATCAGGAATCACTTTCTCGTTTAACAGTTGTCCAGATGAATCAAAGGCAGGTATTTACTCAATGAACACATTAGGGGAGGGAGGAGCCAGCATTTTTTTTTCAATATTGTCATGTGAAGAAGACACACAGCAAAAGGAACTAGACAAATGTAACAGGAATCTAAAGTGGCTGGTTGAGGCAAATCTCGGTTATGTAGCCCTTTTCCCCAACATGAAAAATTAGTTACAAAATTGTGACTGATATTTCTAACAAAAAGTCTAGAGTCAAAGCAGTAGAGCTCTAGCAAGCAAAGGGGTTTACTAATTGTTTGCTTACATCTGTCACGTGGGGCAACAAGTTATTTCAGTTACACTTTTGTGCCATTTCCTTAGCAGGATACAAGCCTTTTCATCAGGGTGTTAGCAGGACAGATTGCAGGAGGTTCTGCAGTCCTTCGACTATGGAAATCAGGCCCCTTGATTCTGCTCCAGCTGGGTTCCTCACAGCCCTGGGACTGTGGGCAAACCACAAAATCACTCTGGGCCCCATTTCATCCTTTGGCATTTGGCTCTGTGTTGCTGATGAGAATCTGTGGTTGTGCATAGGTTTGGCAGGTGCAGACTGGCTCATAACATTGGCTTTCATAGGGCCAATTTTCAATCCTTAGCACTGAGCAGAATCCGCGAAGCGATTCAGAATGATCTGCATGTCTTAGGTAGATGCCTCCGGATCACAACCATCAATGTTCTTCAAAGGTCATCCCAATGCAATCAGGTTCAGATCCTCAGAACAAATGGTTCTTTTCAGCGAGCAGACAGCTCCTTATCAAGGACTCAATCAATAGTACTTTTTGAATATCTGCAGAGCACTGTGCTAAGTCACTTCACTTCTCTGGGCCTCAGTTACCTCATCTGTAAAGTGGGGATTGAGACTGTGAGCCCCATATGGGACAGGGACTGTGCCGACCCAATTTGCTTGTATCCACCCCGGTGCTTAATATGGTACCTGGAACACAGTAAGCGTTTAACAAATACCAAAATTATTATTACTATTATTATTATTATCTGATATTTGTTAAGTTCTTCCCTTAAGGGAGAGGGTAGAGCAGCAGCCATGACTTCCCATATGTGTCTGTGGGTCTACTTCTCTGCATCTGAATCTCCTCTGTCTGCTTGGCTGTCTATCTACATGTCCTGAGTGTGTGTGTGTGTGTGCGTGTGTGTGTGGTGTGCATGCATGTGTCAGTTTTGGCCTGTTCATCTGTGTATGTGCGTATCTGTGTGCAGGTTTGTGTCTGTGAATGTCATTATCTATGTCACACCTGCATAAAAAACAGATTAGTTTTTGCTGATTCTTGAACATTTCTGTAACAGAAACACAAGCTAAATGTGGAAACACAATGCATATTTGTGTTCCCTCTACATTCCAGCTGCTTTTCAGCATAACTTTGCCCTTAAGCTTGTTGGACAAAGAGTCTCGGCATATCCTCCTTAGGTGGAAGGTCAGACTTTGAATAAAAACATTTTCTAAGAATCACAGCCTGGAATACTGCATGTACTGAGGCAACAATAAACTGTATGGAAAGCAAAGTATTTTCAGAAAACTTCAATCTTAATGATGCAACGTGATTATCATCTTCTGGACAAACACACTTCTCACTTGTATAATTTTCAGTTAAACAAACTCCATTACTTCCAAGAAAGCAGAACATCAGAGGTAACTGTGCTGAAAGAGTTGCTTTTTGTCTTATCCAAACTGTTTGACTCCATGTTCCAGTGGGCGAGCAACAGCTCTGATCAGATTCCTGGGAAGATTCAGCTGTTTCTTTTATTATTAGCAGTATTGGTAGTAGCGCTATTAATTGCTTATCAACGGGATATTTCTTTCAGTGGGTTTCTTCCCCTCAGGCCCAAGCAGTACCAAGCAGTAGCAGCTGATGATTTGCAGAGAGATGGAGGCTGCGGGGAGAAGGATCCATTTTGTCCTGCTAAGCTCTGCTGCCAAGTCAGAGGTGGTCTAGAACCAGTACCAGCTCGGGCAGCAAACAACCCCTGCAAAACTTCACTGTAAAATAATTTTATCCAAATAGCATTCATCCAATTCACTGCACTTCCCTCCAGCTTTTTTATGCTAATGAATTCCTCTAGGAGAGTTAAAGAAATTTAGTACTGTAAATAGAAACGGATTTAAAAATCAAGTTGAGCCTAATAGAAAATGCAAAGAAGCAGAAGTTCAGTGGAAAATCTAGGCCTGTAGGAAAAACATTCCAGTTTTTTTTTTTTTAAAGTTTTAGTTTGTAAGGCAAAAAGGAATCACCTATCCTCGTATCTTCTTGATCGGTTTGTCTCAACCTCCATTTCAGGGGGTCAAAATGGGAGTAAGAGAATCTTTGTATGCCTTTTCAGGGTGCTGACTGGGTGCCCAGCTCATGGGGGTTGATTGAAATATGACGTCTGTCCTAAACACTGAGCACTCCACCTCCCACTCAGCCCTTCCTTCTGGAGGCTGGAGCTGAGGGGGGCCAACATTGTCAGGTGAAATTGGATCGGGGGTACACCCAGTAGGGAGCAAATCCTAGGGCAGTGGGTTACTCCAAGGTCAGGGTGCCTAGGAATACTATTTGGTTCAAGAGCCCTGGGGTCTACCGGGGTGCTCCTGACACTGGCCCAGGCTCTCTGGGATGACTGGGGCCAGTCCAGGCTATTAAACAGGGCCGTATTCCAGCCCCTTAGCCCTTCCAGTAGGCCTGGGCTAGACTAGCCCCAGGAGTAGGCGAGGCAGAGGGAGGGAGAGGAGAGAGGGAGGAGAGAAAGGCCAAGGCTATCTCCTGTTGTCTTGCTCAAAATGATTCGTCAGCCTCGTCATCGGATTCTGTAAATCTCCGTCCCATCTCTGGACCATTTGCTTTCGGCCCACCGAAAGCAGACTGCACCCAGCAACTTGACTGAATTTGGAAGGATATTGGGGCGCAGCTCTACTTTTGGGGCAACAGAGGATGGCAAGGAGTGACCCTTAAGTGAAGACAGAAATAAAGTCCTTTTGAGTTCCACTGGAACAATTTTCAACTGAAAATAACAAAGGCTTTAAATAAACAATCATACTTCACTTTACTTTATTCTCTTTCCTTCTCCATTACAAATT
Source organism: Tachyglossus aculeatus (assembly GCF_015852505.1). Lineage (NCBI taxonomy): Eukaryota > Metazoa > Chordata > Mammalia > Monotremata > Tachyglossidae > Tachyglossus > Tachyglossus aculeatus. The sequence goes on along the minus strand of NC_052100.1, from coordinate 23,372,365 downwards.
ATGTCCTGAAGTAAACTTTCTTAAATTAGACTAAAATGAAGTCATGCAATCCAGCTCCTTTTCTGACTTTTATTATGGTATTCATTATCTATCCATTTTCTTCTCTATTCTTCTATAATTCCCTTCTGGGTTCAGCACAACTTCCACAAGCTGTTTCTATTAGCAGGTTGCCAATTTTTTTTTTGTTTTATTTTGATAAATGAAGATACCTAATGTAATTTTTGTTGGGAAAGAGAAAGAGATTCGACCCATTTTGTTGGGAATGGTGGCTAGGGCAGCAGGAGGCACCTCTAAACCCCCAAATTCACTGCTGGATTGGCTGGCTCAGTGCATGGCACCTCTTAGCCAACACACCCAAGCATGGCCCAGTCTAGCTGATTCAGTCGGAAGATCACCTTCACTGGTGGCAGGTGAAGGGTAAAGAGCAGAAGAGGCCGATCAGCAAAGTCCTGGAGCGGAGGGGGCATGGCAGGGTGATGGTGAATGGGGGTGAAGATAATGTGTCTTTGGATCTGGTTGTAACACCTCCCACCCAGGATGCTACTCAGTAGCCAAAATACAGTTTCTAAAATACTCTCCAATGGAAAAATGAAAAAAAACAAACAAGAAATGTTCTGCCTGACATTTGCAGCATGTTCACCAGTGCAACAAAATATTTTCCCTCTGAAATGGGATTGACACATTTATGTAACAGGATGGGGTCAAAGGTTTATTTTTTTAATCACAGATCACTTTGCTAATACCTGCTTCATTCCCCAGTGAAATGGATTATGACAGGCAGCACACAGTAAGTGCACAATTGAATGAATGAAGAGTATGCACTTAACAAATACCATAATGATAAAAGTAGGAGATTAATGAGGTAAGGTAGAAGGGGGAGAACTGATTAAATGCCTTAAAGTCAATGGTAAGAAGTGTCTGTTTGATGTAGAGGTGGATGGCCAACCACTGGAGGTTTTTGCAGAGTCGGGTGACATGGACTGAGCGTTTTTTGTTTTGTTTTTTTTTAGAAAATGATTTGGGCAGAATAGTCTATCATGGACTGGAGTGGGGAGAAACAAGAGGTAGGGAGGTCAGTGAGGAGGCTGATGCAGTAGTCAAAGCCCAACATAATAAGTACTTGGATCAGCATGACAGCAGTTTGGTTGGAGAGGAAAGGGCAGATTCTAAAGACATTGGGAAGGAAGAAATGACAGAACTTGGTGACAGACTGAATGAATATTTTGGTTGAATGAGAGAGAAGAGTCAAGAGATTATTGCTATGGAAATGGGTACTAGAAGAAGAGAATGGGGATTCAAACGAAGGGAAGGCCAGTCAATCAATCGTATTGAGCACTTGCTGTGTGCAGAGCACTCTACTAAGCGCTTGAGAGAGTATAATATTGTGGGATGGGGGAGGTGGAATCGTGTGAAAGCAGCATGGGGGACAGTGATTAGTCTGATCCTTCCCCCTTTCCTGGTGAGATGGGGTGAATGAGAGGAGGGGTGAAGCTTCCTTAGGAGAGATAGAGCCCTAGGGAAGGGGTATCATCTGAAGCATTGGGAAGCAGATGGACCTAGTGGAAAGAGCATAGGCCTGAGTCAGAGGACCTGGGTTCTAATCCTAGTTCCGCCACTTGTCTGCTCTCTGACCTTGGACAAGTCACTTCACTTCTCTGTGCCTCAGTTACCTCATCTGTAAAATGGGGATTAAGACTAAACCCTATGTGGGACAGGGACTGTGTCCAACCCAACTATCTTGAATTTGTATCTGCCCCAGTGCTTAGTACAGTGCCTAGCACATAGTAAGCATTTTACAAATACCACACACACAAAAAAAGTGAATCTGGTCTCTGGGATGGTGAGGAGGAAGAAGAATGACTAGGTAAGGAAGCGGTCCAGGGTGAAGGGGAGTTTGCCCTGGCGTTAGATGAGTGAAGTAGTAGTGAGGAGATGAGTGAGGTGAGGTAGGAGGAGGAGAGCTGATTGAGTGCCTATCTGTGGCTCGCTCATTCTTACTTCATCCCCAGAAACAATTGTGGGGATCCCCCAAAGTTACTACAAGGCTTTTAGAGAGCTTAGATATGGAAGCCAAACTTGGGTGCTTGAGATGAATACCAGTTTGGGGTTCTCAGTCCGTGGCAATTTCAGGATTGTCCTTTGGGTTTGATTTAGTTACTAATCAAGGAATATGATGGAAGATTATATTAGCCTACTGTAAGAAAACTGGTTTTCAAATTTGAGAATCTTGTAAGAATTCAGGATATGTTTAAAAATACCTCCTTCCCCTTCAGCTTCAATCACCGAAAGCAAGCATCATGTCAACTCCATGGTCTGCATTCTCAAATCAAGCAGCAATGAATGTCTTTCCCTTTTGTGGAAATGAAATATATTTGTTTTTTATGAACTATACAAGTCATATTCCAATAATCTGCAAAATATGTGAAACCAATCTCTCCAGTTAAACCAGAATTGGGAATATCGTTTATTTGGTAGTGAGACTTTTGCTAATGGTGTGGTCATTAAATGCTTATACTGTACTACAGGTGTAATCAATCAATCAATGGTGTTTAGTCAGTGCTTACTGCGTTCAGGGCACCATACTAAACTAATCCAAAATAGCTCATTTGAAGAAAAATCAAATATAGCACTGAGGTTTGAAGATGAAAGGACAGTAAATCCAGCAGATTCTTGTAGTATACCTCTATGAGGTGAACTTCCCAGCTGGGAATAAGGAAAGGGGTTTCAGGGCTTAGTTTTCAGCTCCAAATCTGGGGCTAGGTAGCTGATAGAGGATAGCGCAAATGAGTCTCGATTGCTTGAGACCATTCATTTGTGTTTTTAGAGCCAATCTGCAGGCTGGGTCCTGAGACATAGTTTCTGATGGTTGTCTTGGGTCCCCCAAACCCAAATGGGAAACAATATGGGCTAGTAGAAAGAGCACAAGTCTGGGAGTCAGAGAACCTGGGTTCTAATCTTGGCCCTGTCACTTGTGTTCTGTGTGACCTTGGGCGAGTCACATAACTTCTCTGGGCCTCAGTTATCTCATCTGTAAAATAGATATTAAGACTAAAATGCCTGGAACAAAGTAAGTGCTTAACAAATACTATAAAAAATGTCTCCTCCCTTAGTTCCCAGTTCATCAAAGAGCCTGGCAAGATAAGCGTGTTCCTCCTTTCTTTTGGTGATGGTATGTGGGACCCCATATTTGAGGGGTCCTTTGTTTTGATGATGGTTTGCATGAACCCCTGAGAGGGAATGCCTCCTTTTGGTGATGCAAACAGTCTGTTTCTGGAGGCCTCACCTGTGTGTGCAGTTCCAGAGGTAACCTAATTGCCTGTTCTGGACTGTTGCAATTTGGGTGAACTACCTTGCTGCTGTTTCTTATTTTGCAATTAGTGTGCCAAGTACCCAGTGGCCCACTGGTAACACTGTTGGTGACACAGCTGAAGAAAATGAAAGCCAATAGGTACACTCACAGCTAGTGGATGTAGCTACAACTACTTGAAAACATCATCAAGTTTAGTCTTAAAAGCAGCGTGGCCTAGTGGAAAGAGCACGGGCATGGGAATCAGAGGACCTGAATTCTAATCCTGACTCTACCACTTGCCTGCTGTGTGATGCTGGGCAAGTCACTTAACTTCTCTGTGCCTCAGTTACCTCATCTGTAAAATGGGGATTAAGAATGTGAGCCCGATGTGGGGCATGGATTGTGTACCCCAACACTTAGTACAGTGCCTGGCACATCATAAGCGCTTACCAAATGTGATTAAAAACAAACCAAAACCTCACAAAACATGGTGTAGCAGAGGATTGCTCAGCAGCAGGAGCAGCCTGGCATATGGAAATCAGGAGAAATTGCTCTCCCTGTGCTTCTTGAGCAGACACTTCTGAAAGACTGGCAGGTCAGGAGGAAGATTTCAAAATAGCGACAGATGCTAGAAGAGGCCAGACCCATTAGGGTGGCACAGGATGATCAGCTACCACCTATGTATTTTTTTTCCTAGTGGTTAGTACAATGTCCTGCACAAAATACATGCTTTATAAAGACCATTACTACCACTTTACATGCTCATGGTATAGGATGGAGTGTTAGTCACTTTTAGGTCATTCCAGCCACACGCATGGAGATGATCTCACTATCACTAGGGTCTCTTTGAATATGAAGGACAATTATATATTAACATGACCATGGTTCCCTGGAAATCTACACCTAAAATGAAGTAAAGGTAAATAATTCTGTTTGTGATTAGTACTTTGGTTCTTTTTAATGATTCTGGTATGATTAAATGGTTCAGCCTTACTTACATTACCAGTCGTGTTCCATTGCACGGTTCTTGTTTTAAAACTCGTTGGGTTGAAATGACAGTTTCTAAGAAAAGAATTAACACACCAATTTTAGGATCTAGTTATAGTGGTAATGGTGCTTATTGTAAGCCTGCTGTGGTCAGGGAATGTGTCTTTTATATTGTGTTGTACTCTCCCAAGCACTTAGTACAGTGCTCTGTACACAGTAAATGCTCATAAAATATGGTCATTTGATTATCAAGTGCTTACGAGGCCACACTGTTTCATTCTTGACCAACCACACTGATTTTTTTTTTAATAGGATATGTTAAGCACTTATTATGTGCCAGGCACCGAATTAAGTGCTGGGGTAGATTCAAGCTAATTAGGGTGGACACAGTCCATGTCCCACATAGGGCTCGCAGTCTTAATCCCCCTTTTACCGATGAGGTAACCGAGGCACAGAGAATTGAAGTGACTTGCCCTAGGTCACACAGCAGGCAAGTGGCAGAGCCGGGCTGAAAACCAAGGTCCTTCTGACTCCCAGGCCCCGCTCTATCCACTACGCCGTACTGCTTCCCTGGAGGGACATCAGGCCGTTTGTCCAGGCTGCCGAGCTAGTTAGGCTCACCCAGGCAAATTGAAAAAATGTAATTCTGAATCTATATCCCTGAGTCCATAATTAGCTGCAAACATTTCAAACCTCTAGCAGTGAAGAATGCAGTAGCAATGGTTACACTAGTGGGATAGAAGAAAAACGTTGCCTCAGGCCCTCTGATTGGCTTTTCACTTGCTCTCAGTTACATGCACAATTGAATTATCAGAAAGAAAATGTTTAAGGTTTGAAAAAATGGTTTGGTTTTATGGCTAACTTAAACACAGATGCATATTTTGGGCCTGTGTTGAACTTCTTTAGATTTGCATAAAAATAGACCAATAATTGATAAAACACTGTAAAACTGCTGTGTGTCAGACAGCTTTGTCTTCTGAAGAGTGAAATGTAGGCCCAACTGGGACGTTCCACAGGTCAGATTTTAGCATGGAACATACTATTCTTTCTAGTTGCCCTTTATTCTTACTTCCTGGTGAATTGTCCCGAGTTCTCTTGAATTCCTGAAAGAACAATAGATGATTTTAACCTGGCTATCCCCAAGAATACTTGGAATGCTTGTTTTATGTGGATTTCACACTGCCTCTGACTTTGTCAATCTTTTTCTCCTAGAAATCCTTTTTGACCATTACTTAGTTCAACATGCCCTCCTGGTTTCCCTAGACCTCTGTTCTCTCAGCTTCTCCCATCTCCCCAGTTCACTCGTCTTAGTTTTCCTCCTAACACGTATTGAAGTCTTCTGACCATCTCCCTTGATCCCCCACCTTTTTGAAGTGGTTCTGTCCCTCTAGTTCTACTTCAATGGTCAGGGCCCAACTCCCACAGAGGTATGTCAAAGCAAGCCTAAATACAAATGTAAAATTCTCTCTTTAACCTGTCCTTAAGCTTGCCTCCTTGCCCAGCCCAGCAACAGGCCTCAACCTCTCCCTCCTCCTTCTCTCTCCCTCTCTCTTTCTCTCCATTGAATTGTACTTTCCAAGCTCTTAGTACAGTGCTCTGCACACAGTAAGCACTCAATAAATACGATTGAATGAATGAATAAATGCTCAAGGACCCCTCCTTTCTCTTCTTTTACCTCCTTCTGCTCATTCATTATCATACAGAACTAATAAACAATAAAAGTGACTATAGCGGTGTAGTAGTAGGTGTTTGGGAAGTGACATGCTCCCTGCCCCGAAGGAACTTACATTCTAACAGAGGACACAAGCATAAAAAGTTTTACAACTAGAGTGGCCAAAATAAATAAATTGAACAGACATATATGCATGAGTGCTAAGGAGAGTGAAAATAAATTCATACATGCTTGAGTTGGCTGAAGGGATGATATGACTCAGAGTCCTGGGGAATTAATTAGAGACAGCCTGTTGGAGGAGGTGAAGTTTTTGAGGGAGCTGAATGTCGAGAGAGCTGTGGTCTGTTTGATGTAGGGAGGGAGGGAATTCTAAGCGGGGGGAGGGTGGTGAGTGAGGGAGTGGAGGTGGGAAAGTCAAGAGTGAGGTACAGCTAGAAGGTTGGCTTGGGAGAACCAAAGAGGGCAAGTTGAGGAATAACTGGGGGAAGAGAACAGATAGATAAGGTGGGGCCAGATGGTGGAGAGCCGATAGTGAGGAGTTTTTGTTTAACTGGAAGAAGTATAGCCAATGGAGGGTTTTGAAGAGAGGAGAGCTCTGAGTGATGCTTCAGGAAGATGATCTGTGTTGCAGTAATGAGGAGTATAGACTGGAGTGGGGAGAGACTGGAGGCTGGAGGAGGCTAATGCAGTTGTCTAGCCACAGCAAGACCAGAGCTTGTAATGAGGGTGGTAGCAGCTTCGGGGAGAGGAGGGGTGGATCTGGGGGATATTGTGCAGGAAGGATTTGACAGTAGACTGAATGTGAGAGTTGAATGATAGAGAGGAGTCGAGGATGACACGAAGGTCCTGGGTTTCTGGAACGGGGAAGGGGGATTTTTCGACTGAGGGATTTGAGATTCTATTCATCCCACCCTCAACCCCATAACTTATGTATGGGTCTGTAATTTATTCATATTAATGTCTCTCTCCCCCTCTGAGCCCCTGGGGTGGGGAAATTGTCTACCTACTCTGTTATATTATACTCTCAAATACCATTGATGATGAGGAGGAGGATGATGATTTGAAGAAAACACCACCGCCAGTGACTGAGAAATTCACATAATGTGTATGTGGCTAAAAAGGCTAATGTGTGGACCCACCCAAAGAAGCTGTCCCTTGTGTTATCATGTTTAATGTTTGGAGCGCCTGGTGCTGTTTCCTTTTTTAAACACCTTGTCTGTCATTCCTTAAGAGGGTTTGGCTTCAAGAGAGCCACTCCTTTCTTGATGGTGCCCCGTACATAACTGGGTTTGCTGTTTTGCTCATTCTCTTCCCATATTCCCACCCAGAGTAGTTGTGTGAAAGAGAGCATAGCTTTAATGTTAGAGACTAAATCCTAGAACTTAATTATTTGTGATCTTTTTTTTTTAGTGGCATTTGTTAAACACTTACTATGCTCCAGGCACTGTACCGGGGTAGACACAAGCCAATTGGGTTGGACACATTCCATGTCCCACATGAGGCTCACAGTCTTAGTTCCCATTTTACAGATGAAGGAACAGAGGCCCAGAGAAGTTAAGTGACTTGCCCGAGGTCACACAGCAGACTAGTGGCAGAGCTGGGATTAGAATCCAGGTGCTCTGACTCCCAGACCTATGCTCTTTCTACTGGGCCACGGTGCTTCTCCTGTCTTGTCATTTGATACTGAATCTGGATAGTAAATGATGCTGTTGGAACTGCTCAAGGAACTGGATGTAGAGCCTGGGTAAAGGCCAGAGCTCACTGACGTACAGAAGGTTGGACAGCCCTTTAGCTCTGTAGATTTAATTTGGTCTGGAGTCTCATATCACACTGCTTGAGAGACTCCCAAAGGATGTTCTGGGCTTCTTGATTAGGTTTTGAACTTCTTTGTGCATTCGTGTGCCATTAATCAGTGTGCTGCCTAGGTAACAGAATTCTCTGGCTGCTTTAAGCTCTGTGTTGCCAATATAAATGGGTATGGCTTCCCTGGTGGAGGATGATACATCACCTCTGTTTTCTTAAGACTTGTCATCCTGTAATCCCTGGCTGATTCATTGAAGTGGTTTCCCATAATTTGTATGTCTTCTAGGGCGTATGCCTCTAGGGCACAATCGTCTTTTTACAATAATTCCTGAATGACTGTTTCTAGGACTTTAGGTGATGCTTGAAGTCTCTTGAGTAAGTTACTATAGGCCAGAGTGTTTCTTTCCACCTTTATCAGTCACTGTCCGCTCCTCAGAATTAATTCTGAAATATTATCTTTCCCCATGAGTTATAGGACTACTTGGGCCAGAAAACAGTCATTTGTCCTGTCCAAAATCTTTTTTATGACTTCTTCTGCCAAACTCCAGAAGGATAATTTGGAATCTGGCAGTGTAATAGCCAGCATTAGTTTTCAATCATTTGCTAGCATTTGTTGAGCCCCTGCTGTCACCAGAGCACTATACTAAGGGCTAGAGAGGGTACAATAGAGTCAACAGACACGATCCCTGCCCTTCATGGGTTTACAATCTAGCTTGTTTTGGTAGTTTTGTTGTTTTTCCTCACCGTGATCATTGGTCTAATAATAATAATAATAATGACATTTAAGTGCTTTTTTATGGTGTTTGTTAAGCACTCACTATATGCCAAGCATTGGACTAAACACTAGGCTAGATACAGGATGATCAGGTCCCACATGGGGCTCACAGAGTGAGTAGGAGGGGGAACAGGTATTTTATCCCCATTTTGCGCAGAGAAGTTAAGTGACTTGCCCAAGGTCACCCAGCAGGAAGTGGCAGAACTGGGATTAGATCCCAGGGCCTCTGACTCCTGGATCTTTGATCTTTCCATTAGTCCCCACTTCTCTGGTCTATATCTATATCTGTGATTCACCAGGCTTGTAGGACTGGCACCCCAATTCTCATCACTTCCAGCAGCTCTTGGGACCATTCCTGGAGGGGATTGCTGACAGTCCCAGGGTAGCCTCGGATCCACTTAAGAGCAGAAGTGATAGCCACTTCTGACTCTGAAACCAAACGTCCCACTCTTACTCATGACAGCAGCAGAGAGTTTTGATTGGTTCTCAATAAATGAATTCAAGTTGTTATGGTCTTCAGCCCAACTAGTTGCCTAGCCCTGCTCTGTAGGTATCAAAAGATTCTCCCCAGGAGGGTTTGTGGCCACCAGGGGCCTGAGCTGATTGTTCCACAGAGCCCCTAATTTGCACTGTGTTCTTAGTAGGGCCTCTGGATAGCCGGGTGAGAGCTTAATGGATTGTTCGGGGACTGGCCCAGGAAAAAGAAGGATTGAAGAAGACACTGAAGCAGAGTGATGACTAGAAGGGATCCTTTTTAAAGACAGATTCATTCATTAATTCAAACATATTTATTGAGCGCTTACTGTGTGCAGAGTACTGTACTAAGTGTTCAGGAGAATACAATATAACAATAAACAGACACATTCCCTGCCCACAATAAGCTTACAGTCTAGAGGGAGCAGATCAGGAGAGGCTGGGAATGTTGCTCTTTGACAGGCTGAAAAGGCCCTCCGTCTTTGCCCAGGAGGACAGAGGGACCAACGCTAAGAAGATTGTGGTATTTGCTAAGCACTGTGCTAATTAATTAATTAATGATGGCATTTGTCAAGCACTTACTATGTGCCAAGCACTGTTCTAAGCGCTGGGGGGGATACAAAGTAATCAGGTTGTCCCACATGGGGCTCACAGTCTTCATCCCCATTTTACAGATGAGGTAACTGAGGCACAGAGAAGTTAAGTGACTTGCCCGAAGTCACACAGCTGACAAGTGGCAGAGCTGGGATTAGAACCCATGACCTCTGACTCCCAAGCCCGTGCTCTTTCCACTGAGCCATGCTGCTAATCAAGTGCTAAGCACTGGGGTAGATAAGATTCAATCAGTTGGACAGTACCTGTCCCACATGGGGCTCACAGTCTAAGGGGAGGGAGAAGAGGTAGTTAGTCCCTATTTTACAGATGCGGAAAGTGAAGCACAGAGAAGTTAAATGACTTGCCTAAGGTCCCACAGCAAGCTTGCGGCAGTCTGGATTAGAAACCACATCTTTTGATGTCTAGTCCTGTGCTCTTTCCGCTAGGCTAAAGGTCAGTCATGTCCCCTTCCCTTTGGAGAGTCGGGAGGCACAGATTTCAAGCCATGGAAGTGGGACGGTTTCAGTGGCAGTGTGAATGGGAGACCCAGGAGGGGACAGCTGCTGCCCTCTTTACATAGACTGGTCCAGTTTATTTTGCATTTTTAAATGGTATTTGTTAAGGGCTTACTGTGTGCCAGGGACTGTACTAAGCCCTAGGGTTGATACAAGCAAATCAGGTTGGACACAGTCCTTGTCCCCTTTGGGGCTCACAGTCTTAATTCCCATTTTACAGATGAAGTTACTGAGGCCCAGAGAAGTGAAGTGACTGCCCAAGGTCACCCAGCAGATAAGTGTTGGGGCTGGGATTAGAACCCAGATCCTGCCTGATGGGAGGCAGATTCAGGGACACTAGTGGTGTGGCAAAGGGGCTGCTCTCATTAATGAGGTCACCACCTTCCTGCAAAGACCTTTGTCTTCCTCATCTGTCCTTCTTCCTACTTAGACTGTGAGCCCCGTGTGGGACAGGGACTGTGTCCGACCTGATCATCCTACCCCAGTGCTTAATACAGTGCTTGGCACATAGTAAGCGCTTAACAAATACCATTTTAAATAAACTGAGGTTTTAAAACTGTAGGCCCCAAGTGGGACAGGGGCTGTGTCCAACCTGATTAGCTTGTATCCACTCCAGCCCTTAGAACAGTGCCTGGCACATAATAAGCGCTTAACAAATACTAGAAATGATTATTAGTATAATTATTGTTAGACTTGGAGGATGAGTGGGGACTCTGCTCAGGTGTGGTCTGGCGCCCTCGTGATTCTGTGAAGATCGGCTAATCCATCCTTATCTTTCATTTGTGAGCAGGTGTGTGTCCCCTGAGGTCTCCCAGGGCCAGTGTGTTGGGGTAGGGGCCAAAGCCATGCCTAGGGAAGAACCTGGGGTGTTGATCCTTGCTCTGTCTGCAGGAGTCTGCCCCAAGACATCGGTTACCTAGAGAACTGTCTCTCACAGTATTTGGGGGAGGAAATACAGAATTTCTACCCCTATGTGAGACGAGAATTGTGTCTGTTCTGACTATCTTGAATCTACTCCAATGCTTAGCATAGTTCTTTGGACATAGTAAGTGCTTAACAAATACTCCAGTTATTTTCTGTGAATCCAGGCCATTTAGGCAGCCAAAATTAGATTGGCTCTACACTGCCTAATTCCCTGGATAATTCACTGAATATTCCACTACTTTACTTGGATTTGTTGACGTGGCATGTGTCTATAGTTCCCCCAAATTCCAGAGGGACTGTTCGTTTGCATGGATTTTTGTGATTTAGATTCAGGCTGTGTATGCATGTGACTTATGCAGTCATACTACAGCTAAAATAAATCTTAGTTGTTGGTATTATATTGTAACACTTTGCTATACATATTTCTATAAAATACTAAATCATTCTTTTGGGCTCAAATGCTTGGCAATTGGTATTCAAACTGAACTAGAAATATTGGCTAACCATTTTTCAACCTTTCCTTTCCTTGCTTCCTAGGGGAGATAGTAACAATCAAGCAAGGATGTGTGAAAAGTCTATTTTATCTTTGATTCCAAATTCTTAAAAGAACATCATTAAACTTTGCACAAAAGGTCATCTTTGGGAAGGAAATGACTATGTTAAGCCTCAACCCCAAAGGAAAATTTTTCAGAAAGATAATCAATAGCCAAAAGAAGACTTGAGGGACGATTTCCCAGTAGGTTGTCTACACCCCAGCTGAGAGATGTGAATTTGGTGAGAGAAGAGGATGATGGGACAATTTTTCAAACAAAAAAAAGTAAAAGCAATATCCCCATACATATATTTTTCAACTGTCATTTGTACCTTCCATATTATAAGACTGTGAGCTTGTTGTTGGCAGGAAACATGTCTACCAACTCTGTAGTACTCTCTGAAGTGCATAGCACAATGCTCTGTACACAGTAAGTGCTCAATAAATGCCACTGATCGATTGATAAGGGCACGTTGCAAACCAGTAACAAATGCAGTCAGAATCCTTGTATCACTTTGCCGTTTGGAAACCCAGTTGCTGAAGGGGAGGCTCCAACTCAAGCAGAGCATTTTTGCTTTTTTTGAAAAAGACTAACATGAGAAAAAGGTTGAGTGGCGTTCAGTGTGAAAAATAAGCTAAAGTAAATAGTATTAGAGAAAGATGTTTGTAGCTGAATATCTGTCATTGATCACCTTTGGCATCAATTCTTTGGCTGAAGGCAAGGCAAGGCATTGTACTGTATAAACTTTAAGGAAAGTTAAAAAAATATTTTTATTATTTGTAATTTTATAATAAAAAACCATTTAGTGTCTATGGACAGCAAATGTCCAATCCATCCCTGCCCTCTTTCCTTTAGCGTGGGTTACAAAAACGCAACAATACTTTTCATGTTTTAGTTTTTCCATTAGGGAATTCCTTTTTCTCCTACTTCTTCTTATGACTCCAAATTCTTATCCCTTCTTCCCATCTGTTTTTCATTATCTCACTCTCTTTGGTCTTCCCTGTTCCATTGATTCCACCTTCCTGTATAGCATTTTGCATTGCTTTCTATTTTCAGGGAGTCTGACAGTCATTGAACTGAGGACGTTGAACTCAAAAGCAGTTGTCATTGTTCACCTGTCTTCCCTAAAATTCCTCGACTTAACAATTCCACCTGCCCCCCAAACCACAGGGTCTTCATCCATCACCTCAGCTCCAGGTCCTCTTCCCCACTATTCCTCCCTCTCTTTTCCCCATCCTGAGGTACCACTCAAAGCTATGCAACTGATAAATGATCAATACATATTATTTAATCGATGATTATAGTCCCATAGGAGTACACTCCATGGAGCAATGGGGGCAATTGTTAATTAATTAATTATGGTATTTGTTAAGCATGTACTATGTGCCAAGCACTGTTCTAAGTGCTGGGGTAGATACAAGGTAATCAGATTGTCCCACTTGGAGCTCAGTCTTAATTCTCATTTTACAGATGAGGTGACTGAGGCACAAAGAAGTTAAGTGGCTTGCCCAAGGTCATACAGCAGACAAGTGGCTGAGTCAGGATTAGAACCCTTGTCCTCTGACTCCCAAGCCCATGCTCTTTCCACTAAGCCATGCTGCTTCATGGATTTAGCTCCTAATAATGACAATAATAATGGTATATGTGCCAGGCACTGTTCTAAACTCTGAGGTAGATACAAAATAATTGAGTTGGACACAGTCCGTGTCCCACACGGGGCTCACAGTCTTAATCCCCATTTTACAGATGAGGGAGCTGAGGCACAGAGAATTTAAGTGACTTACCTAAGGTCACCAGCAGACAAGTGGCAGAGCTGGGATTAGAACCCATGACCTTCTGACCGTGCTCTATCCACGAGGCCATGCTACTTCTCACGATCCCATTAGTTTGGTCCCCACAGCTTTTTGTTCAAGATGGATAGCCATAGCTAGTTTTCCCCCTGATAATAGTAATAATTTTGGTATTTGTTAATGCCAAGCACTATATGCCAAGCATTGTGCTAACAGCCGGGATAGATAAAATATAAGCACATCAGGCACCATCCCTTTCCCACATGTGGCTCACAGTCTAAGAGGGAGGGAGAACAAGTATCTTGCCCCTATTTTACAAATGAAGAAACTGAGGCCCAGACCATTTAAGTGAATTTCCCAAGGTCACCCCACAGGCAAATGGTGGAGCCAGGATTAGAACCCAGGTCTCCTGACTCCCAGGCCTATGTTCTCTCCACTAGGGAGACTAACTTAGTGGGGGAGACAGATTTTAAAATAAAGTACAGATAAGGGAAGCAGCTGAGTCTATGGCTATGTTTGTAAGTGCTGTCAGGCTGGGGGTATCAAAGTGCTTAAGGGGTACAGACCCAAGCACATAGGTGGCATAGAAGAAAGAGCAAAATACAAAGTTCGTCAGGAAAGCTTCTTGGAGGAGGTGTGATTTTGGTAGGGCTTAGAGTTTAGTTAGAGAAGACTTCTCTGAGGAGGTGTGACTTGAGTAAGGCTTCCAGCTGTCAGCAGCAAACAGCAGCACCATCAAAGGCAGGCCAGCTGAGCCAGAGGGTTCAGCGCTTACAGATCGTAGCAGTGGAAGGCTGGGCTGCTCATCGGGCAGCCCAGGGAACATCTTGGTCCTGTGGGCCCAGGGCAGGGGATGGAAAGCAGGCTCTGAGCCAGCCCTGCCACGCGGTGAGGCTGTGGGGAGCCCACCTAGCCAGAAAAATCCTCTTTTTCCTCCTTTTTCTTCTCCTTTACTCCCCTTCTTCTTTCTCCTTTTCTTTCTCCCTCTACCTCTCCCCTTCTCTTCCTCGCTCCCTCCTCAAAGCCATGTGCTTGAAAACCACTCCCCCTTCATGCCCCCCAAGTTTGTCCCCTCACTCCAATTGAAATATTGGCAGCCCTGAGAGTGACCAGTGGAAGAGAAAGATTGAATGATCTAAGCAGCGTTATTTCCAACTTAATGTTTTAAACTTAGAAATTGTCTTGGATAGGTGTGGCTTTTATAAAAGGGAATACAATAGAATGTTCTCTCTGCAGTGAGTACTCATGATCATGAGCTTCAGAATAATGGCATACCCTAAGAGCCACAAATCTTAACAATGACCAGTGGGGAATTGTGAGTTTTACATAACAGAAACAGTTATAAAATAAAAATTGTGTAATTTATTAAGCACCTACTAGGTGCCAAAGCACTGTGCTAAGCCCTCGAGCATTGATAAAATTAGAATTCAGTACCTGAAGGTGTGGAAAATAATTCACTGACTCATTCACTGTGTCTCTGATGCTACCAGCCTTGAGGGCATCTATTGTATCTCTAACACAAAAAGTTTTAAATTTGAAAGTACTCTATTTTCTTAATCTTACATCTGCGGGTATTCCACTTCTAGAAGCTGTAAACTCCTTGTGAACAGGGAACATGTCTACCAACTCTGTTGTATTGAACTCTGCCAAGAGCTTACTGAATACTGCACTCTGCACACAGTAAGCACTTAATAAATACGATTGGTTATTTTCCATAGCATGAACTAGATTCTGCATAGATGCACCTCTTTAAAGCAGAATTCAGTGAAGTACTTGGATCAATATTTGGGAGGTGGGAGACAGAAATCATCTTGCTTTTTTTTATATACATATATAAAGAGCACTCGAGCTCCTCAGCCTGAGGCAAGTTTACTTTCCTCTCCAAGTGTTGACCTGGGAAGAAAAGCTCTCAGTTGCCTGTGCAGTGTGTTTCTACCCACCCAAGAGTGAGCTCGTCCAATCGAGTCCTGCTCTTTGCCCTCCGACTTGCTTGAGTAATACCATGGGAATGCACAGTCTTACCCCTTTCCATCTGCACTCATTCTCCTCCACTCTCCCTGAGCCCGGGGTTGGGGTGACCCGCATCTCTGATGGTTCTTTAGGACAGATGAAGATTGAACAGGAGAAGTCAGGAACACACACACACACACACACACACTCTCTCTCTCTCTCACACAAACACTCACACACACACACACACACGCACGCACGTGCCTCTGCTTTCAAGCAGCTGGTTCGGATGGAGAATCTGAGAGTGGAGGCAGGGCTCTCTCTATTGCCCCAGAGACAGAATTAGGAATCAGCAGGGAGACACAAGCTCCAGGGTACAGAGATGCATTTGTTTTACAATTAATTGTATTTAGTTACATCTGTATCTTCTTTCTAGCATTGGACTTTTGAAAGAAAGGATGCATTTCCTTTGTAAGCTGTTTCCGCGAACCTGTGTTATTGTAGTAAACCCTGGTAGGCAGGGGATTGCGTGACTAGAACAGACTTAATTGTGACCTCAGAAAAGTGGTTATGAAAGTGATCTCCTGATCAGAGAAACAGAACTGAGCTCTATGGTAGACCAGCAAGGCATAAATGAGCTTGTCTCTGCGGTTCTGGCTGGCTAGGAGAAAATGTATTTCCTCTGTTCTCAAGTTGCATGAAATCTTTAAAGTTCAGCAGATGCCTCTTGAAAAATGTGGAAATGAATTTCTTGAGGAACTGAGATAGTTTATGCTGTAGAATTCATTCTCTTTTTCTTGTATTCCTTTTCAATAAAAAATATTTTCACAAACAGGGGGCATTTGCTGATACACTTACCCTTGTGGTGGCAATTCTGCATTTTAGATAGTTTCCTCAGAACCCATCTATTTTTAGGAATTCTTGTTGGGTTCCTGTTGTAATTGTTTGGATTCAAAGTTCTTTGTCCCCATGAGAACTGAAAGTCGGGACCTTAGAATCTGAGATGTTCAGAGAATAGAATTTCTCCGTGTCTCATGAGGGAGACATCCACTTGGATGAACTTGTTTTGTGTTGTCGTCTGTCTCCCCCTTCTAGACTTTGAGCCTGTTGTTGGGTAGGACTATCTCTATATGTTGCCGATTTGTACTTCCCAAGCACTTAATACAGTGCTCTGCACACAGTAAGTGCTCAATAAATACGATTGAATGAATGAACCACCAGCACTTTAAACTCAACATGTTTAAATTGAACTTCTCTTCCTTATCTTATCTGTAAAATGGGGATTGAGACCATGAGCCCGGATTATCTTTGTGCAGAAACACTCTGGGCATGTTACTCCCCTCCTCAAAAAATCTCCAGTGGCTGCCTGTCAACCTACACATCAAGCAAAAACTCCTCACTCTCGGCTTCAAGGCTCTCCATCACCTCATCCCCTCCTACCTCACCTCCCTTCTCTCCTTCTACAGCCCAGCCTGCACCCTCCGCTGCTAACCTCCTCACTGTACCTCGTTCTCGCCTGTCCCGCCGTCGACCCCCAGCCCACATCCTTCCCCTGGCCTGGAATGCCCTCCCTCAACACATCTGCCAAGCTAGCTCTCTTTCTCCCTTCAAAGCCCTACTGAGAGCTCACCTCCTCCAGGAGGCCTTCCCAGACTGAGCCCCCTTTTTCCTCTCCTCCTTCCCATCCCCCCAACCCTACCTCCTTCCCCTCCCACAGCACCTGTATATATATTTGTACAGATTTTTTACTCTATTTTACCTGTACATATTTACTATTTATTTTGTTAATGATGTGCATATAGCTTTAATTCTATTTGTTCTGATTATTTTGACACCTGTCTACATGTTTTGTTTTGTTGTCTGTCTCCCCCTTCTAGACTGTGAGCCCATTGTTGGGTAGGGACCGTCTCTATATGTTGCTGACTTGTACTTCCAAGTGCTTAATACAGTGCTCTGCACACAGTAAGCACTCAGTAAACACGATTGAATGAATGAATGAATGAATGAAAGTGAAGCTCAATGTCATATGTCATGTGAGCACTGCTGTCCGGTGACTGGTGGGACATGAACTCCGAACTCGCACTAGTTCGCTAGGGCGATTATTTCACCCACCAGGGGTGGAGAACACCTGCTCCACATTTGGTCTTCACAGTACACTTTCAGCACATGCAGCATTCCACAAAGGGTTGGCCACGGATGACATTGGATAATACAGCATACCCCTTTGCCAAACTCCTACCACTATATATCATATTAAGTGTTTGTCTTTGACAATAATATTAAAGTGCTAATTGTTCCCAGTCACTTGGGAATATACTAATAGTAGCAATAGCAGCGACAAAAATAACAATACATTTGAAATATTAAAGTATCCAAAATTTAAAAAAATCGGTGGACGTTTACTTGCACAAGTAGGTATGGGACAGGAAGGCTGAGTTGTACCAAAGTATTTCTTTTTCTTTCCACTCCTGGTTGGCTTAGCTTTTTATATCCTTGGTGGCTGACAGTGATTTCCCAGTGGATGGGGTGGGCATGGTGGGGAAGCTCTACCTCCTGGGACGGGGGTGGGAGAGAAATCTCTTGCCACTGACCCCTTTGCTCACATTCAACTTCCTTTGTATCTGACAGACTACCACTCTTCCCATCATTAAAGCCCTACTAAAAATCATGTCTCCAAGAGGCCTTCCAGACTAAGCCCTCATTTCCCCACCCTATTCACTCTCCCTCCCTTAAGCACTTTGATCCACACCCCGCCACGATGACAACAGTTATGTACCTAGTCTTACATTCTACTATTTCACCTGTCTTAAAGCCTGCCTCCCCAACTAAGCTCCTTGAGGGAAGAGATTTTGTCTATCAGCTCTAATGTAGTGTACTCTCCCAAGTCCTTAGTACAGTGCTCTGCACATAATAGGAGCTTAATTGATACCATGGATCAATTGAGGGTCAAGCATGTGGACAGGGGACCCAGGTGTCCCAAGTCTCCCTGTTAATGGGTGGTTCTGGCTCCCAACCAGTGGCGGGCTCCTGGGCAAGCAGAGACTGAATCAATTTGGCTTGAGATTCCCAGGAGCCAGTTCTCTGCCCCTGGCCGGAAGGCGAGCCTGGAGTAAGGGGGTTCATGCCCCAGCTTCCCATCGTACCCCAGCCTCCCAACCCTACCATAGCAATCTGGTGAGAACTGGGGAAGAGGAACAGGAGGCTATCAGGAGCTTCTCACAGCCTGGAGAGCTGGTCTGGCCTTCTCTCTACCAGATCACCCTGTGGGTTTGGGGAGGGAAGGAGGTTGCCAGGCCTTTGGGAGGCACATCCAAACCCATTCTTCCTGCCCCAGGTCTGGAGGGCTGCTGAGGATCCCCTTGGATGGTGGCCACTGGTAGCCCTCATCAGGTACATCATGGAACATAGCAATGTCACCTATGCCGATTGTAGACTGGTTCTCTGGGGACCCCTGATCCCCCTTCTTAGCCAAACTTGACCCCCTGACCCTTTCTCCAGGGGACCTCCAGAACATTTGCATCCCCCTCTGAGTTTCCTGTGAACAGCGGTGCTACTTCTAACTTGGGCTGGTTGCTTTAGATGTTTTAGCCTCCACCTTGCCCACACCGCCTCCCACACCTGCTCAAATATTTGGCCCACGTGACTGCCCCCTATGGTGTTGAGCCCTGAGATTTTCTTTTTCTTCTCTACTGTCTGAAGCAGCCCCTGGTTAAGTGACTTGACCAAGGTCACACAGCAGGACAGTATCAGGGTCAGGGTTATCCCTGGATCTCTTGATTCTTCCCACGAGGCCATTCTGCCTTCCTGAGGTAGTCAAGAACAGGGAGACACTCCAAGCCCAGCTCACCCTTACGATCCAACAAAGTAGATTCATGTGGCAGTTAAATAAAATTCTGAGCAAGAACCTAACAAATATTAGGGAGGTTTCAACCCTATAAACTGTAACTCGTATTTTCTTAGTCTTGGCATCTTCTGATTTCTGAATGTTTCTGGAATTCCTCTATTTTTCTTCCAGAATCCCAATGACTCCAAGTCTTTTGGCAACTCTGCCACTCCAAGAAGGCCATTTTAAGATTTGAGATCTCAACCACTTGATCACAGCAACTTCATGTTGTGGGGAAAGTTTTGGTTCTTGCAATAGTTTGCTAACTATCTTCCACAGGATCAGGCCCTTAGTGAATAAGGAAATATTCAAGAAGAAAACTAGGAATGAAATAACATAAAATGTGATTGAGAATACTGTGAGAAGCAATTTTGAAATTTCCTGACTTCTAATGGACTTGTTTCCCTCCCTCATGAAGTTAAGCCCAGCCCGCACCCTCCGCTCCCCTGCCGCTAATCTCCTCACCGTGCCCGTTCTCGCCTGTCCCGCCGTCGACCCCCGGCCCACGTCATCCCCCTGGCCTGGAATGCCCTCCCTCCCCCATCCGCCAAGCTAGCTCTCTTCCTCCCTTCAAGGCCCTACTGAGAGCTCACCTCCTCCAGGAGGCCTTCCCAGACTGAGCCCCCTCCTTCCTCTCCCCCTCCTCCCCTGCTCCATCCCCCCCGCCTTACCTCCTTCCCTTCCCCACAGCACCTGTATATAGGTATATATGTTTGTACATATTTATTACTCTATTTATTTATTTTACTTGTACATATCCTATTTATTTTATTTTGTTAATATGTTTTGTTTTGTTCTCTGTCTCCCCCTTCTAGACTGTGAGTCCACTGTTGGGTAGGGACTGTCTCTATGTGTTGACAACTTGTACTTCCCAAGTGCTTAGTACAGTGCTCTGCACACAGTAAGTGCTCAATAAATACGATTGATTGATTGATTAAGCATTTTTTTGTTCTTTCTGAATATTTAAAACCCACTGAGGTGTGGCTAGATCAATGGCAGATGCCATGAATGTGCCCTGAGAAGAAAACTGGTGTCGAGGTGATATTAGAACATATGGTGATTCCCTTAGATTCCATCAGGCTCATTTAAGAATTTGGCAAATAGCCAACATGGCCCAAGGGAAAGAGCACAGGACTGGGAGTCAGGAAACCTGAATTCTAATCCCAGCTCTGCCATGTTCCTGCTGTGTGACCTTGGGCAAGTCACTTGACTTAGTTTCCTCATCAGTAAAATGGGGGTGAAATGCCTGCTCTTCTTCCCCCTTAGACTGTGAGCCCTATGTGGGACAGGGACTGTGTCTGATCTGATTGAATTGTATCTACCCCAGGGCTTAGTACAGTGCTTGGCACAAAGTAAGCACTTAACAAATGCCATGATTGTTATAATTATTATTATTATTATTACTCTTGCTATTATTATTAAAACTCAAAACTCAAATTAAGGCTTCCATATGCTGTGGAATATGGACGGTGAGAGAGATAGTTTCTATTTGGTTCCCTTTAATCTTGTGAATGCTGGGCACCCATCCCTGGAACAACCATGAGGATGGAGTCATTCAATCGTATTTACTGAGCACTTACTGTGTGCAAAGCACTGTACTAAGGGCTTGGGTGTGGCTGTGCATGCAGTGCATTCCTTCTGCAGTGCACAAAGCTAGAAATCTGGACATCCACCGGCCAGCAGTCAGTCCCCACAGAAGGCTGACGGCTTTGGAAATCCCAGCAGAATGCCACCAAGATCAATTCTTGGACCAAAGCAAGAAGGTCTCAGTTAAGGTTGGGACTCGGCTTTGAATTCGACTCTTGGTTTGGTAGGCTTTTCTTGTTTGAGGTTGATCCTTCCAATGGCAACTTTAGAAATATGGCCTCTCATCTTGCTAGCACTGTTAGATGCTGTGTGAATCTGTCAGTGGAGCTTTGCTTCTGGCCTTCCATAGTCTCTCTTGATACTAATGAAAGGTGCCTGCTGTGTGGATTTACCCTTTACTGCCCCCAGTTCTTATCTGGAAGGGTTTTTCTTTCGTGTTCAAAGTTCCCGGCGACTGAAAGGAAGGAGTTCTCTTGGGAGGAGGAGACTTTGCTATGAGAATTGAGTTGTGTTTGTAAGCACAGATTTTTGCCATCACTTCTTTAATGTCTAAAATGACCATTTTCATAGGTGGTGGTGACATTCTACCTCCTCCTCCTTAGAGCCCCGTGTGGGACAGGGATTGGGTCCAACCTGATTATCTTGCCCCTACCCCAGTGCTTACTACAGTGCTTGGCACATGATGAGCACTTAACTCAATAACAATAATAATAGTAATAATAATAATGTTTCATTTTGGAAGAACACCCTTGGTGTTAATATTGCTAAGGGTCAGAGGGTCAACAACAGATATTAATAGTAATAATAATAATGATTATGGTACTTGTTAAGTGCTTACTATGTGCTAAGAACTGTTCTAAGTGCTGGGGTAGATACAAGGTAATCAGGTTGTCCCACGTGGGGCTCACAGTCTTAATCCCCATTTTACAGATGAGGTAACTGAGGCACAGAGAAGTTAAGTGACTTGTCCAAAGTCACACAGCTGATAAGTGGTGGAGCCGGGATTAGAACCCATGACCTTTGACTCCCAAGCCTAACCTCTGACTCCCAAGCCTGTGCTCTTTCCACCAAGCCATGCTGCTTCTCATTGCCATGCAGACAAAATTACAGGTGACTCCTGCTGTCTACTCCTCCACCTCCTCATCCTACTTCTCCTTTTCTTCGTCTTTTTTCTTCACTTCCTTTTCCTCCTCCTTCTCCTTTTCTTCCTCTTCCTACTTCTCCTACTCCTTTTCCTCCTCCTTCTCCTCTTCCTCTCCTCCCTCACCTTCTTTTTCTCCTTCTCTTCCTTCTCCTAGCAAGTTGCAGGCTAATCACCAAATCAGAAGTCCTGGAAAATCAGTTCTCCTTTAGTAGAGAGCTGAGGTGATTTCATGGAGGAAATGGCAGAAGGTGAACACTGTATTGACTGGAGATGCCAAATAAATTCTTTGATCTAAAGTTTCAGCCCCTGAACATGAAGCCTGGGTACCCGAAAGCTCGATTTGGCAATCAGTCTCTCCTCTCCTTCATTTAAAATTTTCTTTCCCCCTCCCTCGGCATTCTTTTACTTATTGGGTGCATCACTTTAAAAAGGATTCCAGTTCTGGAAAACATAACACTGCAAACTGAAGCACATAATTATTAATCTATAAATGAAAAATAATAGCCAGTGTTGTAAATGAGGCTGTTTCTAGCTATGTCTGGATCGCAGGTGTCAGCAAAGAAGGGAGCATGTGCAAGGAACTAACTTCTGAGCTTCAAAGGGAACTAACTTCCAGAGGAGCATTCCTGGGCCAATCCAGCTTTGGTGACCTTTCAGGCAAAAGGTCTTGTTGCAGCCCCTCATTGCCCCTATGGCAAATCCAGGAGCATCCACAAGGATGGTTGAGTCATTGTTCGCCTTTTGGGAAGCATAATTCAAGGCTGACTCAGGGGAGAAGGAAACAGGAAGGGAAAGCTTGTATTCTTAAGTTTGTGACAATTTTGTAGCTTGCGACTAAGTGATCCCTGGGAAGCAGCATGGCCTAGTGGATAGAGCACAGGCCTGGGAGTCAGAAGGACTTGGGTTCTAATCTTGACTTCTCCACTTTGCTGTGTGAGCTTGGGAAGTCACTTCTAGGTGTCTCAGTTCCCTCTTTTGTAAAATGGGGATTTCTACCGTGAGCCCCATGTGGGACGTGGACTGTGTCCAAGCTGATTAGCTTGTATCTACCCCAATGTCTGGCACATAGTAAGTACTTAACAAATACCATAAGGAAATTGTAGGTCCATTAGCCTAACGCTACCATCGCATTGGAGAAAATCAACTCACCTGTCATGATACCATAATCTCGGTAAGAATTGAACCAAAGAATTGCAATCACTTACAATCAGTTGTATTTATGGAGAATCGATTGGGTGCAGGGCCCTCTACTAAGTTCTTGAAAGAGTATAATGCAATAGAGTCAGTAGACACAATCCTTATCCTCGAGGGGCTTCCAGTCTAGGCAGAGAAGACAAACCCTAAAATAACATATGCAATAAATGATGGTATAATTTCAAAGTCTGTAATGATGACCAGTAAGGTTTTAACTGAAATCAATTTCGGTAGTAAAAACTTAGGTTTTAATGTGCCTTCTCATTCAATAAAAACGATGGAGCCAATGAAAACTCTTTCTCTTCTTTAGACCTCGAATACAGCTGATGGAATGAAAAATTGTGTTGTTACACTGTTTTTTTATGGTATTTAAGTGTTTACAGTGTGCTCAGCACTGTACTAAGCGCTGAGGTAGAGACAAGATAATCAGGTTGGACACAGTCCCTATTTCACAAGGAGCTCACAGTCTTAACCCCCATTTTACGGATGAAGTAACTGAGGCCCAGAGAAGTGAAGTGACTTGCCCAAGGTCACACAGCAGGCAAGTGGCAGAGGCAGAATTAGAACCCAGGTCCTTCTGACTCCCAGGCTCATGATCTGTCTTCTAGGTCATGCTGCTTCTTATTTAGGAAGAACCCAAGGGAAGGAAACCCTAAATGATGAAGGATCCACAAAAGCTAGCTGTTCTTCAAGAAGAATTCTGCAGGCTCAGAAGCAAGATAACCCTGGGACAAAGGAGGCCTGTCATTCCCCAGTTGCCAGCCTAGAGTGGTCATACACTGTGGCAAAACTAGGGCTTTCGTTTTGCTTGCTTTCTTCTTCCTGTTGATTCCCAGAATTTTGTTGACCTCCTTGGCTGCTGACACCCGTTGGACTGATAATTTAAAGGGATAACCGACAATGAGGCCAACTTATTTTTCCTGAGTCATGACTCAGGATTTGAGTTCATCATCATGTATTTGCAGTTTGGATGATTGATAACCTACCATGTGCAAAGCGTTGTACAAAGCTCTTGGGAGAGTACCACAGAATTAATAGATTTGACCTCTCCCCTCAGAATTTACAGTCTAGCAGGAGAGACAGACACTAAAATAATTTACAGAGAGGAGGAAGAAGGGAAGTGGATAGAAACCGAGTGTTTAAGTAAGAGGGTATGTATAAAAGTACTTCAGCTGGTGGTGGAGAACTTTGTCAAATAACTTAGATATATGAAGTCCATCCATATGCTTGCTGACCCCTTCAGAGAACTCCAGCGGATTAATGAGGCCTGATTTTCCCTCTATTGAAACAATGTTATCTGAATTGTACTTTCCAAGCGCTTAGTACAGTGCTCTGCACACAGTAAGCGCTCAATAAATACGATTGAATGAATGAATTAGGTGACCCAATCCCTGGAATGAGGTCACTGGGCTCTAACGGCCCAACTTCCTTAGTAAGGAATTGAAGTGAACAGATGGAAGGAAAGGCATGTGAGGGGCTAAAATAGATTCCCCGCTCCATGGAGGAGAGATTCAGGATTTGAGCAAGGCCTACTTGAGTCATTTGGCTACCTGGAGGCAGGGAAACATTTGCTGCCACCACACCCCCGGCCCCCCGATTTTCCGAATGATAACATCGTGTCACCCTGCTTGAGCACATGGGGTTCTTTATGACATCATTGCACTGTACTGCGTGTGCATGTAGCAGTACGCAGTGATGTCGGACAGAAGTTCATTTGGCTTCTGGACCTAGAACGTTTCTCCAGGGGAACTCCTGACCCGCCATCCACCCCACCTTACAGCAAAGCCGTCGTATCCCCTTCCCAGGTCCCTTCACCTGTCACGTCCCCGCCTCCTCCTCCCTGCTGCGCTGCTGCTGCTCCCTTGGTGGTGTTGATTGCTTCACTCACTTGCAGCCTAAAGATGGTCCTGGACTTGGGACAATTGGGACCAGATAGGTGTGTAAGTGTGAGCTAGATTCCGCTGCTTCCCTCCCCCCACCCTGCTTTCCCCTCTTTCAGAGGGCAGAGGGAATCAGGGAGGAGTCTGCCCCATGGCTTTTTCCTCCTGGATTTGAAAGGGCTTGAGGAGAGAGCCTCATCTCATGTTGTTTCCTCAGCAGGCAGGGTGGTGAGATGGCTAAGGGGCTAAGGAGGGTTTCTGCAGGAGAGAATGGATGCACACAGTCATATTCTCTGTTGCTTCCCCCTAGGGTAATTTATTTTCATGACCGTCTCCCCTGCTAGATTGTAAACTTCTTGAGTGCAGGGATCATGTCTCCCTACTCAGTTGTACTCTCCCAAGTGCTTAGTATAATGTGTTGCACACAGTAAGCTCTCAGTAAATCCCATGGATCGATTGATTGAGAAGCAGTTTCAACCACTTCCCATTTCCCCAGATCACTTGCCCTGCCTCCTGCCTCCCAGCTAAAGCCACCCTCTTCCCTGCCCCAGTCAGGAAGAAGCATTATCCGGGCTTAAGGAAACCCTCACCCTTAACAAGGTGCTTTCTCTCAGCCCCCTGGAGATGAAAAATGAATCTCAAGCCCTGTGATGGAGTCCTACCGGTGTTTTAAAATTTCCTGTTCTAGTTCAACATCCCAGTCTTCCCCAGTTTTGCACTATAGAATGCTTTTTTGCAGCTCTGGACACTGCATTTTAGAAAGGACATCGTGGAACTGGTAGACAGGAGAACAACCAAGGTAATCATGGGATGGAATAGCTTCCTCCTGAAAAGAGACTGAAAAGACAGGATTGTTTCATCTGAAACAAAGAAGACTGAGAGGGAAGGTAGTTGAAGTTTACAAAATCATGAAGGGTATGGTCAGGGAACATGGTACTTAATTGCCTACTTTCATTTTTTATCTTCTACTCTTGCAATAATGATAATAATAATTGTATTTGTTCAGTCTATTGTATTTATTGAGTACTTACTGTGTGCAGAGCACAGTACCATGAATTTGGGAGAGTACAATATGATGATATAACAGACATAATCCCTGCCCACAATGAGCACATACTATGTGCAAAGCACTCAGGTAAGCACTGGGATTTATACAGTATAAGCAGATTGAACACTGTCCCTGTCTCACATGGGCTCACAGTCTAAGAGGGAGTCAGAATAGGCATGTTACTAAGTTACACAGTCTAATAGGGAGGGAGGGAGTACAGGCATGTTTTATTGTCGCGATTTATGTTCTCATCTCCTCCATAGGATTGTAAATTTCTCAAGGACTAGGAGTGTCTTATTTCTATTGTATTCTCTGCACGTGTAGGCTTTCATTAAATACGGATAATGAGGATGATGAGTGGCTATTCTGTGCCAAACAAGGTACTAGTCAAAAAATAAAAATAAATGAGGATTCAATAGCTGTTCTCCCTCCTACTTAGACTGTGAGCCCCATGTGGGACAGGGACTGTATCCAACCTGATTATCTTGTATTCACCCCAGCGCTTAGAACAGTGCTTGACACATAGTAAGCACTTAACAAATACCATTATTATTAGTAATGCTACTAATAATAATGGTGTTTGTTAGCACTTACTATGTGCCAGGCACTGGACTAGTAGAAGCTGGACTAGTAGTAGCAATAATAGTATTACTTGCTGTGTGCAAAGCATTGTACTAAGCACTGGGAAAGAGAGTACATGGGTGAGAATTTCACGGGGTCCCTGGCTTGTTAAGGGGCTCACCAAGTTCTAGGTAATTGGGGTATATACAGAACAAGTAAAAGACATGATGCCGGCCCATGAGGTGCTTACCATCTATTGTGATGGAACATCCCTAAATATGAGAATGAATGAGCAGAAGGGCAACCATCATACTGCTTTGATCAATCATATTTATTGAGTGTTTACTCTTGTGCAGAGCACTGTGCTAAGCTCTTGGGAGCATACAATAGTTAGTAGGCAGGATACCTGCCGTCAACAACTTTACAATATAGTGAGGAATACTAAGATAAATTACAGATCCAGAAAGAGGCAGAATATAGGGATATGTACTTAATTGTGGATTGAGTTATTAAGTGCTTAGGGGGTGAGGACTCAAGTAGGTAGGTAACTCAGTAGATTAGGGAAAGAGGGTGGGGATATGAGAGTTTATCAAGGAAGATTTCCTGAAGCAGATGTGATTTGAGTAAGGCTTTGAAGATGGGGAGAGATGTGATCTGCCGGATGTGAAGGGAGACAGAGTTCCAGGCAGGAGGGAGGGCGTGAACAAGAGGCCAAAGGTGAGAGTGAGGCACCGTGAGTAGTGTTCCTCCAAGCATCCTGTTTCCTCTGTTTCCTCTGTCTGAGACAGAGTCTGGACTAGAGGAACCATGGCTCTAACACAGTAATGGGGATTTCACATGCTTCTATTTCTTATGCGACCTTCTGCGCATTGGCTATCCAATCAATCAATCAATCAATCGTATTTATTGAGCGCTTACTATGTGCAGAGCACTGTACTAAGCGCTTGGGAAGTACAAATTGGCATCACATAGAGACAGTCCCTACCCAACAGTGGGCTCACAGTCTAAAAGGGGGAGACAGAGAACAGAACCAAACATACCAACAAAATAAAATAAGTAGGATAGAAATGTACAAGTAAAATAAATAAATAGAGTAATAAATATGTACAACCATATATACATATATACAGGTGCTGTGGGGAAGGGAAGGAGGTAAGACGGGGGGGATGGAGAGGGGGACGAGGGGGAGAGGAAAGAAGGGGCTCAGTCTGGGAAGGCCTCCTGGAGGAGGTGAGCTCTCAGCAGGGCCTTGAAGGGAGGAAGAGAGCTAGCTTGGCGGATGGGCAGAGGGAGGGCATTCCAGGCCCGGGGGATGACGTGGGCCGGGGGTCGATGGCGGGACAGGCGAGAGCGAGGTACAGTGAGGAGATTAGTGGTGGAGGAGCGGAGGGTGCGGGCTGGGCAGTAGAAGGAGAGAAGGGAGGTGAGGTAGGAGGGGGCGAGGTGATGGACAGCCTTGAAGCCCAGGGTGAGGAGTTTCTGCCTGATGCGCAGATTGATCGGTAGCCATTGGAGGTTTTTGAGGAGGGGAGTAATATGTCCAGAGCGTTTCTGGACAAAGATAATCCGGGCAGCAGCATGAAGTATGGATTGAAGTGGAGAGAGACACGAGGATGGGAGATCAGAGAGAAGGCTAGTGCAGTAGTCCAGACGGGATAGGATGAGAGCTTGAATTAGCAGGGTAGCGGTTTGGATGGAGAGGAAAGGGCGGATCTTGGCAATGTTGCGGAGCTGAGACCGGCAGGTTTTGGTGACGGCTTGGATGTGAGGGGTGAATGAGAGAGCGGAGTCGAGGATGACACCAAGGTTGCGGGCTTGTGAGACGGGAAGGATGGTAGTGCCGTCAACAGAGATGGGAAAGTCAGGGAGAGGACAAGGTTTGGGAGGGAAGACAAGGAGCTCAGTCTTCGACATGTTGAGCTTTAGGTGGCGGGCGGACATCCAGATGGAGATGTCCTGAAGGCAGGAGGAGATGCGAGCCTGGAGGGAGGGGGAGAGAGCAGGGGCAGAGATGTAGATCTGGGTGTCATCAGCGTAGAGATGATAGTTGAAGCCTTGGGAGCGAATGAGGTCACCAAGGGAGTGAGTGTATATTGAGAACAGAAGGGGACCAAGCACTGAACCTTGGGGAACCCCCACAGTAAGAGGATGGGAGGGGGAGGAGGAGCCTGCAAAAGAGACTGAGAAAGAACGACCGGAGAGATAAGAGGAGAACCAGGAGAGGACGGAGTCTGTGAAGCCAAGGTCAGATAACGTGTGGAGGAGAAGGGGGTGGTCCACAGTGTCAAAGGCAGCTGAGAGGTCGAGGAGGATTAGGACAGAGTATGAGCCGTTGGATTTGGCAAGCAGGAGGTCATTGGTGACCTTTGAGAGCGCAGTTTCCGTGGAATGAAGGGGACGGAAGCCAGACTGGAGGGGGTCGAGGAGAGAGTTGTTGTTGAGGAATTCTAGGCAGCGCGTGTAGACAACTCGTTCAAGGAGTTTGGAAAGGAATGGTAGGAGGGATATGGGACGATAACTAGAAGGTGAGGTGGGGTCAAGAGAGGGTTTTTTTAGGATGGGAGAGACATGGGCATGTTTGAAGGCAGAGGGGAAGGAACCAGTGGAGAGTGAGCGGTTGAAGATGGAAGTTAAGGAGGGGAGAAGGGATGGAGCGAGAGATTTCATAAGATGAGAGGGAATGGGTTGGCTAGTTGTATGGCTAGGGACGCCTGGTGACCTCTGGTGTGACCTGCGCTCAACCACTGATAGCCCCACTGCCTTGGATTGTGTTAAGTGGATGGTAAGGATGGCACCATGGGCTACAGAGGGCCACCCAAACCCAAATACTGTTATTATTATTATTAATAATATTATTACTAGCAAGGGTGGGGAATGAGGTGGAGTATCCTGCCGGGCCACAGAGATTAGACCCCCAGCCTTAGTTTTCAAGGTCTTCCCTGACTAATCTCTCATGTCCCCATCCTATTTTCCCCCCTACTGCATCACCCTTGCACTTGAGTCCATGCCTCTAAGCACTTGTAGTACTCACCACCACCTCACCACTCAGCACTTACGTACAGATCTTTAACTCAATTGCTTCTACCTGTACTTCCCAAGCGCTTAGTGTAGTGCTCTGCACACAGTAAGCGCTCAATAAATACAATTGAATGAATGAATGTCTCTACACTGTAAGCTCCTTGAGGACCGGGAACATATCTACTAACTCTCCCTGTCTAGACTACAAGCTCACTGTGGGCAGGGAATGTGTCCATTTATTGTTATATTGCACTCTCTCAAGCACTTAGTTCAGTGCTCTGCATGCAGTAAATAAATATGATCGAATGAATGAATGAACTAACTTCACCGTACTCTCCCAAGTGATTCGTAGTGTACTTAGTACACAGTAAGCACTCAGTAAATACCATTGATTGATTGATTGAGTTGGTGATTGGCTCACACCACATCTTTTCAAATGCCCACTAGCCCAGAGTGCCTGGACACTCTTCTGATCCTAGACCTCAGAACAAAGGTGGCCCCTGAGTTGAGCTGCTCTGCTGTGGCTCTCTAGGTTGCAGGAATTGCCTGAGGTTGGCTCTCTGGTGGCAGGACTGAAGGAGTCCTTAGGAGGCAGAAATGGCAACGCAAGGCTACTCCTCTGGCTCATGAGTGGTCTTTTGTTCTGTCAGGCCCAGCAGTGTCCTGCTGCCAATGGCTTGAAAGAGAAGAATGGCAGGCCAGAGTGGCAGGCTGGGAAGGCAACCTGCAGTGTCCCCTTCCTGCAGCCGGGAATGACTCGGAGACACTCCTTTCTCCAGGCTCAGAGGAGAGTCCCACATGGACTTGGGAAAATCTGTCAATGACCTGGGGCCCCAAGTCCCAGGATGACAGTGCACATAATAAACCTGCTAAATTATAAGCTCCTTGAGGGCAGAGATCAAGTCTGTTAACTCTACTCTGCACTTCCTAAGTGCTTGGTACAGTGCTATGCACAGAGTTAAGTGTGCAGTAAATATGATTGATTATGGATTGTTTCTCTCGTCTGGTGGCCTGTTGGTAAAGTGACAGAACGACAGCCTTTTTCCCCCTGGCATGGATGGAAACAGGGCTGCTACTACTACTACTGCTGCTGCTGCTGCTGCTGCTGCTGCTACTACTACTACTACTACCCTACTGTGTGCCATGCACTGTTCTTAATACCCTACTGTGTGCCATGCACTGTTCTTAAATGCTGGGGTGGATACAAACAAATAGGGCTGGACACAGTCCCTGTCCCACATGGGGCTCACACTCTTAATCCCCATTTTACAGCTGAGGTAACTGAGGCACGGAGAAGTTAAGCGACTTGCCCAAGGCCACACAGCAGACAAGTGGTGGAGTCGGGATTAGCACCCAAGTCCTTCTGACTCCCAGGCCCGTGCTCTATCCACTAGGCCATGCTGCTTCTCAAGTCTATGAGAGAAGGAATCTGTTCCTCTGAAGTTTCTTTTCCAGCAGAAACAACTCCTCCTAATTCTTGTTCCAGGAATTCTGGTTAACAAAAGAGAGAGGGCCTGACCTTTGACCTGGATTGCCTTGCAAGCTTGGCAAGCTTTGCAGTGTATCAGCTTCTGCAATAAGAGGAAGCTGTTCACTTTGGATCTGTCTCCAATCAATCAGTGGCATTTATTGAGCCCTTACTGTGTGCAGAGCACTATGCTAAGTGCTTGGGGGAGTACACTACAAACTGCATTTGCTGGTCGAACCAGATTCCTTTAACACCAATTTTGCTGCCTTTTCTCACCCGCTCACCCCCACCCGCACCCCTGCCCCCACAGTAAAGAACAAAGTAAATTGTGCTCTGGGCTTATTAGGGCTCTCAAACATTGGCCTTTTTGAAAAGTAGGACTAACTCACTTTTATTGTCCTTTCTGTTCTGTTTTTCCTTTTGGGGTTTAAAGCCTTTCCACCTTTTTAATCTGCCAACCCATTTCTCCTCCCTTCAACAAACAACTAAAAGTTATTTTCTGATTTTTTCCTGTTAAGCCACATTGCCTAAAAAAGCAAGTTCCAGATATCTAATACAATATATAATGAAGAATTAGGTTCCATTACACTAAGGCTTAACCTTCACGAAAAGCATTCAGCGCTTGCCAGGAGTCATCAATATTTAACAGCTGTTGTTGTTATGAAATACTTCACAGGGTATTGTGGCCTGTCTGCTTGCACGCAATGGTTTGAATGAGTGCCAGGGCTCTGTCAGAGGCAGGGAAAGATTGACAGCTGGTTAGATTGCGTGACAGAGAGGCTTTGGTCAGTCAGCCTGTCTGCTGCTTCCAAAAGGCCTGTTCGCCCTCTGGTGCTTCTTGCTAAAGGAATTTCACAGATGAAGAGAGGGAAGCTAAGGGTGGAGTTGGGGCTGAGAGCGTGGCCCAATGCCCGGCTCCCGCCCACATGCAGTGAAGATATCTGTGAGCTCTAATCACGCAAAGCTGTCAGGAAAGAGCATGCTGTAAAAGTGCCTGGAGGAGAATGCAGCAGTGTCAAAAGATGGCTGCCCTCTTTGATGCCCCACAGACATGAGAAAAGCATGAACTCCAAACTCTCGAGAAAATGAGAGGGCAAGCTGAATCGATTTTAACAGGAAAAAAAGAATCCAGTTAGGCTATCTATCTTAAACATCCTGCGGAATTGAAGAAAGTTCAAAGCACGGGCCCCTTTCAAAGCATTATGCAAGGGGAAACAAACGGCAGAAACCACGAAGTCGAGAAGCAAACTTTTGTATTATTGCTAGGATAATTTCATTTGTTCCTTGGATAGACTTCTGTACATTAAGCAGCTTGAGAACGCATATGTTGTTGTTAATTTCTTTTCCAAAACGGTTATTGTATGTGAAGTCCTAGCTGTGGCATTTGAGACTGCAACCTTCCTCTATTGTTCAGAAGTGTGTAAATATTTATTAATGTCATACTCAATGCCATGAGATAATAGTCTTGGGTATCTCGGGATTTCTTTTTTGTGGGTATGTCATCTTAATATATGTCACTCGTGCTTTTTTGCGAAGAGAATAGATTCCTCATGTTGGACAGACACAGGCGAGTTAAAAGTAGAGCGCTGAGATGATTTCTGGTTTTCCGATGATATCTGATACGCTCTCTAAATTGATCAGATTCAATCAGCTATTCTCTCGGCCCCCACCCCACCCCCAACCATTGTGTTTCAAGGTATTTACCCTCCCTTTAATCCAAGGCCATTTGGGTTATCTCAGTAATTAACCTGCCTTAGGATAGACTCTTTTCTGAATCAGTCACTTAATCAGTGGTATTTATTGAGTGCTTCTGAGTAAAGCAGAAAGTATTATAGGGCATACAAAGTCACCTGGTACTTTCAGTCCCCTTTATGAGGCACAAATGTTCCAGACATAGGAAGGTCAGAAGTCTCCACATCAGAGCCTTCCTTCTGAGTCCTTTCTCCCTGGATTGAAGAATGTACTCTAGGCTCTTTGGTGGGTAAAGCAGATGTAATTCTGTTTCATATATGTATCAGCCCATGTTCTAGAAAACCCCAGAGCTCCCAGCTTCCCTCTGGAACCGATGCAGACTGAGCAGAATACTCCCAATTCCCTAAGAAGAAATTAAAATCATATGAAATCCAAGGATAATTCTGCTTCCAGACCCCTCCAGGCTGTAGCCCTCAGTGGGCTGCCAAGGCAAGCTTCTTTTGATGCACAATCCATCAGTTCCAGGATTGCCCTGACTTCTGAAGAACCAAACTGATGAAAGTTGGTAGGAAGTTACGAGCGCCAGTTGCAGCTCTCAGGTGATTCCATGGGGCCGAGGTTTGGTTGCACCTGAAGGTTTATAGATGAGCCCATGAGTTGGGGATGGAAGCTGTGCTGACATTGAACTCCAAACTCTTGTAACTTAATCCTGGCTCTTTGGTGAGATGGTTTGGCCTCTTCCCTTACATTTGCTTATTTCCCTTAATAGGTGTTCTCCTTTGGAATCTGTGAGGCCCCCTTCCACCGATTAACTGGAATTGGCACTAATTCCAGTTAAGGAAACTGATTCATTTGTTATTGTACTTCAATGGACCTGAAAAAAATAAGAAGCATGTAATATTACAATATCCACTCCTTCCAGAGGCTCCTACTAAACAGCAGTGGCTGAGCAGGTGGACCCCTCTAAAATCCCAGTCCCTGACTTGCCCTTCTCATAAAGCTCTAACCATGGCAGCAGCAACAACAGCAGCAACAGCTGTGGTATTTCTTGAGTTTTCAGCTGTTATTGGGACTGGGTGCTTTTGCAGGGGGAGGGCGGCTCTGGGTTCTAATCCCGTCCCTTTAATATGCCTGCTTTGTGACCTTGGGCAAGTCACTTAACTTCTCTGGATCTCAGTTTCTTCATCTATAAAATAGAAATTCAATACCTGTTCTCCATCTCCCCTTAGACTGTGAGCCCCATTTGGAACGGAGGCTATGTCTGATCTGTGTATTATATTTACCCAAGCACAGTTATTGGCTAGTAATAAGTGCATAACAAATACCAAAATTTTTATTGTTGTTGTTGTTGTTGTTGTTATTATTATTATTATGGTACAGAACTATCATGGGAGACAAACATTAGCTTCTTAGTGCAAGTACCACATATGGCCCCCGTCCTTCAATGCTGCTAGTCTGCTCTCTTGTGTGTGGGCTTAGAGCTCAGGAAACACCGAGAGACTGACTGCCCTTGTTGTTTTATTTGAACCAGGAAATCATTTTTGCCATCTGTATACTAAACTTGAATCCAGAAAACTTTGAGTGAAGTTCTAAATTTAGAGTGCGTGACACTCAACTGGGTCTTTCCTCACGCAAAGGATTCCTCTGGGCCAAGAGGAGAAATCTTTGTTCCCTGAGAGAACGCTTTCTCTTCCAGCACCCAGGTCCTCAACAGCCTTTATTCTGGTCAAGCAAGGTTCTGCCATTCAAATACAGCCTGTGGAAGTCATGTCAGCAAACTCTCCTTCACCCTGGATCTCTTCCTTATCCAGTCACTCCTTGCCCCCACTCCTCCACTTCCTCCTTTTCCAGCCTCACCTCCACCTCCTCTTCATCATCACCATTCCTTCCCTCTAGACTTAAGCTTGTTGTGGGCAGGAAATGTGAATGTGTCTGTTTATTGTTGTATTGTACTCTCCTAAGCACTTAATATAGTGCCCTGCACACAGAAAGCACTCAATAAATATGATTGAGTGAATGAATGAATCACCTGAAACCTGGCTTTCTTCATTCAGTCATATTTATACTGTCTCCCTTGGGTGTCTCTCTCCTAATAATAATAATAATAATGATAGTGGTATTCACTAAGCACTTACTGTGTGCCAAGCACTGTACTAAATGCTGGGGTAGATGCAAGATAAATCAGGTCAAACATAGGGCTCACATGGTGGGAGCACAGGTATTAAATCCCCATTTTGCACAGAGAAGTTGTGACTTGCCCAAGATCACACAGCAGGTAAGTGGTGGAGCTGGGATTAGAACTTGGGTCCTCTGACTCCCAGGCCCATGCTCTTTCCACTAGGCCATGCTGCTTCTCGAGGGAGCTTCATCTCTTTTCACTCACCCCACCTCACTGAGGAAAAGAGCCCCTTCTTCAACTCTCCCATCTTTCCCAGCAATATCCCAAGAGGCGTTCTTCTGCTTTCTCTCAAAATCCACCCCCTCCACCTGCGCCTCTGGCCCCATCCCTTCACACCTTATCAAAGCACTTGCCCTCTCCCTTCTTCCCTCCCCGACCGCCATCTTCAAATATTTGCTCTCCAATGGTTTCTTCCCCAGTGCTTTCAGACATGCTTAATCAATCAATCAATCGTATTTATTGAGCGCTTACTGTGTGCAGAGCACCATACTAAGCGCTTGGGAAGTACAAGTTGGCAACATATAGAGACGGTCCCTACCCGACAATGGGCTCACAGTCTAGAAGGGGGAGACAGAGAACAAAACAAAACATATTAACAAAATAAAATAAATAGAATAGATATGTACAAGTAAAATAAATACATAAATAGAGTAATAAATATGTACAAACATATATACATATATGCTTATATACAGATGCTGTGGGGAAGGGAAGGAGGTAAGGCGGGAAGGGATGGAGAGGGGGAGAAGGGGGAGAGGAAGGAGGGGGCTCAGTCTGGGAAGGCCTCCTGGAGGAGGTGAGCTCTCAGTAGGGCCTTAAGTTTCCCCTATCCTAAAACAATCCCTCCTTGACCCCATGGCTCCCTCCAGTTATCACCTCATCTCCCTCCTATCATTCCTTTCCAAACTCCTTGAGCGAGTTGTCTACACCCGATGTCTCAAATTTCTCTCCTCCAATTCTCTCCTTGCCCCCCTCCAATCTGGCTTCTGTCCCCTTCACTCCACAGAAACCACCCTCTTAAAGGTCACCAATGATTTCCTTCTTGTCAAATCCAATGGCCTCTACTCCATCCTAATCCTCCTCAACCTCTCAGCTGCCCTCGATACCGTGGACCACCTCCTTCTCCTGGAAACATTATCCAACCTTGACTTCACTGACACTGTCCTCTCCTGGTTCTCCTCTTATCTCTCTCTGGCCTCTCATTCTCAGTCTCTTTTGTAGGCTCCTCCTCTGCCTCCCACCCCCTAACTGTGAAAGTCCCTCAAGGTTCAGTTCAGGGTTCCCTTCTATTTGTGTGTGTACATAAGTGTGAATGTATTCAAAAACAATCCCTGGGAGATGAGGAGAGGCAGAGAGTATCTTCCCCATTTTACAGATGAGGAAACAAGAGGCACTGAGAGACTGCAACTTGCCCTAGGTCCCCCACTAAGTCAGAGGCAGAAGTAGGTCTAGAATCCCAGCCTCCATGTGTTTGTTCTAGTCTGTGCTCATTCACATATGTGCAAGCCTTTTCCAACAATCCCTGATGAGATGGCAACGATGTCTTTTGTAGGTTGTAAGTTCCTTGTGAGCAACTCTGGTGTACTGTACTCTCTCAAGCGCTTGGTCCAGTGTTCCACACACAATGTGTTCAATAAATACTATCAGTTGATTGATTGATTTTCTATCTGTGCCTTCTCAAGGCCAGAGAACGTGACTTTGGGGTTCAAACCTAAGATTCAACCTCCCCCCACCCAGTACATTCTAGCCACGGCCCTTATTAAACCAAAATGGAAGCTAGCCCCCGATTTTTTCCAAGGGGCACAACAGTGTCTATGTTACTACTGCTTGCTGACCCACCCACTTGCTCCTGGAGCGAGATACACTCTCTGGCTTCTTGCAGCTTCCTCTCTTGACTCCTCCCAGACAGATCCAGAAGGACCAGCAGGTTTTGCTTTCCAGGACCAGTACAGTCCCTTGCCCACTTTTCCTCTTCCATTCTGACATCGATTTCCTTCAGTACCGCACTCTGCCCAAAGTAGGCACTCGGTAAATACTGATGGCAGTGATGATGAGAAGCCAATGCTCACAACCAATCGAAACTGTTTTCCAGTTTCTCTCAGAGGGACCCAGACTCGGTGCACTGCTTGGCGTAATTTCTGACGAGTGGCAGACAAATGTTTTTCGTAAGATGGAGAAGCGATATGGTGGGGGCTTTCCCTCTTTAAGAAAACTGGTTCTGTGGGCGCTGGGGTTTCCTGTATTGGATAGCACACCTTCCCTTTGTGGGCCCCTTGGGCACCCTATTCTCTCCCCATCCACCAGCCAGATCACTGAGATGCTGAGAACTGCAGGAAGCGTTTTCACTCTGCACATAGTAAGCGCTCAATAAATACGATTGATGAAATGGCAACCCCCCCAGCCCCCACCCAGACAAAAAAGAAACCGTTTTAGGGAGATAGCGGGACTTGTTTTTATAGAGAGAAATAGAATGTTTAAGTTTTTCCCTAGGCAGCTGGCGACAGTCTGGACAATGGTTTGCTGTGACATCCCGGGGAAGTCACACTAGAGGTCTGAGTCGACTCAGTGTTTCTGAGTGAGTCAGACGCACCCAAGGCTTGGGTCTTCCAGGCGCCTCCTGGCTGCGGGTGTCAGGCTTGCTGGTCATGGATTGATTCAACTTGCAAAGGGATCTCTTACCTTTGGCTTTTTTGCACTTCTACTGCTTGCCCATCACATTTTGACGCGGAAAGAAGTACTGGAAAAACACCATCCAGAAGAAGGAGCTTGGCCTAGCAGAAAAGAATCTGGACCTGGGAGTCAGAGGACCTGGGTTTCAATCCTGGCTCTGCCACTTGTCTTCTGTGTGACTTGGGGCAAGTCACTTAACTTCTTTGTGCCTCAATTTTCTCAACTGTAAAATGGGGATTCAATACCAGTTCTCCTTCCTACTTAGATCACAAGCCCCATGTGGGACAGGGACTTTGTCCAACCTGATTAACTTGAATCTACCCCAGTGCATAGAATGGTGCTTTGACACATAATAAGCACTTAACAATTGCCATAATGATCACAGTAATCCAGTAAAAGTAGTCTCCAACATCGGGAAAGCTGAAGGACTCATTTGGAACTGAAAAAGATGCAATTTTCCCCCTCGTGTTGTGTGACATTTGGAGGAATCGAAAGAGTCATCATTCCTGTGGTTAATTCATTGTCGCCATCCTTGTCTGCCAGCTATCCCGGAGAAGCATTGGAGGAAGCCAGATGACCCGATCAAAGGACAACATCTATCCAGTGAGTCTGCCCTGCCGGAAGGGGGACTGTTGCTAGAGGTGAGTCAACCTTGTTTGCTCCTCCAGTTGGGCTCCGGCTGGATCTGCGGTTGTGAGCGATCAAGTGCTGCTGTGCGTTGTTGACTGTGCTGAACTTGAGCCATAAAAGGATGTTCAAAGAAAGGGAAGTGATTGGCCTCTTTCTGGTGGCTGCCCAGCCCCCATCAGTCACCACTCCAGCCCCTTCAGGCCATCTTACAAGCCATCCAAGCCCCCCCAGCCACCATCTCACTGGCTAGCTGACATTCAGCTACCAAATTCAGCTACCCATCCCCTGGGAGCTCAGTGAGAGGCATGGTACAGGGTTCAAATCTTGAGACTAGCTTAGTCTGGCCTGCCACTGGGGCAGGACCAGGCTGGCTTCAGACCCCAAATTGGGGCCAGCGGAGCCACTCCTCCCATTCTGGTTGATGCCACTGTGTCACTCTGGGCGCGTGCGCAACGTAACATGATGACAAAGTATGCGCCATTTTGTGGAAGAGCGTTTCCCCACTACCACTCCTGTTGTGGCATCGCTGGCGCTCCTGTGGCTGTATAGGCACCAGAGCCACTCCTTGAGTGAGTGCCCAGGGCAGTACACCCCGCTAATGAATCGAGACCTTTCCACCTCCGTCTTTGAGAAGGGCAGTTGTACAGTCATCTTTGAGAGAGGCTGTGCAGCCACCACCTTTGAGAAGGGCATTCACCTTTGAGAGAAACCGTGTGTCCACCATATTTGGGAAGGGCCAAGTGGTTGTCAGTTTTAATAGGTTCTGTGTGGCTTTTCCCAGCAAAGAGTGCCCTGAAGCAATGGCTCATTCACATATTTCACTTGAAGCCAGTCTTGGGGAATGAGGTGCATACTGGTACCCCTCCAGTGTTCTGACATTCATGGGGAGGTTCCAAGGGTCTGGATGAACCTGGTGCCTCCCAGAAATTCTGACCCGGGGGGGGCTATCGCCTGACGCCTAGTGTTTGGATGCCAAAGGCGAGGCAAATCCCTTCCTGTTCAGAGGGAAGGCCGAAGCTGCGACTTTTAGGTTAAAATAATAATGGTGATGATGATGATGATGATGATGATGATGGCATTTGTTAAGCGCTACTGTGTGCCAGGCACTGTACTAAGTGCTGGGGTGGAAACAAGCAAATCGGGTTGGACACAGTCTCTGTCCCACGTGGGGCTCACAGTCTCAATCCCCATTTTACAGATGAGGTAAGTGAGGCCCAGAGAAGTGAAGTGATTTGCCCATGGTCACACAGCAGACAAGTGGTGGAGCCAGGATTAGAACCCATGACCTTCTGACTCCCAGGCCTGTGCTCTATCCACTACACCATGCTGCTGAAAAAGGCAGGATCATCCTCCTACATCAGAGGCAGCTGAGAAGCAGGTGGCCTAGTGGAAAGAGCATGGGTCTGGGAGTCAGAGGACCACTTGTCTGCTGTGCGACCTTGGGAAAGTCACTTTGCTGTGCCTCAGTAATCTGTAAAATGGGGATTAAGACAAGGGACATGGACACTGTGTCCAACCTGATACTTGTATCTACAATGCCTGGATCATAGTGAGCGCTTAACAAATACCATTAAAAAAAATTCAGATAATTTTGTAACTGGTTTGTGAAATCGTTTCCTATCCTCAAAAAGAGAAAGTCTGTCTCTATCATATCGCAAGCACCATGGAGGGAGGGTATGTCCTGTTTTATGCTGTCACGTCATCTCCAACCCACAGCGATGCCATGGACACATCTCTCCCATAACGCCCCACCTCCGTCTGTTACCATTCTGGTAGTGTATCCATAGAGTTTTCTTGCTAAAAATATGGAAGTGGTCTACCATCACCTCTTTCTGCACAGTAAACTTGAATCTCCGCCCTCGACTCTCTCCCATGCTGCTGCTGCCCAGCATGGGGAGTTTTGACTTGTAGCAGATTACCTTCCACTCACTAGCCGCTGGCCAAGCTAGGAATGGAATGGTTAGGCCTCTGCTTGACTCTCCCTCCTGTAATTGAGACCAGTAGAGTACTGGAAACTCTCCAGGTGCGACCCTAAGAGGGGAAGGGAGGGTATGCCTGGTCCTTAATATGCAGCCCTAACACTGAACACAGCACCACGTACCACTGATTGATTGAAAACCCACCCCCAAAAAGGTACTGCAAGTCAGT
The DNA here is from genome assembly GCF_015852505.1 of Tachyglossus aculeatus. NCBI lineage: Eukaryota > Metazoa > Chordata > Mammalia > Monotremata > Tachyglossidae > Tachyglossus > Tachyglossus aculeatus. The sequence goes on along the minus strand of NC_052100.1, from coordinate 23,331,957 downwards.
TTAGTCATGTTCTAAATGAGGTCCTGGATTTCCACAATAGCTGTCACCCAGATATAGCTATTTCTATAAAGTCAAAGTATTGGATTAAAAATAAAGATGGAGATGAACATGAGCCAAATGTTGTTGTAAATAGCACTGGGACTAGACAATATAAGAGTATAACCCCTGCCAGCTTGGGTCACCGAATATGGGTTGTCTTGTTATTGATATCTGTAATTTATTTCTTTGTATTGTTGTCAGATATGGCGGGGGAGTGGGGCTGGGAGTGAGGAGGCGGGCAGGATCTGCAGGTTGGTGAAGGGGGTGGGTGACAGCCAAGGGGATCATCGGCCAATGTCCCAGGACCCCATCACCCGCCCCTCAATCCTCCTGTTTTGCTCCCATCCCCCACCTCTCCCCTCCCCTCTCCGCCCCCTCCTCCTGCTCTGGGGAGCTCATGCCATAAGTGAAAGATCATCAAGGCTAGCCTCACCCCTGTCCCCTCATTCTCAAGATGCGGGGGGCTGGGCGTGTCATGTTGGAAAGTCTTCCCCAGTCTACACATCCAGCAGACCCCCACTCTCCCCGTCCCCCATCATCAGAGCCCCAACAAAATTACAACTCCTCCAGGAGGCCTTCCTTGACTAATCTCTCATTCTCCCACCTATTATCCCTGCCTCCTTCTTCACTTAGGCACTTAGGTCTCTGCCTCTTAAGCATTCAGATGCTCATCTTCACCCACCACAGTTCTTCCACATATATCTTGAAATGTTGTTGCTTCTCCCTCCTGTAATTTATTGTAATGCCCATCCCCTCTGCAAGATTGTCAGCTCCTTCAGGACAAGAATCATGTCTACTTACCCTATTGTACTTTTTCAAGTGCTTAGTAATAATAACAATGGCATTTGTTAAGCGCTTACTATATGCCTAGCACTGTTCTAGGCGCTGGCACTGTTTTACAGTGCTCTGTACACAGTAGGTGCTCAATAAATGCTATCGGTTGATGGATCAATTAGTCAGAGGCAGAGGAAGGAGCCAGTTGCTCTCCTAGCCGTCCATTCTTATGATGATGGTCGAACTATCTAACATCCTGAACATTGTCTCTCTACATCTCTGACTTTCCCCCTGGAGGCTTTTTATAGATAGCTTGTCCGTGAAGTTACCCAAACTCCTCTTGAAACTGCTCATATTCCTGGCTGCACAGCTTTCCGTGGGAAGAAGTTCCACATGCTTACCTCCTACTGCGTTTGTTTTGAAGACCAAGTAAAATACTGTTAAAAAAACACAGTCCTTCCTTTTCCTGGACTCTTTCCTAAACTAGGATTCTACAGTTTAGGGATTCTAGGAGGGTTAAAACTCCATGCAACCAGTCTGGTGCCAGCCTCTTTCTCTCTCCTCCTCCGAGTGTTTCCAGCTCCAAGGGGAATCTCTCACTCTGCTGGAGTCTCCAGCTTTTTCCACTCATCCTCCTGCCTCCTCCCTGCCCCCCACCGCCCACCCTCACCCCAATTCCTCCCCACCTGCCGAAATAGCCCATAACTTTTCTGTCTCTGGTCCCTGAGTGATTTCGTGTAAGTCTTCCCCTCAAAGGCTCCTCGAGCCTCTGAAATTGCAAATTTCTTTCCTGGAAATCAGCACATTTCATGGTTTGGAATTTAGATCCAATTCTACAGAAAAATGCCTAAGATCATTTAAGTCATAAACCTCCACATCTTAGAGCGTAGAATCTAGAGAAAACATTTGTACAAAAGATAAATTCAGGGGAATGGCTTATTCCTAACAAAGATTTGAAGGAGGAGTCTTGGCTTGCTAGTGCCCGGCTCCATTCCATTCAGGATCTCCAGGGACAATTCCTGCAGCCAGTATAGGCAGCAGCAGTGTGACTCTTCAGGAAGGGCTGGGGAAATTCTGCTCGCTCTGTGTGAGCAGGGCGTGTGGGAATGTTTAACCTTTTTTTTGTTGTTTTTTGGGTGTTGTTCTTATAGTGTTAAGCACTTACAATGTGTTAAGCACTGTTTTAAGCTCTGAGGTGGTTACAAATCAATCAGGTCAGACACAATCCCTGTCCCACATGGGGCTCACAGTCTGAATATCAATCAATCAATCATATTGAATGCTTACTGTTTGCAGAGCACAGTACTAAGTGCTTGGGTGAGCAGGGAATGTGTCTGCTTATTATTGTATTGTACTCTCCCAATCATTTAGTACAGTGCTCTGTACACAATAAGCGTTCAATAAATACGATTGAATGAATGAATGAGAGTACAATATAGGGAAGCAGCACCATTTAGTGGATAGAGCATGGGCCTGGGAGTCAGAAGGTCATGGGTTCCAATCCCGGCTCCCTCTCTTGTCTGCTGTGTGACCTCAGGCAAGTCACTTTACTTCTCTGTGCCTTAGTTACCTCATCTGTAAAATGGGGATGAGACTTGAGCCCCATGTGGGACAGGGACTGTGTCCAACCTGATTTGCTTGTATCTATGCCACTTCTTAGTACAGTAATTGGCACATAGTAAGCTCTCAACAAATACCATAATTATTATTATTATCAGAGTTGGTCAACACGTTCCCTGCCCACAATGAGCTTACAGCCTGAGTAGAAGGGAGAACAGGCATGGAATCCCCATTTTGCAGTTGAGCAAACTGAGGCACAGAGAAATTAAGTGACTTGTCCAAGGTCACACAGCAGGCAGGTCGCACAGCTGGGATTAGAACCCAGGTCCTCTGACTCCCAAACCCATGCTCTTTCCACTAGGCCACACTGTGGTTACTTTGTACCTGTGTAAAGCCATGTCCTAGGCAACTTTCTGAACTTCCATGCTGGCAGAAAGGACTCAAGATGGAGGACAGCTGGAATAGGGGTGAGGGACCCTGGACCTGTGACTTGCTTTTATCCTGGAAAATCTTTCCAATTCATATGTCTATACCTCATCCAAGGCTCTGAGACAGGAATTTCAGAAGACTGATGGTTGTGCTCTCAAAGCATAACCACCAGAATTGGATTCTAATCCCAGCTCTGTCATGTGTCTGCTGCGTGACCTTGGGCAAGTTACTGAATTTCTCTGTGTCTGTCATCTGTAAAGTGGGGATCAAGACTGTGAGCCCCATGGCGGACAGGGACTGTGTCCAACATGATTACCTTGTATCTATTCCAGTGCTTGGATCAGTGCTTGGCACATAGTAAGCTCTTAATAAATACCACAATTATTATTATTATTGTTCAGTGAGTCCCATATCTTTTCCCAGAAAACATCTAGAGCATCCGACTGATTCTCAAAGATTCCTTTTCTTTTATTGTACCTGGGTTTCCTCTCCCTTCATGCCCCTACATCAAATCTGGGGAGAGCTGTGGAGCCATAGGACACTTTTCATTAGGAGATCTAGTTGGGTTAAAGAGTAATATAAACTGAATTCTGATACCACGCTGATCCAAGCACTTATTATTCATTCATTCAATTGTATTTATTGAGCGCTTACTGTGTGCAGAGCACTGTACTAAGCGCTTGGGAAGTACAAGTTGGCAACATATAGAAACGGTCCCTACCCAACAATGGGCTCACAGTCTAGAAGACGGGCTCACAGTCTAGAAGACGGGCTCACTTATTACTGCATCTGCCTCATCGCCGACCTCCTGGCCTCCTATCTCTTCTACTACAGTCCAGCCCGCACACTCTGGTCCTCTAGCACCATCTTACTCACTGTGCCCCCAATCTCCTCTATGTCGCCTCCGCCCTCTTTCCCACATCCTCTCACTAGCTTGGAACTCTCTCCCCATCCTTAAGTGACAGGCCACCTCTCTCTCCACCTTCAAAGCATTATTAAGGTCACATCTCCTCCAAGAGGCCTGCCCTGATTAAGCCGCCTTTTCCGTCATTCAGTCGTATTTATCGAGTGCTTACTGTGTGCAGAGTACTGTACTAACCGTTTGGGAGAGTACAGTACAACAATAAACAGACACATTTTCCCCAGCTCGCTCTCCCTTCTGCTTTATCTCTGCATTTGGATCTGTGACCTTTAGACATTTGATATTCGCCCCATCCCCAACCCCAAAGCACTTATGCACAGATCTTTAAATGATATACTACAAAGTATTTATTCATATTGATGCCAGTCTCCCCCTCTAGACCGTAACCTCATTATGGGCGGGGAACGTGTCTGCTAACTCTGCTGTATTGTACTCTTACAAGTGCCTAGTACAGTGCTCTGCACATAACACGCGTTCAATAAATGCCATTGATTGATTAATTCAAATGGTCAGAGAACAGACTATGATGGCCCAATCAATAACAATGTCAGAGCTCGGGACTGGGTGGGCGGCTTTCGAGAAGCGCCTAGTACAACTCTCTGCCCATAGTAAGCGCTTAATAAATACGAATGAATGAATGAGAATGAAGTGAAGGTGGAGTGGACAGGGCAAACTTCGGCAGAGGTCTGTTTCCGTGCGATGGCGCCCCCTGGGGGTCGGTCCGTGGTACTATCACAGAAGTGGGCGCAGGGAGAATCCTGACCACCCTGCACTTGTAAGGAGATGGGAGCTTCAGTGGGGTGTCTTGCCTTACGCTGTCGAGTCGTTTGTACCTCTAAGTCATTCATTCAGTTGTATTTATTGAGCGCTTACTGTGTGCAAAGCACTGTACTAAGCGTTTGGGAAAGTACATAGAACAGCAAACAGACACATTCTTGATCACAACGAGTTCACAGCCTAGGGGGGAGACAGACATTAATATAGATCGATAAATAAAGAAATGAATTACAGATATATACATATGTGCTGTGGGGATGGGAGGGAAGATGAATGAAGGGAGCGAGTCAGGGTGACACAGAAGGGAGTGGGAGAAGAGGAGAGGAGGGCTCAGTCGGGGAAGGCTTCTTGGAGGAGGTGTGCCTTCATAATTTCATAAGATAACTTCATAAAATCATAATTTCCTCATCTCTTTAGGCATTTTTCAATGTTACTTTGAACTGTCAGGGTGTCAAACAAAAGCAGCCTCATCCCTGGGTTGGAAGTATTGTGCGGGGTGGTTATAGCCTGGGCTAAAGTATCAAACCATCATGGCCGAATCTCCGAGTTGCATTCGTCAAGGGATGGCTGTAACATCTAATCTAATTCAATGGCACAGTGCCACCTGTCACCAAGGCAAGCCTTTTGATTTATTTATTTTTCCCACTCCCATCAACTAACAAATGCCATAATTATTATTATTATCACTTGCCCTTTTCCGCCTTGTGACTTGTTTAAATTGATATGGACAGTGCAGCTACCCTTGCTGTGCTGATGTGTGAATAAGGTGGCCACCGATGACACCCAAGAATACCTACACTCCTTTGCTGACAGGGGACAGACCAACTGAAAACTAGACTGTCCTGTTTAAAATTGGATGAATGGCCACTTTGCAGAAGCACATTAGGTAATTATCAGACAGATAATTACTCTCCCCACTTCAAAACCTTATTGAAGGCACAGCTCCTCCAAGAAGCCTTCCCTGACTAAGCCTTCCTCTCCTCTTCTCCCACTCCCTTCTGAATCATCCTGATTTGCTCCCTTCATTCATCCTCCCTCCCATCTCCACAGCACATATTACACATCTGTATATATCTGTAGTTTATTTATGTATGTATGTATATTAATGGCTGTCTCCCCCTCTAGATTGTGAGCTTGTTGTGGGCAGGGAATGTGTCTCTTTGTTGTTATATTGTTATATTGTACTCTCCCAAGTGCTTAGTACAGTGCTTTGTACACAGTAAGCACTCAATAAATACGATTGAATGAGTGAATGAACTAGGCACAATGTTCCTTCCAATAAGGTAAACATATTCCCCATTTCCCTGTCCCTTTTCTACCTCTGTCACCTGGCTTCTCTGCCCTCCGCATCCCCCCCCACCATGCACACCCACACCCAAAACTCTTCCCTCTCCCCTCATTCTGTGCTCTCCATGAGTTTTCACCACTCCCCAAGGAGAGTTTTCTATGTAACTTTTTTTTAAAAAATGGGCTGGTCCCTTCCCCAAGTTGCAGACTCTTCCTCCAGGACTGCAAAATCAGAGCATGGGGTATGAGGGAGGTGGAAGCAGTCCCCTTCCTGACCTCATTCTCCACTGCCGCCTGCCCTCCTCACATCCTGCTCCAGTTCACTCCATCCCTGGTTTTTTCTGTTCCCAGAGGTTGGAGCCACCAGCTGGGGAAAGGGGCTGATGGAGATGACAGTGGTGGGGCGGCTTATCTTGTCTTATGCTGTCGAGTAGTCTCCAACCCATAGCGACGCCATGGACACATCTGTCCTAGAACACCCCACCTCCATCTACAATTGTTCTGGTAGTGGATCCATAGTTTTCTATGCACATATGTGTTGTGGATCTGGGATAAGTATCAAAGTGCTTAAGGGATACACATCTAAGTGCATAATCTATGCAGAGGGAAGGGAAAGGAGGGCTTAGTCAGGGAAGGTCTCTTGGAGGAGATGTGATTTTAGGAGGGTTTTGGAAGTAGCGCCATAGGCTTTAAAGCGCTCAATCACCTTGCCCCCTCCTACCTTGCCTCCCTGATTTCCTACTACAACCCAGCTCACACACTTTGCTCCTCTAATACCAACCCGTGCAGGTTGTACCTAGATTTCACCTATCTCACCAATGAGCTTTTGCCCACATCCTGCCTCTGGTTTTAGAACGCCCTCCCTCTTCATATATGACAGACAATCACTCTCCCCACCTTTAAAGCCTCATTAAAAGTACACCTCCTCCAAGAGGCCTTCCCCAACTAAGCTCTCCATTTCCTCTTCTCCCACTTCCTTCTATGTCACCTTTCTACTGAGATTTGCACCCTTTATTCACCACTCCCTTAGCCCCGTAGCACTTGCCCCAAACAGCAGCGAGCCAGTTCTGTCTGATCCAGCCCTCTTCCCTTTGGCTGGACTCTGTCAGCTTTTGTTGCCACTTCAGCCCAGGAGCATTTCCAGTTGTAGTAAAGAACAGCAATCAATGAATGAATGAATGGTATGTATTGAGTGCTTAACTTTGTGGAGAGCACTGTACTAAGTGCTTGGGAAAGTACAACAAAGTAGACAAAATCCCTGCCCTCAAAGAGTTTCCAGTCTCTGCACCTCCAGAGGCAGCACGAGAACTGAGATGGGAGACTAAGCATATTGTGGCTGCCGTTAATAAATGAGAAACCAGGGAAGGAGAAGCGGCCAAATGGGCGTCTCTCATTTCCCTCAGAAGGCAACACAGAATCAGGGTGGGAGAGATGTGATCTTCAGCCCAAGTACCATAATAATAATAATAATAACTATTATTATTATTATTATTATTCTGTCCCACCCCATCTGCTTTCCGAGCCCCCGCCAGCAAGGAGAACACGGAGGGCACAAGTCACTGACTGGGGAGTGGCAGAGCGGAAGTGGCAAGAGGGGAGAAAGAGCTGGGGAGGGAACTGCCTTACCTGTCTCGATTGGATGTGATGCCAAACGAGACTTACAGATCCTGGGTTTAGGCGACAATCAGTGTATGACGGATCTCCGGAATTTAAGTACAGTAGCCATCAGTCAGCCGGTCATTTGTATTTATTGATGATGATGATGGCGGTGGTATTTAAGAGCTTACTTTGTGTCAAGCACTGTTCTAAGCACTGGGGTAGATACAAGCTAATCAGGTTGGACACATTCCCTGTCCCACATGGGGCTCACAGTCTTAATCCTCATTTTATAAATGAGGTAACTGAGGCCCAGAGAAGTGAAGCGGCTTGCCCAAAATCACACAGCAGACAAGAGGCAGAGGATTACAATCCAAGTCCTTCTGACTCCCAAGCCCATGCTCTATCCACTAGCCCATGCTGCTCCTGTTTATTGAGCATTTACCATGTTCAGAGCACCGTACTGAGCACTTGGGAGAATGTGATATAACAATAGAACGGACACCTTCCCTGCCCACAATGACCTTACAGTCTAGAGGTCGTCAGAACCAGAGAACGTAAAAAGGCTTTCGCGGGCAATGGGAGGCAGAAGCAGTGTGGCTCAATGGAAAGAGCCCGGGCTTTGGAGTCAGAGGTCATGGGTTCAAATCCCGGCTCTGCCAATTGTCAGCTGTGTGACTTTGGGCAAGTCACTTAGCTTCTCTGGGCCTCAGTTACCTCATCTGTAAAATGGGGATTAAGACTGTGAGCCCCCGTGGGACAACCTGATCACCTTGTAATCTCCCCAGTGCTTAGAACAGTGCTTTGCACACAGTAAGCACTTAATAAAATGCCGTCATTATTATCATTATTGAATTAGGTATGGTGTGTGTATGTGACACCAAGTAAAAGATGCCTTGCTGTCGTGGAACCATAAGAAGTCAGGAAGCAGAACTGGGACTGCCACGATAACCTTCAGGCCTTGGACATGGGCAGAAGCTTGACTCCCTTCTGAGGGATTATTGCTTCCAGCTTTCTAGCCACAGACTTTCCCCAGTGAAGGGGATTTCACATGCTCATGGCAGCATACTATTAATACTTCAAAGACCAAAGATATTTTCAAGGCTTGCGTATTGAAAACTTTTCCTTTAAAAAAAGATTTATGAGATTAGTCACAACTAAAAACAACCATAATTTTAATTGGTCAGGCTGAAACGAGAAAAAAAAGCAAAAAAGCTGTACAGGGCCATTTGGCAAGTCATATGGATTCAATGACAGATGAGTTCTTGATCCAGAGTCATCTCAGCAAATACTCTGAAACATGTGGGGCAGTGTTTGAAATATGCATCAGATTCAGTTGTTTATTTTCTTTTTTGAATTCGACATTCTATGTGGAAAATGAAATCACTATTCCAAGTGGAAAAAAAAGGTTTGGCCCCAACTTTAGGCCACCATTCCTTTTTCAACATCTAGATTCAGTCACGCAGTCCCGGAGACCAGCACCTGACGTTAACCCCGGAATGATCAAGGTGTCGACTTGAAGCAAGTGCAGTGTTGGCTGGTACCTTCGGGGACTCTTAGGAACTAGCTATCAAGACACCGGTTCAAAGGCTCTTATCTTTAAATGAATAGGTCCTCCGAGGGAGATGGGACTTCCTTTGGCAAGAGCCTTGAAATATCCTGATACTTTCCTAGTTCCAAAGCAGAAAATCGGCCAGCAAATACTTCAAAGATATTTTTGTCAAGGTCATGGCATGGAAAAAAAAAAGAGGAGGAAAAAAGGAACAATTCTAAACAACATCTCTCATTTCTCTTCCTTGGAATAAAGGAAAAAGCCCTTGCATTGGGATCCCTTGAGAACCCATCACTATAGTAACCGGAACACAGCAGTGAAGGCCTGCAGCCAGGCTTGCTGTGAACAGCTTGCTAAGTCACGCAAGTGGGGCACTACATTTCCAGGGTCAATCAGCGCTTGGATTATCTGGGATTGTTTCCCTTCACAGTGTGCTTTTCGTTTTCTGTTTTACATGCTGGGTGTGGCAGTCAGGTGATTGGAATTATTAGCTGTTTATGGATTCCATAAAAAGTGCGCTCATCCCAGTCTCTTCCATAAGACGTTTAACTCTCAAGGGAGGTAGGAGCATTCCAATCCCAAACTCAAGCGGTGATCTAGTCCAACCCGCTGTCTTCATCCAGGACTACGTCTTAACCATTCCACATAGGTGACAATCTCAGCTACCGTTAAATGATTTTCAGGGAAGAAGGTTCTGTAGCTTTCCTCAGCAACTTATGCCAACATTAAACATTTCTCACCAACACAACATTTTCCCTTATTTTCAGCCTGTAGTCCTGCAGTTTGGCTCTTTTATTCTGTTGGCTTCACTGGACATCACAAAAGAAATCTGCTTCCCCTCCCCAAACCCCCATTCTTTTCTTCTCCATCCTAAAGAAAAAATGCACTCTACTAACACTTGGGAGAGTACAATAGGATAGAGTTGGTAGGCACGATCCCTGCCCACATGGAGCTTTGCAGTCTACAGTTCTGACATCATTTAATCCATTAGTTTATCCAAACTCTTCTTCAACCTATATTTTTGGCCACCATAATTTTTTTTTACTACCCACTACGCAAAAAAATGTTAAAGTTAGAGACCTATAGGGGTACCCCTACCTGCCTCACATCTGCGGACCACCCATACCCAACTGCCCCAGATCATAGACCATGGGCCTGGGAGTAAGAAGGACCTGGGTTCTAATCCAAGCTCCACCACTTGTCTGCTGTGTGACTTTGGGTAAGTCACTTAACTTCTCTGTATCTAAGCTCCTCATCCGTAAAATGGGGATTATGGGTGTGAGACATGTGAAACAACCTGATCACCTTGTAACCTCCCCAGCACTTAGAACAGTGCTTTGCACAAAGTAAGCACTTAATAAGTGCCATTAGTATTATTGTTATTATTATTATGTGAGACTGCACCTGTGTCCAACCTGATCAACTTGTATTTACTCCAGCTCTTAGAACAGTGCTCGACACATAATAAGTGCTTAACAAGTGTCATAATTATTACCCAACCCAAACAGCTCCAGATCCACAAAAGAAAAATCTATTTACCCAGATTGCTCAGTGTTATTGATTTAGAACTTCACTAACTTGACCCTCTTTGGATATAATTGAAGAATCTTTTGTATTGGTTTTAGCATCCCTTACAAGGTGCTCTTCAAACTCCTGTTTGGACCATCTTGTCTCTCATGTGCCTTGCTTTTCTGTCCTCCTCGATCTAGTTTCCATTTGTTAAACGATGGATTTTCCCCCTCTGATGGCCTCTTGTACCTGTCTGTTAGCCATACAGGGTTTCAGTTTGGTCACACACATTTTACCTGGGGCCAAACATGGTGATAACGATGATGGTATTTGTTAAGCGCTGACTATGTGCCAGGCGCTGTACTAAGTCCTGGAGGCCACCCCTTGCTTACTGCAGTCCACCTTTTTTTAATTTCCCTTTCTAAGGTTAAGTATTTGTTGCATTCGCTTTTTAGCAGCTCCTTATCCACTCCTCTCTTTTCCATCTCCCTCTCCTCCTCCACCTTCTTTGAGAAGGGTAAATGTTATTGTAAAAAGGCTCACCCACCCACCCCACTTCAAAGCCTTATTGAAGGCATATCTCCTCCAAGAGGCCTTCCCAGACTAAGCCCCACTTTTCCTCATCTTCCACTCCCTTCTGTGTCACCCTGACTCCCTTTGCTCTTCCCAGCCCCAAAGCACTTATGTACATAACTGTAATTTTATTTTCTTGTATTGATGTTTGTCTCCCCCACTCTAGACTGTAAGCTCGTTGTGGGCAGGGAATATCACTGTTTATTGTTGTATTGTACTTTCCCGAGCACTTAGTAGAGTGCTCTTCACACAGTAAGCACTCAATAAATATGATTGAACGAACGAACGAATGAACCAGGGCTTGTCCACTACTCAGAATTAAATCCAGTACATTGTTTTCCCTCATTCATTACAGAAAACTATCCAAAAACCATTTTCTACTCCTCTTCCTGATAAATTATTCGATGAATCCATGTGGGGATAATTAAAGTCTCCCAATTATTACTACTTGACCTAATTTTGCAGCTTCCTCAATCTTACCTAACATTTCCCGATAATTTTCCTGGTCAAGTTTTTAATTAAACAGTCTTATTCTGAGTGTGACCGATGGTGCAGGTAAGTGGTATTAGTGGCATTGTTCTAGAAGATGAAAGTGTCTGTCTCACGGCCATTAAGAAAGGTGGACATTCTGACTGTTCTAAATGCCTTTAATTTGTCCTGAATCTTGATGCCATGCCATATTTAATATTAAGTCAGCAAGACAGGATCACACACCAATAGGTCCCAGAATGCAGGAGCTATTGAAGTAATTGAATTGAATTGAAGCAACTACCATTGAAGGAATGCTCATCACTTCACACTTTCACTGGGCAGGAAATGTGAGGAGAATGGATGACAGAAGGATGCCCAAACACTGCTCAATAGGGAGCTAAAGTGGGATAATTGCAAGCAGAGTGTACAGAAAGAGGAAATGAAGCAAAACCTCAAATGATGTAGCAAAACAGTGGAGCCCTGAGAGGTAGCCACTGAAGACATAGCAGTCCAGGATAAGGTTCTTGGAAACAGGGTGACTGCCTTAGTTCAGAGGTGTCTGGAAGATCAAGTGACTCTCATGTGCCTTGCTTTTCCTTGCCTTGGCTTTCTCATCTGTAAAATGGGGATAAAATAGATTATGAGCCTTGTGTGGAATAGGGGCGCATCTGATTAGACATGCGCAGTGGCAAAGATGATGCTTTGACACAGAGAGAAGCTCATTTGAATGTTGTGTCAGGATTAGAACCCAGACCCTTCTGACTTCCAGGCCCGAGCTCTACATGGATGGAAATTAGACATGGTCCCTGACCCTCATGGGGCTGACAATCAAGAATATAAGCAGAGAGAGGGAACTGACATCAGAAACTTAGGAAAATGAAACTGTTAGCCATGGCCTGACACACTGCTCCCTATCTGAGCAGTTATTTCACAGCAAGCAACACCTGTTATGTGAATGAAACAGTTTATTGGGTGGGTCTCCGCAGAGCCTTGTTCCCTGGTGGGGTACAGCTTTCTGCCGACCACCCCCCCGAAACCAAGAGACCCATATGCCCAGTGCCCAGACTCCAGTGGCAAAAAGTGGGACCAGTCCTCTAGACTGTAAGCTCCTTGTGGGCAGGGAACACGCATAATAACTCAGTTTTATTGTACTCTGCCAAGTGCTTAGTACAGTGGTCTGCACACAATAAGCGTTCAATAAATATCATTGATTGATAAGTACGATTGATTGATCAGGAGGCCAGAGCCTCTGCGGGCAAGAAAACCCTTGCCCCATACTTAGTCTCACGTTTTATCACCTGTGGTTTGTGTTTGTGTGAGTACCGCCAAGCGTTGACTGGTGTTGGTCACTTCTTGCTCTGCACACATCAGCCCCTGAGCCAGAGTAGTATGCCCTGGCATGTTATAATCACTTGGCACAACCATTTGAATGAGCTTCTCTCTGTGTCAGAGCATCATCTTTGCCTCTTTGCATGTCTAATCAGATGTGCCCCTATTCCACATAAGGCTCATAACCTGCAGCGTGGCTCAGTGGAAAGAGCCCGGGCTTTGGAGTCAGAGGTCATGAGTTCAAATCCCAACTCCGCCACTTGTCAGCTGTGTGATTTTGGGCAAGTCACTTGACTTCTCTGGGCCTCAGTTCCCTCATCTGTAAAATGGGGATGAAGACTGTGAGCCCCCTGTGGGACAACCTGATCACCTTGTAACCTTCCCAGCGCTTAAAACAGTGCTTTGCACATAGTAAGCACTTAACAAATACCATTATTATTATTATTTTACAGATGAGAAAGCCGAGGCTCAGAGACGTTAACTTATTTGCCCAAGATCACACAGTAGGCCAGTGGCAGAGCTGGAACTCAAACTGATGCATACTGGCTTTTGGTTGTTGTATTTGTTAGGTGGTAATAATAATAACTATGGTATTTAAGTGCTTACTACGTGCCAGGCACCTTGCTAAGCGCTGGGGTGGATAAAAGCAAATCAGGTTGGACGCAGTCTCTGTCCCACGTGAGACTCACACTCTTAATCCCCATTTTACAGATGAGGTAACTGAGGCACAGAGAAGTTAAGCGACTTGCCCAAGGCCGCACAGCAGGCAAGTGGCAGAGCTGGGATTAGAACCCGTGACCTTCTGGCTCCCAGGCCCGTGCTCTATCCATGCTGCTTCCAGAGGGGAAGACTATGTGTGCATCAGTCTGCTGCCTCTGCCAGCTGAGAGAGAGAGAGAGAGAGAGAGAGAGAGAGAGTGTTTGCATGTTTGTGTGTCTCCTCCCTTTTCTTTTTTTTTTCCTCCCCTACTGGTCTTCTACCTGGAAATCCACCCCCTGTCCTGCTGTGCACTTGAGAAAACGTGTTCACCATGTGCTAACAGCCAGGCAGAGTCACCAAAGGAGACTCCACTGTGAGCCCCATATGGGACATGAGACCAAGGGTGTGAGCAGCCCAAACACAGAACACAACCAGGTTTCCTTTTTGTCACATTTCCTCCTCATTGGTAAGCCAAACTCATTATTTATCCATTTTCATGATGAATAATCCATGACTAAAATTTCGGGAACTAAGTTTCCATAGCCTTGACTAATTTCACAATCCACCCAAGAAAATGAGTAGAAATCTTCTAATGGTTTTGAAACAAACTGCAAAGAAAAAAAAGGGTTAAAAGTGGAAATGCAAATGATGGCAATTTTAAACAGGTGACACAATAGTATTTTCTGGTGCTTAAAATAATCATTTTTATCCTTTTTTTCAGTCTCTAAATGGTTTTGCTCTGGTGGTGAGTGCAGAAGGAATGATATTTTATGCATCATCAACTATTGTGGACTATCTGGGCTTTCATCAGGTAAATGAAGCAAAATAAAATCTCGAGGACTCTTCACTGTCATTTACTTTTGTTTACTTTTGTATTAAATGTTTACCACTGTCAATAGTTTAAGAAAGAGAAAACCTCAAATTTTCCAAGTGCCTTTCCACTTACCTTCCATAACAGGGCTCGTGGTCAGTTTTAGTTTGAGGTATTAGGTCTTAATGACTTTTCCCATTTTCTCAGAATTTGGTTGAAAATCCTATCTCCTGTGTACGCATTCCTAGATATTTTTGAATTTCTGATTCCTCTCACCTCCAGGCAGCACTGGTCTGTGGGTGGGTGGACATGGTCCCCCCAGCTGGGGCAGGAGACTGTGTCAACTCCAAGGACCCATGCTCTCCGGAACCCAGGGGGAAAAAAGGACAAGTGGTCAGTCAGTAATATTTATGAAGCACCTACTAAATGCAGAGCACTATATTGTGGAATTGGGAGCGTGCACCAGAAGCTGAACACATGGTGCCTGCCTTCAAGGAATTTCAAATCTAAAAAGGGAGATGAGATGGACATAAATCCCCCTCGTCCCCCTCTCCATCCCCCCCATCTTACCTCCTTCCCTTCCCTACAGCACCTGTATATATGTATATATGTTTGTACATATTTATTACTCTATTTATTTATTTATTTTACTTGTACATATCTATTCTATTTATTTTATTTTGTTAGTATGTTTGGTTTTGTTCTCTGTCTCCCCCTTTTAGACTGTGAGCCCACTGTTGGGTAGGGACTGTCTCTATATGTTGCCAATTTGTACTTCCCAAGCACTTAGTACAGTGCTCTGCACATAGTAAGCGCTCAATAAATATGATTGATGATGATGATAAATGACAGCCTTAAACAAAGAGCGGAGCCAGAGGAATGATGGCAAGGTAACAGAAGTATGGGGGTGTCACGATGAAAAAGCTGAATGAATAATGGAATATACAGTTCAAGGAAGGGCAGACAGGTGGCTGATAAGAGACTATCTCCTCTTAAAAATTGGTAAGTTTAGGGGAGGCTCCAGTCCTGCCAGCTATCATCCGGTGGAGAAATCACCACTTTGGCCCACCTGTGGGGCAAAGGCCGTAGGCAGCTATGGCACCTGTGCCCAAGAAAGGCTTTCTCATGCCCCGGAGCTAACTCCCGCCCCGTCCAGAGGAGGACAGGATGGGACAGACGGGTATGGCCAATCCCAGGGAGTTGGGTAGGGTGCAGGGTGGGCAGTTGCTGCTGTGCTGCTCTACACAACTCAGGACTTGGAGAGAGTGTGGGCCCCTCCCAAAGCACCCTTACTATCAGGATAGGGTGCTCAGGGACCAAGGGAGAGCTAGTCTCACTGAAAGGAGAGATGGACAGAGAGGGAAAGACAGAGAGAAGGAAGAGGGGGAGAGAGAAGGAGAGAGAAAGAAGTTGGTAGAGGCATCAGGAAAATGAAGCAAAGTAGAGAAGAGGCAGGGATTCCCCCAAATCATGTCCCCACCTACTGGCTCCTTTATGCACTTGAGTCTTCCCTGCTCTAAGCACTTAGGAACTCACTCTGTCCCAACCCCTTCCATCAAAGCTCTGATAAACATGTCTTTAAACTCAGTGCCTTCCCCTATCGGTAATTTATTTTAGTGTCTGGGTCCCTGGCTGGACTGGAAGCTCCCTGAGGGCAGGGATTGTGCCTCCTTACTCTATTCTCCTAAGTGTTCAGTACAGTGTTCTGCCTGCGTAATTTATATTGATGTCTGCTTATTTGAATTGATGTCTGTCTCCCTGCCCCTAGACTGTGAGCTCGTTGTGGGCAGGGATTGCTTCTCTTCATTGCTGTATTGTACTTTCCCAAGCACTCAGTAAATAGGATTGAATGAATGAAGGAAGGAAGCATTCAAGAAATTCTATTGCTTGAATGAAACTGGGAAATCTTCCTTATGGTATTCGTTAAGTGCTCTCCAGTTATGCTTAACAAATTTGGCAGCTTCCTGTGTGTTCCTTCCTGGAGAGCATGTATAAATTGGTCAGGCTCCAGGTTGGCCTCAGGTGCCTCGCCCCACCCACCCTGGCCACTAAGAGAAGCAGCGTGGCTCAGTGGAAAGAGTATGGGCTTTGGAGTCAGAGGTCATGGGTTCAAATCCCGGCTCCGCCACTTGTCAGCTGTGTGACTTTGGGCAAGTCACTTAACTTCTCTGTGCCTCAGTTCCCTCATCTGTAAAATGGGGATTAAGACTGTGAGCCCCCCATGGAATAACCTGATCACTTGTAACTTAACCAGCACTTAGAACAGTGCTTTGCACATAGCGCTTAATAAATGCCATTATTATTTCAGCCACCAGTTCTTCAGGTCTGGGGTCACAGCCAGGTGCTAAGAGACTGCCTGACAAGGCAAAGTGCCTGCTCAGAGCACAATCAAGCCTCCAAATTGGAGCCTAGCAAAATGCAGACATGCTGTTCTCTGTGCTGGATATGCCCCAGACACACCATGCCATCACCTCCAGCAAGTCCTTGTCTCCAAACCACACACGTGTGTGTGCTCCAGAGCTCTATTCACACAAACTCCCCACGCTTCACACAAACTCCCCACGCTTTCCTGCCTTCTCTTCCCAGGGCCCGTTCCAGCCAGGGATGAGGAGGAGGGAGAGGCTGTGACAGACCAGGCTAAGCCAGTCACACTAGTAAATATTTTCAGAAATTTCAAGGCCTGGCAACCTGCTTGCTCTTCAGGAGACCCCTCCTGGAGAAAAAGCTATTTTACATAAATTGGAAATCTTTAATCTGATATCATCAACTGGAGCACAACCAGAGGCAGGGAGGAATTGAGCAAGGAACAGGAAGTCTGAAAAGTTAATAAAGACTGAATTCCAGGCAAAAGGCAAGATATGGGAAAGGGCTTGGTGACATTCTCCCACCCAAAGTGCAATTCTCCCTCCCAGACTGCATTCATTCATTCATTCAATCGTATTTATTGAGTGCTTACTGTGTGCAGAGCACCGTACTAAGCGCTTGGGAAGTACCTAAGTGTTTGGAAAGTACAAGCGCAGTGCAGTAGGCTTCTCTGGAGGAGCCCCAGGCAGAACTGCCTCTGACTACACAGGGGCTATACCAGTTTAAAAATGACTAAAGAGTGACACAGGGCCTGAGGATATGGGTTGGGTACCTGATACCAAATTCCTGAGAGTGATTTTTTTTTTTTTTTAAAAAAGAAGCAGTGTGACCTAGTGGAAAGAGCAAGAGCCTGGGAGTCAGAGGACCTGGGTTATAATCCCAGCCCTCCCATTTGCCTGCGGCATGACCTTGGCCAAGTCACTTGACTTCACTGTCCCTCAGTTTCTTCATCTGTAAAATGAGGATTTAATACCTACTCTCCCTCCAACTTAGACTGTGAGTCCCATGTAGGACACACACTGTCTCCAATCTGCACATATTGTATCTATCCCAACACCTAGAACAGCACATAGTAAGTGCTTAACAAATGTTATTATTAATATTATTATTATTATTATTATTGTTTAACTTAACTGTGGGGAACAGCAGGGCCAAGTAAACAAGGAACCGAGAGGAGAGCTGTGGCCAAAAGGCTGGTCTCTGTTATCACAGCCTTGTACAGGCAAGAGTTACTTGTTATCGGCCCTACGGCCTTGCATAGACGGGTGTTATTTGTTACTGGTTTTGAAGGTTATAGAATTGCTGTGTTAGTTATAAATACAGGAACATGGAAAAATACAGAATGTGACTGAAAGATATAAAAGTCTTGCTGCTTAACCCAATAAACGATTTCGTGCTTACCCTAGCCGGAATCCGTGCCTTCATACACCACACTTAACCATGTCCAGTGTTATTTAGCATAGCATAAGGTATTTAAAGGAACAACCTGCCTCCCCCATTACATTGAAAACTCCTCAGGAAAGGCATCACATTTTTCTTTATATTTCCCAAGCTCCTAATACAGTGCTCTCCAGTAGTAGGTGCTCAGAACAGTGCTCTGCACACAGAATGTGCTCAGTCATCCTAGGGATGATTATTCCAATACTGGTAGTAAGTCGCCTCTATCTTCTTTCTTCTCGTCTTTCACCAGTGTCTTATCAACCCGTTCTGTGTCCCCTCTGCACACCATCCATCCATCAGCACTCTAGAATGGAACTCATGGTACCCTAAGGACCCTAAAATGGCACTAATTGTTTATTTCATTAGAATGCATTTAGCTCCTGGAATGCAAAAATGCTCCCATATTGAATGTGGTTACTGGAATATTTAGTTCTTCCTGACAATAGAAATGTAACTATACAGGAAATTGGGCCTTTTCTCATATCCACCCCAATCTTTGCTCCAGTTTTGGTGTGTACCCCCGCTATTCTTAAAATTGTTTTGGTTCGCCGACTACTCCCATCCCGCCCCACCCTGCTTTCCCAGGTTCTGCTCCCCAATTGGGTTAGATCCCTGCATAGTGGATAGAGTATGGATCTGGGAGTCAGAAGGTCATGGGTTCTAATCCCGGCCCTGCACTTGTCTGCTGTGTGACCTTGGGCAAGTCACTTCATTTCTTGGTGCCTCCGTTACCTCATCTGTAAAATGGGGATTGAGATTGTGAGCCCCACATGGGACAGGGACTGTGTCCAACCTGAGTTGCTTGTATCTACCTCAGAGGTTAATACAGTGTCTGGTGCATAGTAAGCGCTTAACAAATACCATTATTATTATTGCTGTTGTTATTATTATTATTATTATTATCATCATCCCTGGGCAGCAGGGTAGTGGGGAAGGGTGCACCAACTGTTGCAAGAGAGAGAAAGAGAGTGTGTGTGTGTGTGTGTGTGTGTCTGCCTGAAACTTGCTTACTATTGCTTACTGTGCACACATATGTATAGGTGTGTATGGGTGCATATGTATTGGCCCTTCAAAGACCTATTGAAGGTACATCTCCTCCAAGAGCCCTCCTTTCCTCTTCTCCCAATCCCTTCTGCATCACCCTGACTTGCTTCCTTTATTCATCCCCCTTCCCAGCCCCACAGCACTTCTGTACATATCTGTAATTTATTCATTTAATATTAATATCTATCTCCCCATCTAGATTGTAAGCTCGTTGTGGACAGGGAATATGTCTGCTTATTGTTATATCATACTCTCCCAAGTGCTTAGTACAGTGTTCTGCACACAGTAAGCACTCAATAAATAAGACTGAATGAAAATGGTCCTTAATATGTGTGTGATTGGGCCTATGTATGGGTGTATCTTTATGTGCCTTTGCATGTGGGTGTATGCTCCTGTTTGTGTATTTGGATGGATGTGTACCTATTTTTGTATGTCTCTTCATTTGTTAATGTGCATCCGGGCGTGAGGAGGGATGTGTGTCACTTTGGCTATGTTTGCATAAGTGTGTTTGTGTCTCAGAGAGAATAGGGTGTGGAAGATTATGAAGAGAGATGAGTAGGGTAGAATCCAGTGAAGATGAAGATGGCTGGGCTTTCCCCAGATGCTTGGGAAAAAGTAAGACTTGTCCATGTTATTATTCATAAAAAATAACAATATTGTGACCTTGGGCAAGTCACTTCCCTTCTCTGTGCCTCAATTGCCTCATCTGGAAAATAGGGATTAAGGTTGTGAGCCCCATGTGGGATAGGGACTGTGTCAAACCTCATTATCTTGTACCTACCCCAGTGTTTAGAACAGTGCCTATTAAATGCTTAACAAATAGCCTTAAAGAAAAGTGGAAAGGAGGTCAGTGACATTATCAGATCCCCCTTCCGACAGCCCCTGGGATACTCAATAAGCCCTGTTGGGTCTGGTTTAGGCGGGGTCCAGATGGCAGCTTTAACAAACAGAAAGGACTGCTTTCCTGGGAAGGAACACGTGGCTTTGTGCCAGCCCCCCCTGAACAGGGAGCAAGGAAACTCTCCAAGCCCAGGGTAGCCTCCAAGCCAGGTACCCACCTGCCCCACAACCAGGCCAATGCCTGCCTGCCTTCCTGCCTCAGATTTTCCAGGATTGGGCTTTTTGACAAATTGGCTTCTCAGACCAAGGGTTTGGCAGGGGACAGGATGTATTACCAAGCAATCTGACCATTTCAGATGGATGATATTTGTTTTATCTCTCCATTAAACTCCAAACCTAATGGCTTTTTTTGTGAAGGTTTTAGATCCTTGGATTTTTATAGCTAGTGACAAATGAGATAAATCAAGGGATTTTCTTTAATGAATAGCTAAAATATTACCACATCATCACAACTGTTTATTCAACTCACGACTACATACCCTGCACTGTTTTTGGTCCCTGGAAGTTACAATGAAGGAATTGAGGCTCACCCTGGCTCTCAGGGAGTTTGCAAATTCAAATCGGGGCAGGGGAGTGCACTCAGTGAGTCACAGTTCGATGACCAAAATTAAATTGCGAGAACAACAATATCAAATATTCCTTGTGACAATTATTTCAGACGGACGTAATGCACCAGAACATATATGATTACATCCACGTGGATGACCGTCAGGATTTCTGCAGACAGCTTCATTGGGCCATGAATCCCCCACAGCTGGCATTTGGGCAGCCACTTCCGACAGAAACAGGTGAGTGTGATGAGAGATGTGATCTGTTCTGCTGTAACCTGGGTTTTCATTATACGTTTTCGATATAACACAATGGGTGTATTAAGGAATCCTCTTCTCACTACATAAATCTGTTCTAGGTATCTCACACCCTACGGTTGGCACAGTTAGGCTTAGTGTAGGAAGAAATGGTTGTGTACATGTGCGTGGTTTTGATGAAGTTGTGATGCTATGACACTTCTTACTGTACTGTGAGGTCCTTTTTGTTATTGCAGCTTTACAAGATTTAATAGAGTAAAATTACCCTGAAGACTAGATGTAAAACATTGTTAAGCTGGACAAAAAAAAGGGAGAAATCTGTGTAGCAAATAAGACTTGTCCCATGCTATGCAAATCTTATGTTATTATTATATATGATTATTCATATGTTCAAACCTACATTCTAGTTCCTTGATTCCTATTGAATCAATGGTTATTCGATGACAATCTCCCCCAAACACGAGATTCTTCAAGGATGCAACCACCGCGTTAGAGCAGAAATGGCTGTGTCGTAACATAGCCCACGGGTCATAGCCCTTCTCTGCTTCTAAATCCAGACGTGCTGGTGCCCCAACCAATGTTGCTGAAAATTGCACCATGATAATAATAATAATAATAATAGCATTTATTATGTGCTTACTATGTGCAAAGCACTGTTCTAAGCACTGCGGAGGTAACAAGGTGATCAGGTTGTCCCACGGGGGAATCACAGTCTTCATCCCCATTTTACAGATGAGGGAACTGAGGCACAGAGAAGTTAAGTGACTTGCCCAAAGTCACACAGCTGACAATTGGCGGAGCTGGGATTTGAACCCATGACTTCTGACTCCAAAGCCCATGCTCTTTCCATTGAGCCACGCTGCTTCTCACCATAGCCACCCCCATGCACCTCTCCCAGCAGCAATCTCCGGCCAGGCCGGTGGGAGGTGGGGAGGAGAGTCGAGTGGGACAGTGGAGTACACCTTTGGGGTTCAGCGGGGGCATCTCTTCTATCTGACCTGTTCTCCTTTCTACCTAGACTGTGAGCCCCATGTGGGACAGGGACTATGTCCAATTTGATTATCTCGAATCTATCCCAGTGCTTAATAGAATTCTTGGCATATAATATAATCATTATTCTCTGAGCCAGTGTGAAATCCCTTCTTGAGAGCAAAAGCCCCAGACGCTCTCCGCTGGATGATCAAGATGGGGCTTTTGTTCAAGTTGCCTTGCGGATAGATCTGCTCTGGCCTGCTAGTAACCGAACAGTTGAAACCCGGGAAAAATATCACAGATATGGACCCCAACCCTCAGCCTCCCAAGATCCCCAGCCCCAGAATCTCTGATCTCCCCCAGCCCCTCTCAACCTTCCCCAACTATCCAGCTAAACCATGTGTAGCTGGGTGGCTCTGGATAGCCATACCTGCCTCTGAGTTTCTGTCTGTGTGAGCCTGAGTCTCTGTGATGGGGATCTCTGTAGATCTGGGGTTTCCGGAACATCATTCGTTGGCATCTTGGGGGAGTCGTTCATTGCCATGCCACCAGAAAGACATGGCCACGTCTTAGGTGGACTGCTAGCAGAGAGATGCCACTTCCATTTTTCCTGCATCCTTGGTAGCTCCAGTTGGGACAAACCACTTTTGTCCTTTCCCCCAGAGCTGAACTAAAGAGTTGTCGTGCATGTAGGTGGATCTGCCCTAGCCCCTGGCTGCATTTGAAGCAGCAGTTGGTTACGTCTGCAGCTCTAGCCCTGACTAGCTGGAGGAGTTCCACTTCTTATTCTTTTTGTACCCTTTTTTAGTTCTTTAAAGCGTATTTCTCCCAAAAAGGGCTCAGGCCTCTAGAGGCAATTCTGGATCCATTCTTCCAATAGTGCCCTGGATTCTCCTGTTCCTGTCTCATCTGGTTCGTGATCTTATCTCCGAAGCATCATCCCGTTCCCTCTCCCTTCCCCTCATCTGCACCTCACCCCTTCATGCTGTCCCTTTCTTCTGTCTTCATCTCTGCCCAGTTTCCTATGCTGTTTCCCAACCAGGACTCCATCATGTCTCTCTACCCAGCTCTTTTTGGAGCATCTTGGAGCTGTCTCCTGGAGACAGCTAGTGATGGAATTACACAGCTGGGTATTCATCGACTATTGGAAACTGCCCTGTGTCTCTGGTGGAAATCCCATTCTCTCCCAGGAACTAACAGCATGGCCTTTGATGAGTCACTTAGACTCTCTGGGTCTCAATACAGTGGGGATTGAGGGTCCTTACACCTCCTTTAATTTCCAGGAGCTGTGGGGGGACATTTTATGTACTACCTAGAAAAGAACCCTGAGTGGGGAGGGACAGTCACTTAAACATGACCAATTTCACCGTAGGGACAAATTTAGCCGTGGCAACATCAACCAGCCACCTCTAGCTTATGAACTAGAGGGTGGTATCCCAAGCCAATCTGCCAGACAGAAAGCTGGCCTCTTTCCAATCTCTATGACCTCTTTGGGTCCTAGGCAATTTCTCTTGCCGCCTGCCAATTTCTCTTTCCGGTCACCCACCCACAGACACACTGCCTGCCTCTGTTCCCTTGCTGGCAGGGCCACCTCAGGGTGCAGGATCTGGAGTGGAAGTCCCAGACACTTAAGTGATGTGTGGGCCAATGGGGGTTCCTCAGCAGAAGCCACAGAGAAAAGGCCCAGAGCAGTGGCCTGGGCAGCAGTGGCCACCAGAGACCTGCTGGCACCCCCTCCCCTTCCTTGAAGGGCTGAAAAACAAGAGTCGTTTCCAAAGCCTCTTGGTTGGGCCTTGAGCTGGGTGACCGTTCTCGCAGTTGGAGTTTCGATTCTCCACTGCTCCAGACACCAATTGTTCCACCTTGTTGTCGGCAGGAGAAGACTGTATTCTCAGTAAGCTGCTCAAGGCCCAGGAGTGTAACAGCACGCCAACGGAGTACTCGGTGTTTCTAACCCGCTGTTTCATCTGCCGGGTCCGCTGCCTCCTGGACAGCACCTCTGGCTTCCTGGTAAGTAAACTCTTGTTGGTGGGGGGAAAGCTGGGACTGGACAATCAATTCCAATGACTGACTTTTCTGGGGGTTCTGGAAATTCTATTCATAGTGGGGTCAAGGTCCATCTCCTTTTCTGCATATTGAGAGAGTATAAAAATAATAATAATAATAATGACAATATAATGATCATCCCACTGTTACCACTCTTGTTTCAGGAGGTTGAAAGTACTTTCTTTCCATTAAACATACAAGTCCAGCCTCCACCTCTGTCTTTACCTCAGTTCCAACAGGGTCTTAATCCTCTACATTTTTGTCAGGCAGCTTACAATTGAGGCTGCCCACTTTTCATTTTGAGTTATGGGGGTAGAACTCCAAGGGGGTAGAGCATTAGGGTAGGGCTTTGGGTGGGGTGGAGGGAGAGAGGTGAGGAAAGAGAGACAGACAGAGAGAAAGAGAGAGAAGAAGGAAACTGGAAAGCAGCATGGCCTAGCAGAGAGAGCACAGGCCTGGGAGTCAGAAGATCTGGGTTCTAATCCCGGCTCCACCACTTACCTGCTGTGTGACCTTGGGCAAGTCACTTAACTTCTCTGTGCCTAAGTTTCCTCATCTGTAAAAGGAAGACTCATTGCCTGTTCTCCTTCCTACTTAGTATGGGACCTCCAATGTGGGACCTGATTACCTGTGTCCGATCTGATTATCTTCTATCTACCCTAGCACTTAAGGCAGTGCTTACCGTATAGTAAGAGTTTAACAAATATTATTATTATTGCTATTATTAGGAAAGAAAAGGTGCTACCAGATGGTTCACCTCTTCTTCCATTGATCTTTTTGGGTCTCTGCTGGGCACTGGGGTGAGTTACGGGTGCAGGAGCTGGAGGAATTGCCATGTCCAGCCCTTGCAAGAACCAGGAAAGCAGGAACGTCATCATCCTCCTCTTCCATCCCCATCACTTAGTTCATCTGCTAGGCCAAGCCGGAGCCAAATCCCCTTCTCGGGGTACTGTCCAGGTGGGGCTCTGCTGGCCAGCTTTCAGTGATGCCGCCACTGCTTCCTTCTGACAACCGACATGAAGGTGAGACGGTGGCGATGGCTCACCCCCGACAGGTCCCTGGGCCAGGGGCCACATCTTTGTGTCAGTTGGCGAAGAATGGAACTCCCATTCTGAACTTTTTTTCCAGCTCTATTGGGTAGGGAAGAGTAGTCCAAAAAGCTGTAGAGGCAAAGTTAATTGAGTTGTCCAAATGACGGCAAGATTGTATGAGCCATGGTCCCTATCTCCTCTAAGATTTAGGCACCTATGCCTGTGATGCACTGGCCAAGGTGCCCAGGTCTAGCATATTTGGAAAAGGGATTTTCTGAGATTTCTGCACGCAGTGAGACTGATCGCAGGCTTTTCCATCCTTGTTCTAGGCATGAGAGGCAGCATGGCAGGGCCCAGATTCCAGGGATTCCTGGACAGTAGCTGTCGATCAGATAGATAGTCATTTTCCATATTTGAAGAAGACACTGCTGACTATGAAATTCACGTGTTTGCGTGTGTGTGTGTGTGTTTATGAAAAGGCCAATAGAGGACCCACAGTTCTAGCCATATTTTATACACCAAAAGACTGTTCCTTGTTGTGGTGTTATATCTAATACTTGCAGTGCCTGGCATTGTTTTCTCTTTTTTCTCATCTCTCATTCCTTACATGCCTTTCGATCAAAGAAAGCCACTCCCTCTTCGATGGCTGTGCAACATGCTAGGCTATCTACTGCAGTCTCCTGCTGGGATGCAGCATTGTCCGAAACTTTATTTTATCGTGTCCCTGAAACATTTCTTCTGACCTCCTTACTTTCAGTTTCCCCATTTCAGCTCTTCATACGGCAGCTATTTGGTTATACTGCTGTCATTTATTCTCCACAGGTGTCCAACCCAGCTTAACTGGGTTAAGGTGACCACAGCTAGGACACGGACTGCATTCCAAAACTTCATCGTTGGTGATCTTGTCTAGCCATTTGATATTGAGTAGGGCCCGTGATCCAGTTGTGGCACCAGTGTGTGTGTGGTCTGGGTTTCCCAACTGGAGAGAAGGTTGGCCACGCTACAGTCCTTTAGATTTTAGTTTGGTCTGGACCCAGATACTCTTTTGCCACCACACTCTGTTTGACCAGCTATAATCAGCAGGCCTCTGTTTGGCTACTGTAGCCTGACTGCTGTAGACTGGCTCTGTGTCCTATCTCCGTTGGCCAGCTCTCAGAAGATTTTTAAAAGCCAAACTTTTCTGGCCTATCAGATTGGACTGTCTCTAGTCATTCTCCACCACGGAGGGCTCATCCGTCTCTTTTCATCCCCAGATCTCTGAGAGAAATGTCAAGCTCTGAGAGCTTGAGTGTGCTCAATACTTTATTCAGGGGAGTCAGGCTGCCACTAGCCTGAAGCAGTAAGTTATATTGTGAAAGGAATCTTATTTTCGCTCCTCTCAGTAGAAACAAACTTCATGTCTTGGGATACAGAGTGTGTCTAGATAAATGCTTCCATTGTATCCTCCCTGGTTTATCCATTTTCTCCAGGAGGGGTACTAGGCCTCTTGGAAGAACCATGTGATGATCCCTCAATCAGTCGTGTTTATTGAATGCTTATTGTGTGCAGAGCACTGTACTAAGCACTTAGGGAGAGTACAGTATAACAGAGTTGGTAGACACGTTCCTTCCCCACAAGGAGCTTACAGTCTAGAGGACTAGACTGAATATGCATCCTCATGATTGGCGCTAGAGACCTGCATGGTGACTACTGTACTGTGAACACTGGTCCACGTAAACTCATTATGGCAGGGAAAGTGTCTGCTAATTCTGTTGTGCTGTGCTCTCTTAAGCACTTAGTACAGTGCTCTGCACATAGTAAGTGCTCAATAATGATTGAGTCATTGATCCCTCACCCTTACATGTCTGCTTCCCAAGCCTGACTCACATTTGTGAACCGTCACAACCCAATTTGAGACGTACAAATCCATAATGAGACTAGGAACCTTCCCCGCTGCCCCTTTTTCTTCCTCTTCTCCCTCCCGGCCCCCCAGGAGGTCAGCAGAGACCTTCATTAGAACACTTTTGGGGCAAGACCACTGTTGGAAGACAAGATGGAGCTTAGAAATGATTGGACCTGACAGTCCCTCCCCTCCCAAATCTGCATTTCTCCTGATGTGGGGCAGAACTTTGGTGGAACTGGGACTTCCTGGGAGATGTCTAACTGGAGAGACCAAATCTAACTACATCAGTTACCTGTTTACTCCCCTACAAAGATGAAATGAGTAATTGCTGACCGTTCATCACGCATGTAAGTATTTTATCCATCATTCAATCATATTTATTGAGTGCTTACTGTGTCCCAAGCATTTAGTAAGTGCTCTGCACACAGTAAGTGCTCCGTAAATATGATTGAATGAATGAATGAGAGTACATTATAACAGTATAACAGTGTTGGTAGGCACATTCCCTGCCTTCTCTGTATCAGTCAATGGTAGAATAATAAGTGCTTAGTACAGTGCTTATCAGGCAAAAACTCCTCACCCTCGGCTTCAAGGATCTCCATCACCTCGCCTCCTCCTACCTAACCTCCCTTCTCTCCTTCTACAGCCCAGCCCGCACCCTCCGCTCCTCTGCCGCTAATCTCCTCACTGTGCCTCGTTCTCGCCTGTCCCGCCATCGACCCCCGGCCAACGTCATCCCCCTGGCCTGGAATGCCCTCCCTCCGCACATCTGCCAAGCTAGCTCTCTTCCTCCCTTCAAAGCCCTACTGAGAGCTCACCTCCTCCAGGAGGCCTTCCCAGACGGATCCCCCTCCTTTCTCTCCCCCTCCTCCCCCTCCCCATCCCCGCCGCGTTACCTCCTTCCCCTCCCCACAGCACCTGTATATATGTATATATGTTTGTACGTATTTATTACTCTATCTTTTTATTTTATTTGTACATATTTATTTAAGCACTTAGTACAGTGCTCTGCACATAGTAAGCACTCAATAAATATGATTGATGATATTTATTCTATTTATTTTAATTTGTTAATATGTTTTGTTTTGTTGTCTATCTCCCCCTTCTAGACTGTGAGCCCGCTGTTGGGTAGGGACCGTTTCTATATGTTGCCAACTTGTACTTCCCAAGCGCTTAGTACAGTGCTCTGCACACAGTAAGCGCTCAATAAATACAATTGAATGAATGAATGAATACAGTGCTCTGCACACAGTAAGCACTCAATAAATATGATTGAATGAATACCATTCTAGACTAATAATGGCATATGTTAAGCACTTACCATGTGCAAGGCACTGTACTAAGCACTAGGGTGAATACAAACAAATCAGGTTGAATGCAGTCCCTCTCCCACACAAGGCTCACAGTCACAATCCCCAATTTTACAGATAAGGTAACTGAGGCACAGAGAAGTGAAGTGATTTCCCCAAGGTCACACAGCAGACAAGTGGTCAATCCACTGGGCTTTGCTGCTTCTCAGTGGTAGAAACTTAATTACCCACCCAGATCCACAACTCCCTACCAATACCTTCAAGGTGAGTCAACCTGGGGAGAGGGGAGACTTAAGACTAATTGGAATTACTTCATTGGAAATTAAATGTGTACGTTCCCTTTGTCGTCCCTTCCCACACCCACCCTAGTCATGTCCACCCTTCTGCTTTACCCTCTTGCATGAATGCTCTAGTTCACCAGTCAGAGGGAACCCCTGAGGTCAAAGAAAACTGCTTCCTCTTTTCCTTCTATCCTTTCTGGAAGGCGAATCCCTTTGGATTTGACTGACTACCAAGGACATTTTGTCAGATTGCTGGTTAACAGAAAGGAATTAAGGCTTTGGAGGGGCTCTAAGGGATGACAGAAACAGAGGAGGGAGAAAGGAATGTGAGGAACAAAGATATAAAGGGGAGAATCGAGAGGGAGAGGGGAAATGGGAGAGGAAAGAAAGAGAACACTCCTCCTCTGCTGCCTCACTACTGCCCAAGCCCCAGCCACGGCTCAGCCCAGCAAGGGCCAAATTTCCTGAGCTACTGCCAACTGGAGAGGGGGAGCAGAGGAAGCAAGCTCAGGAGCAGCCCGGGTGCTGGGCAGATCGCCTTGTGGGTTTTACAGAGCCGCTGCCTCTCAGCGACTCCTGAGTCCAGTCTCCCACATCAGCCCTGGGAAACTTGCCGAAGGGTAGGC
Organism: Tachyglossus aculeatus; assembly: GCF_015852505.1. NCBI lineage: Eukaryota > Metazoa > Chordata > Mammalia > Monotremata > Tachyglossidae > Tachyglossus > Tachyglossus aculeatus. The sequence goes on along the minus strand of NC_052100.1, from coordinate 23,302,927 downwards.
CCAAGGGACAATCACCTGATTTCCACGGTGATTTCCACCGGCTGATGAGGAACCCTCCACTAGTTGTCCTCTGATGGTGGACCTGGTTCAGTCTTGATAAGGAGGTGGAGCGGAGCTGGGTTTTATGTACCTCAGTGGGGGCTCTGCTAGCTTCACATATCTATGTAAGAAGGAGATTGTAGGGTTGCCCCCTGTTCCTCCCCCTCCTCCTTCCCTCACCCCCAATGATCTGGCCTCCTACTTCATTAACAAAATTAAATCCATCAGGTCCGACCTCCCCAAAGTCTCTTTCCCCCTTTCTCCAACCCCCCGGCTCTCAACACTCTCTGCTACTCTCCCATCCTTCCCAGCGGTATCCTCAGAGGAGCTCTCCTCCCTCCTCTCAAGTGCTACTCCGGCCACCTGTGCTTCTGACCCCATCCCCTCTCATCTCATGAAATCTCTCGCTCCATCCCTTCTCCCCTCCTTAACTTCCATCTTCAACCACTCACTCTCCACTGGTTCCTTCCCTTCTGCCTTCAAACATGCCCATGTCTCTCCCATCCTAAAAAAACCCTCTCTTGACCCCACCTCACCTTCTAGTTATCATCCCATATCCCTCCTACCATTCCTTTCCAAACTCCTTGAACAAGTTGTCTACACGCGCTGCCTAGAATTCCTCAACAACAACTCTCTCCTCGACCCCCTCCAGTCTGGCTTCCGTCCCCTTCACTCCACGGAAACTGCCCTCTCAAAGGTCACCAATGACCTCCTGCTTGCCAAATCCAGCGGCTCATACACTGCCCTAATCCTCCTCGACCTCTCAGCTGCCTTTGACACTGTGGACCACCCCCTTCTCCTCAACACGCTACCTGACCTTGGCTTCACAGACTCCGTCCTCTCCTGGTTCTCCTCTTATCTCTCCGGTCGTTCTTTCTCAGTCTCTTTTGCAGGCTCCTCCTCCCCCTCCCATCCTCTTACTGTGGGGGTTCCCCAAGGTTCAGTGCTTGGTCCCCTTCTGTTCTCAATCTACACGCATTCCCTTGGTGACCTCATTCGCTCCCAAGGCTTCAACTATCATCTCTACGCTGATGACACCCAGATCTACATCTCTGCCCCTGCTCTCTCCCCCTCTCTCCAGGCTCGCATCTCCTCCTGCCTTCAGGACATCTCCATCTGGATGTCTGCCCGCCACCTAAAGCTCAACATGTCGAAGACTGAACTCCTTGTCTTCCCTCCCAAACCTTGTCCTCTCCCTGACTTTCCCATCTCTGTTGACGGCACTACCATCCTTCCTGCCTCACAAGCCCGCAACCTTGGTGTCATCCTGGACTCAGCTCTCTCATTCACCCCTCACATCCAAGCCGTCACCAAAACCTGCCGGTCTCAGCTCCGCAACATTGCCAAGATCCGCCCTTTCCTCTCCATCCCAACCGCTACCCTGCTCATTCAAGCTCTCATCCTATCCCGTCTGGACTACTGCACCAGCCTTCTCTCTGATCTCCCATCCTCGTGTCTCTCTCCACTTCAATCCATACTTCATGCTGCTGCCCAGATTATCTTTGTCCAGAAACGCTCTGGGCATATTACTCCCCTCCTCAAAAACCTCCAATGGCTACCAATCAATCTGCGCATCAAACAGAAACTCCTCACCCTGGGCTTCAAGGCTGTCCATCACCTCACCCCCTCCTACCTCACCTCCCTTCTCTCCTTCTACTGCCCAGCCCGCACCCTCCGCTCCTCCGCCGCTAATCTCCTCACCGTACCTCGTTCTCGCCTGTCCCGCCATCGACCCCCAGCCCACGTCATCCCCCGGGCCTGGAATGCCCTCCCTCTGCCCATCCGCCAAGCTAGCTCTCTTCCTCCCTTCAAGGCCCTGCTGAGAGCTCACCTCCTCCAGGAGGCCTTCCCAGATTGAGCCCTTTCCTTCCTCTCCCCCTCTTCCCCCTCTCCATCCCCCCATCCTACCTCCTTCCCTTTCCCACAGCACCTGTATATATGTATATATGGTTGTACATATTTATTACTCTATTTATTTATTTATTTATTTTACTTGTACATATCTATCCTATTTATTTTATTTTGTTGGTATGTTTGGTTTTGTTCTCTGTCTCCCCCTTTTAGACTGTGAGCCCACTGTTGGGTAGGGACTGTCTCTATGTGTTGCCAATTTGTACTTCCCAAGCGCTTAGTACAGTGCTCTGCACATAGTAAGCGCTCAATAAATACGATTGATGATGATGATGACTTCTCAGGTACTCAGAGTAGCAAAATGCCCTACCTTATCAGGAAACTGAATGGAATTGTAGGCTTGGCTCCTCTCTCTGTGCCCAGGTGGTTCTCAGGAGCAGGAGTGGCCTAGCCCTGTCTGCCCACTCACTTAAAAAGCCAAAGGACCTCCTCACCTCCATTGGGCTGGATCCTCTGATCGAGGGACCCCATGGCCAGGGATCCCAAGGGGCGTGCCCCTCTCAACCCAGCCCTGCGTCGTGGTCCTTCCTTTGGTTTTGTTTTTTAATCGCAGTGCCAAGAGTGATGAATGCGAGAGGGACAGTTAACTCCAGGGATAGAATCAGTGAAAAGGAGTTCATGCCATTCTGCTCTGCCCACCTCTCCCAACCCTGCCACGTGGAGCAGCTTAATGATTCCCCTCCCCTTTCTGCCCTATAACACCTCCCTGAGCTCAGGAGGCTGAGGTCCTGGTAGAGTTGGAGGGGAGGGCAAGAGATTGAATTCATGGTGGTGGCACTCAGGGATATTGAGGAAGTAACCCAGTCCCAGTATCCCTGCCACGAAGGAGAAGGCTGGAATGCTGGGCCAACTGACTTGGATAGCAACCTCAGCCTCTTGTGAGAGTTGGGAAAGGGGCAAGATGGTGACAGAGACTGAATTGGGATTAGGACAGGGCTGACTAGATGCTCCGATGAGAGAGGTTCAACTTGTGTTCGTCATGGGCAGAGAACAGGTCTACCAACCCCGTCATATTGTACTCTCCCAAGCGCTTAGTACACTGTTCTGCACACAGTAAGCACTCCATAAATAGGATTTATTGGTTGACTGAGTGTGTCATGCTATCACAGCTCATTTTTTTCCCATTTTAAACAACAGACGATGCAGTTTCAAGGTAAACTCAAGTTTCTGTTCGGACAAAAGAAGAAGACGCCATCTGGAGCACTGCTACCCCCAAGGCTCTCCTTGTTTTGCATCGTGGTGCCAATTCTTCTCCCTTCGGTGGCGGAGATGAAGATGAAAAGTGTGCTCCTGAGAGCGAAGCATAGAGCTGATGCGGCAGCCCCGACAGACCCCAAGTAAATTCAGATTCACCTTTTTGGGGACCTAGTAGGGATTGACTGAGGACATTTGAATGTAAATTTGTGGATGAGCATATGATTTTTCTGATGACTGCGAATGAAATAGCTGGTTTGATCCCAAGTCTCCAAACGTTCCCAGGTGGCCCACTTTCTTGGCATTTTTAGGACTTATAGTCCTCTAGACTTTAAGCTTGTTATGGGCAGTGAATGTTTCTGCTAATTCTGCTGTATTATACTCTCCCAAGCGCTTAGTACAGTGCTCTGCACATAGTACATGCTCAATAATTACCACTGATTGATTGATTGATATTTTCATTAGAAATCAAGTGAAAAGGAGCTTGGATTGCTCTGAAACTGCTGGATTAAAATTGACTCCTTCACCCATCACTAAGGAGAAATGAAAAGCAGAGGTGGGAAAGAAGAATCAATCAGTCACTGGTATTTATTGATCACTTACTGTATGCAGAGCACTGTACTAAGCACCTGGGAGAGTACAGTACAACAGAGTTGGTCGACACGTTCCCTACCCACAAGGAGCTTAGCTGAAGAGTCAAATCCAGGGGAAAACAAGAGGGTCAGAGGAGTCTGATCCAGGCTGGACAGACCTGCTTCCCTCCCATAAAGGAGGGAGTGAACCCTGGTTCAGGAGTGTCCATTTCAGCCTCTGCTCTTCTCCCCATCCCAACGCCTCTAGGACACCCACCATTTCCTGACAGCGGGTCCCCTCAGAGCAAGCTGAGAAGCCGATGAGCCGAACAGGAATCTGAACCCTGAGATGTGAAGTGATATAGCCCCAAACAGTGATCAGTCAGTGGTACTCATCTAGCACTTACTGTGTGCAGAGTACTGTATTAAGTGCTTGGGAGAGTATACTACAATAGACTTCTCTGCCTACAGTGAGCTTAGAGTCTAGAGGGGGACACAGACAATAATATAAATAAATAAATAGTGCCTGAAATACCCATCCCCTGTCAGCCCCCAGCCCACCTTGCCGTGGTCTGGGTTTCCCTGTTAGAACCATCAAGTTCATTCAATCATTCATTCGTTTTTATTGAGTGCTTCATGTGTGCAGAGCACTGTACTAAGCTCTTGGGAGAGTGCAGTGTAGAGGGAGCCAGCTCCAAGAAGAACAGACGAGGGCAGAGGGAAAATGAGCCCCAAGGATCTTCTCTGGCAGCTTGGTGGACACAGTCCACCTCTCCTCCATCCCTGCGCAATGTGCCTAACACGTTTGGACTTTCCATTTGCTTTCAAGAGACCGTATTTGCTGGGGCTCAAAGTGGAATGGTGGGGGGCTTCCCTGAGGACTGACCTAGGATTATCAAGGAGAAAAGAAGGACATGAAGTCAGAATAGACAGGGAACACAGAGAAAGATCAAGAAAGGGATACGTGCGGGCCAAGGTGACCCACACTCAGCCTCACAAACACATTCTCCCTGTCCCTGCCTTCTGCTGGGAAAACTGCACCTCCCCTTTGATTGCTGCTGCTGCTACTGCTGCCACCCTCTCTGGATCCTAACTCTCCACCCTACCCCTGCCACTGCTACTACTGCATTGGAGCTGCTGCTGCTGGAAACTTACTCCCCCAGGAGTTTCCCCCCTTGACTGCTCTCAACTCAGTCGGCTCCACTGGGAACCGCCGAGGATCCATTCCCTTTGTCAGTGACAGCAGCATTGGCAACAGCAGCTCTTCCAGGGTGGGGGCAGGGGCACAGCCTGCCAAGCAAAGGAAGTGGTAGTAAGAGAAGGGCAGCCTGACTTTCTCTCCCTGTCAGGCTGCTGCTACTTGCCCCTGTCTCGCTCGGGACTTCACCCTGGCTGTTCCAACATCAAGCCGAACAGTGGGGATCCAGCTGACCGTTGTGGTAAGGTGGAGGGAGAGGCAGGACAAGAGGCCTGAATTTCTGATGTGTGCCCCACCCAGTGTGGGACTTGTGGACATTTTGCGTTCGTCTGAGTTTGTGGATTGTTTCGGAGGGTTGTGGGTACAGAGTGAGACCAGGGGAGCCCAGTGACACTTGTCATTTGACCTGCACCATATTCTCTAGTCATGGATTCAGCAAACCCAGGACTCAGTATTCAAGCGCTTTTCCCTGGGTTCATAGCAGCATGGCATAGTGGATAGAGCATGGGCCTGGGAGTCAGAACGTCATGGGTTCTAATCCTGGCTCTGCCACTTGTCTACTGTTTGGCTCTGGATGGGTCACTTCACTTCTTGCTGCCTCAGTTACTTCATCTGTAAAATGGGGATTGAGACCGTGAACCCCAACCCCACATGGGACAGGGACCATGTCCAACCCAATTTGCTTATTTCCACCCCAGCGCTTGGTATAGTGCTTGGCACATAGTAAGTGCTTGACAAATACCACAATTATTATTATTATTACATCCAAAGGGCCTCAGTGGCCCTGTGACCACTCTCTCCCTTTGTGATAATTTCCCCACAGTGAGATCCATCTGCCAGACCCAGTTTCAGATCCGTTATGTCTGTTCACTGGGTAGAAAGAAAACTTTGGCTTCAAAAAATTTTAGGTTTAACAAAAAATCTAAGTTGACACTGGGCTCAGAAGTTTATATAGCTATATCTATATAGATATTTGCATATATATGTATATATAGATATATATATATACGTTCCACTCCCGAAGAGTTGGGCCTGGCAATCCTCTGTATGCACTTTTTTTCCCTCTTTCCTTTCTTTCCTTCCTCCATCAGTCTCCTCATCCTGAACCTGCCTCGCTTGGCCCTGCATTAAGTTTTACTGCTACAGATCTCTAATCTTGGAAATTGGGAAAATCTGAGCTGAACGTTGCTAGAGAGCCTTGGTGGCCTTCCATGTGGTGTGGTGTTAGTTTGGAAAAGTAAGTTGAATTTTGCCTTTACCAAGCCGCATTCCCTCCCTGGATCTCCTTTGGCAGTCTCCAGCAGATTCCCCAGGGGATGAGTTTAGGTCAAACTTTACTTCCTGTTTCTAGATGAAACAGGGCCGGTTGGTGACCCTCCAGGGCCCAGCTGTGCTCTAGGGTGATGGGAGGGTGGTGTGTAGGTTGGTGACAAAATGCCTGACAAAATGCTGGGCATAATGGCTTGCTCCAGTCAATCAATGGTGTTTATTGAGCACCTGCTTTGTGCAGAGCACTGTATTAAGGTTGGTGACCCTTCAGGGCCCAGGTGTGCTCTAGAGTGATGGGAGGGTGGTGTGTAGGTTGGTGACAAAATGCTGGGCATAATGGCTTGTTCCAGTCAATCAATGGTGTTTATTGAGCACCTACTGTGTGCAGAGCACTGTATTAAATGCTTGGGAGGGTATAGCTTGGCTTAGTGGATAGAGCACGGGCCTGGGAGTCAGAAGGTCATGAGTTCTAATCCTGACTCCACCACATCGGCTGTGTAACCTTGGGTAAATCACTTCACTTCTCTGGGCCTCACACCATCTGTTAAATGGGGATTGAGTGGGAGCCCAATGTGGGACAGGGACTGTGTCCAACCTGACTACATTGTACCTACCCCAGTGCTTAGAACCATGCTCGGCACATACATAGTAAGCGCTTAACAAGTACCATAATCATTATTATTATTATTACAGCATAATGGAGTTGGTGGACATGTTCCCTACCCACAAGGAGCTTTCAGTCTAGAGGAGCTTACAGTCTAGAAGACTCCAATGTTCCATACTCCTCTAGCTCCAGAGTTGCTGTCGGTCTTGGCATTAGAAACTGAACATCTGAGCTTTTTCCCCAGGGCTTGATTTCTCCAGGGAGAAGTGCCAGGTTGCAATAGCCCAACACTTGTTACTGAAGTTTTGAGAGTAGGGGGGTGGGGAGAGCTGAGCTGGTGAGGTCTATGGTGAAACACTTCTTGGCAGGACCTTCCTTCTGCCTCTTCAAAAGAGTTATTCCTCACAGTCCCGGTCAGGCTGCACTGGTTCCTTCCCAAAATTGCTGGGGTCTGGGGCTCGAGAAGGAGTCCTAAGGCTGAGCCCCAGCACAAATTAAACACTGCTTTTTCTCAAGCCTAACCCCGAGCCTCCTGGGAAATGGTGAGACTCTTCCCAATCCTTCACCCTTCTGTGTCTGCTCAGGGATGTCTGTGTCTGGCTCAGGGTGTCTGTTGCTGGCCCAGGCCACCCAGGCTAGCTCTGCTCAGCCTCTGGGCCTCTAAAGGTGAGTCGGTCTCCAGCTGTTCCCTCCGCCTCCTGAGGCAGAACACGCTCCCCAAAGTCTGGGATTTAGTCTCTGTGGTGGAGCCAAAGGATACTTGAAGGCATAGGGTGAGGGCTAGTGTCCCCTGATTTGTCCAAGCTGCTGCTGGGTTGATCAGGCTGAATCCTGGGCAAGATGGAAAGTGGACCTGACACCTGATGGCATTGTCAAGGGCTGAGGGACTTAGATTTTCTGTGCTAGGAAGGATTAAAGGAAGAGTGGGGGGAAGATTTCTCATCGAGGACACAAGAACATAGGCTTTGGGGTCGGAGTAGCTCAACATCCATTCATTTTTGTGCTGTCTTTTGCCTTTTTATTGTTGCTAACCCCCTTTTAAAAGCAGTTTTCATCCTTGTTGTGCTGGGGCTGTCTTATTCGATGTTCTGATTTCCCTCTTCCATTTTGCCTTTTGATTTCCTTTTCCATTTATTCGGTCTTTATTTTGCTTTTGCCATTGATAATCTCCAACTTATTTACCATCTCTTCCTCGGCTAGCTTTTGTGTTTATTCTCCGTTATTTCATTCTTAATCCCACCCCAGGTCCTGAGCCATCTGTGTCGGCGGGATTGGGACTGACAATGACCAATCTCTGCCCACCAGGTGGTGGACAGAACTAGTAGGGCTTGGCATTTTGCCTACCTCTGAAACAAGGTACCTGCAAAAGTGTTACCCATTCGGCTCTCTTTTCATCCGCGGTTTTCCTCCCAATCCTATTTTTTATTCTGCTTAAATTACGTCTTGGCCTTCGATTCCTGTTTTACCTTCTTTTAAGTGCTTAAAATCAGAAATTGAAATAGTTTACGTTTTCCCGCACTGTTTTTGTCTCCCCCAAAGTAAAGTAAAGCAAATTCTCTGCAAAATTTGCATTGTTGAAACAGGGTTGAGTTCACCAATGTGAGCCAGTCAAGGACATTGAAAGTGAAACTTGGCTGCCCTCTAGAGGGCCGAGTGGAGGAGTGGAAATCTCGCTGTCGCTGCCTGCTCAAGTAAAACCATTCATTTTTTGTCTTTGCTTCCCATCCCGCCACCCCTTAAGTGACTTCCTTCACCCCCAATCTCCCCTCACCTAGCTCTCCTTTCAACATCCGCTCCCTACAACACTAGATAAATCAGTTCATCAAACAATGGTATTTGAGTGCTTACTATGTGCAGAGCACTGTACTAAGCACTCGGGAGACTACAATGCAGCAGAGTCGTTAGATGGGTCCCCTGCCCGCAAGGAGCTTACAGTCCAGAGGGGGACATGCATTCATATAAGTAACTAAACTATGCACCTAAATGTTGTGAGGCTGAGGGTGGGGTGACTATTAAGTGCTTTAAGAGTACAGACCCAAGTGCCTAGGTGGTGCAGAAGGGAGCAGGAGTAGGAGAAAAGAGGGCTTATTTGGGGAAGCCTTCTTGGACGAGATGAGATTTTAGTAAGGCTTCGGAGGTGAGGAGAGTGATGGTCTGTCAGATATGAAGAGGGAGGGAGTTCTGGGCCAGAGGGAGGATGTGGGCAAGGGGTTGGTGGTGAGACAGATGAAATCGAGTTACGGTGAGAAGGTTGGGGTTAGAGGAGCGAAGCGTGCAAGCTAGTTTAGAAATCAACTAGGAAAGGTAGGAAGAGAGAGCTGATTGAGCACTTTAAAGCTGATGGTAAAGAGTTTTTGTTCGATGGGGAGGTGGATGGACAACTACTGGAGACTCTTGAGGAGTGGGGAGATGTAGACTGAACGCTTTTGTAGAAAAAATAGAAGATCAGTACAAGAACATCTTGCACTGAATATTCTTCAACTTCAGAACAGGATTATTTGTGGCCAGGGATAGAAGTAGATGGAAAAAGTTTCAACACCCGTAAGTCTTAAATGTATAAAATTCATTTTTACTCACCAATTCCTGGGATGATCAATCAGTCATAGTTATAAGTACTGTACTAAGTGCTTGTATAACCAAGCCATTCCCTGCTCATAAGGAATTTAACCCTGCACCTGCAACTTTAATTGCTAACATTTAACTTAAGGCTAGCTCCTGGCCTATCTACTGTAGTTCGCTGAATGCTGACCTCCCTGGAAAATATGCAAGGATCCAATAGGGTCATTCTCACCCACGTTTGGCTCTTTTGTGTTGACCTTTTGGTCCACACTAGTCTGGAATGTGCCACAAACTCAGATTTTCCATCGTCCATTTTTACAATCCCATATTGAAAAGAGTGGAGGCTGTTTCCTGTGAGGTAGGACTTTAAGATCTGTCACTGTGGGGAGTTTTTCTCTTCCATTTGTCCCCTGACAAGATGTTTTTGTGCTCTTTTTTTTTTATAGAGCAAAGGCTTTGGCGGGTCTGTGTGAATCAGAGTTTCATGGGAGAACCAATTTCCAAGGAGGTACAACTTTCACCAATTTGTTAAGAAATGCCGCAATCCAGAACAAATGGGACTCTTAGTAATTTATGCTAAGCCTTCTTTGGCAAGATCTGTGCCATACCTGGCTTCCTTCCTAATGACTGGCTTACCCAGCAATTGTACTAAATTGATTTTTAAAATGAATTAAGAACTATTTAAGTTTCTGCAGACCCAAGGGACTTCCTTGGCTTTGAAGTGAATAATTCATTTTTCCTGTTATGCACTTTGGCCTGCATTTTTCTGGGTAATTTGATGAGTCAAGTAGTTCTGGAAATTAAGAATTCTGTGAATGTCCAGGAACTGGCTTGAAAACAATTTATGCAACTGATATATTTTTCCTTTGAATGTTGGTAGCTAAGAATAGTGGCGAAAATGGCATTTCTCTGTTCAAAATCAAGTCAAATGAAGATGAGTGGCTCTGGGTCCAAGCCAACGGCCAGCGCTTTTACAGGAGTGGCTGCTCTGACTGTGCTGTCGCTCCTCAGCCAACTGCCAAGTAAGTATGCCTGTCTTTACCACATCATCCTCCCCTACCCCATCTCACAAGTCCAGCACCTTGGCATCATTCTCGCTTCGCCTCTCGTTCAGGCATATTCAGTCTGTCACCAAAATCCTGTCAGTTCTTCCTTCACAGTAGCTCCAGAATCTGCCCCATTCTCATCATCCAAACTGCTACCGTGTTGATTCAAGCACTTATCATTCATTCAATCATATTTATTGAGTGCTTACTGGGTGCAGAGCACTGTACTAAGCGCTTAGCACATATTCCACCTTGATTACTGCATCAGCCTCCTCCCTGACCTTCTTGTCTCCTGCCTCGCCCTTCTTCAGCTCATACGTCACACTGATGCCCGGATTGTTTTTCTAAAAGAACATTCAGTCCTTGTCTTCCCCACTCCTCAAAAGCCTCCAGTGGTTGCCCGTTCATCTTCACATCAAACAGAAACTCCTTATCATTGACTTTAAGTCTATCAGTCAGCTCTCTCTCTCCCACCTGACTTTGCTAATTTCCTACTACAACCCAGCCTGCACACTTCACTCCTCTCCTCTAATGCCAAACTATTTACTGTGCCTCAAACTCATCTGCATTGCCGCCAGCCCCTTGCCCTCATCCTCCCTCTGACCTGAAATTCCCCCCTTCTTCGTATCTGACAAATCACCACTCTCCCCGTCTTCAAAACCTTACTTATATCACGTCTCTTCCAAGAGGTCTTCCCTAACCCCTCATTTCCCCCCATCCTATTTGCCCTTTGTCTCTGCTGTTGCTTATGCTCTTGGGTGTGTGTACCCCTTAAGCACTTCGATGCCCCACCCCCAGCCCCATAGAACTTGTCCTTCGACTCCATTTCCCCTTTCAACATCTGTTTCTCACTCTAGACTGTAAGCTCGTTGTGGACAGGAATCACGTCTACCAACCCTCTTGTATTGTACACTCCCAAATGCTTAGTACAGTGCTCTGCATACAGTAATCACTCAGTAAGTACCATTGCTTGGCTGATTTTTTCAGGGACAGCAAAGAGCAAATTGCCAGTGGCGGATCAGCCTGCCTACCCTCTCCAAAGGGCAAGCTATTGGCTGATTTGTTGATGGGGAAGCAACATGGCCTAGTGGCAAGAGCCTGGTCTTGGGCGGCAGAGGACATGAGGTCTAATCCCACCTCTGTCCCTTGTCTGCCGTGTGACCTTGAGCAAATCGCTTAACTTCTCTGTTCCTCAGTTCCCTCATCTGTAAAATGGGAATTAAGACTAATTAAGACAAACCAATTATCTTGTATCTACCCCAGAGCTTAGAACAGTGCCTCGCGCATAGTAAGTGCTTAATAAGTACCATTAATAAGTACCACTGTTCAAATCCTGAAAAATCAGCTGTCTCATCTGACTTTGTCTCCCTTCTATCATTCAATCAATCAATCATACTTATTGAGTGCTTCCTGTGTGCGGAGCATCATACTAAATGCTTGCATTGTACTAAGCACTTCTTTACCCATTGAATCCCAGCTTTTTCCTTAGGATGGAATCTTACTATAAATATTTCACCGCAGATGCCCAGATTTCCCTAGCTCCCCTAATTCCTTTGGGGTGAAGATGGGAAATCACAAATCCCACTACCCAGAATGTTTTAACCCTCACTCCCAGAGCTAGCGGTGTTTTCCAGAGCCATTTTCAAGGCTAAACCAACAGGTTGCTCATTTCCTAGGGATTCCCTTCAAAGCAGCATCAGGTCTCTTCCTCCCAGCCTCTAACTGGTTGTGTGTTTTCCCAGCCTCCGTGCCAGGGAGGAGGGGGAGCCCCCTCCCCCATCTCACAGCATCTCCGGAATGCCAGGCCGAAGGGAAATGCCACTGCAGCCCAGTGGCTCCGTGGAGACCCTAGGACAGATGGAACACCTGCCCTGGGCGACAGAAATGGGCAATCAGGATGGAGTCAGGCGGAAACTCAAACCAAATAAGACGGAGAAGTGTTTGGGGCAGGAGGGACCGTTCGGAGCTTGGGTGTCCCTTTCAGGAGTCCAAGGCATTCACCACTCGAATGGCATCTCAGCTTTCCGAAGTGCCACCCACTCTCCACCGACGGGTCCGCACGCCTACGCTTTTCCCAGCCGAATAATCAGACCTTCCCCCAGCGGAGAGCAATATCCCCTGAACCCCCGTTCCCACCATGGGCCCTCAGAGACCTTCCAGTCCTGTTCGGGTTTCCAACATTTTGCCATGGGGGGCTACGCTGCCGAAAACGTCAAATCACAAAATACGGCCACAGCCCTGGAGGCCATTTACGAACCGTTGTTGCCCCTCGATATGCCCATCAAATTGGAAAACGATTCCGATTCAGATCACGGAGCAGACTGCTTTGCAATTGCACAAAACCACGGGTGGTTGGGAGAGAAAAGGCAGCTAAACAGCCTCCCTCCTCGGATGCACTTTAAAACCGAACTGGATGCCTGTGAGCACTTGGTTCCCTGTGACAACCCGAAGCATTACATCTACCCTCCTTTCAGCGGGCAGTGTGCAGTGAGCCCTCAGCCCCACCATCGAGCCATCAGCGGAGCGGGGAAGGAGATGGCAACCTTGTACCCTCCAAACTGTGCCTACTGGGAGCCACCACACAGCCTTCAGGACCCAGAGTATCTCAGCCAGTTATATCCTCCCGATTCCGCTAGCATGAGAGCGCAGAGGAATCACCTGTCTTCCAGGCTACCGGGGGAGCCTCGGGCCCCAGGAGCAGGCCAGATAATTAAGCGGGAGCCCTTGGATTCCCCACTGTGGGTGGGCCGGGGCCACGTGAGCATCCGAGGGACAATGCCCCCGAAAGCTGCCGGACGTCCGTTCTTCCAGTAGCTGCAGTCATTTTCCCGTCGGAAAAGAACAGGACCCATTCCCCCCATTGGCCACTGGCTGGGCTCCATTTGGCTCCACATGATCTATCTGCTTGGGCTTCCCTCCATCAGCGATCCGGGGCCTGGGAAGGGCCTGCTGGAAGCTATTTCTTCCAACCACCCTGTTGCCTGGTTTTCATCCTTCATGATTGGTACATTTGTTTTAAAAAGCTTAGATATAGATGGGTTTATTGTCTTCCAGGCCTCAATTAAGACCCCAGGCTACTCTTTCTGCAGAGTGTCATTCCCATTACCGTGGTCCGGGCTGACTGGGGAAGATGGACAATTTCACGTCTGGCTAACCCAACTTTGTTTAGATGCCATATTTCAACCTCCTCCCCACCAGATCTTTTCCAAGCCAGTTCCATTGACCGATGGGTGTTTCACCTCTTTCCAGCTTCCCTTCCCCTTGTTGGCTGAGACTTTAGGCAAAGAGGTTAGAAGTCAGGGGCGAAGCATGAATCCAGAGGACTTTTCATTCAAACGCATTTATTGAGCGCTTACCGTGTGCAGAGCACTGTACTAAGTACTTGGGAGAGTACAATATAACAATAAGCAGACACATTCCCTGTCCACTTTTCAAAGAGCAGGAGGTGGGGAAGGAGGAGGGAAACTGCAGGAGGGCTTGCCATGGGTTCAGAAATCCCCACCCACCTCTTTGACTATTGGCCTAAGACAGGAGCGGGAAAGAGGAGAAGCCACTGGCTTTGCTTGGAGTATTCCCTGAATCCCTAAGGACCAATTTGAAGTCTCTGAGTCCTGGGACCAACCTTAAGGACCTAGTGGTGAGTAACTGCAGTCGTGGGGAGCACTATAGGATGAGACTATGCAGTTTACAGGCATGTTTCCCCCTGCCTGAGATTTCTTTGAGAGTCCCAAGTGGCCAGTAATGGAATTGGGAGGAAATCAATCAGCCAGTCATACTTATTGAGTGCTTACTGTGTGCAGAGCTCTGTACTGAGCGCTCAGGAGATTACAATATAACAGAGTCAGTAGACACGTACCCCGCCCGCAAGTCTGAGAGGGAAGGCAGACATTAACATGAACAGATAAATTATGGGTATGTACGTAAGTGCTGTGGGGTTGACAAAACAATCCAAAGGCAAGGGTGACGTGGAAGGGAGTAGAGGAAATGGGGGGACGTGGGGGAGTAGAGGAAATGAGGGCTTCATCAGGGAAGGCCTTTTGGAGGAGATGGGATTTAAAAAAGGCTTTAAAAGTGGGGAGAGTGATGGCCTGTAGGATTATGAAAGGGGAGGGCATTCCAGGCCAGAGGCACGTTGTGGGCTAGGGGTGGGTGGTGAGATAGATGAGATTGAGGTACAGTGAATAGGTTGGCATTAGAGAAATGAAGTGAGCATGCTGGGTTCATTCATTCATTCATTAAATTGTATTTATTGAGCTCTTACTATGTTCAGAGCACTGTACTAAGTGCTTCGAAAGTACAATTCAGTAATAAAAAGAGGCAATCCCTGCCCACAACAGGCTTACAGTCTAGAAGGGGGGAGAGAGACCTCAAATCAAGTAAACAGGCATCAATAGCATCAATATAAATAGAATTATAGATATATAGACATCAAAACAAGTAAACAGGCATTCATATAAATAGAATTATAGATATGTACATAACTGCACAAGTGCTGTGGGGTTGGGGGGAGTGCAAAGGGAGTGAGTCAGGGCGATGGGGAGGGGAGGGGGAGCTGAGGAAAGGGGGGGCTTAGTCTGGGAAGGCCTCTCAGAGGAGGTGAGCTTTCAGCAGGGCTTTGAAGGGGGAAAGTGTTGATTGTTTGGCGGATTTGAGGAGGGAGGGCATTCCAGGCCAGAGGGAGGACGTGGGCCAAGGGTCGATGGCGGGACAGGCGAGAACGAGGAACAGTAAGAAAGTTAGCACCAGAGGAGTGGAGTGTGTGGGCTGGGATGTAGCAGGAGAGAAGGGAGGTGATGTTGGAGGGGGCAAGGTGATGGAGAGCTTTGAAGTCAATAATGAGGAGTTTTTGCTTGATATGGAGGTTGACAGGCAACCACTGGAGATTTTTGAGGAGGGGGGTGACTTGCCCAGAACGTTTCTGTAGAAAGATAATCCGGGCAGCAGAGTAAAGCGGGGAGAGACAGGAGGTTGGGAGATCAGAAAGGATGCTGATGCAGTAATCCAGTCGGGATAGGATGAGTGATTATACTAATGTGGTAGTGGTTTGGATGGAGAGGAAAGGGCGGGTCTTGTCCATGTTGTGAAGGTGAGGCCAGCAGGTTTTGGTGACAGATTGGTAATATGGGGTGAATGAGAGAGCAGAGTCAAGGATGACACCAAGGTTGCGGGCTTGTGAGACGGGAAGGATGGTTGAACAGAGGCCAGTGTTCTCTCAAGGCTTTTCTGCCCCAACTGTGATGGAGCACCGAGAAAACTGGCCGGGGGGGTGGGGGAGTGGAGGGTGAGTTAGTGAAAGTCTTTGCCTGGAGCCTTGCACAGACCAAAGGTCCACAACTCCACCTTTGCCCGACTCAAATGGAACCCCATTTGCAGCCAGTCACATCTGGATCGGAGCCAGACCATCTCTGAAAGTGGCCGAGATCTCCCTCCCTGCCTGGGGTATTTCTGGGCACAAGGGATCGGATTGCCCTGGGGCGCCTCGGAGTTGCATAATTGGGCTATATATGAGAAGTACCATTTAAATTAATTTTAAAAAACACAGCACGATGTGCCTAGATCTGTCTTTGTCTTGAACAGCAAGACGGGTGACAGTGGGGCCACAGAGTCATGAAATGTTTGGGACACTTAGCAGTAACATATTAACCTGAGCTTGTTTCTCTGAACTCCAACCCAATACTACCTGGTTAGGGCAGGGAAGAGAAATGAGAAATGCTGAAGATGAAAACTTGGTCATTCCTGCATAGTAGCAGCAGTAATGGCATTTTTTAAATGCTTACTGAGTGTTAAGTCATATGGTAAATACAAGACTATAAAACCAAATACCATCCCTATCCCACATGGGGCTCACAATCTAAGTAGGGAACAGATACAGAAAAAATACGAATGAAGTTGACAAACTAAAATAACAGTTGTTTTAAGTAAACAAACTCCTCGTTACTCCAGACAACTGTCCTTAAAATATATTGAGAGACTTATTTTTCTGTTTTGTATCATGTTTGTAATACATGACTTGAAAGAAGTATAACCAATAGTTATTTAGGGGGAGGGGATAATCATGTTTCATAATCTATTTTAGCCATTGTTTCTGGAAGACAAAAGTATTATAATTTTATTGATGTCTTTTTAAATGGTGCACTATTATGTACTAATTTCTCATTTTGCCATTAGAAAGAGCTTTCAAATATATTCCTGTTATTTGTGATTTGCATTTACTGTAATTCCTAACTGCAGCATAGAGAGAACATCTGTGAAGGTTTACAATAAAATGGAAATCCATGTGTGTTTTTTCAAGTGCTATGGGAAGCTTTTCATTTAAAGAAGCTAGAGTAGTGCCATTCACCCTCTCAGTAAAACACAATTATTTTGAATGATCGCCTGGTGACTTTAAAATGAACGAATTCATTCATTCATTCAATCGTATTTATTGAGCGCTTACTGTGTGCAGAGCACTGTACTAAGTGCTTGGTAAGTACAAGTTGGCAACATATAGAGACGGTCCCTACCCAACAGCGGGCTCACAGTCTAGAAGGGGGAGACAGACAACAAAACAAAACATATTAACAAAATAAAATAAATAGAATAAATATGTACAAATAAAATAAATAAATAAATACAGTAATAAATACATACAAACATATATACATATATACAGGTGCTGTTGGGAGGGGAAGAAGGTAAGGCTGGGGGAATGGAGAGGGGAAGGAGGGGAAGAGGAAGGAGGGGGCTCAGTCTGGGAAGGCCTCCTGGAGGAGGTGAGCTCTCAGTAGGGCCTTGAAGGGAGGAAGAGAGCTAGCTTGGCAGATGTGTGGAGGGAGGGCATTCCAGGCCAGGGGAATGACATCTGCTGGGGGTCGACGGCGGGACAGGTGAGAATGAGGCACGGTGAGGAGATTAGTGGCAGAGGAGTGGAGGGTGCGGGCTGGGCTGTAGAAGGAGAGAAGGGAGGTGAGGTAGGAGGGGGCGAGGTGATGGAGAGCCTTGAAACCGAGGGTGAGGAGTTTTTGCCTGATGCGTAGGTTGATTGGTAGCCACTGGAGATTTTTGAGGAGGGGAGTAACATGCCCAGTGCGTTTCTAGACAAAGACAATCTGGGCAGCGGCATGAAGTATGGATTGAAGTGGGGAGAGACAGGAGGATGGGAGATTGGACAGGAGGCTGATACAGTAATCCAGACGGGATAGGATGAGAGCTTGAACGATCAGGGTAGCGGTTTGGATGGAGAGAAAAGGGTGGATCTTGGCAATGTTGCGGAGGTGAGACCGGCAGATTTTGGTGAACGAGAGAGTGGAGTCGAGGATGACACCAAGGTTGCGGGCTTGTGAGATGGGAAGGATGGTAGTGCCGTCAACAGTGATGGGAAAGTCAGGGAGAGGGCAGGGTTTGGGAGTGAAGACAAGGAGTTCAGTCTTGGACATGTTGAGTTTTAGGTGGCGGGCAGACATCCAGATGGAGATGTCCTGAAGGCAGGAGGAGAGGCGAGCCTGGAGGGAGGGAGAGAGAGCAAGGGCAGAGATGTAGATTTGGGTGTCATCAGCATAGAGATGATAGTTGAAGCCGTGGGAGCGAATGAGGTCACCAAGGGAGTGAGTGTAGATCGAGAACAGAAAGGGACCAAGAACTGAACCTTGAGGAACCCCTACAGTAAGGGGATGGGAGGGGGAGGAGGAGCCTGCAAAAGAGACTGAGAATGAACGACTGGAGAGATAAGAGGAGAACCAGGAGAGGACGGAGTCTGTGAAGCCAAGGTTGGATAGCGTGTTGAAGAGAAAGGGGTGGTCCACAGTGTAGAAGGCAGCTGAGAGGTCGAGGAGGAGGATTTGATTGTGATTTGATGAATAAGTAGTTCCTTCAGCTGATAGAGTCTCCTTTGGGGATGATGGATGATGTTTGGTCCCCTCACTTCAGAGATAATGAAAATAATAATAATAATTTAAGTGCTCAGTAAGTGCCAAGCACCTTACTAAGCACTGAGATGAATACAAGATAATGAGGCCAGAAACAGTCCCTGTGCTCACTTCAGGGAGAATAATAGTGATATTTTTAAGCCCTAACTACGTGTTAAGCACTGGGGTAGATACAATACAATCAGATCAGACACAGTCCCTGCTCACATAAGGCTCACCGTTTAAGAAGAAGGAAATGGTGGCACAGAGAAGCTTAAGTGACTTGTCCAAGGTCACACAGCAGGCAAGTGACGGAGCTGGGAGTAGAACCCAGGTTTCTTGATTCTCAGTCTTGTGCTCTTTCCACTAGGCCACGGTACCACTGAGAATCTGCATGAAGTCAATCAATTGCATTTATTGAGTGCTTACTCTGTGCAGTGCACTGTACTAAGCACTTGGGAGAGTATGTTGTAACAGTATAACAGACACATTCCCTGCCCGCAGTGAGCTTACAGTCTAGAGGGGGGAGACAGGCATTAATATAAACAAATTATGGATATATACATAAGTGCTGTGGGGCAGGGAGGGGAGATGAATAAAGGGAGCAAATCAGGGTGATGCGGAAGGAAGTGGAAGAAAAGATAAAGAGGGCTTAGTCAGGGAAGCCTCTTGGAGGAGATTTGCCTTCAATAAGGCTTTGAAGGTGGGGAGAGTAATTGTCTCAGATATGAAGAGGGAGGGCATTCCAGGCCAGAGGCAGGACATGGGAGAGTGGTCAGTGGCGAGATAGACAAGATCGAGGTACAGTGAAAAGGTTGGCATTAGAGGAGCAAAGTGTATGGGCTAGGTTGTAGTAGGAGAGTAGCGAGGTGAAGTTGGAGGGGGCAACGGGATTGAATGTTTTAAAGCCAATTGTCAGGAGTTTCTGTTTGATGCAGAGGTGGATGGGCAACCACTGGAGGTTCTTGAGGAGTGGGGAAACACGGTCTGAGCGTTTTTGGAGAAAAACGATCTGGGCAGCAGAGGAAAGCATGGACTGCAGTGGGGAGAGACAGGAGGCAGGGAGGTCAACAAGAAAGCTGATACAAGAATCAAAGTGGGATAGGATAAGTGCTTGGAGTAACATTTTAGCAGTTTGGATGGAGAGGAAAGGGCAGGTTTTAGTGATGTTGCAGAGGCTGAACCAATAGGATTTAGTAATAGATTGAACACAATCCCAGTTCCATAAGGGGTTCATTGTCTAAGGGGTAGGGAGAACACATATCGAATCCCCCATTTTACAGATGAGGAAACTGGGGTACAGAGAACTTAAATGATATGTCCAAGGACACACAGCAGACAAGTGGTGGAGCTAGTACTGGAACCTAGGGTCTTGACTCCCAGTTCTGTGTTCTATTCACTAGGCCATACCCTGCTTCTCATGATTGTATTTACTTATCTCCTGCGATGTGCGACACACTGAAACTAAGAGCTCGGGAGAGTACAAGAGTGGTAGAAGACACAATCCCTGCACTCAAGGAGTTTACAATCTAATGGGGGAGACACACAAAACAATTAGGAGACAGGAGAAAAAGAACAGAAAGATGGTAAAGTGAATAAGTGCTTCAATAGTAGAGCACACAAACTGATATCTTCAAAAGTGTTGTTCAGAAAAATGAGCTGGGCAGCAGAGTGAAGTCTGGACTGAAATGAAGAAAAGACAAAAGGCAGGGAGGTCAGCAAGAAGACTGCTGCAGTAATCAAGGTGGGAGAGGATAAGAACTTGGATCATCATGGTAGCAGTTTGGATGGAGAGGGGATTCTAGAGATGTTGTGAAGGTAGAACCGACAAGATTTGGTGACATTGAATATGTGGTTGAATGAGAGAGATGTCGAGGATAATACCGAAGTTATAATAATAATAATAATAATAATGGCATTTATTAAGTGCTTACTTTGTGCAAAGCACTGTTCTAAGCACTGGGGAGGTTACAAGGTGATCAGGTTGTCCCACATGGGGCTCACAGTCTTAATCCCCATTTTACAGATGAGGTAACTGAGGCACAGAGAAGTTAAGTGACTTGCCCAAAGTCACACAGCTGCCAATTGGCGGAGCCGAGATTTGAACCCATGACCTCTGACTCCAAAGCCCGCGCTCTTTCCACTGAGCCATGCTGCTTCTCGAGGAGCTTGTGAGGGAGGGACAGTGGTGTTGTTTACAGTTATGGGAAAGTCTGGGGGCAAACAGGATTTGGATGGCAAGATGAGTAGAGTAGTCCTGATTTGGACATGTTTAATTTGAGGTGTTGGTGAGACATCCAAGAAGCAGTGTGGCTTAGTGGATAGAGCACGGGCCTGGGAGTCAGGAGGTCATGGGTTCTAATCCCGACTCCACCACCTGTGTGCTGTGTGACCTTGGGTGAGTCACTTCACTTCTCAGTTACCTCATCTGTAAAATGGGGATTAAAAGTGTGAGCTCTATGTGGGACAAGGACTGTGTCCAACCTGACTACCTTGTATCTACCCCAGCGCTTAGAACAGTGCTTGGCATATAGTAAGCACTTAATGCCACTTGGCAGATGTCCTGAAAGCAGGAAGAAATTCGAGACTGGAGAGGGCCTGGGGCTGGACTTGTAGATTTGGGTATCATCTGCATAGAGATGGTAGCTGAAACCATGGGAGCGAATGAGTTCTCCAAGAGAGTGGGTGCCAATGGAGAATAGAAAGGGGCCCAGAAAAGAGCCTTGAGTCCACCATCTTCCCCGGTTTATGTACTACAAAAATGAACCCTTCAGGAATCTTTTTCCTTATATAGAAAGTTCACAATCCGTTTATTGAAAATACGAATTTGCTTAAGACTGGGGTTATGAACATTATACCAAGCCCATAAAACCCAGGTTGGCAAGCATTCTCGTGCCCTGACCCTGCTTGGCCAGTTGGCCCTTTGGCTTCATTGCTCCCCGCCCTCCAGTTCACTGCAGCCTGGACCAATATGTCCGCTCATCTGTCTGACCAAATCGCCTTTCGGCAACTTCTTTTTCTCAAGAACATTGAGTAGAACCGCATATAGTAAGCGTTGATTGACTGATTGATTGATAGAAAGTAGTACGTGGAAGGAAGGGGGGTGCTGCTAAATCTCCCCAGCAACAGCGTAAAGCGCAGCCGCAGACGCCGCTTTAGCGGATCCGAGCACGTCACGTGACCTCTCCAGAATAAAAGATCACGTGACGTGGCGCGGCCAGAGGCGCACCGGAAAAGGTCTATATGAGACCGGAAGTCTCAACGGAGGAATCGGAGCTCCGAGGCCCGATCGTGTCGTCGTTTCTCGTCAACGAGCCGTCTGTCCCTGTCACGGCGGCTCAGGTGGGACTGGTCCCTTCTCCGCCCCCGCGAAGCTGCCTTTCTCGCGTGGGTGAGCGCAGGCCGGGAAGAAGTGCGGAGGAGCGGTAAGAGGGCAGTAAGGGGGTCGATCCCATCGGCCCGCCCTTCCCTGAGGAATGTGGGGGTGTAATGGCCGAAGAGCGCGGCCCGTTGAGGAGGCGATGCCCAGGGGTCTTCGGGGAGGGCGGGGGAAAGAAAAGCCCGGTGGGGTGGGGTTCGCTCTGGCATTGGGGGCACGGACATTTTTCTTCTCGGCCTTTCGCCATTATCGCCCGTTTGAGGGCCGATTCCGATTCTTTGCGTTCCCGAAAAAAACATCCCCGTGTCCGGGGTACACATCGCCGTTTCTGCCACACGATCGGAGGGAGTATTGACAGAGGGAAGCGGGGGGTGGGGGGCGACATCCCGGGGCCACTGTCCTCATGGATTGAGGGAATTGTTTGCTCTGCTGCCCCTCGGCTCACCTATCGACTGTATTTGGGGGGGCGGGGGAGACTGTGTACGACATGACTACTTTGGAGGAACCCTCCACTCCTCGACATGATTTAGAAGTGGATTTTTGGTTCCCGCCTGCCAAAAAAAAAACCACATTTAGGAGGCCTAGTGTACCTAACGAGAGGTTAACTTTGAATTTTCTGACTTGAAAGTGTCTTTTTTCACGAATTTCTGTTTTCCGATCTACCACAATAACAGCATGGCTGTTGGTTGACGAGGAAAAAATCTCTGCGCATGTCAGGAGTTCCTGTCCAATCAAGAGGCGGCAGTAGTGCCCCCCCACACCCCCCCCACCCCCACCGGAGAGCGAGCGCGAGCGGAGGAAGGCGCGCTCGCGGATAGATCCGTGAGCGGCCATCTCTGTACCCCCGCGCCCCTCCCGATTTTCCTTTCCCTAATTCCTTCAACCGTCTCGGGAGCCAGGTTGGGGGCCCCCATCGGGGCGTTAATCTTAGGAAGGCCCCCCTGAAGCTGCCCTTGTGCGGGATGGCGGGGTGGGCCGCGTCGCGGAGCGGGAACAACAGGGCGCAGGGATCTTAGGCCCCGGGGTGTGAGGAGGCTTCTGCTGCAGTGGGGCCCTAGGTCCGCCCACCGACCAATGTCCATGAGGAAAGGGGAAGGGGATTTAAGGAAGGAGTCTACACCCTGCGAAACACTCAGCCATCACCGAACTCGCAGTTTTTTCCATCTCGGCACTAGTCTAGACCTTCTAGATTGTAAGACCGAAGTGGGGGGGGGCGGGGGCGGGGGAGAATCCCCGAGTGCTTAGTACGGGAATCCGCACGCAGGACGGGCTCTGATACCATTGATAATCCTTTGTATTTAAACGGAGGAACACGCATTGAATTTCTCAGTTTTATGCTTTTAAAGGGCTGTGACCAAATAGAAAATGAGTGCAGGCACTTCAGATGCCACAGAGGCTGCACACAGCTCCGCTTCTACTAGTAATGCTGCTGCTGCTGCTACTACCAGTACTGCGACCACGACCGAAGAGGCCAAACCATCTGAAAAAAAGATATTTTACTGTGAGGTGAGTGAATTTCTTAGTGTTACTTTCAGATCCTAAGACATAAACCCCAGAATCCTGGAGAACTGGAATTCCACATTTCTCTCCCTTCCTCCCCTTGGTCACTGAGACTAAGGGGGAAGACATTATATGCTTTGGAATGTGCCCTCACGTCCCAGTTTTTAACAAGAATAATGTGATTAGCCTTATCGTAGTACACACTGTGCCTGGTGAATTCACTGTTGTGTGGAAGGCCCACCTAGTTCAGGAATTATTCTTCTTAAACTTTGTTGCTGGTGTACTAACCGACTGATTCTAATTAGTTTTCCTTTTAAGAAGTGTTAGGAGCAGATGCACTAAGGAAACCAGGATTGTTTTGTTAGTATTTTGTAGGTGTTTTGCCTCATTAATATAACTGTGAAAACTAAGACTACCTATTTGCAGGGTTTTTTTCCCACTCCCTTTTCTTTTTTCCTTTTTCCTTTCAAGTCTATTGAGGTTGAATACCTACAAAGTTCTTCAAGAAGTGTAAGGAATAAAGAATTTCCTGGTTTTTTTTCAGAGGTTTTATAGTCCAGACTTTATCAACCCCTCAACTATATGCCAAAGGTGCCAACTCTGGGGAAAGGATGGTGACCAGGGACAAGGCCATTGTCTTTGTAGCTTTTTGGGCTGGACTCGCTTGTTTCAGAGAAGCAGCGTGGCCTATTGGAAAGAGCCCAGGATTGGGAGTCAGGAGACCTGGGTTCTAATTCTGGCTCTGCCACTTACCTGCTGTGTGAGCGTGGGTAAGTCACTTGACTTGTTTGTGCTTCCATCCCTTCCTCTGTAAAGGAGGAATTTAAATGCCTATTCTCCCTCCTATCTAGATTTTGAGCCCCTTGTGGGCTCCGATTGTATTGTATCTACCCTAACACTCGGTATAGTACTTGGCACATAGTAAGCATTGAGCAAAGTCATTATTATTAGGTCACTTTAAAGACCAGAGAGCTTGAAAATAGGGCTGAAAAGAGCTAAAAGCTTCTGTGCAGGACTACAAAGTCCCCAAATTATTTTTCTTCTAGAAGTCGGCTCTCCATCCTTATACACCATTCCCTTTTTTGCCCCTGCAGTCAAAATGAAAAATTACTTTAATATTTCAGTTAAGCTACTCATTTTGTCCTTTACGAGGCACCCCTTCAGCTCCTCGTGAAAAAGTCAAAGAGTTTGTTTACTTTTTTGCATCTGATGGAGCTAAAATTAATTGGCTATGTACCCTTTAAGTACTTGATATTTGCCCCAGTGCGCTTACGTGTGTGTCCGCAATTATTTATATTAATGTCCGTCTCCCCTTTAGACTGTAAGCTCATTGTCCAGGGCAGGGCAGGCCTACCAACCTGGTTATATTGTACTTTCCCAAGTGCTTAGTACAGTGATCTGCATGCAGTAAGCGCTGAATAAATACCATTGATTGGTAAACATCAAACATCCCAGAACTAAAGTCAAAATATTTTGAGGGTTTTTTTCTTACAAGTGTTTGGGAAAATTGATCCTTTAAAATGTTAATGGTATTCCTAATAACTTATTTTTAATAATAGATTGAAAAGAGGCTACCATTGATTAAATCTATACTCCTCTGTAAACCTTGGGATTGGTAGTAATATTTTGCACAGGGTTTGCCACCCTTATTTTCCAGAACGAAAGAGGACAGTATTTGAAGGGCCGTGAGGGCCACAGTTTAATTTGTATGTATATGTTGAGCCGTCTTTTTATCAGGCAGTTTCAGATGAAAATGTTCTTATTGTTACTCTGAAGGTTATAGTAATATGTTTCTATTCACTCTTAATCACCCTGTAAGACACAGCCAGAAGGATGAAAAAGGAACTGAAAATATTTTCTGGGCCACAGTTTGGAGACTGTTATCCTAATATGACTGACCATTTATTTGTGGTTTTATTCTTTTACCCTTAGATATGCCATGTCCCATGTATGAGCTCCATAAGTCTTCAGTCACACTTCCGTGGTGCGAAGCATAAAAAGGTAATTCCATTCAGTTTCAGAAGTACTATAAAATCTTATGCTCACTTCAATAATCTCCAAAACCATTATTTTTGTTAAGCTGAAAATATGCACACTATCTCAATGAAAATGAAATAGCCTAGAATGGTAAGAGGCCCGTAAAATTGAATATGAGATGCTAATTGTGATTTTTTTTTTTTTAATCTTGAATGAACAATGAAAATCATTCCATTTTCTCAAGTTCCCTAACTTTTATTTTTGGCCAAAAAAAACAAATTAACTTGTGTGGCCTTCACTGTGAATTACATTGGTTGCTGAGATCTAACAGCATCAGATAAACCACCTCAGCATTGGTCCTCATGCTGGAATTATGAGTTTAAGCATTTATAAGACTTTAAATTACAGGTAGCCTCCAGCTATGGCAGCGTTCAAGAGATTGAAGAATACTGTCGCAATAAGCAAATACCATACAAAATGATATCACTCACTCGCCACAACGGGCACTGGGTTTTCGTTTTATTTTTTGAGGATTTGGATTAGGTTTGTGAATGAGTGGAGGAGACCAGGAGTGCACCAAATGGAGCAGAGCATGAGGTGCCATGAGAAGAAGAGTTCTTCAAGCCATGTGGGGAGGAAAATGGGCGAGTCGGCCCCCCCCCCCCCCCCCCAATTCCGTTGTATGGCATTCTTTTGGGGAAGGATGACAGTTGATGCCATAACCAAGAATACCTTTATGTCCTCAGATAACTTTGCAGGAATGAGAGTTGGTAGCAGATCCTAAGAAAGCATGTCAACTGTATGTAACAACTGTATGCAACACATACACACCCCTACCGAAAAAATGTACATTTTCTATAATCAGATGAAACAATAATTTCTTTCAGAATGGAAAGGTACAGATTTAGTGTTTTGCCTGTATCATTCTTTGCTTTGCTTTTTTTTTTTAATAAAGAGATCTGGGTAAGTGTATACTATCCATATTGTGGTTGGATAGAGTGGGAGTAACCATGGATTTTATGATCAGAGGAGAATGAAGCTTTGAACAAATGAGATGAAAAAAATAATCCAGAAAGCACTGAAAAGTACCATGATCTATTGTAAAAAACCTCATTGTATTCTTTAGTGTGATGAAATCCATAAAATTGCCGGTAAGCTGGTTAAAAGTATGCCTTCATTTAATGAAACTGTAAGCCCTTTTGAATTTCTTGTATAAGTAAAATACGGTGTATAAATGTGTTTGAATTGCATATAAGACCTTTGGATAAAGTTTTCTTGCAATTACATGATTGTACAAGAGTTTGCAAATTCATTTGTGAAGAATGTAGAAATGTGAATTTTTTCTAGTATAAAACATCTTTGTGAAATTCTGCTTTTGAAACATATCTTACTAATAGTTCTGTGAAAGCATTTTTTTTAGTTTATCTTGGCACTAAATAGTAAACATGACTTTGTGTTAAATTCGTTGTCTCTTTCCCTATATTATCTTTATCTCCCACCAACAAAGGGACTTCCTCATTCTTTTTGTCTTCCCTATTCTCCCTCCCTAATCTTTCTTGTTTCAGTCAATTGTATTTATGGAGCTCTTGCTGTGTGCCGAGCCTAGTACTAAGAGCTTGGGACAGTACAGTGTAACAGTTGATAGACCTGTTCCTTTCCCACAACAAGCTTACAGTCCAGAGGGGGAGATGATTGCAGCTCTGTACATGAGTGCTGAGGGAGGGGTGAGTAAAGGGTGACAATCCAACTGCAAGGGTGATGCAGAAGGAAGTGGGTGTAAAGGAAATGAGGGCTTAGGGAAGGCCTCTTGGAGGAGATGTGCTTTTAATAAAAGTTTTGAAAGTGGAGAAAGTGATCGTCTCAAACATGGAGAGGAGGGTGTTCCAAGGCAGAGTGGGCAAGAGGTCAGTGGTGAGATAGACAAGCTCCAAGTACAGTGCGAAGGTTGGCATTAGAGGAGTGAAGTGTGGAGCCTGGCTTACCTCTGACTTCCCTCCTCTCTTGTCTCCCATCCTAACTCCTTCCTTTTGGTCTCCTCACTCCCAACTACCCTTTTTACTCACATAATTGCCTGACTTTTGGCATAATTTTTGCAGCCCAAAATAGGGGAAAGGCTATTATACAGGGAAATTATCTAGCAATAAAGGGAGCAGGAGGGAGGAAAAGAGGGGAGATGGAAGAAGAGGGCACTTGAAACTGCCTCTTTTAATTCTATTGCACTCTCTCAAGTGCTGCTCACTCACCAAATTAACACCCCCATACCCTTCTGCTCCTACCCTGGCTATAACAGTCCCAATTAATTAACTTCCCCCAAGTATGTTGTCTCATTTTAACCCTTCTACTCCTCCTTCCCCACCATCCACTGCTTACAATTGTGGTATGAAAAAAATTTCATTTCTTCAAAAATTGGGGTGAGGCAACTGTTAATATATTTCTCCCTCCACCTCTGCTTTATTGAATCTCCCTTCATTCCCTTGTCTCTTCCCATCTGTATTCTTCTCTTCTACACCTTCCCCAAACTCCGTTTCATCATTTACCACTCCCCCTTCCTATTCCCCATCTTCTCCAGCTCCCTCCTTTCCCTTCCTCTCTTTAGCTTATTCTGTATTGTTGTTGTTGTCGTCATTTTTGTAGGCTACATTTTGGTAATATCTTGTTGTCAAGGTTCATTTTAGCAGTTAAATTTAACGTGTGGAATTTTATCCTTTGCTCTGTTGGCATAATGAAATAGTGGTAGCAGATGTTTATCTTGGACATCTTTTCACCTACTCTTAAAGGACCTTTTTCCCCCATTTTACATTTAAGAAGGCTGCTTACCAGAGATAAGTGATTCCAGAGAAGCAGCATGGCCAAGTGGAAAGAGCATGGGCCTGGGAGTCAGAGGATCTGTGTTCTAATCCTGGCAATGCCGCTTGTCTGCTCTGTGACCATGGGCAAGTTACTTAACTTCTCCATGGCTGTTACCTCATCTGCAAAATGGGGGTTAAAACTGTGAGCCTTATGTGGGACAGGGACTGTGTCCACCTGGATTATCTAGTGTTTTTTTACCCCAGTGCCTGGTACATAGTAAGCACTTAACCAATACCGTAAAAAGTGAGTCAAAAAGAAAACATTGATTTTTGTTGTTGTTGTTGTTGTTCAGAGATCATCCTTACACCTATTCCAGTTATTGAGAATTTTTAGAGCAACTTTGCCAGTAAGTTTATGAATAGAAAATGTCAGCAAATATATTGTCCTTCAGCCTCATAGTATCAGCAGTCAGTTGTATTGAGCACTTACTGTGTGCCCAGCACTGTTCTAAGCGCTTGATAGAATTGAATAAGATTTCCCTTCCACTTCTGGCAAGAGGACTTGGGTTCTAATCCCAGCTCCACCACTTAGCTGCTGTGTGATCTTGGGCAAGTCACTTCTCAATGCCTGCTACCCTGTCTGAAAAATGGGGATTCCATTCTTGTCCCCTCTCCTACTCAAACTGTGAGTCCCAATGTGGGACAGGGACTGGGTCCAATGTGATTAACTTGTATCCAACCTAGCAGTTAGTACAGTGCTTAACAAATACCATTTTTTTTTTTAAAAAAAGGCTGCTCTGTCAGCAGTCTGTTATTGTGGCTGCGACTTTATAGATCTCTTTATCACTTTTTAAGAGCCAGTATATAAATAACACTTAACTGATGATGGTGAAAGCTGCCAGGCTATATTATTTTTGGAAGATGTATAGCCCTTCCTCTTCAGTCTTGGAAACCACTACTTTTTTCAACAAGTAATTTTTCTTAAGTTTGGCATTTTAGTGAAATGGCAAGTTTTTCACCGTATTGGAAAGAAAGTTCCACCAGACCTCCAAGGAATTAGGCCCTTCTACCTGTGGAAAACTAAATTGTAAGATCTTTAAAGGTAGAGATTGGTTTATAGTTGTCTGTATTCATTGTGGGCCTAGTACAGGGCTCTGCACATAGCACATATTGTCAATACTGTTAGTGCTGATGCTGAGATGACCTCCCACTTCTTTCCGTCTGGGAGGCCTGAGGGTGGGCAACATCTCGCTAAGCACTGGCAGCTGTCGTATAGAGGACGCTCACTATTTATGTGTTTATTTTTTTTCAAGAAAATAATCCACTCACTTTTTTAGTCCAGAGGAGATGTGACTGAGTTCGAGCCTTTGCCTGATTGAAGAATTGAGGGATTTTTCCATTTTATTTTGTTGGCCATGGGGTAGTGTTCTTGCTGCCAAAGTATTTGGATTTCACAAAATCATATGGGTCAATTCTATATGCTGAGTCAGCTAGCATTATACGAAGGAATAGCGTGGTCTAGTGGAATAACACTGGCCTAGGAGTCAGAAGACCTGAGTTCTAATCCTGGCTCTGCCACATGCCTACTGTGCGATCATGGGTAAATCACTTAGCTTTTCTGTGCCTCAGTTCCCTCATATGTAAAATGAGGATTGAATACCTGTTCTCCCTCCAACTTAGACTGTGAGCCCCGTGTGGGACAAAAACTGTCTGACCTGAGCATCTTATGTCTACCCAAGCACTTGTCACATAGTAAGCACTTAACAAATATAGTGATGTAATAGCAATAATAATAATTCTGCCGCCCCATAGCCTCCACAAAATATGCATCTATTTTATCTCATTTCTGGAGTTGTTAAAATTTCCCATGAAGGTATAGAGTCTTTTGGTTTTCTTTTAATTCTGTACTTAACACAATTTACTTGAAAGGTACCAAGTCCAACCTTTGTCAGTTGTTAATAATCTTTGTCAGAGGGTCTTGTCTTGTATATTCTAAATTAGGAGACTGAAACTTTGTATTCCAGCTGTTTGCTTCATGAAAGTCAAAACTGCCAATTCTTTTTAAAGAGTGCATAAACAGGAGTGGCAGATCCCCTCTTGATATTAAACTAAATTTGTAGTATCCAAACTGAACAAACCCAACTGCAAGGCTCTCTGAGTCATTCCCACATTGTACTTGTACATGTGCTTGTACTTGAAGTGTTAACAACAAGGGGAATTCTCACATGATTTTAATGAATTGTATAGGCTGTTGCACAAACTCCCAAAATATTTTATGGAGTTATCTACTCTAATCCTTTTCCACAACACAGATATAAAAGTGAAGACAGTCTGTGGTTCATAGTTTGTACAAATATTATTATTCCTTACGTTGCCAAGAGAGATGACATTCTAATCCAAGGATCCCGGTTCTATCCTGGTTCCAGAGATTCACAAAAAAGCCCTAAGGATTGTTGTTGTTTGTTGACTCAGTTGTTGGGGGGGGCCTAAGTGCAACATGTTGGTTCTGAATTGTCAGATGGAAAAAGAAAAGTTAGTGTTGGTTGTTACATGAAAACTATTCTGAAAATTTTGTATGAAATATACCTTATGCAAATGGTATCTTGCAAGCATCTTTGTCTTAGTATTGATTAGATAAGATTGAATTTGAATATGGCAGAGCAGGCACTGTGAATTGTCTAACCATGTTGGGTTTTCATCCAAATAAATAATTTCAGCAGTTTATTTCCTTTCTTCAGTTCTCTTGGAAAGTTCAGTAGAAGTCCTGGTTTTCACAAGGTTGAAAGATTTTCAGTTTACTTTGAACCCTTCTCTTCTCGGTACTTGAGTGTAGTGAAATGATTTTCTGTATTCTTCTCTGAAGCTAAACAGAAGACTTAATCTCCCAAGGGTTGAGAGAGCGATACAGTGGGACATAATTCCTGAAAGTCATAGACTGAAGGATTTATTGCTCACTGGAAGTAACTTTGTCAACCCAAGGGCAAGAATGAAAACACCACTGCCACCTGTCACCAGACCCTGTCAGGTTGTGCAGTGCTCAAGATGGGGACCAGCCAAACCACACTTTGTCGGATGGAAATTATCCCTGGAAAATGCAAACGGACTGTTGGTATTCTTCGTTTTCCATCAGTCTGGAAGTAGTCCTGGAGTTGTTGGTGCTGGAGTGTGATCTT
This sequence comes from Tachyglossus aculeatus, assembly GCF_015852505.1. Lineage (NCBI taxonomy): Eukaryota > Metazoa > Chordata > Mammalia > Monotremata > Tachyglossidae > Tachyglossus > Tachyglossus aculeatus. Next base: position 23,271,834 of record NC_052100.1, on the reverse strand, counting down.
TTGGAAGATACATAAAATGAAGGCACTGATGACTTGTGCAAAGATCTCAGTTTTAAGAGTACAGTTAGGCCATGGTGTCCTGACTACACTCTGACTTGGTCATCTGCCCTTGTATCATTTGATACATTGTTGGGTGGCTCATGTTTTTAGCCCACTTTGGCTGAAATTATCAACGGAATAAAACTTGAAAGGGGCATAGACTCTCTGAATGAAACAAAAAGGAGAGATCATGATATGCCTTTTTTTTAAGTAAAGTGTTTAAACTACAGCTGCATTCTTCCCAAGGCTGCTGTTGAGCCTGGGAACCAAGAGTTTCTTTGCACGGTCGTGGTTGGAAAGACCATGCTGTTTGGTGGGGACGTTCTTGGCGAAAGAAAGATAAGACAATCTGAACCACCAGAGTCCTCTGGAGGAGCCACCTGCATCTCATTTATAGGGAGAATGTGTGGCTCCATTTCTCTTGGGGCGGCCAAGTTTTCCCTATTAGCAGCCATCCTGCTCTTGGTCATCTTTTGACTTCCAGCCTCAGCAGTTGGTTACTTTCATCACCTTCAGAATGTTTACAAGAGACCATTAGACAGGAACATGGAACGAGAAGAGTCCAGGAAAATATTTTAAGGGAGGACATTATCCAGCATTCTTCAGAATTCGGAATCAAAACAAATCATTAAACAAGAATGAAACATCTAGATTCTCAGAGAAGTAAAAAGGTGAAGAGTTGACAAGAATTTGGTCTCTGCCAGGCTCCAATTAGTAAAGTGGCAAATGATTGAAAATCAAACCTCTAAAGTTAAAGCATCAATATGGACATTTCCTCAACGATGTTCTTTGGATTGACATCAATCCCTTAAAAAATTAGGCTTAGATTTTAGAATTAAGCATAGGGTTCAAAAATTAGTCAACATCCTTATTTATGCTTTTGTGGGTTTTTTTTTTTTTGCTGTGTCACTGCTTAAACTATTTGTCAATGTTTATGCCATAGTCTTCAATAAATAATAAATTCTCCAAAATTGGACAGATCACTAGTGGGATCAATTTCTAATGTGATTCCTTCTTTTCACATCTGGTTCACTTTCCCCTTTTTTGCCCCCCCCCCACACCCGCACACAAATATATTGCTGACAAGGATTGTAAGATAGAAGGGAAATTTTTAGATTAGGCTTGAATTACAGCTCAGGATAGAAAGGTTGAGAGCAGTGTCTCAAAGATGGAGTTGCAAATTGCTCAGAATTTTTCCTGATGACTTATCACACACTTCAGACCTCCCTGTTTGTGTAGTCCAGTGATAGATGAAATTGAGTGGTGATATGCACTCAGTTCTCCTGTAACTCGGGTTGTGGTATTGATTAACTGATAAGGAAAACTCCTGTTTTAGCTAAAACAAGTAGTGACAACTTGCATTATGGAAGAACTGAATGTATATGAGGTAAAGATCATTAAGAAATATTGTAATGCCTTTAATGCTTAAAATTATGAGAATTTTACCGGTAGGTGCAAGCGTCTTTGTGGATGTTGAAATGGAAATTGAAGTGTTTTACACATTCTTTGTTAAGAGTAACGGAATCAAATGTGTGTCAGAACACAATTTTCATCTAGACTGCTCTGGAGAGGCTGGCTAAAAATTGTCAATGTAAATGGCATTTATGAATTCTTAAAACCAGAGATTTTTTTTCTTTTTCTTCCATTCTTGGAAAGAACAGAGGGGACTTGACCAAAGTCTTCAGAGCAATGAAGAGTACTGTAAAATATATTGGTTCCTCTTTCCTTATTCCCCTAGAATAAGAACAGAATAGCTTCTGAAGTGAAATGTAGATCTAGAAGCAAACAGTTAATTTAATGGATTCTTGGGCATATCGAGTCCATTGAAGGAGTTCCTAGGTTTGACTTTAAAAGTGTATTCAATTTAACGTCTTTCTGGTAAAATCCCAACGTGTTTCAAGAAAACAAAATAAACATTTTCAGTCATCTGGCTTGCATTATACAATTCTCAACAGTTTGAGGACAAAACTGGGAAATGTAGACTGAGGTCATTGTGTGCACCCAGTCTCAATAATTTTTCAAAGAGTTTTTAAAGTTGTCATCCTTTTCTTCTCCCATTCCTGGCGTGCCAGATTGTATTGGACTTTGTCTAACAACTTTATGCTTCCAGATGTTAAACTGATTTCTTGTTAAGGCTGCATATTCAGCGTGAATGCCTTGAAGGATAGTTGTCTTGTGGGTGTCTGCCTACTTCTAAAGCTTTGCAGAAACAGTGTCCTGGACCTGATAGTCCAACTTTTGACTTTATATTAAACAGCTCTTTTATTATCAGGGGGATTTTGACACATTTTAGGGAAAATTCCCCAATGTTAAATGCAACTACTTGACTATATTAGCCTTTGGTTGCTCAGCTCTTTTATCTTCATGACTAGAAGATGCCCATCTTTTCCAACTTATTCCTCTCTCCAGTATCTATCAAGGATTTGATTGAAATGATCAGTCTTTCAGACTATCTGTTCTTCAAGATACTGATAGATTTCATTTAAAAGTAGTTTACTAAGGAATTTATGCCTAATCAGCTCAAAAGGTTGATTTGATTTTTTTTAAAAAAATTCTGTAACTCCAGCTCTTAGAGAGCAATGGGTTGTGGATATGCAGAAATCAAGATTTTTTTGTGTGTTTGGCATTCCCCAAGAACTATTATATTGAGTTATTCAAAACCAGACCCCTGCTATTTCATTTAATACCTGGGTTGTCTGAAATATAGCAAGGTGGCATTCATTGTATCCACACTCCTTTATCAACTCCCAGGTTTTGCAGAAGATTTAAAGGCTCCACTTTTTTCATTTGTAAATTGAAAAGTTGGCCTTTATTATGCAACATCTGCAAAAGCTGTGTTCAAAGTACATTTTTAACTTGATGGGATTGTGCATTAATGGGGTCTTTTCTTATTTTATTTTGGGATGACTTTCGCCTTCATATTTAAAGAAAGAGCGAGCCCTGAGTTACTTTGGTAAGTATGACTGCTTTATTATTTCCATTAATGGGTATCATTATATTTTTGTCTTTAAGATTAAACTTTCAGAAGTTTCAATGGTTTTCTACCTCTAACTTTTATTTTGCTTTCAGTTTAATTTTTAGTGTCAAATGGAACATGCCAGGTGACTGGGCTCCACCACTATTTGCTCTGTGACCTAATGGAGCTGGGGGCCGGGGGGAACCTCTTAGAGAAATTAAACACTTCACAGTGATCCAGTCATCGGACTGACTAGGAACCTCGGAGATGGTTCTAGAAAAGAAGCCGTGGACATACTAAAGCATCATTCTGAAGGGAAGCGTGGCATCTTGATGTTGCCCGGACCATACTGACTCGGAGTTGCTAGGGAAGAATAGGCCTGGCTTTCTGAATGGAGGCAGAAGTTTCATTTGTCAAGTTAACTGTAGTTAATTTGTTTCTCTTGGCTTTTGGGAGGCTCTGTACAGCTCTTCTCCATTATTTTGAGGGGCAGGGTGTGAGGTTGGTTGACTTGCTTTTTGCTGTGTTTTTGAATCGGTCTTGATTTAGAAATGTTTTTTAAGCTTTTTGGGAAAGGATGCTGCTCTTACCATGATTTCTGGTTTGTGCTGCTAGAAGGGAAGAGTAAACTTTTAAAGGTTTGGTTGCAAGTTGTTAAACCAGGTGGTAGGCCAGAAACCATTCAGTGTGAATAATTCACTGCACATGAAAAAATTGGAATTACAGTAGTGTTTAATAGTGTTTTCTATCATGTGTTACAGTGCGTGTTCTAGCTGATAGCTAATGTTTGGTGCTACTTTTCTTTGAGGGTCACCTAGTTGTACAGAGTATCCCTAAGAAATGCAGTGAACTTTAATTTGGGCTGTTGTAAAAAAAAACAAGAGGAAAGCAACCTAGAAATAGTTTTGACAGCAAATGCTATTTTAAACCTGGAGATTGTCATAGTAATTGGTAGTAGGTGGACATTTGTGGCATCAAAAATGTCAGCTTGGTCCAGCACGATATTGTACCACTCCAGCCTTTTTCATTTAATCGACTGTATGGCAAAAGTTATCTTCCAAAAGGCAGCTAAGGAGATTCTCAGTATCAAATTCACTGCATTTCTTTTGGGGCATTATTCTTTGTCTCCTTTGGGAATAGGTAGAATCTCTAGAGGGGTATCCATTTACACCTGCCTTCATAAGGGGAACTTCACCATCTGGTATAAGATTAGCCTGCTTGATCTAAGTGATACTCTTTCTGGATTGGTACCTTGAGCAAAGATACTTGCTTTACAGGTTTTGAATTTTAAAATGAGTAAGGAAAAACTCACTTTGGGGTTCCATTCTCTCCATTAGTGTGGATAGAAGTAGATTTTGCTTTTTGACACATGTTGGATAGAAACTGGCACTTTTGTGGAGTTTATATTTTGGCCTTTTTTTGGTATTCGACTCGAGTGAATAGGAAAATAACTCCTCATAGTTCATATAAAAGTTCTTCATGACAAAATTGATTAAATCAGTCTTTAAAATTATAGGAATCTGTTTTCTTGCTATTTTTGAAGCTATTTCCATGTTTTATGCCATAGTCATTGTGTTTAGGCTACATGGAATATTAGAAGACAAGGGAGATGGTGTGGAGCTTATTTTCATTTTATTTGGCCACATTACCCACAAAGTTATAGTAGGAAAAAGATTGAAGAATATAAAATGTGGCTAAATGTGCTCTGTGTAATTAAGGTAGGCATAAAACGAATTTAGGGTTTAATATAGATTCCTACTTACAAAATTTCTGCCAAAATGCTTTTGTATCATTAAGTGCCTGAGGGAATACAATTAATAACTTCTGAGATAATCTCTCCTTAGGACCTGCAACTTCACGCTCATTTGGAGGTCCAAGGCCAGGTAAGAAAAATCCTAAACATAAATGTTCAGACTTAAGTTTTTCTTATGTACCTTACTTTTTTAGTTATTTTATAAAAGAATAAAATGTCACAGGTTTATGGGCCCCATGTTTATGTGCAAATGAGAGCAACTTTGCTCTCATTGTAGTATTGCTTGAGGCTCCAGACTCTAAGATGCACCAAGATTTTTGAGATGGAAAAATAAAAGTATTTTTTCCTACATTTTAAATTTCAAACCCCTGGTGCATGTTACAGTGTTTTATAGTGCAACGCTGTGTAGTTGGAGCCTGCATTCAAAGCAGAATGACCCAAGGTGACTTCCAAGGGTTGAGGCTTTCAACCATAGGCAACCCCATTTTCCATGGCATTGCCCTAAATTGCTTCACTGCTGCCCCTGGGGCACAACAAAGCTAATCACTCCATAAAGCAGAGGGAAATTTTGGGGTCACTTCCCCCACTTCCCCCTGCCCCTTCCCTTCTCCACCCGAAATAGTGCCTCTTTTAGTCTGTGAAATCTGCACATGGCAGCATAGTCTATAGGATGGAGGACTGGACCGGAAGTAAGGAAGCCACTAAGCTATAAAACCTGTGGTAAGTCACTTAACTCTTCTTTGTCTTTGATTCTCCAGATGTAAAGTGAAGTTAATACTATCTGCTCCTACTTACCTCATTGGGATATTATGAAGATATCATGAAATAATGTGCAAAAACACTTAAATCCTCAGAGTGTCATGAAAAATTCAGACATTGTATGGGCTATTGCTGTTAGAGTATGCAGTGCATATCTGCTTCAGAATGTGAACTAAATGGTCCATATAAGTACAGCACTAAGAGGTCAAGTGGAAATGTGTTAGTGGCTGTGATAAATGTAAAGCTTTAAGGAATGGGAAACTTCTATTTTGGGGGGTTTTTGGGCGGGTGGGAATAAAGGGTAAAAAATAGCTTGAGACTGTGAATGCTACTCGAAGAGTGGGGACAGTTTGGGTGAAGAGAGAAAACTGAAATGACCAGAGGAGAATTCATATTGCAGAGGTGGGGCAGATTTGAAAGCAAAAGTAAAAAGGTAAGAAAGTGTTGAAATTGGGGGACTTAAAAGCACAAGAGAAAATGAATGAAAAGCAGGGCAGAAATACACATGAACCAGTAAATCCAGAATTGGGTGCCGAAAAAGACTTTCTTTTTACAGGACCAAGTTGCTCCAAATGTTTTGGCTTTTTTCATAGTTGTATATGTCATTTTTAATGTCAGAAAGTGAACAGTTGCCTTTAAAATATTTAAAGAACCATCAGTGATCTTTTTAGTCTTTTGAAGTCTGGGTGGATCACCTCCACTGTGAGCTTTTTTTTTTTCCTTTCTTTCTCTCCCTCCCCCCACTCCTCCTTTGTCTCATCTCTCCTGGAAACAGCTTTCATTCCCCTTTGCTTTAGGTTATCCCTGGGACTTTGAAATTCCTGCAACTCGTGAGACAGTCCTTTCTTTCTGCACAAAAATGCAATCGAGGGAGGAACCCCCCTCCTCAAAATCTTTCTTCACCTCCAGCAACAGCAAGAATAATAGGTTGACACTTAGCAGACCAGCAGTCTGCCTACTATTCCATCTTCTGTGGCTAAAGTTTACTTGGAGGAACCATGGATGGTTGCCCTCCTTGAAATGTGTCCACGCATTAACTCTCCTTTTGATAACCCATTGTAAACTGCTTTATCATAAATTTTTCCAAACTCCTCTTGAACCTACAGATATTTTCTACCCGTAGAACTTCCCATGTTAGCGAATCTTTATGCTTACAGCCACCTGGGTAAAGAAGTGTTTTCTCTGGTTTCACATCTGCCACCCTCAGGTTTCAATGAGGGTACTTTCTTCCTGGTGATGTGGATTTTGTTCATCCTCCCACCCATCACCATTTTGCAAACTGCCTGTGTCTTATCCAGGTGCAAAAGGCCTGATTTTACATCTGCCCTTGTAAGGAAGCCACCTTGATCATCTTGGTTGCCCTTCTCTATCCCTTCTCCAGCTCTGTGATTTCCTCTCTACGATCTGGCATCCAGAACTGCAAACAATGATGCAGGCACACCGTGGTTTTATGTGGCGGCATATGTCTGTCATTTTGTTTTCACTTCTCCATAGTGCCCAGCATTCAGTTGGCTCTTTTGGCTGCTGCCGCATGTTGCGCCAATTTAAAAGGGCACACTTACTAATCATTCCAACGGCTCTCTCCTGAGTCATGACTGCTAACTTCTGAGCCCATCATCAGAGTTATGATTTGGACTATTGTTCCCTTGGTGCATTACCTTGCTTGCACTTGCTCATCCAGCAGTCTTCAACCTACTCTGTCAACCTTAGGTAGTCTTCCTGGAATTTATCCTCTTCGTTGTGGCATTTCATCTCTTGGAAGAGGCTAGTGTCATCCGCAAAATTAGATTGCGTTGCAGAGTCCCACTTTCAGATAATTTATGAAGATTTAAATGAAACTGGACTTAGCAGTTACCTCTGGATAGTTACTGTTTACTCTTCTCCATCCTGGAAAGTGGCCGCTACTCCCCACCCTCTCTTGCCTATCTTTTAGTCGGTTTTCTGTCTGATGAACCATCTTCTTCAATCCTACGATTACGTGGATTTTTGCAAAACTTGACAAAAGCCTTTGGAAATTACAGTATGTCCAGTAGTTCCTCCCTGTTGACTCTTGCAAAGACTTCCAGCAGATTAATGAGGCTTGATTTTTCTCCAAGTTGTACTTTTACAAGTGCTTGCTGATCCTAAAAGTAGTTTAATTCAAAAATAGTCATTTTAAGGGAGAGTTGAGTAAATCAAACTGTCAGGTGATCACAACTGCATAGGACAATCAATCAATCAATCAATTGTATTTATTGAGCGCTTACTGTGTGCAGAGCACTGTACTGAGCGCTTGGGAAGTACAAGTTGGCAAAACACAGGCACTCACAAAGAGGGCAAGCAACAGATGCATGCAATATTTTCTGTGTAAAATTATAATTGTACAGTCTGAAGCTTTAGATTATGGGGGTCTTATCTTGGGGTCTGCTACCTTTGGTTTCAGAGTAGTTTGGTGTTTTATAATGCACTGGACAAGGTAGACTATTGGTGCAGGGAGGTATCTCTGCTGAGACTGAGGGAGAAAGATGAAATTTGTGAAGATTCAGGAAAACTCATTCAAACTCCAGTTGTCCAGAAACCTTAGTCATCCAGATTTTTCTAGGCTGCCTGTACTTGTCCAGTAGATCTAAATTTAAACTTGAAAGTACTGGAATTCTGTTCATTGATATCCATATCAGTGGTATTTATTGGGCTCTTCCTGTGTACAGAGCACTGTACTAAGCACTTAGAGTATAATACAGCAGAGTTGGTAGACACGTTCCCTGTCCACAATAAGCTTACAGTCTAGAGAGGGAGACAGACATTAATAGGAATTAATTCATAATATATAATTTACAGATATGTACATAAGTACAGTGGGGTAGAGGATGAGGCAGATACCTGATGTCCATCCGTAGCCCACAGGTCCAAATTCACAGTTGACGCAGAAGGGAAAACTAGATACAATAAATGGTAAGCTACACTGGCTATATGTGGAGTCCAAGCATGGACTTGGGAGTCAGAAGGACCTGGGTTCTAATCCTAGCTCTTCCATTTGTCAGTTGTGTGACCTCGAGCAAGTTGCTTACCTTCTCTGTGCCTTAGTTACCTCATTTGTAAAATGGGAATTAGGGCAAGGAGTCCCCTGTGGGACATGGGCTGTGTCCAACCTGATTAGCTTCTGTCTACCCCAGTGCTTAGTACAGTGCCTGGCACATAGTGAGCACTTAACAAATACCATTATAGAAAGAATCCAGATTAGTCTCAGTCCCCTTTGTCTTGGTTAACAGAGTTTTTACTTGTGCCATAAAAGCAGCCATGACAACTTTTTTTAAAAAACATACTTGCCTGCCTAAATTTTCACCCACCTCTCCAAAAAAATGCCCTCCATTCCATTCCTTCCTTCGGGCGTGACTCCTTTTCTAAATTTGATGGGGAGGGGTGGGAGACCAGCAGCAGTGGCCAATTCCATGCCCTCTTCCCCACTCGAAGAGGCACAAGGCTTAAATGCACTTTGGTCCCCAAAATTCAGAACGGTGCTGCATAAAACTGTGACCTTTAATCCCTTTATTGCCCAATTGACTCAGTCACAGTTCTGAATGGAAAACATTCCTTCTCATTTCGCCCAGATGACACTGTGGTAGGGCAAAAAAAATCATGCAGTCAGCTAGCCCTGAAGGAGGGGGGGGGGAAAGAGCTTTAGCTATCCAACTGGGGAAATAGTAACTGCAGAAAATTAGGATATTTTCTGTTTACATGAGCTGTATCAAAGACATTTATTGAGTACTTAACTGTGCAGAGCACTGTACTAAGCACTTGGGAGAGTACAGTATAAGAGTTGGTAAATCAGTTCCCTGCCCACAGAGCTCACAGTCCACTACCAAAAGAATTTATTCAGTTGTATTTATTGAGCACTTACTGTGTGCAAAACACTGTACTAAGCGCTTGAGAGAGTACAATATAAAAATAAACAGACACCTTCCCTGCCCACAATGAGTTCTGCAGTTTTTCCTGGTAAAATAGTATTCCATTTCAAAGGATTCACTCTAAGTCCCAAAAAGTGTCCAGGCTTGAACCAAGGAAAAAGATCTTCAATTTTCTAAAATTCACAGCCCTGCCCCCAGAGACCTCAACCCAGATGCTATTCATGGCAATAACATTTGAAACTCGTGCTTTCAAGTTTCATCCCTCATCCTAAACTTATTTCACTTGCAATTCATCTTCCCGATTAAGGAAAGGAAATCCACAAAATGAAGAATTGAGCCTATTTGAATAGAAACTGTCTCTTTAAAGAAGAACTACACCCTCTTCGAAAAAGATTCCGAAGAGTCTCAGTAAGAGATGTGTTTGAGTTATGAAGCCTAGTTCTTCAGGCAGTACATTCTTGTCTCACTGATTTGAAGACAAGAGGATGCCATGGTAGTTGCTGGCAACAATTTTTCTCCCTTAAATTAGTAAAGATCGGAAAACATGAAGGCTGTGAACATCAAGCCCCTTTCTGAATGCATTTCAGAATTCTATAAGAAAGATCGTGCCATGTGTTGGCAACTGTTTTGATAGTCCAAACAGTTCAATTATTGTTTTCAAATGTCTACTACATTTCTAGCCAGCGATAGAGTAGACAGATGGGAGGTGATCAGTTTGTTTGAAAAGTGACCAGTTATGTTGAAGACTATTCATTGGAGCAGAGACAAAGATCAACAAAGCTGCACTTGTTTAAACGCAGCTTCAAAAAATCGTCGTCTTAACCTGCTGAGGCACAGATTTGCTCTGTTGTCATTGTGAATGTCTTTCGCAGACTGAGCCAAGGCTGATCGAGTCCCAGGTTCAGTTTGACAGATGGAGAACTTGTCTGTCTCCACTCAGTGTTTCAGACAGCTTTCCATCCTGAATTTCTGGAATTGCTACGTGAGTGGAAGCCAACAACGTTAAATGGCCTCACGGCCTTTATTGCTAGTGAAAATCCCTGGAGGAGAATAAGGCCCACACTGATGCAAACAGTGTAGTCTGCTCTGTTTTTATACTAACGGCAGTAAGGCCGCTTCTCCAAAGAGCCATTTTTGGTGTGCCATTCTTGCCAGGTCCTGCCTTATTTCCAGAGTTCCCTTTTGGAAGGAGGCGATTTGAGAAATGAATGGAGAAACAACTTGATGCCTTTCAATCTGGTGTCAAGCCTAAAATTGAAATGGAAAATGTTGTTCTCTGTGGTAGATAATCCTGGCACTGACCTTTTTTGCTGGCCTTTTTTATGGTCAGCAAGTGGCATGGCATCATTGGCCTGTTTAAAGTCATCTGTGAGAGTAGGCAAAATGACACAGAAGGTACTGAACTTCTGTGAAGAAATTGAGCTAGATAATCTGGAATGGATGATTGCTAGCTCGGCAGTTGCAATAATATATATATATATACATATATATGTATAGCTGATCCAGGCATGCCTTTGGCACTCTGGAGTAATATTGGCCAACATTCCCTTGTGCCAAGTTTACATAGCACCAAAGCTGCAACTTCATGATCAAGTTGCTCCACAGATAGATGGCACTGTTCTAGTTGCCAGAGATGTAGACATCCCTGCATTTGCCATTTCACAAAATACTCTGGATCCCCAGACCCATCTAGGTTTCGAAATGAAAACATTTTCCCCTAAATTTTTCATTTCACAAACCGTGTTGTCTTTCGGTGTGTAAGGCCTGATGTGGAGCTGCAGTTCTGCCTGCAGCTCTGATCTCGGAGCTGCATGCAAAACAGGATTGCACCAGGAAAGATCAACCTAAAGATAACAGAAAAGGCACCTGGCTCGCTTTCAGTCAACACCATTATGGAAAATGAACTGTGTAATATTGATATGTGATATTTAATTCATTGTTCAATTTTCTTAAACCCATTCCAGATGGTACAAGTTAGAACATATTCAGGTCTAGTACGTTAACTTGGTTGCCAGCCATTTATTGGTTTCCGAGATGATATTAAGTCATTTCTGTGCTCCATTTTATTTCGTGAGTTGGGTTAGTATTGTAATTGGGGGTGAGGCAAATCAGAATACTTGATTTTAGGATTACATTGTAATGGGCAGAGAATGTAATGTAAATATGCTTTTCGTTGTGATAGTTTTTGTGTGTGCCTATATATCTCTGTGCAACTGTGATAGTTTATCTGTATTTTTCTTGCATAAAGAACCTTCCTGTGGTTTACCTCTTCACCCACTAGAGAATGATGCAGCTGTTCCTCACTTTTCACTGAGTGTGTTATGAAAAAGTTGTGTTAAGTGAGCTATTTCTACATAGTTAAAGACGGGTTAAGGGTTAGGTTCCCAGCTATACTTCACAAGCTTTTCTTTCTAAGGACTCTGTGAGGACTCTGCAACCCAGTGGTTATGATAGCCTATCGTGACAAAGCAGGACGCTCTGGTTCCTAAATCAAGATTCCGCTCCCTTTTCCTAGGTCTGCAGTATCTTCTTTGGCAAGGGCCAATTCCTCCACCTTTTCCCCCCTGCTTTAGGCGCTCCTGAGAGGTTAATTCCTTCCTTTGTCATCTTTCCACCCCCATAATCCTCTTAATCCAAGCCAGAATTTCCTGCACTCTTGTCAGTAGGTCTGTAAGAAGAGTGGTGAAATAATATGATTTCAACTCACTGATCCCACATCCTAGAAGCTCTCCGGACTCAAGGCACCACCCTTCTTTATGCACACATCCCTCCCTTATGCTGTATATGTTCTTCACCTGTATTTATTTTGCACCTTTTGTGTGCAGAGCTGTGTACTGGGGGCTTCATGTATGCAGAGGACCGTTGTAGGCATTTGAGAACATACAGTAGAAGTGAGATATAGCATAGCCTCCGTCTTTGAGGAACCTGTAGTCTAATGGGGCAGGCAAGCAGGTAAAAATGGCAAAGATGTAATAGGAACAGGAGTAAACTTGAATACAAATGATTACCCAGGTGGACAATTAAATAAACAGATAGGCACTTGAGGGCTAAGGAGGACGAAAGGATGACATGACCAGGGAGGTAGGGATTAGTGTGTGGAGGTAACTTTTCTGGGGGATTTGAAGTTGAGGGCCATGACTTGTCAAATTTGAATGGGGGAGGGAATTCCATGCAGGGGTGAAGGCCTGAACACTGGGTCAGACATCAGAGTAACATGGGACAATTAGAAAGTTAACTTGGGGGGTGAGGTAGGGGGAGGATACTGCAAGCTGAGGAGTCTTAAATCCATGTGTGATGCAGAGAGAAATGGGTTGCCAGTGGAAGTTTTGTTGGGAAGGGATATATGCTGATAATGACATTTTAGCAAGATGATCCAAGCATATAACATGGAGACAGGTAAGACGAGCTAGTGCTAGTGCAGTTGAGGATTTGAACTAGGGTAGAAGAGATGGGACAGATCTGGGAAATAATTTTGATATGCTAAAAATTCATATCTATATGTGGAAAAAATGATTGGCAAGGGGACTGGTGTGCCTATAATTTTTTTTTTCCTCACTGACTCCTTTTTCTTAACTGATGGGAAACATTCGGCTGCCAGCACAGGAAAGTAGGCACCTAGAACTACGAAAGATCAGTGGAAGGATCCTGCCACCGGAGCCACTTGCTCAAAGTGTTCCCTCATCTGAGGGAACAAAATTAGGGAGAAATCTTACCCCCCGTCTCCCTAGTCACACAACCAGTCTCAGACCATAAGTAGATATTTTGGGACCCTTTTTTATTGAAAAAGAACACTGCTGGTTGATATTTTTTTTTAAAAGGTACTTTTGTGCAAGTGGTTCATATCCAGATCTTCTAGTGAGCTCTGGTATTCAGTCAGGTCCAGTCAAACTTGGAGTAGTACTGAAAGTTAAAGTTGTCTTTAGGGCAGCCTTTTGTTGCTCCTTAGACAAGTCATACGCTCCATACTAACAAATATATGGTGTGTGTTTGTGGGAGTGTTATGTAAAAGAATAATTCGATCCAAAGGAAGCGGGAGAAAGTTGTGACTGAAAATCAGCAGTTTCAGAAATTGTTTGGCAGCCTTAAGTGGAAAGTGCAGACACTACTTGGAAAACATTTTTGGTTAAATGAGGTTTTTGTGTAATTTTCTTTTCTTTTTTTTTACAGCGCTTAAGCGGAAGCTCACTAAAGACATCAGGAGCTTGAAGGATTTAATGTATGATCCTAAGAGAGAAGAACCGCTAATTGGTATGTTTTTATGCATAGTGTATGATCAGAAGAAATGGTATCTTCAATTGTTGAGTAAAAATACAGAATCTACTGTTCTTAAACTTTTGTGTAAGAATCAAATGCCAAACTGGCTCCCAAACCAAGCCTAATATGGTAAGTCCAAGATAGATTGGCTCTATCATCAGACTGGAAGATAATCCATCTCTCCATTCATCTTTTCCCACACCTGGTTGTCTTAACTTGTCTCCCGTCTCAGTGTAAATCACCCCATTGATCAACCTGTCCTTTCCCTGGCATTTTTGAGGTAGCCATTTGGGGAATGCAAAAGAAGAATTGGGTAGACATAAATAATGAAGCCTCTTAGTGTCCTAAGGCAAAGCATCTAGGGGGGATTCACTTTTTCCTATTCCTCTTCATCTAAACTATTAAATTTTGATTCCCCCCCGCCTTCTGTAAAATCTGCAGGATGGTAGCAAATGATTAAGACGTTTTTGATCCATACGTCACTGAAGTTCCTTTTAGCCCCAAAGATACCGTTCAGTTCCTTCTTCCTGTCATCTCCTATCCCCCATCCTCTTAGAAAGCCTGGCTAAAACTTGAAAGTTCCTTTTCCTTTTTCCACCTCTGATGTACTTTTCCTTTTTTTCCTCCTCTGCAACATGAAACCCTCTAAAACTGGGCTCTAGCGGGGTTTGTGGATCCCTGTAACAGGACAAATATACAGATGAATTTAAGCTGATAACCTGATTCCCATAACAGTCCTTCAGACCGTCATCACTGCATTTTAGGATGAGGGGGGTTTTGTCGTTGTTTGTAGTGCTAACACCTGAAGACTGATATCTTATTCTTTGGTAGGGAAAATGGATTTTGCAGCAATTTTAAATTTCTCTTCACTTTTACAGGTTTGGAACATGTGGTTGAAATCAGATTTGCTGGGAGGAAAGAGCCGCATTATGAATGCAAACTCTGCGAATTCAACACAGAAATGGCTCCAATGATAGAACATCTAAGTGGCTTTAAACACAGGAAAGCATACATTGTAAGTAAATTCATTTCAAGTTTCACCACCTTCCCTTAAGTAGACATTTAGCAGAACTTAATCCCCTCTCCCTAAGTGATGCTTGTAAAAAACGGGCCACAGAAAATGACAAAGAATTTGAGATGTAGGTTAACTTGAAATGATGCAACCAAAGTGTTGTGGGGTTTTTTTTTTTTTTTGGTAACTAATGCCCTTCCTAGAGTAAAGGCTGAATGATCTTTGGTTAACAATTTTATTTTTCATCAACATCGTTGGGATTCAGTTCTGGGGGAGGGGAAGGGTCTTTGATTCTTGTACTTGCTTCAGATGTGACCCTTGCTCTAGGCATTGGACACATTCATTCATTCATTCAGTCATATTTATGAAGCACTTAACTGTGTGCAGAGCACTGTACTAAGCACTTATATCTAGCTACTGTCCAGACTAAAGCAGCCTGTGGAGTCTGTAGGTGATGCAGAAGGGAGAGTGTGTAGGTGAAACGATGTACTAACATTCACCACTTTCCTCCCTTTGCCCAGACTGGCCCAAGTAACCAGCCTGGTTTTTGGTTTTTTCCTTTCACTTTTTAAACTTAGTGGTGCGACTGCCATCTCTTCTTTCCTACCTCCCCATTTCCCAGCTTACAGATCACCTCTAACCCACTTTGGCCAAAGGGAATTCAAGGGAATAGGCCTAAGTGTGTGGTGTGTGTGTGGGGGGGGGGGGGGGGGGGTTGGGGATGGCCTCCTCCGTCATCTTCCTTCCCTGTCCCACACCAAGATTAACTCTTTATATGAAGGGGATGGGATGGGATGGTATGCTTGGCACATAATAAGTGCTTAACTTTCATTGAGCTTTTTTATGATAATTGTTATCTTACATATTCTGGGTTTGTGAAATTAATCTCTCCTGATCCCCCTAATTAACATACAAATGGCATTGCTAGCATAAATCCCACAGCATGAACATTGGCCAGTTTTGGTGCTACATTTAACAACCTGTATATACAGATGTACTATTAAGTAGTTGATGCATCAGCATGCAAGCAGGTATTTCTCTAGGTGTGCCAGTTGACTTGCGTGTACTATTGTTTTAGTACCAGGACCCTGAAGCTTTATTCATTTTTTTTTTTACCAGCCTCATTCAGTCTTTCTGCCTTGTCTGAGTTCTTCCTGTTTTAGTCTTGTGATTAGTCATCATAAGTATATGGTATTTATCTCACCCAGCTCTCCCTGGTTCCCTTTTGGCCTCTGCTTAATGATAAAGATCAGTTGCCATTTATTAGCTATATCATGGCAGTTATTCCAGGGCTGCTAAGCCTGTTGAAGATGCAGACTGAAGCTGCTCTGGTTCAGCTCTAGCTGGGACAGCCCTACTCTCCTAATAAAGCAGTTATGGGAGAGGGGGAAAGGGAGTCAGATGTATATTAACCAAGCCCACTTTTCTCTGTGGTGCATGGGGTGAAACAAAAGTAGATGAATACATGCTGGAAAGGGGCATCTTGCTATAGGCGAACCGGCCCAGAAGGAATCTTGAAAAATAGCTGGCTAACATGGATGCCAAAGAGTGAAATGGCCACCTGTTGGCCCACAGTACTGCAGCATGTAATTTGCATTAGGCTGTAGCCTTTCTCTGTCCACAAGGAATTTACACTGTAGAGGGCTGTTGTGCTCTCCCAAGCACTTAATACAGTGATCTGGACATGGCAAGTGCTCAATAAATGCCATTGATGATGATGAACAGTTCCCTTGTGCAGACTCTTTGTCCTGAAGACTCCGCTATTATCGTCATCATTGTGAGAATTTTCAGCAGGTTTCTTTCCCTATAAGCTTTTAGGTGTGCATGCAATAAATAGTTGCTAAAATGCACTGTTTTGATTTACAGGACATAAGGACACACTTGAAGTGACTTTAAATGTCTTGTATTTTCTAATCTAATGCCTCTTCCTGCACTAGCAGCAAACTTCCTTTCTTCCTTCTCTTCCCTTTTGGGAGCAGGAAGCACGATAGAACAGGGCATAAACATTAGCAAAGTGGCTCAGGAAGGATGCAGAGAAACAAAAATCTGTAACTGTGGTCAGGGAAAACTAGCTTTTTTTTCTTTACCCTCTGAGAGCTACTGTCTGCCTCAGGGCTGTGAACTCCCTCCTCCGTTCCTGTCCTACTTACGCTCACTGGAGGACTCACATGGTCATTTCCTCCCCTGCTGCGGAAAATTGCAGTCCATCAGTTGTTTATTTTGCCCCTGAGCCCCTACCATGAAACGAGGAAGGGAAAATGGGAGGAAGAAAAATATCTGAACAAAACCAGAGGTGGGGGAGTGACAGGGAAAGAAAATACATCAAGATGGGGGAGTAGAGTGGGAATCACCAGAAATGCTTATGTTAATGTTTGTCTCCCCCTCTATAGATTGTAAGCTTATTTTGGGCAGGGAATGCCTGTGTTATTGTACTCTCCCAAGTGCTTTGTACAGTGCTGTGCACAAAATAAGCACTCAGTAAATACGATTGACTATTTGGAGTCCCCAGCCCCCCAGCCCCCCACCCCTCATTTCCTCTTCCCTCTCCCTTCTGTGTCACCCTTGCACCGTATTCACCACTCCTTTGGTCCCACTGCACCTATGTACATCTCTGTAATTTATATTAGTCTATATCCCCATCTAGACTGTTAGCTCGTTGTGGTCAGGGAACGTGTCTACCAACTCTGTTGTACTCTCCCAAGCGCTTAGTGCACACAGTAAATGCTCAGTAAATTTGAGAGAGAGAAGAAGATTCATAGAGAAGAAAGGTGGAACCTAGAGGGAGGACAAGCAATAATGGAGCATAGAACAGGCTCACTACATTGTGGTCAAATTGGGATAAGGCTGACCAGAGGAGAGAAATAAGAGTAGGTAGCACTTGTGGTCATAGTCCATGTATATGCAACATGAGGGGCCCTGTGGTGTAATTCTGCCAAGGGGACCCGACTGAACAATTTTGAATATTTTTTGGTTTACTGCTGTGGTAATATGAGGCAACACTTTTTAAAAAATCCAAAAACAGTGGAACTAAGATTGAAATGTCTGCCTAATTAAATTTGGAACAGTAGTTTTAAACTCCCTCTTATCTCTCTGACAGACCAAAACCTTTCCTAAAATGATAAAGACTGGTACACCATTTGCGAAGGAGGACAGAGTTAAATACCTCAGACAGTTAGCCCAAGAAGTAGAGAAGAAAGAAGGTTTAAAGATGTACATGGTAAGCGAGGTGTCTTAAAAAGCACGGTGCGACTGGTAAGGATTGTAGCAATTATCTGCCAGCTGGGAAGTTTTCTAAATTTAAATATTTCTCAAATGTGTACCATTTAGGAAAGTTGGCTGCTTCCACTCAACAGGGCAGCAAGTTCCCTATAACTTGTTTTCTTTGCCATTCACAAGCTCCAGAGGCAAGGTTTCTAGGAATTGGTGATATCATGATTTACATTGCTATGGGCTTGGTCAGAGGTTGAAGGGGCTTTGACTGGAGCCCCAGGGTGACAGGATAAGGGAATTGCTACCCAAAGCTGTTTCAAAATATAAAGATGCCTCTCGACCATTCCGAAACCAACCCAAAAACCAAATAGCTGCTACTTGGGACATTTTAAAATGAAGCCTGTACCAAAGTGTTATGGAGTCTGTGCTGGGCTTTACTAAGATAGCTGCCGCACATGCACATCAGAAGGGTCAGCAGTGGAACTGACCTGCAGTCCCTGCCACCTGAATCCCAACCACCCCTACTCCCTCTGACACCGAGTGTGTGTGGCAACCATTTTTCATTTCTCCAGCTCAACTTCATCCCCGCCTTATATCCTCTGAGCCAAGACGCTCCCATGGCTGTGCTCAGAGTGGTTTCCCTGCCACAAGGGACTGAGAGGGTGATGTCGCACAAGTGAGAAAAGTGAGCTATTCAGACAGAGTGAAGAGTTTTGATCTCCGGTGGTGAAAATCATTACCCTAGAGACTTCCAGTGCGCAAGCCTCCTCCTTTCCCCTCAGCAGAGCTGGGGAGGCAAAAGGCCACCCATCCCCAGCTACCCAGCTGTGTTTGAGGCCTGGGTGATTCAGTTCACTCCATGGGCCAGTGAGGTAGAAGAAGGAGCTCCCTTCCCCACATGGAGGAAGGAATGGGTCTGTGATGAGCTGAGAAGGGGCAGGGGAAGATCAGATTTGAGCCCAGATGCTGTCCGGCCTGTTCTCTGATGCCGCTGCCCAGATTACCCCATCCTGTTTCCTTGAAGGCTGGGAGCACCAGTGGAGTGGCTGCTTTTTCGGGGTAGAGGAGGAGGAATGGCATGATGTAGTGACATGACATTGCACCATGTGCAGCATTAGGGAATGATGTAGCTTGTCGTGTGTGGTGGGAGGGGGTTCTCAAAACCGAATAGCCCTGGGACCCATGGAGACCTTAATTCAGCCCTGCTCCTTTTTCTGGGAAAAAGCAAGAAGTGTAGCTTTCATCCTATAGATCCCTGGACGAATGCCCCGATGTCCACCATGGTAGTTGGACCCTGCTCTGAGGTCACCGTGTTTAACTTGAAAGATACAATGTAAATCTAGAAATTCTGAGATTTAGCTTCTTCCATTCTTGAAAATTTTTGAATTTTAGGAAGCGGCCATGAATCCTCTTGGTATTCTGTATAAAATATGAATGTATGTCCTTAAGGGTTAGTCTGAGATTTCATAACTGTGGGAAACTCAGAATTTAAAAGTATTGGCAAATGCCAATATTGATTTTTGATGCAATTTCTATAGAAATGACAATAATTCCAGGAAATGAATTTGATGTAGTCATTTACTTACTGGGTTCACTTCCTTGGAATTTATTCAGAAATGTTTATGCATTGATATGTGTGTTTAGATTTTAAAGGTTAAACGCTCACTCTTATTTTCCCCCAGTGTCAAAATTTATTTGTGACGTTTTCTTATAGCAGTTCAATTTTGTTTAACAAAAACACAAAACTGAACCCATTTTTGTTTTTTAGACTGAAGATTATGCCAAGTCTGGTACATCAGTTAGTTCGTGTAAGTTTTTTTTTTTAATTTATTAGAGTAAAAAAAAGAAACTGAATATGGAATAACCTTTAATTTGGATTGCAGGAGTAACGTGTGAGCTTTTGAGGTGTTTTTTTACTTTGTTGGTTTTTTTTTGGTCTAATAACCAGAGCAGATTGAATATCCTTGTTTGAGATGAGATTTTTTTTTTTTCAAATTTTGCGTGGGCCCATCTTATTTCCAATACTTATGCAAAGTTTAAAAATATTCATCAATCATTTTTAAAAGCTCTTGAATTTCCAGATTTATGAAACTATATGTGGGCATTGTCCCTACCCGTATTATAGGCTTGTAATGGGATGGAGCTTTAGTGGCTTTGCTGTCACATAAAACATCAAGATAGTACTGGAAACACCAGAAAACCATGCAGAGCTTGCTTAGAGAGCATGTGATTAGCCAACAAATTTGCAAAACGCACACCTAAAACAGTAGGCATTATGAATGCACATTTTAACAGGCATTGCTGCAAAAGATTCTGGTTGATTGTACACTTCATGACAACATGTTTCTTTAAGAAAACGTGATCCTAAATCAGTAACCCCAGATCCATAAAATGGGAGTGATTAGGGAATTGTGGGATGACCAGGGTATTAGAAGGAATTATATCTTGTGGAGTGAGATGGCATTTATAAAAGTGTTTGCAAAGGGGGAGGAGTATGTGGTTTAGCAGACCTGAGTGGGCAGGGTATAGTCCAAGCAGCTATAGTGTATTATCTGCAAGATTTGGACTGACCAAAGTGTCACTTATTTTCGTTAGCATCCCATGCAGGCCGTATTCAACAACACATAGGATAAAGGCACAGTTTACTAGATTCTTAGATTGAAATCGAATTTACTAGATTGAAACGATGCAGCTTTATTGAGAAGAATGTAGATAACTATAGAAAATGCAGAAGTTTCTGAATTATGTTTTGGAAAAAAATTATTGGGAGTTCAGCAGAAGGCACAGTAGAAATAAAATAAGTTCTTGGCACTGCCATTAGCAGCAGCAGACACGGGCCAAAGGACAGTCTTTGTGAATACATGTTGTGGTTGTCATCTATTACACATCACACTTTTCAAAAAGCGAAGCCATTCACATATAGTGCTTTGACCCACCCTTGTGGATAGCTCTCCCTGATATTTTTCCATTCAAATGTATATCTTTATAGATATCAGCCAATAGATTATTTAGTTAAAATTCTGATTGGTTTGGCAGAATCAACTTTAGAAAGTGAGACTCTCTCTAGATTAGTATCAAAAACAATTTTGTCAATAGTTGAGAAATTTGGTGATGTGCCTGTGTGGCATGAGACTATAGCACCATAGGCTTTTTGGGTGGCCGAACCCCAAGAATCATCTGATCACGATATCTGGGGGTAAAGAATTAAGCTAGAAGGTAGAAAATCAGGGTTCTTGCTTCAGGTCTGTCACTGACTTACTGTATAACCCTGGTTACATTATTTCCTTTTTGTTTTTCAGTTAAAAATCTAGTTTATAAACTGATTTTAATCATTTCTAGCCCCTCTGTATAAAGGTTGTTGGAAAAATATATTGGATACCCACAGAGTTCCTGCCATAAATGAAATAATGACCAGGAGATATTGAATGTGTTCTCTTCTTTTTAATTCTAGGCACCCAGGTCTCTGGCAAAAAAAGGACAAGGTATGGGGATCAAATCAACTGTATGGAAGACTTAAAATGAATATGTAGTGCACATGAGGAACATCCAAAAAATAAATGATGCTGTACAATTGTAATTTAAATTACAAACCATTAATCACTGAAATTGTATTTAACCATTGTTTTTAGTGGAACAGATGAGTGGGAGTGACATATGTTTTAGTAATGTTGCCCTTTGTATTGCAGTCTTTTCTGATCTTTGGAGAATTTGTTTTTGATTTGCCACATAAGATCCAAGGTCGAAAGGAGTTTGGGCTAGAACCATTTCAGGATTTTTGGCAAAAAGAGTACAGTGCTTGTTGGTGTAATATTATAATTGGCTTCAGATGAAGCTCTGTCCAGTTGTTCACAGTGCTGGATGAAAAGAATAGGAAACCAGCGCAGAATGGGGACATGGATAGAAGAATTTTATGGATTTCCAACCAGCCAGTTGTTAGCATAGGCAGAATATTCCAGTTCCATTCAGGGTCAGACCACTGGTCCCATCCAATCCAGTATTCTTGTCTCCTCCAGGAGCATCAAAGGATATGTGGAGAAATTACATAATGGTTGCCGGCCTTGGCATTCAATCATGTGTTTGAGAGGTTTACCAACATCTCTAAGTTCTCTCCAAGGGCCATGTCAATTTTCATTGTAAAATTCTTTAATCAATCAGTAGCATTTATTGAGAACCTGTTGTGTGCAGAACATGTCTTAAGTGCTTTGGAGTGTACAGTTGAATTAGTATACGTGATTTGTGCTCTCGGAGTGTACCGTCTAGAGGGGAAGATAAACACTTAAATTAGGACGAAATAGAGTATATAAAGTTAGGCACATAGTAGATATGAGGGGTTGAGTATTTACATGCTTAGGTGGTGCAAGAATGAAGTGAGGGCTTTGAAGCTGGAGAGGGTTGTGAAGGGGTAGGGAGTGCTACCTAAAGGAGAAGGTGTGAACAAGAGGTTGGTGGTAGGAAGGGAAAGATCCAGGCCAGACTTGAGAGGAATGAAGGGTGCGTGCTGGGGCGTAGTAGGAGAGAATGGAAAAGTAGGAGAGATAGAGCTGATTGAGTGCTTGTTGCCATATTTGCCTACCCATTAGGTGAAAATGGGGGTGCTTAGTTAAATCCTCTTTAGGATTCAAAGCAGTGCTAGATAAAGTTATGGGCTTTCATGATCATGGGTCTTACTGGTAAACTGTTTTGCTCTCAGAATAGACTAGAAAATCAGAATTGGATAAGGAGAACTTTAGTACCACCTAAATGTTGTACATTTCTCTTTGTGTGTAATGCCATTGGTATAACATCTTTATCCAATGTTAAATGCTTTGGGAAGCAGCGTGGCTCAGGGGAAAGAGCATGGGCTTTGGAGTCAGAGGTCATGGATTCAAATCCCAGCTCTGCCAGTTGTCAGCTGTGTGACTTTGGGCAAATCACTTAACTTCTCTGGGCCTGTTACCTCATCTGTAAAATGGGGATTAAGACTGTGAGCCCCCTTTGGGACAACCTGACCACCTTGTAACCTCCCCAGCGCTTAGAACAGTGCTTTGCACATAGTAAGCGCTTAATAAATGCTATTATTATCCAATTAAGTTCAAGTAATGCTTATATGTGGGTGCGATCAGAATACAGAGAAGATGTGGTCCCTAGCATCAAAAAAACTTAAATCTCATTCAGGTAAAATGGGTGAGCAAATAGCCAAGTTATGAAATAGTTTACCATTTTAAGTATTGGCATAGATATTGGGAAAAGTTTCCTTTTCCCATTTGCACCTTTTTTGACATTTTGCTTTCAGTACATCATTTGATAGTTTAATTCCTAAGATGATTAACGATTTTCAAATTGATTTCATTTTAGATGGGCATCTGATTTCAAGCCTGAGGTATGTGCTCGTAGACTCGTGAGCTAAACTATATAAGTAGTAAATCATATTTGCCTTAAGTCATATTTGATGCTGCCCAAAATTGTATTCTGTTCTTTTTCTGGCTTCATCTCCCACAAGTATTTTCTTCTTGCCCCTCGCTCTCCCTTTTCTCCTCAGCATTTTCTCCCACTATTGTTCCCGGTGCCTTTGCCATTTTATTTCCTATAATTCCCATGATGCTTTAGAGCCAGCATGGGATGTAATGCTTCTACAGCACCATCCACACCATTTTTTCCCAGGGCTTTGAGCTTGGCAGGGACATTTGATTAATTTGATCGATACCTAGCAATGTCCTCTACAGTGTCTTGGAGTAAGCCCAGGGATAATATCTGGTTGAGACCTCAGATATAGATGATCAGTTTTCATATGCTGTTCCCGAACAGTAATTTGCTTCTTTAAGGAGAATCTTTGGTTTGAACTGTCAAGTGGCAAAGCTGTTGATGGTCTAGTATTCTTAGTTTGTGTATTCCTGGTTTGAATATCCCAAATAAAAAGTCCGAGCATTATTGCACAGGTTTCCTCAGAAGTCTCAGGTTAACTGAAAGTAAATCCTATTTTTTGTTTCAGGTTTTCAGCTAGTTGTATAGGCCTTAAAAATGTATTTGGCTAGAAAAAATTATTCTTTTTTCCCCCCTCTTTCTAGAATGATCCTGTTAAAAAATACATGGCCCTGAAGTACATGGTATGTAACTGCCCCCACCTACCATAAATCGTAATTATTGTGAATTCCTTCAGCTCGTTTCTGGAGCTTTTTGGTTGGCAAATTGCTAGCTATGGTAGCAAGGTATGTTAGTCTCCCCCACTAGACCGTAAACCTGTTGTGGGCAGGGAACATGTCTAACAACTCAGTGTTATTGTATTCTCCCTGTACGGTGTCCTGCGCACAGTAAAACTAAATAAATACTATTGATATACTATTGTCATTTTAGTAAAAAGTTGTCAGACTTGGGAATTGTTTGGAAAAATTACATGTGGACTTGAAATAATCTCTTGAAGTGTTTTATTGAGACTTCTTTTTTCTTCTTTAAAAGGAAACATTTCGCATAACTTCTGAAGCACAAGCAAGTTTAGTTAAGACTGTTACCCAGGGTTTGACAAAGGCTTTGAAGGCCTTTTGTGAAAAGCAAGCAGCGGTAAGTAATTTTACTCAATCGTCTTCTACCTTATATCGAATGGAAAATATTTTTCTGAGCCTGGATTATTGTTTTACCAAGTAAACTTTCAATTAGTACTTTTCTGGTACAGAGTTCTTTCACTCCTCATTAATAACTACAACATAATTTTTCTCTCTCCTTTCTAATTTTTTTAACAATAAAGTAGCCAAGAAACAAATATTTGTAATGTAGGAAAACTTCCATATTATGGAGGAAATTTGCATAGTAAGGGAGTGACGGGGCCAAATTTAAGGAATTTCTCTGAAACTGAGGGGTGGGGGTCAAACGGAAATTTCCTAGAAGGTAATGGAGATTAGAAGCCATAGCTCGCCTTGGCCATTGTACTTTTCCCTTTCTTGTTATGACCTTATTCCTAGTCTAGCTCTCTGTCAGTGTTGTCTGCACCAGTGGGTCAGAAACAAACCTGATGTGGCTCCGCCACTTGTTGGCTGTGTGACCTTGGGCAAGCCACTTAATTTCTCTGTGCCTGTTACCTCATCTGGAAAACGGGACTCGAGACTATGAGCCCCACTTCAGACAGGGACTGGGTCCAGCCCGATTTGCTGGTGTCCACCCCCGTGCTTAGTATGGTGCCTGGCACATAGTAAGCACTGAACAAATACCATCATTATTATTACATCCAACCACGGACTCGGCGCCGTGAGAGTGATGCCTTTAGCTCCATCTCCAAAACAAAAAACTGGAGGAAGTAGCTGGGCTGCTCTACCACATTGAGCCTGAAAGGGCCTGAGGGAGAGCCAACATAGCAACTCCCTGCCTCACCAGTGGAGCAGCTCTTGTCCCACCCACCCCGTGTACACAGCGTCCACCGGGGTAGGGGATGAGTTTTTAGCCACTCTGCCGGACTCCTTGGTGGCAGCAGAAGAGGAGGGAGAAAGCAGCTAGATGCAAGTTCAGTTCTCTCCCCCTTCTCCCCCTCATTACCAAAGTAGAACAAAGCCTGGTTCCCCACTTGCTGGTCACCAGTGTCTCTGACACTGTGGGGGTTGGGTTTCACCTCCGATTGTCCTTCGCTCACCTCTTTCCCTCCCAGCTTTGCAGCTTTTTATGAAAGAGGGAAGCCGTGAGTTGGCAGGGGCAGCCGAAGGCAAGAGCAGGAACAGGGACGGGACCCTCTGTCTCCTTCCAGTCCACCCTCCAGAATGGATATTGTGAGGAGCAGAACAGTAGCTCCTGAAGGCAGGGGGTGGGGATGAGGGAAGGTTTTAAAAAAAAATTAACAGTAATTGGGCTTTGATCTGCAAATGGATCTCTTGTAGTCTCTGCTTCAGTGTTCCATGCCTCCGAGACTGAAGTGCACATGGTGCTGCTGGGTTTTAAAAACTGAGGCTTATATGAATGGAAGGCAGGTTGAAGCAGTTTAGACTGGCCTGCCTTGGGTGGATGGCTGTGCTATCTGAATTTGTGCTAGAGAAGCAGCGTGGCTCAGTGGAAAGAGCACGGGCTTTATTTGGAGTCAGAGGTCATGGGTTCAAATCCCGGCTCTGCCAATTGTCAGCTCTGTGACTTCGGGCAAGTCACTTCTCTGTGCCTCAGTTACCTCATCTGTAAAATGGGGATTGACTGCGAGTCCCCCATGGGACAACCTCCCCAGCGCTTAGAACAGTGCTTTGCACATAGCGCTTAATAAATGCCATCATTGTTATTATTACTACAACACCCAGGCTGTACTCAGGTGTTCATGCTTTCACAGAAATAAAGCTTGTTATATACCTGGCATTTTGTCATATCCTTTCAAAACAAAAACTTGGAAAAGGCCTTCTTTATGGTAATAGTAACCATTAGTTACTGTTGACTTATTCTGTAGTGCCTTGTGTTCTACCTTCCCTTTTGGATGCAGTGGTTTTTGTTCACTCTTGACAAGATGGGTGTATAAAAGATTATTATAGGAATGATTCAAAGTAGTAAAGCTGTAGGGAAAAAAAATATGTGGAACACAGCACAAGTCAAATATGTTTTTCACCAACAATGAAAATATATTCTAGTATGTAGTATCTAACGTACTATATGTATTATAGATTCTGTTAGGTATTGAGTTTGCCCGATGCTTGGTATCGATTGTGTGTGCTTTCTAGGTTAATTATGCCAGCAGTCTGAGACCTCTGATGTCACTATCTCGCTATGAACTTGGATCAGGATACAGCAGCCGCCACCAAACTGCTTACAAAGACAATGCAGGTAATCTCATGAGTCTTCATCTGAAGGAATTGTGATTATTGATTGTCTCAGTTGTGCAGAGGCAGCTTACCCTTCTCAGGGGGTGGTCAACCTTTTTTGGCTCTGTTTCTTTGGAGCCAAAAATTGTCAACTAATGCAAGAAATAGCCAGTTGCACTCTTTTAAAATAGAATTTCCTTTAATTTGAGAAGTTGATGTACTGTAGGTACCCTGATCTCAGGCCCAAAGCATCTAGTTCTCCTATACTGAGAGGGCTACATTCTTGAAAACTCTTGTGTTTAAGAAAATGTGCACGGTGGCACCCACCCATTACCGATACCATGTACTTGCACACAGGAGACTCTCTGAATAATTCTCTCTCAGTGTTCTGGCCAAAATGCAGACTGGAAGCATGAGTAGTTATCGTGGCTAACAAGACTCATACCCTTGACTGAAAAAGAACTAATCTTTCAAGAAAGAAAGTGATTTTTAATCTTTTAACATTTAAATTATATCTTCGCTCAAAAGAGGCAACTATTAAAATACTTTGCTATATATCTGCTTGATTTTTTATTTTTCAGGAAGCGGTAACCATACTCAAGAGCCTTATAGAAAAGCCCCAAAGTTGGACCATTCACAGTTTGCAGTACCCTACCCGGCAAGCGCTTCATATCCCAGCGAAAAGTCATTGAGTTATTCAACCAGCAGCAGATCTCAAGCCCATTTCCCTATGGGTGAAGGAATTTCCTACTACAGGCAGAGGCTCAGTGATTCAGAAACCAAGTCATCTCAAGTTAACGATCCGTACTTGCACCATAAGGGAGGGTACTCTTCAGCACACAAAGACTGGACAAAGTCATCCGATTGGCACGGAAGGCACATGAGGCATTCCCTGGATCATCATCATCATCATGCACCCTACCCGTCTCCTTCTGGGGAATGCTCTATGTACTCCAGATGCCCAGGGGGTGGCTATTCCGACTATAGCAAGTCTGACATGTACGGCTGTAGGTCCGATGAAGTCCGAATGCCTGGTGGCGGTCCATGCAGGCATCGGAGAGGTGAACTGTCCTCCTATACCCATTCGAGGCATTATTCAGATGAGAGAGCGTCGTACTCAGCTCCTCCTGTGACGTACCCTTCACCCAGAAGGTACTCCACAAGTTATCCTTTGGAAGGTTGTTCTTATTATAGTGGGGAGTCTGCGAGATCATCATCTCCTGTCAGAGCGAGCTCCAGTTGGTCTACAGATGCCAGGTATTCAAAGTCAAGCTACAGTGCCGATTCTGCCTCATTTCATTCCTCCTCCGCCTCTTCCGTCAGTAGCGCATATCGGGATTATCCTCACGCTGCAGGCTCCGAGAGAACATCCGACAGGAATACTAGCAACCTGACTCCTGACATTTTGAATCGAATCCAAGGGAAAGATAAACCTACCGTGACAGCCTTGCTCACCCAGCTGACCCCATACTATCCAGCTCTGCAAAGTAAGTCCCTTCAATTCGGCAAAATGTTACTTGAGAGACCGTGTTGCTGGTCAGTTTTAAGGAAAGTAGTTGGAATTTTTGGTTGCCATATACACCTGGCATGGTTGTATTTAAGTAGGGCAAGGTTTTCGAATCCCAGTGGCCTTTTAAAGGGAGCAGTTGAACTCAGGTTGCTCTCAGACTGTGTCCCCCACGAGAAACAGGGACTGCGTCTGGCCTGGATATCTTATACCTATCCTGGTGCTTAGTTCAGTGCTTAACACATAATAAGCACTTAACAAGTATGACTAAACCACTACTATTATTAACTGGATAGCAGTCATTCTAGGGAAATTGTAAATTGAATCATGTTGGACAATTTTGGTCAATTAAGATTATGGAATTTTGTCTCATCCAAGATTACAATGACAATTTTTAATACTTTAGAAGCCAGAAGTAGAGATCTGATTTTGGGAAAAAAAAAAAAGCACACCACCCATCCCCTTTACCATTCGAATCCTCCTTCCCCTCTCGTGTTTCTTCCTATTGCCTTTCGCTGTTGAAAAATTAACATCCAACCCAGTGGCATTTAAAAACTTACACTAAGTCACTGCTCAGATGCAGTTTTTTGAGTAGAGGGGCCCGTGAGTTACTGCTGTGGCTCCTGGGATTCAGGGCCTCCCACTGCACAACTGACGTTAGGTTTTGATATTAAGAAATGATCTAGGGCAGCTCTCTATGGGAAAGACTTGACAAAAGGCTCCCATAACCTGGTATGAGGCATGGTAAACTGACACTCAGTGCTATCATTCACTTAATCGGGGTATTGAGTGCTTACTGCATGCCAAGCAGTGTAGTAAGTGCTTGGGAAAGGAGTGTTTGTACTGGAAATGAATTCCAGCAGCGGGCAGGAGTCATCGTTTTCTTGGTCTGTCCACTCCTGGAATTGGAGTATACCACTTGGCCCCCTATTTAGTGTAACCTGCCCAGCCACTGAGAGTAGCCCACCTTAAAGTGAAGAAGAGCTTGTTTTTCTGCCTGCTTAAAATTGTTCGTTCATTTCTCTTTTCGTGAAAATAATTGTTAATGTCTCTTTTTCACTTCAATCTTCTAGAGATCAATATTCCAACATTGGTCGCTGCATTGTTTGAAACTGGAACAATAAGTTAAGAAGAAACAACACGGATGGAAACCAACAGAAAATTCAAGAATCATTTCTTTCCAGCTTTCAGATTACACATTGAATTCCAAGAATGGGGTGGGATTTGGGGATTTGTCTTTATATCCCTTCAAGGACAGTGTTATTTTTGATGAAATTAAGAGGGGCTGAATATTTTAGTATATTAAAATTTCAGCAATGTTTATTTTATGTATTGGAGAAACCTGTTAAGTTTAGTATTTTTTACCACATTACATTCATCTAGTGGATGGTATTTGCAATCTTCTTTTTGGGTTGCTTTGTTATGTTTTTGGTAGTTACATTTTGAGGAGGAATGTGAGAGAATGAATATATGCCTGTTGGCAATATGTTGATAAGCCTCTTCTGACTTTTCCAATATGATTGTTTGTATATAACCATTTAATTTCCCTCTTAGAATGAGGAAGGTAATTAACTTAAAAGAATTAGACACTAAATGTCTTTCACCTTGTATATTAAATAGAACACATTGCAAACAGTGAAATCAGTTATTTAAACGTTGGATATTTCAGCCCATCTGTAAGAAGTAGAATGTTAGTTTACCTATTTAGAAATTGATATTCAAAAATTTTTTTTTTTCATTTGAATGGGCATCTATCAGAAAAATATGTCTTCAAAGGTGGATTGTGATGAAACTTCTAGTTGTGAGTTGAAACATATTTGTAACTAATTTGAGTGCGCTGTTTGCCTCAGAATCCAAAGGTAGAGAGAGGGGGGAGGAAGAGATGAGATGTTAAAGCCAACTGATTGTGTGGTATACTAACAGTGAAAATTACTTTTGTGGGTAAAACAATGAAACTCAAAGTGTAATAATTGTGCCAATAGCCAGGGGAACAGACCTTAGACCTGAATCTAAGTCTTTTCTATGAATAACATATACAAAATACTGTAGAAAAAGGTCCCCCTGGGTTGTTTGTGTACTTGCGAAAAATTCTGCAAAGTAAAAATTCTGAGAAAGAAGTTAATTGTGCAGTTTCTTAAAATCCCTGGGTTATGTTTTTAACCCCCAGGTGTATTAAAGAGTAGCATTCATTACCACTAAAATCACGTGTCAGTGGTAAAAGGAAAATTTGGAAAAATAGACCATTTGCATAAAGGACAAACCACACTTGAACTCTGCCCTAATTTGTTCTTTTGGATGAAATTGTAATATTTTCTCTTGTTCCTTCTTAAAACTTTCCTTAGCTGTTAATTTAATAAATTTCAGTGATGCAAGTGAACCATAGTCAGCTTAATGTTGGCAAAAGATGGGTGTTATCTCTTTTAATATTTACCGTGTTCACTAATATAGCCTTTTGAAGCTCTTATTTTAAGATGTTTGTTCCCAGTCCTTTAATCTGTAGTAGTTGAGAAATATGACTTTGAAAGTGTTGAGATGGGCAGGTTTTCCCTTCTAATATTTGAGTTCCTGGATCTCAGGTTTTGGTTATCATCCCCATTCTGCAAGGATTTTCTCCTACTGCCTTTCTTTCGATAGAGTAGAAGGATCTGGATTAAAGTTTGTATTTTTTCAGGAAAGAAAAGCTCATTAGATGTTTCTGCTAGAGCACATCCTGGAATTGAGGACCTTTGTAGAGTTGGTAATACATGGCATTCTGATGGTCTCCTCACTCCCAGTCTTGTGCTCTTTTCATTAGAATGACAATGGTGGTATTTGTTAAGTGCTTACTAATGTGCCAAGCACTGTACTAAGCACTGGCACTGTACACACTGCCTCCTCAAGTTTTAGACAAAGCCACTTAGTTTGCTGAGAGCCATTTATCTGTTCGGCACTCTAGACTGTAAGTCTGTGGGCAGGGAACGGGTCTGTTTATTGTTTATATTGCACTGAATGTCGCTTTAGGTATGGCCATTGCCAACGGGACTTGCAGGCTAGATTATGCATAAACATGAGAGAATAGAATTTATTTAAGAAAAATGTTTCCAAAAAATTCGAATGTGGAAATTTATGACACAAATGGCACACTCAGGCCAATGGCACATCAGTTTGGTCTGAAAGGAGCAGCAAAAATTTATGGAAGAACAGTGTACTTTTGCAACTTGACACTGCCTCATTTTTGTGGTGTGTTGTAACATCCCTAATCTTTCCCTACAGTAACCCATTATCTAGAATCTAACTCAAGCCTTCTAACACCTAAACTCGTCTTCTGAGTTCTTAAATGTTCACCCCAATGACCCATTATGGACTTGCCACCCGTGAATTTAAACCATTCTTGAATTTACTGGTATTTTCTGCCTGCATCTTTAATTATATCCCGTCAGCCTGCATAGTTCCATGTTGAGGAATTGATTCACAATTTTATTCAGAAGTAGCCCTCTCCCCCATCTCCAGATCTCTTGTTAGCAGGGACCAGGTCCACCAACACTGTTATATTATCTTCTCCCAAGTGGTTAGTGTAGTGCTCTGCGCACAGTAAGCGCTCAATAAATACCATTGATTGAAATGCATACAGTAGTACCAGTGCATAAGAACTAGTTTTAAAAAGAGGAAACTTCCTTTTACTGTTGTGTTTTCCTAACCTCTTAAAGATGCCCGGCACTCGGTTAGCTACTTTGATCAATTGCTGGTGTTTACTACACAAATCACTTGGTGCAAGTCACTGTAGTCAGCACTGAGGAAAAGTGCAAGGATACTGGTGCTTGACCTACTGAGGGTTCACAACCTAAAAAGAGGGAAACTATTGTTGCCTCAAAATAAAGAAAGGTGCAGTCCTTACTACTGACAGGAACAGCTTTCAAGTTTCTCCTCTCGTCCAACAGGCACAGAACGGGCCTTTGTCCTGGTGATGGTAGGTGAAGTGTGGCTGTGACATCAGCTTCTGGCCACTCCGAATCCCGCAGGACAGGTCTTTAGACTGGTGGTAGCACATTCCTTGGGAGATTTAAGGCAACAGTTGAACGTGACTTCCAGATTCTAATGGTGTTTGCTCAAAACCCATTGTTGTATTAGGTAAATAGTGGGTGGGTTTGGGGAGTTATTTTTCCCCATGTTCCTTGAAACTGTCACGGAGTTTATCATCAGAGTAGTGAATCTCTTCTGAGAGGGATCCCAAGGGGGCCTCAGTGTACTTCTCCAGCCAGGGAAGTGTTTCTACCTTTTTATTTCATATCTTAACTAGTTTTGATTCCCTTGAATGCCATGTCGGCTTCTGGGGTGGGGCTTAAGGCAAAGACCTCTCAAAATATCTTTATTCTATTCATTAAGCCCTGCTGGAGATCCAATGGAAATAAGGTAAGAATTAAATCATCACTTTAGACAACTGGGCAGTGCCAAGCGTTTCTCAGAATAGGGATGAATCTGAATCTTAGGACTCAGAAGGAAGAGGGAATGATTTGAGTATGGAGTCTCATTTCCAGGCTTAAACTATGGGGAAAACAAAATATAATATCCATGTGTGTTGTGGGGTTGGGGGTGTGTGTGTTAGCCCTGTTATTTGTCCAGTAGAAAGACCACTACTCTGGGAATCAGGAAACCTGGGTTGAAGGCTTAGTTCTCTCTGTAGCTGTCTGTCTCTCATGGGCAGAATCTGCACATACACTGTGTACTGAGCCACACCCCTGCTTGCTCACTTGGTATGACTTGCAGAGAAGAATGCAAGTGGTACTATGTCAGTCACTAACTCAGAATTAATTCCTCTGCACGGACTGCAAAGATAATATGTATTTCCTGTCAGGAGACTCTGCCATCATTATCATCATGTTCATTGGTTCCCTTTTTTCTACATGCTTACTGACTCCAAATTAGTAATCCTATCAATTTTCCAGGAGTGGAAAACTCATCGAAGACAGAGATGCCTTTAAAAATCTTTATATAGAGTTAGAATGTGTGGTTTGACAGCTTTCTGTAACAGTGACCAATCGTAGTGGTAGGTTGAATAATGCTCCAAGTTTTATTTCATATTGCAATCCTTTTTAACATTAGGGTTGTGTGTGTGTGTGTGTGTGTGTGTGTGTGTGTGTGTGTGTGTGTGTGTGTTTTGAGTGGGAGGAGAGAGGGATGGGTAGTGGAGAGTGCCAGCATTTATCTTTCACAACTGCTTTGTAGCCACCGTAGTCTTCTGACACCCATGCTAAGCAGTTAATTTTCAAGATTCTTGTTGCTCCTTTCCACCTCAAGGAATATCCCTTCACGGTTCTCCCCAAGCAGACCTTTCCCTTCCTGCAGAGCTGAGATTAGTCCCCCACCCCCCCACCATAACACTTATGCACCTCTTTACTCATTTCCTCCCCTGTAATTTTTTAAAGTCAGTTTTCCCTAGATTGAAATCTCGTGTGTGTGTGTGTTCATTCTAGTTTACTCTCCTCTCCTGAATACTTAGTACTGTGCTCTGAATGCACTAGGCCTCAATAGATCCTATTGATTAACTGAATAAACCCCAGCTCTCTTGGTTCCTTGACCTGTGCTCTTAACAGTGGGCTAACAGAAGGGCTAAGGAGGTACAGTGCTTTATACAGGGCTCTGCACAGAGTAAGTGCTTAATACAGTTGATTGAACCTAACTGAGCTGGAAAGGGACAATCGGGCTCAGGGCCATGAAGCAGTTTTGGATGAAATTACGACTTCCTGGTCTGAAGTGAATGCTGAGAGAACGTCGTTGAAATTCACAAAATTATGGAGAGTGGGGATAGGATGAATTTTTTCCCAAAAACTAGGAGGAAGGGGCATCCATTGCAATTTGGAAGGAGTAGGGTCCAAGGAGTACAAAAGAAACGTCCCCCCCAAGCCCCCCAGAGCAAGAGGAAAAGCGGTGGCATCCATACCTAGACCCCTTATTAAAAATCACGTCCATCACTTGTCTATGTGACCTTGAGCAGGTGACTTCACTTCCAGCACTTAGAACAGTGCTTTGCACATAGTAAGCGCTTAATAAATGCCATCATTATTATTCACTGTACCCGTTACCTCATCTGTAAAATGTGGATTGTCTGTGAGCCCCGTGTGGGACATGGACTGTGTCCAACCTGATTAGTTTAAATCTGATTAACTTGTATCTGTAAGCTTGTTGTGGGCAGGAAATGTCACTATTTATTGTTGTATTGTACTTTCCCAGGCTCTTAGTACAGTGCTCTGCACACAGTAAGCACTCAATAAATACGATTGAATATAATAATAATAATAATGGCATTTATTAAGTGCTTACTATGTGCAAAGCACTGTTCTAAGCGCTGGGGAGGTTACAAGGTGATCAGGTTGTCCCACGGTGGGGCTCACAGTCTTCATCCCCATTTTACAGATGAGGGAACTGAGGCACAGAGAAGTTAAGTGACTTGCCCAAAGTCACACAGCTGACAATTGACGGAACTGGGATTTGAGCCCCTGACCTCTGACTCCAAAGTCCATGCTCTTTCCGCTGAACCACGCTGCTTGGCTGAACATCACCAAGAGCCTTTTTACCTAAGCCCTCATTTCCCTTACTCCCTCTCCCTACTGTCACCCTTGCACTTGGATTTGTACCCTTTATTTGCCCCAATCTCAACTAAGGTGCTTATCTGTAATTTATTCTTTCTGCTCCCGCCCCCCCCACCCCCCCCGCCACAAGATTAAATTCCTTATGGGCAAGGACTGTATCTTCCACTTCAGTTATATTGTAGTAATTATGGTATGTGTTAAGCACTTACTATGTGCCATGCAGTGTACTAGGATAGTGATGGTGCCTCAATTACCTCATCTGTAAAATGGGAATCGAGACTGTGAGCTCCAAGTGGGACAACCTGATAACCTTGTATAATGATGGCATTTATTAAGCGCTTACTATGTGCAAAGCACTGTTCTAAGCACTGGGGAGGTTACAAGGTGATCCGGGTTGTCCCACGGGGGACTCAGTCTTAATCCCCATTTTACAGATGAGGTAACTGAGGCCCAGAGAAGTTAAGTGACTTACCCAAAGTCACAAGGCAGAGCAGGGATTTGAACGCCTGACTCCAAAGCCCGTGCTCTTTCCACTGAGCCACGCTGCTTATCCCAGCGCTTAGGATAGTGCTTGGTACTATGCCATTATTATTTGTTAAGCGGTTACTATGTGCCAAACACTGTTCTAAGCGCTGGAGATGAGGTAACTAAGACCCAATGAAGTGACCTGCGCAAGGTCACGCAGCTGACAGGGGACAGAGTTGAGATTCGAACCCATGACCTGACTCCAAGGCCCGTGCACTACCCACTACGCCACACTGAGGCCAGTGCTCAGCGCTCAGTACATCCGATCGAGTGAGTGACAGGGTAATATCGGGCCGCTGTCAAATAGAGATCTAGGGTGGGCCAGCGAGGGGAGCGAAGTCTCGCGAGACTCGCTGCCGCTTGCCGAAGCGGAAGGAAGTCCGCGGCCTCGGCCCGGGGACTGTTCGCTGTCCGACTCCGGTGGCGGAAGCGGCCTGAGGGAGGGGAGCCGTGGTAGTGGTGGGGGGACCCCCCGCTGGGTAGACCCTCGGTGCATCGAGATCGTGGCTGTGCCCCCCCAACCTTCCCCGAGGGGGAAGTCTAGTACTGCTGCCGCCGCCGCCTTCGGACGCCGCCGGGTGCCCCGGCCCTCCCACGTAGGTACCCGCCCGCCCCATTCCGGAGCGCCGAGTGCGCGGCCGAGACCGTGGGCTGCCTCCGGGCCCGGCCGCGCCTCGGCCCTTTGCCCCTGACCGAGCGAAGGGGCCCGGTTGCAGCATGGCTTTCGTAACCGGGCCCCCCCGCCACGCCTGAGCCCTTCGGCCGGCCTCGGGTGGGAAGGCGGGACGGCGCTTTGCACGCAGTAAGCGCTCAATAAACACGATCGAATGAATGAGCACTGCCTCGGTCCGATCCGGAGGGGGTCGGGGAGCCGGCAGATCCTAGGGCCGGGACAGACAGCTACCCAGGCACTTGACAGAGAATCCGCCCTGCGTTGGCAGACCGACCACCCTACCCGGCTGCTGGCCAAACGCGACTTTCAAGTCCGGAAGCAATGCGCTCTACGGCCTTACAGGTAACAGTAGGCACCGATAAGGCTCAGGCGATCAGTCTGCCCTTGGAAAGCCGTTTATTTTGGAGCCAAAGCATAACTGTCGCTTGCCTGTCGGGTGACCTTGAACGAGTCATCTGCCTTCTCC
The DNA here is from genome assembly GCF_015852505.1 of Tachyglossus aculeatus. NCBI lineage: Eukaryota > Metazoa > Chordata > Mammalia > Monotremata > Tachyglossidae > Tachyglossus > Tachyglossus aculeatus. The sequence goes on along the minus strand of NC_052100.1, from coordinate 23,235,498 downwards.
GTGCCCTGCTTCCTCTTTTGTAAAGTGGGGATTGAATACCTATTCTCCCTCCCCCTTAACTGTGAGCCCTTTGTGGGACAGAGAGCCAACACCTCCATTATTTGTATTGTTAATAAAGCCCGAAGGCCTAAAAGTGGTATTTTGAATTATTGATGAAAAGGAAACCAGGCCCAGTCTAATTCCCATCTATACTTTTCCAGGGTTTGGCACGCCGTTCTGCACAGAATAAGCACTTAATATATACTGTTGCTTCTAGTATTAGCTTGTTATATAAATTGGAGGAGAAATAACAAACGGTCCTTGGTCGTGAAAGTATCTGAAGGGCTGAATTATTTTTAGGGAGAGTTTTAACTGCTTGGTAGGCTATACTGAGAGAAGCAGCATTGCCTAATGGAATGAGCATAGGCCTGGCAGTCAGAGGACCTGGGTTCTAATCCCAGCTCTGCCAGCTATCTGTGCTGTAACCTCAGGCAAGTCACAGCTTCTCTGTGCCTCAGTTACCTCATCTGTAAAATGGGGATTAAGACTGAGCCCCACGTGAGATATGGACTGTGTCCAACCTAATTATGTAGTATCTGTCCCAGCGCTTAGTATGGTGCCTGGCACATGGTAAGCACCAAAAAAACTGCCATTTAAAAAAAAATGCTACTCATGCATTGTACTGATTCTGCTTCATTTCTTCAGTGTGTTAGAAACATTCTCCAGATATTTGAGGACACTTGACCTGGGAAAATTGCCAGTGGTTCTGTCTGGTAGCCTAGCCTGCACTGGTAGCCCAAAATCCAGGATTGAGGTGAAAGGAAGGGATCTATGATTTTATGATCTGTAAATTGGATCTGGAGATCAGATAAAAGAAAAGCGGTTTTATTTAGAGGGATTCTAATAATCTAGTCTCAAAACAGACTAGACATAGATTTTTAAATGCAGACTCAGTCATAGATTGATGAAACTTCTTCACAATTTGTCAATCAATACTCGAGCACTTTCTGGTTGGAGAGCATTTGGGAGAGAGCATTAGAGTTAGTGGACACGATCTCTTCACTCAAGGAATTTATATTTTAGTTGCCAGGGAGAGGGGGAGAATACATCCTAGGGCAAGAGTAGGCAATTATTTAGGCTGAGGTATTAGAATAATAATGATGGTATGAAGCACTGCTTTTTGCCAAACACTGTGCTGAGTGCTGGCAAAAAGCGCTGGCTCCCATCACTGGATGTCCACTAGTTGTCAGAAGCCACATAAAGAAGTTTTTCATTTGTCCTGAATTTGGTTCTGGAGCCCAGAAAACCGGGATTTTATAGATGTAGAGAATGGTGATCTGTTGGATATGAGAGGGGAGTGAGTTCTAGTGCAGAGGGAGGATGTGGACAATGGGTCAATGCTGGCTCCCATCACTGTTGACGGCACTACCGTCCTTCCCATCTCACAAGCCCGCAACCTTGGTGTCATCCTCGACTACTCTCTCGTTCACCCCTCACATCCAATCCGTCACCAAAAACTGCCGCTCTCACCTCCGCAACATCACCAAGATCCGCCCTTTCCTCTCCATCCAAACCGCTACCCTTCTGGTTCAATCTCTCATCCTATCCCGACTGGATTACTGCATCAGCCTCCTCTCTGATCTCTCATCCTCCTGTCTCTCCCCTCTTCAATCTATACTTCACGCTGCTGCCCAGAACATCTTTGTGCAGAAACACTCTGGGCATATTACTCCCCTCTTCAAAAATCTCCAGTGGCTACCAATCAACCTATGCATCAGGCAGAAACTCCTCACTCTCGGCTTCAAGGCTCTCCATCACCTTGCCCCCTCCTACCTCACCTCCCTTCTTTCCGTCTACAGCCCAGCCCGCACCCTCCGCTCCTCTGCTGCCGCTAACCTCCTCACTGTGCCTCGTTCTCGCCTGTCCCGCCGTCGACCCCCGGCCCATGTCCTCCCCCTGGCCTGGAATGCCCTCAATCAATCAATCAATCAATCGTATTTATTGAGCGCTTACTGTGTGCAGAGCACTGTACTAAGCGCTTGGGAAGTACAAGTTGGCAACATATAGAGACAGTCCCTACCCAACAGTGGGCTCACAGTCTAAAAGGGGGAGACAGAGAACAAAACCAAACATACTAACAAAATAAAATAAATAGAATAGATATGTACAAGTAAAATAAATAAATAGAGTAATAAATATGTACAAACATATATACATATATACAGGTGCTGTGGGGAAGGGAAGGAGGTAAGATGGGGGGGATGGAGAGGGAGACAAGGGGGAGAGGAAAGAAGGGGCTCAGTCTGGGAAGGCCTCCTGGAGGAGGTGAGCTCTCAGTAGGGCCTTGAAGGGAGGAAGAGAGCTAGCTTGGCGGATGGGCAGAGGGAGGGCATTCCAGGCCCGGGGGATGATGTGGGCCAGGGGTCAATGGCGGGACAGGCGAGAACGAGGTACGGTGAGGAGATTAGCGGCAGAGGAGCGGAGGGTGCGGACTGGGCTGTAGAAGGAGAGAAGGGAGGTGAGGTAGGAGGGGGTGAGGTGATGGAGAGCCTTGAAGCCCAGGGTGAGGAGTTTCTGCCTGATGTGCAGATTGATTGGTAGCCACTGGAGATTTTTGAGGAGGGGAGTAACATGCCCAGAGCGTTTCTGGACAAACACAATCCGGGCAGCAGCATGAAGTATGGATTGAAGTGGGGAGAGACACGAGGATGGGAGATCAGAGAGAAGGCTGATGCAGTAGTCCAGACGGGATAGGATGAGCGCTTGAACGAGCAGGGTAGCGGTATGGATGGAGAGGAAAGGGCGGATCTTGGCAATGTCCACCAAGCTAGCTCTCTTCCTCCCTTCAAAGCCCTACTGAGAGCTCACCTCCTCCAGAAGGCCTTTCCAGACTGAGTCCCCTCCTTTCTCTCCCCCTCCCCATTCCCCCCGCCCCTACCTCCTTCCTCTCCCCCTCCCCATCCCCCAGCCCTACCTCCTTCCTCTCCCCACAGCACCTGTATATGTGTTTGTACAGATTTATTACTCTATTTTACTTGTACATATTTACTATTCTATTTATTTTATTTTGTTTGTATGTTTTGTTGTCTGTCTCCCCCTTCTAGACTGTGAGCCTGCTGTTGGGTAGGGACCATCTCTATATGTTGCCAACTTGTACTTCCCAAGTGCTTAGTACAGTGCTCTGCACACAGTAAGTGCTCAATAAATACGATTGAATGAATGAATGAATGAATGCTGGGATGGATAGAAGATGAGGTTGGACACAGTCTAAAAGGGAGGGAGCATGGGTGTTTTACAGAAGGGGAAATTGAGTCAGAGGGAAGGTAAACAATGTGCCCAAAGTTACGGAAGGCAGGTGGTAGAGCAGGGCTCGAACCCATATCTCCTGAGTCCCAGGCTCCGTCCACTAGTTGTCAAAAGCCACATAAAGAAGTTTTTCATTTGTCCTGAGTTTGGTTCTGGAGCCCCGAAAACCAGGAAATTTATAGATATAGAGAATGGTGATCTGATGGATATGCGAGGGGAGTGAGTCCTAGTGCAGAGGGAGGAAGTGGACAGTGGGTCAATGCGAAACAGATGAGATCGAGTTACAGTGGCATTAGAAGAGTGAAGTATGTGAGCTGCGTTGTAGTTAGAGATCTGTGAGGTGGGAGAGAGCTGATTGAATGCCTTAGAGTCAGTCAGTCAATCATATTTACTGAGCACTTATTGCTGCAGAGCAATGTATTAAGCACTTGAGAAAGTGCAATATAAGACACATTCCCCGCCACAGTGAGCGCTGATGGCAAAAAGTTTCTGATGTGGAGGTGGATAGGCAGTTCCTGCAGCTTTTGGAGGAGTAGGGAGACTTGGACTGAAGTTTTTTTTAAAAAAATGATCCGGGCAGCAGAGTGACAAATGGACTGCAGAGGGGAGAGAAAGGAGGCTGATATAGTAGTCAGGGTGGGCTATAAGATCAAGGTGGGATCAGCATGGTAGCAGTTTGGATGAAGAGGAAGGGATGGATTGTTGAGGATTTTTGTTTAGGGCAGGCAGCCATAGCTAGCCCATCCTGCCTTTGGAGCCACAAAGTGACCAGGAAGTGGAGCCCATGGGATGTTAATCCCACCTCTTGAGACTTTTGGCGGAATATGGACTCTTGGACCAGAGGATCCTCTGACCCCTGGGCCCAGAGCCATATGGGAAGACTACACCATCCTGTGGGATTCACACCGCCCCAGGGGTTGCGGATCTCTGACCCCTGCTTCGTCTTCTCAGTGCTCTGGGAGCAGGGGACATCTCCAGCCTGACCCAGAGCCCAGTGAGGGTGAGAAAAAGCAGGGTTAGGATAGGCAGATAATTTGTTCAAGAATTTATCCAGACCCTGTGGGAACCTAATATTTTTGACCTGCACAACTTCTTGGGGTAATGAATGCCTTGTTTGCCTCCCTCTCCTCTGGGAACAACAGTTTTTGCCATCTCGCATTTTTCAACATATGGTGAGTGACTTCAGTCCCTTCCTTGTAAAGTCCTTTCCAAGGGCGGAATAATTGCATTGGAGTGTTTTGTAGGTAATTGCTTCGAAAAGCACCAATTGAAAGGGCAATTGTTTATTTTTTGCCAAAGGTGTGAGAGGTTTGGGGTTTTAGGAAACTTCTAAGCTATGGAGGAGACAGACAGGGAAGCAGTGGCCACGGCGGTCCAGAGGGTAGCTGGAATGCTTCAGCGGCCCGACCAGCTGGACAAGGTGGAACAGTATCGCCGCAGGGAGGCTCGGAAGAAGGCTTCGGTGGAGGCCAGGCTCAAGGTACGAACTTCCAGGCTCCGGATCGGTTTGGTTCCTTACCCGCCATCTCACTCGAATTTCAGGTGCTTACAGATTTACATTAGTGTCTACCTCACAGTTCTTCCAGTACAGCAAACTCGATGCTCTGACTCGGGCAGCGCGCCTGAGGCGAGAGATTTCCAGCTTTGCCACGTGGCACCTTCTGGCAGAGGTTGGAAGTTTTTCAGCTTGTCCAAACGGCAAGGCCCAGAGGTGCACCAGCCCCTGTGACCCTCCGGCCTCCGCCGCCAGCTGACTCGCGGTGTTGAGCAACACAAGCCCTGCTGAGCCTGGCTCAGCACAGACTGTGACTAAAGGCCAGAGACCTCTGTTGGGGCTGGGCCACCTTCCCCTTCCAAACCACTACGGTTGAATGGCATCCAGAGTCAAGGGTTTTCTCTGTTTTATATGAGAAATAAGTTTTAAAGCAACTAATAATTTGACTCCTAAGGCAATCTTCAGTTCACAGCCTGGAGTGGCTTGGCCCTACCAATTCCTATTCTCGTGTAAAATGTTGTCATTTGACAGCACTTGGATCGAATCCTCTGGTGCTCAAAAGCATTCCCTTGAGATGTAGGCAACTGGACTACAGGTAGTTTGACAGGATTGAAGTGTTGTGAAAGAAGAAGCAGTGTGGCCTAGAGGAAGGAGCACGGGCCTGGGAGTCAGAGGACCTGAGTTCTAATCCCAGTTCTATCACTGGCCTGCCGTGGGACCTTAGGTAAGTCACTTAATGCTCAGTGCCTCAGTTTCCTCATCTGTAAAGTGGGAATTAAATACCTCTTCTCCCTCCAACTTAGGCCCTGCGCCTCATGTGGGTCAGGGACTGTGTCTGACATGATGATCTTGTGTCTACCCCAAGGCTTAGTGCCGTGGTTGGTGCAGAGCAAGTGCTTAACGTAGCAGTTATTATTGGTATTTTTTAAGTGCTTACTATATGCCAGGCACTGTACTAAGTGCTGGGTGGCCACAGTCCATGTTCCACCCGGGGCTCACAGTTTCAATTCCCTTTTTGCAGGTGAGGTAACTGAGGCACAGAGTTACAATTATTGAGCACCACTGTCCACCCCATTGGACCAGTTCACCCCATCCCATTGGCCTGGTTCTGGCTCCTCCCAACTTCGTATTTACCCCATGTTGGTGCTATGCTCACAAAATGACTCAACTCTGCCGGCACAGAACAGCGGCAGACTCCTGCTCCCTCGTCAGCACTTCAGGAAGTCCCAGTTCTATTTTTTGCACCAGGCTCAGCTCAGCGACTGGCAAGACTGCAGCAAGCCAAACGGCCAGTTGGAACTGGGCTTGCGTCCACGCCGAGCGCGAGTCAAAACCCATGTACATGGGGCGATTGCTAGATCCACAGATGACATTCTGCCACCGTGCCCTAGCAATTCTGGTATTAAAAGCTTATTTAGGATCATCTAATTTTTCATCAAAATGAATAGTGCCAGATTTTGCCTGAGAAATCAGTGCCATGCTGGAAAAAAAAAAGACATTGCTTGAATCATTGAAGCTCCTTTCTTGAAAGATTGAACTCTTTTCCTTCCAGATATTGACCGTTTCACAGGATTCCATTTCTGTAGAAACAGGGATTTTTCCAAACCAGTTCCTGCAGTATGGGAAAATGCAATGCCAACAAAAGAATAGTGTGAAACACATACTTGTGGCTTTGCATTGGGTGATGTAAGCATCTTTTCTTTCTAGGCAGCCATCCAGTCACAATTGGATGGGGTGAGGACTGGTTTGAGCCAGCTGCATAATGCATTGAGCGATGTAAAGGACATACAGCAGTCTTTGGCAGATGTCAGTAAAGACTGGAGACAGAGTATCAACACTATTGAAAACCTCAAGGATGTGAAGGATGCTGTAGTTCAACACAGTCAACTAGCCGCTGCTGTAGAAAACCTTAAAAACATCTTTTCAGGTAATTGGCCGTGAACTGTGTATGTATAATATAATTTGTCGGTGATTGTGTTATAATCTAGTAAAAAAAGAAATCTAGCAATATCTGGTAGGTATCTGGGTATTTTTAAACTTGCTTAAACCTGTCTCAATTTCAATACCCACTGGTGGAAGTAACTTTACCATCTGTGGCATTGGAAAATCTTATTCCCAGTTACTTATTACTCCACGCGGTATATTATCTTGCCACTTGTGGGTTTTTTTGTTTGTTCATTTAACTACCGGTAGTCTTTTCTCATTGGCTTTGAATTGAATCCTCAGCATAGAAAGACTTTTTTTTAGTATTAGCAGTGCAACTAGACTAGGCACGCTATTTTGAAGGAAATGCTAAAAGTATTGTTGTTTTTAGGTTTCTTGCTGCATTTCTCTGTTTTTACGCAGCATTTTCCCCCATAGTTCACCCAAAGTTCTAAATCTTTCTAATCTGATCCTTTATGAAGACAGTATTCATTCCCCCCATCCCACCAAAGTTACTGACAAATAGATTTCAACAGTCAGGGCCTTGTTAACCCACTGTGACCTGGGGCTGATAACGTGCAACCGTGTGACACGTGTGACGTCTTTACGTCGCCCTTTGTATGATGGAGGCTGGGGCAGTCGCCCCAGCTCAACTGACTCGGAGGGTGTCACCACGGGCCGGACTCACATTCCGATACTTTTGGACCAGGATTTGCCACTGCGGTCAGAAGTGCGAGATAATGCCCTCTGCACTCTCCCAAGCGCTTAGTACAGGGTCCTGCACCCGGTAAGCGCTCAGCCAGTACTGCTGAAGATTGATTGTGTGAACCAATGCTCTTTCCTCACATGCTCTGCAGTGCCGGAGATCGTTAGAGAGACCCAGGACCTGATTGAACAAGGGGAGCTTCTGCAAGCCCACCGAAAGCTGATGGACCTGGAGTGTTCTCGAGATGGTCTGATGTATGAACAGTATCGAACGGACAGCAAGAATACTCACGATATGACTCTCATCCACACCTACTTTGGAGACATGCAGAAGCTGTCAGAGGAGTTAGCGAAGCAGTTGTGGATGGTGTTGCAGAGGTCACTTGTCACTGTACGCCGTGACCCGACCTTACTGGTGTCTGTTGTCCGGATTATTGAGCGTGAGGAAAAGATTGACAGGCGCATGCTCGACCGGAAGAAACAGACTGGGTTTATACCTCCCGGAAGGCCCAAAAAGTGGAAGGAAAAAATGTTCAATATTTTGGATCGAACTGTGACCACGAGGATTGAAGGCACTCAGGCAGACACCAGGGAATCGGATAAAATGTGGCTTGTGCGCCACCTGGAAATCATACGGAAATATGTCCTTGACGACCTACTTGTGGCAAAAAATCTGATGGTGCAGTGTTTTCCCCCTCACTATGATATTTTCAAAAGGCTCTTAACTATGTACCATCAGGCTTTGTCCTCACGCATGCAGGAACTTGCGTCAGAAGATCTGGAAGCAAATGAGATTGTAAGCCTCTTGACCTGGATTTTAAACACCTATACAAGGTAGTTAATTTTATGTATTCTAATTTTGTAAAACTGTCCCTCTAAATGACATATCGCAGTAGGCAACAAGAAATACTTGCAGTAAATTTTCAAATAGACTTGCAGTAAAATAACCTGATGTCATTAAAATATATCACCAGGCTCATGGACCCTCAAAAACAAATGACCCTGTAATAGGAGTTTTCTTTAGCATTAGCATTTCTCCCATTAGCAAGGGAGAAAAAGAGGGCATCAGCAGCTTGATACCGATGTTGTGGCCACTGGCGACTTTCCTGTTGCCCCCCGCCCAGTTCCGAGTCTCCCACTTCCACCTTTTCCTCCTTCACCGGCTCTATAGTAGCCACCAGGCTGCAGATTGCCAAACTGCCTTGGAACCCTCCGGCCAACCAACACAATTTCTGTGTGTGCAGTAAGCTATTTTAACCCGCTCTGGTTTGAGCTGAATTTCTCAAGTGGGACTCTTACTTCTGGTAGGAAAGTGTGTTGAAAGCATCAGAAACACATGCTGAGCCTGCAGAGTATAGCATGAGATTATGGGTGTACTTGTGTTGCCTTGGCCCAAATAAAGTAAGCATGATGAGCATACCTTATAATAAAATGAATGGGAATGCCTTATATTATAATAAATAGGTGTTTTATTGTTCAGTAGTGCTCCCACATTTTTCCTGCCTCTGCTTTAGAGGTAGCTATGCTGTATTTTTGTACGTGATGTCACGGTAAATGATTACTGACATACTCAGAAAAGCATTATTTTCAAACAGATCTGAATAGAAAGTTTACATGTGTTTGAATTTGGGCACCTGCTGCGAAATTGTATGCATTCTTGTTACACAAGAAGGGTTTGTTCTTGATAACATTTATTCAGTGATTATAACATTGGAGAACACTTGTTTTAGCTCCGGGCAGTGTTTACCCTGGGTTCTTCTATGAAACGAGGGTTATGTTCCTGAGGAACTCCACAGTAAGGAAGACACCCACTCTAGCACACAGATGGTGCTCATGCCCACAGCCGCTTCTTCTGACGTGATAATCACATTCTGCCCGGGATGCAGAGTGCAGTTATGGATTGTGGAAGAGCTGGGTGGATTTGGATGATCATTTGTCTTGAACTCCAGCAGTCAAAGTTTTCTCCCCCATCTGAGATGAATTTCTTGTTTCAAAACCATCATCTAACAACTGAATTTCCCCAATATCTAGAATTAGCAGATAATTAAAATAATTCTTTTGCTTTTCAGGAACGAGGACTTCCTGTGTTTCTTTAATATACTTAAGACCCCTGAACAGCTCAGCTCTTCCTCCCTTCTCTGACTCACTACTAGTTCATCAGGCTTTGATTGAGTTTGCTCAACTGTGTCACTGACTCCTCTTTAAAATGGAGCACCAATGAATTAAAAGCTCCACTTAATGAGGTATCATCATAGTTTTGATTCAGTGGCAGACTTCCAGTCGAGAAGCAACATGGCATAGTGGCGGGCCTGGGAGTCAAAATGGCCTGGGTTCTAATCCCGCTTCTGCCACTTGTCTGCTGTGTGACCTTGGGCATTGCTTAACTTCTAATTTCTCTTGGATGCTTTCTGGCCTGTTTACTTTCAATTGTAATTTGTCTTTCTCATTCTGGGCTTTTCAATTTAGTGAAGAGATGATGGGAAATTCAGAACTAGCTCCGGAAGTGGATATAAACGACCTGCAGCCATTCATCTCACAAGATGTGATCTCGGAACTACTCAACACATACACGTCAACGCTGACTGTAAGTAAGCACTAGAGGTGCAGCCCGGGACCGACAAAAAGGAGGCCTGTGTGCTAACGTCTTCGGTTTCTAAATCTGGGCGTTTCACCTTTCCACCTCACTTCCACACTTGCTGAAGCATTTTGGATCGCGATACCAGTATCTGAGCCATTGTAGTATGCTGAGTAGAACACTGAGTTCTTGTGGAACCTACACAGGAGGATTGAGACACTGAAGAGAAAGGGTATTTCCCTGTGGGGGAACCTGGAGCAGTGGGTTGGAAGGGGGAAAAATGCCAACGAAGGGTAGCTGTTCTGTTTAATTGTAACGTTTAGGCCCAAGATTGAATGCATTTGCCAGCCACTTTAACCTGAAAACGCTGTCATTGTCCTTCAGTCGAACATCATCGGCTGGCTGCGGAAAGCTCTGGAGACGGATAAGAAAGACTGGGTTAAAGAAACTGAGCCAGAAGCAGATCAAGATGGCTACTATCAAACCACACTTCCAGCTATTGTTTTCCAGGTACATGGGCTTCACCTTCTTTTCAGACAGTCTACTAGGTCAGTGCGGATCTTTGGAGTGGGGTTTGGCTGTTGGAAGGTCATGTGCATGTACAGCAGTTTCTGAGTAAGCACAGCTTGCGAGTCAGGACCAGGGAGAGCGTTTAGGAGGTGTGGCACGGGCACAGACATACACAGTTTCACACACGTGTGCACGCTCGCTTACACACACACATACACCTACAGCTGAATCTCTCCGGGTCTATTTTCACTCTGATTTGATCCTCTTATCAGCCCAACCCTGGCCCCAACTGGCCTGCAAGGCATAATCAGCCAGAACAGGCTGGGCTGGGTGTGACTCAAATGTCCCACAATATCTTCTGACTGGGGCAGTGAAGCCTCTATTACGTGGTGGCAGAAAGTGAAGCCTGCTGGAAGGGGGGACGTTTGTGAAGGGAAGGAGAGCATTCTCAGGACCCAACAGGGTAGGCATAACGATGCAAATACATTGCAGTGCAAGGAACCGTGTGCGTGTATGGTGTCTGATTTGTGAAATTGGATCAAGGGAACTCACTGCAATGCCACAGCAGTTTATTCTGTAGGTTCTGCTTCTCTGTGACGTTAATATCATAGCCTAGTAGAAAGAGCACAGCCTTGGGAATCCAAAGAACCTGGGTTCTAATCCCAGCTCCGCCACTTGTCTGCTGTGTGACCTCGGGCAAGTCACTTCCCTTCTCTTTGCCTCAGTTACCTCATCTGTAAAATGGGGGTTAAGACTGTGAGCCCTGTGTTGGACAGGGACTGTGTCCAACCCAATTATCTTGTATCTACCCCAGTACAGTGCTTAGCACAAAGTAAGCGCTTAACAGATGCCAGTTATTATTATTACCGGGGGTCCCCAAAGAAGGTGTCATGTCCTCAGCCTTCGACTTATGGGGTTGTCCAGAGAGCATCTCTGGCAAAAACTCTGCCATTCTCGGGCCTTCCCAGCCCTTTCACAGACCTCCAGAGAAGTGGCAGTCACCTCCCTGGTTGTTTTCAGTGATTTCTCCCCCAAGAGAGGGCATGATGTTGTGAGCTGGGAATGTGTCTGTCATATTGTTATATTTTCCTCTGCCAAGCACTTAGTACAATGCTCTGCACATAGTAAACACTCAATAAATAGGATTGCATGACTGATGAAATGGGCTTACTGTCTGTTCTGTAAATTGAGAGTCAGTGCCTCAACCCATAATGAAACTCTCTGGTTTTAGATGTTTGAGCAAAATCTTCAAGTGGCTGCCCAGATAAGTGAAGATTTGAAAACGCAGGTACTGCTTCTATGCCTTCAGCAAATGAGTTCATTCTTGAGTAGGTAAGTATTTATATCCCGAGTGCTGTTTATGCCATGCTTTGCTGGCTGGGTTAGTCATTTTCACTTGGTTTTAAATAAAATCAGGAGTCCACTGTCAGGGTTAGTTTAATTCACTTTTTCCTGGGAATATTTGGAAAGAGAGAATGAAGAAGAGGTAGGCCCTTAGAGCACTTCTTTTCTTCATCCTCTGAGCTCTTGTGCTAGTCACAACTTTAAACTGATCGTCTCCCTCCTCTTCCCAGCCTGTACTCCCCACACCTATCAAAAGCAGGGATTTTTGTCTGAGGTCCTCTGAAGACTTATGCAGTTGAAGCAGTGGTAGTAGTTATTGAGCACCTGCTTTGGGCCAAGCACCATATCAAGCGCTTGGATGGGTACATGGTAAGTGAATTCAGACCTGAGCCCTTTCCCTCAAAAGGCTGAAAATCTCAGTAGTGGAGGACAGACACTTAATAAAGATGAATAAATTGAAGACAGGGAACAAGAGCACTTAGAAAACAAGAATCAGAAGCAAGGGGAATAGAAAGGTCTATGAAAAACTAAAGAGTCCTTGGAAGAGCAGTGTGGTCTAGTGGATAGAGCACGGGCCTGGGAGCTGGATTACCTGTTACACTGTCCAAAATGTCTACATCATTGACTTGTTAAGAAATGAAAACCATACCCAGCTACTACCGGAGTGGCAGGAATCACTTGTCAAATTACCTGAGGGCTCTGTGTATGAGGAAAAATGGCCTTCTAATCAATAATAAGATTAACTCCTTTGCTAAAGCAGAATAAGGTATTTAAGGCTCTGTGGTCGTGTTTTAGGCTTTTGTTGGGATTATTGGTTAACATTGCTAAAATTCACCCTTTCCTTTGCATCCAGACTGCCACCAGGTTAATCCAGGCACTTATCCTATCCCGCCTTGATTACCCTATCTGACTCCTTGCTGACCTCCCTGCCTCCTGTCCTTCCCCACTCCAGTCCATACTTCACTCTGGTGCCTGGACCATTTTTCTACAAAAACGTTAAGTCCATGTTTCCCCACTCCTTCAAAAAAAACTCCAGTGGTTGCCCATCCACCTCCATGTTGAACAGAAACTCCTCACCATTGGCGTTAAAGCACTCGGTCACCTTGCCCCCTCCTATCTCACCTCGCTACTCTCCTACTACAACTCAGCCTGCACACTCCGCTCCCCAAATGCCAACCTACCCACTGTACCTCAATCTCATCTTTCTATCCACCTGACCTCTCTCCCACGTCCTGCCTCGGGCCTGGAATGCCCTCCTCCTTCACATCTGATAATTATTCTCCCCCGCCCCACACCCCGTTCAAAGCCCCATTGAAGGCATACCTCCACTCAGAGACGTTCCCTGACTAAGCCCCCTTTTCCTTTTCTTCCACTCCCTTCAGGGTTGCCCCGACTTGCTCCCTTCATTCATCCCCTCTCCCAGCCCCAGAGCACTTGTGTTCATATCCATAATGTATTTATTTATATTATTGTCTGTCTCCCCCCTTGACTGTAAACTCACCATGGGCAAGGAATGTGCCTGTTATATTGTTATAGTGTACTCTCCCAAGTGCTTAGTACAGTGCTGTTCACACAGTAAGTGCTCAATAAGTGTGGTTGATTATGTTTTTTAGATACAAAGAAGAAGCACAGACATACAAAGAAGAGCATCTGAGGAATCGGCAATATCCACATTGCTATGTTCAGTATATGATAGCCATCATCAACAATTGCCAGACCTTTAAGTAAGTGTCGCTGTGTTAAGGGCTGTGAGCAGGGAACAAGTTTGTGTTTAACTGGATCTTGAAATTTTTCATCTTATGTTGCAGAGAGTCAATAGTCAGTCTGAAAAGGAAGTATTTGAAAAACGAAGCGGAAGAGAGATTGCCAATGACCCATCTGAACATGGACGTGATTTTAGATTCCATTGCAAAGGACGGGTGCTGTAGTCTGCTAGATGAAGTTTTCTTAGATTTAGAGGTTGGAACTTTAACTCAAACTCTTTTGTGATGCTTACGTCAAAACTGCAATCCTGTCTGTCCTGCTCAGTTGATTTATTAGGATGGATTGCCCCTGTTCTATTTGTTAAACGTTTAGAGCCTAAGGCTTGAGAGGTTCACTCACAAGCCAGTTAAAATTGTAATAACTCGATGTCATTGTTTCTGGGGAATACACATTTCTTGAGCATGGACAAAGGAAGGTGCTTGGTTCCTGCAGCTTAGTGTGATGGCTTAGGCAGTTTCCCTAGCAGGCCTCAAATGGCTAGAGTTTTGGTCTGGGCATTGCTCTAGGCAGGGAAAGGAAAGAAGGCGAGAAAGGGAAAGGGGTGAAGAAACACCTCTACCCATGCCCAACTCTCTCGGCCCCCTGTGGGCTTCTGACTTCAAAAAATATTATCCAGATCTCAGGAGGTTTGATATTTTACTGACAGAACTGGCAGGGCTGCCCACTGAGCCCAAAGCTCATGGGTGAGTCCCTGGGCCAGCTCCAGGGTTGGATTGGTAGCTTAGCTGGGCCGGGTGTATGGCAACTAAGGCAACCGGAAAGAAACTACTGGCCCTGGGACCTTCCAGATTGTCCTTGGTCTCATCCAGCTGGTGGGGCTGGTTGGTGAAGCCCTTTCTGTATACATTGGGTTGGGGAACTCCAGGAGAGACTGGGGAATGAACCAAGGTTAGGACCCTAATGATCTAACTGGGGCCAGAGGTGGTGGGTTTTTTTTTGGTTCTTTCGTTTTATGGTTTTTGTTAAACATTTTACTTTGTGCTGGGCATTGTACTAAGTGCTGGGGTAGATACAAGCTATTCAGGTTGGACACAGTCCACATCCCACATGGCGCCCGCAGTCTTAATCCCCATTTTACAGATAAGGTAATTGAGGCACAGAGAAGTGAAGTGGTTTGCCCAAGTCACACACCAGGCAAGTGGCTGAGCCAGATTAGAACCCATCTGATTTCCAGGCCAGTATTCTTCTAAAAACAGTGTGCCGGCTACTTAAATGAAGCCTGTGGCCCAGAATTAAGAGCAAGTGAGACTAGCTATGTTGATTCCTAAGTACAGAGTTATTTGTTCAGTTGTTCATTCCCCTTCCCAAGAAACGTGTATTCCACAGGGAAAAGGTATGCTAATGATAATGTATATGAAGTGTTTGCTATGGGCCAAGTTCTGTCCAACTGTTTGGTCCTGGGAAGAGGAGGCCCTTGGGATGAGAGACAGGGAGGGGAGGGACGGAGGAGTGGGTGGGACTCCAACTCCTGCCTCCTTCCCCCCTCCTTTTCCTCACATGTCTTGAGAACTGTTGAGCCCACAGGAACCTCCAAGGTGGCTGGAGAATCCCCTCCCTCCAGCTCATATCGGGGACAGAAACCCCCACCCTGAAGGAATAGGGCAAGAATTCCCTAGCTCAGAGTGATGCGAATCAAGTTCACCCTTCCGGCCTATTGGAGGGCCCTGGACAGGCCTCTTCTTCCTGACTTCCCTGACAGCGATGGACTGTTGCTGTCTGTTGCTGCTTTTAGTTACTCTGCAGGAGCAATGCCATGCATGGTAACAGCACCTGCGTGGTTTGGAGTGTTCAGTGGGGAAGCTAGCCTAGCACTTAGAAGGTGCTGAAGTGATACCATCGGTTGACTGATAGAGTGTTTGTTCTCTGTGAGTAAATAGGGAGTCGGTTTTCTATTTCACTGTCATCATCATTGTTTGCGTGCCATTCGTAGACAACTGCCGGTACTGTTTATATACTCTTGCTTTGGGCTGATGTAAAATCATTAAAACTTGAGAGGTTTATCCATTTTGGGCAGGGGGGTTGTTTGAATTTGGATTTTCAAGAGGTCGAGGTATACCTGGTTGAGGTCTAGATCTGGGAAGCTGACACCTGGTGGCACTTTCCCCAGGCAGTACCCATGAGAGACTGCTCAGTCTTTGAGGGCCATCGCTTGTTGGCCTTGGATTCGGGAAATACTGATTGTTTAATTTAGCATTTGGAAATGCTAAGATTGGTCATGGTGGCGACCTTTATTATCTTATATATGCTGAATTGTAGAATGAATTTTACATTTTGACTGGAGAGAGCCAAACAAAAATAGTAATTTCTCAGACGGTCTCACTGATAAATTTTAAATTTTGGTAATTATCACCTTTTTGATCAAAGTTGGATCATTAAAATTGTCCCCTAAGCAATCTAGCTTTTCTGATTATATCTGTGAAGTTAAAATGGGCCATGACTAACCAGACTGCAAAGGCCCCTCAGTTGGAGAAACAAATGCTCTATTTGGGGAGACTAACGTTAGAGATTCCATTGTATTTCCTATAGTAACCTTCAAACGTCTGCATCGGTAATAGGGGTTGTGCCATACATCTTTCTTTCACTTGCTGCTGTCCCTCCAAGGCAGATCTTGGAACTCCAGGATGTGCGTTCATTAACTGACGCATGTTAAAGCTGGCGTAACCTGGGGGAATTGCCAGTAGAGCAATCATCTTAAATGTCTTGTAGCCCCATCTCAGCGAGCTGATGACCAAGAAATGGCTGGCAGGATCCAATGCAGTGGACACCATCTGTGTCACAGTGGAGGATTATTTCAATGACTTCGCTAGGATCACCAAACCCTACAAAAAGGTGAGAACATAGAGTCTTAGAATTGGAAGGACTCTGGAGGTCATCTGGCCCAATCCCCTGCCCCAAAGCAGCTGATGGCCTGAATCAGCAGGGTTTCCTCAGACTTGGCTGAGGGATTGCTCCCACCTCCCCTATGGGCCATACCCTCCTTTGCCTCCCAGGGGCGGGACTAGTCTAAGAAATTGTATCAGGAATTGTGTCCTGACTCCTGGCCCCAGCCCACTCACCTGCTGTGCAGTCTCACATACCCCTTGCCTCCAGGACATCTCCACACTGCTGTCCCACTAGCTCCTCCAACCCAAAAGATCCAAATAGTCCTTGGGCAAATCACTTATCTGCTCTGTGCCTCAATTCCCTCATCTGTAAAATGGGGATTAAATAATAATAATGATGGTATTTGTTAAGCTCTGGGACCATGAGCCCCATATGGGACAGGGACTGTGTCCTGCCTGATTATCTTACATCTACCCCAGCACTTAATACAGTGCTTGGCACATAGTAAGCACTTAAATAAATTAAGAATAATATCATCACTGTCTTTTTTCCCCAAACCTGTTCCTCCTATCTTTCCCATTATGGTCATAATACCGTCATCCACAGTGTCCCAGGTGTATAATAATAATAATAATGATGATGATGGTGGTACTTAAGTGCTTACTATGTACCAGGCACTGTTCTAAACACTGGGGTGAATACAAGGTAATCAGGTTGTCCCACGTAGGGCTCACAGTCTTAATCCTCATTTTACAGATGAGGTAACTGAGGCACAGAGAAGTTAAGTGACTTGCCCAAAGTCACACAGCTGATTGTGGCGGAGCCAGGATTAGAACCCATGACCTCTGACTCCCAAGCCCTTGCTCTTGCCACTAAGCCACGCTGCATCTCTGTACAAGTCTTTTCATTCAGTGGGCATTCAATGAATACCCCTAGATTTGACCTTTTGTGAGGCCTGTTATTTTCAGAGCACTGTTCTGAGAGCCTGTTGTATGCAGAATACTGAATTAGATGCCTACTGTGTGCAGAGCACTGCTTCATCTTTTATTTTCCCACCTACTCTCTGATAGATCCAGCCATGGGAAAAGTAGTGGAAAGGCTAGGCAGTTTCCAACAAAAAACAACTAGCACTTCAACTCCAAATATTAATTTAGATGAAGAAGCCCAGGGCTTGGGTTGTTTTTTGTTTGTTTCATTTAATTTTTTTCTTACCAGCCTAAACCTTCTTTCTGGTCCTGTCAAAATTTAGAGTTAATTAAAGTTAGAGAGAAAAAAATTGAGACTTATTGTGTATGGCCCCCATGTGGGATAGGGACTGTTTCCAACCTGATTATCTTGTATCTAGCTCAGTGCTTGGTACAATGCTTGGCACAAAGCGCTTAACAAGTGCCACAATTATTATTATTATTCTCATTATTACTGTTACATTCTGACCAGCTCAATCCAGCAGTGGCATTTATTGAACACTTACTGGGTGCAGAGCACTGTACTAAGTGTTTAGGAGAGTTCAGTATCATTCATATGTGTTCATTTCTCTCAGAAAATGACGGTTGAGGCCCACCGCCGAGTGGTGGTGGAATACATCCAAGCCATCATGCAGAAACGAATATCATTCAGGAACGCAGAGGAGCGGAAGGAGGGAGCCGAAAGGATGATTAAAGAAGCAGAACAGTTCAGGTTCTTATTTCGAAAGCTTGCCTCGGTGAGTGTATGTTGTTTGACATTGTGAATGAACAAGCAATGGAGAAATTGAGTCTTCTGTCTAAGGGGCTTGCTTTTAGCTTGTCACTAGTCCTTAGCCCAATTGAGATTGGCCATCTGGCTGGGCCCAAAAGTTGCTTATTGAAGTGATTCCACCCCAAGGCCATGACTAAACTGGGCAGAAATTGGAGAACCATAAGCAGGCCTTTCTTCCAGATCCAGTTGGCAAGTGTTTGTTTATTAAGTTTAAAAAAAAAAAAAAGAGAAAGGAAACTGATTTTGAAGGAGTATCCAAGAAGAGAAAGGATTAAAGATCCTGAGCACAGAAGTACAGGGCTCTGCTATGTAAGACTCGACCTAGGATCGCTGGGCAAGGGTTGTTTTTAAAAATGTGAAACACAATTAGCCATGGTTTTGGTTTTGGTCTTTTTGTGTAATGTAAAATAATGAGTTTGTGAGAGGTTCTTTACATATGCTAATGCACTGAATTTTGTAGGGATTTGGTGAGGACACAGATGGGCACTGCGATACCATTGTAGCTATTGCAGAAGTAATTAAACTGACTGATCCATCCCTGCTTTATCTTGAAGTCTCTACTCTCGTCAGTAAATACCCAGATATCAGGTATTGTCTTGTTTTCTTGTTTTGACTTGAATTTATAAGCCCCATACCCCAGATTTCTCCCAGTTTGTTCCTTCTAAGAGTAAGGTCACATCCCTGCCTTTCTCTGGAAAAACAAATTTGTCCTGGTCAAAACTCAGCTGTGGGTTGTGGGTAGGAGAATTATCCCTCTTACTCCCCAGAGTTGGTGGCTCTGCTTCCACTCATTGTATTATTCAGTTGTATTTACTGAGCACTTACTGTGTCCAGAGCACTGTACTAAACACTTGGGAGAGTACAATGTAAAAATAAAGACACATTCCCTGCCCACAACGAGCTTACAGTGTAGAGGGAGAGACAGACATTAATATAAATAAATACTCCACTAAGCGAAGTCTGTAACAAGGGCTGGGCATTGAGCTTGTGTAAAAGTGTGATGGGCCAGAGACATCTGTGTGTAGAACACTGTACACAGTTCTCTGTGCCCCTTACCCTCCCCACAAAGAAAAACCTCCTAAAACCCAGATATATCTAGAGCATGGGCCTGGGTTCTAATACCAGCTCTGCAACTTGTCTGCTCTGAGGCCTTGGGCAGTCACTTAATTTCTCTGTGCCTCAGCTACCTCATCTCTAAAATGGGGTTTCAGACTGAGCCCCATGTGGGACATGAACTATGTCTATCCTAAGTAGTTTGTATCTACCCCAGTGCCCACCACTGTAAGAACTTGACAAATACCGTAAAATAAAATAAAAATAAATAAGGTTGACATGGCCAAGACCCAACTGGAAAACCAACCACTCTCCTCCTATCTCGCCCTCTCACCCTACACCCTTATCCCAGGGATCGTAAGCCTTGCCTTCCACCAATCACTAGTGGGATTTAGTACCCAATATCTTGCAGGCATGGGGGGCATTCATCAGCTTTGTTAAACCAAGTGGTCATGAGAACACAAGTTCCCCTTCAGCATATAGAAAAATGAACAAACTGAGGTCTAAGCCAAAAGGCGGAGCTTGCTAACTCCTTTCTCTTTTCTCATTGACAACTTGAGCAGTTAATGCTTTTTTATTTCCTCTGTCACCAACAGGGACGATCACATTGCAGCTTTGCTGACAGTGAGAGGAGATGCCAGCAGAGATATGAAGCAGACCATCATTGAGACACTGGATCAAGGCCCAAGCCAGCCAAATCCCAATTATGTGCCCATTTTTAAAGACATTTCAGTTCCTTCCCTTACCGCCAAACTTCTGAAGTAACTATGGGGTCCCACTGCATTACACATAAGTAACTCTGGCTCATGGAATGTCACTGTCTCATACCTTTCAAATAAGGTTCCTTGAATTGAGTGTTCTGGGATAGAAACTGATCAGGCTGGTCTTCCACCATGGAGAGCCCAGCCATGTGAAGAACTGAGAGATTCTGATGGCTGGTGGAAGACCATGTGCTGCCCAAACGGCAGTTGCATTTTCTCATATTTACTTGTGGGTGTTGTATTTGATGTAAGGCTGTTCAGGATACCAAATGGTCCATTGTGCACTTTGTCATTTAATGTTGAATAAAATGATCAGAAAAGCAATTTATAGGTAAATGGAAATTCCATTTTCTTCATCTTCTTTTCACCGAATGTAAACAAACGGAAACCTCTGGGGCTGCTGTGCTAGGACACACAAATGACCTCGACACCTATTTCTATCAATAAAATGGAAATTAGCAGACATGAGCTTCCTAAAATCTCCCCTGTATCTCTCCAGTCCCACCCTCCTCCTGCCCCTTCTTTGATTCTCCCATCCACCTCGGCAGTATCTCCCAATTCCTCTTAAAATCTAGTCAACCTGTGCCTTTGGACCCCATTCCCTTTGCACCTTATTAAAACACTTGCACCCTCCCTTCAACCCTTCCTGACAGCCATCTTCAACTGCTCACTCTCCAATGGCTCTCCACTGCTTTCAAACATGCCTGGGTATCTCTTGTCCTGATAAAACCTTCCCGTGACCCCAGGGCATCCTCCAGTTATCGCCCCATCTCTGGCCTAAAATTCCTTTTCCAAACCCCTTGAAGTTGTTTACACCCCCTGCCTCCACTTCCTCTCCCCAAATTCTCTCCTTTCCCCTGCCCTCTAAATTCGATCCTTTTCCCTGGCTCTTCCCCTTCCTCGACTGGGCAATCCCTCAAGGTTCAGTTCTGGGTGCCCTGTATTCTCCACCTACACTCAAGGAGAACTCATCTGGTTCCACAGATTCAATTGCCATCTCCATACAGATGATTCCCAAATCTACCTTTCCAGCCCCAACCCCTCTCTCTTCTTCAGTCTCACATTTAGTAATAGTAATAATCATAATAACTATGGAATTTGTTAGCGTTTACATGTGCCAAGCACTGTTCTTAGCACTGGGGTAGATACAAGATAATCAGGTTGTCCCACGTGGGGCTCACAGTCTTAATCCCCATTTTACAGATGAGGTAACAGGCACAGAGAAGTTAGTTGGCTTGCCCAAGGTCACACAGCAGATAAGTGGCAGAGCAGGAATTAGAACCCACTTCTTCCAACTCCCAAGACTGTGCTCTTTCCACTAAACCACGCTGATTTCCTCCTGCCTTCAGAACATCTCTACTTGGATGTCCCACCAACACCTCAAAGTTAACATGTCCAAAACAGAGCTCCTCATCTTCGCACCCAAATGCCCTCCTCCCCTGACTTTCCCATCAGTGTAGATTATACCACTATCTTCCCTGTCTCACAATCCTTGCCATTACCCTTACTCATCCCTCCCATTCAACTGACATATTCAGCTTGCCACCAAACCCTCTCTAGATCCCACTTCACTTCCCAACTCCTCCTCCATCTCCCTCTTACCATTCCTGACCAAATACATCGAACAAGTTGTTTACACCTTCCGCCTTCACTGCTGCCTCTCCTCCAATTCCCTCCTTTAGCGCCTGCAGTTCAGCTTCCACCCACTCCAGTCCACTGAAATTGCCCTCTCCAAAAGTCACGACTGTACTCCATCTTAATCCTACTTGACTTTTCAGGGAGTGCAAAAGTGTTTCAGAGCTATTTTTCTGTTTTTGTCTTTCCTTCTAAATTGTAAACTCCTTTTGGACAGGGTCTATCTATTAATGATATGTTGTTTGTAAAATCCCAAGCACCTAGAACAGTATTAAAATGCTCCACAAACCATAGCCACATTTTCTTTCTGTCAACTCCCTATGGGATTGTAAATTCCTTGAGGCAGGAAATAATATATTTTATGTCTAGTCCCCCAACACTCTGTACTTGGATTTTGCCCTTGTCTTTGCACCTTTTATTCACCCCTCCCTCAGCTCTGCAATTTATATTAATATCTGTCTCCCCCTCTAGTCGGTTAAACTCGTTGTGGGCAGCAAATCTATCAACTCTGTTATATTGTGCTCTCCCAAGGGCTTAGTACAGTGCTGTGCACACAGTAAGTGCACAATAAATATGATCAATTGGTACTGATGGGTATGAAGGCGTTTGAGAACTCCCGTAGCCTACCTAGGGTGGGACAGAAACCCACTGAGAGCTCTGGCTGTTCTAAGAGGTGGGGAGGCACTCAAAAGCAAACTGAATAATTTGGGAGCCTGTTGGCAGTGTAGAATGTGCCAGCTCAATAGAGAGAGTAAAGATTATTTCCTTGGACTCGGCGATGTGAACGCCTGGTACATTTAATTCATTCAATCATATTTATTGAGCACTTACTGATGGCGGCAGTTGTTCCAGATGGCCACCAAGTCGCCGGGCGACTAAAGAATTAGACAGCATGTGACTGCCGAAAGTTTTAATAAAGTTTTATTGGTAAGGCCGAAGACCAAATAGGGGGTAACGCACCCGGCGGGCTCATTTCCTTAAGGGAAAAGGCCCCGAGTGCCCGCTACAGCGGGCTTATATACTGCTGTTGCTGATCACAGTGATTGGTAGATTTGAAAACAGTGGGGACTGGATTGGTGCAGATCTGGAGAGTTGGGAGGAGTCTATCTCCTTATGTGGTTTGGTTCCTGGACCCAGCCAGTGGGCTGCAGGGTCTAAGGCCCATACCAAATATGGCGACAGGACCACGTACATTCAAACAATATCTGCAACCTTTCCATGGTGCATGGGGGGGGGGGGGGGGGGCGGGGGGCATCATTACTGTGTGCAGAGCACTGTACTAAGCACTTATGCTTTGCAGGTGTTAACTCTGCTAACTGGGATCCACATACAGGGAACTGGGAGAGTTCACACTTTATAGAAGGGAAGAGGGTGAAGACTCGGGAGACACAAAGGGTGTTTAAAAAGGAGTGCCGTTTAGCTTTGGGAATTTGAGCTACAGGGAGCAGAAAGATAAAGCTGAAGACCCCGAAAGAAGCATTTGTCATCAGAGAAGTCATCCGTGTGAGTAACCCTCCGCAGAAATCCCTTATCTAAGAATGATTCATGGGCCTCTACTGCTGGTACCATGGGTCTGATCTTGGGAAATGGCTCTGACCTTGCAGAGGATTGCAGGGTCAGAGCAGGTGGGCGGTTGGTTCATGGACGGCAATGGGAGGTGATCAGTGGTAGGACAAGAGAAAGAAGTTTGCAGAGGGAGACAGCAGGAAGTGAAGAGGAAAAGGGGGTAGAAGTCGTGTAGAAAATGGGTCACGGTCAGAACGGGATTAAAATCCCCATGTACTCCCAGGCCTATTTGATTTGGGGGGCCCCTCTTGTGGCCCATCATTGCATCATTCTGAATACGGGGCAATGTAATTATTTCACTGTCCCACAGTCTCCAACCTGGGAGCTAGTCTCTCTACCACTGCTTTCCTCTCTTGCACTCTTTTCCCTTTGACTTCCCTAGACTCCTGCCATCAAAAGGATATGGGAGGGGGCATCTAGGCCTCAGCACCAGAGATCAGATCGAGCATTAGAAGGTTTACCACCTGACACTTTATAGTTAAATCTTAGTAAGGTTTAGATTGGGCTCTATTTTAGAATATTCTAAGAAACTGGAATATTAGAAGGTTAGGGGGTGTGGAGTTACTATCTGGAGTGGCTTTAGGCATTGGCTTCCCCTCGCCTCTGCCCAATATCACAGGGTGAGGGGCTGCAGCCCCCAAAATCCCTAATTAATCCAACCTGGATGTAGCAAAAAACTGGGGAACGAGTCAAGATGGAGCCTAATGGAAGGGAAACTGATCAGTTTTCTCAAGGAGAAACAACCCAGTTCAATTGCCAAAGACCATTGAATTCACTCCTGTCTTGTCCAGCCCTTGAAGGGGGCATTCTCCCCTCTGCTGAGGGACATAGCTGCGTGCCAAGGAGAACAGTTGACTCTGTTCTGTTGGGCAGGAGGAAGGTCAGTGTATGACTCCCAAGTTCCCATCTGTGAAAAGAGCCTTCCTTCCCAACTAGACAGTGACTTTTACATCTCTCTTTAGGAACCTGGTGACCATGGATCTGGCAAACGATCTCCAGGAAGAGCTGACCTGCTCTGTCTGCATGGATTACTTCATTGACCCCGTGACCATCAGCTGTGGACACAGTTTCTGCCATCTGTGTCTCCTCAAGTGTTGGGAGGACACCCAGACATCCTTCTCCTGTCCAGAGTGCCGTGGGGCCTGTGATCTGAAAGATTTCCAGATCAATCTGCGTCTGAAGAAGCTGGCAATAATTGGGAAACAGCTCAGACCCCGCCTACTTAAGAATTCGACTGGAGAGGGACTATGCGGGAGGCACCAGCAGGCCCTAAAGCTGTTCTGCCAGCAGGATGGAAGTCTAATCTGTGTGTCATGTTTCAATTCTGAGGCTCACAGAGATCACAGTGTGTATCCCATTGAGGATTCGGCTGACTTCTACAGGGTAAGTTGTCTGAGCTATGCAGATAACATATTGTCAGGACAAATAGCTGAATAAATAAATATTCATTTGAATCTACCTGTATACTTAAGTTCTAAGGTTGGCAATGAAATGCAGAAGTGCTAATGGTGGTTATTGGCTTGTCACAACTTGATCTTGGCTTGATTTGATTTGATGGGGAAGGCTTCCTGGAAGAGTAGGGATTTCAGGACAACTTTGAAGACCGGGAGAGCTGAGCTGTAGCCTGGCGGAGGGAGGGTGTTCCAGGCTGAAGGAGGAACTCGCGGGACTCTCCCTATGCCGCTCTCCCAGATATCAAAGAGCTCCTTGAT
This sequence comes from Tachyglossus aculeatus, assembly GCF_015852505.1. Classification (NCBI taxonomy): domain Eukaryota; kingdom Metazoa; phylum Chordata; class Mammalia; order Monotremata; family Tachyglossidae; genus Tachyglossus; species Tachyglossus aculeatus. The sequence continues at coordinate 23,210,610 of NC_052100.1, read as the reverse complement.
TTCTGGGTGAGAGGCACAGGGAGATTCCTTCCGAGTGTCATTTCTCTGGGGCTCATTAACTTTCCATCTTCACACTCATCCCGAAATTATACAGATCAGAATCAGAGACTTCCCTAAGTGATTCAAGATGGCTTTCTTTTACAGGGAACATTCCAGGAGCTTCTTAATCATTTATGGAAAGAAATGGAGCAAGTTCAGGCACTGCTGTCCAAAGAGAGGAAAAAAATTAGAACGTGGAAGGTAAGTGCTTAGTCTTGTCTGCTCTGTGTCCCACCTTATCATGGCGGGGTGCCAACTTCAGCTTGCTTAACCGTTCCATTGCAATCCTTGTTCTGGCAGGAGGAAATACAGATTTGGAGACAGAATATCGTGATTGAATTTGAGAAAATGCACCAATTCCTGGATGAGGAGGAAGAAAAGCAACTTAAGAGATTGGAGGAGGAGGAAGTAGCCAATCAGCAGAAACTGCTTCAGAATGAGGAGAGACTGTCCCAACAGAACCGCAACCTGCAGTTCCTAATCACCGAGATGGAAGAGAAATGCCAAGGAGAGGACGTGGCATTGCTGCAGGTGAGGGTCCAGGAAATAAGAATGAGAGAGAATCTGGGACATGGGCAAGAGAAGACACTGAGAGAAAATAATAATTCTGGTAGCTGTTAAGCGCTTACTATGTGCTTACTATGTGCCAAGCACTGTTCTAAGCACTGGGGTAGATACAAGTTAATCAGGTTGGACACAGTCCCTGTCTTACATGGGGGAGAGTATAATACAATGGAGTTGGTAGACACATTCCCTGACCACAACGAGCTCACAGTCTCAGAGGGGGAGACAGACATTAATATAAATAAATTATGGATGCATGCATAAGTGTTGCGGGGCTGAGGGAGGGATGAATAAAGGAAGCAAATCAGGGTGACACAGAAGGGAGTGGGAAATGAGGGCTTAGTCAAGGAGAAGCTTCAATAAGGCTTTTGAGTAATTATTGGATAGGAAGAGAGAGGATGTTCCAGGCCAGAGGCAGGACAAGGGTGAGAGGCTGGCAGTAAGATAGAAAAGGAAATTAAATTATCAGGGAATTTAGCTCTTGCGCCATGAAAAGATGTGGTGACCCCACGGAGAACCACATTATAGAAAACTGAAGGAAAGGAAGGGATCAATGGACCCTGTACTAACCCTCTGTCTTCTTTCTTAGGATGTGAGAGGAACATTGTTCAGGTACGTATGTTTTCTGGGCCCCACTGTGGCTCACATGATGATGATGATGGCATTTATTAAGCACTTACTATGTGCAAAGCACTGTTCTAAGTGCTGGGGAGGTTACAAGACGATCAGGTTGTCCCACAGAGGGCTCACAGTCTTAATCCCCATTTTACAGATGAGGTCACTGAGGCACAGAAGTTAAGTGACTTGCCCAAAGTCACACAGCTGACAGTTGGCAGAGCCGGGATTTGAACCCCTGATCTCTGACTTCAAAACCCAGGCTCTTTCCACTGAGCCATGCTGCTTCTCATGAGAAGCAATGGAGTCCGTGTGGATGATAGTATAAGCCTGGGGGTCCTTGAGTCTGTCCTGCTATTTAGGGGCATGGTGTGATTGGGTGGTGTGTGTTTGGGGGGGTGGGAGAGGGGTTGGGAGAAGTTGTGTGATGCAAGGTTTGTAGCTGACTCTGTGTTCTTTTCCAGGAGTTCAGCCATGCTGCAGCAATGGCCAGAAGCCTGCTCTTTGGAGCTGAGTGTGTGCTCTATCCCTGGGATAAGGGAAATGCTCAGCAAACATGCCGGTGAGTGGGAGCCCAGCTGCTCTTGATTGTGTAGTTCACATCCCAAAGTATTAAAAGACCTCTAATTGGCTCAGCAATCCAGACAGCCTAGATGTGCTTTGAGGACAGAAATGAGTTCCTGGAAGGCCCTAAGAAAAAGACCATAAGAGAACTCTCTCTCTTCCCCAATAACATGGACCTGCCCATGGATTCAGTTAACTCTGAGACTCCTGATGTGAGGTTCTCCTCTCAGCCTCTGGAATATCGTAGGAATAATATGTGTGACCTCCCCTAATTTTTTTATTTTCTCTGCAGTGGATGTAACTCTGGACCCAAGCACAGCCAGTCCATATGTCATCGTGTCTCAGGATCGGAGAAGTGTGAGAATCGCGGAGACCCCGCCCGATGTGCCCAACCACCAAGACAGATTTGACAACTGTACCAGCGTCCTGGGCTCCCAAGCGTTCACATCAGGACGGCACTATTGGGAGGTGGAAGTGGGGGACAAGGCAGAGTGGGAGGTGGCTGTGAGTTATGAGTTTAGGGGTCAAAAGCATCGCATGCGATTCTTGCAAGAGAAGACATTCTCACTTTTCAGCACCCATAGTGGAAATGGGGACGGTCCCTGCATTACATTCCCTGGTAACAGGGTGCCTGTTCGCCGGGTTGGGGTGTTCCTGGATTATGAAGCCGGAATCCTCTCCTTCTACAATGCCACAGAGAGCTACCTCATCTACAGCTTCCTCCCTACCCGCTTCTCTGGACCAGTGCGACCCATCTTCTCCCCATGTCTCATGTATGGGCAACATGATCAAGAGCCAATTACCATCTGCCCGGTGAATGACATCATTCTTTGAATAGTCCTGGTGACCCATCCTTGAGGAATTCAAACCTTCAGTGCCTCTTTTCCTTTACCCAAGTTAGGCAAGCCCTCAGGCCTCTCATCCTGTTACTTCCTTCAGGATCATGTTCATATAAGATGTTTAAGCCCCTTCAACTATAGGAGACAGGGCCACAGCTTTGTCTTTTCCTTCTGAGTTTTGGTGATTCTATAATTGCTATTGCCTAGCAGTGTGGATACATCTCCTTGGATCATGGTCACAATTGTTCACAAATCTGTCCCGAGTCCAATGAGCTAATAAATCTATAAAGAAACTATCACAGGTAATTTTGTCTCTTTTCTCAGAGGTAGATTGATTGGTTAATTGTGAAAGGAAACTGTTGATGGCAACTGCCTTTCATCTACAACATACACTCCCCCGCAGAAGCCACAACACCAACACCCCAACCTCCCAACATAGTTAGCCATGTGACATGGAAAAGGATCTGAAGGAATGCCATTCACGGGAGACAGGTATATACAATTAATTAGAAAAATGTGAGATTTGTTAAGTATTTGTTAAGCACTGGGGTTATTCTAGACCATGAGCCCATTATTGGGTAGGGATTGTCTCTGTTGCTGAATTGTACTTTCCAAGTGCTTACTACAGAGCACACAGTAAGCGCTTAATAACTATGAATGAATGATATACGATACAAATCAGATAATAATGATGGCATTTATTAAGCGCTTACTATGTGCAAAGCACTGTTCTAAGCGCTGGGGAGGTTACAAGGTGATCAGGTTATCCCACGGGGGGCTCACAGTCTTAATCCCCATTTTACAGATGAGGTAACTGAGGCACAGAGAAGTTAAGTGACTTGCCCAAAGTCACACAGCTGCCAATTGGCAGAGCTGGGATTTGAACCCATGACCTCTGACTCCTTAGCCCGCACTCTTTCCACTGATCCACACTACTTCAATCAGATCAATCAATCGTATTTATTGAGCGCTTACTGTGTGCAGAGCACTGTACTAAGCGCTTGGAAAGTACAAATTGGCAACATATAGAGACAGTCCCTACCCAACAGTGGGCTCACGGTCTAGAAGGGGGAGACAGAGAACAAAACCAAACATACTAACAAAATAAAATAAATAGAATAGATAGGTACAAGTAAAATAAATAAATAAATAGAGTAATAAATATGTACAAACATATATACATTTTAGACTGTGAGCCCACTGTTGGGTAGGGACTGTCTCTATATGTTGCCAATTTGTACTTCCCAAGCGCTTAGTACAGTGCTCTGCATATAGTAAGCGCTCAATAAATACGATTGATGATGATGATGATGATGATGATATACATATATACAGGTGCTGTGGGGAAGGGAAGGAGGTAAGATGCGGGGGATGGAGAGGGGGAGAGGAAGGAAGGGGCTCAGTCTGGGAAGGCCTCCTGGAGGAGGTGAGCTCTCAGTAGGGCCTTGAAGGGAGGAAGAGAGCTAGCTTGGCGGATGGGCAGAGGGAGGGCATTCCAGGCCAGGGGGAGGACGTGGGCCGGGGGTCGATGGCGGGACAGGAAGGCTGAGTAGGTGCGAATGAGGTTGGTGATAACAAGGGCCTTTTTCCCGGGGTGGGGTGGGTGGGGGGGAGAGTCAGTCAGGACCGGACCGGGAAGGGGGGTTGGGGGGCACTACAAGGAACGTCGCTTAAGTCGTGGTGGGTGGAAGCAAGGGGAGTCTAGGGCGGAGCTCTGAGGAGAGGGGCCTTCCGGGAGCAGCGGGGGCCACGCGGTGTGATGGCGGGAGGGCGGGCCTCCCGGGAACGGAGTCCCGGGCGTCTATGGCGGGCCTCTCTGGCGCTCTGAGGTGAGGATCCTTCCGGGAGCAGCGGGGCCGCGCGGTGTGATGGCGGGCGGGCGGGCGGGCCTCTCGGGAACGGAGTCCCGGGCGTCTATGGCGGGCCTCTCTGGCGCTCTGAGGTGAGGATCCTTCCGGGAGCAGAGGTGGCCGCGCAGTGTGATGGCGGGCGGGCGGGCCTCAGATCAGACACAATCACAGACCTGGCATGGAACTCACCATGTTCCACACTCAGTAGGTACTCAGCAAACACCACTGATGATGATGTTCTTGGGATCCTAATACAAAATCATTATGTCACACTGTGCCTGGTGCAATATGACGATGTATGTAGACACAGTGTGACATAATGGTTTTACACGTTACATGGAGGGTCGTAAATTGTATGGCACTTTGCATACCAACTGCTCTAAGGTTTCATTCTGTTAGGCTCTTTTGCAAAAAAAGGTTACCCATCTCTGATCTAACTGTACCTCATTCCTTCAAATCTGCCATAGCACAGCTTTTCCCATCTTCAAAGTTCCTCTGAAATCACGTCTCCTCCAGCATTAACTTTTCTTCTGCCTAAGTCATACCCCACAACTACTATCTCAGTACTTAAGCCCCAGATACTCACGTGTGTACTCACAATCATTTGTAGCACTTCTATTGTCTGGCATAATTGAGTATTTAAGCACCTACTTATATGAGTCTGTCTCTCCTGCTAATGATAAGCTTCTTGAGGGCAGAGGACACATTGTTAGTTTTCTCCGAAGCACTTAGTACAATGCTCTGCACACAAGTGCTCTATAGATCTTCCATCACTTCATTCATGCTGTTCTCCCAGTCCGGTACACACTCCCTCCCCAAAAGTGATGTCCATCAATCGATCAATCAATGGCATTTAGTGAACACTTGCTGGAAAGAGACAGACAGTTAAGGTAGAAAGAGACAAGCTGATTGAAAGCTTTAAAGCCAATGGTAAGGAGTTTCTGGTTGATGTGGAGGTGGATGGACAACCACTTGAGGAGTGGGGACCTTTTTTTTAGACGAACCCAAAAGCAGAGTGAAGAATGGACTGAAGGGGGGCAAAACAGGAGGCAGGGAGGTCAGCAAGGAGGGGAATACGATAAGTGCTTACGATTAGCATAGTAGTAGTTTGGATGGAGAGGAAAGAGTGGATTTTAGCGATGTTGTGAAGGTTGAACCTACAGGATTTGGTGACAAATTGATTATGTAGGTTGCATGAGAGAGATCAGTAGAGGATGTGGGCTGTGAGGCAGGGAGGAGAGAGGTATTGTATACAGTGATGGCAAAGACAGGGGGAGGATAGGATTTGGGTGGGAAAGCGAGGAGTTTTGTTTCGGACATGTTAAGTTAGAGGTATTGGTAGGACATCCAAGTAGAGATGTCTTGAAAGCAAGGTGAAATACGAGACTGAGGAGAAGGAGAGAGGTCAGGGCTGGAGAGGTAAATTTGGGAATCATCTGCATAACGCTGGTATGGGAGTGAATGAGTTTTCCAAGGGAGTGACTTTAAGCGACCTGTGAAAAAGACAAATTTATCTGTGTTAACCCACTGCCAAGTGTTTTTAATTAATGCATTTTCACCTTAACAGGGACTTCCTCTTGTTAATGGAATCATCTATGCTAAAAGACAGTGGTGCGAGAAACTCTGAAAAAATGACCAGAGCTGATTTAAAGTTGCAGATTGCCGGAGGAGAATAAATAATAAAATAATGAAACCTAAAATAAAATCTGTCTAAGTGACCGGTACACTTAACATTTGGGCCATGTCATACAAGAAAAGCAACATAAGGAAATTAAAACGCTGTATTGAGAGAATGAATAATTAAAATTATGAATTAGATCAGTAAGAAAAAAATGGCAGCTAATTAATAATTTCAACTGAAAAACATTGTCTCCTGAATCGTTAATTTTTCAAATGTTTTAGAAAAAATATACCTTCAATACCCTTACATTTTTAGAAGGTGGTAATAGAGTGCAGTTTATTATCCATGTTTATTCAAACTAAAGGTGAATTAAATGTAAAAATATGCTAAAATATTAAAAGAGGATTCGACCTATGCCTTTGAAATCTACTACATAAAGCAAACCAACCTGTTTTCTAACGGGATGGTAGAGGGCAGGGATGGACTGCTACCTACTCGCAATCTGAGGTGAAAAGAAAGGAATAAAAATATATCCTGATGCTTCCGTCTGAAAAGACTCAGAGCAAAGGGGGACAAGATTGAAATTTACTAGATTCTCAAAGCTTGAGATAAACTCTCATCAAAGCTAGGGTGTGGTAAATTCCAAAAGAACAAAAGGAGGCGTTATCAGATTTTTCCAGTGTGTTAACACGCTGGCTCTGCTGTTCCTTACTGGGTATTAATTCAACTCTAATAAATCAACCTTTTGAAAGGTGAGCACCCTAAAGTCACCCACCTCTTTCCAGGTGTAAATCCAAGTTGATAACTCAGTCCCAAGTCGTGGAGAGAACCTGAAAGGGGTTAGGAGTTCGCAGGATGTGGAGGAGAGAACATGCAGCAACCAGATAAAAGGGAGATACCGTGGAGAGAGTCTGTTGAGATTTCTGCAGCAGAGATCCACGAAGGAAGGCAGAAGAAGTTCTAAAGGAAAGCATTCTGAAACGAGAAGCCATTGAGGTGAATTTTCCAATGTCCTTCTAAAGGGTTATATAAGGTCTGGGGCTTCTAGTCCCAAATAGAAGTAGTCCAGAGTTGGGAGGGAAAAGTGGTGGTTGGGTGAAGGGTCCATTTAGAGATTGTAGATTTATAATGGAGTAAACTGAGGATTAGGAACATTTCTTGTTGTTTCTTGTTCTGAAATTTGGTGGGAATTTTGATTAGACAGGGCTTCACCTTTATCAGGTTTTGTCAGTGTTTTGGGATGTATTAGTCTCACTTACCCAGAGTTCAGTTCTAGTGTTCCTGAACATATTTGCACCCTCCTTAGCTTTATGTAAATATGTCAGTTCAGTTTATTAATTTGGACAATAATGAAAATGCTTTGATGTTTGCTTCTCCCCTTTAGAAGGTAAACCTCTGGGTATGAATCCTACGACTTCGTTATTCTGAACTCCCCAAGCTCATCTCCGCATGCTGACCTGGGAGTGTTTAGGGACCCTTCATCAGCAAAAGTAATAGCGTGAAAATGGGCTTGACATCTGAATGGGTTTAAACGTCTTTGTGGTAGGGCCACTAAACGGGACTGTATTGAAGTCACCCATTAATTTTTTTATGGCTTTGAAAAGTGCTTAAGTATGGCACTGTTCTAAGAGCTGGGGTAGGAACAAGGTAATCAGGTTGGACACAGTCCATGTCCCACATGGGGCTCAAGGTCTTAATCCCCATTTCACAGATGAGGTAACTGAGGCCCAGAGAAGTTAAGTGATTTGCCCAAAGCCACAGAGCAGACAAGTGATGTAGTAGGATTAGAACCCAAGTCCTTCAGACTCACTGGTCATGTTTTAACCATTGCTTCTTCAGATGGATATGATCTGGATATGGATTCTAGGACTGACTTTCAGCATGTTACAGTTGGTCAGGGTGAGATTGTAAATTGTTCCCCTATGGCAGGCTGAAGACCACCGGGTGACCAACAAGGGTTTTTTTTGTTTTGTTTTGGGTTTTTTTTATGGCATTTGTTAAGCACTTCAATGTGTGCATACCAAGCACTGGGGTAGATGCAAAAATCTCCAGTGGCTACCAATCAATCTGCGCATCAGGCAGAAACTCCTCACCCTGGGCTTCAAGGCTCTCCATCACCTTGCCCCCTCCTACCTCACCTCCCTTTTCTCCTTCTACAGCCCACCCCGCACCCTGCGCTCCTCTGCCGCTAATCTCCTCACCGTACCTCGTTCTCGCCTGTCCCACCATCGACCCCCGGCCCACATCCCCCGGGCCTGGAATGCCCTCCCTCTGCCCATCCGCCAAGCTAGCTCTCTTCCTCCCTTCAAGGCCCTACTGAGAGCTCACCTCCTCCAGGAGGCCTTCCCAGACTGAGCCCCTTCCTTCCTCTCCCCCTCGTCCCCCTCTCCATCACCCCCATCTTACCTCCTTCCCTTCCCCACAGCACCTGTATATATGTATATATGTTTGTACATATTTATTACTCTATTTATTTATTTATTTATTTTACTTGTACATATCTATTCTATTTATTTTATTTTGTTAGTATGTTTGGTTTTGTTCTCTGTCTCCCCCTTTTAGACTGTGAGCCCACTGTTGGGTAGGGACTGTCTCTATATGTTACCAACTTGTACTTCCCAAGCGTTTAGTACAGTGCTGTGCACACAGTAAGCGCTCAATAAATACAATTGATGATGATGACGATAGATGCAAGGTAGGACACGTGGGACTCACAGCCTTAATCTCCATTTTACAGATGAGGTTCATTCATTCATTCAATCATATTTATTGAGCACATACTGTGTGCAGAGCACTGTACTAAGCGCTTGGAAGTTAAACCTTTCAACCTCAGAAAAGGTCATTTTCAGGGCTGGATAGTGACGCTACTTTGGCCTCTCTCCTTAGGAACATGGCCACAGAGGATCTGGCCAAGAATCTCCAGGAAGAGCTGACCTGCTCCGTCTGCATGGAGTACTTCGTCGACCCCGTGACCCTCAGCTGCGGACACAGCTTCTGCCGTCTGTGTGTCCTCAAGAGCTGGGAAGAAACCCAGGAGTCCTTCTCCTGTCCGGAGTGCCGTGGGGCCTGTGAGCCCGGAGACCTGCAGATCAATCAGCGTCTGGGGAATCTGGCCCTGATTGGCAAGCAACTCAGACCCCATTTACTGCAACAGAACCCCGCAGGAGAGGGGTTATTGTGTGGGGAACATCAGCAGACCTTGAAGCTGTTCTGTCAGGAGGATAAACTTCCCATGTGTGTGATGTGTTGCCATTCTGAGGTTCATGCCGATCACCGTGTGTGTCCCATAGATGAGGCAGCGGAGGATTACAGGGTAAATGGTGCTATGTAAACCCCACACTAGATTCGTTCATTTAGTAGTATTTATTGGGCGCTTGCTGTGTGCAGAGCACTGTACTAAGCGCTTCCTCTTGTTCAGTGCCCCAGAGGTGGTGACCACCATATCCACCGGTGCCTTTCCCAAGACCGGGGAACTATCTGAGGTGTTGGCGCCCAGCCACAAGCATTCCTCCTTGGTCTGTAGATCTAGACTAGCGAGTTCCCAGTTTGATCAATGGCCGCTTGATGTTTCAGGAGCGGCTCCAGGAACTTCTCCAGCACCTGTGGACGGAAATGACTCAGGTTCAGAAACTCATCTCTACGGAGAAAAGGAATTCAGAGTATCTGGAGGTAAAGTTCCTGTCTTTCGGGTTTCATTCTATACCGTGGGGGATTGGGGTGGCGATGAAGGTATCGATGGCAAGGGAAGAAACCCTCAGTTAACCCTCTGTTTCACCCCAAATCGTGTCCTGGCAGGAGGAGGTGCAAAGGTGGAAACAGAACCTGGTGTCCGAGTTTGAGAGGATGCATCAACTACTGGATAAGGAATTGGAGTTAAAGCTGGAGAGATTGGAAAAAGAAGCGGCGGAGAATCGGAAGACACTGAGGCAGAACGAGGAAAAACTGTCCGAGCAGACCCGCAAGCTGCGGGCACTGATCACAGATGTCGAGGAGAAGTGCCAGAGGGGCGACACCGAGTTGTTGCAGGTGACAGTCCTGGAGCAAGAACTTGAGGATCGGGGAATGGGGAAAGGAGGGAACTCAGGGAGACGTCCCAGAGATTCCGCAGGACCGTCAAGGGGCTCTCAATATCTCTCCACTAAAAGAGTCCCCAGAGTTGGGTCCAGCTTGCTACTCACTTTCTTCTTCTCCCTTGGTCTCTGGGACAAGGGCAAGTGATCTCTTAAAATATATCTCGTGAAACTTGCTCTTGGATCATGAGCAAAAGCGCTTAGTACAGTGCTTTGCACACAGAAAGCGCTAAATAAATACGATAGAATGAATGGGTGAGGTGGGAACTTGGCGCTCCTTCAGGGACCACGTTTAAGGAAGAGAGGGTGGACAAGCAATTGTTGGCCCCAATCCTAATTTGGTGTCTCTTTCCTCCTCAGGGTTTGAAAGGAATGTTGAGCAGGTACGTATGTGTTCCAGACTTCCCAGGGGACCCCAGAAACTCTATTGTGCTGTACTCTCCCAAGCGTTGAGTACAGTGCTCTGTACACAGCAAGTGCTCCATGGATTGATTGACTGTCGTGGGGAGGCGCATATATAAGGCGGGATGGGTCGTTGAGAAGTCATTAAGAGGCAGGACCATGCTGAACAGTATGGTCTCTTGCAGAACAGGGAAGGCAGGGGGTATCTGGTCAGGGTGGCATAATGGATCCTGAGAAGAACAAGGATCGTAACGGACACTATATTCTCTCTAGAGGTGTATTCATCCTGCGGCAATGGCCCAAGGCCTCCTCCTTGGAGCTGAGTGTATGCAGCATTCCTGGAATGAGGGAAATGCTGAGCAGATATGAAGGTGAGTAGGAATCCTGTCAATCATCTTTTCTCCACCATTCCGGGATCAGACATATATGATCCACCCCAAACAGTAACTGGAGCATCTTCTCAAATCATCATTGGAAGCAAAAATGACATAATCCCCAAACCAGCCATCTTCTCTTAAAGCATTTACCATGAGTTCCACCACAGTTCACCAAAATTTCCCTCTGTCATCAGCCTATCAGAGGGATTTGGGAATAACGGGGATGATTTGTGCAGCTATCCCAGAACTGACACTTTATCTCTCTCCACAGTGGACATGACCCTGGACCCCGATACGGCCAGTCCTTACGTCATCATATCGCCGGATCGGAAGAGTGTGAAATTCGTGGAAACCCGCCAGGATGTTCCCGACCATGAAGGCAGATTTGACAATTGTGCCAGTGTCCTGGGCACCCCGGTGTTCACCTCGGGGAGGCACTACTGGGAGGTGGAGGTGGGAGACAAGCCCGAGTGGGAGGTGGCGGTGTGTAAAGAATCGAAGGACAGGAAGAACAGCATGCAGATATTTCCCGGGGACACTTTCTCCCTGATGACCTTCCGGACCAAACGTGGGGCTAATCTCTGGATCTCCAGCCCCTTGACCCCGCTCAGTATGAAAATGCCCATCCGCCGCCTGGGGGTTTTCCTGGATTATGAAGCTGGGGTCGTCTCCTTCTACAATGTCATGGAAAAATGTCTCATCTACACCTTCCCCCCGACCTGCTTCTCTGGCCCACTCCGACCTGTCTTCTCACCTTGTCTTATACATAGAGGGCAGGACACTGGGCCGCTGACCATCCGCCCCGTGAAAGACCACAAACTCAGTCACTAGTGAAGCTATGTTTTTTTTTTTTTTATCAGATTGATGGCCTCCAAACTGGTAGAATGGACTCTTTCATGACCCTTCAAAAACTTCACGACTCTGATCCCAGCCCACTGGGATCTGAGGGAAACCAATGTATAATGTATAATGAAATCAATTTATAATCAATAAATGCATAGGGAAACTAACTCGGTGAATATTCCTTTCTTTTTCAGAAACCCCCCCACTCAGGTGGTAGTCTCTCATTTCATTCCAGCTCTAACGGTCCTCTGGACTTTGGAGGCATTTTGCCAACAACCCAACCTCCTTGATTCTGCCTGATTTTAGGGATTTACTTCCTATCCCCAGAATTCCCAGTTAGAACTGAGCCCATCCAAGCCCTTGCACATAATTTACTCATTCGTGGATTTACCACCTGATTGAGTCCCTTTCCATTCTGCTTCTCCAGGGGTGGCACAGGCACGGGTTATATAGTAACGTTTATAGCTATTTACTCTCTCAACCACCCTACTACTACTACTCACATCTACTCACTCGCTCACATCTACTTCTACTCACGAGAAGCAGCGTGGCTCAGTGGAAAGAGCAAGGGTTTGGGAGTCAGAGGTCATGGGTTCTAATCCCGGCTCCGCCACGTGTCTGCTGTGTGACCTTGGGTAAGTCACTTAACTTCTCTGAGCCTCAGTTACCTCACCTGTAAAATGGGGATGAGGATGTTGTCCCCACGTGGGACAACCTGATCACCTTGTATCTCCCCCAGCGCTTAGAGCAGTGTTTTGCACATACTAAGCGCTTAACAAATACCATCATTATTATTATCATGGAAAACCCAAGGGCTTTGGATCTCGAGTGGGAAAAACTGAAAAAATTATACACCCTCTTCCGCACCCCCTTCGTCCTAACAAATAAGAGTTGGGACCCCGAGATTGCAAACACTCCTTTATGGTCAGTTAGTGCTGTGGTCCCCCGGACTGTTGAATCAGATAGGGATATGCAAGAAAATCATTTGAGGATGAGTGTATCGAAGTGTTTCAGGGGTATGAATGCCAGTGCTTGGACGACGTCCAGATCAGGTATCGAGGTCCAGTCAGTCTCTGGGGCAAAGCTGAGTGTGCTGTGCTCCACGTTTCGTTGGCCCTGCATGCATCTTGGGGCCTGAACTTCCACCTACATTGGCTATGAAAAACCGACTGCGAGAACGGACAAAATCCAGGACAAAATCCCTTTCAAAGTCACATGAAACAGCACAGCACCAAAACTGTTATGAGTCCCGACTTGCTCCCTTCATTCGACAAAACTCTCCCTCCCAGCCCCACAGCACTTTGTACATATCCGTAATTCATTTATTAATTTACATTAGTGTCCTTCTTCCCCACTAGACTGCGGTTCCAGCCTGATCCCGGGACCGAGCCGCTCGTCGGCCCTCCTGGGGCGGATGGGATCTGAGCCTGCCCGTTCCTCCTCCTCCCTCCTTCTTCCTTTCTCCTCCCCCTTCAAGATTGACCAGCCAGGAGGCTGCCAGGCCTGGAGCCGCAGGGGAACCTCTGCAAAATATGAGGTAACTGAGGCCCAGAAAAGTGAAGTGACTTGCCCAAAGTCACACAGCTGACAAGTGGCGCCGGAATTAGAACCCATGACCTCTGACTCCCAAGCCCGTGCTCCTTCCACTGAGCCATGCTGCTTCTCCGTATTAAGTGCTGGGGTAGATACAAGCAAATGGGATTGAATTCTATTTGTTCTGACGACTTTGACACCTGCCTACATCAATCAATCAATCAATAGTATTTATTGAGCGCTTACTGTGTGCAGAGCACTGTACTAAGCGCTTGGAAAGTACAAGTTGGCAACATATAGAGACAGTCCCTACCCAACAGTGGGCTCACAATCTAAAAGGGGGAGACAGAGAACAAAACCAAACATACTAACAAAATAAAATAAATAGAATAGATATGTACAAGTAAAATAAATAAATAGAGTAGTAAATATGTACAAACATATATACAGGTGCCGTGGGGAAGGGAAGGAGGTAAGATGGGGGGATGGAGAGGGGAACGAGGGGGAGAGGAAGGAAGGGGCTCAGTCTGGGAAGGCCTCATGGAGGAGGTGAGCCTTGAAGGGAGGAAGAGAACTAGCTTGGCAGATGGGCAGAGGGACAAAGACAATCCGGGCAGCGGCATGAAGTATGGATTGAAGTGGGGAGAGACACGTGGATTGGAGATCAGAGAGAAGGCTGGTGCAGTAGTCCAGAGGGGATAGGATGAGAGCTTGAAGGAGCAGGGTAGCGGTTTGGATGGAGAGGAAAGGGCGGATCTTGGCAATGTTGCGGAGCTGAGACCGGCAGGTTTTGGTGACGGCTTGGATGTGAGGGGTGAATGAGAGAGCGGAGTCGAGGATGACACCAAGGTTGCGGGCTTGTGAGACGGGAAGGATGGTACTGCCGTCAACAGAGATGGGAAAGTCAGGGAGAGGGCAGGGTTTGGGAGGGAAGACAAGGAGTTCAGAATTGGACATGTTGAGTTTTAGGTGGCGGTCTACATATTTTGTTTTGTTGTCTGTCTCCCCCTTCTAGACTGTGAGCCCGTTTTGGGGTAGGGGCCGTCTTTATATGTTGCCAACTTGTACTTCCCAAGCGCTTAGTACAGTGCTCTGCACACAGTAAGCGCTCAATAAAAACGATTGAATGAATGAGTGAATACAAGCTCTCTGTGGGCAGGTAGTGGGCCCCATGTGGGACAGGGACTGTGTCCACAATGATTGGCTTGTATCTACCCCAGCGCTTAGTACAGTGCCTGGCACACGGTAAGCGCTTAATAAACACAATTATTGGTCATAATAATAATAAGCTCAAAGTCTGGAGCTGCAGCAGTTGCTCTGTAGACCCAGTGGCCAACGCAACTCCCACCTGCGGGGGGTGGGGGTTGGGGGAGACACACATGTTCTGAGCTGCATTTAGCAAGTCATTAAAGCTTTTGTCCGGAATGAATGGGCGCGCTATCAGGGTGTTAGATGTTGATGGGTGACTATTGCCACGTTGTTATTTCCTTGGCGAGTTAGAGTCCCGCTTCTTTGTCATCTAGGGGTGGTGCGAGTAATGGCGATTAAGAGTGTGAGTCCCATGTTGAGATAGGGACTGTGTCCAAGCTGATTAGCTTGCGACTATCCCAGCTCTTAGAACAGTGCTTGGCTGCAAGCTCGTTATGAGCAGGGAATGTGCCTGTTTATTGTCGCATTGTAATAATAATAATAATGATGGTATTTGTTAAGCGCTTTTATGTGCAAAGCACTGTTCTAAGCGCTGGGAGGAAACAAGGCTTAGTACAGTTCTCTGAACATAGTAAGCGCTCAATAAATGCGATTGAATGAATGAGTGAATAGAAGCTTTTGGCTCGGTCACAGCAACTACAAACGTTGTAGGACAGAAGGAAAGAGGCCGCCCTGGAGGAGCAGAATGGGAAGGGACACGATCCGGCGGTAAATCCATTAATGAGGTCCAAGGGCTTGGATGAGATCGGTTCGAATTCGGTATTCTGGTAATAGGGACTGAATGTGGAAATCCCTAAAATCAGGCAGAATCAAGGGTGTTGGACTGGGTTGTTCGCAAAATGCCTCCAAAGTTCAGAGGACCGTTAGAGCTGGAATGAAACGAGAGAGTACTTTGTCCCCAGAGAGGGGATCTGGAAAAAAGAGGAATATTCACCAAGTTAGTTTCCTGATGCATTTATTAATCATAAATTAATTTCATTATACATTTATTGGTTTGCCCTCAGATCTCAGATCAGGGTCGTGGACATCTGTGCTCAATGGTAGGGGACCAGGGGCAAGGGCAGCTTTCCATAAAGGTGTGCAGAGGAAGTTTTTGAAGGTCATAATGAGGCATGAAAGAGTCAATTCTACTGGGGAGCGTTTGCCAGCCTTGGCTACGAGAGGGAGTGTCAAGCAGAGGCATACACATTCCATTCCTAGTTTGGGTAATGGCTAGCAAGTGGAAGGCAATCTGCTACAAGTCAAAAGTCACCTCTGCTGGGCACTCACATGGGAGAGAACTTACTGCGTGAAAGGAGGCGATGATAAACCACTTCCGTATTTTTACCAAGAAAACTCTATGGATACACTACCAAAATGTTTGCAGGTGGAGGTGGGTGTTCTGGGAGAGATGTGTCCATAGAGACGACTCTACAGCATAAGACAAGATAAGACTCAAGGAGGAGGCCATCAATCTGATTTTTTAAAAGGTAGCATCACTAGTAACTGAGTTTGTGGTCATTCACCGGGTGGATGGTCAGGGAGAGAAGACAGGTTGGAGCGGGCCAAAGACGCAGGTAGTGGGGAAGCTATAGATGAGAAATGTTTCCATGACATTGCAGAAGGAGACCTGGAGTTTGGGTTTTTGGAGTTTGGAGTTTGATGAGTATCTTCTCACTGAGGAGCCCCGAAGACTTCGGCTGTGAATCAGGCCGAACATGGCCACTAAGTACATCTCTATATTGTCCTCTCTCAGGCACATAGTACAGAATTGCACACAGTAAGCGCTCAATCAGTACAGTTGATTTATTGATTGGGTTATGGAATAAGTGGGAGTTGTGGCTTTTAAAGTGTTAGCACAGTAAAATATAACATGCAGGGGGACATTTACTACTGTCTTGCATCTGAGGATAAAAAAAAATACCCTCCAGAAGGAGACAATTCATACCAATACAAAAAGTATTTTTTTCTCAAGTTTCTCTCGCTTGAAGGATTTTCTTCAAACCATCTCTTTGGATCCCTCGGTTTTCTCCCACTCAAGACCCAAAGCTTCCACCTTGGGTTTTCCATGGTTTGAATAGTAGTAGTAGTAGGGCGGTTTAGGGTTGGGAGAGTAAAGAGCTATAAACGTTGCAAGAGAGAAGGAGCCGAATGGAGATGGACTCAATCAGGTGGTAAATCCACGAAAGTGAATTACGTGCAAGGGCTTGGATGGGCTCAGTTCGAATTGGGAGTTCTGGGCATAGGAAGTGAATGTGGAAATCACTAAAATCTGACTGAATCGAGGGGGTTAGGTTGTTGGCAAAATGCCTCCAAAGTCCAGAGAGAGGACCGTTAGACCTGGAATGAAATGAGAGACTACTTTGCTCCCTGAGAGGGGGGTTTCTGATAAAGAGAAGAATATTCACCAAGTTAGTTTCCTGATGCATTTATTGATCATAAATTTATTTCATTATATTATTAAATAATATATATTATATAATAATTGAATTCATTATTATTTCATTATACATTGGTTTCCCTCAGATCCCTCAGGGTAGACTAGGGGCAAGGGGAGCTCTCTATAGAGGTATGCAGAGGAAGTTTTTGAAGGGGATGAGAGATGAATCAATTCTACTGTTGCCAGGCCTACTGGCATGGATTTATGGAGGAGGCCATAAATCTGATTTTTAAAAAAGTTAGCTTCACTAGTGACTGAATCTGTGGTCATTCACCGGAAGGTGGAAGGTCAGGGAGAGAAGACAGGGAGGAGCGGGCCAACGAAGCTGTATATGAGAAATGTTTCCATGACACTGTAGGAGATCTGCAATTTGGGTTTGCCTATGCCAGCCTACGGCCTAATTCCTGTAGCAGTGAGGGGGTTGGGGCAGTGTGGATCTGCTTCTCCGCTTCACAGCCGCAGCGGCTTCTTGACACTCTGGCTGGTCCTCGCTTTCCCGCGGCCCTTTTTTCCGGCCCGTTTTTTCCGGTTGCAGTTGTCGGTCGATGGATGCTCAGTTGGGCCCTGCGCGCCATCTCCGCTTCCCCCGTGGCTGTGGTCCTGGTCACTGTGGGGGTCGAGCTGAGGCTGCTGCTCCTGCGTTTGGATTTCCCGGCTGCGCGAGGAAGCTCGGCCCTCCGGAGAGCAATAGATGGTCCAGAAAGGAGTTGGACTCGTCAGTGCAATGCTGATCATTTCTTGGACGTCCTCGGCCTGTGATCTGGAGTCTTGAAACGATGTGGAGCTTTCTCTCTTGTTGTCTGCAGGAAGGGCCGGAAAAAGAAATGTCTGGATGGGAGGTCTGCTCAGGTTTTTATCTAGTCCGGGGACGCCCTTTCCGTCGTCCGAGAGCTGAGAACCTAGCCCGGGATAATTGACTGGGGTGTGAACACTGCAGTTGAAAAACTCAGGGGAGCGAAAACACCCAGAAGTAAAGGAGCAGTGAACATTTGCTCTTTGTGTCGAATGAGAGACACAGATCATCCTCCAGGATCCTACAGGCTGAAGAGAGCCGATTTGTCCGTCTGCTTCCCCATTGTGACCCCACTTGACCCCATTCAATCGTATTACCTTATATCTCCCCCAGCGCTTAGTGCTTGGCACATAGTAAGTGTTTAACAAATACCAACATTATTATTATTATCATTTATTAAGCGCTTACTGTGTGCAGAGCACTGTACTAAGCGCTTGGGAAAGAACTACAGAACAATAAACAGTGAGTATCCTTGCACACAATGAGCTTTAAAATATAAGAATATTCTAAAGGGTTAGGCGTGGCTGGTCTGTTTAACCCGGCTCATTCCGAAACTGAGAGTCAGAGTTCCGAACCCGGCTCTTAAAGACAGATAATAATAATTAATAATGATGACGATGAAGATAATAATAATAATGGTATTTGTTAAGCGCTTACTATGTGCCCTGCACTGTACTAAACACTGGGGTGGGTACAAGCAAATCGGATTGGACACAATCCCAGTCCCAGGTAGGGCTCACTATCTCAACCCCCATTTTATAGATGAGGTGAGGTAACTGAGGCCCAGAGAAGTGAAGTGACTTGCCTAAGGTCACACAGCAGGCAAGTGGCGGAGCTGGGAATAATTATTGTAATAATGTTGGTATTTGTAAACTTCCAAGCACTGTCCAATCCACTCAAACTTGGTTCTGAACTCTTAAGACTGGGACTCCTATGGTGCTCCCGACAGGAAAAGCAGCGAGGCTTAGTGGAAAAAGCATGGGATTGGGAGTCAAAGGACGTGGGTTCTAATTCTGCCACTTTGCTGTGTGATTTGGGCAAGCCGCCTAACTTCTCTGTGCCACATTGCAATATGGGACTCACAGAGTTAGTAGACACATTCCTTGCCCACAACGAGCTTACAGTCTAGAGAGGAAGACAGACATTAATACAAACAAATTACGGATATGTTCACAAGTGCTGCTGGGGCAGGCGGGAGGAATGAATAGAGAGAAAATCGGAGTGACACAGAAGGGAGTGGGAGAAAAGGTAATGAGGGCTTCATCAGGGATAGCCTCTGGAGGCTTAACGTGGTAAAAGTTTGGAAGGAAAGGAAAGAGTGGATTTTAGCGATGTTGTGAATGTTGATCCGACAGGATTTAGAGATAGATTGAATATGTGGGTTGAATGAGAGAGAGATGAGCCCATAAGGCCCAGGTTATGTGCTTGTGAGACAGAAAGGATAGTGGTGGCATCTACAGTGATAGGAAAGTGATGGGAGGGCTGTAGGTGGATGAATACCAAGTGTTTAAGGGGGTCAAGTGCTTAACCTCTTGGGGATCAGCCTAATTCTGTCCCTGTATTCTTGTGATGGGAGGATAGGGTTTGGATGGCAAGACAAGGAGTTCTGTTCTGTTTTGAACATGTTAAGCTTGAGGTGACAAGAAGACATCTAAGTAGAGATGTCCCGAAGGCAGGAGGAAACGCGAGACTGTAGAGGAGGGAAATCAGGGCTGATGGGGTAGATTTGTAGATGTAGGTCCTACCAAGTACCCTGTTGATTTCCGAAATACGAATCGGTGGAAGTTTGAACCAGTGGGTTTAAACCAGGATGTGCATATGGGCTCCCACTCACCATCATATTTGCGGAGCATTTCTCTCATCCCAGTTACCCAGCACGAACTCAGCTCCAAGAAGGTGGCCTTTGGCTACTCCCGAGACTTCCTGTCTCCCGGGCCCTCCTTCCCTTTCTTTCCACAGTGTGTGGTAAATGGAGTCAATTTTCCCGTGTCATGGTAATAGAATTCTAGAAGAACCTTTCATTAAATAGAAATTGCCTTTCAATACTCAATCTTAACTGACCCCCTGCACATAAGCAAAACTGTTTCTTCTGCCACTGCATCGTGTTGTTTCCAGACAGCTTCACATTGTCAGAAGAATGTTCCATAATTCCTCTATAGCATTCCATTTAAATCTTGTTATGATAAGTCCTATCACAGGCTAACTGACTATATAGAATTTGTAAGCATAATACATTTTGGAGGAACAGTCTATAGAGTCACAGGGTTGTGCATAAATTCTTGGCCAAGAAATCTAAAATGGGTTTCTTGAGATTCAGCTAGGGCTGGAGATGTAAATCTAGAAGGGATGGAATGGGATGGAAGCCTAGGGGTTGGGATAGTGACTACTCAATTTATCCAACCATCCTGTGGCCCCTGTTGAGTACTGGGCTATTTGAGGTATTGTTTCATATTCATCTGGGGTGGACAAGAATACAGGGACAGAATTAGGCTGATCCCCAAGAGGTTAAGCACTTGACCCCCTTAAACACTTGGTATTCATCCACCTACAGCCCTACAACACTTGTGTACATACCCCTATACTCTGCCATTTCCTGCTCAGCTACAATGAAAGAACAGGAAGAAGGGCTCTGAGAATAAAACGAACAAGTCCTTTTTTTATTTTACATTTATTAACTTTCCCCTGAGCTCAATGGACTCTGAGCAGGGATATGAACATTTATACTTAATGGTAGGGGATTGAGGGCAAAGGGAGTACAGGAGACTTTCCACCTGGTGTAAAGATGAAACTCACTTTTGTGAGTGGAAGGGGGCATGGAAAGGTCAAACAGAGACTGTTTGTGAGGCTACTCAATCTCCCACTTAATGTAGCGGGTGAAATTACCTTCACTAGTAACTATGATGGCAGATGGTCAGTGGCCCGGCATTCCTCCCACCATATGTAAGGCATGGGGAGAAGACAGGTCGGAGAGGTTCAGAGAAGTGGATAGGTGGGAAACTGTAGATGAGACATTTTTCACTCACATTGTAGAAGGAAATGACTCCAGCCTCATAATCAAGGAAAACTCCCACCCGGTGGAGGGGAAGTGTCATCCTGAGCTGAGTCAAAGGGAAGGCAATCCAGAGCTTGTCCCCACTTATTGACTGAAAGGCTATCAGGGAGAAAGTGTCCCCGGGTAAAACTGGCACGGTGTTCTTCCTGCTTCTTGACTGGTAACACACCGCCACTTCCCACTCTGGCTTGTCTCCCACATCCACCTCCCAGTAGTGCCGCCCTGAGGTGAACATCGGGGAGCCCAGGACACTGCCACAGTTGTCAAATCGGTCCTGGTGGTCGGGAACATCCTGTGGGGTATCGACGAAGCTTACACTTCTTCGATCCTGTGACACAACAAGATACGGACTGGCTGTGTTTGGGTCCATGGTCATGTCCACTGTGGAGAGAGGGAAAGTCAGTTCTGGATTCAGAATCCATTATTCCACATTGTCCCTGTGATTCCCAAGTATCTGATACATTGGTGGCAGAGAACGACCTGACAATGTGGGACTCACAGTCGCCTGTGCCTCTACTGCTACAGTAAGGCTAGTGATGGCAAATATGGAAAGTTCAGAAGAGTTACTGGGACTGGTTCTCGGCCCAGTGGATGATAAACCCTTTGAGGTCAGCAACTGGGGGAGAGTCCATTACAAGGAGGAACAGGGTCTAGGACAGCATCTTCTTTTCTGCCCAGCTGAAGTCCTTCACACCAGGGACAGATGGGATCCCCAAATACCTCGTGCATTAGATCTCTGCCCCATAGGTGTAAGGAAAAATAAGGACTCTGGAAAGAATCACTGTGGACATTAAATGGTCCATCTTTGATCAACATGGTTTGGGGTCCAAAAGATAGCAACCACATGGTCCCACAAGGCATTCTGTTACTCAGGTCAAAAACAGGAATGTCTGTGGGTCTGATGCACGTGGGCTTCCACTCACCTTCATATTTACTTAGCATTTCCCTCATCCCAGGGACCCAGCATGAACTCAGTTCCAAGGAGACAGCCTTCGGCCACTGCAGCAACACTGAAGAGCTTCTAGAAAAGTAGAATAAGCTAAAATCCCCGTATATATCTGAGTCCATAACATCACATGCTTCTTTCTGCCCTTTCTGGTCTCCATGAGGCTATTACTCTCAGCAAAGTCTCCGTGGCCCATACCACCCAAATCCATGACCCACCCTCTGTCAATCATCTCCTGGGTCCTCAGAGAGCACAGAACTTATACATACCTGGTGTAAATTCCTCTTACATCCTGAGGAAAAAGGATACACACAGTTAGTATTGGGCCCATCAATCCTTTCCCCTGCCCCACCTCCTAGAAATTTGGTTCTCCATGTAGTCAACTTAATCCACTCCTTCCTTGTCCCTATCTGTTCATGGTCCACAAGCTAGAGTGCTGGAATCTACACATTGTTTTGCTAAATTAGTGAAGTTGTAGCCCGGGAATAACGTGCTTTTCCCTGACATCTGGACTGACATTAAGGAACCAGCTCTGGAGGAACCTCCAGAGCGGGGATGGAGGGGGCTTTAGAACGGTCCCTCAGGGAAACTGGATATCTCCCCGATTCTCTTTCCATTTTATTTCCCCAAATCGTTGGATTCCCTTCCCTGGACTCTCACCCTCAGCAAATCTACACTCCCCCTCTGGCACTTCTCCTCCAGCTCTGTGATCAGTGCCCGAAGAGTTTGGCTCTGCTGGCTCAGATGCTCCTCGCTCTGCTGCAGTTTCTGCAGATTCTCCTGCTCATCCTTCTCTAGTTTCTGAAGACGCAGCTCCAGCTCCTCATCCAAGAGTCGGCGCATTTGCTCAAACTCGGACACGAGATTCCATCTACAGTTCCGTGCCTCCTTCTGCCGGGACACAGGTCGAAATGGAAAGGAAAGTTAACAGGGCTTCGGACACTGAACTTCCTCAACCATGCTATGATGAAGGAGGGACCCCACCAGACATGACTGGATCTTTACCTTCAGCATCTTCAATGTCTTTTTCTCCACTGCTAGCACTGTTTGAACTTGCTCCATTAATGACCACAGATGATTGAGAAGATCCTGGAATTTCCTCTGAAAGTTTTTTTTTAAAAAAGACCTTTAATCATCCTAGGAAGTCTCTCAGCTATACCTGCAGGGCCTACTTGCAGTGTTTGAAGGGAATGTCAACTGGAAGCACGATGCTCTGCGCATAGTAAATGCTCAATAAATACGAATGACTGAAGAAAAAACTTCCAGTGATTTCTTTGTTTTAGGAGTAGGGTAGGGAGAAGTCACAGAGGCACAACTAGGAGACAAGGGTTCAACACTTGCTTTTGGATGTACACTGAGAAGACAGCTTACCCTGTGTTGTTCTGCAGCCTCTTCTATAGGACACACACAGTGTTCTTCATGTTCCTTGGAATGGTAGCAGGTCATGCAGATTGCAGTTTCGTCATCTTGACAAAATAATTTCTGGGTCTGTTGGTGCCTCCCACACAGCTCCTCTTCTGCTGGGCTCTCTGATAGGTGGGTTACAAGCTCTTTCCCAATCACTGACAGCTTCCCCAGACGCTGATTAGTCTGCAAGTCACTCAGCTCGCAGGCCCCACGACACTCTGGGCAGGAGAAGGACATCTGGTCTTCCAAGTACCGGAGGAGACATATTTGGCAGAAACTGTGTCCACAGGTGATGGTCACGGGGTCGATGAAGTACTCCATGCAGACAGAGCAGGTCAGCTCTTCCTGGAGCCTTTTGGCCAGATCCATCGTAGCCGTGTTCCTCAGGCGAGAGCTAAGGGTAGAGTTACTGTTCAGTCCTGAAGATGATGGGGGTTGTACATGGACCTTTCTCCTGCTAGAAGATAGCCACGGTGTCCTGGATCTCAGAAGTGAAAATGGATTTCCACGAATGATTTCTCTGGCATCAGCTGTTTCAGATGGGGTCATCAACTCTGCCTGTGCACTCCCAGCAGCTCAAATCCCTTTTATCCCTGAATTTCCCTTTTACCTGTCTCTGTGATCCTTGTATCGACACCTTTTACAGGGTGAGAACTCACCCAGGTTGCTGACACTACTTCAGGAATCGAATTTTCAGCTACTGGAGTTGTGTTCACACGATTTGATGGGTGGAATACTTTCACCCACTGCAACCAAGGAAACAACCTCTTGGATTAGCCCATATTTTACTGGCCAGCAGGATTCCCAATTGCTCACTTTGTTTATTCCTGTCCCTCCACCTTCCTTTTTTGGTACCATCTGTAATTTACCTTATCACTACCCTTAGAGGGGATAACAAACATAAAATATTACCATTATTAATCTTTATAGAATGCCTAAGTAATGAAGAATACTCAACTGGGTACAATGAATTTTACAGTTAATATATGAATTGGATGTAGTCGCTGCCAAAAGGATTTTACAATTTTATTTTATAAGAAAAAAACCCTACATTTAAAATATCCTAACTACCTTATCTCTCCCCACCCCCACCAAAGCCCCAATGTTTCCAATCTTTACGAAGGATCCATGTTCCCTTTTTAGTTTACTTTCCATTATAGCTTTATATTGATCCTTAGAGAGAGCCTGGCTTTCCCCTTCTTTAAATGACCCATTCACTTCCCCATTTCCCACCATTCCTTCCTTCCCCAGACCTTCCTTTTATTCCTGCCAATCTCATTTCCATGTTGCAGCTCAATTCTGCTTCCTCTGATTAGCTCAAACCACCAACCAGCTCCGATCTTGCAATCCCCCCTTTGTCGCTGACACGTTCAGCTCTGATACAGTGTTACCTGGGACCAAAAGGTTTGTTCCCCAAGTCCAAATCGGAGAATATTGAATTTCCAGAAGGGAAGTCACCTTGATATTTTGTCTGCTCTGGGAAGGGCAAGAAGGTGCTTGCCAATGGAATGGGAGAGTTTAGGGGTTTAAGGCTGGGTGATATTTTCCAGACACCCTTGCTGTTAGGTAAGCCTTCCCCAGAAGGTGATCTGGATCATGACAGGGGTGCAAATTGGGTTTTGGGTGTGTCTGGGCGCCCCCATCTAATGGTCGTGCACAGTCAATGGGGTTGATTTACAATTCCCCAGTGAGCTGAGTCCTCTGATTGGTTTCTACAGGCGGGATCTGATTCTTTGGGAACATCTGCCAGTCATGTGATACAATTTACTGGCCAGCAAGATTCCCAGTTGTTCACTTAGTTTATTCCTGTCCCTCCATCTTCGCTCTTTTGGTACCATCTGTAATTTATTTATTTATAGTAATGCCTGTTTCCCTCTTTAGACTGTAAGATCGCTGTGGGCAGGGAATGTGTCTGCTATATTATTATATTGTATTCTCCCAAGCACTTAGTAACTGCTCTGCACACAGTAAGTGCTCAATAAATAAATCTCCCTACACAGATACTTTGCCTATTCTATTTCCTTCCAAGACTCCTTCTCCTCCACCTGTCATTTTCCCGACCAAGCCATCCAGCCCTCTATTCTCCATCCCTCCCCATTGTTCCCTTTATGTGTGATAGCTGGCAGGAGATTTAGTGCCTTCACTAGTGACATCCCTGTAATGTGTCATTATTTAGGTTAAAATTGGTCTATGGACAGCTAAGGGTGTGATGGAGGATCTTGTGATGAGCTTCTATTCACTCCTAAGCATTTAGTGCAACGGGTCGCACAAAGCAGGCACCCAAGAAACACCCTTGATTAGTCATACTGATAGTAACGATTCTGAAAACAAAGGGAAAAGGAAAACTTCAAATTGGGAGTTCACACCTTCCGTATGGATCTGTAGCTAGACTGACAGGTAAGAAGGTGTGGGAGACTCACCTCCTTAGAGTCACATAAAGCCTTCTCTCTTCAACCTGTGGCCGCTGAGGCCATCCAATCTCTCCAGCTGAAGAACGATGGTGGCAGTTCTGCCCGAAGTAAGTTTAGCGCGGATCTCGCGGGACCTAGGAGGAGGAGCTCTGATTGGTATCAGGAATATCGTGTCGTGGTCCAGGGTGGTGTATGAGCGTTCTACCATTGCAACCGCTAACTAACCGCTTTCTCCATTTCCCTTCTCCAGCCGCTAGAGGTGATTCCCGACAGGGCCAGTGACATGTTCCGAGTCATCTTTGGCTACCTTCAAATGATTGAGGATTACCCGGACATGCAGGTGACAGCAGCGGAGAAGGAACCCGAGACTTTCTGGAGTTTCTCCCAAGGTAAGATTTCCTAGAGTTCTGCTTGAATTCTTGTTATTCTTCCTCACCTTAATTGTTTACTTTCTGATTTGCCTTGTGAGTGAATCGCGTGGGTATTTTTTTTTCCGTTATTGAGCTTCATCTCATAAAGGACTTGGGGAACGAAAGACAAAACCGCAGAGGAGCCAGGTCTCTCCCCTCCATCCCGCTGATGATCATATTTTACTTTACAGGAATCCCAGAAGTGCCCATGGCTCCACCACCCATTCAACCTCCTCTGCTACCGGCGACACCTCGATGGAACCCCGAAGGAAGCTCATGTTTCCCCAAAGTTGAGGACCAATGGGAAGAAAAAACTCCGAAGAAGCCAACCGAGCCAAAATCCTATGACAAGAGGAAATGGGTCCGATTCAGTGACCTCCAACTTTCAACTCTCAGGTCAAGATTCAAGGAAAATATTCTCTTGACACCCCAGGAAGCAAGGCAGCTGGCATCTGAGCTGGGGCTAACACGGGCACAGGTAAGAAACTCATCTCTTCTCAATGAACTTAAATCTGTGACCTC
The DNA here is from genome assembly GCF_015852505.1 of Tachyglossus aculeatus. Taxonomy (NCBI): domain Eukaryota; kingdom Metazoa; phylum Chordata; class Mammalia; order Monotremata; family Tachyglossidae; genus Tachyglossus; species Tachyglossus aculeatus. The sequence continues at coordinate 23,184,124 of NC_052100.1, read as the reverse complement.
ATTCTGTTGCCAATTCCCTCTGTGAATCGGTATACGTTAGGTGAATTTTTGATTCTGACGATCTCTGCCTCTCTCCCTTTCCCACACCCCTCACTCCCAGTATCCCTCCCAGATAAACCCTCTCTTTCAGATCAATCAATCAATCGTATTTATTGAGCATTTACTGTGTGCAGAGCACTGTACTAAGCGCTTTGAGATATCTTCTATTCCTTGAGACACCCAAAAAAGAAAGAGCAGAATCGAACTCAACATTAATTTTCATAGATATGAAGGAAGTTTAATCATCATAACAATTTGATATAACTGTGATGTTATGTTTGCCTTTGTAGATTCTAAGCTGGTTCAGAAACCATCGGAAGAAATTCAAGAAATTGAGTGTCCTACAACAGAAGAACTTCAGAAAATAATTCTGGAATTTGGCTTTCAAAAATGTGTTTTCCTCGGACTCGTAATTACGGAGCAAGTGATATTGAAGATAATGCCATTCCAGTGTGAGAGATCTTGTAGAAACTATACAGAACAAAACTGGGTAGGAATGGACAATACTGTCAGCAACCCCAACTCGTTTTTTTTCCTTCAGGATCAGTTTTCCCGAGGCCATTTTCCATTTTCCAGTGCATGGGGCGTCCCATTTGAGTTGGTGGAAACTCGGAGATTCAGTTCTGCGTGGGGATCACAGTGGGAGGGGAGTGTTGGCATGCTGGGATGGAGCTATCTGTTTACTGAGACCTTTCTTCTGCCCTGGACAGAAATGCTTGGGAATGCACTCTACCATGTCAGTTGGGGGTCATAGCGTGGGTCAAGGGATCCAAGGCCCCACAGCATCTACCATTCCAAAATGGACATAGGGTCCCTCGTTAAGTGTGGAAAAATGTATTCGTAGATTTTATGGAATGTTCTATTTTAATGAATCAATAAACATTTGAACTTCTTTCTAATGGCTAGACCTTGTCTGTTTAGATGAAACTGAGCGTGTCAAGGTGTTTGTTTCTCAGGGATTGCCAGGGAATGTAGCATTTTGACCCATGGAGGTAGATCAGGGATGGGACCAAAGCTCATGCAGAGCTAGGATTGGGATTGGGAGGGTGGGAAAATGATAAGTGCTCACATCAGCGTGATAGCAGTTTTGATGGAGAGGAATGAGTTGATTCTAGAGATCTTGTGAAGGTAGAGATGACAGGATTTCATGATAGATTGAAATGTGGGTTGAATGAGAGATGAGTCGAGAATAATACCAAGGTTATGGACTTGAGAGACAGGAAGGACAGTGGTGTTGTCTACAGTGATAGGAAGGTCAGGGATAGTACAGGGTTTAGGTGGGAAGATGAGGAGTCCTATTTTGGACACGCTAAATTTGAGTGTCCACAGAATATCCAAGTAGGGATTTCCTGAAGTCAGGAGGAATTGTGAGACTGCAGAGAAGGAGATAGGTCAGTGGTGGAGAGGGAAAAGCAGTAGGAGGGAATTATTGTAGATGGAAAAAAGAAGGGGACCCAGAACTCAGTCTTGAGGCACCCCCACAGTTAGAGGGTGGGGGAACCTACAAAAGATACTGGGAAGGAGTGGTCGGAGAATCCTTCGGATTCAGGGTCTCTTAATCATCTTTTCCCCCACTCATGTGTTAGAGGCTTATTCTTTGGTAGCCTTTACCCCAGACCCCAAACGTCCAGGGTATCCTAACCCTTATCTGGGATCCTCTCTGAACCCTCCTTGTGCTCTGTATCCACTCAGGGACACAACACGAATTTTCTGTGTCTTACACTCTTAGGCACACAGCTGGCCGCCCCTCACCTCCAAGTTGGCTTTCTTCTCCAAGTACTATCTCTCCCCCTTCCCCACCACTCTCACTCTCTCTCTCTCTCTCTCTCTCTCTCTCTCCCCCCCCCCCCCCCCAATCAAGTTTTTCTGATTGGTTCGACTAAAGAAAGACAAAGGGAGCAGAGAGGGATGTGAATCTGAGATGTGATCCCAGAGGGAAAAGTACCCTGGATACTGAAGATCCGAAGGGAAGGTTTCGGAGACCATGAAGCTGGAAACTGGGACACCTTGAGAGAAGAAGAATGCACCACAAAAACGAGTGCCCCAGGATATATACAAGAAAATAAAAAGGATTTTGTTGAAAGTGATAGAGCGAGGAAAAGGCCATTTAGATAGAAAGTCTGTGCTATTTGTTACCTGATTAATGAGCGAATCATATTTGCTCCATTAGAATGTAAATGCCTTAAACAAGGAGCCATTCTCCTCCATCTTTCGGTGGCTTCCCAGAAAACACCCGTGCTTGGAATACCTTGGCTTTTACTATAGGATTTTGCTTGACACGTAATAAGTGCTTAATAAATATACTACCACCACTACTACTTTTACTACTACTACTCTACTACTGCTAATAACAATAATAATAAGCAATAGTAAAATAATCTGGGAGTGACAAGGCCTGGGATTGTCCAGCCAGAAAAGCTAGGTGCCACCAAAGGGCAGTAGTTCCCAGTAAGGTCTGGGGATGAGGAAAAGACTATCAGAGAGAGAGTAAGCGCTCAATAAATACGATTGATGATGATGATGAGAGAGAGGAGGACTGGAGGCAGTGCCAGCTTCCAATGATAAGACAGCCATCTCAGGGACATCTGTCACAGTGGGAATGGGCAACGAAGCAACAGAGCAGCCTTGCAATTCTGTGAGGCTTTTCTACTCAGAACCTTTGAAGAAGTTGGAAACTCACTAACCAAAAAGATTACTTAGACTTTGAGCCCTGTGTGAGATGGAGACTGTGTCCATCCTGATTATCTTGTATCTACCCCAGCACTTAGCACAATAGTTGTCCCATACCAATCACTCAATAAGTACCTTTTAAAAAAAGATTAAATCTGCTATTTGATTGCATTTATATCTGTTATATCCATTTCTCTATAGAACTGTAAATAGGTACTAGATTACCAACAATGGATGAAATTATGTTGAAGAAATGGAAAGGTCCATATGTTAATAATAATATATGGTTGCACAAGTCCCCCCACTTCTCAAAAACCTCCAGTAATTGCCTAACCCTCTCTGTATCATAAAAAAACTTGTCACCATAGGCTGTAAGATATTTAATCAGCTCTCTCCCCCGCACTTATCTTTGCTCCTCTCCCACTATGACCCAAACCTCTTGCTTCACTTTTCAAATACCAACCTACTCACTGTGTCTCACTCTTGTCTCTCTCGCTGACCTCTTGTTCTCACCCTCTTGCCTGAAACTCCCTCCCTTTTCACATCCTGTAGCCACTACATTTCCTACCTTCACTAAAATTTTGACTAAAATCACATCCCCTTCAGGTTTTGACTAACCTTTCATCTCCCCCATCCTATTTCTCCCACTACTGCATCACTTGAGCCTTCACCCCCTAAGCACTTAGGTCCAGTGCTTAGAACAGTGCTTTGCACATAGTAAGCACTTAATAAATGTCATTATTATTATTATTATTATTATTACTCACCCCGATCGACCCCTTCCCCAACCAGCACTTACATACATATCTTTAAACTTGGTTGTTCTCCATTACCTGTAACTTATTTTAGTTTCTGTCTTCCCTGCTAGACTGTAAGCTCCTTGCGGATGGAGATTGGTTCTTCTAAACACTATTGTACTCTTCCAAGCACTTAATGTAGTGCTCTGCATAGAGTAAGGGCTTAATCAATATTATTGTTCAATTGATTTGAATGATTGATCTAAAAATGTATGGAGGAAGAGTCAATAGCAAGTGTCCACAACACTTTTTTTTTTGCAGAAGAGCCAAACAAAATGAAACCATTTGAGCAGTTGAGAAGTATTGTGACCTAATAGATAGAGCATGGGCCTGGGAGTCTGAAGGACCGGGGTTCTAATTCTGGTTCCACCACTTGTTTTCTGTATCACCTTGGGCAAGTCACTTAATTTCTCTGTGCCTCAGTTACCTCATCTATAAAGTGGAGGTTATGATGGTGAGCCCCATGTGGGACATGGACTGTGTCCAACCTGATTAACTTGTAGCTACCCCAGTGGCTAGTACAGTGCCTGGCATATAGCAGGTACTTAACTAATACCATAAAAAAGAAGTTGCTCAGCAAATGGCCATACAATTATAGATGAGGCTCCATCATAGCAATAGCTGTTGCTACTGGGGGTGGAATGAGGGATAGGAAAGGGGAAGGGAAGGGGAGGATAAAGGGAAGGACTAGAGAATGACCAGGAGGGGAGAAGGGAGAAGGAAGAAAAAGAGAGAAGGGAGAGACAAGGGAAAGAGAAAGAGAGGGAGGAAGGAGAGGGCAAAGGAGGGGAGGGGAGGGGAAAGAAGAGGAAAATGGAGGGAAGGGGAGGGATGAAGAAATGGGCTTGTCTGGGCAGTGGTCCCCTTGGGGCCCCCACTTAGTCATGAGGTCCTGCTGAGGGGCCACATTAAGCAAAGCAGGTGATGTCATCATGTGAGGCTGTGGACCTGGTGTAATGGGTGTGATGTCATGGGCGTTGTGGTCAGAATTTTTTTTCCAAGTTTTACCCCTGGTATTAATCAATAGGCAAATATTCAAATACAGTTGTATCATACTTAACCCCTGAAAAAACAAGCACTGATATACTATGGCAATTAACCATTATATTTTTTCTCTTGTTTTAATTAATCAATAATAGTTATTGAGCTAATAATAATAATGATAATTGTGGTATTTGTTAAGCCAGAAATAGCATGGCCTAGTGGAAATAGCATGAGTCTGCAAGTCAGAGGACCTGGTTCTAATCCTGACCACATCACTTCTCTGCTGTGTGACTTTAGGCAAGTCATTAAACTTCTCTGTGCCATAGGTTTCCTCATTTGTAAAATGGAGATTAAATCCTATGCCCTCTTACTTACACTGTGAGCCCCATGTGGGGCAGGGACTGTATCCAGCCTGATTGTCTTTTATCTACCCGATCACTTGGTACAGTCAATGGCACATAATAAAGGTTTAACAAGTACCATTATTATTATAAGCACTATATCAACTATTGTACTAAGCACTGGGGTAGATACAATTCAATCAGGTCTAACACAGTCCCTGTCTTACTTGGGGTTCACAGTTTAAGGGGGAGGGAAAACAGGAAGTGCTTGAGAGCTTGCAGTAGAATTAGTCATTTTTTTCTAGTGGTTAATATTGTTTACGATTATTTCTTCATGCCGATTTTAGTTGTTTTTAGGTTAGAGCTGTCATAGCTTTCTCTTACCCTAACCCTAGCCCTAGCCCTAGCCCTAACCTAAAATTTGCTTTCTTAGGAAAGCAGCATGGCATAGTGGATAAAGTACGGGCCTGGGAGTCAGAAGGTCATGGGTCCTAATTCTGGTTCTGCCACTTGTCTGCTGTGTGACTTTAGGCAAGCCACTTCACTTCTCTGTGCCTCAGGTACCTCATCTGTAAAATGGGGAATAAGACTGTGAACCCTATAATAATAATAATAATAATAATGACAATAATGACGATGATGGTATTTGTTAAGTGCTTACTATGTGCCAAGCACTGTTCTAAGCTCTGGAGCACTGTTCTAAGTGCAGGGACAATTTGCTTGTATCCACCCTAGTGCTTAGTACAGTTCCTACCACATAGTAAGTGCTTAACAAGTACCATTATTATTATTAAGTCGTTGTCTTCTTAAAGGTCTTGTAAATTATCTTCTGGTAAAGTTGTATATGGGTTTCAATGTGCTTTTAAATTCTAAAGGAATCTGAGGGGCACTTAACCTAAATTAGATATGACAATGGTGAAGCCTTATTTTTTTCCTCAGGGCACATTGCTGTAACACTTCACTGGTCAAAATATTTATTGAGTTCCTACAGTGTACAGAGCGATGCACTAAGTGTTTAGGAGAGTATAATTAGTAGACACCACACCCTGCCTCAGAGAACTTTCAATCTAGGGTGGGGAGGTAGAGAGAGTGGAGGAATCAGACGCTTAAATAAATGAGAGCTAGGAGAAAGTAATAGAGTAGATCTCTATTCTGTATTCCCAGGGAGAAGGGCCTGGGGGGAGAGTGTAAATCCTCAAGTACTTAGGTGGTACGGAAGTGCTATAGTGACAATAAGTGTCTTTTATAAAGTGGGGAAATTAATTGGGGAAGGCCTCTTGGAGGAGACAAACAGTAGGGCCTAGTGGAAAGAGCATGGGCCTGGGAGTCAGGGAACCTAGGTTCTAATCGTGTCTCCTCCTGCCCTCAGGACATCTCCATCTGGATGTCTGCCTGCCATCTAAAACTCAGTATGTCCAAGACTGAACTCCTTATCTTCCCTTCCCAACCAAATAATGAATAATCATTCATTCATTCATTCACTCAATCGTATTTACTGAGCGCTTACTGTGTGCAGAGAACTGTACTAAGCACTTGGGAAGTACAAGTCGGCAACATATAGAGACGGTCCCTACCCAACAACGGGCTCACAGTCTAGAAGGGGGAGACAGACAACAAAACAAAACATGTAGACAGGTGTCAAAATCATCAGACCAAACAGAATTAAAGCTATATGCACATCATTAACAAAATAAATAGAATAGTAAATAATAGAGTAAATAAATAGAGTAATAAAACCGTACAAATATATATACGAGTGCTGTGGGGAGGGGAAGGAGGTAGGGCGGGGGGGATGGGGAGGAGGAGAGCTGCTGTGCTTCTGTTTCCCATCTGTCCTAAGAAAATTCAAAACTTGTTCTTCCTCTCCTATAGGCTTTGAGCCCTGAGTGAGACAGGGACTTTCTCCAACCCAACTACCTTGTACCTTCCCCAGTGCTTGGAATGTTAACAGTTATCACCATTATTATTATTACCATGTGATTTAAAAGTTTAAATGATCCCCTCGTTGTTTAAAGGGCCGCTTGTTTGGGCTGCAAATGGTGATGGAAGTGGCTGAAGCTATTCAGGAGTGGTGTTCACTAGGTAGGGAGCCCTAACCCCGTCCATCCCGGGAAGAGGAGAACCGGAGAGAGTTAGCACCCAGCAAATGTTAACAGGGGTCCGCGCTCTCCTCTGTGACATTGGGGACTACTTTGGCCAGGAATTGGGGTTTAGAGATCCCGGTCACATGTGGTGGGATAGACTTGCCTGGTTTGGAGGATATTCGTTACATTTCAGACTCTTTATTGGATACACAGATGTTGGCCAGTGGCATCATTAGAGGGCACCAGAGGCCAGGGTTTGAAAGGGTTTGTGAGCCTTATGGAGGCCATGTGACAAATGTCTGCTAGAGGGCAGCAAAGAACAAAAATGGAATAATTGCCAACCTTAGATGAATTCCAAAATTCTCTTTGACCAAAGGCAGTTTGCTGATGTGAGTTGCCCAGTGAACGCGCGTTGCAAATTAGCAAACTACCTGAAACAGAATCATATTAATTTGGGAAGCTCTGGCCTAAGCCATTCAACGGTTTCACAATGGTTTTGGCAGATTCTGCTCTGCAAAACGTTAATCAGGTGAAATCCAGTGTTCTACACACAGTAAGTGCTCAATAAATACCATTGATTATGATGTTGTTGATGATGATGATCCCTCAAGATGATCCCCTAAAGCAGTACTTTATAGAACCACCTGACCAGTTTGCTCCAAACTTTAAATTATGAAGTTGCTGGACCTTTGGAGCAGGGGATGGCATCAGGAAAAAGGGAAGTAGGGCTTTGAGCTGAAAGTCATATGACACATCTACATGTAAACCCGTTTCAAGTAGAGGAAAGTATCTTGACTCTGTCTTTCACAGAATTTTGGGGGTATTTTTGAACTGGACCAGGACTATAGAGGAAGAGGTGGATCCATTGGTTGCGTGGAGAAAAGACAGGGGCAGGTGAAGAGAATTTACAAGTAAATCATGACTTTCTCTCATTTTTGATTATTTGGGAATTAAATGTTAGGAAGCTGCTGCTTTTGACTCTTGTCTTTCTCTCTGCACCGTAAATCAGTCAATCAGTTTCTGCTGGATACTGACCCAGGTGCTGAAGAAGATGGCTGCAAATTGTAACAACCTGCTTAAACAGTATGAATTAAAGTGGGTCATTGTTTTATCAACAAAGTATGTTGCCAGGTCATTAGTGGAAAGAAATGGTAGGCGGCAGCTTGGATGGGGGTTGGAGGAAGGGGCTAAAAGTCTGAAACAGCTGGCACTAAGCACTGGATGAGATACAAGAAAATCGGGTTAGATGCAGTCCCTGTCCCACATGCGGCTCACAGTCTAAGTAGGAGGAAGAACAGATATTGAATCTCCATTTGACATGTGAGGAAACTGAGGCACAGAGAAGTTAAGTGATTTGCCCAAGGTCATACTGCAGGCAAGTGGCAGAGCAAGGATTAGAATCCAGGTCTCCTGACTTCCAGGACTTGGAAGGACACCTATATATAGATATAGGAAATTAACAAACATGGTTTAAAGATCTTTATGATATGCTATGCCCTTTTCCTGCATTTTCTCTACTGCAAATATCGTATCAGCTGTGCTGCAATTTGGTCTGAAGCTACCTGGAATTTCAAGTACTGTACAGTGAGACAGTAGTCCGTTCAGAAGGATTCTGGGTAGAATATACTGCTAACAGTGGAAAGCAATGAGATTCCCTTGTAGCCTCTACAGTTAAATATCATTTCTTCTTGAAGATGGTGATTATCAGAAAGTCTTTGAGACTTTGTGTCATTTCTTCAGTGATATTTTTGTTGAGGAAAAGCTCATGCTCATCTGAAGATTAGGTCCCCTCCTTGCTTTTAGATATATTCAGGAATGCCTGAGTGCTTTTCTGTTTTTCATGCCTTTCACTGTAAAGTTCATTTCCTAAATATAGGAGCCAAGGTCATGACTTCACATTCTGACTGATTTTCCTGACTAGAGGGCCTTCTTTTTGACGTTGAAAGGCATATTTAGGAGTTCACTGTAGTATTTTGCCATCTGTGGAGGATTCCCTCTTTTTCCATGATGAAAGTGTATTCCAAGTTGACCTATTTGCCTGTCCCTTGGCATGTTTTTGTACACTTCTTTTTTGCTGCTAACATGAAGAATCGTTGGGTGTTTTTGATACTTTTCTCTATTGTAAGTAGTTTTTAAAAATAATTTCTGAGTCATTTTCATCAAACCAGTGTTGATATTGTCACTTTTTCATACTCACTGTTTTTCTGGCTGCCTGGAAGCTATTGTCTCCCAGAAGTGTTCATTTCCTTGTTCGCACCAAGGTTTTCTTCATTTCATCAAGGGCCTTGCTTGTTTCTTTATTTTCTAGGAGCTTGATATTTAGTCTTCTTGATGGTTTGGCTGCCACTTTTCAATGCATTGTTTGTACTAATATCTTGAGTTTGGAGCTTATGAGTCATAGGTCAGTCCAGCTCCCAGCCCCTTTCAAGGTTTTAATTATCCTTAAGCCTTTCAAGTCCCTTCAAAGGACAATGTCTATTCTCACAAGTCTGAACTTGATGAAGAAACAGAGATCTGCTATGCTCTGCATTTCTTCATCAGCTTCGTCACTTCACACCATGCTCATATTTCATTTTAATTGGTGCTCTAGCTGGGAAGAACATTCTTTTGTTAACCTCAGTGATGAATGACAGGAACACCTAGTCAAGTATCACTTGACTTCCAAAATACTCTGTACTTTGTAGTCCTAGATGACAAGGGAGGATGGTGGTGGTGTAGGCAATGATAGGAAAGTTTGGAGGAGAAGATATAGGAGGAAAGATGAGTCTTTGCTATTCTGAGTTATGGTGCCAGTGGGTTAGAGGTGTCCTTAGAGGTGGGAGGAAATGTGAGAAGTAAGAGGATGGAGCTGGTGAGGTTGACTTGGGGGCCATCTGCATAATAGCATTGCAGAAACCATGTGAGTAGATGAACTCACCAAGAGAATGAGTGTAGAGCAAGAAGAGTAAAAAACCACAAAGTGAGTGTTGTGTGATACTCACAGTTAAAGGGGAAAGGAAGGGTAAAGAGCCAGCAAAGATCATTATGTCAGTAAAACTATGGCATCAAATTAATAACCACATTCATATAACAACAATGTTTCATTTACAATCCACTGCATACTGTGACTCAAGGGGGATTGTGATAGGTTTCTGAAAATTCAATTTTCTTTCCAAATTTTTTGGCATGAAAGTTCTCTGTGGGAATGCCATTAGCTTTCTGAATGGGGTGAATCATAGGTATGAAAGTGAAACATAGTACATTTTTAATAAAGGTGTGAGATCCATCCAAGTCTCACATCCAAGCCGTCACCAAAACCTGCCGGTCTCAGCTCCGCAACTTTGCCAAGATCCGCCCTTTCCTCTCCATCCATACCGCTACCCTGCTCATTCAAGCTCTCATCCTATCCCGTCTGGACTACTGTATCAGCCTTCTCTCTGATCTCCCATCCTCGTGTCTCTCCCCACTTCAATCCATACTTCATGCTGCTGCCTGGATTATCTTTGTCCAGAAACGCTCTGAGCATATTACTCCCCTCCTCAAAAATCTCCAGTGGCTACCAATCAATCTGAGCATCAGGCAGAAACTCCTCACCCTGGGCTTCAAGGCTGTCCATCACCTCGCCCCCTCCTACCTCACCTCCCTTCTCTCCTTCTACAGCCCGCCCCGCACCCTCCGCTCCTCTGCTGCTAATCTCCTCACCGTGCCGCATTCTCGCCTGTCCCGCCGTCGACCCCCGGCCCACGTCCTCCCCCTGGCCTAGAATGCCCTCCCTCTGCCCATCCACCAAGCTAGCTCTCTTCCTCCCTTCAAGGCCCTACTGAGAGCTCACCTCCTCCAGGAGGCCTTCCCAGACTGAGCCCCTTCCTTTCTCTCCCCCTCGTCCCCCTCTCCATCCCCCGCATCTTACCTCCTTCCCTTCCCCACAGCACCTGTATATATGTATATATGTTTGTACATATTTATTACTCTATTTATTTATTTATTTATTTATTTAACTTGTACATATCTATTCTATTTATTTTATTTTGTTAGTATGTTTGGTTTTGTTCTCTGTCTCCCCCTTTTAGACTGTGAGCCCACTGCTGGGTAGGGACTGTCTCTATATGTTACCAACTTGTACTTCCCAAGCGCTTAGTACAGTGTTCTGCACACAGTAAGCGCTCAATAAATACCATTGTCGATTGTTGTTGATCCATGATAGGACCATTACTTGGCAACAGGATAAATACTATACTATTTGAGACTTCACCCTCCTTGAAATGTCAGTTTAGTAGAAATGTTCTCATAGTAGAAGTCATTTATGATTCTTGAATTAAGAGTTCAAAGGGAACAAAGTATATTTTTGCCAGTTCAGAAGGACTGGGGCTGCTGAAAATATGTGTGATTGTTATCATTGGAATTAGATAGTTTTGGATTGAATTTGCATAGCAAATCTAAACTTTGTTGCCTATACACATTTGCAGGTTGATGGAAGGTAGAAAAAGGCCATTTTTCACAGTCATGAGCCATGAATTGTTGGTATTCATCCTGAGTAAACTGATAAATCAGTTTATCAATCAGTGGTATTTATTGGGTGTCTGTTGTATTTGAAACTGCTTCAAATTCATCCTTACTTGCTATAACTCTGCCTTCTCTTCTGCTGAGCAACTCAACTTCTCCTCTTTTATTGACTCCTATGCCCATTGTGCCCACCAACTGTTCTAGATTTTAACTTCCTCCTGAAACCCCAGTGTCTCACCTCCCCATCTCTCACACCTAATGATCTTGCCATTATTTAGTTGACAAAATCCAAACCGTCAGGCACAAGATCCACAAAATATCCCTTTCAACTTCCTAGTTCTCTCAATCCCCCAAATGAATCACCTCATCCTTCTCAGCTGTCCCTCAAGAGGATATCTTTCTCTTTCAAAATCTACCCCCTCCACTTGCACCTCTGAACCCTCTCTTCTCATCTTTTAAAAACAAGTGCTTGTGCTACCTCTTCTCCCTTCTCTCCATCTTCAATCTTTCACTCTCTGATGACTCATTCCTCTCTGCCTTGAAATATGTGAGGACTCTCTTCTATCCTAAGAAATCTCTGGGCTTCTGATATCATTCCATCTCCCATCTGCCCGCCACCTAAAACTCGACATGTCCAAGACTGAACTCCTTGTCTTCCCTCCCAAACCCTGCCCTCTCCCTGACTTTCCCATCACTGTTGATGGCACTACCATCCTTCCCGTCTCACAAGCCCGCAACTTTGGTGTCATCCTCGACTCCGCTCTCTCGTTCACCCCTCACATCCAAGCCATCACCAAAACCTGCCAGTCTCAGCTCCGCAACATTGCCAAGATCCGCCCTTTCCTCTCCATCCAAACCACTACCCTGCTCGTTCAAGCTCTCATCCTATCCTGTCTGGACTACTGTATCAGCCTCCTCTCCAATCTCCCATCCTCTTGTCTCTCCCCACTTCAATCCATACTTCACGCCGCTGCCCGGATTGTCTTTGTCCAGAAACACTCTGGGCATGTTATTCTGCTCCTCAAAAATCTCCAGTGGCTACCAATCAACCTATGCATCAGGCAGAAACTCCTCACCCTCGACTTCAAGGCTCTCCATCACCTCGCCCCCTACTACCTCACCTCCCTTCTCTCCTTCTACAGCCCAGCCCGCACCCTCCGCTCCTCTGCCGCTAATCTCCTCACCGTGCCTCGTTCTCGCCTGTCCCGCCGTCGACCCCCGGCCCACGTCCTCCCCCTGGCCTGCAATGCCCTCCCTCCCCACATCTGCCAAGCTAGCTCTCTTCCTCCTTTCAAGGCCCTACTGAGAGCTCACCTCCTCCAGGAGGCCTTCCCAGACTGAGCACCCTCCTTCCTCTCCCCCTCCTCCCCCTCTCTATCCCCCCGCCTTACCTCCTTCCCTTCCCCACAGCACCTGTATATATGTATATATGTTTGTTCGTATTTATTACTCTATTTATTTATTTATTTTACTTGTACATATCTATTCTATTTATTTTATTTTGTTAATATGTTTGGTTTTGTTCTCTGTCTCCCCCTTCTAGACTGTGAGCCCACTGTTGGGTAGGGACCGTCTCTATATGTTGCCAACTTGTACTTCCCAAGCGCTTAGTACAGTGCTCTGCACACAGTAAGCACTCAATAAATACGATTGATTGATTGATTGATTCTCCTGTTCCTGTCCAATCCCCATGAATGGGTTATGCACACCTATTAGCTCTATTTCCTATCTTCTGAATCCCTTGTTGACCTTCTATAATCTGGTTTTGACACACTTCACCCCTCCAAGACCACTTTTTAATGGTATTTGATAAGTGCTTAATATGTGTTAAACACTGTTCCAAGTGCTGGGGTAGATACAAGTTAATTGGATTGGACACAGTCCTTGCCTTGCATGGGGCTCACAGTCTAAGTAGGAGGGAGAACAGGAGAACTGAGGAACAGAGAAGTTAAGTGACTTGCCCAAGGCCACACAGTAAGCAACTGGAAGAGCCAGTAGTAGAATCCAGGTTCTCTGACTCTGAGACTTGTGTTTTTTCCATTAGGCCATGCTGCTTCTCTTTCCAAGGACACCCAGTGGCATCCATCTGGCCAAATATCACTTACTGTACTCTATCCTAGTATCCCTTGATTTCTCAGCTGCCTTCAGCACTGTGGACCACCCACTCACTACTGTTTTTTCTGTACAGTACTCTTCCTGGTTCTCTTTAGCTCTCTGGCCAGCCCTTCCCAGTCTCTTTTGATAATTTCACTTAGGCACTTCCATATTCTCTTGTGTATGGTAACTGTATTGTAACTGAATAATTGGTGAAGCCGAACACTTGGGTATCTGGTTCTGTCTTTTCAGTGATGAAAGTAGGCTGGCACTATCATGCTGTCACAAGACATATTGGCATGGTCTACGCAGCATTTGGAAACATCAGCTCTGAAAGGCAAAAGGAGTCGGACTAAAGATAAAGCTCAATGTTTATCAGGCTGTTGTTGTCACAACATCACTAAATGATCATCAGATATGCAAGGAGCAGATCTGGAAGACTCAGGAGCAGATATTACATTGGAAGACCCAGCAAGACTCCACAGTGAATTTAATTTGAGAAATGAAAGACAGGGAGGAGTCATAGATGATATCAAGGTTGCAAGCTTTAGTCACAAAGATGGTGATGCTGACAACAGAGATAGGGATGTTGGGAGGAAGGGAGGGTTTGGGAAGGGAGTTGACACATTCGGTTTTGCACATGTTGAGTTTGAGGTTTTATAGGGTCACCCCAGTGGAAATGTCTTGGAGGCAAGAGGAAATGAGGTATTGTCTAAAATAGGGGAGAAGTCAAGGTTAAAGAGATAGACTAATGAATCATTTGCATAGAGAAGATAGCCCTGAATAGGGGTAAATTTATGGAGGGGCATATAAGGATTGATTTGTCCTATATTACCTAAATTGAAGACCTGGAGGGTGAGCGATTATTTTTAATGGTATTTCTTAAGTGCTTACTATGTGCCAGACACTGTAGTAAGTGCTGTAGTAGATACAAGCTAATCAGGTTGGACACAGGCCATGCTCCACATGGGGCTCACAGTCTTAAACCCCACTTTACAAATCCCCACTTTACAGATCACAGAGAAATGAAGTGACTTGCCCAAGGTCACACAGCAGACAAGTAGCAGAGTCAGGATTAGAACACAGGCCCTTCTGACTCCCAGGACCATACTCTACTCATTAGGCAACACTGCTTCTCAGGATTTAACAGGATCTCAGATCTGATACCTGTTTTTATAGAGGTGCAAGTTTGGGAAATATCCAGGCTTCTGAAGTGAGATGAGGTCATCTCTGCTGGAACCTATCTTCCATCGCTTACCACTTAAAACTGCTAAACCCCTCCGTTAGAATGTAAATGCCTTAAAACAAGGAGCCATTCTCCTCCATCTTTCGGTGGCTTCCCAGAAAACACCCGTGCTTGGAATACCCTGGCTTTTACTATAGGTTTTTGCTTGACACGTAATAAGTGCTTAATAAATATACTACCACCACTACTACTTTTACTACTACTACTCTACTACTGCTAATAACAATAATAATAAACAATAGTAAAATAATCTGGGAGTGACAAGGCCTGGGATTGCCCAGCCAGAAAAGCTAGGTGCCACCACAGGGCAGTAGTTCCCAGTAAGGTCTGGGGATGAGGAAAAGACTATCAGAGAGAGGAGGACTGGTGGCAGTGCAGCTTCCAATGATAAGACAGCCATCTCCGGGACATCTGTCAGAGTGAGAATGGGCAACGAAGCAACAGAGCAGCCTTGCAACTCTGTGAGGCTTTTCTACTCAGAACCTTTGAAGAAATTGGAAACCCACTAACCAAAAGGATTACTTAGACTTTGAGCTCTATGTGAGATGGAGACTGTGTCCATCCTGATTATCTTGTATCTACCCCAGCACTTAGCACAATAGTTGTCCCATACCAATCACTCAATAAGTACCTTTTTAAAAAAGATTAAATCTGCTATTTGATTGCATTTATATCTGTTATATCCATTTCTCTATAGAACTGTAAATAGGTACTAGATTACCAACAATGGATGAAATTATGTTGAAGAAATGGAAAGGTCCATAAGTTAATAATAATATATGGTTGCACAAGTCCCCCCACTTCTCAAAAACCTCCAGTAATTGCCTAACCCTCTCTGTATCATAAAAAAACCTGTCACCATAGGCTGTAAGATACTTAATCAGCTCTCTCCCCCGCACTTATCTTTGCTCCTCTCCCACTATGACCCAAACCTCTTGCTTCACTTTTCAAATACCAACCTACTCACTGTGTCTCACTCTTGTCTCTCTCGCTGACCTCTTGTTCTCACCCTCTTGCCTGAAACTCCCTCCCTTTTCACATCCTGTAGCCACTACATTTCCTACCTTCACTAAAATTTTGACTAAAATCACATCCCCTTCAGGTTTTGACTAACCTTTCATCTCCCCCATCCTATTTCTCCCACTACTGCATCACTTGAGCCTTCACCCCCTAAGCACTTAGGTCCAGTGCTTAGAACAGTGCTTTGCACATAGTAAGCACTTAATAAATGTCATTATTATTATTATTATTATTATTACTCACCCCGATCGACCCCTTCCCCAACCAGCACTTACATACATATCTTTAAACTTGGTTGTTCTCCATTACCTGTAACTTATTTTAGTTTCTGTCTTCCCTGCTAGACTGTAAGCTCCTTGCGGATGGAGATTGGTTCTTCTAAACACTATTGTACTCTTCCAAGCACTTAATGTAGTGCTCTGCATAGAGTAAGGGCTTAATCAATATTATTGTTCAATTGATTTGAATGATTGATCTAAAAATGTATGGAGGAAGAGTCAATAGCAAGTGTCCACAACACTTTTTTTTTTGCAGAAGAGCCAAACAAAATGAAACCATTTGAGCAGTTGAGAAGTATTGTGACCTAATAGATAGAGCATGGGCCTGGGAGTCTGAAGGACCGGGGTTCTAATCCTGGTTCCACCACTTGTTTTCTGTATCACCTTGGGCAAGTCACTTAATTTCTCTGTGCCTCAGTTACCTCATCTATAAAGTGGAGGTTATGATGGTGAGCCCCATGTGGGACATGGACTGTGTCCAACCTGATTAACTTGTAGCTACCCCAGTGGCTAGTACAGTGCCTGGCATATAGGAGGTGCTTAACTAATACCATAAAAAAGTAGTTGCTCAGCAAATGGCCATACAATTATAGATGAGGCTCCATCATAGCAATAGCTGTTGCTACTGGGGGTGGAATGAGGGATAGGAAAGGGAAGGGAAAGGGAGGATAAAGGGAAGGACTAGAGAATGACCAGGAGGGGAGAAGGGAGAAGGAAGAAAAAGAGAGAAGGGAGAGACAAGGGAAAGAGAAAGAGAGGGAGGAAGGAGAGGGCAAAGGAGGGGAGGGGAGGGGAAAGAAGAGGAAAATGGAGGGAAGGGGAGGGATGAAGAAATGGGCTTGTCTGGGCAGTGGTCCCCTTGGGGCCCCCACTTAGTCATGAGGTCCTGCTGAGGGGCCACATTAAGCAAAGCAGGTGATGTCATCATGTGAGGCTGTGGACCTGGTGTAATGGGTGTGATGTCATGGGCGTTGTGGTCAGAATTTTTTTTCCAAGTTTTACCCCTGGTATTAATCAATAGGCAAATATTCAAATACAGTTGTATCATACTTAACCCCTGAAAAAACAAGCACTGATATACTATGGCAATTAACCATTATATTTTTTCTCTTGTTTTAATTAATCAATAATAGTTATTGAGCTAATAATAATAATGATAATTGTGGTATTTGTTAAGCCAGAAATAGCATGGCCTAGTGGAAATAGCATGAGTCTGCAAGTCAGAGGACCTGGTTCTAATCCTGACCTCATCACTTCTCTGCTGTGTGACTTTAGGCAAGTCATTAAACTTCTCTGTGCCATAGGTTTCCTCATTTGTAAAATGGAGATTAAATCCTATGCCCTCTTACTTACACTGTGAGCCCCATGTGGGGCAGGGACTGTATCCAGCCTGATTGTCTTTTATCTACCCGATCACTTGGTACAGTCAATGGCACATAATAAAGGTTTAACAAGTACCATTATTATTATAAGCACTATATCAACTACTGTACTAAGCACTGGGGTAGATACAATTCAATCAGGTCTAACACAGTCCCTGTCTTACTTGGGGTTCACAGTTTAAGGGGGAGGGAAAACAGGAAGTGCTTGAGAGCTTGCAGTAGAATTAGTCATTTTTTTCTAGTGGTTAATATTGTTTACGATTATTTCTTCATGCCGATTTTAGTTGTTTTTAGGTTAGAGCTGTCATAGCTTTCTCTTACCCTACCCTAGCCCTAGCCCTAGCCCTAACCTAAATTTTGCTTTCTTAGGAAAGCAGCATGGCATAGTGGATAAAGTACGGGCCTGGGAGTCAGAAGGTCATGGGTCCTAATTCTGGTTCTGCCACTTGTCTGCTGTGTGACTTTAGGCAAGCCACTTCACTTCTCTGTGCCTCAGGTACCTCATCTGTAAAATGGGGAATAAGACTGTGAACCCTATAATAAAAAAAATAATAATAATAATGACAATAATGACGATGATGGTATTTGTTAAGTGCTTACTATGTGCCAAGCACTGTTCTAAGCTCTGGAGCACTGTTCTAAGTGCAGGGACAATTTGCTTGTATCCACCCTAGTGCTTAGTACAGTTCCTACCACATAGTAAGTGCTTAACAAGTAGCATTATTATTATTAAGTCGTTGTCTTCTTAAAGGTCTTGTAAATTATCTTCTGGTAAAGTTGTATATGGGTTTCAATGTGCTTTTAAATTCTAAAGGAATCTGAGGGGCACTTAACCTAAATTAGATATGACAATGGTGAAGCCTTATTTTTTTCCTCAGGGCACATTGCTGTAACACTTCACTGGTCAAAATATTTATTGAGTTCCTACAGTGTACAGAGCGATGTACTTAGTGTTTAGGAGAGTATAATTAGTAGACACCACACCCTGCCTCAGAGAACTTTCAATCTAGGGTGGGGAGGTAGAGAAAGTGGAGGAGTCAGATGCTTAAATAAATCAGAGCTAGGAGAAAGTAATAGAGTAGATCTTTATACTGTATTCCCAGGGAGAAGGGCCTGGGGGGAGAGTGTAAATCCTCAAGTACTTAGGTGGTACGGAAGTGCTATAGTGACAATAAGTGTCTTTTATAAAGTGGGGAAATTAATTGGGGAAGGCCTCTTGGAGGAGACAAACAGTAGGGCCTAGTGGAAAGAGCATGGGCCTGGGAGTCAGGGAACCTAGGTTCTAATCGTGTCTCCTCCTGCCCTCAGGACATCTCCATCTGGATGTCTGCCCGCCATCTAAAACTCAGTATGTCCAAGACTGAACTCCTTATCTTCCCTTCCCAACCAAATAATGAATAATCATTCATTCATTCATTCACTCAATCGTATTTACTGAGCGCTTACTGTGTGCAGAGCACTGTACTAAGCGCTTGGGAAGTACAAGTCGGCAACATATAGAGACGGTCCCTACCCAACAACGGGCTCACAGTCTAGAAGGGGGAGACAGACAACAAAACAAAACATGTAGACAGGTGTCAAAATCATCAGACCAAACAGAATTAAAGCTATATGCACATCATTAACAAAATAGATAGAATAGTAAATAATAGAGTAAATAAATAGAGTAATAAAACCGTACAAATATATATACGAGTGCTGTGGGGAGGGGAAGGAGGTAGGGCGGGGGGGATGGGGAGGAGGAGAGCTGCTGTGCTTCTGTTTCCCATCTGTCCTAAGAAAATTCAAAACTTGTTCTTCCTCTCCTATAGGTTTTGAGCCCTGAGTGAGACAGGGACTATCTCCAACCCAACTACCTTGTACCTTCCCCAGTGCTTGGAATGTTAACAGTTATCACCATTATTATTATTACCTTGTGATTTCAGGAGGGCTTTGAAGATGGGGAGAGCAGTGATCTCTAGACTGCGAGCTCGTTGTGGGCAGGGATTGTCACAGTTTATTGTTGTATTGTACTTTCCCAAGCATTTAGTATAGAGCTCTGCACACAGTAAGTACTTAATAAATATGATTGAATGAATGAGTGAATGGTGTGAAAGGGGAAGGAATCCCCAGCAGCAAGAAGGGTGTGAGGGAGACTTGATTGAAAGCAGGATTTTGAATCAGTGATTTGCTTTAAAAAGACTACATTAAAGCAGGGTGAAAAGTAATGGCATTTATTGCACACCTACAGAATGCTATACTTACTAAGCATGTGGGAAATACTGTATTTATGTGTCTTCCTTTGGGTCTCTGTCTCACCTCTCTCATTCTATCGAAATACTGAATATCCATATGTCTGTCGGTCTGATCTATCTTTGTCTCTATCTCTGCCTGTTTCTTGTTTGTCCATCTTTTTCTCCCCCATATCTTGGACTGTTTCCAACTCTTACCAGGTTGTGACTGTACGATTGAATGAATGAATGAATGAATGAATAATGCCTTCATTATCGGCATCGGCAGATAAATCGGCAGAGTTTCTATATGATGTCATTTGCCCAATCACTTTTGTAGTCTATATAGAAATACATTTCTATTTGAAGGGCGTTCCCTCTGAGTAAACTGTTGAATCACTGTGAACAATATATCTGAAAAAAAAAGGGAAAACTACCGAGGGGAGTGGCAAGAGCTTTTAAAACCAGGCATTCTGACGCATACCCTGCAGCAAACTAAAGGGAAGCAATACCTGACAGACTTCATCTCAGAGCCAAACAAGGTACTCCAAATATTTCTGTGGTTTCAGTGTCTATTTTTACTTGGTTTTCCAAAAATGGGATGTGAAAGGGTAACAGTGTTCAGTGGGGAAATGAATGAGAAATTATTAATTTTTAATTAGCTTAAATGAATATATTTTAATTCAGATTAGAATTAGAATTAGTGTAAGGTTTTTATTCACATATGTTAAATTAATATAATAACGATGATACCACTTCTAATGATAATAATAATTGTGGTATTTATTACATGCTTACTATGGGCCAAGCACTGTACTAAGTGCTGGGGTAGATATGATATAATGAGGATGGACATGGTCTCCATCCACAGTCCAACAAATATCTGTGCTGCTTTATGATTCAAATTAAAATCTACATTCAGAATGCCATGCAAAATTCATGGCTCAAGTTAATATAAAATATAGCTTAAACTAGCAATAGTCTCTAAAACCGAGTCTGATGGATGGGTGGATATGTTCTCCAATAGTATCAGGAATTAATGCAGCTTTCTTTGATTCTAAGCCTTTGAGGAGGTTTAATAGCCCTGAGATGGTGCCTACTTGGGCAAAGACAAGTGAGTTCACAAGCAATTGTCTGCTTTATTTGACCAATTTAGTCAGTCCAAATAATTCAGCTTGAAGTTTTGCTTCAGTGACTCTACGTTTTGGCCCGAATTTTCATCATAATTGCTTCAGCTCTCCACTTTAGTTCTGTAGACATAGCCTAATTCTGTCTAATATTAAAAAAATCATTAGGATAATAGATCTATTAAATTACCTAAAATCTTCAATGTATCATTGAAAAAGGTTTCATTAAGCTTATCTGCCATTATTATTGCCTTAACTGTTTAACTTTATGCTTCCAAGATGCATTAAGCCCACAGCTCATTGAGCTTCAGAGTATCAAATTAAAAAGTGGGAAGGCCTCACTGGCTCCTTGTGGATGGGAATGGGAAGAAGTCAGTGCCTATACAACTTTATGTAGGCAGACATAGAGAGACAATTTTCTTTTGAAATGGCAACCAGAAATAGGAGTTCCTATTTTTACAGCTTTTGACTGAGAGCAATATCTTTTATAATGCACTGTTTTTCTCTTCATCTTTGTTGGTGAAAATGGTGGTGTGGATGTGGGGCACCTTTTGTTTAAAACATTCATTTATGCCTTGATGTACTTGTAAATGTACTCGTCACTTGTTTCTTTTTTATTCTCTATGTGTTTTATTGCATATTACAAATATACAGAAGGCATGTTTCTAGGCCTAAATAGTCCTAAGGGAATATTTCTGGAGCCTAGCATCCTTCCAGTTATACATTTTAAAAGAATTTACTAAATTCTGTCTGGCCAACTCCTAGTGGAACATTGATCAACCTGTGTAAGAGTAGTTAAGGGTGAAATGTGTAAGATTTAATTGAAACAGTACGATTACCTGTAGAGTAAAACACTTATAAGAAAATGCAACCTTGTTAGTATTGACTATATGGATGATATATCACTTCTAATTCTTTCAATACTAGTTCCCAAATAGAAAGTTCAGAACATGACCAAAAAGCAGAATTTGAAGATAGACTTTTGAAATTCTCACTGCATTTTTCCAAGTTCAGACAAAACTAAATATTTCAAAGAAGCAGCGTGACTCAGTGGAAAGAGCACAAGCTTTGGAGTCAGAGGTCAGGGGTTCAAATCCTGGCTCCTGTGTGACTTTGGGCAAGTCACTTAACTTCTCTGTGCCTCAGTTCCCTCATCTGTAAAATGGGGAGCCCCCCGTGGGACAACCTGATCACCTTGTAACTTCTCCAGCGCTTAGAACAGTGCTTTGCACATAATAAGCACTTAATAAATGCTATCATTATTATTATTAATTAGACTGTATTTCTGTATGTGTTGGTGAATGCGCATTGGCAAAAGACATTTCTTGCCTTTCCTAAGAGATAAGAGATGGCAATTTATTTTTGGAAAAGGTGATTTTTAAAGACCCAGTATGTCCATTTGTCCCACAAGAGTGAGAAGTTGCTCTAGCATGTATTTTTAATTAATTTGTATTTGGTATTGTTGAGAAATGAGTCCATTAGTTCACAGGAACTAATAGTGAAATTTGAATGACTTGAGACTAAGAATTCTGCTGGGCTACTGAGAATGAAATATTCATAGTAAAACTGCCTATCGTTTGATGAGAGATAGCAGCTTCAGAAAGGGAACAGTGAAAGAAGGGCCTGCAGATTAGAGAGTGGAGTGATAGCTGCATTTGCTGAGATGTCCCGCTGCTTGATTCTAGCCAAACAAACCCTACAGGAATAGAAAACTAGAACTACAGCCTGCATTTCTGTTACAATCCTTCCCAAGGCAGCTGATGACACAGAAGAGGCTGAAGTTGGAGGAGGAGAATTTGCTTAGGAAGATTAGTTTCTGTGTCCTTTGGAATACATATACTTTAAAATCATCATAGGTATTGTATTTGACCTTAATGAAAGCCCAACAATATACAGTTGAAATTGTGTTCTAGTTCTTCAGCCCACATTCTCACTTGGGTGTGTCAAAACATTTGGTTATACCTCTATCATCAGCACACCCAAGGCGCGTCTATGTTAATCGATGCTTGCACAGACTGTGGCATATAGCTTGCCAATAAATATCACAATGGAGACAGATAATTCCAAACATCAATCAGTGGTACATACGTACCTACACACCCATCTTGAGAATGTTTAGTTCTGTTCTTCTTTCCAGGCTCAGGAGAGAATGAGATATGCACCTTACTTGAGGGAGAGAAGTCGCCCCCATCCACTCCCATCCAACAACCAATTTCCTCCCAATCCCTCCTCTAAGAGAGCTGCCACTGCCATTGCCACCCTCACCAAAAGCCGTCCTCAAACATGGCTTGATCAGACCACCTGCTTCCTCCCATCCTTGTCCTCATCCCTCTCCTGGTACCAGTCCTTTTCCTGCAGTGGCAGAGCCGGGTACCAAGAGTCCCCAGCATGTAATTGGCAGATGGAGCAATCCTTCCAGCACAGTCAGTCTAGCTTGCTCTGGGCACAAATCTCTACTTGTGCTCAGTTGGGAAGATGCGGTGGGAGGGGTGGCATCCTCTTGAGTGAGGTGGGACTGAGAGAGGAAACTAAAGTAGCAAGTCTCTTGCTCTCTGTCTGCCTTGGGTTGCTTCATTCCCTACATCTCCTCCCTTGCCCTGTGATTGTTGCCTTCAGTATAACCCTCAAATCTACGTGGGAGGTCCAGGAAGGGAGGAGGTGGGAAGGGAGATGCTGGTTCCTAGCCCAGGCCAGGAGCTGAAGCTTGATCCTCTGGTTGCAGCTGGGACTCAGGGTGCAGGATGGAAGGTAGTGCAGAGGTGGGGAGAAGGGGGTACAGTCCAAGCCTGACTCTTCCTCCAACCTGCAACTTGGGCAGGGCATCTGCCTCCCTCAATCTTCTCATCCTCTTCTCTGCTAGTCCTTGCAGTAGCTGGGGTCATGTCCTCATGTCAGGGTGGCATTGGCTCAGCTACTCCACCCCCAAGTGGAACCTAAATCTGGGGCTGGGATCAAGGGGGCATGCTTGCTAGCTCACTCATGTCCCTTGGCTCCAGCCAGCATTACAGCTGTCTCTCTCTGCTCCTTTAGAATCCCAGAGCCCTGTGAAAGACAAGCGAAAAGTAGGGAAAGTTGGTTCTCCTTTAGAAGAGAGAGATAGAGCTAGTTAGAAGACTGACTTTCCCTTCTCTTCACTTCTCCTTTATGGGGCTCTGGGATTTCCCCTCCCAGGCTCTGTGTTTCTCAACCCACCTCCCTGCCACCCCTGCCTGAGTCCTTAGTTCTAATGCAGGACTGACCAAGATGGCAGGGGAAGAGCCAGAGGTGAAAATAACAAGGGATAGATAGAGATGAGGGAGAGCCAGAATAGCTGTTCTGCCCCATAACCTCCCCGAGCCCTGACATCTGGGTGTGAAGGTTGGGGGAAACAGAAATTAGATAGAAAAATCCACTTTATTTGCTTCCTCTACCTTCTCTCCTCCCCAACTTCCAAACTGTAGCTTGCTTTCCACTTGGGCGTGTGCTCTCTATCTTTCTCTCTCTCTCTCTCTCTCTCTCATTCTTTTTTCCCCTGTCCTCTGGTGTGGTCTTTGAGGAGCCAAGAATGCTACAGACCTGAACTGATGGAGGAGCAGGGTGAGGCCATTTTCTCACAAGCCATTTTTCCAGATCTGCCATTGAGAGGGCCACTTATATGCATGGAGAGGAAGCGGGAGGGGAAAAAGGATAGTGCAGCTGGGGAAGTGACAGAGAACCACACTCCAATTCCAAGCAGAAAATATCTCTTGGCCAGAGGATGGGGCAGTGCAGAGAGACAGAGAGTAAGTAGTATTAGTAATAATAATTGTTGTTGTTGCTATGTTGCAGTAGTAATTTTATTTATTGAGTGTCCACTGGGTATAATGCACTTTACTAAGCATTTGGTGGAAACAAATGTGTAGTAGGTCAAGAAGAGATTTCATGGAGAGGAAATAAAGGCAGTGGGTGTATATAACCTGTTCCAGGAGTTAGATATAGGAATAAGGAGCAGAAAAATAGGTTTATAGCTGGAGGGTATTGTAGGCTCAAGAAAGGGAATTTTTTTAGAGTGGGGAGACTTGAACAAGTTTGAAGGCAGAAGGAAAAGAGCCATCAGATAATGAGAGGTTGAAGATAACAATGAGGGAGGAGAAAAAATTGGGAGCATATGTTTTTAGGAAGTGAAGGAATGCTGGTTAGAGGTTCAGCTAGAGTGGATGGATTTGGAGAACAGGCAGGAAATTTCCTCTTGAGAAACAGTTGAAACAGGAGAAAGACAAGGAAGGAGCAGTAGAGTGGTGAAGGCATGGGGGAACCTTGGGAAGTTCTGGATTGATGGCTTCAATTTTACCAACAAAGTAGTTTGTGAGATTATCAGCAGTATGTGAGGGAGGCAGTGTGAGGACTGGATAGGGACTTGAAGGTTTAGGAAAGTTGGTAGGGTTCATGGGCACGGGAATCAATGAGGGAAGCATAATACAGGTTGTCAAGTGGAAAAGAGAAGTGAGTTAGAGCAGGATAGGATGGATTTGTAATGGAAAGAGATTGCCTGTTTGCCTATTTCATGGATTTTGGCCAAACTAATTCAGCCCCATAGACACAGAAAATGTACTGTGAGGATGATCCAGGGCTGAATGTTCATGGTTCAAGAGCAATGAAGGGACAAGGGGACAAGTGAATTGAGATTTATGGAGAGGGCAAACTGAGACCAATGGATGTAATTCACAGCAAGATGTTGCTGGGGCACCTGGCAAAGTGTTTAGCTCCAGAGCCCACAGGGACTTAATTCACTCCTCAATGTACAGTTCAAGAAGTTTGAATTTCTAAGGTAACTGAAATTCAAATCTGTTTTTGATTGGCTAGGAGGTTAGAAATTTGGCAAACCATCAAGTGACATAAAAGATAAAAATGTCTAGTCTTCTTGTGTAATTCCTGTCCCTTCTGCTTCCATGGAATTTGGGCAACATTAAAAATCTTGTCCCTGTGCACAGGGACCAAGAAGACAGAACCAGAAGTATTTTTGTGTTATGTTGATGTCAACAAATTAGGTATCCACATTTAGAGGTTTTTACTTTTTCTTCTTTCTCTCTCTCTAGGTTGATACAATGGAAGACCTCCAAGCAGCTAATACAAGCTTTGTCCTTGATCTTTTCAAGGCTCTATCTAAAGCAAATAAAAATAAGAATATCTTCTTCTCCCCTTGGAGCATTTCTTCTGCTATGGCCATGGTCTATCTAGGAGCCAGAGGTAACACTGCAGCTCAGATGTCAGAGGTAGGTGTGAGCTAATGTAGGGTGTCAATTTACCTGCTCTTTTACTATCCACTGGAGAAAAACTTGAGACTGGTGAGAGAAAAAAATAATCAAATAATCAAATAAGGGCTATAACTATCAGGACAATTAGGCCAAGTGAAGAAAACAAACCTCATCAATTGTCCAATAGAGAAATTCAGCATGTGATCTCACTCAGTAAGAATCTTACACAGCTACAGTAAAGGCTGAGTGGAGGCAATTATGCAAATCCAATACTACAACCCCTTTCAATACTATAAAACTCATTTCCAATATTCCCTGTTCCTGATATGCTATCTCCCCTTGGTTTTGCTGACATTGTGCCCTCCTGATTCTTTCCTAACATTTTCCTCACTCCTAAAACAGTAGTAATAATAATAACAACAAAATGAATAGTATTCATTAAGCAAGTACTGCATGCTAAGCACTAGGGCAGCACAAGGTAATCAAATGAGACACAGTCCCTGTTCAACATATCAATCAATCAATCAATCATATTTATTGAGCACTTACCAAGACACACAATTGGAGAACTCAGATCTCTGGGCTCCCTTGCTCTTTCTATGGGTTATGCTTCCTCCATTCATTGGCCCTTTTTCCAACTCTCATTCCCCTCATTATGGGTATCCCACAAGGCTCTGTTCTGGATCTAGAAGCAGTGTGGCTCAGTGGAAAGATCACGGGTTTGGGAGTCAGAGGTCATGGGTTCTAATCCTAGCTCTGCCACATGTCTGCTGTGTGACCTTGGGCAAGTCACTTAATTTCTCTGAGCTTCAGTTACCTCATCTGTAAAATGGGGATTAAGACTGTGAGCCCCACGTGGGACAACCTGATCACCTTGTATCCCCCCCAGGACTTAGAACAGTGCTTTGCACATAGTAAGTGCTTAACAAATGCCATTATTATTATTATTATTATTATTATTACACTTGTTCTCTCAGGGATCTCTTTCACCCAGCTTCAGCTACCAGCTGTACACGATTGACTCTTAAATCTCTTTCACCAGCCCCAACCTTTCTCTTGCTGTAACAGCTCATATTTCCCCGTGCCTTTAGGATGACTGCTCCATTGACACCTTAAAATGGAAAACATTCTTTTAGACCTCAGTCTCACTCTGTTGCTAAACTCTGTCAGCTCTTTCTCCACAATATTTCCAAACTTTCTTTACATCGAAAGGCTTTTGTCATTTCCTGAGTAGAAATCATTATCAGCCTTTCCACTGGTCTCCCTGTTTGCAACTTCTGCTCTGTTGCACCTATACTAGATTTTGAAGCCTGCGTCATCTCCCTTAAACACCCTCAAACCTCACTAAAAACCTCCCAAGATTATCCATTTCCTTCTGCATCAAGCAAAAGCTCTGGACTTTTGGTTTTCCAAATCTCCATCAGCTGTCATTTTTACTTATCTGCTCTCTTTATCCTCTTCTCCCTAGCCTGTGCTTGTCACTCCTCCCAAGCAATGTTTTTGCTATTCCTTGCTCTCATTTCTCACCCTCAGACACTTGCTCATGCTCATACGCTGTTTGGAACTCTCCTACCCACCCCAGTTCAAATCCACCAGGTCACAATTCCCCCCATATTCAAATACCTCCTGAAATCGCACCTACTCCAGAAGGTATTTCCAGATTAACCTCCTTCTCTTTAAGTCATAGCCTCCAAACTATTCCCTCATCATTTAAATTCTCATCATACTTTTCCTGTCTTATCATTTATATACTCTACTATTAAGCATTTATCTATTCATTTCTCCATCTTTATTGGGTTTTTCCTCCTAACTGTAAATTATGTTGTATCTGTTTCCAGTATGTTGTAAATTCCTTGAGGATAGAGATTATGTCTTTTACCTCTATCACACTCTCCTAAATTCTTAGCACAGTGCTCTGCGCATAGTAGGCACTCAATAAATACTATTAATTGATTGTGTAAATCAATTTTCTACATGTGCCATTTGAAGCTTCTGCCCACCAAAATGTTCCCAGCCTGTTATTAATCTTGCACTTTTAAAATGTGAATATTAAGTTTTCCTATGTGAATAGTGACTAACTTAAAATTGGTTCTAATGAATGATACAAAGGCCATTGCAGCTGCACAAAAGAAGATATTGTCCAGCACTGCCATTATGAATTAAATCATTGAATGTCTCAAAATGTTTATTTTTATAAATGGTGCTTGTACTATATGGTAAGCATTGCGCTAAGCCTTGAGGTAGATACAAGATAAGCGTGTTGGACATCGTCCCTGTCGCATGTGGAGGCTCACAGTCTTGGTACATTGCAGTTTAAGTTGCCCAAGATTGAATTACAAAATTCCCTGGTGCTAGTTATATTTTGCAATCTTTCTTTTCTCTTGACTTTAACAAAGTTTTTTTTTATTAAAAAACAAATCTCAAAAAGAATCATGTTTAGGCAACATCATATTCTGAACTTTAAATATCAAAATTAACCAGAATTCAAGGAAGAGTTCATTCATTCATAATTAAATGTAGAAGCATTTTGAATCATCAAATTGAAAGTATGGGTCTTGGCTTTCTTATTATCTCTGTCATAAATTCACTATTTCCTCTAAACAAAAAACCCTGCCTCAGTTAGAAAATGTATATTTAATTCATGAGCTGATTGGAGGATGCTACGGAGAAGTATTGGAGAAGTGCTGGAGAAGACATTTTTATTCTTGTTTTACCCTTTCCCAGAAACAATTTGGAATATATTACTCAAATTTGAATTCTTACTGTCCAATCACTTGCTCATGCCCCTTCTCCCTCCCTCCCACTGCATATCTTCTAGACCACAATTCTGCATTTTAAAGCCCTATGAAATCACATCTCCTCCTATAGGCCTTCCCTGATTTACTTCTCATCTCCCCATGTCATATTTTCCCAATTACCAGCTCAGCACTTCTGTGCCAACTATTCATTTCTGTGCTCACAACTACCTGTGCTGCTTCTGTTCTAATTGACTTATATACCCTATTCCTTAATATCCACTTTTCTTTCCTCCTCTTACATGTAAATGGTTTTCATGGCTATGTCTCCTGGTAGACTATAAATCCCTTAAGGTCAGGGCTTGTGTCTCCTAACTCTTTTGTGCTCTCCCAAGCACTTATTAGAGTGCTCTGCACAAGTAAGTGCTCAATAGTATTGATTGGTTCCTTTGACCTCCTCCTTTTTCTCCTCTTTCTTCCCCCCTCCTTCTCATTCTTTCTCTCCTCCTTTCCTTCCTCCTCCTACTTCGCCTCCTTCTTTTCCTTTACTTATGATTTTCTTGCTAAGACTATAGCCCTAACCATCTTAAACTAACATTCAATTAAAAAGCAAAATGAGCATTTTGATTTTAGAGAAGCAACATTGCCTAGTGGATCGAGCACAGGCCTGGGAGTCAGAAGGACCCGGGTTTTAATCCTGACTCCTCCACTTGTCTGCTGTGTGACCTTGGGCAAATCACTTAACTTCTCTGTGCCTCAGTTATCTCATCTGTAAAAATGGGGATTAAAACTGTGAGCCCCTTGTGGGGCAGGGACTGTGTTCAACCTGATTTTCTGGTATCTACCCCAGTGCTGAGTACAGCCTGGCACACAGTAAGGGCTTAACAAATGCCATAAAAAACAAACAGTAAAATCCATCCATTTATGGAAGAAAGCAATAGTAATCATTTAGAATATAATACTAGTGCTTGATACACTGTGCTTTTCACTATTTATTTACATTGTAATTTTAATTGTAGGTCCTTCATTTTAATCAAGTTGGAGGAGATGAAGTAGACAAAGCTACCCAAGTGGCCATAAAGAAGCCAATTTATTGTGAAATGATGCAGCAAATCCGAAAAGAGGATTATCCCCCTGCCATTCAGAAGGTATCTCATCCATTTAGCCATCTCACTAAATACACTTTTTACAAACATTATGGAGGAGGGGAGCCAAAGAAAAATCTCACCCTGAATCCCTTGAGAATACTGAGAGATTAGGAAGTGACTGTGCTAGTTTTCCAAATGGTTCTTGGAAATCATGTGGAGAAAACTTTCAAAAAGGCAGGTCTCCAATATTACTTCAGTCATATTCACCCTCCAACATGTTTTCAGTCACTTTATTTGGTACGTGTCATTATCAGATTATCATTTGGTCCATGACACAGGCCTCTTGAAATTTCCTTCTGTATTTTCTAGTGTTTCAAAACTAAATCTATCTTCCTTATTTTACAAATAAGCAAGTGGAGAAGATCGTCCATCAGTTACTTTTCTTCAAAATAGAAGATACATAAAATGCTAATTAAATAACTTATTTTTAACACACAGCAGTTCCTGTTAAGAGTGTGGTTGGAGAAATCAGGTATCTCACGGAGTCCTTTATACATCCTAAATTTGGAATTCTGGAGTCCACCTTTGACATTCTCAGACAGATTCCTTCATTGCCTGAGGACATTAGGCACCTTTGGAAGTTGCATTCACCCTTTCCAGCTATTAGAGAACGCTGTAGAAATTTAAAGTTTCAGTCTCTGATACTTGAAATAAAGAATTCATATATCTTCCAAGTACATAAATAAGAGCTGTTTAGGCTCAGGAAGAAACTAAACCATTCTGTATACTGCAAAATCACAAACCAATTCCCCCAATTAGTCTATTTTTAAATCCATTAACTATTTACAATAATGTTCCAGCAGAAATGCCACTAAATGTTGAGAATATAGTCAAAGCATTCATTCATTCAATCATATTTATTGAGCGCTTACTGTGTGCAGAGCACTGTACTAAGCGCTTGGGAAGTACAAGTTGGCAACATATAGAGATGGTCTCTACCCAACAGTGGGCTCACAGTCTAGAAGGGGGAGACAGAGAACAAAACAAAACATATTAACAAAATAAAATAAATAGAATAAATATGTACAAATAAAATAAATAGAGTAATAAATACATACAAACATATATACATATATACAGGTGCTGTGGGGAGGGGAAGGAGGTAAGGCAGGGTGAGGGGGAGGAGGGGGAGAAGAAGGAGGGGGCTCAGTCTGGGAAGGCCTCCTGGAGGAGGTGAGCTCTCAGTAGGGCCTTGAAGGGAGGAAGAGAGCTAGCTTGGCAGATGTGCAGAGGGAGGGCATTCCAGGCCAGGGGGAGGATGTGGGCCGGGGGTCGATGGTGGGACAGGCGAGAACAAGGCACGGTGAGGAGATTAGCGGTAGAGGAGCGGAGGGTGCGGGCTGGGCTGTAGAAGGAGAGAAGGGAGGTGAGGTAGGAGGGGGCAAGGTGATGGACAGCCTTGAAGCTGAAGGTGAGGAGTTTTTGCCTGATGCATAGGTTGATTGGTAGCCACTGGAGATTTTTGAGGAAAGCATATTTTCCCTTTGAAGAAGGTGCGATCGTTGATTTTCAAGGGTCTTTCTTAGATCTCAAGGATACATTATAAAACAATTCTTTTCTTTTTAAAGGCCCAAGCCAGAAATGAAATCCATACTGGATTCCAGGCACTTGGATCTGCAGTCAACAAAGCCTCTGAAGTTTACGTATTTGAAAGTGCCAATAAACTATTTGGAGATAAATCTTTTCAGTTTAAAGAAGTAAGTAACAACTCTCACCAGCAACTATCAATCCAAGACCTCCTTTTAGAGAAAGAATCAGAGGTTTTTTCAGAAGTGTTCCAGATAAATCTTGAGCTCTACAGTGATTCCCTGTAGAGGATAAGGTAAAAGATGAGATAATGGCAAGTAGACTCAAATACCTTACAAGGAGCAGGCAGTCTGGAGAAGAGTAAGGGCATGGAGTTCTGCTTGCACCATTCAGGCTTAGTCTGACATTATGCTGTCACTCTTTCCTCTCCTATCTTAGGACATTCCCTTTAATAAGGTGCCATTACTTAAGTCACCAAACTGGACATCATGACCTCTTATGGCATTATTTTGCCATATAAGGCAGGTGTTCTATTCAAAAGGGCACAACTGCCCCTAGACTACTGTGTGGCCTAAAGTAAGTCAAAATGATAATAATAATAATAATAATGCGATATAAGTGCTCATTATATACCAAGCACTGTACTAAACACTGTACTAAACCAAGCAAATTGGACATAGTTCTTATCCCACGTGGGGCTCACAGTCTCAACCCACTGACTTTTAGCTGTAAAATGGGGGAAATACCTTCCTTTCTTTATTGTACGAGGATGGTATGGGGACAAAATGAGACAATTAATGTGAAAGAGCTTTTGAAAAATAAAAGTTCTGTGCAAATTCAAGGTTATTATTATTTGCCAGGGCATTCCTTAGGCCACGGACTCCTGTAAGATGGAGCCAGTGACTGCATTCCAAACGCATCTGCCCAGTGCATTGGCCTAAATGTTCTTAGAGATACTGTCTTAAACTCTCCTTGAAATCTTCCAGCAAACATCTAAGTAAGCTCTCCTGGGAGTTTATAATGCAACCAGATTCCTGGCTGGGTATGAGACTATGGGAAAAAAAGACAAAAAAAGATAGTTTGCCAGCTTATAGGAAAGAATCAACTTTTGTGGGTGAAGTGTGCTTGGAAGTATAATTTTTATATGACATCCTATGTTTCTAAAATAGAGTATTCTGCCTGTGAAGTATTTATGTGATGCATTGTTTTTTTTTAAATGGAATTTGCTGCAGAGCTACTTTAATAAGAAACATTTAGGATTTTCATGGAATGATTATTTTTCTCAATTGATAACACCTAAAGATTTTTGGGTTTATATATATTCTAATCTTTGAAATTTCACTTCCTCTAAGGAATACTTGCATCTCTGTGAGGAATACTACTCTGCAGAGCCTCAAGCAGTTAACTTTATGGAAAATGCAAATGAAACCAGAAAACAGATCAACTCCTGGGTTGAAATTCAGACAAAAGGTAAATCCAGGAAAAATACTGACCACTGTTTTTTTCCATTTGCAAAATTGTTACTAAGTACTTAAAAATGGTTCCTTGAAGTCTGGCCATTTATTTCTCTCTCTCTTGACCCCACTTCTCTCACCTCCAAACAAAATCCAGCAATAACTTTTTTCTTTAGGTGAAAGCAGTTATCTGCACAAGTAGTACTTCGCTTAGCCCCCTTTCTGGCCTGATAAAAGGAGCAGCCCTCTTTAACTGGGGAAGACCATGGTCTCACAATCTTGAATGATCTGCCCCGGACTGCCTAATATATAGAATCTCCTCTGGTGACACCACTGCCGAACAGTTGGAAAATAACTTGAAGAGGAGTAAAACTCTCCTCTTTCCAAGTCTGGTGGAAACTTAAAAATTTTCTCTGATGTTGTACAAGTTTTTAAGAAAACTGGGAGTTTTATCCATGTCTCAAATTGAGTTTGGAATCATTTCAGTTGATGCAGGAATTGGGCAGGGTTTGAAAGTTCAGGCAAAATGCCTCTTTAGGTTTTTTACATTTTTTTTTTCCTTATAGGAAAATCTCTAAGGTTCAGCTATGTAACAAGTACCATACAGAAAAGCTAAGTAAATGTCATGTCTCCTGCAGGTAAAATTCCAGTTCTGTTACCTGAAGGTTCTGTGGATGAGGAGACCAAGCTGATCCTTGTCAATGCTGTCTACTTCAAAGGAAAGTGGGAAAATCCGTTTCAAAAGAAAGCCACAAAGCAGCAACCTTTCCGAGTGAGCTTGGTATGGAACAATATGATGAAATTTCACAACACATCATTATGGCGAATTGTTTGGGGCTGTTTTCAAATGTGGACTTGTGTGTGTGTGTGTGTGTGTGTGTGTGTATGAGGGAGAGAGAAAGAGAGAGAGAGAGAGCAAGAGAGAGATTTAAAACCATTCAAGACTATCATTCATTGAGCCAGTTTCCATAACCAAAGCCATTTCCTTGCTTGAGTTAGGAGTTGCTGGGGTCACATGAACTCTTTCAGCTCACAGACTGTTATTCAAAGCCCTACTGTTATACGCAATAACAAATTTAATGCACTATACTATAAATGAATCGTTTACCATGTAAAGCCATTTCATTATTCTATGGTCCTAATTTTCTTTTGGTCAGCAGTGCGGAAGGACAGCCTATTCTCTTTTGAACATCTACATTTGTGAGGGATTTTACAACTAGAATATTCTATTCTTTATCTTGAATTTTCCATAGTCCCAGCATAAACCAGTACAGATGATGCACCAGAAAGCAACACTCCAGATTGGTTACATAGAAGAACTGAAAACTCAGATTCTTGAGCTGCCTTATAAAGGAGATATCAGCATGTTCCTACTATTACCAGATGAAATCAGTGATTCATCTACAGGTTTGGACCAGGTAAGAAAATTGGGATGAACATACTTACAGCTTAAGAAAGACTTAAATATTTAATTGAATGATAAGGGAGACCATTTAGATTAATGAAACGTGCCCCAAACTTTCATATGAAACATTAATAAGGATATGGAGATAAATTCTAAAATCTTCCTTTCTGCAAACATTTTTACCGGCTTACAAAATTTTCACTGCCATTTCCACACATTTTTCAGTGCATGCAAATTCTTCTTTCTCCAAAAACTGAATTAGTCTAGGCTAAGTTGTTTTCTTTCAAGTCCTGGATCGATATGTCTATGTTCATTTGCGTAGAACTTGAAACCTCTGAGTTTGAAAATCATAAACAAATGTAACTGAAGAAGTTTGGATTAGGTTTGTGGGTCAAGGGAGCACTTTGCCTTTCACTGGTTTCTTTTGCATGGGTGGCTTTACATTATCTTTAGGGCTTATACCTGGTATCCTTTATGTGCCATCCAATCCCAAATACAACCACATGAAACAAACTATTTTCCAATCATTGGATTATAATAATTAACAGCATTTATTGAATGCCTATTGTGTGTAGAAGACTATATAAGGACCTTGGAATTTGAACCCCTATTTTTACTATCCTAAACAAGATTCCTCTCCTTACATCAAAAACCCAGTTCTCATAAAACTAGATTTTCTGAACTTTCCATTTGGTCTCACTTATTCTTCCATTTACTAAGGAGCAACACTGTTCCTTTAAAATGCTCTGTAGCCCCACCGAATAGAGACAATCAAGTTCAAAGTGGATCAGTATTAATAGCAGCCATACACTTTCTAAGATAATAGTACTGACAGTGTGATCTAACCATATGTTTCACTGTGGTTAAAATGGTGGATGCGTGACTAATACACCTAAGGGCCTCTCTCTATTGTCGAGCCTCTTGGTATGCCACTCCCCGCTCTTGATTACTGCCCAACAACTATTCTGTACATTGTGCTGATTTCCCAACAGGCACTCCTCTTTAGCTCCACTTTAGACAAGGTTTTACTATATCTTTATATCATTTATTTTGTCCTCCTGCCTTGCCGATGCTTCCTTTCCATTTGCTACAGGAGGTGCTTAGAGATTCTGTTGTCTTCTATTCTTCTCATGTGCCTAAGAGAGATGTATAGCTGTTAGCATTGCTTCAAAGCGGGTGATTATCTTGTTCAACCACTTGGTATTGCATATGGTGGCAGATAATTTATATCTTGCAAGGCATCTGTATGAAAGAACGTTACCCTAACATGAGGCCATCAATGTGAGCATTTTATCTGCTTAGTCCTTGTAGTTTGCTGGCAATCCAATTGCTGCCAAATGCATTTTAAATGGAAAAGTCGAACACATAGTATTCACTTTAGTATTTCTGATTTTGGATATTGTGCTTCTCTCTCATTCATCCATTTTTGCATCTGCAGCTAGAAAAGGAATTAACCTATGAAAAACTGAATGAGTGGACCAGCAAATCCACCATGAAGAAGGGACTTGTGTATGTGTACCTGCCTCAATTCAAGCTGGAAGAGAATTGTGAATTGAAATCCATCCTGAGCAGCATGGGGATGAAAGATGCCTTCATCCCAGGGAAAGCCAACTTTTCAGGCATGTCAGAAAACAACAACTTGTTTCTATCCCAAGTGTTCCACAAGGCCTCTGTGGAGGTCAATGAAGAAGGCACGGAGGCAGCGGCTGGCTCTGGAGCTGTCATGTCCGGGAGAACTGGCTATGTTGAACTTCAGTTTGTGGCAGATCATCCTTTTCTGTTCTTTATCAAGCACAACAAAACCAATGGCATCCTCTTCTATGGCAGATTCTGTTCCCCATAAGATAGGGACATCCTGTTTCCCAACAGGATCTTGCAACCTGAGAGATAAACCTCAAAGTTGTTAGTCTGAATGTCAAAACAGCTCAGAGACTTTGTTCCTCATGTCCCTTTTACTCTGACTAATTGCCATACTGATACTAATTAGTTATTGTTGGATTTATCACCCTAAATACAATTCACAGTACTTGTAATTGCTTATTATTATTATCATTTATTATTATTATTATTGCTTGAGAAGTTTTTTTTACATCTAAAATGCAGTCATTGTGTTATTTATCATTTTATTGGATCAATAGATATAAATAAGTGATTGTCCTTCAAGTTCAAAGATTTTGGCTAGTGATAGTGAGAGTCTAGCTACACATGCTAATGTGTCTCCTAAGATCAATTTGTGACCAATAATCCCTTCCACATGGAACACTCTTAAAGATTGTTCTTTGCAGGGCAATCATATTTGGTATCCTTAAGTGCTGCAACCATTTTCCTTTTCTCTCTCAGAGCCATGATGCCCTTGAAGTCTCTGTTCTAGGAGCCCTCAAATTTATAATTGCTGGACACCAAAGCAGAGATAGTATTAAAAGTTAATCAGTCGAGTGAGGGAACTACTTCAGGGTATAATGTCAGAGCACGGGGTGGCCTGGCCTGGCAGTAGTTAAAAATGTAAAAGCTGGAACTGGAAGCCACCTCTGTGTGAACAGTAAATACTGGGTGGAGGGGGTGTCAGGGTCCCATCTGGAGGAACGCTCTAGGTTTGGGGGTTTGAGTGGACTCAATCAATCAATCTATTGCATTTATTGAGTGCTTACTATGTGCAGAACACTGTACTAAGCACTTAGAAGAGAACAATAAAACAATATAGCATACACGTTCCCTGCCCACAACGAGCTGATGACATCGTTATGGTATGCCCGCAGCATAACATAGTGACATCATATGGAATCCCGCTTGCACACACATAATGACATTGGAAGGGGCTTGATGGGGACAGTTTGCCTCATGCCTGACACTGGCTCGTCACCAAGGTGATTTTATTCTGAGGCTGTCTCTGTTCTCCACAGCTATGTCCCATTGCCTGAAGTTTTACTCCTCTGTGATTTAAAATTGTATTTAAATTGGCTCCTGGACTGCTTTTCCAGAAATAGCCAGTAATATTGTTGGCCTGCCAAATTCAAACCACAAAATTGCATCCATTATTTTTTGTAGCAAATGATTAAAAGACCCCTCTCAGAATATTGGTACAATTGCAAAATTAAGGGAAAAATCTTCTTTCAAGAACTACATCTAAAGTCAGTAAGTGTCTCAACAATACAAAAACAAATGATACGTGTATTTCTAACATTTGATTTGATATTACAGAAGCACCTTTGAAATTTAAAGTGGCCATATACAAATGTTACATGATTGAACCAATAAAGAGGTTTAATAGAGTTATTTCTGAATGTCTTTCATTAGGCTGCCACTATTAAGGAATATTTCTTTAAGATGACTTTGTATACTTCCAGTTGTTTGTAAAGCTATCAAACTATTCATAGTAACTATAACCATTTGATTTTAGCAGAACTAACACTATACAAATACATGGCTCAATACAAGAAATTCACACATTTAGCATGTCTTAAGATTCCAGTGAACATATTTCTGAGAGCTCAAATTGGGGCACTATGATTTGTAGTTGAAAAGAAAATAAAAAACAATAGAGAACAAGGTCAAAAAATAGAAAAGGGAATAGAAGGTGGGCAGAGAAAGAGGGGTTAATGAAGAGGGAGACACTAGGGAGAGAAAGGGAAACAAAGAAATCATAAAGACACAGATGCAGACACATTGAAATGCACATACAGCCACAGATATTTATATATTCATACATACACAGACAGGTAAACCCAGATAGGTAAACCCATCTTTTTGGAAAAGGGAGAGGAATATGTACCTTTTTGCTGCATCTTGACCCTCACTCTCCTTTGAGCACACAGGACCACTTGGTGCTATGAGAGGGGTAGGTAGATGCCACTTACCTGCTGTGTGACCTTGGTGTGACCTTCATTTAACTTGTCTGTGTCTCTGTTCCCTCACCTGTAAAATGGGGATTAAATAGCTGGTCTCCTTTCCCTTTAGACTTTGGGCCCCAGGTAATAATAATAACTGTGGTATTTGTTATGTGTGCCAGGCACTTTATGAAGTGCAGGGGTAAATACAAGATAATTGAGTTGGACACAGTCCCTGTCCCATGTGGGACTCACAGTCTCGATCCCCATTTTGCAGATGAGGTAATTTATAATTCTTTAGTTGTGATATTTGTTTTAGTGCTTACTAGGTGCCAAGCTCTGTGGTAGGCACAGTAAAAGCAGCTCAGACAGTCCCTATCCTGACGTAGTGTCTAGAGTCAGAAAGTCATGGGTTCTAATCCTGTCTCCACCACTTATTTGCTGTGTGACCTCGGGCAAGTCACCTACTTTCTGTGCCTCAGTTATCTCATCTGTAAAAGGGGGATTAAGACTGTGAGCTCCATGTGGGACATGGACTGTGTCCAGCGTGATTAACTTGTATCTACCCCAGCGCTTAGGACAGTGCCTGGCACAGAGTAAGTGCTTAACAAATACCATAAAAAAGGAGGGAGATCAGGGCTTTAGAGATAGAATTGGGAATCATCCACATAAAGATATTCTCCAAGAGTGTAGGTGCTGATGGAGAATAGAAGGGAAGGCAGAACTATGCCCTGAGAGACTCCCACAGTGAGGGGATGAGAGGCAGAGGAGAAGCCTGTGAAAGAGACTGAGAAGGAGCAGTCAGAAGATAGGTGATAGGTCAGACACAGACACAGTCCCTCTCCTACATGGGGTTCACAGTCCAAGAGGGAGAGAGTATAGGTATTTAATCGCCTTTTTGCATATGAGAAAAGTGAAGAACAGAGAAGTTAAATGACTTGTCCAAGATCCCATAGCAGTAAAATAGTGGAGTCAGGATAAGAACCCAGGGATTCTGACTCCTAGCCATGTGTTCTTTCCCCTAGGTCATTCTGCTTCACCAAAAGTATGAATGAAAATATTTGTACCTGGAATTGAGAGAAAGTTACGACCTGATGTATTTGGTAGTCATGACTTCTTCCAGAAAATATTGTTCCAGAAATATTAGTCACCCTTATGCAAGTGAAGGCAAGTAGCTTATGTGCAAGCAATTATGGTGTTTGTTAAGGGCTTACTATGTGCACTGTTCTAAGTGCTGGGGCAGATACAAGTTAATCAGGCCCACATGGGGCTCACAGTCTAAGTAAAAGGGAGGACAGGTATTGAATCCCCATTTTAAAGTTGAAGAAAGTGAGGCATAGAGAAATTAAGTGGCTTATTCCAATAGAGGAGTTCGGATTCCTTCAAGGGGCTGGGAGTCAGAAGGTCCTTGGTTCTAATCCCTGCTTTGCCACTTGTCTGCTGTGTGACCTTGGGAAAGTCACTTCACTTCTCTGGGACTTGGTTACCTCATCTGTAAAATGGGGATTGAGACTGTGGACTGTGTCCAACCTGATTTGCTTGTATCCACCCCAGCAGTTAGTACGGAGTCTGACAAATAGTAGACAAACAACAAATGCCACAGTTATTATTATTATTTCCATTATGCCACACTGCTTCCTAGTAGGAGTAATAATAGTATTTATTAAGTGCCTACTGTGTTCAGAGTACTGTACTAAACCTGGGAAAAAATAACACCAGAAATAGACAGGGTCTTTGGCCCTCCAGGGGTTTACAATCCAAAATAGGGTTTGGCAACAGACACAGTAGAAAAGATGAAAAAATATAAATACAAAGCAACATAAAAGACAACATAAAAGTCCAGAGTTCAACTTGGTGGCAGACCTAGAGAGGTCTTCTAAAATTTGTGGAGGCGGCATTCTACATTCTTTTCCTTCTTATCTTCTTCTAACCAGATGAAACATGCTCTAAAAAGAAGTGTGGGTGTGGATGAGTGACGATAGGGGCGTAGACAAAAAGGAAGGCAAAACACTTTGTAGCTCAGCTATCTATTTCCTAGTCTAACTGACTGCAGACTCCTACTAAAGGAAAAAATAGCTAATTCTGTTCTCTCTCAGGAAAATCAGGTATGTAAATGATTCTTGAGTTAAATTGCTTAAATTTTCTTTATTGTGACTGTGTCCAGATATTCCAAGTGAGCATTTTCTTGGACTACTACAAATACAAATAGCATTTTAAAACATCATCATTTTTAAACTTTGATTTCATTTATCATAAAATTCTATAAATTCATGGGGAAAAATGTCTGGATTGGAAAAATGCCCAAGTGAGTAATGACTTTCTGAAACAGTAACTAGTTGGCATAGCAGTATTGACAGTATGAAAACCAAATACAGGAAGAATGGGGGGGGGGGCGGTTCTTGTGGATTAGATAATATGACCTGAGATTATTCAGGCAAAATGAAGGAGAGCATTAAAGCAAAATCCTGAAAAATTTGGGGGGGTCTGAGTTTTTTTAGCGTGAAAGAGATATTGATTAAATTCCAAATCAATTGCTCAACTCCTTACTTCTCTAGGAATCTGGATACACATCTGTAGACTCCTGGATCTATGAAAAGGGACCCATGAATTTTTATGTATCTCCTTAAAATTGTTCATTTCAAAAGGAAGAATTTATTTCTTAACAAGGCTTTCAAATGCTCACTTGGGGGTCCTTATGAGAGATAATTCTATTTTTCCATAGGCCTAGGGCTAGGGGTTATTTTATTTATTTGCTTTAGTTTTGGAAGGGAGAACTTTTTCTAGCATAAATTTTTAAACTAATCTCTCCCTTCCATCCTCCTCACTCTTAGGAATGTGTCTTTCTGCTTTTCTTTTTCTCTCCTCTCTAAAGTGTATGGCATTATAACTTGTTAAATAGTGAAAGTAGTGATTTTGTGACACAATGGTACTTACTATCATTTTCT
Organism: Tachyglossus aculeatus; assembly: GCF_015852505.1. Taxonomy (NCBI): domain Eukaryota; kingdom Metazoa; phylum Chordata; class Mammalia; order Monotremata; family Tachyglossidae; genus Tachyglossus; species Tachyglossus aculeatus. The sequence continues at coordinate 23,143,119 of NC_052100.1, read as the reverse complement.
CGATGTCCAGCTTCAAGAGTTTGAAGGTTGCATTTGCTGATGCCAGGGCTTGAGGCTGGACTGTCTAGAGGGCTTCACAGATGACCCAAGATGCTGATGCTGTCATACAGAAATGTCACTGAGGGAGGTCTCTGTTTGCCACACATGCCAGCCAGGCAGCTGGGGCTGGGTGACCTTTTCTGTGGAAGGTGTGGGGAGGAGCAGGAGTCAAGAGGACCCCCACCCTGATCAAGTGGTATTTTTTGACATGCCTTTCCTCCCCACTCCTTCTTTGAGCTTTGTCCTGTGGTTTACTTCTCTGAAAGCACAGACAACTGCCAGGAGTAGGGGTGGGTAATAATAATAATAATAATGATGGCATTTGTTAAGTGCTTACTATGTGCCAAGCACTGTTCTAAGCACTGGGGGGGATACAAGGTAATGCGGTTGTCCCACATGGGACTCACAGTCTTCATCCCCATTTTACAGATGAGGTAACTGAGGCACAGAGAAGTGAAGTGACTTGCCCAAAGTCACACAGCAGACAAGTGGGGGAGCTGGGATTAGAACCCATGACCCCTGACTCCCAAACCCGGGCTCTATCATCTTCATGAACAGTTTTCACTTTGTCTTAACCACTTAGACTCCAGCCTCTTTGTGCTAATTTTATGGTGTGCCAGCACACTATTTAAGATTCATGTATAAGACTGAGAGAAAATTTCAGGGCAGACAAACAGGGTGCTATGCTTGTCATTCATTTGAATTCATTCAATTGTATTTTTTGAGCACTTACTATGTGCAGAGCACTGTACTAAACACTTGGAAAGTACAATTCAGCAAGAAATAGAGACAAAGGAAGTTCCCTTGTTCCCCCAAGTTGTTCCCCCCAGTGCAGCAGGGTGATATACAATGAGGAAATATACCTCCTCACACACCAGATTTTTGAATTTTTATTTCACCTAATTCCCAAATTGCCTCAATAGAAAACCCACATTTCCCCTCTCCATTCATTATCTGCTTAATGAGCTCTTCCAAACAAAGTATCAAGAAGACTCCTCCTGGAAGCACTGAAATAAAGAGGTAAGGGGGAGGTGATTAGCACTAATGATTAGCACCCATCACTAACCTCTCCCCTTCCCCCAACTGATGAGTTAACTGAAAAGAAGGAGGAGGCTGAGAGGGAGGTGAAAGATATTTAAAAGAACAACCCGCAGCCTCATTACTCCAGCACAACCAAGTTCCTTGTTTTCCCTACACCTCAGAGGCCATTTTCCTCTTTGAGAGCCAGACATGCCAGTAAGGACTGCTTCATAGAATCCATCTTGTAAAATCGTTAGGACACCATCTTCATAATACACCAAGCAGCGACTACATTGGAAATGTCAAGGGAGGGATGATTTTTAGGCGTCGGTTGAGGTCCTTCTTTAGCCTGAGGCCCCAGGCTTGAAACCCTGGGTTAATCGGACCCTGGTGTAGCTCCTTCACCTAAAAGGAAGTTTAAAACAGAGATCTAGACTGAACCAATGGTATAACACAGAATCTATGTTTTGGGCTCCTATGAAATGTGTCCTCCTGCCCTTTAAGTGCCATGGGGAAAACAGTGTACTAAAATAGATCCTATCATCACCATCAATTGTATTTATTACACCTACTGTTTGTAGAGCACTGTACTAAGGGATTGGGAGAGTATAATTAAGTTAGAAGACAAGGTCCCTGGCCTCAAGGAATTTACAGTGTGAAGGTGGAGACAGACACAGATATACATTTAGGCAGTAGGATATTTAATACTATAAATATAGAAGTTCTACACATTGTCTAAGTGCATAAGTGTGTAGCTGGCCCAGAATTTCTGAGGTGGTAGTTGGGGGTTTACAACCTGGGGAAAACAAAAATTAATTGGGAAAGAATTCCTGGAGGAGATGAAGTTTCAGAAGGGCTTTTGAAGATGGATAAAAGGTGAACTGGAGGATTAAAGGGGGGGAAGTTAGAAGACAGAGGAAGGGGTTAAAGTGGGGAGAGATGAGAATGAAGCACAATGAAAAGGTTATCTGAGAGCGGAGCTAAGAACGCAAGCTGGCACATAGTGGAAGAAGTGAGTGGTAATTAAGAAGGAGAGAGTTGATGGAGTACCTTGAAGTCAATGGTCAGGAGATTCTGCTTGGTGTGGAGGTGATTCGGGATTAGGTGACCTTTGAAGGTTTTGAGGAGTGGGGAGATTCATTCATTACTTCAATCGTATTTATTAAGTGCTTACTGCATGCAGACCACTGTAAGCAGAGTGTGGTGTGGACTAGAGGAGAGCCTGGATGCAGGGATATAGGAGGAAGCTGTTGTATTAAGCAAGTCAAGCTATAACAAGTACCTGGGCTAAGTGGTGTCGTTTGGATGAAGAGGAAGGAGCAGTTCCAAGAAATGTTGCACAGGAAATATTGACAGGATTTAGCAACAGATCGAATACGAATGTTGAAAGAGATGGAAGAAGCAAGGATAACGTCAAGTTTTCAGAAGCAGGGAGGATGATGGTGTTTTCAGTTGTGATGGGAAAATTAGGTGGAGGCGAAATTAGGTGAAGATGGGGAGTTACGTTTTAAGCATATTGAGTTTAAAATGCCAATAGGATATCCCTGTGAAAATGTCCCAGAGGAAAAAGGAAATGTGAGATTTCAGAGGTGCTAAAAGGCAGGGGCTAGAAAGATAAATTTGAAAGTCATCTGCATGAGATAGCTTTTGCTGATGACTGTCTTCCATTTTCAATGTTCCCCTATCCAGGTCCCTGAAAGGGAACCCACAAAAGCCACAATCCATCTCAGCATGCCAACATAGCTACCCAAGGAATGAATAAATATTTCAGGAGGTCCAAAACAATGCAGTTCGCTGGATACAGATGTACATAGCCATCCCACAACTACACACCCAAACCAGTAGTTCCCGCCCAGCGGAGTCAAGCGGAGATCATAATGCAACCAGCCCCTCTCCCAAATCCCACACACTGCTCTCCGCTTTCACTCCCAGGGCGGGTCTTCTCACTTCTGATGTTTCCCAGGGGTTTGGGGGGTGGGTGGGTTGTTGATCAAACATCAGGTTGTAGAAGGTCGAGAACAGAGCTGGAGGAAAGGAAGTGGAGGCAGTGGGTGTATACAACCCATTCTAAGATTTTGGACAGGAATGGGGGCAGAGAGATGGCATGATAGCTGGAGGGTATTGTGGGATTCAAAGAAGGTATTTTTTAGTATAAAGAAGATTTAAACATGTTTGAAGGCAGCGAGGAAGGAGCTATTAGAGAGTGAAGGGTTGCAGTTGGCTATCAGGGAGATGGAGTATAGCGGGATATCTGTATTGTTGAGGATTGAGTGGAAGCGGATGTCTGGGGGAATCATTGGGAACATCCATGAGGATGTCAACCTCGTTCACTTCAAGTTTATCCTTTACTGCCTTAACTCAGCCCTCTCCTCTGCCAGACAAAACTTTCTCCTCCCTTATTGACACCCATGCCCATCATCCCCGTCAGCTCTTCCATACATTCAACTCCCTTCTCAGGCCCCCGGTTCCTCCCCCTCCTCCTTCTCTCACCCCCAACGATCTGGCCTCCTACTTCATTAATAAAATTAAATCCATCAGGTCCAATCTCCCCAAAGTCACTCCCCCCGCTTCTCCAACCCCCCGGCTCTCAACACCCATCCTTCCCAGCAGTATCCTCAGAGGAGCTCTCCTCCCTTCTCTCAAGTGCTACTCTGGCCACCTGTGCTTCTGACCCCATTCCCTCTCATCTCATGAAATCTCTCGCCCCGTCCCTTCTCCCCTCCTTAACTTCCATCTTCAACCACTCACTCTCCACTTGTTCCTTCCCCTCTGCCTTCAAACATGCCCATGTCTCTCCCATCCTAAAAAAACCCTCTCTTGACCCCACCTCACCTTCTAGTTATCACCCCATCTCCCTCCTACCATTCCTTTCCAAACTCCTTGAATGAGGTGTCTACACGCGCTGCCTCTAATTCAACACCAACTCTCTCCTCGACCCCCTCCAGTCTGGCTTCCGTCCCCTACGTTCCATGGAAACTGCCCTCTCAAAGGTCACCAATGACCTCCTGCTTGCCAAATCCAACGGCTCCTACTCTATCCTAATCCTCCTCGACCTCTCAGCTGCCTTCGACACTGTGGACCACCCCCTTCTCCTCAACACGCTATCCAACCTTGGCTTCACAGACTCTGTCCCCTCCTGGTTCTCCTCTTATCTCTCTGGCCATTCATTCTCAGTTTCTTTTGCAGGCTCCTCCTCCCCCTCCCATCCCTTTACTGTGGGGGTTCCCCAAGGTTCAGTTCTTGGTCCCCTTCTGTTCTCGATCTACACTCACTCCCTTGGTGACCTCATTCGCTCCCACGGCTTCAACTATCATCTCTACGCTGATGACACCCAGATCTACATCTCTGCCCCTGCTCTCTTCCCCTCCCTCCAGACTCGCATCTCCTCCTGCCTTCAGGACATCTTCATCTGGATGTCTGCCCGCCCACCTAAAACTCAACATGTCCAATACTGAACTCCTTGTCTTCACTCCCAAACCCTGCCCTCTCTCTGACTTTCCCATCACTGTTGACGGCACTACCATCCTTCCCATCTCACAAGCCCGCAACCTTGGTGTCATCCTCGACTCTGCTCTCTCATTCACCCCTCACATCCAAGCTGTCACCAAAACTTGCCGGTCTCAGCTCCGCAACATTGCCAAGATACGCCCTTTCCTCTCCATCCAAACCACTACCCTGCTCGTTCAAGCTCTCATCCTATCCTGTCTGGACTACTGCATCAGCCTCCTCTCTGATCTCCCATCCTCGTGTCTCTCCCCACTTCAATCCATACTTCATGCCGCTGCCCGGATTGTCTTTGTCCAGAAACGCTCTGGGCATGTTACTCTCCTCCTCAAAAATCTCCAGTGGCTACCAATCAACCTACGCATCAGGCAGAAACTCCTCACCCTCGGCTTCAAGGCTGTCCATCACCTCGCCCCCTCCTACCTCACCTCCCTTCTCTCCTTCTACAGCCCAGCCCGCACCCTCCGCTCCTCTGCCGCTAATCTCCTCACCGTGCCTCGTTCCCGCCTGTCCCGCCGTCGATCCCCGGCCCACGTCATCCCCCTGGCCTGGAATGCCCTCCCTCCCCACATCCGCCAAGCTAGCTCTCTTCCTCCCTTCAAGGCCCTACTGAGAGCTCACCTCCTCCAGGAGGCCTTCCCAGACTGAGCCCCCTCCTTCCTCTCCCCCTCGTCCCCCCCTCCATTCCCACCAACTTACCTCCTTCCCTTCCCCACAGCACCTGTATATATGTATATATGTTTGTACATATTTATTACTCTATTTATTTATTTATTTTACTTGTACATATCTATTCTATTTATTTTATTTTGTTAATATGTTTGGTTTTGTTCTCTGTCTCCCCCTACTAGACTGTGAGCCCACTGTTGGGTAGGGACTGTCTCTATATGTTGCCAACTTGTACTTCCCAAGCGCTTAGTACAGTGCTCTGCACACAGTAAGCGCTCAATAAATACAATTGATTGATTGATTGATTGATTGATGTAGAAGTCCTTGAGAATCAGTGTAAGAAGGAGAAGGAGAATCAGAAGAAGAAAGAGAAATGATCCCTTCTGGAGGAAGGACCTTTCAATATATTGGACAAGGCAATTCTTTCCCAAAATGGATGTGATAGTCTAGTACAGTGGATGTTTTTGTCATTTGCAAGTAGAATGAGATTTTTTAAAATGTTATGTCTAATCTATGCAAGATGATAGCCTCTTTACAGAACACAAATGTATGTACTAAAGAATAATGGTAATATTCTGTCCCTTTGACATAGGGTATCCCAGATTTTGGAGATGGACACTCTATCAGCTTCAAACAATCAGTTTGCTCTTGATCTTAGCAAAAGGCTGGCTGAGTCAGCTGCAGGAAAAAATGTCTTCTTTTCCCCCTGGAGCATCACTACCTCCCTGGCTATGGTCTATTTGGGTGCGAGAGGTAATACTGCGACTCAGATGGCAGAGGTAGGTTCTGAAGTTTAACTAACCTCCACATTTTCAAATGACTCTGCAAAAGAATATGAGATTACGGGTAAAACAGGATGTGGTTTTGTGGGGAGAGTTGGGACATAAACTTCAAAAATCCTGATAACTTGGGCTAACACCAGCAAATTGAGGTGGGAAATGGGATACATATTTTCTCTTATCTAGAAATTTAAGATGAAAGCTTTGTTGGCCCTAATTATTCAGCTTTTTTAACCTCAATTCTAAACTTTCCTTTGTCAATGGAGACCTGGCCTTTGTGCAATTGAAAGAAATATCTTACCTTAAATTAATCACATTTAGAACTAAATTTGGATTGCTGCATTCTTGCACAAGGTGTTTCCCCATTTCCCTATCAACCAACTTTTATATTCACAACTGTAATTTTATTTCTTTTTATTTATGTCTGTCTTCCCCCCTTTACACTGTTAGCTCATTGTGGGCAGGAAATGTCCCTTTTTATTGTTGTATTGTACTTTCCCAAATACTTAATACAGTGCTCTGCACACAGTAAGTGCTTAATAAATATGATTGAATGAATGAATGAACTCACTGAACAATGCTTTATGTCGGCCTCACAAGGTTGTTTCAAAAGCAAAGAGATGAACAGGGTAATTTTCATACTTTTAGTTTTTATACCTCAAGTTTTTATACTCATTTGCTCCTATGGCTTCAAAGTCTCTTCAACATGAATGATTCCCAAATCTACCTCTCCAGCCTGACTTCTTTCCTCTATAGTTGCACATTTCCTCCTGCCTTCATAACATCTCTACTTGGATGTCCAGCCAACACCTTGAGCTTAACATGGCCTCATCTTCCCACCCAAACCCTGTTCTCCTCCTGTTTTTCCCATCACTGTAGACTATGCCACTCTCCTCCCTGTCTCACAAGTCCATAACATTGGCATTCCTTGACTCATCTCACTCATTCAACCCACATATTCAATCTATCACCAAATTCTGTCAGTTGGAGAAGCAGCGTGGCTCAGTGGAAAGAGCCCAGGCTTTGGAGTCAGAGGTCATGGGTTCAAATCCCGGCTCCACCACTTGTTGGCTGTGTGACTTTGGGCAAGTCACTTAACTTCTCTGTGCCTCAGTTACCTCATCTGTAAAATGGGGATGAAGACTGTGAGTCCCCCGTGGGACAACCTGATCACCTTGTTAACCTCCCCAGCGCTTAGAACAGTGATTTGCACATAGTAAGTGCTTAATAAATGCTATTATTATTATTATTATTATTATTATTATTATTATTATTATTATTCTACCTTCACAACATTGCTAAAATTTGCCCTTTCTTCTCCATCCAAACGGTTACTAGGTTAATTCAAGCACTCATCAAATCCTACCTTGACTACTGCATCCGTCTCTTTGCTGACCACCCAGCCTCCTGTCTCTCCCCACTCCAGTCTTTACTTTCACTCTGCTGACCAGATACTTTTCTAAAAAAACCACTCAGTTCACCTCTCCCCTCTCCTCTAAATCCTCCAAAGCTTTCTTCCCTATTCACCAAACAGAAACTCCTTACCATTGTCTTAAAAGCACTCAATCAGCTCTCTCCCTCCTACCCTACTTACTGATTTCATACTACAATCGAGGTCCAGTGAGTGGGTTGGCATTTGAGGAGTGAAGTGTGTGGGCCGGGTTGTAGTAGGGCCTGAACGTTTTTGTAGAAACATTATCTGAGGCGCAGATAAGTTAACTGACTTGCCCAAGGTCACACAACAGACAAATGGTGGAGCTAGGATTAGAACCAGGTTCTTCTGACTCCCAGGCCTGTGTGCTATTCCCTCTAGACTGTAAGCTCGTGATGGGCAGGGAATGTATCTGCTCATTGTTATATTGTACTCCCCCAAGCTTTTAATACAGTGCTGTGCATACAGTAAGCACTCAATAAATACGCTTGACTGACTGACTATCCATTAGGCTATGCTGCTTCTCATTTAATCATGATTCCTTCAATTGTCTGGTGATTTCAGTATCTCAAGTTTTATTCTGATATCTACATTTATGACATCACCAATTATTTCTGTTTATTTTAAAGAAACTTGGATTCAGCAAAATTGGAAACCTCTATTCTGAATTCCAGAGACTTTTACTTGAAATCAACAAGCCCAGCAACGCCTACTTGCTTAAGAACATCAGCAAGTTATATGCGGAAAAGACATATCCTTTCAAAGGTGTAAGTTTGCAAACTGAAGGGAAAACAAAAGCTTAATGTAGGAAATAATCCCTTTGAGCTAGGTATGAGTGATGATAGGCCAAATTATGCAACTTCTTGGATTATGAACCTCTTCACTCTCAGCTTCAAGACTCTCCATCACCTCGCCCCCTCCTACCTCACCTCCCTTCTCTCCTTCTACAGCCCAGCCCTCACACTCCACTTCTCTGGTGCTAACCTCCTCACTGTGCCTCGTTCTTGCCTGTCCCGCCGTCGACCCCTGGCCCACGTCCTTCCCCTGGCCTGGAATTTCCTGTCTTCACACATCTGCCAAACTAGCTCTCTTTCTTCCTTCAAAGCCCTACTGAGAGCTCACTTCCTCCAGGAGGCCTTCCCAGACTGAGCCCCCTTTTTCCTCTCCTCCTCCCCATCATCCCCCCCATCATCTCCCCCCACCCTACCTCCTTCCCTTCTCCACAGCACTTGTATATATTTGTACATATTTATTACTCTATTTATTTTACTTGTACATATTTACTACTCTATTAATGATATGCATATAGCTATAATTCTATTTATTCTGACAGTTTTGACACCTGTCTACATGTTTTGTTTTGTTGTCTTTCTCCCCCTTCTAGACTGTGAGCCCGTTGTTGGGTAGGGAGCGTCTCTATGTGTTGCCAACTTGTACTTCCCAAGAGCTCAGTACAGTGCTCTGCACACAGTAAGCACTCAATAAATACGATTGAATGAATGGAGGAAATTTCTAAGAAACTAATCACCAGGTGATAGTAGTAGAATGGTAGTGGCAGTAATGAAGGCAGTTCAGCATACTAAGCACTTGAGAAATACAGCAGCCACAGCACACCTTTACAAAACCTCAGGAAGACGGTGATCATTATGGCTGTGAATGATAATAATAGTGATGGTATTTGTTAAGACTTAGTGTGTGCAAAGCACTGTTCTAAGCACTGGGGGGATACAAGGTGTTCAGGTTGTCCCACGTGGGGCTCACAGTCTTAATCCCCATTTTACAGATGAGGGAGCTGAGGCACAGAGAAGTTAAGTGTCTTGCCCAAAGTCACACAGCTGACAATTGGCCGAGTCGGGATTTGAACCCATGACCTCTGACTCCAAAGCCTGTGCTCTTTCCACTGACCAATGCTGCTTCTCTAATGTGATTGGACTCTGAACAGCAAGGAACCTGAATTTCTGCTCCTCTAGACACAGTACCCTACTGATTTTTCTTTTTATTTTATGCATTTCAATCAATCTATCAATCGTATTTATTGAGTGCTTACTGTGTGCAGAGCACTGTATTAAGCGCTTGGGAAGTACAAGTTGGCAACATATAGAGACGGTCTCTACCCGACAGTGGGCTCACAGTCTAGAAGGGGGAGACAGAGAACAAAACCAAACATATTAACAAAATAAAATAAATAGAATAGATATGTACAAGTAAAATAAACAAATAAATAGAGTAATAAATATGTACAAACATATATACATATATACAGGTGCTGTGGGGAAGGGAAGGAGGTAAGTTGGTGGGGATGGAGGGGGGGACGAGGGGGAGAGGAAGGAGGGGGCTCAGTCTGGGAAGGCCTCCTGGAGGAGGTGAGCTCTCAGTAGGGCCTTGAAGGGAGGAAGAGAGCTAGCTTGGCGGATGTGGGGAGGGAGGGCATTCCAGGCCAGGGGGATGACGTGGGCCGGGGATCGACGGCGGGACAGGCGGGAACGAGGCACGGTGAGGAGATTAGCGGCAGAGGAGCGGAGGGTGCGGGCTGGGCTGTAGAAGGAGAGAAGGGAGGTGAGGTAGGAGGGGGCGAGGTGATGGACAGCCTTGAAGCCGAGGGTGAGGAGTTTCTGCCTGATGCGTAGGTTGATTGGTAGCCACTGGAGATTTTTGAGGAGGAGAGTAACATGCCCAGAGCGTTTCTGGACAAAGACAATCCGGGCAGCGGAGTGAAATATGGATTGAAGTGGGGAGAGACAAGAGGATGGGAGATCGGAGAGGAGGCTGATGCAGTAGTCCAGACGGGATAGGAGGAGAGCTTGAACGAGCAGGGCAGCGGTTTGGATGGAGAGGAAAGGGCGGATCTTGGCAATGTTGCGGAGCTGAGACCGGCAGGTTTTGGTGACGGCTTGGATGTGAGGGGTGAACGAGAGAGTGGAGTCGAGGATGACACCAAGGTTGCGGGTTTGTGAGACGGGAAGGATGGTAGTGCCGTCAACAGTGACAGTGACATTGTCCATGTCTTTATGTTCTCTCAGTGTCTCAGCCAACCAAAGATATTTATTGAGCTTACTGTGTTCAGATCACTGTACTTATATAACACAGTTGGTAGACACAATCCCTCTCCAAAAGGAGCTTACAGTCTAGAGTGGGAGACAGACAGAATTTGGTGACAGATTAAGTTTGCACGTTGAGCGGGAGAGGATTCAAGGTTAATATCAAGGTTTTTTTCTATCTTCTCGGTCATCCTTGCACTTCATCTTTATTCACCCCACCCTCAGCCCCCAGCACGTATGTACATGTCTGTTGTTGGCAGGGAACATGTCTACCAACTCTGTTCTATTGTTCTCTCCCAAACATCCAGGATAAATTGATTCAATGGCTAGCTCCTCATATCACCAGATGCCTGTGGATTCTAAATATTGGAAACCTGCTGGGACTCTTCTATTAAAATAGATAGATTAAAATGGATTAAATTAATAGATTTAAATTAATTAATAAATTAAAATAAATGAATAGATTAAAATAGATAGGGACACCTTTATTCCCTAATGTATCATGAGTTAGTTGGGGGGCAGGGAATGTGTCTATTATATTGTTATACTGTACTCTCCCAAGCATTTAGTACAGTACTCGGCACACAGTAAATCCTCAATAAATATGATTGACTGACTGACTCTAATCAGAATTGGGGGTAGCAAAGGGTTTCTGGCACTAAGCAGTCATTTTCCCCCTGTTGCCAAACATCCTGTGTCATGAAGATCAAGCTTCTTTATAATAATAATAATGATGGCGTTTGTTAAGCGCTTACTATGTGCAAAGCACTAGGATATCATTTTGCCCCCAATCCACACTTATTCCTGCCTAGAGGTCAAGATAATGGGCTAATCTCCCCCTTCCCTCTAGATTTATCAATCAATCAATCAATGGTATTTATTGAGTGCTTTCGATGTACTAAACGCTCAGGAGAGTACAATTCAACAGAGTTAGCAGACACGTTTCCTGCCCATAGTGATATTCTCTGCTCTGGTCCTAGAGGCTCTTGGCTCAACAGGAGAATATGCCCCTAAGGTGTTTTTTTTTCTAATGTTTCCCTCATTTTCTGTTGTTCACCAAGCCCATTGTTTCCCTGGTTTGTCTTTAAATACAAGAATAGATGCTGAATATTAATTTCCTCTTGTACCTTCCAGGAGTTTTTACAGAACGTGAAGAAGTATTTTTCAGCTGATCCACAGTCAGTTAATTTTGGGGAAGCTGAAAAAGTCAGGAAAGAAATCAATTCCTGGGTTGAAAACCAGACTGAGGGTGAGCTTAAAACCAATTCTGACATGGATTTATTTTCACCTAAGAAATTTTCATTTTATTTTTATTGGAAAGAATATTAATTTATTTTTGTTGATAAATTAAAGTCTTAAACTTTGAGTACTATCACAAAAGAGCACTAAATGAAGAGTATTACAGTGGGGTATGACTGTACGTTTAATATACATCTTTATTAGTAGAAAAGCCATTTTGTGTGGCATGAAATGAATGGGGAAGAAGGAAAAAGGAAATGACTTCCAGAAGGGTCTCCTGTAACATCTTCATTGGGGATCTCCAACAGTCCTCTCTGAATCCCCTCTGACTGATGAGGGGAAGAATGGGTGAAGAAAGAAATGGAGGAATCAGTCAAACAATCAATGGTATTTATTGAACACTTAGTATGTGCAGAGCACTGTACTAAGCACATGGGAGCGTATAAGCAAGTAAAAATTAAAAATAGAAAGTTGTTCCAAGTGCTATAAATCTGCTGTGGAAATGCATCTTCTTTCACTAATCTCCAAGACAGCAAGGATCATGTCATTTAGAATTAATTTCTGAATAGGCTATAGTACAATATTATCCTCGTGAGGTTGCTGGATAGACTTCTTCTGACTAGAAAAGAAAATGAAAATTCATGTATTGAGAAGCAGCATGGCTCAGTGGAAAAAGCACAGGCTTGGGAGTCAGTGGTCATGGGTTCTAATCCCGGCTCCGCTGCTTGTCAGCTGTGTGACTTTGGGCAAGTCACTTCACTTCTCTGTGCCTCAATTATGTCATCTGTAAAATGGGGATTAAGACTGTGAGCTCCACGTGGGACAACCTGATCACCTTGTATCCCCCCACCTCCAGCACTTAGAGCGGTGCTTCGCACCTAGTAAGCACTTGACAAATACCATCATTATGTATTGGAATTTAAAAATACCACTTTTTGCTTTGCTTTAAAATTTTGTTTTCCGTTTGTTTTTGTCTCTAGGTAAAATTACAGATCTTCTACCTGATGGTTCTGTTGACTCTTTGACCAAAATGGTACTAATTAATGCTATCTACTTCAAAGGAAAATGGGAACAGAAATTCATGATCCAAGATACTACTGAGAAACCTTTCAAAATAAATGAGGTATGGACCCTTGTCTGAATGTTATTAAATAATAACAATCTTTTCCAGTGCATTTTAGAGTTGTTTCCACTGCATTATTTCCACCTATATTTTATTCAGAGATTTGAACATAGAAAAATGATTGAACTAAATTCCCTCTTCTTTGATAATCCTCTGCTTATTTAAAAACCTACCTCCTCCATAAAGCCTTCCCAGATAAGGCCATCAGGTCTAGATCTAGATGCCCTTTCTTTTCTTTTATGGTATTTATGTGATTACTATGTGCCAGGCACTGTTCTAAGCACCAGGGTAGATACAAACTAATCAGGTTTGTATCTGATGACAAATGTAATCATTGTAGTGTAATGTAATTACAAATGTAATTGTAATGTAATTACAAATGTTGTCATTGTGAGCCACATGGGGCTCACAGTTTTAATCCCCATTTTATAGATGAAGTATTGAGGCACAGAGAAGTTTAGTGACTTGCCCAAGGAATCTCCTGCTCTTCTTCCTTATTATTCTTCTCTTCAGGGTCAACAGTCATGATTATTGACACCACCATCTCCACCATGGCTGATTAATTTTGGACCATGTTTTCACCTTTGCCACTTTTCAATCCAGTGGTCCCAGGGGTAACATGGCCCAAGACAGGCCACTTCTTTTGGGGCCCACCAGCAACATGAGAACCAGCATGGCCTAGTGGATACCACACAGGCCTGGAAGTCAGAAGACCTGGGTTCTAATCCTACTTCTGCCACTTGTATTCTGTGTGACCCTGGGCAAGTCACTTCACTTTTCTGTGCCTCAGTTACCACACCTATAAAATGGGGGTTAAGAGGATTAAGACTGTGAGCCCCATGTGGGACATGGACTGTGTCCAACCTGATTAGCTTGTATCTACCCCAGCATTTAGTAGTGTTTGGCACACAGTCAGTGCTTAACAAATGCTATTAAAAAAAAAACCCAAACCACTCCCATCACCATCACAACCTGGACAGAGAAGTGTTTTGCCCCCAGGAAAGGAATGTGGCAGAGGGAGAGTATAAACTACTAATGATAACAACAGCACTCTTTATTAAATGTCTTTTTAATGCCGAAATATAAAATGACCAAATTGGGCACTGTTCCTGTCCTACACAGAACTCACAGTCTAGGAGGGAGGAGAATGGATATTTTACCTCCATCTTACAAATGAGGTAACTGAAGCACAAGGAAATTAGTGTCAATTTACCTTGTCCAAGGTAAAGTGGCAGGGAAATGGTGGAAGCAGGACGAGAACCTGGGTCTCCTGACACCCAGCATTGTGCTCTTTCCATTAGACTTAATCAAACAGTGGTATTTATTGAGCGCTTACTATGTGTAGAGCACTTGGGAGAGTACAATACAATGAAATTGATATCAGAAGGAAGTTAAAAATGATTAAGAATTATGGGAATCTTTAATTCAGAAGAAGCTCAACAATTTTAGGTCTTATTTTATCTAAAAAAACATTCCACATTGGTAGTTCTTCCAGGTTCAATAAAATATCATTTCTTTCCACATTTTAATTAATTAAGACAACAACTAAACCAGTGCAAATGATGTCAATGAAAAAAACTCTTCATATACTTCAAGTAGAAGAGCCACCAACCAAAATCATTGAGCTCCATTATAACAACCGTGAAATTAGCATGTTCATTCTGCTCCCAGAGGATCTCAACGGCTTACAAGAGGTAAACATTTTTTTCAGTTTGCCATGAAAAAGAGTTAGTCAATATTTCTCATGCTTCTCAGAAAAATAAAGTATTAATTCTATTAATCCTGCAGTTAGTGACAACCAACTATTTAAATAAGCCTCAGGAGAAAAGTGAAATAATTTTTTATTATCCAAAACTTTTTCTAGTTTTTCTTAGCTTCTGACTTATGCTACTGCTGTGCTATTTTGGCACTGCCAATACTTAAACTGTGGGACACATCTTCAACTTTTATTAAACTTTTGGCTCCCCCCTCCACTTTCCTCTGGGTCAGGACTCATTTTTTTAGTCTGCGATTTCTTACTGATCAACATTGTAAATGAAATAATTCAAAACCACCCAGACAAGCTCCTTTTTCTTTCTGTGATAGTAATTAGTACAACAGAGATACCTAATCTGTAGGTACCTACCTATCATCTATCTACCTATATACATATGTATATCTGCATGCGCACACACACACACATCTTTAAATATACTTATGAATACAAATGCACTATGCTTGTGTTCACAAGTTATCAATCAATAGAATTTATTGAGTGCTGACTGGAGTACTGCACTAAGCTTGATTGAGAACAATAAAGTCAGTAGACAAAATCCCTGACCTCAAGGATCTTAAAATCTAGGGGGCAAAGACAGACACTAAAATAAATGAAAAATAAGGGGAATCAACAGAGTATAAAGATATCTGTGTATATATGTGCTATGTTGGGTTTGTGGGTTTGTTGAGGTCAAGGCAGCATCTTCTTATTTCTATTACTTCTTACTTCTATTACCTACATACTGTATGCTCCTTATGAGCAGGAAACATGTCTACCAACTCTTGTATTATACTCTCACAAATGCTTAGTACAGTGGTCTGAACACAGTAAGTGCTCAATAAATACCACTGATTGGATCGATCAATTGATTGATCTGTAGTATAATCCTCCGTGCCCAGTATAGTGCTATGGGCATAGTTGGCATTATGATGATGATGATGATGTTAATTTCAGAATATTAGGAGACTCTGAGTGTCAAGTAGCTTAGAGGATTGAATCTCAGAGACTTGAATACAGTGTGAAAGTAGCTCTCTGTCAGACTACAGTTTTTTCAGCCACGCTTCCCGACATGAATAAGATTTAATTTTCCTACCCCAATCTTCAACCCGAAGACGTGACCAGGAACATATGCTGTAATAACTGAAAGGGGACCCACAGAAGCCAGGAGGGCAAAATAACTTATTTCAAAACCTATTGAAGCACAGTCACAAACAACGTGACATAACAGTGGACTTCTGGCAGATCTCCACAACAGACAGACCAGGCTAGGGAGCAGCCAATTAGGGAAGGCATTGCCCTTCTCTAAGCAGATGCTTTGCCAAGAGTATCAATTCCAAATATGCCAAAAATGCAAGAGGGATGACAGGTTGTGGATGTCTCTTCAGCCATATGCTCAACTTTAGTAATGCTACCTTCAAAAACAAGGTCATGAGCAAATAGTCTGAGCAGAAAGAATTAATGTTCTACAAAGGGAAGCGATTGTTTACCTCTCTGGTTCCAAATGAAAAAAGAAAGTGTAACTTGCAGAGGTATGTGCATTACTGGGTACTGATGGTATGGTGTGGTTACAGCAATATTGTTTCATCAATAAGGTAGTGTCTGGATTTTGTGAGCCCTCACGACACCCTCTTTATTTAACTGAACCTTTCCTCTCCACTTACAATTTTATCTTTACTTTGGTTTCAACAATTCAGCTGGAAAATGAAATTACATATGAGAAGTTAAATTACTGGACTTGTGCTGACATGATGGATACAGATGAAGTGCAAGTACATCTACCCAGATTCAAGATGGAAGAGAGTTATGACCTCAAATCCACACTGATCAGCATGGGGATGAGCGATCCCTTCAGTCCGGGCCAAGCCGATTTCTCTGGAATATCGGAGGGAAAAGAGCTGTTCCTTTCACATGTTTTTCATAAGGCTTTTGTGGAAGTCAATGAGGAAGGCACAGAAGCAGCAGCTGGCACTGGGAGTGTCTTGACAGTACGAATGAAAAATCCTTTGATTATTTTTAATGCAGATCACCCATTCCTCTTTTTCATTAGACATAACCCCACTAACAACATTCTCTTCCTTGGCAGATTCTGTTCCCCTTAGATTGCATGTTGTTCACACACCTGGGTCACAGTTCAGTCATATTTTGGATTTTTCTTGTACTTAATTTTTCCTAAGTGCTTTCATACAAATGATCTCTTTTTGTCCTCATAAAATTCCTGGTTTGTAGGAAGAGGCAGCTAATATTATCCCCATTTTCAGATGAGGAAACAGGTCGAGAGGTGGTGACGTTGCAGAAATGGGACTAAGAACCCAGTTCTCCTAACTCCAGACCTGTGCATCACATGACCTCCTGTTCTCAGTACTGAAAATGCACCAAAAGATTATAAAAGACAAAATTTTAAGGGAAAGCCCTATTGCTACTCAGAGGTTTTGAAAATCAGAATTGAAGTCTCAAAGTGAACAAGTCTTAGAATATGGGATAAGTGAATTTCAAATGTAGAAGTTACTGTACCTTGGCCTAGTGAACAGATTCATAATAGCAATTTAACTACAGCTGTACGTTCATCCTTGCTGTTTTTCAACAGCAATTAGTCTGGAAGATTTTCAACAGTATTTAGTCTGGAAGATTTTTCTTTCATTTTTAACTTCTTTTGTGTTTTAGAGAATTTTGTTTGCTATCCCTCCACATGTTTCATATATAATATTCATGCTGGAGCTCTGCCTGGCTTCCTATTGACTGCTACAAGGATATTATCTACTCAACATACAGTGAATGAGATAAGGCAATTCCATATAAAAGCTTATATCTTTGTCTCAAGCTAATGCTTTGACTATTATGCAATACTGAATGTGCACAGAAATATTTGCTCTTCTTATGAAAAATTTATAGTAAAATTTAACCCACCCTTTTTAGATGTTTCATTACTTTGGGAAACACAGAGCCAAAATATGCGATTCTTTAACATGCCAACCTCTTCAGTAAAGTGCTCTGCACAATCTGTTGTTCAGTTCAGTGCTCTGCACAAAGTGGGTGCTCAGTGAATACTGTTGAATTGAACTCTCCCCGGCACTCTCCCAACCATTGACTGAAGTCTTGATTGACTGAATAAGCCCTGAAGTCATTCCCCTACCTGGAATGGGCAGGATTAGAACTCCCTGCCTAACGAACCCCTCTCCTGAACACTTTCTGCTGCCTTCACCCTTCATCTCCTACCTGAGCACTCCTCTCACCCAGTAAGGGGACCATTCGGAGTCTAGTCAGCCATTCACCACTTCTGGGATAAGCTACAGGAAACTTGGAGGAAAAGACTTCTCTTTCATCCCTTGCCTTCCCAGGTAAAATAATCTCCTGGACTTCCCATGCTGATACCACAGGACAGACCCCCTGGTTAGATATCTGAATTAAGTTTAGAATAGGTGCTTTGCAAGTAGTATTAATGAATTAATTAGGTAACAAATAGAAAGGAATTCCAACCCAAATCATCTTTCCCTTTCTCTAACATTTCCCCCCACCTTTCCTTACACCCTTTAGGTGTATGTTCTTTGGGTCCTTTCCCTTTTCTTTTGGGGTGTGCCAGGTTCCAGCCTCACTCTTTCCAAGCCCTTCCCTTAGGAACTTTGGATGCCAGGGTAAACCTGCTGCCACCCCTCATGATCATTTCTCTCCATTGGAGGTATAGAGTCACACTTCTCTGTGACCTTAGCCTCTGGATCCCCTCATGGAGTAACCGGTCCCTACACTATCTCTTCCCAAAACTTTCACTTCCCTCTGCCCACTGGCATTGTGGGTGAGGGACACCTGTGCTGGAGTCAGGTAAATGCAAAGGGTACATTCCACCGCTATGTTCACCTCACTGAGCACTGAGGCTCTGAATCTTTTTTTAAGATTCCCATTCTGATCCTCCCCCTTGGGCAACCCCTTTGGTCCCTCTGGTCTGCACTTGGGGTTAGGCATCTCAGGGTTGCACTTGGAGAGTTTTCAGCACTTTACCAGTCTTGACTACGGGAGGGAGAGTCAAGCAGAGGCCTATCCATTCCATTCCTAGCTTGGCCAATGGCTAGTGAGTGGAAGGCAATCTGCTACAAGTCAAAACTTCCCTGTGCTGCGCAGCGGCGGGATGGGACAAAGTCGAGGATGGAGATTCAAGTTTATTGCGTGGGAGGAGGCAATGATAAACCACTTACAAGAAAGTATTTTTTACCAAGAAAACTATGGATTCACTAACAGAATGACTGCAGATGGAGGTGGGGCGTTCTGGGAGACTTGTGTCCATGGTGTCACTATGGGTCAGAGACGGCTCGACAGCAAAAGACAAAACAAGATCTCAAGGCTTTGGACTGGAGTCCTTTTTTACTCACTGGTGGGGACAACTGCCTCCCAGCTCCCACTGGCTCTTCTGACCAGTACCAGCCCACCTTAATCAGCCTGGTTTTACCTGCCGTGGGCTGCTTTCATTCACCTCCCACTGAGATTGCCACACTTCCTGTCTATTCTCCACTTACAACATCTCTCTGGGCCTTGTCTGAATCCCATCTAAGTAGTCAAAGCCTTTGACCCTCACATGATTCATCAGCTTTCTTGATGTCCCACAAATTTCCTGGATCTTCAGCATCAGGGAATCCCTTTATTTCCCCAGAGTTTCCCATCATCCAACTCCAGATGCCATGTCCAAAGCTGCTTCATCCACAGCTGCAGTCAGCCTTGCTCTCGCTGAACAAGACCCTGCTGAGGTTTCATCCAAACGAGAAGCTGCTCCAATGGATCAACATCCTTTCCCTCAGTCAGGATATTTTCGCTCAAACAAGCTTCAAGAGTAGCCTGGGAAACAGACATCCCGGTTAATAATAATAATAATAATAATAATAATAATAATAATAATAATAACCGTATTTATTAAGCACTTACTCTGTGCCAGGCAATGTACTAAGCACTGGGGTGGGTACCACCAAATTGGGTTGGACATAGTCCCTGTCCCACTTGAGGCTCATAGTTTCAATCCCCATTTTGCAGATGAGGTAGCTCAGGTACAGAGAAGTAAAGTGACTTGCCCAAGGTCACACAGCAGACAAGTTTAGACTTGTCTTTTAGACTGTCTTTTAGACTTGTCTTTTAGACTTTTAGACTGTGAGCCCACTGTTGGGTAGGGACTGTCTCTATGTGTTGCCAATTTGTACTTCCCAAGCGCTTAGTACAGTGCTCTGCACATAGTAAGCGCTCAATAAATACGATTGATGATGATGATAATGACAAGTGTTGAAGTCGAGACTAGGGCCCATTTCTTTCTGTCTCCCAGGTCCGTGCTCTATCCACTATGCTGGGCTGCTTCTTACCTCGCTGCTCCTTTCCAAGCCCACAGTCAAACTTCCAAAAACTTTTAATAAGTTAAGGGAAAAAGCGCTCCTGCAACTTAAAAATCTGAAGCACAGCACTGTGAAAGAAATTCATTTAAAAAAGGAAAAAAAATCGTGACAGTTTAGTATTCTTCTCCTCGATAAGTAATTCTGCTTCCCTCTAGTGGCCATTTGTGAAATAACCGCTAAATGTTTTTTTCTCTGTTCTGAGCAAACCACTTTTGGGTCACCATTCTTGGATCTGAAACCTCACGATCCCCCATATCAGTGCCAGGGGCCAAATCTATCCCACCCCTGATCACCAGAGGTGTCATTCTGGAGTTAGGCAGCTCCAAACCCCTGCCAAAATAGTCCCAGAGTTACTTAAGTGATCCCAGACCCCTGCTAGTGTCCACCGGGTTCTAAAGTAAACGAGTTCTTCTTTTTCCAGCAAATGCAGCATTGGTATTCCCTGCCTAGCGAACCTCACTCCTGAACCTCTTCTACTGGTGCTACCTACTGAGTGTGAAGAACTGTACTAAACATTTTTAACAGAAGATTTTCCTCCGGAAGAACCCTGCCCCCAAGGAGCTCACAGTCTAATAGAGCACTGTGTCGTCCTAAATTTGACTTCATTCCAAATTTGATTTCATTCACAGACTGTGGGAAGAAGCTATGGGAACAGATATAGATTCAGGTCTTGGATTAAAAGTGATTTAAAAGCATGGGGCAGTTCAAGCTCAGATAGATTCTGAGCTACTACTCAGTTAAGGGAGATTATTTAGAGTTAGGTACCAATTGAAATGATAGAAAATCAGAGGAAATTTTTTTCCAATAGAAAAGCTTATTTATAGGGCCAGATAACCACTTGTCAAAGAGAAGACAGGACCTAAATTAAATCAATCAATAGTATTTATTGAGTGCTTTCTGGGTGCAGAACACTGTACTGAGAGTGTTTGGGAGAGTACAATATAACAGAGTTGGTAGACACATTCCCTGCCCACACTGAGATTGCAGTCTAGAGAGAGAGACAGACATCAGTATAAATAAATAAAATGTGGCTATGGACTTGAATGCTGTGGAGTTGAGGGAGGGGTGAAAAAAGGGAGCAAATCCAAGCGCAAGGGTGATGCAGAAGGGAGTGGGAGAAAAGGAAAAGAGGGCCTAGTCAGGGATGGCCCCTTGGAGGAGATGTACCTTCAGTAAGGCTTTGAAGGTGTGGAGAGTAATTATCTGTTGGATATAAAGAAGGAGGGTGTTCCAGGCCAGAGGCAGGATGTGGGCAAGAGTTCGGTGGTGAGATAGATGAGACATTTTGCATTATGTGCCAGTCATTGATCTCTGGAGAGTTGCTGTAAGGAGAGATCAAGTCATAGTAAAGAGGAGAGCACAAGCCATCAAGAGAGTGGGGCGAAAAGGTTATAAAAATGAGAGAGAAAAATGGAATATTCAGGTTTTCAGAAGCTTAAAGCCCTCTGACCTCACCGTGTTCCCTCAAACCCCTCCATCTAATAACCCTATTACTGTCCTTCATCCCCACTGCTGCTCTATACCCCCTTCTCCCTGTGCTGCCCCTCATCAGCTAACTCCAATCTGACCCCTCTCCACCCTTTGAGCTATCCCCTCCTCCAACCCTTGACCTAGAGCCCCAGCCAAGTGTGGAACCACTGCTCCAGCAAGGGAAAGCTTCCCTTTATCCTTGACCTGTTCCTGACCCAACCATTGATCCTCCTTGCCATCACTGAAACCTGGTTCTCCCCAGATGACATGTTCTCCCCATCACTCTTTCTTGATGGGACCTCACCTCCCACTTTGCAAAACTCACTGGAAAGGGGAGATAGTTATTGCTGTAATAGAAGTTGGGGGGGGGGGCAACCCACCTCAGCACCACAGTGTTTATGTACATATCCTTTTACCCTGCCACTTCTCCTATCTGTAATGTATTTCAAAGTCTATCCCCCTCTCTAGACTGTAAGCTCCTTGTGAGCAGGAATTGTGTCTATCACAATCCACAGTGAGGACTCAATAAATACCATTCATTGACTGATAGGGAGAAGTTGGCATCCTTCTTTCCCCCCAATATCACTTTTGCACCCTCCCCGTTCATCTCTCTTTCCCATCCTTTGAAGCCCACATCATTCACCTCTACCACCCACTCTAATTACTCGTTGCTGTCATCTACCCCACACACAGGCCTTCACTCCAACCATGTGAACCACATTTCTTCTCTCTTCTACTACACTGATCTTCATGGACTTGAGGCCCAGAGCAGCATGGCCTATCTGAAAGAGCACAGGCCTGGGAGTCACAGTACCTGGGTTCTAATCTTAAATCTGCTGTGTGACCTTAGGCAAGTCACTTAACTTCTCTGAGCCTCAGTTTCCCCATTTCTAAAATAGGGATTCAATGCCTGTTTTCCCTTTCTTAGATTGTGAGCCCCATATGGGACAGAGACTGTGTCCAACCTGATTAATTTGTATCTACCCCAGAACATAGAATAGTGCTTGAAACATAGTAGGTGCTTAATGAATAAAAGAAGCAGCATGGCTCAGTGGAAAGAGCATGGGCTTGGGAGTCAGAGGTCATGGGTTCTAATCCTGGCTCCGCCACTTTTTTTTAAATGGCATTTATTAAGCACTTACTATGTGCAAAGCACTGTTCTAAGCGTTGTCAGCTGTGTGACTTTGGGCAAGTCACTTCACTTCTCTGTGCCTCAGTTACCTCATCTGTAAAATTGGGATTAAGACTGTGAGCCCCATGTGGGACAACCTGATTACCTTGTATTCCCCCCCAGAACTTAGAACAGTTCTTGGCACATAGTAAGCGCTTAACAAATGCCATTATTATTATTATCATTATTGTTAATAATGATAATAACAATACTGGTAATAATAACCAAAATATGCTGAGCACTCTAATAAGCTCTTGGGAGGGTACAATACAATAGAGTTGGTAGACATGATCCCTGCCTAAAAGGAACTTGCAGTCTAGAGGGAGAGACAGACATTTCAATACATTTCAGAAAGAGGAAATGGCAGAGTATAAGGAAATGTATGTAAGTACTGTGGGGTTGACAATGGGGTGATCAATAGGGCAGCTGTAATATTAGCCACAGGCACCCTCCAAGTTTCTTTATTCTCCAGGAGGAGATATTTAGTTTTCTTTATAGTTTGGATACCACTTTTGGTGCACTGATAACTCAAGTTGGATTGTATAAGCTGGTGGTCATCTAACACTCAGTCCTTTGAATGGCTGCAACTATCTAGACATCCTTCAAGTTCTGCTGATGAACAGTGATATAATCTGAGAGGCACTCAATCAGCTTCCTCCCTTCTTATACACTCTCTTCTCCCAATACAACCCAGCTCACACTCTTTGTTCTTGTTTCTCCCCAGTACCTCCCTTCCCAATAGTTTTTTTAAGCTAGTGATATCCTGCTTAAGCCCTATACCTCCACTGCCAGCAGGAGAGGAGTAGGAAAACATCATTGAGTTCCAACTGGGCCCTTCCAGGACACCTCAGTTCTACCCTGCTTCCTTGTCCCAAATTGCAGGGAATAGTCTTACCTTCTCCCTTGTCTACCTTCTCGTTTCTTCCTATTGGCCCCAACCTACTCCCTGCCAGTGCTTAGTACAGTGCTCAAGTGCTTAGTACAGTGCTCTTCGTACAGTAAGCGCTCAATAAATGCGATTGAATGAATGAATGAATGAATGTGCTTCCGGCTCCAACCTCTCACAGCTGTTCCCCAGAGGACTCTGTCTCCTTGTGAGCCCCAGGTTCCCAAGGAATTCCATTCCTGTGCACCTGGCTGACATTCCATGACACCCCATCATGCACGTGGAGTTAATGTATCTCCTGTGCAGGTGTCTCTAGTTGCCTATGGACTGAACTGTACCTAGTCTCCATGGCTGGGAGGGCTGTGCTGCTTTACTGGAGAGAGCCCAGGGGCAGGCGGCTGGAGGGGTGCATGGACAGGTCAGTGCACAGACAGGTCAGAGAGCAGTGAAAAGAGCTCCTTTGGAGCAGGGGGAGCTGTGGAAGGGCTGTTCTGCCAGAACGCCACAGGTGTGGAGCTTCTGTGGGTCCCTGGGTCCAGAAACAGAGGACACTGGGGTAGCCGCTTCTGAGAGACCAGAGCAGGCCACCATTGCTGAGAGATAGCGACAGCAGCCAGCAGAGAGCAGCGAGAGAGGAGCTCTCCAGGTCAAAACCTGAGGTTCAGGACAAGGAGATGGAACCAGGACCTAGGTCATTTGTCCCTGTAGCATTTTTTTATGGTATTTTTTTAAGTGCTTACTATGTGCCAGGCCCTGTTCTAAGCTCTGGGGTAGATAGAAGGTAATCAGGTTAGACCCAGTCCATGTTCCACGTGGGGCTTACAGTCTTAATCCCCTTTTTAGAGATGAGGTAACTGTGGCACAGAGAAGTTGTGACTTGACCAAGGTCACACAGCAGACAAGTGGCAGAGCTGGGATTAGAACCCAGGTCCTTCTGATTCCCAGGCCCATGCTCTAACAATGTCATGCTGCTTCTCAGCTGGCAGGACAGTGACACAGCTTGAGCAGGGCATTGTGCATCCTAGGTTTCCAAAAAATTATATACTGGATGGTGGGGAGAAGGTTGGGGAAAAAGAGGTACAGAGGGCTGTTTGGGTGCATGGTGGTTGTCAAAAATTTCCTTGGAATAGTGGAGAGGAAGGGACAAATGGAGGTGGTTGGTGAGGAGTATCTAATGTGTAATTTTTACTTGCCTCTAGGTCTTGCTGGGGCTGGTTATGGAACAGAACCTCACTGCATGTAAGTTCCTCTCTCAGCTTTACCAAACCAAGAACTTAAGACCCTCCCTTCTTTCAAGCCTTCCTAAAATGCTGCCTTTTTTGGAAAACATTCCTTGATCAATTCCCCATCTTCCAGGGCTAGTTTCAGACAATTGGCTGCCCTGATGCAAATATTCAAAGTGCTGCCTCCCATATGTCACATGGCATAATCACGTAAAGTTGTGCACATAGCACCACGTGATGACACGAGTTTGTGTGTAGCTGAAAAGACCAGTGGGGGATCTACAATCCCAGCCCGATTGGACGCAGTAAAGGTCATCTCATGTGTTGTTGTGCTAGTGCCCGGTGCTGTTTTCTCTTTTGCCTCCTTGTCTTTTACCATGCAAAGTTTTTGCTCAGAGAACCAGTTTGTTCCAGATGTACTATGTGATGGCGGCAGTTGTTCTGGATGGCCACCAAGGTTGCCAGGTGACTAAAGAATTAGTCAGACAGCATGTGACTACCGAAAGCTTTAATAAAGTTTAATTGGTAAGGCCGAAGACCGAATGGGGGTAACGCACCCGGCAGGCTCATTTCCTTAAGGGAAAAGGCCCCGAGTGCCCGATGCAATAAGCTTATATACTGCTGTTGCTGATCACAGTGATTGGTACAGATTTGAAAACAGCGGGGACTGGATTGGTACAGATTTGGTGCACATTTGGTGAGGAGCTGGGCGGAGTCCATCTCCTTATTAGGTTTGGTTCCCCGACCCAGCCATTGGGCTGCAGGGTCTAAGGCCCATACTAAATATGGCAACAGGACCGCGTACATTCAAACAATATCTACAACCTTTCCATGGTGCATGGGGCCCCCATCACTATGCAGGTCTATTCTCAGCAGTTCATTCAGTTTTCAGGCAGGATGCATTAACACAGACCATTGAATGGGGGACAGGGATCAAGCTGGGAACCTTTTGCCTCCCCGCTCCCAAGGCTCAAACCATCTGAGTTCGATTCGGCTGTCAGGGGAGCGGTCATGGCGTGTACCACCTGCCATGGCTGCTGTTAACTGAGGAGTTTGTTTATTCATTCATTCATTAAATCGTATTTATTCATTCATTCAATCGTATTTATTGAGTGCTTACTGTGTGCCGAGCACTGTACTAAGTGCTTGGGAAGTACAAGTTAGCTCCGGACCCTGAGCCCACTGATCTGCATGTGACAGCAGCAGCAGACCACTTGATTGACAGTTCGTTTTGGCAGCTGCTAAATTACCACAAGAGCCCAGGCTTCCCCAAGTTTCTAGAGTCAAGAGAGAAAGTGCTGGTTGGGAATCATGCTTTTAAAGTTAGAGGAGAGGTAGAATCTTGTTTTTCCCCCCTCCCAGTCCCACAGCACTTATGTACATATCTGTAATTTTATTTATTTTTTTGATTAATAATAATAATTATGGTACTTGTTAAGTCCTTACTATGTGCCAAGCACTGTTCCAAGCTCTGGGGTAGACACAAGGTAATCAGGTTGGATCTAGTCCCTGTCTCACATGGGGTTCATACTATCAATCCTCATTTTACAGATGAGGTAACTGAGGCCCAGGGAAGTTAAGTAACTTGCCCAAGGTCACACAGAAGGCATGTGGTAGGGCCGGGACTAGATCCCAGCACCTTCTGACTCCCAGGCCCATGCTCTATCCACTAAGCCACGCTGTTTCTCTAGTGTCTGTCTCCCTCCCTCTAGACTGTGAGCTCATTGTGGGCAAGGAATGTCACTGTTTTTTGTTGTGTTGTACTTTCCCAAGAGCTTAGTACAGTGCTCTGCACACAGTAACCGCTCAATAAATAGGATTGAATGAATGGGCACCACGGGGACTGTGTCCAATCTGATGACATTGTATCTACCCCGGCAGAGCACACAATAAGCCCTTAATAGCGTTAAAAGAAATAGGCAGCAGAGTTTTGTAAAGGTATTTGTTAAGCGTTTACTATGTGCCAGGCACTGTACTAAGCACTGGATTCTGGCTTGTTGAGTGCCCTCTATGCAGCTCTAAATAGGTTTAGGGGTAGTTTAACTTTAAGAGCAAAGTAATTGCCTCTTGTAATGTTTTCAATTATGGCATTTATTAGGCACTTACCCTGTGCAAAATACTGAGGTGGGTATACATTTATGAGGTCGGTCACAATCCTTATCCCACAAGGGTCCCACTATTTACCTTTTTCAAATCTATCAAAGCACGGCTCAGAGGGGGGTTGTTCACTTAAACAGCAGGAGGGTAGGGACTGAATGATTGGCCGAGGGAGAAATGAATAATTAACATACCACAAGAAAGATCCATTACAGTAACACGCTGAAGACCCTGTTACAGGTCACCTGGTCTCGAACAATTATGGTATTTGTTAAGCGTGGCTCAATGGAAAGAGCATGGGCTTGGGAGTCAGATGTCGTGGGTATTAATCCCGACTCCACCAGTTGTCAGCTGTGTGACTTTGGGCAAGTCACCTCACTTCTCTGTGCCTCAGTGACCTCATCTGTAAAATGGGGATTAAGACTGTGAGTCCCACGTGGAACAACCTGATTACCTTGTATCTACCCCAGCGCTTAGAACAGTGCTTGGCACATAGTAAGCGCTTAACAAATACCATCATCCAGAACTTAGAACAGTGCTTGGTACATAGTAAGCACTTAACAAATACCATTACTATTATTATTATTATTATGCATTTACTATGTGCCAAGCACTGTACTAAGAGCAAATCGGTTTGGACATAGACCCTGTCCTACACGGGGCTCACAGTTTCAATCCCCATTTTCCAGATGAGGTCACTGAGGCACAGAGAAGTGAAGTAACTTACCCAAGGTCACACAACAGACAAGTGATGGAGCTGGGATTAGAACCCATGACCTTCTGACTCCCAGGCCCATGCTCTATCCATTATGCCATGCTGCTTCTCCCAGCTTCCCACAGTGTCTCTAGCTACCCATGCGATGTCACTTAAAAACAAAAAACAAAACCCTCCAACCTCTTGCCCCTGAAGGCCTTTCCTGCTTTCTGGAAAAGAGGCTTACAAATGGCGCTTGAGCACTTTCTGTGTGCAGAGCACTGTACTAAGCACTTGAGAGAGTACAATATAATTAAGTTGTTAGACATATTCCCTGCCTACAACAGGTTTACAGTCTAGAGGACTAGTGTCCTTACATGAGAGGACTTACAGCCTAGAGGACTAAATACTCCTGTATGGTTGATTGAAATGTTTGATATGGTTAGTATCATCTGCTAAACTTTAGACAAAGGGAATTAGTGACCCCCAGGCCATTGTTTTGCTCAGAGAGAGCCACACAAACCCTGGCTCTCTGGGAGGTGTGCATCTTGGGGTGACTTGTGTCTGACCTCGTAAACTTATACCCACCTCAGTATTTTGCACAGGGTAAATGCTTAATAAATACCATAACTGAAAACATTACAAGTTGCTCTTAAAGTTAGGTTACCCCTAAACCGATTTAGAGCCGCACAGAGAGCTCCCAACAGGCCAGAATCCAGTACTTAGTGGTTGTCCCAATGGAAGCCATTTAATTATTTTCATTTTCTCTACTCAAGCTGCCTTTCCCCACCACCACTCTGTCCTTCGATCCCCACTCTTTATGTCCTCCCTGCAGATCTTTTAGAGCTCAATCCCCACAATTCCCCTGACAGCCCCCACCCCTCCATGCTCTGAACCCAAATCTGTGTCAACCATCCTAGTGGCTAATTCCCACTTTCCTCTCAGTCACTCCATGCTGTCCCTGCCCCAGTACCTTAACCTGTTTCTCCTGACTCTTTTCTCTAACTTGTGCTATGGTGACTACAGCCCAGTCTCTTCCTTAGTCACAGTTCCCTCACAGCCCACACCATCTGGGACCTTCCCAGACTACACATACTAAATAGAATTAGGCGAGATGCTAGGGGAGAGTGGCAGGATACCCTTCTGGGCCTCCTTTCCAGCCTGTGTCGGTGGTAATAAGGATTCCAGAAAGAGCCAATTCTGAACTTGCGGAGCGGTCTCATTCTCTGGAGTGAGGCGAAGCCCCTTGGAGTGCTTATCTGGTGGAATCTGTCCTGCAGTCCAAAGCAAGTGCTGGCATGTGGCTCCCCTCTGTTTCCAAACTTGAAATTAGAAAGCAAATGAACATTTCAGAGTTCCTCCAAAGTAGGTACCATACCTGAACACAAAGTATAGTTCTTCACTGCCTACTGAGCTCACTTAATACAGAAGGGATGAAGCACATTCACAATCTGGAGGAATGCCCCTTCTGATGGAAAGAAGTTGTAATTTCATCTTGGAGATGTTTCAGTATAAAATGGTTTCCTGCAGGATCCTGAGGGCAGCTCTGCTTTGTCTGTTGGCAGGGAGGTTCTCAGTTTTGTGTTGATGAAGGAAGTTACATCAGCCTGCATAATTAAGCAGCAGGAGAGCAGCATATGCTGCTTTGGAGGTGGGAACTTTGTTTTCTCCGGGTTTAACAAGTGGACAACTAGCTGAGTGCAGCAAGTAGTTTTCCTTAAAAAAAAAAAAAAAAAAGAGAGCACAGGCAGCTCAAGTGTAGCCCCAGAAGGCAAGTGAAGTCAGGGGAAAGGTCAGATGAAATTATCCGCATGCTACGGACTTCTGCACGGTGGGTACTTTGTTAACAAAGTGGACTTTATGGAAACATTTTTACCCTGGGATTGGAAAAAAGGCAGTCAGCATGAATCACAAAGCCCCAGCTCCAAAGCCTCGAGGGGATAGCTGTTCGAGGATAAAGGTATGTCTTCTTTACAAACTACAAAACTGCTGTGAGTTTTATGGTGCTAAATTATCTTTGTAAGAAAACTTCCTTTTTTTTCGATGCTTATTGTCAGTAGTTTCTTGCCCTGCCCACACGGGAATAGAAAGTAGAGAACATTTTGGTGACTTCTTTGATATTTGTTCACTATGGTTTTACTGTTCATTCTATCCAGTACAGTTAATTATCCAAACGGTTTCATAGAAGTTCATAAGAAAAAGAAACTAAATGATATGCCACTCAAAACATAATTGCACTCCAGGGTTTCAGTTTGTTAACTAGAACAAAGGAGCACTGGAGATATTTGGCCATATTTGAGCCCTCCTATGCCATTGCTTGAAGTGTTTGTTCACCATTCTTTAGTTCAAACAATGAAAATTATCCCCACTCTATTCGAGAAAGGGAATTTATTGCTTTTGAACTACTACTGACTTTATGAAGGAATGTCTGTCAGTTTCAGAAGGGACAAGACTCAAGGAAATGGGATGATCTTTCCTGAGTCTGTTTCCCCAAGTGAATTATAAAAATGTGCTGCTCTTACCTTGTCCTTTGTAAGTAAATTAAATAGTTTTCCTCCTGAAGTGGTCAATCTCTATAAGACCTGAACACACACTTTCTTGGTAATGTCAGGTGATTTTTAAAGAATTGAGTATAATTAAAGGAAATATGACAAATTGTGCATAATTTTCTGTTTATGAAACTTGTATTAACAAGATGTAAGAGAAAAAAATGTTTATCTTAATTGATAGCAATGTCCAGCAGATTTACGGGTCCTGTATTTCACAATCAGGATGACTGTGAAATAGCCACAGTAAAGTGGGTCTGTTATTGGAGTGTGCCTACCGTTTTAGTTTTAGTAGTAAAACATTTCCTCCGAGAGAAATATTCCATTTTTGTAAGGTTCACCCAGTTTTGCATTTCCAGCACTTGCTGGCAGACAGATTCCAATCCTAGATTGGAAGGATGGTTGTTCTAGTCCTTTATATGCTCTATTTCAAATAAACCGCTAGGGACATTCACGTCTTTCAATTTCTAAGTAGCATTCACACATTTTCGTAATCTGGTCACAGAGTGCTGAAGCTTGCATCTTTCTTCCAACATGTGGAACATTTCCTAAGGATTCCAACAGAGTTAGTGGCTCTCATCCCAATCAGATAACCAGTGGGTAAGATAACAGCCAACTTTAGCAAAAGGACCAGGAAAAGACATTTTTGAAGGCTTAGATTTTGGCTATGAAATTCCCTTGCAGCGGGGGGGGGGGGGGGGGGGGGGGGATGCTATGAAAAAATCACCACAATCTGGCATTTAACTATTCTAGGTGAGCAGAGGGGTTGGGGACCTTCTAAGAGGCAGAGCCACCAACAGCAGAGATTATTCAAACTATTCAATCAATCAGTCGATCATATTTATTGAACACTTGCTGTGTGCAGAGCACTGTACTAAGAACTTGGGACCTCTCCCAATATACAATATAACAGATTTAGTAGACATGTCTCCTGCCTACTAGGAGCTTACAGTCTAGAATAGACTTCATGGGCACATGATTTGGATGTAACTACTTGCACATAGGATCTTTTCAGTCAAATTCGCCCTCATGAACTGTAACCCTAGCAACAGTAGCATCTTTCAACCCATACTGAAGTTTGTTTTTGTCCTCCTATTATCTTAGTATTTTGTTTTGTTTCTCCTTATGCATCTGTTGCCAGACCCTCTTTTTATTTTTACATTGTGAATTCCCCCAGGGATAGGGACCATGTCTAATTCCCTCTTGTGTATTTCTTCCCCAATATTTGGTGCTGTGCTCTACTCACAGTGAGCACTTCATAAATACTATTATTGCTACTACAACTAAAAGTAGCCAGCTAGTGTAGGTGGGAAAGACCACAGCAGTTACTGAAATGGCTACCCTGGCACCCACCTATTGATCTATGGTCTAGCATCAGCACAATGCCACAGTCACTTTGGGCATAAATGGATTTTATTCATAAAAGTTTCGTTAGGCACTTCACAATTTGTCTCCCTACCTACTCGTTTGTTGCACCCATTTATTTAAATTATTTATTCCTATTCATACATTCAGTCTATTGAGTGGTTACTGTGTGCAGAGCACTGTACTAAGCACTTGGGAAAGTACAATACAACAATAAGCAGTGACATTCCCTGCCCACAACGAGTTTACAGTCTAGAGGGGAGGAGACAGATATCAATACAAATAAATGAAATTACAGTTGTGTACATAATTAATGTCCATCTCCCCCTCTAGACTGTAAGTTCATTATGGGCAGGGGTTGTGTCTGCTAATTTTCTTGTATTGTGCTCTGCACATAGCGCTCAATAAATACCACTGACTGATTGATTGGGTGCTAGGGCAAACCACTGTCAGCATAATCAATTCCTCTAGGCTCCTATTCCGGAAGTCTTCAGGACTACAATAAGGCTCCTCCTTTTTTGAGAACTCCATCAGCATTATAAGCATGTTGTCACTCTTCAAAAGTTAGGTGAAAAGACAAAGACAACTAGTTCCAAAAGAATGTGTCCATCTCTTAATAAAAAGAAGATAAAATGACTTCTCCTGAATGACATACTTTAGAGAGTCTCCTTTAAGGGGAGTGTTAATTCAGCTGTTTTCATTAGAATGCCTCAAATATTTATCATTGTGGTGTCAGTCTGAGATTTTAGGGGCCTTGGATAAAGCTTAGACATTCCAGTTGATGCCTTTTTTTCAGTTATGTCTCCTTAGTGAAAGCTTTTCGAGGACACTTTTAGAATCTTTTGCTATGGTCAAGCACATTTCCTATCCTTAAATTATAACTTTGCACACTTGCATAAACATTAAATGCTTTCCCAGGATGTAATTCCGTTCTTTCTTTTGATCTTTGTTTTATTTTTCCTTAGTGTGTATATTATTGGTTTGGGTGATTATAGTGAACAAAACACCACATGGATTTTTTCCAAAATGAGCTTTGTTTATATTTACACTTGTCTGCTCCAAAACTTTGTAGGTAGGTGATTATGTAATTCAATCTGCTCTGTGAAAAATAATCTATTAATTTTAGAAATAAAGCCACATGCAGGTCCAGGAAGCAGGGCAAAAGAAGCCCTTTTTGCTTTGGAGCTAGGAAAATCTCATTATAGCCTTTGAACACCAAAGGTTTTTTGTGTAAGTGAGATCATGACTTTGGAATGCGGTGCAACAAACTCATCCCTAAGAGACATCAGCAGATTTGTGATGGAAAATACCACCGTGATAAAGGGAAATTCTTAAGCGAAGTTAACCTTATTTATACTAGAATTCCAAAAAGCAGGTGCATCCTCTAATTTGAAAAACCAATTTCTATGTTATTACAGGGATTCTGAAGAGCAGTTTCGTGAGTGGCATAGTAAAGTTTTAGAAAGTGCTACTACAGAATCTCCTCACAGGTTAATATCATCTTATTAGACTTATCTGAAGCTCATTGGATGGCAGAATTCATTTCAGTTTTGGGATCTCAGGGTCTGTCATCGCCACCACATTTAGCAAGCGTGGATGAAGTATCCACTCGACCCAAGCCACTGCCCTTAAGGTGGTAGCTTGGTAGCTTGGTAGCTACAAGTCGCAACTGTGAACCCACTGGGGTTACATTTCTCCAAGGAAGACACATTTCCTTTTCCCTGGATAAGCTCCTTGTGGGCAGGGAATGAGTCTACCAACTTTGTTGTATTGTACTCTTCCAAGCACTTGCTACAGTGCTCTGCAAACAGTTAGTGCTCAGTAAATGCCATTGATTGAGGAGATTCATGACCAAAAAAATCCAGCTTCCATACGCCTCCATGTTTTTCGCCTCTTTCTGTGTCTTCCTCAGTCTTTGGTGCTATAATAATCCAGAACTCCAGGCATGTTGCCAACATTACTCTCTGCAAACCCCATTGGTTGCCATTGAACTGTCCCAATACTGACATGTTTCTTAAACTACTGCTAAGGGTCAGAAAATTGATGCCTTTCAATCTGGTTAGCTCTGATTGAGGGTAGAGAAAGACTGAGGCATGCTCAATCTGTGATCTCTCCAGTTCCTCATTCCCCCTGATGGAGGCGCTCTGTGGCATTGCAACATCTCTACATCTCCAAGGCTATGCACTGCTCTGAGTGGGGGGTGGGTCTTGAGGATGTGTCCTTGTGATTATTCCGAGAGTGTACGGAGGGCAGCATGGGCCCTCTTTTCCAGGAAATCAGGCAGTCAAGATAATGGTAGTTAGAAGCTTCTGGGGGAGTCTTGTCCAGGTGCTGGCTGATCTGGAGGATCCAGGGAAATGAAGCAAGCTATTCATTTTTCTGTTTCCAAGAGCATATGTTGCTCAGACATCCTCAGGGCTGAAAGGGAAAACCATTAGGGTCCCAATAATTAGGGAAGCAAAGACTCAATTCAACTCTAAACCTAAGGATGGGCTTTTCCTCAGCACAATCAATTGTCCCAGAGTGAAGCTGCATTCAGTGTAGCTACTTATGTCCATTAAACTGAATAAACTGGAACCCTGTTTTGACACCTTGTCACTACATTCCCACCATCCTCCCTTACATTACAGAACAGCCCAATTCCTCTGTTCAATTCCCTTATTTTCAGCCGTCAATAGAGTTTGCATTGGACTGTAAGCTCCTTGTGGGCAGGGAACAGGTCTACCAACTCTGTTTTATCGTACTCTCCCAAGTGCTCAGAATATTGCTCTGTACACAGTAAGCGCTCGGTAAATATGATTGATTGACTAAAAATATTCTTGTGAATTAGCGGCATATTGATAGGAAAAGAGTAGCTCCTGGAAGAACTCTGGTGAGTCTGCATTTCAGGTCAGAAAGTAATCAGAAAGGGAATGTTGCTGCAAAACTCTAGAAATTGTTGGTGTCCTCTAAAACTTTTCTACAGTTATCCACATTCTCTCTCCTGCTTATTTGGATACATGCTACTTGGTGCCTTCCCACCTTTCCCCTTCATCAGATCTTTATCCAATTGCTCCCTCTTTCCATCACTATTTCTCATGCCAACTTTCTACAAAATTCAGTGTGCAGTTACAGCAAATTTGTGATTGTTGGTCAGGATTGGTGTTGCAGAACTGTGGGTCTGCAAAGGCCTGGCTCTCTGGCATTGCACATATTCCCTAATTTGATTTGCATGCTGTGACCCGGGTTTTGAAGCCAATAAGTTCTACACCTTGCTGAAGATTTTATATAACTCTATTCCATGCCATCCTCATACTTCTAAAGAGTGAAGATGACTCTGGTCTTCTCCCAGATTAGGAATCCCTATGTGGCAAAAACATTTCAGTATTCTCCTCAACATACCTTTCAGTATTGAAGATGAGGCTTTACTAGACAGCGAAAGGTAGAACAGGATGAAAAAATAATGTTGTCTTAGAACCAAGTCAGTACCCTAGCATGGAAGCTCTGTTCACCTCAACACAACTACACTGGGTGAGACTCCAGGGAAGAATGAATGACAAACAGTGCTTTGAACATAGTAAGCGCTTAATAAATGCTATCATTATTATTATTAAACCAAAAGAGCTGCTGTACAGTGAGTTGAAATTGGGATGCTAAGCAAGGAGGAAAGAGGAAATGTTTAACAACAAAACAAACTCCCATAAAATGCTGCATCTCAGCTAAAAACTGAGAGCCAGTTGCCATGGATAGACCAGCATGGTGTACTGTAATCAAGAAAGGAGCAGCTCTTTTTGAAAAAAAAAAAAAAACAAGCCCCTTCATAATATTTAAGAGACAAGGAAGCTAAAGAGAAAACAGCACTAGTTGCTGCAAACATCAAATGTGACAGTTCTGCAAGGGCAACCTTTTGATGAGTCTAACTATGGGTCTCACATTGGCCTTTTCAGACCCTTATAAGTGAATTTTTACTACTACTAATAATTGTGGCATTTATTAAGTGCTTACTGTGTGCCAGACACTGTTCTAAGCGCTGGGGTAGAGACAAACAGAGACACAGTCCCTGTCCCACATGGGGCTCACAATCTCAATCACCATTTTACAGAGGAGGTAACTGTGGCCCACAGAAATGAAGCGACTTGCCCAAGGTCACACAGCAGACAAGTGGCAGAGCTGGGATTAGAACCCATAACCTTTTGACTTCCAGTCCTGTACTGTATCCACTACAACTACTAATGATGATAATGATAATAGTGGCAATTGTCTATGCATCATCTATGCACCTGGGTCTGTACTCTTCGGGCACTTAGTATTCACCCCACTTTCAGCCTCACAACACTTATGTGTATATCCATTATTTATTTATATTGATGTCCGTCTCCCCTGCTAGACTCTAAGCTTGTTGTGGTCAGGGGATGAGTCTACCAATTCTATTGCATTATACCCTCTCAAGTGCTTGATCAGTTGATTGAAGTGCTTAGTATAGTGTTCGGCACACAGTAAGTGCTCGTAAATACCATTGATTGATTGATTGAATTGTTAAGCACTTATTATGTGCCAAGCACTGTACTAAGCACTGGGGTAGTTACAAGATAATCATGATAGACACAGTCCAGATGTAAATTTCATTATTTTCAGTGATGTCTTTGAGTATGAAGGGCAACGATTAATATTAAGTCTATGTAGATTGTGGAACTAGGAAAGAAAAGAGGTGACCACGTGGACCTATCTCCAACAAAACTGCACCTAGACAATCTCATGCCCTGCGTGTGCCTGATATATATTTAAAAAAATTAGAAAAGAAATTCCACAATCAGCTAGTTATCCCCTCCCTGTGACCCTCCTATTGGAAGTTATCCATCATACCCCTCTGAGCTTTCCTGAAAGGGCATGGACCTGGGACTCAGAGGATGTGGGTTCTAATCCTGGCCCTGCCACTTGTCTGTTGTGTGACCTTGGACAAGTCACTTAACCTCTCTGTGCATTATTGTGGGCAGGGAATGTGTTCATTTATTATGATATCGTACTCTTTCAAGCACTTAGTAGAGTGCTTTGCACACAGTAAGCACTCAATAAATATGACTGAATGAATGAATACTTCCTACTTAGACTGTGAGCCCCATATGGACATGGACTTTGTTCAACTTGATTATCTTGTATCTACCCCAGTGCTTAATATAGTACTTGGCACATAGTAAATGCTTAACAATTATTATTATAATTCTTATAATTATTATTATAACAATGCTATTATTAATCACCTGCACAGTCACCAGAGTGTCTACCTTCTTCAGCTTTAAAAGTGCCTGAAGAAGCTGAAGTGTGTGAATAGAGCTGCAATGATTGGGCAGCTAGAAGAATTGCCTTTTGACCTTTGGACTTTGCAGAAATCTCCAGAGTTCAGTCAGGCTGGCAGGCAGATTCCAGTCCTTTCACTGACAAATTATGCATTATGACAAATGCACAGTCTTCACCAAAAGATTATGAGATTAGATGCAAGGCAGATAACAACCAGTATGGATTGATTGTGATTCAAACACCAGGCAAACATTCCAACTGTTCATTGACAAGGAGGCCAGGTTTGATTAAGGAACTCAGAATATGTTGCAGAACTCCTGGTAAGAGTATGTAGCCCCTAATTTCAAATGGTCTCTGTATTGAAGGACCAGTGGATGATAAATTCATCTCCTGTACATAAGAAGGGTATCATAGATAATGGGGCGTCCTGGGAATTACAGGTGCATGAGTTTAGCTTGTATACCTGGAAAATTAGTGGAATTTAAAATTAAGTTTAGGAGTTATTAGTCACAATTCAGGGAAGAGATCTCAAAATCATTGTTGACAGTTCATAAAACAATCATTGGTCATCTGTGCATAAGCAACAGCAGACAGAAAGACCAACCAAATTCTGGATGGGCATCAACAGAAAAAGGATGGAAAGCGAAACAAAATTAAAGTCATAGTTTTGCCTCTGTAAACCCTGGTTGCCCAAACCTGGAATAAGTAGTGTATTTTCTTCACCATATGTTAGGAAAAAAAGATAAAATAGAACTGGAAAAGGTACTGAGGAGAGGTCGCCAACCTTATTTTCAAGGGGCTGGTGAAGTTTCTGTCTGAAGATGGGGTGAAAAGACTAGGAGTCTTTTGTCTGGAAAACTGAAGGCTGAGAGTGGATATGATTGAAGTCTAGAATATCGTGAAGGTGACCAAAGGGAACCCATAAAGATGGGGCAAAAGAACACCCACTTTCTCTCTAAGCGAGAGATATCCCTTTTTGAAAAACTATCATTCCCTGTCTTTAATGTATACCTGTTCACATATCTCAGGCAATAACTTCCTGTTTTATAACTAAGTGGAACTAGAATGATGGAAACAAACTCACTTTTGGGCAGTCCATATTTCCTGTGACATTTTTCTTTTTTTTTTGTTTCTGTTAATGTCCATCTCCCAGTTCAATTTCTATTTATTCCAATACGTTTTCCCCTTCCTTTGTTTTCATCTCTTTCTCTGTGCCCCTTTCAAATGCCTGCGTGCCTGATCATTATTCTGTCATGAATGATGCCTTTTCTTTCTTCTTAGGTTTCCTTCTCTGGTTACCCGGTCAACCATTGTTTACTTCTTTCTTCTTTTGTGCCCTTTGACTTGTCCTTTTCAGTTGGTCCCTCCCAGTTCTGCCAAGCCCCTGGATATTTCTAGCTCTGCTTGGATAGCTTCTCTGTCTCTCTCACTGTTTGTGTTCTATCTATAGCTCTCTCTCACACACACATGAAGTCCATTTGAGTGAAATTTATAGTGACCTGTAAGAAATCTGTGGGTATTTCTATTTCCCCTGTTTGGGCCATCTGTTCCTTGCCATTTACCTTGCATCTTGTTTTTCCTCCATTCTGTCTCTCTGAAATTCTCTCTCAATCAGGCAATTGTATTTATGGTATCTATTGAGCACTTACTGTGTGCAGAGCACTGTACTAAGTACTTGGGAGAGTACAATATAATAAAGTTGATAGTCATGATCCCTGCCCACAAGGAGCTAACAGTCTAGAGGGGGAGTCAGCCATTAAAATGAATTACAGATAGGGGAAATGGTCAAAAATAGGATATGTACGCATGTATAATCCTCTGTGTATCTGTCCCTCTTTCATTTTCCTCTCCACTTCCCCCTCCATCTTCCCACTATGATGAGTAGCATATATTTAGCCCCTCCTCAGGGGCTATAATTTCCCAAGTTAATTTAGGGGAATTGGGAAATCATTATCATAGGTTTATACTAATGCAAGGGATATTTTAAATGTAATATTGAGCAATTTGAAGGAAAATTTCAGAAAAATCGCAGTTATAGTTACAGGCTTGGAGTGGAGTAAAGCCCAGTTATGTGGATTTATTTTTTCAGCTTGACTCCCTACCTTGAATAAAAGATACTGAAAAGTTATTTGGGAAATTGGAGAGAACTTCCAGAAGGCTCATTTACTCCATTCCATAGTCACTCCTCTGAGTTTTCACATTCTTGGCTGACTTTTCTGCTTGAGAAGATCACCATATTTCTTTTCTGTTGCCAGTGACAGATTTTGAGAAAAGGTTAAAAGAAAGGATTCTAAAGGGAAAGGACTCTGGCCCCTGACATTATTCTTTTTTCTGGGCTGCCCTTTTATCTGAATCCTTGAAACCCATTAGAGTCTTGCCTCCTTCAATTCATGGGGATTTCCATGGTGATTAAGATTCCATCTCCTGAGGATTGAAGGATGTTTCATACTCCAAGTTCTCTTTGTATTGATTTGGTAAAGGAAGAGCTGAAGGAAGATTTCAGGGAGGCCTTTCCAGTGAGTGAATTCTATTTCACACTTGGAGGGGGAAATGGAATACACATTAAGCCTAATCTTTACTGTCTCTTCCCCTTTTTTTTAATGGTATTTGTTAAGCCCTTGCTACGTGCCTGGCACATTACTAAGTTCTGGGGTAGAAACAAGATAATCAGGTTGGACACAGTCCATGACCCATATGGGGCGCACAATCTTAATCCCCGTTTTACAGATGAGGTAACTGAGGCACAGAGAAGTTAAGTGACTTGTCCGAGGTCACACTGCAGACAAGCAACAGAGACAGGATTAGAACCCAGATCCTCTGACACCCAGGCCCGTACCCCTTCCACTAGGTCACACTGCTTCTTTTTCTTCCCCCACTCTTGCCTGGTCAACTAATTTGAGGCTACCAGGCATTAAAGCACCTGCATGGAATCTCATAATAGCCAGGGCAACTTCCCTCCATTCCCTGGCAGTGGGTGGTGGGCAGAAACTGCGTCACATGCTTAAGAGCGTTAGAAAAGTCAGAGCAATTTGATCCAGGGTAGGTGGCACTGGGGCAGTGAGGAACCAAGGAAACCCAGAATTGCCCCCTTTACCCAAGATCGTATTGTTAATAATTAATAATAATAATTATTATTGTACTTGTTAAGTGCTTACTATGTGCCAAGGAATGTACTAAGTGCTGGAGTAGAAATAAGATAATCAGGTTGGACACGGTCCCTGTCCCATATGGAACTAAGTAGGAGGGAGTATCAATCAATCAATCCATTAAATGTATTCATTGAGCACTTAACATGTGCAGAACACTGTACTAAGCACTTGGGAGAGTACATTATAAGAATATAATGGAGTTGGTAGATATGTTCCTTGCCCACAATGTACTTACGGTTTAGAGGGGAGGACAAACATTAATATGAATAAGTAAATAATGGATATGTACATAAATGCTCTGGGCTGAGGGAGAGGTGAATAAAAGGAGCAATTACAAGTGCGAGGGTGATGCAGAAGGGAGTGGGAGAAGTGGAAATGAGGGCCTAGTCGGGGAAGGCCTCTTGGAAGAGAAGTGCCTTCAGTAAGGCTTTGAAGGTGGGGAGAGAAGTAGTCTGTCAGATATGAAGAGGGAGGGCATTCCAGGCCAGAGGCAGGATGTGGACAAGAGGTGGGCAGTGAGCTAGATCAGATCAAGGTACAGTGAGTAAGTTGGCATTAGAGGAGCAAAATGTGTGGGCTGGATTGTAGTGGGAGAGCAGCGAGGTAAGGTAGGAGGGGGCAAGATGATTGCG
Organism: Tachyglossus aculeatus; assembly: GCF_015852505.1. Lineage (NCBI taxonomy): Eukaryota > Metazoa > Chordata > Mammalia > Monotremata > Tachyglossidae > Tachyglossus > Tachyglossus aculeatus. Next base: position 23,102,653 of record NC_052100.1, on the reverse strand, counting down.
TTCATTCAAGCATTCACTCAATCATATTTATTGAGCACTTACTGTGTGCAGAGCACTGTACAAAGCGCTTGGGAGAGTACAATATAACAATAAACAGACACATTCCCTGCCACCCAGTGAGCTTACAGTATGATGGGGAGACAAACATTAATCTAAATAAATAAATTACAGATATGTGCATAAGTCCTGTGATTTTGGGAGGGGGGAAGAACAAAGGGAGCAAGTCAGGGTGATGCAGAAGGGTGTAGGAGAAGAGGAAGGGAGCTTAAAGTGCTTTAAAGCCTATGGTAAGGAGTTTTTGTTTGTTGCAGAGGTGGGTGGACAAACACTGGAGATCCTTGAGGGGTGGGGAAATATGGACTGAATGTTTTTGTCATAAAATAATAATAATAATTATGGTATTTAAGTGATTACTCTGTGCGAGTAATTGGAGATCCTTGAGGGGTGGGGAAACATGGACTGAATGTTTTTGTCATAAAATAATAATAATAATAATTATGGTATTTAAGTGATTACTCTGTTCTAAGCTCTGGGTTAAATACAAGATAATTGAGCTGGGCATAGTCCCTGTCCCATATAGAGCTCACAGTCTTAATCCTCTTTTTACAGATGAGGGAATGGAGGCAGGAGATCTCCCAGTGAGATACTGCTGGGAAAGATGGGAGCATTGAAGAAGTGGCAGGAAGAGGGAGGGACTGGAGAGGAGCAAGGGAGCAAGGGCGATTGTAGGAAGATCACACCTGATGGTTTCAATTTTCTCAATAAAGTAGGTGGCCAGGTCATTAGGGGCAAGAGATGGAGAAGGCAGAGGCCAGAAGGCCTGAGGAGGGAGGAAAACATCTGGAACAACTGGTGAGGGCAATGGGCATGGGTGTCAATAAGAATGGAAAAGTAATTTTGCAAGACAGAGGAGAGGGCAGAGTTAAAGCAGTGAGAATGAACTTGAGGTGGACGAGGTCTGTGTGATATCTAGATTTTCACCAGTCTAGGTTTCACCACCCCTCAAGGATTTCCAGTGTTTGCCCATCCACCTCTGCAACAAACAGAAACTCCTTACCATAGGTTCGTGCACTGGAGCAAAGGAAATGGGCTGTTGAGGTTATCCAGGGCTTGGGTTAGTGGTGTGAGATCGAGTGGTACGAGTAGGATTTAATCTCCATTTTACAGATGAGGAAATTGAGGCTCAAGAGAAGTTTATTGACCTGCCCAAGGTCACACAGCAGACAAGTGGCAGAGCTGGGATTAGAACTCAGGTCCTTTGACTCCGAGGCCTATGTTCTTTCCACTAGGCCATGCTGCATCCCTGTTGTTGTTTTTACTGTTATTACTGATTGGCCTATCATAGCTTGTTTCCCTGTCTTTTCCCCTTTTAATGTGTGTCTGTCTTCCCCTTTAAATTTTGAACTACTTTTAGACCAGAGATTGTATCTGATTTGGTATCTAGGGATTCTTGCCAGATAAAAAGAACAAAAGGAATGGCATGCAACATAGGCAAAAAACTCTGTCACAAGGAAAGATGACATAAAATGACTGAGAGGACAATGACTGGACTTTATTCAAAAAACTAATGGGAAATTACCAGATCACAAATGGCTGGGAATTTAATATGGTTTTTGTTAAGCACTTACTATGTGCCAAGCACTGTTCTAAGCACTGGGGTAGATACAAGGTAATCAGGTTACCCCATGTGGGACTCATAGTCTTTACCCCCATTTTACAGTTGAGGTAACTGAGGCACAGAGAAGTTAAGTGACTTGCCCAAAGTCACACAGCTAAGTGGTGGAGCAGGGATTAGAATCCACAACCTCTGACTCCCAAGCCCGTGCTCTTACCACTAAGCCAAACTGCTTCTCCTAATATTCTCCTAAATATGTAGGCCAGGTCTTTCCTGCCAAATTATCCAGATAATTCAGACAACAGGGGAGCTGGATTCTAATCCCAGCTCCTCCACTGACCTTCTGTGTGACCTTGAGCAAATCACTACATAATAATAATAATAATATAATAATTGTGGTATTCATTAAGCACGTACTATGTGCCAGGCACTGTACTAAGTACTGGGGCGTACAAGCAAATTGGGTTTGGACACAGTCCTGGTCCCACATGGGGCTCTCATTCTTAATCCCTATTTTACAGATGAGGTAACTGAGGCACAGAGAAGTGAAGGGACTTGCCCAAGGTCATGCAGCAGACAAGTAGCAGAGACAAGATTGGAACCCGGGTCCTTCTGAATCCGAGGTCTGTGCTCTATCCACTAACCAATGCTGCTTCCCTAGTCTCTTAATCTCTTAGTTTCTTGGTCTCTTCGTCTCTCTGTGCCTCATCTGTAAAATAGGGGTAGAATACCTGTTCTCCCTCCTTGTTAGACTGTGGGCCCTCATGTGAATCAGGAACTGTGTCCAATCTTTTATCTGCCCAAGTGCTTAGCACAGTGTTTGGCAATAGTAAGTGCTTAATAAATACCATCATTATTGACTGATGCCAAGCCCATGTTCATAACTGTTTCTTCTGTTACCACTTTGGGTTCTCACCAGACAGAAGAACATTCCCTAATTTTTTTGACAGTGTTGTAGCTGTGGAATTTAATAAAAAAACCCTCATTATGGCAGAACTGACTGTATATAGGGACAGGGTTTTCCCTGTCTGGGTTCAGTTCTCTTCTTGACTGACTGCAATCCAGTTTTTACCCCCTTAACTCCGCTGAGACCATGCTTACCAAGCAAATCCTCCAATGACTTCCTCAAAGCCATATCTAATAGGCCCCACCCCATCCTAATCTTCCCTAACCACTCATTGGCCAACACTATCGACCAGTCTCTTCTTCTAGAAATGCAAACCAAACTGGGTTTTGCCCACAAAGTTCCCTTCTGGTTCTCCTACCTCTCTGACCACTTCTCAAACTTGTTCACGGGCTATTCTTGCACCTTTCACCTCCAAACTGACCGTCTCATAAGTCACTGTTGTGGATCCCCTATTCTTCTCCCTTTACACTCTCTTAGGGGAAGAGCATCCAATCCCATGACTTCAGCTTACACTTCTATGTGGATGACTCCCAAATCTACCTTCCAGACCTCTTATGTAACCTGCAATCCCACTTCTTCTATTTTCTTCAGGACTTCCCCATGTGAATGTCTCAGGACACCTCAAACTTGATATGATTAAAACTAACGTGCTTCTCTTTCCTCCTAACCTACTTCTTTACTAAATTTTCCCCCGACAATTGGTAACAGCACTATCTTCCCAGTCCCAGAAGCCAATAACATTGTTTTCGTCCTCGACTCCTCACCGTCTTTCAAATCTCCCATTCAATTATTGTTATTATTATTATTGTTATTATCTGCCTACATTCAGTCTCTCTTCTATCCACTCTATATTAGAGGTGGCTGTATGAATTATCTGCTTGAGGCATCACTTGGTACACATCTCTCCATGTCTCAGAAAGCTCCACTGGTTTCCCACTTCCCTCCACATTACACAACAACTCCTTATAATTGCCTTCAGAGCTCTTTACTAAGTTTTCCCATCTACGCATCAGCTCTCCCTCTGCTTTACCTATTTCACTCTCTTTGTTTCTCCCCAGTTAGCCATTCAACTGTACCTACCTCTCGACTGCCTACTTATGTGCTGGAAGTTAATGTGCTGGTAGGTCAAGACTGGGGATTTTGCACTTCTCAAGCCCGTGGGCACTACACCCTCAAAACTCACTGTCCACATTTCCCTGTGGAGAAGACCTGGTAGCTTTAATGGGTGGGGAGGGTTAGGGTTGGAGCCCTCAAACCAATCTAGAGTGAGCCTGGCCATGCTCTACAAGTCAACTGAAGTCCCCAGGAGGCTCCAGTCCTGCCCACTGGGGTCCCTACAGAGCTCCAGATCCAGACTGAGCCTGAATCCTAGCAAGCGGGACAAGGGGATGCAAAGGTCAACTGTGGCCAAGCAACTGTCCTTGATAGTAAGTGACATGTTTTGATATGGAATTTGACAGCCGCTATCTGGCTTTTCCTCTGCTTTTCCAGTTGTTTTAATAAGACCGATGCAGGCCAAGGGAACCTCTACTCATTCCACTTTGGTGGCTTAGGTAGCCACCAGCAGAGTGGAGGAAGAGCCTCAGTGACCAAAAAGTGGTGTGGTCTAGTGGAAAGAGCCCTGGCCTGGGAGTCAGAGGATCTGGGTTCCAATCTTGACTCTATCTCTTGACTGCTGTGTGACCTTGGGCAAGTCACTTAACTTCTCTGTGCCTGTTTCCTCAACTGTAAAATGGGGTTCAATACCTGTTTTCCTCCTACTGAGACTTTGAGGTCCAAGTGGGAAAAAGGCTGTGCCCGACCTGATTAACTTTCATCTACCCCAGCACTTAGTGCTTGACACATAGTAAGCACTTAACAAATACCATAAAAAAGTGGTGGTAGCAGAAAATGGCTGCAACCTGCAACAAAGGCTTGAACTGGAAAATCCTACTGGCTTGCTCTGATTCCCCAGCTCCAGGATCTCACTGACTCCAGTGGGGTTATGGCCGGGTCCAAGCTGATTCTTGCCACTGTTGAAATGCCCACTAATGCTCTCCGGGAGGCACTCTGCTACTCCCTCCCACGGTTTACCCTCCCTGGAGGCTGATGACATCATCTGGACCTGAACCTGAAGGAGGCTGTTCTGCCCCCAGGACATCAGGAATGGAAGGAAGTCAAGAGCAGCATGTGACACAAATGGGGCCCAGGCTGGGGGGACACATTGTCTCATCTCTGCTATTCCTGGGAACAAATCCCTGCTGCCCTGTAGGAGGGACCAGGAGACAGACAAAAAAGTAGTGGACAGAATTTTGGAGGGATTGAGGGGTGGATGTAGCTTTTTTGCTCAGATTGATTCTAAGGCAAAATACCTTTCTCCTACTTGGTGACACATAACCTCAGAACAAAACAGCATGGCACAGTGGAGGGGACAGAACTCAAAGGAGCCATTTGACCTGTTGTGACTGGCATTGATGCCTGTCAAGATGCAACGCCCAGAGCAGTTGTTCCTTTGCACCAATGATAATTCCGCCCCAGACTTGAGGGAGAGGGGAATGAGGAGAGCAGATACATACTGGAACATGGGAGTAGAATAGTGTCCAAAGGGGCTGGTGCCTTTGACCAGTAGCTTAAATCATTCATCCTGCCAAGTCAGATTCACAAATCAGTCAGGAATGGTGGACTGTCTAGTCCAGTTTCCCTTTCCAGGAAATTTGGAGTTTGATTCTCACCTCCCCAGCAAGATCACCTTAACTGGCAAATAAACATCTCCAAATCCACACTTTGTCCAGGACAAGCTAATAGTAAATCAAGGGAATTGGGAAGAGGAAAAAAAAGCCAATTTAAATGGCCCTTTAGTCCCTCTTTGAAAGGCTTTTCTTTGATCCAGCCAACAGCTGGTTTAACAATTGTTTGGATTGTTTGAATCCCTCCCTCAAAATATTTTTCAGTCCCTGGTTTGTTTTCTGGCATTTTGCTGGCTACATTCTTAACGTCAGAAGGGTCCCTGGTTTTCTCCCTGTTCTTAAGTGAAAGCAACATGCTTTTGGAGGTTTGCGACCTTTCTCAATGAAACCATTATCTAGCTGGGCACAGAGAGTAGAAAGGAATCTTTCCTGACGTATGGGAAAGAATTCAGGTCAGTGTGAGGAAGGTGGGGAGGGAGGGTCTGCGAAGGCAGGGTGAGAAGGAATGAGGGAGGGAATTTAGAGGCTCACTGAGGTTTGCTGTTCAGGAAATAGAAGCTATCATACAATGATCACTTTGTTATCCTGTAGCACTTTAGCTACTGAAGCACTTAGCACTGTAGCTGTGTGGTTGACCTGTAGTACTTTTGCGTTTTAAATTCAAGCTTCATTCAGAAGTGGATGGAGACTCAGTGACGTCTAAGGGAGAGTGCAACAGGCTGGGAATCAGGAGTCCTGGGTTCTAGTCCCACTCTGACAGCAACCGGCTGTTTGACCTTGGTAAAGTCCCAACTTCTCTGGGCCTCAGTACCCTCATCAGTAAGGTGGGGATAAAAAGCACCTTAGATTGTGAGACCAGTGTGGAACAGGGATTGATTTCCTTTTGATTGTCTTGTATCTACTCCAGCACCTTGCACAAGTTCTTGGCATGGAACTTAAGTGCCTAATTAATGCCATAATTGTTATTAATTGGAAATGCTTCAGGAGGAGATCCTTCAGGTATTTGAAATAAAATTCATTTCTGAAAAAGGCTAGGCATTTTTTATGGTGTTAAGCTCTTAATGGTTTTGATTTTTTTTCTATTAAAGTTTATGTAGAAACCTTGAAAGTTTCTTTTAATAAAGATCACCTAGTCTTATCTCATATTTCCCTCTCTAACCCTTTCAATGTATCTGAATAAAGAGTACATTAATTCTCCCCAAAAGGAACATTCCTGGGGTTCATCGGTGGGAGGAAAGAAGGAAGCATTGTCAGGGGAGGGAATTTCTGACCCAGCTTTTTCTTGGAAATTCCCATTTATGCCCTGAGTCTGCATAGGGGGAAAAACAAACTCCTGGCACCAATAAAAATCAGTGGGACTTGCCTCCTGGAGGCGCAGGAAATGTCTCTGGAGCTTGTGTGGGTGTGACAGAAACAGAGACAGACTCACCAATCATTTGAAAAAATAGGGATGCATTTTCCTTATGCAGGCTTGGCCAGGTTCTGTTTTCATTCTGCTCAGAATTTACTTCCGAATAAGCTCTAGTAGTATAAAGTTTCCTGTTGGATGTCTTCTAGACTGTGAGCCCACTGTTGGGTAGGGACCGTCTCCATATGTTGCCAACTTGTACTTCCCAAGATCTTAGTACAGTGCTCTGTACACAGTAAGCGCTCAATAAATACGATTGAATGAATGAATGAATACTTTTTTTGTAATTTCCTTTTGTTCATTTTCTAATAATATAACTACATGTTGCTAGGTGTTACCTTGCTCAACGTCATCTGAGACCTACAGCAAAGCTAGAGTGCTGAATCTATAACCTTCGTTCATAGTTTCATTCTAGCTGGTGATGATTTGGTACAAGTCTTCTAGAGATGGAGACCTCAGAATCTCCTTGGATAACCTGATTCTGGTTTTCAGCACTTTGGCATTATGAATATCAATTACTTTATCTGAAGCTATTCTGCACTAGAGAACACTTATTCAGAACACTTTTATTCAATTTTCTTAAATTGTCTTTTTATGTTTTGGAAAAGCTTTTCCAGTTTGTTTTTTAATTTTAGTGATTAATTTTTTCATTCTAGATAGCACCTCAAATTGGAGATGGTTATTATTATTGCTAGTTGTTCTTAGGGTGCATGAATTGATTCTATCTGCCTCCTTGCTGGTTGCCTCCCCTTCTACTGCACTCTACTGCTCGGGTCATCTTTCTAAAATGTCATTTTGCACTCATCTCTCCATTCCTCAAAAGCCTTCAATGGTTACATATTCCTCTCCTCATTAAACAGAAACTTGTGACCATTGGCTTTAAGGCACTCCATCAGTTCTTGCCCTCTTATTTATCCACTCTTCACCCACTATGTCCAGCTAGTGGGACACTCTGTCCCTCTCAAACTCACCTTTTCAGTGTTCCTTGTTCTTGATTTTCCCACTTCTGACCCCTAGTTTGCACACTGTCTCCTGCCTGGAATTCTCTCCCTGTTGATATCTGCCAGACCTCAGCATTTCCCACCTTTAAAGCCCTTCTGAAATCCCACATCCTCCAGGAAGCTTTCCCTGGTTAATTTTTCTTCTGCTCAGTTTGCATCCTCCCAATTATTGTCTCTGCATATTAGCATCATTGCAGATCCTTTGTGCTCACAACCTCCTTATGCACTTTTGTACGCATTGGTCTTTCTTCCTCCTATCTGTAGATTATTTGGTGTTTGCCTCCTGCATTAGATTGTAAACTCCTTGTGGACAGGGATTGTGATTCCTGCATCTATTGTATTCACCCACCCTGGCATATCTCAGTTTACTGGCACCCCATAATACATACAACCTGGAGATACAGCCATTAGTGACTGATTCCTAACCCTAGGTTATAGCCACCACACAATATATGTTTGATTCCTTGACAGTGAAGAGGAAGTTAGGGTCTCTCCCTCACCAGCTGAAATTTGGGAATTAAACAGACTTGCTTCAATTTTAAAGAAAGCAGATAAATTTATAAAAATCAGTGAAGACCCCGATGGAGAGATGAGTTCCAAAGTGTGAGGTATTCAGAAGGAATTGACCCCATACCCCCACCCTACCTCCTTCCCCTCCCCACAGCACTTGTATATATTTGTACAGATTTATCACTCTATTTATTTTACTTGTACATATTTATTATTCTATTTATTTTGTTAATGATATGCATATAGCTTTAATTCTTTTTGTTCTGATGATTTTGACACCTGTCTACATGTTTTGTTTTGTTGTCTGTCTCCCTCTTCTAGACTGAGAGCCTGTTGTTGGGTAGGGACCATCCCTATATGTTGCCAACTTGTACTTTCCAAGCGCTTAGTACAGTGCTCTGCACACAGTAAGTGCTCAATAAATACGATTGAATGAATGAATGACTTGCTGCAGGGTACTTTATGAAGGCTTTTGTTCAACCTAAATTAGACAAAATGTTCACTAAAATAGAAAAACCCTACCACAACCAGCAAAACAAGGGTCTACTTCTGCAGCCTCCTATCATGATTATGAATCTTTGTAGGATAATCATGCTACATGCTATATCATCATATTACAACTCTTCATTTAGTTAATGTTGTGGTATTATAGTTGAATTACAAAGATTAGTGCGATTTAATTTATATCCACACATACAAGAATACATGCATACATGCACATATACAGTCCCAAGATCTTAGTGTAGGGTTTTGCACATAGTAGGCACACAGTAAATTCAAATGAAGACACAGAACAAAGACTTGAAGTGAGTCAAGCAAGAAGCTCTGTGTATATGCTCATAAGCAAGGGCAGCATACAAGCAGCTTCAGCCTCCCAACAATGGACAGCCGAGCTTCATCATTGGTAAACCCTGTGGTTACCTCCACCCCCAGCATGCCCTGTGCCACTGAGGCAGGAAGATCATGAGTAGTAGTAGTAGTGCATGATCTCCACAAAATGTCAAACACTAGGGAGGTTGTGGTGGCCTTTACTGAGGCAGTACAGGGTTGTGACTTGAAACTCTACTTCTCTAACCACAGTCCCCTATTGCTCTCTTTATTTTTATGTCCTCGTTTTTGTGTTGTTGCATCTTAATAGACCTGTCACAAGTCCCTTTTCCTTCCCTTCATTTATAAATTGTGAGACTCTTGAGGGCCAGGGACTGCATCTAGTGCTGACCCATGTAGTTTTTTTCCTGTGCTTATTACAGTGCTTTGCCTAAAGTTCATGCTTAATGAATACTACTACTACTTTTAAAATACTGCTAAGGGTTAATGAAGAGTCCAGGAAAAGAGAAAAAGCTAGCATAGACCAAGAGCCTGACCCACCAGAACCTTACTGAAGGAATAGGAATTCATTTGGAATAGAAAGTAGTTTCTGAGCTCCAAGTGAGGTTTGTAATATGCAGTGGAAATAGATACCACCTGATGTCCATTGAAGTGTCTACAGGAACAAACCCAGCTGTTCACAACCCTGTTATAAATCATCTGAGAGGGTGAAGTGGGGGTGGGGTGCCGGGCTCACCCCAGGGATGGGATAATTCTCAGGAAATGAAGAGAACTATTGTTGCAGAAAGTTAACTGGCCCAGGAAAAGGAATGTGATAGGGCAGTTAACTCTCTGGCTTTGGGGGAAATTTGTCATCAGACTACTCAGGTTGGCTGCCACCTGTTTCCTTAGTCTGTAAAATGGAACTGGAAGCCCAGCAGCAGGGTAGGTGTGATCCAGTTCATTGTACCAGGTACAGCATGTGTGAATTCCTTCCTTGGGGACAGGTGGCATCTATATTTGTCTGTTATAGGGCACTGCTGTCCTTCAGAGGACAATTATTCTTAGGCAAGGGCAACTGATGTTTGGGATGGAGGGAAGAGAGAGTTTTGTTCATGAGCTTCTTAGTACTTTGGGTGGCAATTCTATCCCCTCAGGGGGTTAAGGAGGAAGAAAGTCCTGAGGAAGGGCAACATCCAGCTGAAGTGGAGGGAAAGAAACCCTTAGCTGGCTCCTCTCTCCAGTGATGTCATGGTTCTTCACACTGAGGACACTGCTTTGAGGAAAGAAGTCCTCTCAAGGAGGCAGAAACAGGTAGTGGGGGCGGGGGTTGATGTCATCATTGTTGGATGAAAGTATTGTAAAATATGTAGCTCTAGCTGTAAGAGAAGTGTGTAGAGGTATTGGTGGCCTTGTTATGTCTTGGGGCATAGGAAAGGGTATCGGCAGAGGGGGAGGGAGAATCCTGGAGTCCACATTAAGGTTGGAGGCAGGAACAAGGGTCCAGAATCACTAGTGTGGAGTTCTCTGAAATGTTGCCTTTTATCTGGAGAAATACAAAGTTTTAATGAATGGATGAAATAGGCATTGTGAGGGCCAACAGAAGAAATGATAACACAAAAATCTAACTGGGCAAGTGGAGAGCTGTGGAAGAGTTAGGGGTGGAAATTCCAAACCTTTAAACAACCAAAACATCATAGTAGGACTGTCCTATACCCCATCTGACCAGTGTGAGGAAAGTGATCAATTAAATGCTAGAGGAGACAACTCTGTGGAACTAGAACAGATAGTGGCAAAGGCAGATTTCAATTATCCTAACCTTAGCTGGCTGAATAACAACAAACAACAAGAGCAGGGGAAGTAAAGTATTTTCAGAGAGGATAAATTACCTTTTTCTAGACAATTATAATAATTATGGTATTTATTAAGCACTTACTATGTGCCTAGCACTGTTCTAAGCTCTGAATGCCAAATGTCATTAGAATGCCAAAGAAGTAGTATTCTGAATTGAACTGTGAGTGGTGGAGAGTTCAAGAGGCAAATGAAAGAGAACCACACTTCAGCAGGGGCCATAACTTGGCAACATATAACATTCTTGAAACACAAAGATATTTAATTTTAGAAAAGTGAGTGCTGAGAGAACATGAACCTTAGGTAGGAAAAAACTTCATATAGGGATTTCCCCAGCCAGCTGGTCCTGCTTCTACAGTCTGGAAAAACAAAGGCTAAGAGTTGATATTATTGAAGCTTACAAAAGTATGAAATTTGTAGACAGGATGAACACAGAATCTTTGTTCTCCATATCCCACACCACCAGGATGAAGCTTAAAGGTGGCAGACACAAAACAAAGCAAAGCACTTCACTTGGTGGTAAGTATTTGGAATCCGTTCCCACAGGAAGTTATGCAGCCTGAAAATATCAGCAGATTCAAGAGGGGTTTAAGAAAATTTGAGAGTGAAGTGGTTCATAAGTGGTTCTGCCACTTGCCTGTTGTGTGACCTTGAGCAAATCTTTCTACCTCAGTTTTCTCATCTGTAAAATGGGGATTCAATACGGGTCCTCCTTCCTACTTAGACTTTAAGGCTCATGTGGGACAGGGACTGTGCCTAATGTGATTAACTTGTATCTACCCTAGTGCTCAGTACAATGCTTGGCACATAGTAAGTACTTAACAAATACCATCATCTAGTAACCTATTGGGTGACTAGAGAGAAAGTAGTAAAAAATAATAATTGTGATACTTGTTGATAATATTTATTCAGCATAGACCACTATACTAAGTTCTGAGACAGAATATGCAGGCGGGAATTAGAGGTCCTCATTCAATCAGTCATAGTTATTGAGCTCTTACTGTGTGCAGAGCACTGTACTAAGCACCGGGGAGAGTACAATGTAACATTATAACACATTCCCTGCCCACCATGAGCTTACAGTCTAGAGGGGGAGACAGACTCATAAATAAATTTTGGCTCTGTACCTAAGTGCTGTGGGGCTGGGATGGGCGGGTGTGGGGGGGGATGAATAAAGGGAGTAAATCAGCAGAAGAGAGTGGAAGTAAAGGAAAAGATAGCTTAGGGAAGGCCTCTTGGAGGAGATGTGCCTTCAATAAGGCTTTGAAGTGGGAGAGAGAAATTGTCTGTCGGACATGAAGAGGCAGGATGTGGGCAAGAGGTGGGCAGCGAGCTGGATGAATCCTCAGATTGAATCCCCACTTCACAGCTGAGGAGACTGAGACACAGAGAAATTAAGTGACTTGCCCAAGGTCACTCAGCAGACAAGTGGCAGAGCTGGGATTAGAGCCCAGGTCTCCTGACTCCCTGACCCATTCTCTTTCCACTCGGCCAGATTGCTTCTCCATTCCTCACTATGAGGAAGGATATCCGAAAGAGCACCTCACACGGTTCCTGCAAGCATACTGGTGTGGCTGGAGGAGAGAGGCCCCTGGGCTGGGTGGGCCATGGGTTTGACCCTAGATAGCCGTACTTAGGTTCTGCTGTTCTAATGAAATACTATAGGTGGTTTTAATATCTTGGATCTACTATATCATTCTCTTCTTTCTGTGATTGCTTCAGGTAGCAAATTTTTTTCTATGCTAATCTTTTCAGCAGCGTGGCATAGTGGAGAGTGCATGGGCCTGGGAGTCGGAGGACCTAGATTCTAATCTCAACTCTATCTCTTACTTAACAAATACCACTATTATTATTATTATTATTATTAAGTGCTTACTGTGTGCCAGGCACTGTACTAAGCTCTGGGGTGGATACAAACAAATTGGGTCGGACACAGTCCCTGTCCCGTGTGGGGTTCACAGTCTTAATCCCCACATTACAGATGAGGTAACTGAGGCACAGATGAGTGAAAAGACTTGCCCAAGGTCACACAGCAGACAGGTGGCAGAGCCAGGATTTGAACCAAGGTCCTTCTGATGCCCAGGCCTGGGCTCTTACCACTAGGCCATGCTGCTTACCTGGTGTGCAACTTTGGGCACACCAAAGTCTGATTTATAACTCTGTGTCTTAGTTCCCACATCTGCAAAATGGGGATTCAGTAACTGTTCATCCTCTTGCTTAGGTTGTGAGTCCCATGTGGAACCTGATTATCTTGTATCTACTCCTGCTCTTTGTTCTTCTCCCACTACAATCCAGCCCACACATTTCACTCCAATCTACTCTCTCCTACCCACCACTGACCCCTTCTCATGTCTTTCCTCCTATATATCCAGCAGACCACCACTCTCCCCGTTTTCAAAGTCCTACTAAAATCGTATCTCCTTCAGGAAGCCTTTCCTGACTAAGCTTTCATTCCCACCCCACCCTATTTTTCCTCCCTTCTGTCTCTCCCACACAAATTAGATACTCACCCCACCGCCCCCGCCTCCCCCAACAGCAGTTTTGTTGATATCCTTATACTCTGTTGCTTCCCCTACCTGTAATTTATTTTAATGTCTGTCTCCCCCACTAGATTGTAAATTCCTAAAGGCAGGTTTTTTGCATCCAGAAGGACAAGGACCATGCCTAATTCCCACCTGTGTATTCTTTCCCAGAGTTTAGTACAGTGCTATGCACAGAATAAGCACTTAATAAATCCTACTATTACTACTCCTACGCCTCTCCCAAGTGCTTAGTACAGTGCTTGGTACTAAGTAAGTGCTCAATAAACACGGTTGATTGATTGACTGACCCCCTCTCCAATTACTGAGTTTGCTGCTACTCAGGCCTGGCCATCCATCAGAGATCTATGTTGGCTCATTTCAAGTGCGAACAACAGCTGTTTGAATAGGAGGACTCTTGAAACATTAAATACATAGTTGCATTGCCTTGGGGCCGGGGGTATTTGCACTGCTGATTCAGAAGTGGTTAAAAACTGTACATTTGTTAGAAGTCAAAGTATGGAAGGTAAAGAACTCCCTTACAAACACCGGCGCCTAAATAAGATTCCAGCTATTAAAAAGTTTCTATTCTGCATGTAGTATTATACCGCATCTTTCTATCTAAAGTTAGCAGAAATGGGTCTGCGGTTTACATATTCAAATTCCTCTGAATATTGTCCTTTTGTTACAGGACTCGGAATCCCTTGATACCTACATACAGAACGCACTCTCCGAACTCTATCCACCTTTCAAGGCAACAGCCCCAACAGTCCTGTGGCAGCTCTTCAGCATAGTTGAAAAGTTGTATCAAGGAGATGGTCTGCGCTGCCTGATTGATTTCCTTGTCCCGGCCAAGAAAATCTTGCAGTGTGTTCAGCAAGAAACCTGTGTAAGTAGATGGAGGAGGACAGGGCACAACAGAGAACCCTTTGTTCCTGACTTGGGAAAGGAGATAAAGTAGACTATAATCTCTTAACTGGAGAGTTCTCCTTAAGCCAAGCAAATAACATTTTGGATAACCAAGAAAGAGTGCAAATGCTTAATCTTCCAAAGGAGGCAGAAGGACTATCTTATAGCCTTTTAAAAATTGGGTTAGAAATACAAGTCCTCGTGGTCATACTTCTCACTGCTCCCTAATGCAGCTTGTAGAACACTACAGGGATAGGAAATAAGAAAGGGGCCTCTTTATAAAATGATGATAATGGTTTTGAAATATTCAGGAATCAGTTCTGAAGTGGGATGGGCAGGAAATGAAAAGGAACTAGTTAGTTATGCATCTGAAACAGGGCAAAATCAGGTCATATTTCAAATTTCATTTCTGAATTTAAATAGTATAGATGTGAAGTCTAATTACATGTCCTGCTTAAAGTGCTTTCATATCTTTATAGTTATTCAGCAACTTCTCCTGTTAACTTTCATTTTGACTTTGTCTAGTGTACCCAAGAAAGCAAAGTGAAACTTGGGCCACAACTCAACAAGACTAAACCTGTCCTGGGTTTGCTGTAAAACTGTTCACCGTAAATGTCTTTTGAAAAAATGAATACAATGTATAATGGCCTTTTCATTAGGCAAAAGTGTAGAGCAGGAAAAATTTTCCTTTCCTTCCAAGAAAGTATGCACTGCCTCTCCTGGGCCAGTGGACAGGCTTAATTAAGGGGTTGAAACTTCTTTTACAAGAGAATAGACTGGTAGACTGGAAAGGTTAGGGCTCAGCAGTCT
This sequence comes from Tachyglossus aculeatus, assembly GCF_015852505.1. NCBI lineage: Eukaryota > Metazoa > Chordata > Mammalia > Monotremata > Tachyglossidae > Tachyglossus > Tachyglossus aculeatus. Next base: position 23,087,650 of record NC_052100.1, on the reverse strand, counting down.
GAGAGGAGATATGATTAAAGTTGACAAAATCATGACGAGGATAGACAGGAGGAACACACAATTGTTGTTCAAACTCTTAGTTCACCATCAGGATGAGGGTGTACCAATTGAAGGTGGTAGGTTCAAAACAAACAAAGGAAGCACTCTCTACTCAGGAAGCGGAGCAGACCAAAAATTTCAGTCGGTTTAAGTGGAGTTAATGGACAAGGGGTTACTAATGGGTTATTGCGGGAAAGTTTGGGAAAAATTAACAGTGGTCCTTCTCTAACCCTCAGGATGGACGTGTGTGTGTGGGCGGAGGTTAGTAATGGGAGGGCAGGGAGGACAGTCTTCATATTGTTCTTCCACCGATCCTGTGGCCAACTTTCTGTGTGACCTTGACAAGTCACTTAACTTCTGTGCCTCAGTTTCCTCAGCTGTAAAATGGGGATTAAATAACTGTTCTCCCTCCTACTTAAACTGTGAGTCCCATGCGGGACAGGGACTATATCTAACCTGATTAACTTGTAACTACCCCTGAGCTTAGAACAGTGTTTTACACATAGAAAACGCTTACGAGGTACCAGAAAAAAAATGCTTATGTTCTGGCATTATGTTCTTAAGGAATTGACATCTCTAGTCAGTGTCTTCATTTTACCTGAAGGAAATGGTATTTCTTCAATTGTCAAATTTCAAGCCAACAATGTTGGCTAATTGATCCTTTTATACTTCTCACAAATTTTGGCCTTGAACAGTGTTGCTAATTCTATTTTTGCAATTCAGTTGAAGGGAAAGAGTGGAGTCTCAAAATCCTCAGGAAACCCCCAGTGTCCTAATATCCATAAACATTTATATCCATGAAATATCACCTTCCTTTCATTTATTAAATGATTATAGACTAAATTTAGTAAAAATAAAGTGATTCTTGTCCAGAAAAACTCATTTTCTGTAAACTTGAATGTCAACTTTCACTTGAACCACAAAATTGAAATTGTCAAAGTGGTCTTTGATGTAATGCATTTCCCCAATCATTTTCCCATTCTATCCTCAATCTCAATATCATCCTAAAATCATATCTCCTCTGAGGCCTTCCCCGCCTGTGTATTTGCATCTGTATTCTCTAAGCATTTGATATTCACCTCACCTTCAGTCCCACCGCATTTATGTTCATATATATTTTACATATATACATACTTACATACATACTTTAATAAGCTAGATGATATGCTCCTTGTAGGCAGAAAACATTTCTACTGACAGTTGTATTGAACTCTCCCAATAGTACAGTGCTGTGCATAAGGTAAGCGTTAAATAAATACCATTGATTGACAGGAAGATGGAGAGAGCAAAATGAAGTTCAGAAGACTATAGAATGTGTGAGGAGGCAGAGACAGAAGTGCTAACATTTCATAAATAGTTCACAGGTATGGGCTAGTTTTTAAGTAAAAAACCCCGTAAACTATGTTTGACAGAGGGAGGAGGGTTACTGCAGGTCAAACTTCAAGGGAGGCAGATTCCTCTGGGAATAAGGTGTGCCATCCAGAGAAGCCAGGAAGCTGGCCCCAGTGACTGACAGAGGAGCTCAGTTCCAACTTTTCTCTAACCTTCTCTCCTCTTGTCTCATCAATGCCCACTAGCCCAGAGCCTTTCTGCCCATATTGTTCTCTTTGCTTCACAATGACCTGCAAATCTGATGCCTTGACAAGTTTTAAACCTGGTTGAGCCACTTTTTTCTGAACTCTAATTACCTCCTCATGTTTCTAGCTACCCACCAATTTGTTAAGTAGGCCACTGCTAAATCCTGGGAAAATAACCTTCTGGGGAGTTAAACTAGCTGAAATATATATTTATTTTTCCAGAAAACAGTGAATGAACCATGCATTTTAATAACGTCGACTACTATGAAAAACCTTGTCTGTCTTCTACAGTGTTGACTTTTTAATTTTTATCTTTCAAATACATCCAACAAAGAGTAATGAATTGCCTCTTCTCTAAGATATCAGGATATCAAGGTAGTTGACTAGCACCTCCTGTTCAAAGATCACTGTACTAACTGTTGGGGAGAGTAAAATAGAATTAATATACCTCAGCCCTTGACTCAAGGACCTTCCAGTCTAGCTGGGGAGACAGAAAAGTAAGTAAATTACAGAAAGAAGGAAGTAATAGAGTTTATAATATGTGCATAAGTGCTACTGGAGGATGTGAGTATTTAAGTACTTAAGTGATTGAAAATGCTGAAGTGGTAGTTGAGGGGTACAAAATGGAGAGATTAGAAATTAGGTGGGGAAAGCCTCCTGGGGGAGATGAGCTTTTAGAAAGCTTTTGAATATGAGAAGTGTTGCTGCTCTAAGATTTGAAACCAAAAGGTGTTCCATATGGGGGCCGGGTGGAGTAGTTGTAATAATAGTAACTGCAATAATAACTATCATCTCTACGCGGATGACACCCAAATCTACATCTCTGCCCCTGGTCTCTCTCCCTCCCTCCAGGCTCATGTCTCCTCCTGCCTTCAGGACATCTCCATCTGGATGCCTGCCCACCATCTAAAACTCAATATGTCCAAGACTAAGCTCCTTATCTTCCCACCCAAACCCTGCCCTCTCCGTGACTTTCCCGTCACTGTAGACGGCACTACCATCCTTCCTGTCTCACAAGCCCGCAACCTTGGTGTCATCCTCGACTCTGCTCTCTCATTCACCCCACACATCGAATCCGTCACCAAAACCTGCCGGTCTCAGGTCCTCAACATCGCCAAGATCCGCCCTTTCCTCTCCATCCAAACCGCTACCTTGCTGGTTCAGTCTCTCATCCTATCCCGACTGTATTACTGCATCAGCCTCCTCTCTGATCTCCCATCCTCCTGTCTCTCCCCACTTCAGTCTATACTTCACTCTGCTGCCTGGATCGTCTTTGTGCAGAAACGCCCTGGGCATGTTACTCCCTTCCTCAGAAATCTCCAGTGGCTGCCTGTCAGCATACGAATCAAGCAAAAACTCCCCACTCTCGGCTTCAAGGCTCTCCATCACCTCCCCCCCTCCTACCTCACCTCCCTTCTCTTCTTCTCCAGTCCAGCCCACACCCTCTGCTCCTCTGCCTCTAACCTCTTCACTGTACCTCGTTCTCACCTGTCCTGCTGTCGACCCCCCGCCCACATCCTTCCCCTGGCCTGGAATGCCCTCCCTCCACACATCTGCCAAGCTAGCTCTCTTCCTCCCTTCAAAGCCCTACTGAGAGCTCACCTCCTCCAAGAGGCCTTCCCAGACTGAGCCCCCTTTTTCCTCTCCTCCTCCCCACCACCCCCCAGCCACAGCGCCTGTGTATATATACTTGTACAGATTTATTACTCTATTTTACTTGTACGTATTTACCATTCTATTTATTTTATTAATGATGTGCATATAGCTTTAATTCTATTTGTTCTGACGATTCTGACACCTGTCCACATGTTTTGTTTTCTTGTCTGTCTCCCCCTTCTAGACTGTGAGCCCGTTGTTGGGTAGGGACCGTCTCTATATGTTGCCGATTTGTACTTCCCAAGCGCTTAGTACAGTGCTCTGCACACAGTAAGCACTCAATAAATACGATTGAATGAATGAATAGCATTTATTAAGTGCTTACTATATGCAGAGTACTGTACTAGTGCTCAGCGCTTAGAACAGTGCTTTGCACATAGTAAGCACTTAACAAATGCCATTATTATTGTTATTATTATTTCTAAATGCTGAAGGCAGAGTCCAGGCTCCCACACTGACAGGAAAGCTGTTCTTGGTCTGAGAAGCCCCCTGCCAAGTTTGGAGCTTGTAGTGGCATGGTGGAGAAAGTCTGTGTGATTGTTTTAAGTTGTGAATATTCATGATGCTTGAAGATCTTAGCAGACAGGCTTTCAGATGTCTGTTCTTCACCATTTTTCATGACTGCCATGGTGAATTCCTCATTAGTTGGGAAAAGTGCCATGTAGTCACATGTAGGCAGATTTTCTATGCTTTGAGGGCCTCATCTTCAATAAGAGAAGACATGTTCAGGAGAATACTGAAATGTTGTTACCCCTTCCTCAGCTGAGGAAAACAAGGAATATTGAGGGATATTTAAGAGTTGCTACAGTTGCTAGCTCTGTTCCACTGATTTGCTGTTACACTCTTTTTCTTTGTTTGACTTGCAGGCTAAGTATACAGGCCTGATTTTCCACCATGAGGGTTGGCCATTGTGCACCCATGAGAAAGTGGTGGTGCAGTTAGCATCTCTTCACAAAGTTCACCTTGAGCCAGGAGATTTCTACTTCCAAGTTGTGTCTGTGGGTCATCAGTCAGCCAAACTGGTTATAAAACACCTCTCCCCAGATGGAAAGGAATTAGAAGAAGTGACTGTCCCTGACACCATGTATGGATGTCTTTTCACCACAGAATTTTTGGAAAGTGTCAACTACAACCGGCACCACGTTCACTTGCAGAACTGTTTGCTGACCTGTGGCCCAGCAGTTTATCGCACTCCCTGGAAGAATATCACAAATCCTATCTTTGTCCCCACACCGGAATCCATCTTGCCTCGTTCTTCCAGCAGCTCACCTCCTGATTTGCCAAGTGACCCCAGTCCTCATGACAAAATAGAGAGCAATTGTTCCCATGCGTGGAGGAATCCAGTCAGTGGCCTGTCCAGTGCAGTCCACAGCTTAGGCGGTGGGGCTGAAATGGAGAGTCCTGAGACCCTCAGAGAAGACTCTGCAGGAGATCACAGAAGACTCATTGTCTTTTCTCCTGAGAGGCCCATCACAGAGAGGACCTGGCCCAAGACCACCAAAATGGGCGTGGAGGTAGATGGACTGCCAAATGATGAAGAAGTGTCTGACAAAGAGGAAGAGAAAACTAATAGTATGAAAAATATAACTTTCAGCCCAGATCTAAGCAGGCCATGTACCGGACAGCAGCAGCTCAGGGATCCCACCTATTTTGAGACAAAGCGTCTGTTCCGAAAGTCATACATGGAAGCCTTGCAGAACCCAATGCACCTAGGCTCCAGTTCTGAGGAGTCAATATCAGATGCACCCTCTGCCCGAATGGGACACTCTCTTGCAAAGCACACTGAAAATATGCTGGTGAGCAAAGCTGCAGAAAAGGCAACTCAGGAAGAAAATGATCTTCCCAAAAGACTTGTCCTTGAGGATGAACCAGAGGTAGTCAGGAGTCCTAAAAATGTTTCCCAGCCTCTAGAGAAGTCTCAAATCCCTGGATCCTTTCTGATAGTTGGGAACAGGGCTACTCCGAGAAGAAGGTCTCGGTCTTTGGATCGGTCACCCAAAAATTCCCAGGACAGAGGTTGCAGGCCCCAGGGGGTCTCAGATGACTCATCAAATGTTAACCCCCAAAGCCTCTTAAATGGACATGCTTGCAAACCAGAAAAGCGGGACTCTAGCAGCCATTTATTTTTGCCTGTGAAAAGCCACACTTTCACTAAAGAGGATGAAGGTAAAAAGGATTATGATGTGGATTCTGTTTTTGATAAACAACATTTGGCCTGATTTTTTACACACCTGGTAAAATTGTTCTACTTTCTGAGCTGGTCTTTGAGAAACAAAAAGTTTCTGAAGAACTGCTCCTGCTTTTACCCTGATAAATCTATTCTAATGCTCAGCACAGGAACCCATGGTTCATTTTGAAAATGAGGGGGCACACTCAGAGTGGGCTCCCAATGGGGCAGTCTTGAAAGACCAAGAGATGCAGTGGAGAGAAACACTCGACTGATAGAGAAGGCAGAGATAATAATAATAATGATGATGGTATTTGTTAAGCACTTACTATGTGCAATGCACTGTTCTAAGTGCTGGGGAGGTTACAAGGTGATCAGGTTGTCCCATGGGAGGCTCACAGTTTTAATCCCCATTTTACAGATGAGGTAACTGAAGCACAGAGAAGTTAAGTGACTGGCCCAAAGTCACACAGCTGACAGCTGGCGGAGCAGGGATTTGAACCTATGACCTCTGACTCCAAAGCCCGGGCTCTTTCCACTGAGCCATGCTGCTTCTCTTGAGATCTTGAGAGGAGACAAGATACTACAGCAGGGGGCAAAAAACGGGCTAAAAAAGAGTCGGTATGGAAGGGTGAAGCTACCTAGTCGGAATGGGGAATTCATGATCCAGGAGAGATGACTGTCAGTTGGGGGATATGGACAATTATCTTTGCCTTGCTAACTGAAGCTACAGAACACCAGCCCATGAGAACAGTGAGGATAATCATCCCCACACAATTGGGAAGGGGAGGGACAAAGTCATTCCCTTCACTCTAACAGCTTTCAGGATAAGACAGGTGGCTTTACCTGGCCCAACCCAGCCCACCTCACCCTCCAGGCTTTGGAGTGGCTATAGAGGTCTGGGTTGTAGCCAGCCCTAAGGATGTCTCCTTTCCCTGGCCTCAGTTAAGAATAAACTTCCCAGCAGGGCAAACTTCAAGCATTTGGCTTCCCTGAGGAAGACAAAAACCGGCTGCCCCAGTTCCATCCTCTGCACTCCATGCCAGCAGGCCTTGCTTACAAGCAGCTAAGGATGTAAGTGCCCCCTTCAGGTTAGATGATGGGGGCAATGGCCTCCACGGCTGTTTGGACTCCTCACTCAGCCTGAGTGTCCAGCAAGATGTGAGCGGTTTCCATCCAGGCTGAAAAAATCTGGAATGGAGACTCTCTGACCTATTAGCTCTCTTGAAAGCCTGTCCCATCTCAGTCCTCATCTCCTCCCTGAAACTCCTGTCCCTTTTTCACCACCTTGCTAAAAATGAAGAGTTGGCCTTTGTGGTTGCAATCTTCCCAATGTTCTAAAAATTGTACTGAACAGATTTCATTCCCACCGTGTTCATCAGGAAGAAGGAGGCTGCCCCAGCTCCATGGTGTTGCCAGGCCTGTATGAGTACTGAGGTGTTAGGTAGGATAACATGTCCCGGAAAGTGGGGAATTAATCAAGGAACACTTCCTGGAAGAGGAGTTTTGGTAAGGCTTTGAAGTGGTAGTGGCATATGGTTAGGCAATGAAGGGGGAAGGCTTAGCTCTTAGTACAGTACTCTGCAAAAAGTAATTAGTCAACAAATGCCATAAGATTGATTGGAGGGTGTTTCAGAAAGGAGCAGTGGATGAGACGAGAGAGTCAAGAATGAGACATTTAGAAGGTTTGCTTAGAAGGAACAAAGAGCCCCATGTTGGGGAAGAGGTAAGAAGGAGTCCTCTAGACCATAAACTCATTGTGGGCCGGGAATGTGTCCACCAACTCCGTTATGTTGTACTTTCCAAAGTGCTTAGTACAGTGCTCTGCACACAGTAAGTGCTCAATGAATATGAATGATTGATTGAGGAGGGAGTTGAAGGTGACTCATTTTCATCAAACCAGTTTTTTTTCTTGTTTTAATGGTATTTGTTAAGCCCTTAGCATGTTCCAGGAACTGTACTAAGTGCTGGGGTAGGTACAAGATAATCAGATTGGACACAGTCCATGTCCCACATGGGTCTCACAGTTTTAATCCCCATTTTACAAATGGGGGAACTGAGACACAGGGAAGTGAAGCAACCTGCTCAAGGTCACACAGCAGACAGGTGGCAGAGCTGGGGTAAGAACCAAGGTCCTCTGACTCCCAAGCCAGTCTTGGTGTTTTCTTTGGGCAGCACCCAGGTTTAAAGACTATCCAGTAGAGAGTAATCCATAGAGACATTCATTCACTCATGACATTTGTACAGACAAATGTGGCTGCTTGCTCTAAAAAAAAAAATATGAGTTCTTTGCATGTTTCCTTGATCTCTGGAAGTTTAACCTCATGCTGGCTGGGTAGTTTGGATGATGCTTTGTGAAACATTGGATTCATTATTAGGGAAAATTTGGAAAGTCTCAGGCAATGATGAGTTCAGCACACAATGCTAGGCAGAACAGCAGTAATCTGAACATTCTTCAGGATTTGCTGATGAAGTGTGAACTCAAGATGTCTTTATTTGGTAAGTGAAAAATTTTCAGTTGGTGTGAGCTGATATTCAGCACATTCACTTAACAAGAAAATTGCACTGCTGTTTGATTTACCAATCACATGTTGGCTAGAGATTTTACTTCACATTTCAGGAACAGTTCCCATATGTGTATTGAAATCTTCCATGAAAATCATCTTATCGAATATTGGTATTATGGTGATGAGTCTGTGTAGACCCTTATGGGGTCTTTCTTCTCACTAATGTCAGTACTGCTGGGGACATATTCACTGAAGAGTGTAGCTCATTCACAACAGACAGACCCCAGCTTTCCCCATTTTCAAAGCCTTCCTAAATCCCACCTTCAACAAGCTTTCCATGATTAATTTCCCAGTGTCCTGAGCCCTGTTTATTGAGTGTTTACTGCATTCAGAACACTGTACTAAGTGCTTGGGAGAGTACAATACAACAGAGTTGAAAGACATGTTTCCTGCCCACAACAAGCTTACAGTCTAGAGGGTGAGACAGATACCAAAATAAATTATGGATATATGCATAAGTACTGTGGGGATGAGGGTTGGGTGAATATCAAGTGCTAAAAGGGTACAGATCCAAGTATCACCCCTTCAGCCAACTCTAGAATTTATGAATTTGTTTACACTTTCCTCAGCACTCATATAAATACCACATTTACTTGCATAATTGCCTCCACTGCATAATTCCCTCCTGGGTTTTTTTCTAAGCAGTGATTGGGACACTCACTGGAATAGAAAGAAAAGAAGGGTCATAAAGCACAAACACCACAGATACAGGTTTATCTGGGAGACAGTGTGAACTCTGGGATAGGAAGAAAAGGGAGAGGGGGTTAATTCACTGAATGCCTCTTGTGTGGAGCACTGGGAGAGTGCAAAAGAAATGAGACCGTCTCAGGTGCCCTTTTTTCTTTGTTTTTTCTTCTCTTTTTTTTTCTGCACCCCTAATTGCTAGACTTAATTCTTAGATAAATTCCTCAGGGGCTTGAAAATTATGCCAAAAAGTGTCAATTATGTGAGCAAATATGAGATGTGAACTCATTTATTGCAACCCCTCTAATCGTAAATATTTTTATGTTTGTGATTCTGTATTTCCCAGGCACCTAGTACAGTGCACAGTACCAAGTGGGCACTCAATAAATGCTGCTACTACTAATACTACTGCTCTTAATAATGCTTCAATTTTGGAGGTTGGCAAAGGGTCATTAGATGTTCAGTAATGCCTGTGGGGAGGTTAGGAAGTCTGAAAACAAGCAATTGTCTGCACCTGCAAGATTTTGTTCAGAAAGAGAATTTCCAACAAAGTGCCCAGCACCTATTTTTGTAAACTGTCTTCATAAGACATCTTGTTGCAAAATTGACTCCATAGTCAACTAGCTCCAGCTAGTCAGACTGCTGTTCTCCTCATATAGCATACTGGCGTTCCATGACACAATTATTTTATGTCTGTGGGTTTTTGTTTTAGTTTATATTTGCCCAGCTTGGTTAAGGAAGCAGTGAGATGCATTGTGGCCTTTTAGAAAGAGAACAGGACTGCAACCCCAGGTCTGCCACTTGCCTGCTGTGTAATCTAGGTCAAGTCACTTAACTTCTCTTTACCTCAGTTTCCACATCCGTAAAATAGGGATGACTGTTGTCCCCCACTTGGACCGTGAGCCTCACATGGGACAGGAATTATGTCTGAACTGATTGTACTGTATCTACCCCAGCCTTTAGTAGGGTGCTTGGCACATAGTAAGTGCGTAACAAGCGCTACAATTAGTAGTAGTATTTATTAGACTCACCAGGCTTAGTCCTCTGGGCAATCTAGTTTGGGTTTGCCAATCTGCAAGGGCTCCTTTTCCAGCCCCTTCACAAGTTAGTCACCAGTGCATTCCCATCACAGCAGGTTTTTCATCGACTGAGTGACAGTGCCCTAGACCGCCTCCTTGCATAGGACTTTTGATTAGGTTTTTTCACCATCAGGGGACACAGGCCTGAGTAGTAGTGATGAGTTGTAGCTAGTCATCTTGCTCATTCACCAGCAAGCATTATGAGGGGCTTGGTGGGACTTAAGGGGGGGGCAGGCTCTGGTTATGGGGCCGAATGCCTCTTCCCACTCTCCCCAGCAGGAGGGCATTACTGTGCCCTTGTCCATTTAGGATACTTGTGTTGGGTGCCATCTTTACAGGTGATGTAGTGAATATTATTTGAACTAATCCAGGGTTTGACTATCCCAAGAGAACTTGCAGTAACAGTGAACAGAGGAAACTGGGATATTGATTATTAAGACAATCCAAGAGCCTGTGGATGGAGGTGCTTCATGGCTCAGTGGAAAGAGCACGGGCTTTGGAGTCAGAGATCATGGGTTCAAATTCTGGCTCCACCAATTGTCAGCTGTGTGACTTTGGGCAAGTCACTTAACTTCTCTGTGCCTCAGTTACCTCGTCTGTAAAATGGGAATGAAGATTGTGAGCCCTCTGTGGGACAACCTGATCACCTTGTAAACTCTCCAGCACTTAGAACAGTGCTTTGCACATAGTAAGCACTTAGTAAATGCCATCATCATCATCACCTGTGAGGCTGCTCAGAACCCTGTGGTAAATCTGAGTGTGTATTGAAACAACCCCAGGATGTACTAGTTTGGCCCAGAATCTGGAGTCACTTTCCATGTGACACCAAGTGTTTTAACCCATTGGACTCTTAAAGGCAAAGAAGTTGGCCCTCAGCAGAGCTGCTCTTTATTTTTAATCAATCGATGATATTTACTGAGTACTTACTGTGTGCAGAACTAAACGCTTGGGAGAGCGAGTTCAGGATAACAGATTCATTAGGCACGTTCCCTGCCCACAATGAGCTTACAGTCTAGAGGGATTGTTTATCTGAGTGACTATCTTAAAGGAAGGGGGATATGAAGAAAATAGCAAACCTACACCATAATTGAAATGTTGACCACATTTCATCTTGAGATTTTATTTCTATTTTTATGACATGAAAATTTGGGGGAGTCACATTAATCTCTCTTTAGAGCTGCTTTTCCACCATCATTCCACCAACATGATATGAAGCTTTCACAGCCAACAAAACAAGTTTTCATTTGAACCAAATCTCTTTCATCTGACTAGATGTGTCTCAGAACACAGATATGGTAGGTCCAGATAACTGTCTCCCAGGAGAGGACACCGACGTGTTTGCAAACACAACTCCCATGTTACGGCAGACTGAAAACGAATCGCTCCCTACAAATGCAGGAGACTTCTTTCACCGACCACCCAATGGATTACTTGCGATCAACAGGGAATTCCTGCAGTCTGGCATCATTGCTATTCCTGGTGAGTGAGTTAGAGATGTGGATTGACCCCAGGGCTGACCAAAGCCTGAAATTGACATGACCAAGGCCAAGATCAGCTTCCATGGTGTGTGGCGGGGCAAGGGGAGAAGTGGAAAGATTCCACCCTGCAGGTGGCCTGGGAATGTAAAGTGATCACAGCTGGGCAGTACCAAGTTGGACAGGGGTGTCACCAGGGGGTGGGGACAGGAACAGGGATACCTAGGCAAGAAAGAAAGAAAAAGCCAGAGAGGGGCAGAGAAAGAGAGGAAAGACAGGCAGAGGTAGAGAGCAAAGAAACAGGGGCAGAAGCCAAAGAAAGTGGCCTAGAGAGAGACAGGAGGGTATAAATGGGGGGTTGGGGCCACCCACATATGGATCTACACATAAGCATACGTTCACACTAACACTCTCAATATATCAATATAACAGAAAGACAGGCAAATAGCCAAGCTCAGAATGTTTCCAGCTTACTTTCATCCCTATACATATATAATAATGATAATGATGGTATTTGTTAAGTGCTTACATGTGCCAAGCACTGTTCTAAGTGCTGGGGTAGATACAAGGTAATCAGTCAGGTTGTCCCATGTGGGGCTCTCAGTCTTAATCCCCATTTTACAGATGGGGTAACTGAGGCACAGAGACGTTAAGCGGATTGCCCAAGGTCACACAGCAGACAAGTGGTGGAGGCGGGATCAGAACCCACATCCTCAGATTCCCAAGCCCGGGCTCTTTCCGCTAAGCCGTGCTGTTTCTCATAAATATATATACATGTGTGTGTGTGTGTGTGTATTTATGTATGCATAGGCATGCATAAATCATATATATGCCCAGGGCTGGAAGTAAGCAGGAACCATCCAGAACTTGGCTCTTGTATTCATTCAATCGTATTTATTGAGCGCTTACTTTGTGCAGAGCACTGTACTAAGTGCTTGGGAAGTACAAGTTGGCAATAAGAAAGTGTCCTGGAGCAAGTGTTCTAGGCAGCAGGGGTGATGGAGGATTAGTTTGCAGGGTGGGCATCAAGGATAGTGGAGCCCCCACTCCCAGTTATCTTCAGTCTCTTTGGTTCCCAAGGCCACAGCACCACCTCTCCCATTTTACTCTGCCCCGAGGGCAGAATAGATTGTGTGCCCAGCATCATCATCAGTGACTGGCTGCCCACTCCCCACACTCCCACTGAAAGCTGACTTGCCTCCAGGGTGGCAAGGGCATCAGAGGGGTGGCGGTGAAGGCAGCAGCAGAAATGGGGTAACATGAGGCTGGCGGCATTCCAGGTAGGGAATTTTTATTCATTTTCAGAACTGGAGGTGTCTGAAGACACAGAGACATATGTCTAGCTTTCTTTGGATTTTGAGGATGACATTATTTGCAGCGAGATACTACCTCTGCATATGAGTGTGGTCGTGAAGACTGAAGTGTAATCGACACTCCCTTCTGCCCTGTTGGTATGAAAGTGAGTTCCTTGCAGCACTGATGTGTTTGACACACCCAGGGCTCGCCTCTGTTTTCAAGACTGCCTCTTGATGCCGTGACCTTTGCAAGCCTTGGGCTCGAGGAGAGCGACCCCTTTGCAGGCCGGGCTGTCGGCTGTCCGCTGCTGTCACATTATTTGAGGGTGTGCTCTACTGGGCCTTCTGGCTCTTAGGCACCCTCTTTCAGTAGAGACTTGGGTCTCCTTTCTCCCCTTATGTCCCATCCAGCTACCCTGCGTTCTGGCAGGTACCCCCTCCATCCTGGTGAGCTGACTGACTGCATTCCAGATCCTTGCTTCTGAGAATCTTGTCCTGCCTTTTGATGTTGTGTGGTTCATTGGTGATACCGATGAAACTGCTCTAAGAGACCCATGTGCCTGTTTCATTAGGTTCTGGTCTCTCACCCAGAAAGAATGATGAAAATCCGAATAAAACTCTTTACCCTAGTGATAGCCAAATGATGCCAAAATCTGTATCAACCTGCCAAAAGCTATGCTGGCCTTTTTGATTCTATTTCTACTTTGTCGGTCCCCTTACGCAGTCATTTATGAACACATGGACATTGAGAAGCAGAGTGAACTAGTGGATAGAGCAGGACCCTGGGAGTCAAAAGGACCCGGGCTCTAATCCTAACTCTGCCACTTGTCTGCTGTGTGACCTTGGGCAAGTCACTTAACTTCCCTGTGCCTCAGTTACCTCATCTGTAAAATGGGGATTGATTGTAAACTCCATGTGGGACATGGATTGTGTCCAAACTAATTAGCTTATATCTACCCAGCGCTTAGTACAGTGCCTGGCACAGAATTATCGCTTAACAAATACCATTAAGAAAAATGGACATATTCACAGCCATGCCCACACATTTTCATGCACATACACTCAGACAAAACTGTAGGAACAAAAGACTTAAGTACTCATAGAAATACAACATGCAAAGATATATATGCACACAAAGAATATATAAACCCATGCATAATTGCACACACAAGTACATATAAGCAGAGGCAAAATTGTACATAGAGAAATTCATACATTCTGACACACACACTCATGGCCACACATGCACAAACATGTTTGCACAATTAGACATAGATCCAAAAGACACGCCTACACAGATATATAAACACACAAACCTACAAACCCAGATTTCCAACCACGCAGGTAGACATACATAAAGATATGCAAACACACACATGATGGAATCTCCTGACAGATGAGTCTTGGTTCTGAGGCTTCAGGACTGAGATCCTGTGCAAATGAGTTGATTGTAGTGATAGTGATTTATGCAGCGGCACGCTCATTCTCAAAATGTGTGATTGTCCTGCCTAATGCAGGACATTATGTCTAGTTAGATGTTGTGCATGCATTGTAACCCATGTACAGGTGAACCACACCAGTAACCTGACTGATCCTACCAGGCTGCTATGGTTCAGCACATCCCTTTACAATTTAAAGGAAGTATTTGGGCCTCAAACTCATTCTAATTCCCCTCCCGGAGGGAATGCCTTGCCAGTTAATGTCCATATTGGGCCAAGGTGTCACTTTGTTTTACCAGGGAGCAGAGATCGAAATGGCAGAGCAATCGTCCAGGTCTGCACCAGAAGTACATTTTGGCTAAGTGAACATCCCACAAGTGCCAACATCACTCAACTTCTGATGTATTTCTACAGCATTCCCAGGTAGGAGTGGAGAACATAGATACTTTGGGTGCTCAGTTGCTCAGTTTTCTCTAAGGGCACTAGCTGAACCAATTTTTCAACTTGCCCAGGCCTAGCAAAAGCTAAGTTCAATTCCTCCCATAGTAATCGTTAGAGTAATAGAGCACCTCATATTTATTGAACACCCACTAGATGCAATGCACTGTACTAGGTGTTTGGGAAAGTACAACACAAATGTAAGAGGTATTCTCTGCCCACAGGGCTATTATACCCAAGTGAGACAGACATAATGTTTACTAATAGGGTAATCAGAATGAATGAATTAACTGTACATATGTACATAAGTCCTGAGGGAGGAAATAAATAAATATGAACATGTTAGAGGTGGCTAATGAGCTGATGTAACTTGGGTTTGGGGAGTTAATCAGGGAAGAATTGTTAAAGGAGATGGGATTTTTAGGAGGGCTACAAGGTGGGCAGAGCTATGGTCTGTCAGATTAAGTGGGGAGGGGTTTCCAGGCTGCTAGAACAGCATGAGCAAAGCAATGGAGATGGGAGAATCAAGAGGGAGGTACAGCTAAAAGTATGGCCGGGACAGAACAAAGAGAGCCAGATGGAGAGTAACTGGTGAAGCGAGCTGATTTGTAAGGCAGGGAGAGGTGGTGGAGAGTCATGAAGTCAATTTGAGGAGTTTTTGCTTGATGTGGAGGAAAGTAGAAAACCACTGGAGGGATATGAGGAGAGGAGAGATGTGAGATGAGAAATGCTTCAAAGAAGATGATCATTGGAGGACATAGCCTGGAGGCAGGGAGACTAGTGAGGAAGCTGTGATATTTCAGGAGCTTGAACCAAGGTGGTAATAGTCTGGGTGGAGAGGGCCGATGTGGGAAGTGTAGTAAGAACCAGAAGGATTTAGCAGTGACTTGAATGTGAGAGTTGAAAGAGAGTGAGAAGTCAAGGAAAATAGCACCTTTGTGGACTTCTGGGAACAAGAGATTAGTTGAGTTGAAGACAGATGGGAAAGTTGGAAAGAAGGAAGGATTTAGGATGGAAGATGAGTAGCTTTGATTTGAACGTATTTAAGTCTGAGGTGCCTGTGAAACATCCAAGTGGAGATTTCCTTCAATTAGGGGACACAAGGTGGAAGAGAAACCAGCAAATGAGACCAAGAAGGAACAGTCAGAGAGGCAGGAGAAGAACTAGGATTTAACATCTTGTTAGTAAAGCCAAGGCCTGATAGTGTTTCATGGAGGAGGCAGTGGTCTATAGTGTTAAAGGAGGATTAGAACAGAGTAGAGCCCATTGGACTCGCCCATAAGGTGATCATTGGTGATCTTAGAGAGTGCAGGCTCGGAATAAAGGGGTTAAAATCCTGATTGAAGTGGATTAAAAAGAGAGTTGGTGGAAAGGTATTGAAGGCAGTGAGGGCATGCAACCCATTCCAAGAGTTTAGATAGGTATTAGAGCAGGAGGAGGCTGTGGAATCAAAAGAGGAGTTTTGTAGTGCGTGAGAGGCTGGAGCATGATTGAAGGCAGAAGGGAAGGAACCATCAGAGAGTGAGAGGTTGATGATAGCAGTGAGGGTGGGGAGGAGAGGGGAACAAGCTCTTTTTAGATGGTGAGGGGAATAGGGGCAGAGGCAAGGGTGAGGGAGTGGAATGAAAGAGCAAGTGGGAGACCTTTCTTGAAAAAGAGCAGGGAAGCAGGAGGATGAGGAGGGGGCAGTGGCATGATGAGGAGATGGAGGGCCTATGGGTAGTTCACATCTGATTATTTCAATTTTACCAAAAAAAAGTTGGTTAGGTCAGGGGTTAGGGAGGTGAGGATGGCCTGGGAAAAGCATTATTTTTTCCAATACTGCCATGAAACTACATTGCTTCTAACAAAATAATGAATGGAAAATTCCAGTTAATCTAAATTTAGAGGTGTGTTTTGGAAATTTCTCCAATTCAGGAAAGTTGTATATTCCTCATAGGGACCAGTTTTTTTTCTTTTTCACATTTTTCTACCTGCCCTCCCCCCCCCAAATCCTATGAAAATACCTTTCCACTAATTCCAGCTAAGCTAACTACAGTGAAGAGCAATAAGAGCAAAAAAACCCCTCAAAACAAAAAAGATACTACGTAAATTATGCTCCAAAGGAATGTTCAGGGTTTAAGTGAACATTTGAGTAAAGAGTTGATTTACATTTTTCTGATCCTCTTCATCCATCCCCAGTGCTCAGTTTGTCTTTAAAAAATAGCATTTTAAACATTTCTCTTAGTACAGATAAAAGGTGGAGAAACTTATGTATTTGTTTTTTATTCACCTGCATCTGCTATAAGCTAAATGAAGACACTTGTCTCCTTAACTGTCCTCCTTCTGTTGGGGGATATGTTTGCTTCAAGCAGTAGTAGAATGGTGTCTTTGGCAGTCAGGATGCTGCCAACAGCTTTTAAGACACCACCACGAGTTCAGGATGAAAGCTATCACAAATTCATGAAGCAGGAATAAGCACTTCTTTAATCCCCATTTTCACGCTGGAGAAAGCAGTCCACCCAGCCTCGACTCAGCACACATATACAAAGGTTTCTTTGTTCCCTAGCCCTACATCTCCACCTATGCTTGATTCTCCTGTGGGGAACTTCTTGTTTGCAAATAAGGAATCTCTTACTTTCTGCTTTCTGCTCTGACATCTCTCTTCCCGCTTTGCTCTGACTCCATCCTAAGACCATCTTTGCCAGATGCAGCCAGCCTCTTCCATCTAGTTTGGCAGAAATAGATAATGTGGGTTGCTCCCATGTAGAAGAAGCAGGACTCGTTCTGGATAAAAGGGAGTGTGCCCAACCAGAATTAAAGCTCCCAAAGGCCATCTTCTCCTCTGAGCCTTCAGAGCCACAGAAGCCCTTCCAGGGGACACAGATGCTGTGCTCCTAATATCCCAGCTCCCTTTCCACCCCTGTGTTTAAAATGAAAAGTTAACATCTCTGAGTCAGAAAACCCGAACTATTTTCCGGCAAATAAGAAATCCATCGTTAATTCCTTGTAGCACCCTCGCAATCTTAAAAAAAATGGAGATTCTGAATCTGTAATTAACATGTTTACCCAGTGGTGAGATGTCAAGGTCAATGAGATCCAATGATATACCGACCACCACCAAACCAACCATTTCTCATTGCTAAGGAAGCTGAATGATCTTGTTCACATTACCACATCACAGAGAAGGAGGGGATCCTACAGAGATGCTAAAATCCTTCAGTGATCTTCAAAAGAAGTCTTCCACAATTGAGGATGAGGACCTCAATATAGGGGGTAGCTGAAACGTGAGGCTTAAACTTCACTCTAGCTTTTGAGGAAGAGACTTCTGTAGTCAGAGGCCCTTGATCTGAGGGAGACCACAGAAAATCTTCAAGGAAAGAAGGAACTGATGCTTAGACAACTGCACAGGCTCATCCTCATTGTATGTCCCATTGGAAAAATGGCAAAGGACATCAAATGTGCCATCAACACCACCATCTTCTAAAAGGCAGTTGAGGGAATGAATTAGGAAATTAATAGCATATGTTCTTGCTTTCCATTGACAGCACCATGCCAACAGGATCCAGAGAAATACCATTAATCATGCACTCTCTTACGCTCTCCTACACAGACTTACTTAGATTGTGAGGCCCCTGAGGGATGGGAACTGTATCCAACTGATTACCTCGAATTGACTCCAGTGCTTAATATAATGCTCGGGAAGGAGGAGCCACCCAAAGGGAAAGAATTAAGGCAGCCAGAGAAATAGAACAAGTAGACAGTATGGTGTCTTGAATCCAAGACCAGAAAGTTTCTGCAAAGAGAGAACGGAGAGATTTCAAAGCAGCTGGATGAAAATACAGGAGATACCATGGGCTTTGGACAAGAGGAAGTCATTAGTGAAGCAGGAAAGGTGAAATCTAGATTGGTGATGGAGATAAAGTTGATGGGGAAGAAGTGGAGGCAACATATGTAGACAACATCGTGTCAAAGGAACTAGAATAAAAAGGGGAACAGATGTAGGATTCTGTCTGAGGAGGGCAGCGGGATCCAGGAAAGATTTTTTTCAGAAAGGGGAGATGGGAATATGTTTAAGAGCTAAGTGGGAGAAATATCCACTGCAAGGGCAGAAACAGCCATAGCCAACATGCAAGCTCTGAGCCCAAACTAGGGTTCACATTCCTCGATGGTGGAACCTCTGCCACTCTGTACTGGCAATATTTCCCGCAAGACATCTGCAGCTATTTCGTTCCTTCTACAGTGCCTCCCCTCAAGGTCCACAGGTAATGACTTCACCAGTACCTGCCATCGGTGGGTTCAAGTGGTGAACTGAGAAGTTTGCTCTGCACTTAGCTACTCCACAGGGCCAGTTGTGCCACCTCTAGGAATTGTGAGGGGAGAGTCTGACATGTGCTTAGGGGAAGTCTAATAGCACTGATTAGGGCAGTGAAATATGAAGTGGTCTTCTCATAATTTCAATTTGCATCATAAAATGATGAGCTCCAATTCGGGATAACTTTTTCTCAAATCTGACTGGAAAAGCCATACTGAAGCATTTCCAGTGCTTCAGACTAGGTCAATCAATCAGTCAAAGGTATTTATTGAGACAACTGTGTGTGGAACTCTGTCCTAAGAGTTTGAAAGAGTACAATAGGGTTGGTTTAACATTAGATAGATATTAGACATATATGGACATATATAGATATATGTATCTAATGAATCTAATGCTACTTCACATTTTATATGTGTGTGTGTATAAAGCAGCATTCAATCTTATTTCCTCATGAACACTAGAGGAATAAAATTATTTTTGGTAAGCTTATATCATGTCAGCTTACTTAGATCATGTTTATCCTTCTCTGTACTTTCTTCCCACAGTGACTAAGGAATCCAAAGGAAACATTAAGGTCCTTGTCTTTTTCTTGGTCCAATTCCTTTGCTGGCATCCCAAGATACTTGTCAGGAGATTAATAAATTAAAAACAAGTTTCCCATAGCAATGCTGTTAGTCTCCACTGTAGTGCAGATCTCATATTGCAAGCCATTACTTGTCAGCATTGTTTAAACTTGAATAATAATTTTATTGTCTCTAAGCCAATAGACTTGAATTTCTTATGGAAAATTGAAATTGCATTTTGGATTCTGCTAGTGTCTGGATTACAAAAACAATTAGAAAACTCTTCCTCAAAAGGAAAACTATCACTAAAAGAAAAATCTACCTTTCTCTTTGCAGGAAGGAAATACAGGATTTGGGACTAGTTATTTTAGTGGATGCTCGAAAATGTCAACCTATTCCTGCTCTTTTCCAAGCTTTCACTACCCTACAGGTGAGTGTGGGCATTGGCAGTCAATTTTACCGCCATGTGAACCGTAATCCTTGACTTAAATCTTCTGTGGTGCTTGGCAGAACGGTGGTATTTTGAAGGAATCGGGTATAAAGGTAAACTCTCATGCCTAAAATTGTTCTTATTCTGGTAAGATGATATGATTGAAATTTATAAAATCCTGAAGGGTGAAGATAGGGCATTATGCCTGTTAGATGATCTATCCACAGCCATAAAGATAAATGTAAAACTGGGCACCTCTTACACTGCACCCTGTTACCTCTGCTGGAGTCAGAATTCTGGGCTGTGTGGGTCATGTGTCTAACCCAGTGATGGCATTTCTTATCTTTCTTGTTTCTTATGGAGAGTTGAGAATATTATGTTCAGGATAGGCATATGACAACTAGCTTAATACTGTCCTAGAATTCTGCTACCTATGAAGAACACTATCCTATGTGGCAATAATGAACAAAATTAGAAAACTTAATTGTAATTGTAAAGCAACATTGCCAAGATCCGCCCTTTCCTCTCCATCCAAACCGCTATCCT
This sequence comes from Tachyglossus aculeatus, assembly GCF_015852505.1. NCBI lineage: Eukaryota > Metazoa > Chordata > Mammalia > Monotremata > Tachyglossidae > Tachyglossus > Tachyglossus aculeatus. Next base: position 23,067,401 of record NC_052100.1, on the reverse strand, counting down.
GCTCATTCAAGCTCTCATCCTATCCCGTCTGGATTACTGTATCAGCCTCCTCTCCGATCTCCCATCCTCCTGTCTCTCCCCTCTTCAGTCCATACTTCACGCCGCTGCCCAGATTGTCTTTGTCCAGCAATGCTCTGGGCATGTTACTCCCCTCCTCAAAAATCTCCAGTGAGTACCAATCAACCTACGCATCAGGCAGAAACTCCTCACCCTCGGCTTCAAGGCTCTCCATCACCTCGCCCCCTCCTACCTCACCTCCCTTCTCTCCTTCTACAGCCCAGCCCGCACCCTCTGCTCCTCTGCCGCTGATCTCCTCACCATGCCTCCTTCTCGCCTGTCCCGCCGTCGACCCCCAGCCCATGTCATCCCCCTGGCCTGGAATGCCCTCCCCCCCCGCACATCCGCCAAGCTAGCTCTCTTCCTCCCTTCAAGGCCCTACTGAGAGCTCACCTCCTCCAGGAGGCCTTCCCAGACTGAGCCCCCTCCTTCCTCTCCCCCTCCTCCCCTTCTCCATCCCCCCGCCTTACCTCCTTCCCCTCCCCACAGCACCTGTATATATGTACATATATTTGTATGTATTTATTACTCTATTTATTTTATTTGTACATATTTATTCTATTTATTTTATTTTGTTAATATGTTTTGCTTTGTTCTCTGTATCCCCCTTCTAGACTGTGAGCCCACTGTTGGGTAGGGACCATCTCTATATGTTGCCAACTTGTACTTCCCAAGCGCTTAGTACAGTGCTCTGCACACAGTAAGTGCTCAATAAATACGATTGAATGAATGAATGAATAAAGCAGAGTCAATCAATCTGTGGTATTTATTGAGCACTTACTGTGTGCAGAGCCCTTGGGAGAGTACAATATGAAGGATGAAGCAGGGAGTGAGACTTAGCCACCTAACATAAAGGCCGGGATCGTTTATGAGTTCATAGTCTCAGCTTCTTTTCAAGGAGTGCTACCCACCTTGGCTACACCCAGCCCTTCACCCCCACTGGGCTGGACAGCAGGTGAATCTGGGCAGAGCTCTTGTAAATCTTTAGAACACTGGGGTCTTTGCTATTGCTAAACTGGGCATGGTTGATGGGGAGGAAAAAGGTTAGTTTTGATGCTTCTTCTGTTTTTTTTTTCTTCTTCCCTGAATTGTAAATTTCTTGGGTGAAGGGACCATATTCAATTCATAGGTGTTTGCATATTCTCAAGAGCTAATAGAGTCCTATGTCAAAATATGTGCTCAAAAATATTAACAATATATAAATAAGAAAGTCAGCATGACTTTGGGGAGACAGGATTCGACAACAGACAACACTGAGCATCAAACCAAATGGAAGATTGATAAAGCAGTGGTGGGTTCCAACCCTCATTATGGCTCTGAGATCAGGACCTACCACAGAAGACAAAACTGGCTTCTTCAGTTTCATCAGGTTCTTCTATGAATCAGACTCTGTATTATGTGTAACTCCCGCAAGCCTGAAAAGGCAACTTTCCCAAGCCCATTCTGGATCATCATCAAGCTGCATTCAGGCTCTAATGCAAACACCCGCTTAATTAAGCTGTTCTACATTGGCCATAAATCTCATTTTACATGGTGTTTTTCAGCATTGCCCCCTGTGGACTGCAGGCATTCTGCAGGTGTTCTGCAGCAAACCATGAAATGCAGCTGCCACAGAAGTGTCTCAGAGGGCAGGGTCTAAATGACTAAAGCTGCCTAACAAGCAGACAAAATTGCTGTTTGTTTGACCAGGAGGCTGATGCGCCAGACAGCAATAACCTGCCAAATTGAGAGTGTGCACAGCTGTTTCCCCCTTCAATCGATAAGTCAATCAATCAGTGGAATTTATCGAGCGCTTGGGAGAGTACAGTAGAATTGGTAGACATAATCCTTGCCCTCAAGGAACTTACTTCATTCCCTAAATAGACACCAAAGAGAGGCGGGAACTCCCTCTAGCAAATTTTGGAATTAGATCAGGATCGCATTTCTGCAGTAAACCTAGTGACATTGAGCATCTATGTGTTTGGTCTCTTTCTACATTTAAGCTCTCTTTCTACATTTACATTTCTACATCTCTTTCTCACCCAACCTCTGTAAAAATGCCTTCCAAGGCCTTCAGTCGTTTCCTGACTTTTTGAGTTTGTGATTTGCAAAGGGTTGGCAGACTTGCAGTGGGGAATCTGATCCCTGGCTAAATTGTTGTTCTCTGCATGTTGTACCATGGGGGAACTTTGCACTTACTGCAGTACCCCCCGACCATGTTTGTGTAGGACCATGCCTGAGCGGGTGAATGATCTGTAAACTGTAGGAGGAAGCAGTCGAGTCACTGTCAAGGTGGTCGTCCTTTGGAGAGGCTCAACCTGGACCACTTTTGCTATCAGAAGTGGGGAGAACCATTTGAGCCAGGCCCAGCCAGGCCCTTTTCATGTGCCCCTGTAGTTAATGAGGATGCCCCATCGTGGGTGGAGCCTGGAACAGCCCCATGGTGGCTGCCACTTGCCTAGTACATGACCTCGGGCAAGTCACATAACTTCTCTGTGCCTGAGTTTCCTCATCTGTGAAATGGGGATCAGATACTTGTTCTCCCTCCTGACTAGACTGTGAGCCCCATATGGGACAGGGATCCTGTCAGACCTTATTAGCTTGTATCTAGCCCAGTGATTAGTACAGTGGTTGGCACATAGTAAGAATTTAAGAAATGTTAGTCATTATTGTATTTAGGAGCAATGTGGCCTAGTGGAGAGAGCATGGGCTGGGGAGTCGAGGGTCCTGAGTTCTAGTCCCTGCTCTGCTACTTGTCTGCTGTGTGTCCTTGAGCAAGTCACCTGACATCTCTGTGCTTTGGTTCCCTCATCTGAAAAATAGGGATTGAATCCTATTTCATCTCCTTAGATTGTGAGCCACAGGTGGAACAGGGACTGTGTCCAACCTGATTAATTTGTATCTACCCAGTGCTTAGAACAGTTCTTTGCACATAAGTGCTTTACAAGTGCCACAATTATTATTCTTATTATTGTTATTATTAGGTAGAACTAGGTAATTATTCTTCTTATTGTTATTATTAGGCAGAACTAGGTAGAGGTTTCAGCCTCTGTACGCTTAACTGCCCAGTGCACCTCTTTCTCCCCACCACCCCTCTGCCTGTGGAGTCAAGTGGCTGGCATAATCAGAGCGGTGGCACTGGTGATCCATTCTGATGAACCTAGCCCACTTCCCCAAGATTTCTCCCAAAAGAGGACAGAGTCTTTGATTTTCAGTCCCAGAAAGGGGGTTCTCTTTCTCCCATTCTGGGAGTGGGAGGGGTGGGGGCTGTCTCCCCACCACTGCTACTGGAAAGAATTTAATGGACCACTCCTGTTCAACCACTCAGGGGTCAAAGCGTCCTTTGAGCAAAACGCTTCCTGTTTTGGCAGAGCAGGTAGCCCACAGCAATGTCACTGTCAGCAAACCCTTAGGGAAATTGTGAACTAGACAATCTAAGAGGGGAGAGGAAGGAAAAGGAAGAGAGTGAAAGGGAAGAGAGGAGGGAAGATGACTCTTCCTCCTTCTTCTCCATGGAAGTCACCTTCCTTTTGTCCTGTGGACAAAAAAATATTCTATCATAGAGAAGAGCAGAGTTTTATATAATCCCCTGAACATAGCAGTGACATGCTTATATTTATTCCGAGCTTCTTCTTCTCTCCCTCTCTGTCCCCTGCTCCCTGCAGACGGGAAAGTTGTGAGAAACAGCATGGCCTAGTAGATCGAGCACGGGTCTGGGAGTTAGATGGACCTAGGTTCTAATCCCAGCTCCACCACTTGTCTGTTGTGTGACCTTGGGCAAGTCACTTCACTTTCCTGTGCCTCAGTTCCCTCATCTGTAAAATGGGGATTAAGAGTGTGAGCCCTCTGTGGGACATAGGGCCCACGTCATCCCCCTGGCCTGGAATGCCCTCCCTCCCCACATCCGCCAAGCCAGCTCTCTTCCTCCCTTCAAGGCCCTACTGAGAGCTCACCTCCTCCATGAGGCCTTCCCAGACTGAGCCCCCTCCTTCCTCTCCCCCTCCTCCCCCTCTCCACCCCCCCGCCTTCCCTCCTTCCCTTCCCCACAGCACCTGTATATATGTATATATGTTTGTACGTATTTATTCCTCTATTTAATTTACTTGTACATATCTATTCTATTTTATTTTGTTAATATGTTTTGTTTTGTTCTCTGTCTCCCCCTTCTAGACTGTGAGCCCACTGTTGGGTAGGGACCGTCTCTATATGTTGACAACTTGTACTTCCCAAGCACTTAGTACAGTGCTCTGCACACAGTAAGCGCTCAATAAATACAATTGATTGATGTGGCAAGACAGGATCATCATGAATTTGATCCTGGAACAGAGTCATTATGCCTTTATGGAGGCCATGGTCATTCATCACAACATGCGAAAACTGGACAATAGCAGACCCCCAAAGAGCTGCAGGGGTGACCCAAAATGGGACAAATGCCAACAGAGTAGAAAAAAATCTCAATGGCCCAGGGAAGCAGAGGCATAAATAAGTTGGTGCAAAAAGTGACAGACGCAACACCCAGCACATGATAGATCAGCCTGCAGTACTGCACTAAGGAGAAGGATTGCTCTCCTTGAGCAGAGATGTCACTAAGATCGGATGATCAGGAGGTAGATTAGAAGCAGCAACAGATGTTTCAAGGAGAAACCACATTAGAGGCCCTGGACATAATAATAATAATAATAATAATAATGGCATTTGTTAAGCGCTCACTATGTGCATAGCACTGTTCTAAACGCTGGAGTGGATACAAGGTGATCAGGTTGTCCCACGTGGGGCTCACAGTCTTAATACCCATTTTACAGATTGGTAACTGAGGCCCAGAGAAGTTAAATGACTTGCCCAAAGTCACACAGCTGACGTGGCAGAGCTGGGATTAGAACCCATGACCTCTGACTCCCAAGCCCGTGCTCTTTCCACTGAGTCACGTTGCTTCTCTCAATGATGGTTTTTGTTAAGCGCTTACTATGTGCCAGCACTGTTCTAAGCGCTGGGGGAGATACAAGGTAATCAGGTTGTCCCATGTGGGGCTCACAGTCTTAAATCCCCATTTTGCAGATGAGGTAACTGAGGCCCAGAGAAGTTAAGTAACTTGCCCAAAGTCACACAGCTGACAAGTGGCGGAGCCGGGATTAGAACCCATGACCTCCGACTCCTAAGCTTGGGCTCTTTCCACTGAGCCACACTGCTTCTGGCGCTGAGTGCTTAGAGCAGTGCTTTGCACATAGTAAGCACTTAACAAATACCGTCATTATTATGTACACACATTGTGGAATGGAGTGTCAGTAGGTCAGAAATCTTTTCAACCACACTCATGTGTTCATACACTTAGCATAAATGAAAAGCTACACTTTACAGTCAAAGGTAATGGTCCTGGCTATGAGACGTTTCTGAGTATTAGCTGTGTATGGCCCAGTAATCCCTCCCACATTACATGCATGGAAAAATTGGCCCTTGCTGCACTGTTTCATTTACTACTCATAGTCACTGGTGTTGCTTTCATTTTTCCCCTTTTGTCTTTATCTTCTCAAAACCTTTGCTCCAAACAGTCACCTCATTTCTAATTGTCTAATGCCATGCTGACATAAATGTCTTCTGCTTCTCTCTCCCAATTATCTATGCCTAAAACACAGCATCAAAGCTTTTGCCTCATTGTATCTTTAAAACATTTTTCTATTTTTTCATGATATTTGTTAAGCACTTACTATGTGTCAAGCACTATTCTAAATTCTAGGGTAGATACAAATTAAAGAGTCCCTATCCCACATGGGGCTCACAGTCAAAGTAGGAGGGAGAAAGGCATTGAATCTCCATTTTTGCAGTTGAGGAAACTGAGGCACAGAGAAGTTAACTGACTTGTCCAAGGTCACACAGCAGGCAAGTGGTAGAGTCAGGGTTAGAACCCAGGTCCTCTGGCTTTATCCACTAGGTCCTGCTGTTTCAATCCATCAACCAACCATGTTTATTGAGTGCTTACTCTGAGCAGAACACTGCACTAAGCTGTTGGGCGAGTACAATATAACAGAGTTGGTATTGCTTCCCAAAATTTTCTACAACTTCCCCATAGAGAAGCCATTTGGGTGTCCTGTTGTCACCGTTCTCATCACCTGTCCCACTCAGATGTACCACAAGTTTTGCTACAAATCTGGGGGACTGTCTGTGATCTAGAACCTCATGGTTCATAATCCTTCCTTGCCACGTAATGATAGGTATGGTGCATGTTGTAGACAATCAATGACCATTCGAACAGCAACAACAAAAAGCCTAGCAGTATATCTTCATTAGTGAGGATTACACAAACTTGGATGATTTTCTCAGCCAAGAAATGAAGTTTTTTGTTATTCTTCTCTTCTCAAGTATGCACTCGGTGATACTACTATTGCCACCATTGACATCTCCTCCCTTTGTGTGTGGGGAGGAGTGAGGGAGATGCATCTTAAACCTGTATCTCAAAATATGTCCTTTAAAATAATTCTACAATCTGAGCGGCTAAATCCGTCATACTTGGAAGTTCCAATTTCCAGTTTAGAAAAATTATTTACATCTAGTATATAAAGTCATTCAAATGTATTAGCTGTATTTGTCATGATGTGGGGGAAAAGGGATAACTATAAAGGTTTTTCAGTAACATTTGTGAATTTTGTTAATAGAATACAGTTCCTCATTCAGTTCATAGCGTGCTGCTGTTGGTGGATAAAGAATCTTCATTTAGGCCTGATAAAGATCCAGTAATTCAGGTAAAATTAAGAAATACTTTTGTATTGTACTTGTTTTTCATAATTGTTATTATCATTATTATTATTGTATTTGTCAAGCACTGTTCTAAGTGCTGGGGTAGAGACAAGTTAATCAGGCTGGACACAATCCCTGTCCCATATGGGGCTCACATTCTAAGTAGAAGGGAGAACAAGTATTGAATCCCCATTTTACAGTTGAAGAGTTGACTTGTCCAAGGTTAGATGGCAAGTAATTGGCCAAACTGGGATTAGAACCCAGGTCGTCTGGCTCTGAGGCATGTTCTCTTTCCACTAGGCATGGTGCTTCTAGTTATAGAATGAAATACTTAGTCAAAGAAATTCTAAATTAAGATGTCTGTATAAAAAATCTTGGGAAATGTGACTGGGCTTTTGTTCCTCTGCTGAGAAAGAAAACTGTGAATCCAATAGAAAACCACCCAGGAAACTCCTAGTCACTGCCCAGAACAGCCCATAGTTGCTGTTGCTACTTGCCCTCAGTCACTTGCCATTGCCTGATGCTGCCCAGTGTCACTCCGCTTGGCTGACAGCAGTCCCAGCAGCTGGTCATGGGCAACAAAAGTGGGGTCCTAGCCTTTCAGCCTAGATAGAGTTGCTGAAGCCAAGCAGCGGTGGATAGTAAGTAGTTTATTCATTCATTCAATTGTATTTATTGAGTGTTTACTGTATGCAGAGCACTGTACTAAGCACTTGGGAGAGTACATTACAACAATAAACAGACACATTCCCTGCCACAATGAGCTTACAGGCTAAAGAGGGGGAGACAGACATCAATACAAATAAACTACAGATATGTACATAAGTGTGGCCATTCATTTGGTTTTATACTGAACAATCCAGTTTTCAACTGGTCTAACCTCTGTCCAGTATTGCGGGGTGGGGAGGTCAGAAAAGGGGTGTCTGGGTATACTTGAATGCCATCAGTGGCCACCCTAAGTCTAGCCACTACAAAACTCTGGAACTGGTTGGAAGTGGACAGTGGAAGCACCAGTGGCAGTGGAGGAGTGGAGTGGCCGAGGAGAAGATAAATTTCCTCTCCTCCCTGTTTTCTGCTCACTCCTAATCTTTCCTTTTTCTATCTCTAGCTATCCTTTTTTTCCCTTCCCCTTTTTTGTAATCATTTTTTGTAACTGTGGTATTTATTAAGTTATTACTATTTGCCAAGCACTGTACTAAGCGCTGGGGTAGATACAAGGTAATCAGGCTGGACATAGTCCCTGGCCCCATTCTTCCTTTCCTATTCCCCCTGTCTCTCCGCCTCCCTTTGGCCTAGCCCGTATTAAGCTTTCCCCCACCTCCACCTCCATCTCCTCCCTTTTCCCAACTTGGAGGCTCCAACCTTAGGGGCTCCACTCCACCTTGATTAAAGTGTCCACCTTTCTCTAAAAGCTGATTCAAACAAGAGCAAACTACCAGCCCTCAGCTTCCTATATATCCAGATCAGGTAAGCAGCCAAAGGGCTAAAATAGCTCGATGAAGGGAATTCAGCCGGTTAGTGATAAAGAACAGAATTAAATACCAGTCACTTCCCCCCCCCACCCCCCCATACACACACAGTCTCTCCTGTCATCCGGACACCCCTGGGAAGGAGGTAGAAGACATTTCTCAAGTAGGGAAACTCAGATGCAGAGTGATTCTTTTTAATGTTCCTCAGTCATTAGGAAGCAGTGTGGCCTAGTGGGTAGAGCATGGGCCTAAGAGTCAGAAGGATCTGAGTTCTAATTCCCGCTCTGCCACCTGTCTGCTGTGTGACCTTGGGCAAGTCACTTAACTTCTCTGTGCCTCAGTTACCTCATCTGTAAAATGGGGATTAAGACTGTAAGTCCCGTGTGTTAACAGGGGCTGTGTCCAAATCAATTTGCTTGTATCTACCCCAGTGCTTAGTACAGTGTCTGGCACATAGTAAGCAGTAACAAATACCACAGTTCTTATTACTATGCAGTGAAACATCAAGCCTGTCATGCAGGCCCTCTGAGGTTTAAGGCTGGGTACTGGCTAGGAGATCAGTGCCCTCCATTGATGGAACATTCACTGCTTTGGATTAGTTAGGCCTCTGAGAAACGTTCTATTTAATACAGTGTACACTTTCCCAATAATTACTGAAATAATACATATTTCTTCAATTTTCTTAATAGTATGAGGTCCTGATGTCCCTGAAGGCTTTGCATAAGATCATTGATTGTACCCAGCTCACAGCAGATTTGGATGGGACCTTTCCTTATAACCACAGTAACTGGATCCGTTTCCGTCAGGTAAGACAGCTTTTCATTTGTATTTTGACTCTTGGCATCTCCTAAAGTTTGCTCTCTTTTTTTTTCTCATGGACAATGCTGATCACAGCCTCATCGATCTCCCCATCCTCACTGTTTCTTACCATCAGTGATTATTTTTCAAGCAGTCAAGACTTCCCAGGCAAAAACACGCTCTGCCCCTTGAAGTTACTAAGCCAGATGTGAGCATAAGGGGTGAGGAGAAATACTGCAGCATTTGCTAAGCAAAGCAGTGTGGCCTATGGAAAGAGCATGGGCCTGGGAGCCAGAGGACCTGGGTTCTAATCCCAGTTTGGCCAATTGCTTGCTATGTGACTCTGGGCAAGTCGCCTAACTTCTGTGCTTAAGTTTTGTCAACTGTAAAATGGGGATTAAATACCTGCACTCCCTCCTACATAGACTGTGAGCCCCATGTGGGTTAGGGACTGTGTCCAACTCGATTAACTTGTATCTACTTCAGTGCTTAGAACAGTGCTTGACACATAGTAAGCACTTAACAAATGCAATAATAATAACAGTAATAAGATCAATCAATGATATTTACTGAGCACTTACTGTGTGCAGAATACCATACTAAGTGCTTGGAAGAGTACAGTACAACAGAGTTGGAAGACATGTTCCCTGCCCACAATGAGCTTATAATCTAGAGGGACTATAATAACTATTATTATTATTAATAATAATAACAAAGTAATCCTCTTGGTAAATATGTGCCCACCTGAATATTCGCAAACCACCCACAACGACCTTCTAGTAACTCAGGAAGTATTTGGATCGTAGAGCACAGGGCTGTTTAGTCTATTTATAGGCCAAGCTCCCTTCCCCCACTGGGTTCTCAAGCTCACTGGGGGATCAACAGACAAGCCCAAAGGAGTGGAAAACAAAATAAACAAATTAGAAAATCAAGAGAGTAGATAATAACAATGTACCACAAAGTAAGTGCCAGTTGTTCTTGGAGGTAGAAAATCCCTAACACTCCTGCTGCTCTAAGCACAGTCTAAGCTAAAAAAGGATCAGCATTATTTAATATTAGATCACACTGTATTCCTTCCCTCTCTGGGGAAGGAGGAGAAAGAGAAAGCAGTATGAAGGAAAGCAGCAGCATGGCCTAGTGGAAAGGGCATGGGACTGGGAGCCAGAGGACATGGGTTCTAATCTCCGTTCCACCACTTGTCTGCTGTGTGACCTTGGGCAAGTTGCTTCACTTCTCTTGGCCCCAGTTCCCTCATCTGCACACAGTAAGCACTCAATAAATACGATTGAATGAATGACTTGCAAACCGGGGATTAAGGCTGTGAGCCCTATGTGGGACATGGACTGTGTCCAACCTGATTAACCTGTATCTAATCCAGCATTTAGAACAGTGCCTGGCACATAGTAAGCACTTAACAAATCCCATTTATAATTTAAAAACAAAAAAAAGGAAGGAGGGAATATTTAAGCTGAAGGCCAGGCGAAGTAGAAGAAGTCAGGAGACTCAGCTCTACTGTGTGATCTTCAACAAGTCCCTTAACCTGTCTGGGCCTCATCTGTAAAATGGAATAAGACAGATTGGATGGGAGAGGGACCGTGTCTCACATGATAAAACTGTGTCTCCACAATGCGTAGCACAAAATGTATAAATGCTCTAAATGATTAAGCCAAAGTAACTTTACAGCTTTATTTTCAAGCAGAAGAGCACTGTAAGGTAATTTCAGCATAATAATAAAATTGTGCTTAAAAGAAGAGCGATATACTGGGAAAGCTTTTACTCCTAACTGTAGATGATTTCTGCCTGCTCATCTCCCCTGTGAGACTGTAAAATCTGGGAGAGGGTCTTTTACCTCCACTCTACTCTCCCAAATGCTTAGTTCTGTGTTCAGCACTCTGTAGGTGCTCAATAAATACCATTGATTGACTACATTCTAAGACAGCTGCATCTTCATATTAGGGCATCCAGCCAATTCATTTGACCATCAACAAGAAAAAAAATCCAATTGTGGGCAGGGATTGCCTCTATTTGTTGCTGAATTGTACTACCCAAGCACTTAGTACAGTGCTCTGCACACAGTAAGCACTCAGTAAATACGATTGAATGAATGAATGAATTTCTGCTTTTTGTTGAATGTCTTATGTGTCTTTTTCCCTTCTTACTCATGGCAGAAAGTGGAGCCCTTTTCCAGGAACTGCAAAGAAGCCATTCTTTTTCTACAAAACTCTGTCTGTTCCCTAAATTCTAATAGCACCCTAAGCACAGTGCAGGTAAGTACCACTTAGTACATTCTTTATTGAGCTTAAGGTACTGTTTGTATTTCAAAGTAGAAAGGGAAGCATCCTCTTAGGGACATGAAGTCATTTGGGAAGAGGTTGGTTGGGGAAACCTAGATGGTTCTGAAAACGGAAACCAAACATTTGCTCCTCGGCTTACCCATAAGCCTGACCTAACATGCTTCAAGACTCCTGAGATGTTTAACTCCTTTGTCTTACTCCTGACTCTGAAAAGCTATCCATGGAGATGAGATTCATTTTGTTTTAGTTACTAAAGCCATTAACTTTTCATAATCTAATACATTAGAGAATATTACTTGACCAGTACAGCATTTCTTCTGATGTAGGAGGTCAAGGATTTAATCAACAAACACAAGACAATGATGAAGCTTGTCCTGGAAGATGACCTCTTGGTGACTTTAAGGTTGGAAGGTGGCACTATTCTAGCCAGAATTCGGAAGGAAGAGTTCTGTACCAGCGAAGATCACAGGTGAATTGGAAAATGGTATATAGGCAGCACAGACTGAAGATAGGTGTGAATGCCTGCTGTGATTGGGGGGAAGCAGATGGCCTATTGTCTCAGGTGACAAAACAAATATGGGTGTAACCATTTTTCACCTTTAACACCTCAATACCCTTAAAACTGAGCACAATGGATCCTGTACAATTCGTATGAATACTGGACAAACCACCAAGGTCTTAGAGGAGGATCTGTGGGTATCAGAAAGCTAATGGTCCAATCATCTCCCAAAAATGAATGGAATAAAATTGCAACTGAACAGCTCAGATTCTAATGCATCTAGATCCAGCTTTGGAATGGAAGCCCAGGGTAAGGAGAAGCTTTGCTCGGGTGCCCCTTGGGAGAAGGACCAAAGCTCCTCTGTTGTGGGTGCAAATGCTAGGAACTGAATGTTAGTGTCTGACAATACTCAGACACTATTCAGCCATTGGGACAAAGGTACCCTGCTGGTATAAAAGGCAAACTGAGGACAAAATCCAAGAGGGGGTGTCGGGGAGGGAGGGAGAGAGAGGGAGAGAGAGAGAGAGAAAGAAAAGCAATGTGGTTTAATGGAAAGAGCATGGGCCTGGAAATGAGAGGACCTGAGTTCTAACCCCAGCTCTGCCATTTGTCTGCTCTGTGAACTTGGGCAAGTCACTTATCTGTGCCTCAGTTGCCACATCTGTAAAATGGGGATTCAATAACCATTCACTCTTCCTCTTAGACTGTGAGCCTCATGTGGGACTGGGAACTGCATTAAACCTGATTAGTTTGTATCTACCCCAGTGCTTAGTACAGTGCTTGGTACATAGTAAGCACCTAACTGATATCGCAGAGAGAGAGAAGCGAGAGAAGTTGCTTTCTGAAATTGAGTTTGGGGATTGAATGTCACTAAATCTTTTCTACCACTGAATTAGAGGCAGGGAATGAGAGATCCAGAAGGGCAATTTAGAGCAAATGACCTCATAGTATTCCTTCTTTTGATGCAGTTTAATGAAGGAGAACATTGTTACCCCATGAAAATTCCCTGATGGCCAGAGATGGTCTGTAGTTGGACTCATATACTCATAGTAGGTCAGGCCCATTTTTACTAATACAGAAGGGGAATGAAAATGAAAATTCTTGATAGTTGAAGCACATCCTTGGAAGTCTTGCTTGGCCATAGAGATTCTTCATTGTTATCCAGAACTCCAACTCGATTCCAACCCGTTAATTACAGGCTGCCTGTCAAAATTCTTCTCTATTAGAATTGGAATTTTGCTTCATTCAGTGTAGTTAAATTGTTATTGGGTTGCACCTCCAAACCACATTTCAGGGATTGGTAAATTATTTACAGACTTACAGGTTTGGGTGTTTGAGACAGTGGCAAATAGAGGCTGTCTCCCTCCTCTCCCCACTTTTCTCCACCACATACATCCCTCCCCTCTCACCATCACACACATGCATTCACCCAGATGCCCTTATCTGAGCAGATTGCTGCCCCAACCCCAGAAGGCAATTTAGAGAAATCCATTTCTTCCTTGACCTTGGTCATTATCTGATGTCGTCTTCCTTGTTCTGAAATTGCTGATGTCTCTATTGCTACAAGGATGTGGTTGGGAATCCAGAGTGGTGGTGTCCCGGCTCTGCCAATTATCAGCTGTGTGACTTTGGGCAAGTCACTTAACTTCTCTGTGCCTCAGTTACCTCATCTGTAAAATGGAGACTAATACTGTAAGCCCCCTTTGGGACAACCTGATCACCTTGTAACCTCTCCGGTGCTTAGAACAGTCCTTTGCACACAGTAAGTGCTTAATAAATGGCATTATTATTATTATTTTTTTAAATTGGCTGCGTACTGGAAGCGGCACCTCAGTTAACAGCAACCCTGGAAGGGAACACAATGGCTCTGGAGCCAAGGGCGTGGGTCAGAGGCCAAATTTTGTTCCCTGCCTTAAGAAGACCAAACTCTGAAGCTGGCCCTGGGAACAAGGAAGTGGATTGCCAATGGAGGGGCAGGTCTGGCTTGGTTTAGCTTCTCCCTTCCTTTTCCCTGCTGCACCTGACCACTCTGAACTGTAGACACCTTGCCATGGGCCTTATGGGCTCAGAGATATTGAGTTGGGTATACCTGATGTACAGCACAGTAACTGTTTTTATAGCTGATCTATTCCAAAGTGTAGAGAAGTGGCTGTGCCTTTAAAATGCCATTGGGTCCCCAGTATAATGAGTTCATCCTCCCAAATCATGTTATCAGTGCAGTCATCTCCCAGCCCTGATTTTGTACCAGGGGATAAGGAATCCTAGCTGCTAAACTTGCCCAAAGTGTAGGGTTTTATATGAGCCGATGTAATGCAGTTCTCCTGTTTTTTCAGAGTCCTACTCTATATGGAATACTAATCTGATTAGGCCATAGTTTTTTTGCTTTGCGATTACTATTCTGTTTTCTTTACAATAGAGATGCTATCGAAACAATAACCAGACTGTATAATCAGGTTGATGAAGAAGTTCATAGACTAGTTCTTTTGTCTAATAAGAGTCTTCAGCAGCTGGAGAATCTTCAGGAACTGAGAAAACTTGAGGAAGGTTGTGGTCAGGTCAGTATTGTTTGCTCAACTAAACCTCAAACTTATTCTCTTATTCTCTTGCTGGGTTGAGTCTGATTCTCAAAAAGAAGAAAAAGAAACAGTGTGACCTGGTGGAAGGAGCATGGACTTGGGAGTCAGAGGAGATGGGTTCTAATCTCGGCTCTGCCGCTTGTCTGCTGTGTGACCGTGGGCAAGTCACTTAACTTCTCTGTGCCTCAGTTACCTCATCTGTAAAATGGGGATTAAAAGTGTGAGCCCCACGTGGGACAGCCTGATTACCTTGTATCTAGCTTAGCACTTAGAACAGTGCTTGGCACATAGTAAGCGCTTAACAAATCCGTAATTATTACCATAATTATTATACTGGACTTTCATTGTCAAAAAAAATTTCAGCAATGAATTAATCAATAGTGTTTATTGAGCACCTACTAGGACTATTCTAAACACTTGAAAGAGTATATTAGAAGTGAAAGACGTGATCCCTCCCCTCAAGGTGATTTTAGTACAGTGCTCTGCACAAAGTAAGCGCTCAATAAATACGATTGAATGAATTACATTCTAATAGGTCTTTCCTCCTGCTGGCACTCTTTCTCCCTTCTCATTTGGCAGACCTCTCCCCATCTTCAAGGCCCTTCAAAAGTCAGAAGACTCTCTTTCAGAGAGTCTTCCCTGACTAACCTTAGGGAAGCAGCATGGGTGTGGGAGTCAGAGGCTCTGTGTTCTAATCCCTGCTCTGCCACTTGTCTGCTGGGTGACCTTGGGCAAATCACTTAACTTCTCTGTGCCTCACTTTCCTCATCTGTAAAAGGGGGATTCATTGCCTGTTCTCTATCCCTCTTAGATTGTAAGCCTCATGTGGCACAGGGACTGTGCCAAACTGATTATCTTGTATTTATACCAATGTTTAGTACAGTGATTGGCACATAGGAAGTGCTCAGCAAGAACAATAATAATAATAACCTCTCATCTCCCCACCCTATTTCCCCCCATATTGGCACTTCCTCCACATCCCCTATGCACTTGAGTCCTCACCCCCTAAGAACTTAGCTATTCACCCCTCTGCCCACATAGCCCTTTTGTACATGAACTCTATTCCTTCCCCCTCCCTGTAAGTTATTTTTGCCTCTGTATCCTCCCTTTCCATTGGATTGTAAGCTCCCTGACCAAAGTTCTTATGTCTACTAACTCTATTGTACTCTCAAGCACTTAGAACAGTGTTCTGCACAAACTACTCAATAAATACATATGATTGGTTGACTGGTAGAGTGGAGGGGTTGAAAATCTGACAGTACTGGTTGGTGGAGAGGAATGAATGACCAGTTCCAGAAGTCTGGATAGAAATGAGAGCAGGAAGATGGAATGTTCAAGAGTTGGAGTGGGCTGTGGTATCCAGAGTGGGCTTTTATAGTATGCCTTGGTTAGGAATTTAGGGAATATTTGTCTCACAATAAAAGCCTGTTTGGACACCATGAACCGTGGTTTCACAATAAACTGTATGAATGGATGAGTATCGTAGCACGAGTTGTCCTTAACGCAGGCTCGAGTAAGAATATAGCCCTTGCATTATAGGAGTACTGGGTATATTTTATAAAGCGGATTCAGTGGGTTCTTTGGGCCCAGCTCCTGCTCGGATTTTAAATTTCACATCTCATGTTTCATACAGATTAAATTGTGGTTTGAAAATGAACGAGAAAAATACTTTGGCCCATTGGATAAAGAGCTGCTGTCAGTAGCCAAGGTGAAGAAAAAGCAAGAGGAGTTCCGTGTTTTTGGAGACATGGTGATGGTAGGTGTGACCCCTTCTCCCCACCCCCCAGCTCATAGCGGGTTTCGTGGAGGTTATTTGGTCTAGTAACTAGGTATTTCCCTAAGGTGCCGCTTTGCTCTTACTATCTTGGCCTTAGTAACCATGGACTGGGTTGCTAACTTGTTCTCTCCCTGACTCACCCAGCTTCCCTGTCTGCCTCTTATTCATTACCTCTCTTGCCACTCACTCATGTGACTGGGATTACTGTCCTGTACTCTTTGGGGTTCAGTTGAACTAGATACATTGTGGTTCCAGATTTTCAATCCTAATAGTGAAAACTTCGATCAGTTGTATTTACTGGGCACTTAATAAGCGCAGAGCACTGTACTAAGCACTATATTAACTTTGTCCTTGTATCCACAGGGTGCAGAATTCAGATGAAGTCCTATAAACGTTTGCCCTACTTGTGGAAGCCAACATGATTGATTGATCTGTTGTGTTTTTGGTTTTATTTTTTCCCAGAGGAAAGATTGACCCTGAACTTAGATGCGGGTAGAAAGTAGTTTCCCATCTTTGCCACAATTCCTACCCAGCTGGCCTTAGTTGGGGGCCCCTACTGTGGTAGAGCAGAATCTAAGATTTACCTGGTGACCTGGTAGCAGTAGATTCTAGAGGCGTACTTGGGGCAATAGGTATGTGGAGGAAGGGTTAGCCCAGAATTCAGGAAGTGGCCACTGGCAGCAGCCCACTGGGAAAAATGACGTGGTTTCTTTACCCTATCCAGGGCTCCACGACTCAGTGCCAACTGATTTTGTAGTACTTCTATGCATAACATATGTGCTCTATTACTTGAGTACTAACTCATGTTCTTATCCCCTTTCCCTTATTCTGCCTATCTGCAATTTATTTTCATGTCATTCTCCTTTGACAGATTGTAACTGAGGGCAGGAATTGTATTTACCAAATTTCCTAAGCAATTAGTTGGGTGCTTTGCATACAGTAAATACTAATATTCATGAATTGATTTACCTAACAGCAATATTGCAGACAAGGACTACAGCTGCTGAAAGATAACAGAGCCCCAATCTCAGAAGAGAAAATTCAGAATTTCAAGAGATATCTCAAGAGCATTGTAACCCAGACGGAGAGGAGGAAAGGAAAGTTGGAAGAGTTGGCCAGCCTCTACGAGTTTTATGAGACGGTAAGGTTGGGTTTGGAACGTTTGCTTCTCCCAGCCTAGCAAGGACTGATCACTCACCTGTGTGTATGCTCTGGTGGTAGCTTCCATTAACAATAATGAATCTCTCCTTCAATAAGCAGTTATTAATTGATGTCATCAGCTATTGCCAATGAGGCTATTAGACTTTTGATCCACGTCAGGTGACTTTCCACCACAGCTGATGCAGCTCCAGCCAGATCAGCTCCCTCATGGCCAAGGATGTTGGGGGCAGAGGAAAAGAAAGGGAAGACAGGCAAAGGAACAATTCTCAGCCTCTACTTCTCTCTCTGTGGGTCTGGGTACTCTCCCCATCCTGTCCTATGGAAGTTAAACCTGGGATTCCAGCACTCCACCCCTTTTATAACTGGCCAGAACTATCTGGGGGGGGGGGGGGGGGGGGGGGAGAGAGAGAGAGAGAATGAACAGAACTTATATCTGGTTGTTTTCTTCCTCCTGATCCTCCTTCACTGTAGCCACTGATGTTGATGCTGCCACTTAATTTAGCTGCCCCTGTACCTGTTGTGATTGGGAGTTCACAGCTGCTGAACTCACCCCCTGCCTTGGCACTTTCCTGCCTGGTGCTTAAGCCCATTCGCAGCCACAGTCACAAGCCCGGAGCCTGGCACAGTGGCTGCTCTTGACTTCTGCTCTTGCCCCCTGCCTAAGTCACGGGTGAGAAGTCTCTTCCCTGCCCTATGTGGCTGGCCCACCTCATGCCACTTGCTGCAGGTGGACAGCAAATGAGGGGGACAAGGGAGAGGAGGAGGAGAGCCCTTTGAGCTCAGCCTACCATCCTTTGAGGTGTGGAGCAGCCATATTGTCTTCCCCCCAGCCCCTTTCTGGCTTAATATGTCAGGATGGCACAGCTACTTCCTGCCCAGTGCTCTCGCATAGCTTTTTGTTGTGGAGGCGAAGCTATTGCCATCACTGTCAAGGTGCCAAATCCATGGTTAGAGGTTAAATCCAAGAGGCACACTGGAATCCAACCATGATTTTTGGTCCTGGTACATCAGAACCAAGAACCTGTGTGAAGGTTAGGATGCTAGTACTAGTGGTTTGCACAGAACCATTCACATGCTTTCATCCCTACCAGTCATCTTCCTGCTGGTACACAGAGTGCAACAAGCCAGTAAGTGGGCAGGGGTGCAGCACATTTCAAAGGGTGCGTGTGTGTGTGTGTGTGTGTGTGTGTGTGTGTGTGTGTGTGTGCGCGCGTGCGTGCGCGCGCACATGTGTGTGTTCTGATTGCTCCTGCTCATCTTGTCAGTGAGCACCTGAGCAGAAAGGGCCTGCTCTAACCAGGGTAGAATTCTGGGAGGATCACCTGAGAAGCAGCATGGCCAAGTGAACAGTACAGTGCTCTGCACACAGTAAGCGCTCAATAAATACGATTGATGATGATGATGAAGTGAAAAGAGCCTGGGCCTGGGAGTCAGAGGATCTGGATTCTAATCCTGGCTTTGCCACTTGTCTGTTGTGTAACCTTGGATAAGTCACTTCATTTCTCTGTGCCTGTTACCTTGTCTGTAAAATAGAGATTAAAGTTGTGAGCCCTATGTGGGATATGAACTATGTCCAACTTGATTATCTTGTATCTTCTCCAGCACTCAGTACAGTGCCTGGCACATAGAAGGCACTTAACAAGTACCATAAAAAGAAAAGCTTGGAGACCAACGAGGACATGACAATAATTCAGTTCTACAGTTAAACAGAAGGAGGTGGGGAGAGGAGGAATAAAAAGGTGGGGAAAGGAGACAGAAAGAGAGAAAACTTCTTCATGGTTGATTTGGGAAGCAAGGAAAGAGAGGAAAAAGCCAGAGAGGCACAGTGCTTGCTGTTTCTATGTCTCTTTCAATTAGTCAGAAATAACCACTCCTGACCATATTGATTGATTAGATTTCTGGCAAGATTGCCCCCTTTGATTGAGCTTTCACACGGCAGTGCTCCTAGAGAATAGTGAGGCATAGAGTGAAATCTTTTCTGATTTGAAACCAGGCCAAACTCCTGCAGCTTTTTAATCATTCACCAAAACCGTTCCTGTAAGTTTCCAACCCCCTTCCTATTGTGGAGTCAACTTTCAGTAGCAAAAACTCCTTCCCGAGGTGGATTTAAATAGCCTCCCTTCAATGGAAGCTAGACAGTATTTTCAAGATGTGTTGGTGATTCTCATTGATATATGTATCCCTTTTTGTGTGTGTGACATAGGCAAACGGGTGGCTGCTACACTGCAATGAATTTCTTGAACGTCTTACTCTAGAGACCGAATATTCTCCTTCAGACCTTCAGTACTTGCAGAGCTATCACCAAGAGGCCACAAAGGTTTCTGCAGAAAACTTCCAGAAGGTGAATGACATGGTGTTGGGTCTGGGAAGCCAGAAGGAACAGAAACAGTGGATCCTGCTGTGGCTGCAATGCCAACAGGCGAGGCATCGTTTAGAAGAGGCTCTGTCAGCAGCTGCCCACTTCAAGTCTAACGAGGCCCGGGAGGCCCAGGAGGGAGAAGTGGAACAGGAACTTGCCTGGGAGGAGAAGAAACAGCAGCCATACTCCTTTCCTTTCCTCCAACTATGCACGGGGGGCAGCTTGGCTGAGAGAAATGGACTGTCACTTTCCCCGCCAACCAGTTGCCCCAGAAGACAAATGCTCTCAGATCTGGAGGATGTTACTCAGGATGAGTGTGGGTGGATCCTCCAAGCCCCAGTTCCCTTCCCGAGCCTCTCTCCGGTGAGTGGGCTGCCCAGAATGGGCCGCGTTTTAGATGACACGGATGATGTCTCCACCGTCTCCTCCCTCCCTGAGCCCAGTGAGGCTCTAGCCGCCTTCCACAGGAAGCACCCCTTAAAGAAAATGATGAAGAAAGCACAAGGCTTTGAACTTCCTCAGCTTGAAAGCAGCCCCCGTGTACTGGAACGGCATAAGTCCACTGGGGTTTCTATAAAGGGTCTGGAGGTGATGAGCTGTGTGGCTACTGAGAAGAAAACCTCTCTCCAAAGACCAAATGTTCAAAGCCCATTGGTCGGTAGAAACCGAAGTTTATCATCCCCTTCACGGATACATCATATGGAGGAAGAAGAAAGAAAGAGAACAGGAAGGTGAGAAATGACCATGACTCATTCAGGGAGTATTCTAAGGCACCAACCCCCTACAGTAAGCCTAGACAGGCCTGCTCTACGGAAAGATCGACCAAGGCATTCATTCATTCATTCAAGGCAGCTTAACTCAGCCTCCCTAACTGTTAAGTCCAGGTGAATAGAAATGTATTGAAGGAGTTTCAGGCTCCAAATGACTGTTTGATTGTTTTCAAACATATTTTCCTAATTCCCAATATGGTTTTAGTTGAAAATAGTTCCTTTTGTATTCAGACATCTTTCTGCCACATTTCACGAGACCCGCATCTCTCTGCACATCAGCCCAGATTGGGAATCTGGTGAGTGCAGAAATGAACATTAGAGCAATCTATTTTTTCTGGCCCACATGAAGTAAAAGCAGAAAGTAAATCACCACCATAATGTTTGAATTTTTGAATTTCTTTTTTTTCCAATATTGCTGTGAGGGAAGAAATTTTAGCACATTTTGGTCCATTTCCCATATTCCCTCAAGAAGTGTGAAAATTAATTTCTCAAATCTCTTTTAAGACTCCTTGTGAGAAATAATTGTTCCCTGCATGTTAAGGAAATGCAAATAAGGGTCATATTCAAGAGAATTTAGACAGCTTTTACATCCCAGCAGTGATGTGTGATGGTTTTAAAAGTACACCATAGTGTAAGAATAGTGTCAGGTCACATCCCAAAAATGTTCTTCACCTACCTAGGGTTTCCTCAAGTTCCCTGTGGCATCCAAAGTAGAGGATGAAAATAGGGTCCCAGAAGCAGCAAGTACCATCTTTGTGGTTGATCAAAAGATGATTAGGAATGCATCTGTTGTCTTGTTTTCATTCCCTACCGATCTTCCCTTTTCTCATCTACCCCCTCACTTCCCAGCCACTCAACAGTATCTACAAGGCTTCAAGGCACTTGCCTGCCCACTCCCCTTGCCTGAGAACGCAGTCTGCCCCCATCATTTCTGCCCATGTACTAGGCTCTTTTAACCCAGCATGACTTGTACCCTACTGCTAAGATGTCAAAATGACATCACACATGAAAACATATATGAGTAGAAGCATCGAAACAGCATGCTGAGTTCACAAAGCCTGATATGGGATGAGACAGCATGCTTGTGTCTCCTTGCCCTGACAAAAGTAAGCATTTGCAATAAAGAAGGGTTACATTGTAAGTTCTTCTGTAAGCTTTATTGCCACTTGGATTTCTGCTGGTCTAACTCTGCATGACTTGCATGACCTGACCATGTACCTCGGCAGTGCGGTGTTTATTATTGGGGTCTCCTTGACAACATTTTGTCATCTTTATATTGTGAGTTTTGTTTTCTGTTAAGTTTCATAGAAGACATTCAACCCCTTTTGTGTGAATTGTTACCTAAACCTGAGCTGAGGAAAAGGCCACAGCAAGAACAAAAGTGTTTAAAATTTTTAAACCTTGAATGGGAAAAATAAAAATGGGTTAAAATGGGTTTTTACATAAAACTTTTAAAAGTTGATAAGTCCCAAGATGGTTTTCCCTTTTTTATATATTAGAGTAGTAAGAACACTGCATCCTGCAACTGTGTCACATCCTCTCCATTATCCAAGTTTCCAGGCCTCGGAAGCTGCATGAATAACTAAAATCCTCAGTTAATCCCAAATTTTGGGTGAAGGAAATTGTTTCCACCTCTCTTTTCCACAAAACCATTTTTGCCAGTACCACCAAAAAGAACATTGTATAAGTGTGAGTTTTCCCTTCTTCCCAGTTTTCTTCTTTGTCCCTAGATGTACGGAGGAGAGAGACATTCTTCTACCCCATTGCACATTTCTCTCTTTCAGTGGGCCTCTATCATTGGCAGCCTTAGGAGTCACTATTTCTCCTTTTCCTTGCCAACTGGGGTAATGATTTACCCCAGAAGGGACCACCCACTGAGATAGACTTCTGCACTCCAGAAGCCCCATGAAGTCATCTCTGTTCTCCAGCGAGAATTATCCTGGCTTCTGTTCCCTGGGGTGCCCTCTTGGCTGAGCAGGGTCTAGCCAAAGATAGGAAGGAAAAGGAGAGGGAGGAGCCCCTGGCCTGGATAGTCTACCAGTGAGGACAGTAAGAGAAACCAAGGACTTCTTTCTGGGGCTCTGAGAATGAGCTTTGAGTGGGTCCAGGGCACAGGTCCTGTTCTTCTCTGGGTTTCACAAGTAGGTTAGTTTCTCCCTTGGGGGATTGGGCCCAGAATAAAGCCAGATAGATGCCGGGGATTCAACACTCGAACAGGCAAAGATGGAAGAAAGACAGTGCATGTCCTGAGTGGTTTAATCGTTTACCTCCCCGGAGGTGGGACAAAAGCAGATGATCTCTCCAGGTTGTTCCCACCTCAGGGATTCTAGCTTTCAATTTCCTCCTTCCTTCCCAGCAGGAGGTTCAAAAGAACTACCTTCATCTTACAACTCAGGACAGAGATGCCTTTAAATGTGGCTTTTGGAAATAAAGTCTTGTCTGTCCCAAACCTGATTGCCATCAAGGCCTGGAAGGAGGGGGTGGGGTGGGAGGCAGGGAGGGAAGAGAAGGAGAAGGGAAAGGAAAGGAGGGGCATGGGGCTAGGGAATACAGCCATCAGATGGTTACTGGAGGAATGAGGTTTTTGTGGGGGGTTTTTTAATTTACTTCCTCCTTAAATTCACTTTGGAAGGATTCCAGATTTCCACCCCGGCATTTGAAAAATCTCGACTATTTCCAATGGGCTGAAATAGGAGTTGGAGTATGAGCTTTGTTTCGCCCTGGATCCTCAACAGCACCCCTGGGCATGATCTTTAGCCCTTCCCACGCATGCATGGAGGCGGGTAATGTGCTGACAGGCATGGGCTGGTGTGATTTGCTGTCCTTTCATGTCCTCTCGAACCCTAGAATTTGGGGCCTGGGCAAATAGCCCAGAGAAAGTGAGAAGGGCCACAGCACCAAAGCCTCTAATAGTTAATATCAAATCAAATTTGGGAGAGGAAACTTACCCATTGGCACAACAGCTTTATTCCCTGTTGGTCTCTTGGAGAAGGTTTTGCTCTGTACTACTTGGCAGCACTAATACTCTCCTGGTAGAAATTCTTCAGATCCCTTAGCCAGCTTGATGATGCTGTTTTAATAGTCTGTCTCATCAGAAGCTGAGAGAAAATTCAATAAACTGCTATACATTCTTTCTACTGCCATCTATCATGAAGTCTTCTCAGTTCATAGAGAGAACAGGGTCTGTGCCAGTGTGTTAGAGGCATTTCTAATCTACCCACTGCCAGTCAAATCCTAGCCTCTGGGCTGCTGATAGAATTTCTAATCACATTGCTTGAACTAGCAAAGAAGAAAAGGACAAAAATCTGTTCCCACAGCTATTTTCCAAGTGGCTGAAAAACCATTATTGGAATTATTTGGTCATCACATGTTCAAGGATAAACTCAAGCCAATTATCTCTTTTTATGTCCAGACTTTGCCTGTACTGCCTTATTTTGGAAGCTCCTTTGGACATTTGTGTATGCATCCCAGTTATTAAAAGAATATACATTTCTTAGGAAATATGGCCCTTACTTCTCTTTCCCTTACTCTCAGTATTTCAAGTTCACTTGTGGTAATTACTATGTCTATTGGATTGTGTGTCCTAAAAAAACCCTATCACCACCATTACTACTATCACTGACACAATAATAGATTAATTTCATGATACTGTGCTAAATCCTGACCTATTGAAAATGCAGTAAAAATGAGCAGACATGGTAGTCCCTGCCTCCCAAACCTCACAACCTTAAATGGCAGAGAAGTGAGGGTGGGAGGCAGAATGAAAGTGTTGTGAGATAATGCTTACAAAAAATTCCCAAAACTACTGATTATATGAAGAATAACACAATAACAACTAGGAAGGAAATTCATATAGTCAAAGTGCCTGCCTTGGACTTGAAACAGATTAAAAGGTACTTTTCTCTTTGCACACCTGACAGTTTCAAGGCATCATATCTCTCCTGGATGGAGTGACATGATGGTGGAGTCTGTTTGCATTCTCCTCCCCAGGGATCCAGGCTTCCGATGCTAAAGGTGACCTCATATCATCTGGCCAACTTCTCTTCCCTTTATATTTTCTACAGCACAGTCCTTTTTAAGAACTGTATGGACAGCAGTTTAATGTGAATTAATAGTTTGCTTTTTCCCCAGGTGAATTTGAATTCAACTTTTCTTTAACTCTGGAACTGGATTCTGTTAACAGCCTACTATTTAATATGAGATTCAGTCATGCAGGGGACACATGATTCAGGGAATCACCAAGGAACTCATCCATAGTTTGTTAACTGATGGATAGTAGAAGTAGTATTAATGGCAGTTTACCAAGCACCTTTTGAGTACAATGCCCTGCTTAGGAAGCCCAAGTCACATTGTCTCCCAACAAGAAGCTTCAGTGCTAATGAGGGAACTGGACAATTAAAAAAGCTATGAATAAATATTCTTTCTTGAACCTTTGTAGCACCTGAAAAAGGTCAACAATCTTTTGCAAGTGAAATGGGAAATGTTTATGCTGCTTTCTGCCTCTCCTTTCTGGTTTCTCTCATGGAATGTCTTCAGATGCATTGAGATGGTGACTGTTAGGGAACAGAAAACAATTTAGAGGCCCACTCAGCACTGGAAAATTGGAGTTGAAAGGTCACTAGCGTATCGTATTTCAGGGAACCAACTTGCTTCCCCACTTCTGAATGATCACTGTTTCTAATGATTTCCAAATACCCACTTTCCATTTTGTGTGTTTTCATGAGCGATCACTAATAAAATAAATATTTATGAAGATTAAATAAAACAAGCAGTATTTAAACAAAACAATCTTTCTGTAACTATGGCCATAGTGTTCGAGGAACTGATGAGATGTTACCATATTTTGTCAGTGTTCAAAGTCACTCTTCTGTGTCTTCCAGCAATAAAGTACAGCATATAATGGATGAAATGATTGCCACCGAAAGGGAATATGTTAGAGCCTTAGGATACATCATCGACAACTATTTTCCAGAAATGGAAAGGATTGATCTGCCCCAGGACTTGAGAGGGAAGAGGAATGTAATCTTTGGGAATCTGGAGAAGCTCCATGATTTTCACAGCCATTATTTTCTGAAAGAGCTGGAACACTGCAGGAACTGTCCCTTGCCTGTCAGCCACTGTTTCCTCAGACATGTAAGTCCTATTTCCCAGAATGGTTGGTCCTTAAAAGAAACCAGGTGATTAGAGCTAGACAGATTTGCATTATAACAAAGTAAATCAGCCTGTGGCTTATGTATTTGGTGTTTTGTTGAGAGGGAAAAACTGTTTAAAGAGGTAGCGTGCATTACAGAGCTCCCTGGAGCAGTGGCTGGTCTTGGAGATTGATTCTGGACATTAGCTATTTGAGGAATTTGGAAAAACATTTTGAATGGTATCTACTTCAAATTTAGAAACTACCCTGAGGGTGGACTTTAGGAGTGCCCCAATTGGGTTGTATCAATTAGAACTTCAAGATTATATGGTCATTGGTCTATAGATCAATTAGAATTTCTTCCAAATATCCAAATGTTGCTGGGCCAATAACCTGAAAATAAAAGAAGAGGTGATAGACATGAGTTATTAGGGGACACCAGCTAACACAGCTGCCCATCTTGGCCCACTTTGAGAAAATGTGAGTGGACTGGAGATTGACTGGAGACTTGCCTCTTCCATTTAGTCACCTCCTCTGATTACATGTCCAGCCTCCTCTATGAGAGAAACTTTTTCTACTTGGCTGCTGACAGTAGTTCTGTTTCAGGACCAAATTTCCACTGTAAAACTTTTCCCCACAAAGCTGTCTGGTCATGTTGGAAATCCTAGGGAGACAGGGGACAGAGAAAAGGAAGTGGGATGTCAGCTTTTCACTGAGGTGATCAGAAAGAAAATGGAGCAGGACACAGGCACAACCTTCCAGGAAACCTGCTGTGAGAAAAGCTGCCAACACTTTATCCTAATGTTGTTCTCCCCACCAGGAAGAGAGGGAATCATTCATGATCCCTGGAACAATTTGTCAACAGCCAGCCTATGCCAGACTCTTTCTATGCACCCAGCTTGGTTTTCCATCGATCCACTTCACTGGGTCCTAAGTTATGTGTAATGGAAAAAAAGTTGGGAAATAAATATGGAGATAGATATTTAATATTCAATAGTTCTATGTAATGGAGTTGTACATAGGCAAAGTATGGATGGGGTATGCTAAATGTGTGCCTTTTTTTTAAACATACGACAAACACGTACCACCTACACATTGGATTAGCTCTTGATCAGGGGGTAATTTTCAGGGAGCAGATGATGAAGTAGCAAGCTCATTTTTCAACAACTCACACCACATAATTTAAAACTTTGGTTCTTTGGTTATAGACAGCTACTTGCTTGTTGGTCCATTTGTGATTTGAGGAATCAATCAATGGTATTTGTTGAGCACTTATTGTGTGCAGAGCACTGTACTAAGTACTAGGGAAAGTACACTGTAACAGAGTTGGTAGACATGATCCCTGCCCTTAAGGAACTTACAATCCAGTGAGACTTAAACTTGTTTTTTTAAGTTGGAAAGAAAGACGGGTGCTGATTTATTTTTTTCAAAGGGAAAGCAGTCATTAGTAGCATGCATAACCCTATCCAGTAACTCCTCACAGAGAAATGAGCAGGACATTAAACCAAGCTGGTTCTCCTGCCTGAGACTGTGTCAGAAAACCTTGGCCAGGATATTGAGAATGGTCATTTGGCCCCAGATAGCACATGTTCATGCTCCAGGATCTGGCCCAGGTGGTAAAGCTAAAGGTCATTGAGTAATCTTGCACACCTGCTTTTCCTGTCTATCTGAAGCAGAAATATCTCTTCCACGTCACTATTTTTGATGACCATGGAGCTGACCTACAAAAGGGTTTCTCAACTCCTCCATATGCGTAAACACTTAAATATATCCTTCCTGCCAAGATGGTGCGGTAGGCAATGAAATTTGTATTAGGATGGGAGTAGATGGAGCTGTTAAGACCAATGCTTGAGTGACAAGCTCTTCTGCCCTTTGTAACATGCAAATATTTCCTCCTGATGCACTGTTGCATTTGTTAACTACAGATGTCCAGTTCTCTCTCTGTGTCAAAATCTTCCCAAAGCCTCTGCTCCATGGCAGTTACTCCATTTCTAATTGTCACAACCCAAACCACCTAATCTAACTTCTGCTACTGTCTCCCAGCTGTCCATTGCTATGTCACATTGTTTTGAAGTTTTGCTTCATTTAGCTTAATTTCTTCTATCCACCCATTCTATAATTACCCTCTTTCAGCTCTCCCATAGAGTAGGATGCGTGAACCTCATTGTAGGTGGCAGAGTGGGAGGGCTCAAGAAGTCAGATGGGAGCTCTGTGGTATAAAAAATGATGCTCAGATTTTATCACTGGGTGTGGCTGTGTCTGACAAGGTTGAAGTGACACAGCAGTCCCCTCTGCATCAAGTGCAGATACAGATTGGTTCTTGCAGGGGTACCAGCAATTAATTTTGAACTTGGGGTCAGTTTCCTTCAAAGTGGAACTGGGGGAAAAAATGAGAGATAGTTTCATCTGGAACCAGAGTAGTGGACACATGAACATATATATGGAGCCAGGGAGGTGGGCACAAACACTCATACCACAAAAACACACACCACCCACCATACACACAGTCAAGGAAGTGAACCTGCAGAGACATGGTAGATCCAGAAAGGGGGAAACACGGACACACCTGAGGTTAAATATCCAGAAGGGAGTCAGTGTGAGCTTCTTGTGGGCAGGGAATGTGTCTATCAAATCTGCTATACTCCAAGGGCTTAGTACAGTGCTCTGCACTCAGTAAGCAATAAATATAATCGATTGATTGATTGATGCCACAGTACGTCACTCCTTTCAACAGTTTTTCAGTATACAAGTGGCACTCCCACAATCAATGCCCATCGGTCTCCTATACTTTTGTAGAGGTGAATTGGGGACCCAGTTGGATCTGCTGCTGAGAGGGCACAAAGGTATTCTGTATAATGGACTCAGGTCACAGTTGGATTCCCAGTGAAGATCCTAACAACTGGTCCAGCAGATGGGAGTGCCTCAATCAACAGAGGTGTACAAACTGGATGTGAGGAAACAGCAGGAGCTGAAGCTGAAAGGGCATCTAGATGTAGTCTGTTCTGTGGCCTCAGAACCACACCTGATTTCCTAATGAACACCCCATCAGAATCTGCTGCTGAGAAGGCTGACAGGGAGACACTGTTCAATGGCCACAGATATCCCCTATAGCCTAAATGACCACCTCACAAAGCACACTGCTGGCTTCAGGGGGACTGGACAAGAGATTGTGGATGTCTCAACATAAGTCATCGCCATTAATAAAACACAATTCGTGCATAAATGCTCTGCCCACCAACTCCTTATAATTTATACCTGCCCTCAAAAAAGTCCAATGAGAGTCCAAGATATTGGTTGCTTGGTCGCAGAAGAGTCAGCCTGGATCTCTGAGCAGCCCTTGGCAGGAGAACACCGCTCAGCCTGGATGGGGAAGGGGACTAGGAAAGGTCTTCCTAAAAACTACCAGCCTCACCTACACCCAGCTCATCAGTAAATAGAGTGAGGTGCAAAAATAAACACAAAAGTGACATATCACTAGAAAACAACCTTTGAGGCTGGGGCCAGAAAGGGTGCAGAGAAAACCATAAAGAAGCACCATGTCCTAGTGGAAATCACATAGGCCTGGGAGTCATGAGAGCTGGGTGCTAGTCCCAGTTCACCACTTGTCTGCTGTGTGACCTTGGACAAGTCACTTAGCTTCTCTGTGCTTCAGTTTCCTCACTGGTAAAATGGGGATTAGATACCTATTCCCCTGTGTGGGACAGGGATGGTGTTCAACCTTATGATCCTATATCTACCCTAGTGCTTGGCACATAGTGCTTTAGAAATACCACAGTCATTATTATTGTTAGTAATAGTACAGTCAGGAGCCCTGTTGTGACTCCTGCTTAATACTGACCCACTTCTCACTGCATGGGGCCAACAGTCCACAAAGTTGTGAGAATGAAACTAATGACTTTGCTTCTTCAGGCCCAACTCCATGGGGGTGATGACCCTTTGTCAATGGAGTTGTTGCTCCTGGAGTTAGTGCACCTTCTATTTTCTTCTGTGGAACTTTACCTAGTAGGGCATGGTGTACAGTGTAGGGTTTCCTGGGTGTGAATTGGTACATCCATTTTCTTCAGACTTATTTCCAGTCCATAGAGTATATTGCTGAATAGATGTGATTCCTTATCATTGCATGCCTTTTTGAATGTATCTGTAGAGCCTAAAGTAGTTCCTTAACCTCTGTCTCAATGACTTTTGAAGATGTTCATAGCTTAGTTTACAAATTTATTGGGAGCATATTTTGACTACAGCTTGCTGATCCCTCTTTGCATCTTCAAGTATAGCAGCATAAGTTACGTTGTACATGACTGAGCCTACCATTCAGCCCTAGCTTCACCGCCAGGTGAGGGAGAAATGTTAGACAGGGCACCTTCAACTCTGACTCAACCAACCATTTCACCATGTCTATAACATCTTGATTAACTTCTCAGGACACATGAGTGAACTTTGCATTTTTCAGAGGCTTCTTGCCCACATCCTCCCTCTGGCTTGAAACTCCCTCCCCCTTCATGTGCAACAAACCATCCCCCTCCCCACCTTCAGAGTTTCATTAAAATCACATCTCCTCCAAGAGGTCTTCTCCAGTTAAGCCCTTATTTCCCCTACTCCCTCTCCCTTCTGCATCACCTATGCATTTGGATATGTATCCTTTAAGCACTTGATGTTCACCCCACATTTAGCCCCACAGAATTTATGTACAGGTAATAGAGTATATAAGATATGTACATGATGGCTACCATAGGGATGAGTGTACTTTAACTGCTTAGGTGGCACAAACGTGTCGATGGGAAAGTGTGATGTGGGAGTTAGGGGATATAAAGTGAGGAGGATAGAAATTAATCCAGGAAGGCCTCATGTAGAAGATGTGATTTCCAGAAAGCGGGACGACCATGAACAAGAGTTCAGTGGTGGGAGAGAGGAGAACTGATCACAATGAGAAGATTAGCTTGAGAGGAAAGAATAGCATGGGCCGGGCTGTAATAAGAGAAAAGAGTGGATAAGTAAGAGGAAGAAAGCTTTCTTAAAGCATTTTTTAATGGTGTTTGTTAAATGCTTACTATGTGCTATTGTACTAAATACTGGTGGAAACAAGATAATCAGGTCAGGAGTTCATGCTTGATCTGGAGAGGAATGAACAACAACTGGAGGTTTTTGAGGAGTGGGCAGAAGTATGCAGTGTTGTTTTAGAAAAATAATCTGGGAAAGGAAACAGAATGACATATGGCCTGGAGTGGAGAGGGACTGGAGGTTAGGAGATCATCAAGGAGACTAATGCAGAATCAAGTTGGGATATGACAAGTTTCTGAACCAATGTGCTGGCCATCTGGTTAAAGAGGAATAGGAGGATCCCCAGAATCTTTTGAAGAAAGATCCAGAAGAGTTTGGTGAAAGACTGAATATGGGTGTTGAAATAAATGGAGGAGTAAAAGAGAACACCATGGTTTGAGACTTGAAGGCCTGGGGAGGATGGAGGTATTGTCAAATGTGAAGGAAAAGTAGGTGGAGGAGAAGATTTGGGAGGGAAGATGAGGAGTTCCATTCTTGATAGACTAAGCTTGAGGTGCTGAATGTGGTATCCACATTCAGGATGGCAGAGAAGGAGAGCAAGGACAGGGCTATCAAGGTGTTCCAAAGTTTTCTTCTGGCAGCACGCAGAGTTATAAATGCAATCCAGTAGAAAGTGTCTCTGAGACCTCCCCAGTCGTTGGTAGAGGCCAGCAACAAGGAACCCTATGTTCTGGTAGGACTACTTAGATGTAGTTGCCGAGTTTCTTGTGTCTTCAATTTTTCAGGGGTTTGACTTGCAGCCATTTGGGTGGTCTGAAGTTACATTTGGAACTAGTGGTTTTGTGATCCATTGGGTTTGTTGGTGGTGTTTGTTTGAGCATGCTAAGCACTCAGCTCTGGTCACCACACAGTCAGATTCACATGAACTTTCTTCAGGGCTCTTTGGCAGATGAAGTGAGACTTTTAGGTACCTCCGAATTATGTTTTTCTTTCATCTGGCAAGTGTAGGTAATCAGAACTGATGTTCAATGAGCAGGAAGCACAACTGTTTATCTCTCAAATTCCACTGTTGCCCAGTGATTTTTCTCCTTTATTTCACTATCACTGCCTACACATGCAGTGAAATGTTCCATGTCAAATTTTAATACTGGTGTGGTAAATTTATCTAGACGGTTATGAAAATCCACATGATGTTAAGGCCTATTAATCTACTTTGTAAAAACCTTCCTACTTCACCAAAAGAATGTTGCTATTTCTTCTACACAAAGTAACACATTCTAGATCATAATATTATTAGAGAAGCAATGGTCACTTTTCATTTTAGAATTTTTTAAATCCCAATAATAATCAATTACTCTAAGTTTAAGCCTCCAAGTCACCTGTCCGGTGTATTCAGTAGTAATGCTTTTTTTCTCATCCTGGTGCTTACAACAAATTAAGTAATCTAGAAATTGAATCTGTTTTGGAAAATCAATGGTTCCCTAGATTTTCACCTATGTTGGTTTGGGGGAGAGCATGGGTACTTTGCTAATGAAAAGTTAGGTTGATCTGAAAAGAACCCAGATTCTCCAGAGAAAGTCCTGAGTCAGAGAAGGCCACAGCGGGATTGAGCTTGGATTGAACTGGAGTGACACTTTTCCACATCCTCTCACTGCTACAATGCAAATTCCTATTAAGAATTGCCGAATGCTCTTCATAAATGTAAACGTTTATCGACTTTACCATGAAAACATTTTTTCTCTACTTTTTCAGGAAGAACAGTTTGGGTTGTATGCATTGTACAGCAAGAACAAACCTCAATCTGATGCTTTGCTTACCAGCCATGGAAACATCTTCTTTAAAGTAATTCCTACCTACTTTTTGGCAATGGACCACACTCCCTGTAATAAATGGGTCTGAATGACCCTGTTTCCGACTGTGATACTCACTGTCCAACCCATCAATCATTCAATAATATTTATTGAGCACCTACTGTGGGCTGAGCACTTTGCTAAGTATTTGGGTAAATAGAATAGCAGTAAAATACAGCCCGGCCTTCAAGAAGTTTCCCTTCTAATGGTCTGTTGTCATTCTGCCTCTGATGCTCTTGCAGAATAAGCAGCAGGACCTGGGGGATAAAATGGATCTGGCCTCCTATTTGCTCAAGCCAATCCAGCGAATGAGCAAATATGCCCTCCTGCTCAAGGACCTGATTCAGGAATGTGCCAAGACCCAGGCTCAAGAACTCAGTGACCTCCGGGCTGCTGAGGAAATGGTAAAATTCCAGCTCCGCCATGGGAATGACCTGCTTGCCATGGATGCCATTCGAGGGTGTGATGTGAGTAGTCCTCACTTGCTTGTATCAGCCCCAGGAAAGGTCCCTCTTGGTAGGGTGGATGTTTTTGTTCCCAAGCTCACAAATTGGCTCCATCAGAAGTTGATGTCACCTCAAAGACACCACCAAGGGAGAGACTGGCAGGAAAACTCCTAGCCTGGAGCAGCCTTGGGGAATTTCAACCCCAGAGGAACTCCATGCACTCCAGCCTTGCCACAGATCCCGAATTGCCTATTGGCTCATAATAATACCAATTAGCTGACCTAATTTCCCATGGTTCCCCCAACATTTGCTAGTGTTTTGTGATGATGAATCTGCTGATCATGAGCTCCAGAATCTAGAGGATCACATTTTCCAGTCTCAATTAAAATTTTATATGCCACCACCTGATTTCTTCTGGCCAAACACTCTGGGTTTCAAAAGGTCTAGGGTGTGTGACCTTAGTTCACTTTTCAGAGACGTGTGTTTAAACAGGAAAGGTTCTTTCTACTTTTGAAACCAGTTTGTATTTTCATTTAAAGAACATTAAAGACCATTGCTGCTGAATTGTACTTTGCAAGCGCTTAGTACAGTGCTCTGCACACGGTCAATGCTCAATAAATATGATTGAATGAATGAATAAAGATATAGATACAGATTGTTCCCAAGACGGCCCAGCTCCCTGCCATGGAACCTGTGGGATCCTTCTGCACAGACGTGCAGATCTGAATGTGGCCTACTGGGCAAATGATTAAAAACAGAGTCACATTTCACTCTGCTAAAAGAGGCATTCCAAAGAAATGCTAGTAACCTAATTGTTGTTGCTTAGTCATCCCTTCACCCCTTCTCTCCTGCTTCTTGCAAACATCTTCCATTGATTAGGGCTTCTTTTTCTCTCTCAGGTTAACTTAAAAGAGCAAGGACAGCTGAGATGCCAGGATGAGTTTATCGTTTCTTGTGGAAGAAAAAAGTATCTAAGACATGTCTTCCTGTTTGAAGATCTCATCTTGTTTAGCAAGACCAAAAAGATTGATGGGGGATATGATGTTTACATGTACAAACAGTCTTTCAAGGTAATAATCATCCGTTCATCATCAGATTCATAGGATTCAAGGCACTGATTGTTCTCTTGGTTAACGATTGGCTTGTCCAACCTGTTCTCACTAAGGCCAGCTTGTTGTGGGCAAGGAACATGTTTGCCAACTCTGTTTGCCAACTTAGTAAGCACTCAGTAAACATGATTGGCTGGGGAAGGAAAATGCTCACAGAGCAAAATCTCAGCAGGTGCTTGTAATTGGGGTGGCATCTTGATGCCTTTGGCCATAAATCCAGGAGGGCAACATGACCTAGTGGAAAGGCCATGAAAATGTCAGTCATGATACCTGGCTCTGCCCCTGGCCTGCTGTGTGACATTGGGCAAGTCACTTTACCTTCCTGTGCCTGATTTTTCTGATTGCAAATAGGGGTAAGAGACGTTTTCTCCCTATTTCTTGTGAGCCGTAGTGGGGACAAAGACAGAGTCCAATGTGACTCCTTTGTATCTCTCCCAGTGTTAGTTCTCTGACACATTCTAAGTCCCTGGTAGACACCACAATTCATTGTTTCTGAAAACATTGGCTCTAATCCAGAAGGGTTCGTAATCTTCTGACAATGATACTGATTTTGGAAATGCAGTCTGCTATGTTAGGAAGTCTTTCAGAACAGGAAAGGGTTCCACATCAACCCCTCTGAAATCACTTCCTATTGAAATGACTTCTCAGGTTTTTGCATTTGTGGATTCCCCAGGGAAGTAGCCCCAGCCCTTCCCATCTCTGTCCCCAGATGATTTGTCTCACTGTCCCCGCTTCCCTGATTAATATTTTAAGAACTCATTTCTATATCATGATAATAGAATTAACCTTCGATTTGTCTAAGCATGGATGATAAACTTCTATCCTTTTAACTTTTATATATTTAGTCACAGCTGCTAACATTGTTGCTTCTGGCACTGCTGTGTCCTCTCCTCTGTTCCCCAAATTTGCCTTTCCTGCCCTGGGTCCACAATATCCACACCATCCTCTCTCCCCCAACAACATTTCAATCTTTTAACCTCTGACTATCTTTTAACAGCTGCTTCTGCTGCTGCTACCACCACCTCAGCCACTAACTTAGCCCCCACATGAGCCACCAGCACAGCCCCTTCCCTGGCTTGCGGTTCCTGCTTTCTGAAACTGCAAAGCTGAGAAGGCAGGGCCAGCCCAGGGAGGGTTGGCAAGGCCAGATCTGAGAAGGTTGGCAGGGCCAGACCGGAGAGGATTGGCAGGGCAAGACCAGGGAAAGTTGGCAGAGCCAGACCAGGGAGACTTGGAACCAGGGAAAGGTGGCAGGGCCAGACTGAGGAGGGTTGGCAAGGGCCAGACTGGGATGGGTTGGCAAGGGCCAGACTGAGGAGGGTTGGCAGGACCAGTCTGGAGAAGGTTAGGAGTGCCAGGCTGGGAAGGGTTGTTGGGAAGGCAGGCAAGCAGAAGGGGAAGAGGCCAGCGAGGTCCCTCAAAGACCTCCTCTACTATCCTCACAGCGCTGTCTGCCATCCCCCCCCACCCCCACCCCAAAACAGTCAGGTCCCATTTACCCAGTTTTGCAGCCCCCAGAAACCTGGCACCACAAACTGGGGAAGGGCCCAGAGGTGGTGTGGTGGTGGTGGTAGTATTGGCAGCAGCAGTAACTACATAGATCAAATTGAAAGCAATAGAAAAGTCAAGGGAGAAAGAAAAACAGCACAGGGAGAACTGGGGAGACAGGAGAATTGGAGGATGAATTGGGGGTCAGTTGAGGTGGGGGCAAGAAAGCCACAGGCCAGGAATAAAGGAGGATAGAGCATGTGGGGGGCATAGAGGGAATGGGGTTGGGTTTACATGCCTCAACAGGAAAGAGGTTGTGTTCTTCATGCTTTGCCGGACAGTACAGCAGAAGTCCCTGTTGGAAAAACCAGGTGTTTCCTGGTTTTCAATTCCTATTTTTGAATGAAAACAACCTCATTGCCATTATTAATCACCTTTATAATTCTCACTGGCGTTTTATTAAGCAGTTACAATGTGTAAAACCCTATACAAAGTGCTGGGATGATTACAAAAAAATTACCACAGACGCTACCCCTGGCTCCCAAGAGGCACATGTTAGAAGTAGGAGAGACTGGAATCTAAAACCATGAATATCCAATGCAAAAAAAATGAAAACAATTTCAACAACCAAAAACATCAGAAATAAGCAGATGGAATAAAATTCTTGGAAAACGTTGATCCCAGGAACCAAACCTGGGGATCCAAAACAATTGCTTGTTGCTCGATGGACTCAAATGGTATGATTTTCTGCTAGGATTGTTCACATTTCCTGAGTCCCTTGTGGGTGTTTGTACCTTCTCCAATTCCCAAAAGAACATCCTCACCACAAACCAGGTCTGTTTCTCAAAATTTTAAAGGCCTATAGTTCTTCTCCTGTCTTGTAGTGAGGAGGGCAAACCTGCCATGTTCCCCTACCCAGCCTCAAGCCTGGAAGATAGAACACAGATTTCCTAGCCAGGATGGAAAGAGAAGCTCCAGAAGTGTCTGAAGACATTTCAAACATAAGAGGCAGCATGGCTTAATGGAAAGAGCAAAGGCCTAGGAGTCAGGAGACCCAGGTTCTAGCCCCACCTAGGTCACTGACCTTTTGTGTGACTTTGGGGAAGTCATTAACTTCTCTGGGCCTGTTTCTTCACTAGAAAATGGGAATAAGATTCCTGCTCTCTCTACCTCTTAGATTGTGAGCCCCCATGTAGGACCCCACCCACCTAGCAAGAACCCATCTCTCACCTCCTCTGCAATTTTGCATCTCCTCCACCTCCAGGATATGTTTACCTGCAAGTCCCACTGGACTTGACATATACAAAGCTGAATTCCTCATCTTTCCTCCCCAGTCCTCTCTGTGACCTAGTTTTTCCTATCACAGTTAGCAGTATCACCATCTTTCTCATCTCTTAAACTTGGCATTACCCTGGGGCTCCTACCTCTCATTCAATCCTCCATATTCAGTCTGTCACTAAATCAGTTGGGTTGTTCCTCCACAATTCCAGAATCCAAGCCTTTCTCTCCATCCAAATGCTAGTCCAGGGACTTGTTAGAGAAGCAGCGTGGCTCAGTGGAAAGAGCACAGTCATGGAGTCAGAGGTCATGGGTTCTAATCCTGGCTCCACCACTTGTCAGCTGTGTGACTTTGGGCAAGTCACTTAACTTCTCTGTGCCTCAGTTACCTCATCTGGAAAATGGGGATTAGGCTGTGAGCCCCATGTGGGACAACCTGATCACCTTGTATCCCCCTGCTGATGCGTAGAACAGTGCTTTGCACATAGTAAGTGCTTAACAAATGCCATCATTATTATTAAAGTCACATAACTTTTCAGTGCTTTCATTCATTCATTCAATCATATCTATTGAGTGCTTACTGTGTGCAGAGCACTGTACTAAGTGCTTGGGAAGTACAAGTTGGCAACATATAGAGACGGTCCCTACCCAACAGCAGGCTCGCAGTCTAGAAGGAGGAGACAGACAACAAAACAAAACATATTAACAAAATAAAATAAATAGAATATGTGAATATGTACAAGTAAAATAAATAGAGTAATAAATCTGTACAAACATATATACAGGTGCTGTGGGGAGGGGAAGGAGGTAGGGCGGGGGGATGGGGAGGGGGCTTCAGTTGCCTCATCTGTAAAATGAGGGTAAGAATGTGAGCCCCATTTGGGTCAGGGACTATGTCCAACCTGATTAGCTTGTATCTACCTCAGAGCTTACAGCAGTGCTTGGAACATAACAAGCACTTAACAAGTACCATTATTATTATTATTTATTATTGCATCAGTCTTCTTGCTGATCTCACTACCTCCACCTGCTCTCCTCTCTAAACCAGATGACTCAGCTGCCCAGATAATTTTTCTAAAACATCATTCTGCACATTGTTCTTCATACAACTCCCCTCTCAAAAACATCAAAAACTCCTGATCACTGGTTTTAAGGTACTTAATTATAAATATCCCTCCAGTCTGTCCATTCTCTCCTCCTATTACACCCCATTTCACACTCTACAGTCCTTTCAAAGTAACCTACTCATCGAGTCTTGTTCTCATCGCTCCCTCTCTCCCACCTTTCGGAAACTCCCTCCCAAGTCCTTCATAACAAGGTGCATCGGAAAGTAACTGTTTTGGCCTGATGTCGGCTTTAGGCCAAACTCAGCAAGATGTGTTTGAAGATTTCTAGCTGAGCATATAGGTGCGGAATGGGGCATGACTCCCAGGCTCTGTGTTCATTTCCTTCCCCAGGTGTGGTGGCTCATTTTCTCATCAATGCCATATGTCAAGGGTTTTCTCTTTTTGGAAAATGGGCATGAGCGCTGGAGAGCGCTCTGGCCCTGCAACCCTGGGCTGGAATCTCAATTCTTCCCTGCTGGAGCCTCCCTCTCTGCTGGGGGAAAAGTAATCTGGGTCTATTTTACCTTCATTTTGGACCAGAATTTGCCCTTGCCCTCCAGCTGATCTAGGCATGGGAAGTGTCACTATATGAAGACACTTAGGTTAGCCTGTGGATGCTGCACAATCCATGGCTTTTCCTTAGGAAATCAGATTACACTTGATATTCAAGATGGATTTGGGGCTGGGGTTTTCCTTCTTTTCCCTTCCTAGAGGCAGCCAGGGGAAAGACTGGCTGTTAAGAGACCTGGGTTCTCGGTGTGAGGATAACTTTCCAATCTCAGTCCCTTGCCCCATGTAGAAGGCTGAGCGAGGAGCTCTAATAATTATAATAATTGCCGCATTTTTTAGGCACTTACTATGTGCCAAGTTCTGTGCTAAATGCTTGGGTGGATACAAGAAAATCAGGTCAGACATAACTCCTGTCACATCTGGGGCTCATAATCTAAGTAGGAGGGAGAAGAGGTACTTAATCCCCATTTCACAAATAGGGAAATTGAGGTACAGAGACATTAAGTAATTTGTCCAAGGTCACCCAGCAGGCAAGTGGCAGTGCTGGGAGAACCCAGGTCCTATGATTATCAGGCCCATGCTCTTTCCACTAGGCCATGCTTCTTTAAATTCATCTAGAACAAAGGTTCTGTTCTCTGGGGCCTGCCATCTGGAACAAGGCCATTCAGGACACCAGCTGAGAGGGGTGGGAGGGAGGGAGCAAGCATACAAGCCCTCTGGTGGGAAGTTCTGAGTGCTGGGTGGCTTAGCCAGGGTTCTAGGGAGTCCTTACTGCTAACCCCCCACCTCCTCAAAACTTTCCATCCTCTCTCTTTGAACAAGGCCCAGGTCTGCTCTGAGCCACGAATACCCCAATCTCCAAACAGAAAGCTGAATCCTCCATCTTCCCTTCTTCCCTTCTTCCTCCCTTCCCAGAGGTTGGAAGGGGAATGTACAGCTATCCAGAGGATCCGTCTCTACTAAAAGACCAGTAATGCAATTTTACAAATACAGTCAACAGTAAGACCTTTGAAACATAAAAATAATATTTATGCAGCATTTTTATATGCCAAGCACTGGGTAGAAACAAGGTAACCAGGTCAGACACAGTCTCTGTCCCACAAAGGGCTAACAGTTTAAGGGGGAGGGAGAACAGGTATTTTATCCTCATTTTGTAGATGAGGAAATTCATTCACAGAGCAGTTAAGTGAGTTGTCCAAAGTCATACAGCAAGTAAGTGGAAGAGCTGGGATTAGAAACCAGATCCTCTGACTCCCAGGCCTGTGCTCTTTCCACTAGACCACACCACTTCTCTTCAAATACCTGGAAATAAAAATAGCTTTGTTGAATCCTTGTGCTCCAAATTCCCCTGGACTACTGACAGATTGATGGTTAGTCTTTGTTATGTTTTTAGACTGCTGAAATTGGAATGACAGAGAGTGTTGGAGACAGTGGCCTAAGGTTTGAGAT
This sequence comes from Tachyglossus aculeatus, assembly GCF_015852505.1. Classification (NCBI taxonomy): domain Eukaryota; kingdom Metazoa; phylum Chordata; class Mammalia; order Monotremata; family Tachyglossidae; genus Tachyglossus; species Tachyglossus aculeatus. The sequence goes on along the minus strand of NC_052100.1, from coordinate 23,027,571 downwards.
CTGGTTTCGAAGAAGGAGAAAGTCTCAGGATACATTCATCCTACAAGCCCGTTCAGCGGAAGTGAAAGTTTCTTGGACAAACATCATTGGTAAAATCCTCTGGAGACAAGCTCTGAGAAACCGAGGTATGAGGCCTGAAATTCCAGAAAGTCCAAGGACAGCAGCAGCAGTCACCACCCTTTAGAGTCTAAAGTTCAGGCCCAAGGTGTGTCAGACTATGGGAAAGCCAGGGAATTTGACTCCATACTTGGTAGAAGAGTTCATCCAGAGTAGACCTACATTTGGGTGGTCCCCAGAAGAAGTCATCTTATTAGAAAAGAACAAATTATAGCAAAATCTTATCTGCTCCAGAACAGAACCCCAGAGACTCATCAGCGCTTAGAACAGTGCTTGGTACATAGTAAGCGCTTAGCAAATGCCATCATTTGGAAATTCCACTGTCTACACATTGAAAACCTCTAGCGTTTTTCTTCTGAGCCATTTTCCTTATTTCCAGTCATTGAGGGAAAAGCCCAGGCTATGGGTCTTTGGGATGAAGCTGGGTTGTGGCTGCACTGAGCTATGAACGGGCCGGGTTTGGTGGTGCTGGTTGCAACAGCATAACAGCACTGGGGTCTTGCTGAGAAATCCAGATGAGACTTGCTGGTAGGGCAATAGCAGCTGCTCTGTGCCAGGGATATTAATAATGGTATTTGTTAACTGCTTACTATGTGCCAAACACTGTTCTAAGCATTGGACGGCAACACCAAGTCCCTTCCCAGGATCCAGAAGGTGGCAGAAGTTTGTGAAGTCCAAGGGAAGTACGCTGAGCCCTTAGGAAGAAAAATGTGAACTAAGAACCAGGAAATGTTCCCCAGGGAACAGGCTTCCCAGGGCACAGAGGAAAGCAAGCCCCTTTACTAATCAAGAGCCAGTTGGCTCAGGAACTTCCTGCTAAGAAGTATTTCTCTTTCCAGCATAAATGAATGCAAGAATAGTAGAAAGCTAAACTTGATTTGGCTCTATACCCTAGACCATGCAGACAGGTCTTGCATGAATGAATAGGAATGCTCTGGAGACTGTTTCTTAGTAACCACCCACCAGTCCTGCTAGGTTTTGAAGGCCTTCATTTGCATATTCTTTCATTGTAGAACTCAGGATGCGAGAAATGGTGTCCATGGGAATTGGCAACAAACCATTCTTGGACATTGAACCCAGTGACGCAGCCATAAGTGACCGGGCCATAGATTATATCATGAAGGGAACAGGTACTGTTGGTGCATTCCATCTTAATCTTGCCAATTGGCCATCCTGATCCTGCCATGGCAAACTGGGACTGATTCAGGCTACAGGGAATGGAGTGTGAGGTCATTTGTACTTGATACTGAGGTTCTGCATCGAGTGAACATTTTATCCAGAGGAAAAATAAGGTTTGTGCAGACCCAGTCATTTCCTCCTCCGCCCAGTGTCGCACGTTGAAGGTGAGATATGTGAGGATGTTGGAATTCAGAGCCCCAGGAAGAGAGGTTGGCTCTCTAAAATCCCAATGCAGAGCCTTTAGCTCTGAATGGAGAATCCTAAGGTTCATCAGATTCAGGACACTCACATTCTACAAGGTTTCGGGCCAATCCACAGCCTGCTAAGGACATGGATCCCCTGTCTGGAACCCAAAGGAGGGAGAGAATGGGGCCCTTCAAGGCCCAGGTGCCCTGTGTTACTACCCCACTGTCTCCCTGCCCTCCTCCCCTCCTCCCTCTTCCCCCCCCACCATGCTGTTGGCCCAGAGAATAGAAGGAGGAATCCCTCTAGAACATAACCTAGAAGGGGAGCACCATGGCCGAGTGGTAGAGAGCACGGACCTGGGAGTCAGAAGGTCATGGGTTCTAATTCCAGCTCCACTACTTGACTGCTGTGTGGCCTTGGGCAAGTCACTAAGTGACTTGGGCAGGTGACTTCTCTGTGTCTCAGTTACCTCATCTGTAAAATGGGAATTGAGACTGTGAGCCCCACGTGGGACAGGGACTGTGTCAAACCCAATTTGTTCATATCCACCCCAGAGCTTAGTATAGTACCTGGCACATAGTAAGTGCTTAGCAAATACCACAATTATAATTATTATTATTATTCAGTGGGTAGGGAATATGTCTACCAACTCTGTTATACTGTACTATTGCAAGGGCTTAGTATAGTGCTCTGCACACAGTAAACACTCAATAAATACCGACGATTGAATGACAGATTGAGGAATTCTTCTCTGGGAATTAAGTAGAAGTGAAACTTTAATTTTCCACGCATCTTTCTACAGTCACTTTCTCTGGAAGCAGGATATGCTCTCAAGGGGATGCACTAGTGATCTTCTTATTTATTACTCTATTTATTTATTTATTTTACTTGTACATATCTATTCTATTTATTTTATTTTGTTAATATGTTTGGTTTTGTTCTCTGTCTCCCCCTTCTAGACTGTGAGCCCACTGTTGGGTAGCGACTGTCTCTATGTGTTGCCAACTTGTACTTCCCAAGTGCTTAGTACAGTGCTCTGCACACAGCGCTCAATGAATACGATTGATTGATTGATCTTCATTTCATTTTTTTAGAGTCAAAATCTCGAGCATCCATAGCGGTGTCGTCGTTTGACCATTCAACACCTTTTAAAAGGCCCCATTCCACTATCTCAAATAGCAGCACGTCTTCTTCAAGTGGCCAATCGACATCTTCCATTCTGGGATCCTTGAACCTGCATACATATTCCAGTCCAGCTTATCCAGGTCTGCCGAACCCTCCCTCCTACCAATGGTCCTGGGATATTCAAACTTGTATCGAAGAAGATGAGCTGGAACAGGAAACTGGCAGCCAGCCTTCTATGAGTGAGTCAACTGATCATAGCAGTACAATCGACAAAATTGTAACTATTTTTGACCTGGCCAGTTGAGGTGGGAAGGATGCCTCCACAGAAAAAATATGAACATTCTTATTTAGATAGCTCTTTTCTCCAAGTAGCCAGAGCGAGTTGCTCATCTTGCTCAACTCAGGCATTGACATTGCTGTTCAGGGATGGGCCAGGACTGGGGTTGGCTGAGGCTGGGTTGGGCCATTCCAAGGGAAGCTTACACGAAGAGGATGAGGTTCATGCCAAGATTTAGACTGTGCAGTGGTTGGCAGGATGGGAAGGGTCTCTTCTGCTGCAGCAGCAGCCCAAACTGCTATACTAGGGCTGGGCCTCCTGCTCCCCAGCTGCCTCAGTGCGGGGGAGTAGGCAGGGAAAAGCAAGGATTCAGAATCCAGGGGAATAGGAAGTGGAACCGACCCTGGAGCAGGGTTACTCTCCTGCTGAGATGGGGAAGATGGAAAAACGACCACTGTCGTTTCCAAGCCAAGGAGCTGTGAAACCAGATCCCGGACAATATTCCAGAGGGGGCATTCAATATCATTGTAATTTGGGATCAAAACAAGAGATACTTATTTCCTTTTCCTTTAATCATGGATTCTTCTTCTCGGTCACCTTCTGTGGAAACGTAATGATCTCTGCAGAACTCTAACTAGTCTTTTTCTGTCCTGGGTAGTCACTGAAGGCTCAGAGTCATCCCACTGTACTTCTGGGGACAGCGTGAGCGGCGTTGCAAGCTGGACACAGCCTGCTTGGTCCCCACATCTTTCAGAGACGCTTTCAGATGACGGGACCCTGAATTCCAGCACCAACCCACCCTCCCAGTGTGCATCTCCAGTGTTTCCTGAGAGAAATCCTCAGCCGAAGTTGACCAGCAGCCCACACGTCACAACTGTAGGTATTTCTCATAACAAGCCCATGCTCTGCCTCTCTTCCTATGAACACTAGTGCATAGCTTTCAAAGAGTGCTTACCTCTCAGATAATAGCCCTTTAGCTCAGGTCTGTCTTAGGCCGCTTGTAACAGAGAGAAATACTACCTTAAATATAAGACATTTTGAAAGGTTTGACAAAACTAAAGTAGGTTCCAGCTTTAGCAACAGTTGTTCCTTCCTAAGCAGGACTGCACTTGCTACACCTTCATTCATTCATTCAGTCATATTTATTGAGCACTTACTGTGTGCAGAGCACTGTACTAAGTGCTTGGAAAGTACAATTGGCCAACAGATAGAGATGATCCCCACCCAACAACGGGCTCACAGTCTAGATGTCCAACATAAAGATTATTGCTACATTTCTGGGAAAGGGTCTTTGGTCCCCACAATTAGGTTCTTCCTCTCCTTTTGTTCACCTGCCACATATAAACATGACTACAATGTTCACAATCTCCTGTCCTCCAGACTCATACCCTGTTCTGGTGATTGGATAGCCCTGGGACAATGAGCTGTTGTTTTCTCACCAGGGTAGGCTTTTCCTGTCTTGTTCCAGGACTTTGACTCTTTAGCTTGACATTAATATTATTTTTATGGTATCTGTTAAGCACTTATTATATGTCAAACACTGTACTAAGTGCTAGGGTAGATGCAAGTTAATCAGATCAGACCCAGCTCCTCTCCCACTTGGGGCTCACGGTCTTAATCCCTATTTAACAGAAGTAACTGAGGTCCAGAGACATGAAGTGACTTGCCCAAGGTCGCAATGCAGGCAGGTGGCAGAGCTAGGATTAGAACCCAGGCCCTCTGACTCCCAGGCCTGTGCTCTTTCCACTAGTCCACGTTGCTCCTCAAACCGTGGTATTCTCTAGCGCTTTTATTCACAAAGCACTTTCAAGTTAATTAGTTCATTTCAGCCCTCACAACAACCCTATGAAGTAGGGAGACAAGGCAGGTATTATTATCCCCATTGTACAGATGGGAAAACTGAGGTGCAGGGAAGTTAATTGACTCGCCCATGGGCACAGGGCAGGTTAACAGCACAGCTCGGATTTGAACCTGGGTCCTCCGGCTTCTAGACCTGCGCTCTGCCACTTTGCCACACTGCTGCCCCTGACTCCCAGGCCCGTGTACTTTCCAATAAACCACACTGCTCCTGATTTATGCCACGTCTCCTTACCCAGCTTTATGCCAAGTAGAGTTCACACCAGGCCACACCAGGATGAAAAGAATGCTTCTAGGTATGAGCAGGAGTCAAATCAACCCTAACATCAAACCGGTGCTCATTGCAAACTGACATCAAACAGGCCCCTGAGGCCTCCCTGGACTCCCAGGGCCCATGAAACAGAGGCCTGCCAGGTCTGTGGCCTTCTAGGGATCGATGCCCACCCTTCACACCGGGAATAGGAAGGCCCCAGGTGGGCTACCTGTTGTTGACTCTCCCAGCTCTCCACCACTGCCCCCAGTATTTATGGGACGGACAGAGCCAGGAGCCCCTGGTTGTCACCTATAGCTTTCAGGGAGACTAACATAGGGGGTGCTTGGCGGGAACCCCCTCAATCCAAAGCCTTGCTCCAGAGCCTCATTTGCCTCTCAAAAGGGTTAGATGTGGATTAAGACCCATAGGTGGCTGACACCTGATACAGATCCTATTGCTGCTGGACAAGGCAATTAGCTAAAACTAAATCTCTGATTAATTAGGGACCACACTGATTGTGCCCAACTGTCGCATTGGTACTTTTCTTGGAAGAATGCACACAGGCAGCAGAGTCAACCCACTCCTCTATGCTTGAGAATCCAACTCTTGTCTCCTGCAGGAATTTCTGTGACAGGAGACCTTCCTGGCCTTGCTGGGCTGATTGAACTGACGCTCCCTCCACCCTTTAAAGCCCAGACAACTGGATTGGGTCATTTACAGGGGCATTATCTCATGGAACTCCTCCACACCCAGATTATTTCAGAGAAGCAGTGGAGTTGGTTTTAACTTGATGATTTCCATCCCTTTTTGTCAGAACCAAAGCTCTCTTGTATTAGGCCTTTCAACAGTGGTTTGACTGCAGGCAAAATGTCAGTAAGTACCTGGTTTTTCCAACTCAACCCTCGTGCTAAAATAACCACACTAAAGAAAATGTACTTCCATTGTCCATTCCCATCAATATAGCAGCCAGTTGGATGAGTATGCGGACTTCTCCAGGCTGATTTGCATGCTCTAAACATATTAAGGATGCTTTGGAAACTTAATTGGCACTCCTGCTTTTAACTCTGCTTCCTTCCTAGGAGAATCCTGGCACCCCAGACACTTTCTGTTTCCCTCTCCTTCTTCTTCCCTAAGTCCCTGTGGCTTCTCCTTCCAGCCAAGTCTTCTCTAGGCATCCTATGGGCCCCTGTTGGCACTTGGGGTAACCAAACCAACACCCTAAAGTTTGGCCTTCAAGGTTTGTTCTAAAACAGGAGTTAATTTGAGAGTTCTGAGCCCATGCCAGCACCACGAAACTCTAACCACACATCTGTATGAGAAACAGGTTCTAGGGCAGGCCAACCCTTCTAGCACCAGGGTAAGAAGAGCACAATCAGAGGGGGACAAGGATTTCCCAGCAGCCTATGGTGAGCTGATGGCAGAGCCAGGAATGCAATCAAAGTCAAGAATGCCTGTCCAGGCTCACAAAACCCAACTGTCATCCAGCTCTGGTTCCTTTGCCCAGGGAGAAGAGGGAATAGATTCATTGGCAGGCTGCTGAGGGATCAGCCAAACACAAAGCAAGAGGGGAAGGGGTGTGCCTGCAACAAGGTAAGATCTCTTTCCCCATCTCCTTCAGCCAGGAGATCATTAAAGATGCTGCCTGCTTTTTAGAGGTATCTAACTACAGGACTCTCAGAATTTTACAGAAGAATGGTCCAGGGTTCAATAAACTCCTAGGTATGTTGAGTGCAAAGGCCCCCACCGCCATGCCCCTCCCTATAGAAAAGACAGACATTAGCAAAATCCAAACTCTCATCTTACTTCAAACGTAGTAACCAAAGATAGCTTTTCTACTCATTGGCCTGCTTCGAGCCTTCAATGGTTTTTTTGGTCTCCACTCGGGACTTTTGTGCTCTTGACGTGGACCAAAGGAGGTTTACTAACTTCCTCATTTTAAAATCCTGCCAGCTTGTATCCTTTTGGGAGAGAGAGAGGGAGAGAGAGGGGGAGAGAGAGAGAGAGAGAGAGAGAGAGTGTGTGTGTGTGTTGTGTGTATGTTTGCATATGCATGGTGAAGGTAAGGAAGTAGAGGGCCTGGGCATGGCTGTGGGCAAGGGCATGGGTTCTGGATATTAATCTGGGAACAGCTTTGGGTGGGCTGCTGTGATCCCAGGAATTTCCTTGCTCTTGATATAGAAGGTTACACTCCAAGCATGGTGGAGACTGGCTCTCCCCCACGGTCCAAAAGTAATGTCTCCATGTTCTTCTGAGTCTGACTCTATGTCTACCTGGGCAGACTGGTGACTCCAGTTCCAGTTATTCAGTCCTTGACAAACACGAAGGGTTGATGAGCTGATGAGCAAATAACGCTGTGCACATTTAGGAGTAATGGTGGAGGAAAGCAGAGGGTCATTGAGATAGGGCATCAGACAAATTTAAGATAGAATGCATTGCCCAAAACAAGACTCACAGAGTAAAACAAGGAGCATCTGACCATGGTATTTTTGTTTGGCTGGCAAATGGATCCAATCCTGGCTGAGCCTGGCATACCTACCTCTTTCCTTCCTGGAGATCCTACTTCCTATTCTTGCTACTTTTGCTACTTTAGCCTACTCTGACTCCAGCTTGAAGAATTTCCTTTGTGAAGTTGTCTTGATGATCACCATGGGACAATCCATGAATTCTCACCGGGAAATGGGATGTAGGGCTGAGTCATTGGTGTGCCACCAAAGGAAAGTGAAGTCCTCTTTGGATCCAAGGCCAGGAGTAGTCAGCAGGAGGGCAGCACACATAGAAAGCCATTCTCCCTTTATTTTGTTTGTTTTGATTTCCACATCTTTCCTCTTTCTTAGTCCAGGATAGGGAGACTATGGGAGAAGCATGGAATATGACAGGCAAAATAGAGCCAACCACACCCTCAGATGTACAGTCAGAGACTCAGAAACACAGTAGTGTGTACAAAGAGCCAGAGACCAGAGCCAGATGCAGGACCAGGATGCAGATGCAGGGGAGAAAATCTGAGAAAAACAGAGAGGCAGGGACAGGGAAGGCAGATACAGAGACAGCCAGAGAGAGGCAGAGACAAACAAGGGCAGGGGTAGACAAGGACAGGCAGAGATAGAGAGAGAGGCAGAGACAGGCAGAACAAGAGCCAGAGACAGGGCTAGGCAGAGAGAAAGACAGAGGCAGAAACAGCTACTTTTCCTCCTCAGGAACATGTAGAGAATGGGTAATAATAAGAATAATACTGGTATTTATTAAGCGCTTTCTGTGTGCCAGGCACTATACTAAGTGCTGGGGTGGATACAAGCAAATCGGGTGAGTCACAGTCCCTGTCTCCCCTGGGACTCTCAGTCTTAATCCCCATTTTACAGATGAGGTAACTGAGGCCCAGAGAAGTGAAGTGACTTGCTTAAGGTCACACAGCAGACAAGTGGCAGAGCTGGGCTTAGAACACATCAGACCCCTCATCTGGCAGAACATGGAGCTTCCATGCTGGCACACCTGGGCTCTGGCCCTACCTACCCAGCAGCAATGGGGGGGAAGAGCAGGCTAGATACAGGTGCTTACCCTGCCCAAAATGTTGGGGGACAAAGAACCCCATCCAATCCTGGGGGCCGATCATCGCCTCTTCTTGTCTTCCATCTCTGCTCCCCCCTCACCCTCACAGGCTTCTCTGGCTTTAGCTTCTGCCACCTGACTCACCCAGGGCTCTGTAGTTCAGAGTTTGGATTGGGAATACCATTTTTCTCTGCGACATATCAAAGTGCTTTAATCAACAAATGGCAGTTTACTAACAACATGAACTGTTTTGACAGCTATAATCCATGTAAGCAGGAAGACATTTCTCACGGATCATCCAGGGCCCAGACTGGGACTTGCTTCCAGCAAAGACATGCTTCCCTTTGCCTTTTTCTAAGCAGAGAGGGGATTGGCTAAGGTGGGACCACACCTGCTGCCCCTCCAGCCCTCACATTTTGGAGAGCCCAGGACCAAGTGGAAGACCCAAGAACTAACTGCCTCCTCCTCTCCATCAGTTCTTCAGTCCATCCACCCTACCTATCCTTATGCCCCCACCCCCCTCCTGCTGAGGGCAGGGAACCAGGAGGCCACTGTCACATGAACAAACCTGGCACCGGCATGCCTAGAAAACACACAGAGAGTGAAGTGTGCCCATTCAGGAAAAGCTACCTCTTTTCCTGTGGAGATGCAGCTGATAGTTGATCTACCTGAGCTGAATTACTCTCTGCTTGGAGGGTGTTGTCTATGAAACCAACGGGGATTGCAGGACTGTTGTTAGCGTGAACATGCACATTTGCTGCTCTTTGCCCTGCATATGCAGGTGGAACTGATCCCAGAGGCTTCTGGAAATAATGGAGGGATCGAGTTCTTCATCACGTTAAATGGTTTGTTGGTGATCACAGGTGGTTTGGCTATTCTCGCAGTTAGTTCTCTGTGGTTGGCCCAAATTCCACTGGGCTGTCACCAAGGAGCATGACCAGATGAGTTGATCTCCGTTCATAGCTGCCATAGTGGAGGATTTGGCCCTGCTGTGTTAGTGGGTGAGGTGGGTAAACCTAGGTGTTTGTCAGTAGCAAATTTAAATTTTTGTTTCCTTTTCTAAAATTCAGTAATAGCCTGAGGGGTTTTTTTTAGCAGTCCTTGCTTTTGTGCAATCCTGTCAATGTAGAAGGGGAAAACTTTAAACAGCTTAAACTTTTCTAATTGCTTTTATCTCCTTGCCTTTGGACATTGCTAGGGAAGACTGATGGTTTTAAACCTCAGTGGCATATCCACCGAGCATTCACAGCCATAGTTGGAATAGCTTAGAACCCATGGAACATGATGGGCTTTAAATAACCATCTGTAATTACTTTGTAGAGATCAAATAGAAAAAAATCTCATTGCCGGTTGTTGAAGACAGTTTTAGTTTTTTACTTTGCTAAAATATTGTCTCGTTTGATACTTAAAAATAAAAATAAATGGAGCCTGTTTCCTACCACATGTTTGTTGAGTGTATTTTGGGGAGAATGGGAAAGCCTGTTCCCTGAACACCTGGCTGTTTTGCCCACACAACCGTTGGCATGTCACAGAGTTTTGCCTGCTTGCCAGGCCGAAAGGGTCCCCAATCTACTATGGAGAGATGTGTGGAAACGTTGATGAACTAGGACACCAGCTCCCAGGGGCCCCTTGACCACTTTATCTCAGCTGTAATTGATCCTGTCTAAAAATAGACTTAATGATATTGGCTGGGAGAGCATTCCTGCTTCAGGGAAATGAAATGGTGGTAATTTAGGCCAGTGTGGGCCTGCCCGAGCTTCAATTTGGGCCTTAGCTGCCTCAGGCCTGGGCTGGGAATGAGGTAAGTCCAGGCCCCTAAAATGAATGGGCAGAGGAACATGGAGGCAGAGGGATTTTTTGAAGCTTAGTTTCCAAGGGCACCAAGATGGAAAAGTGGTTCTTCACCAGCTGAATTGCACCAGTTCCTCTTCAAATCACAGTGGGCAACTACTGCCCTCACTGTCCCCTTTGTTCTCTGGGCTCACATCTCTGAACAGAAATCAGTCAGTGATATTTATTGAATGTTTACTGTGTGCAGACCACTGTACTAAGCGCTTGAGAGAGTACAATACAAAAGTCAGCAGAGGAGAATTGTTCCTCTTCATTTTCAAGCCAGGCTTCCAGACAACTTTCCCCTCCCTGGTCCCTAGTTCTCTCTGCTTTCAGGCCCAGTTTCAGGCCTCCTTGCAGGAGGGAGCACATTCCACCATCCCCATTGGCTGGGTTTGGAAGGAGGAAGATTGAGAGCAGTTTCCTGAGATCAGCGCTAGTCCAGACCCTGGGGCCACCTGGGCCTAGCCCTCACAGGGAAAAGAGTTCTGGGGAATGAAGAATAGTGGCAGAGCAGGGCCTCGACTCTTTCTGTCAGGTGGTCCCTTTACCCAGACACCCATCACCAAGCACCCTTCCCTCCATCCTAATGAAAAACAGCCATCCCTTTGGATCAAGCAGCTGCCAATAATGGGTTAATCAATCAATTAATGGTGCTTATTGGCTTACTTTTATGCATAAGCTTGGGAACATAGAGACAAGATCACAACCATCAAGGATTGTGATTACTTACTTCATTGTACTCTCCTTAGAGCTTAGGACAGTGCTCTGAACACAGTAACAGACACTTCCCATTCATTCAATCGTATTTATTGAGCGCTTACTGTGTGCAGAGCACTGTACTAAGCGCTTGGGAAGTACATTCTTTCCTACAATAACTTCCAGGACATTACTTTCTAACTGTTGCAACTTGCCCTTCTCATGACTTTCCTCTTCAGCCTTCAGAGTAGGCATACCCCTTTCTTTTTGAGGTGTGGCCTACTCTTCTGGGAAGAGTCATAAAAACGGCCCCTGCTCCTGTCTAGTCCTTGGCCCAGAAGGTGCTGGCACCAGGATTCTTCCTTGCAATGCTTCCCCAGAAGCCTGTGGGTGAGCAAACTGAGGTCAGAAGGGAAACCGTCCTTTAATTCGGCAATGCTGCTGAAATGAGGTGAAGAAAGAGGAGCCCAAACAGCCGAACCTTATTCCCCTTTGGCCTGGATTGATTACAGGGTCTGAGACCAAAATAAACCTGACAGAGCAGCATGTGACCGTTTGCTGTCCCCTGTCCTCGAGACCCCTCCCCCAAGGCCTGACAGCAGTTGCAGCTGCGGCCACAACTCCAAGCCAGAGAGCCTGTCTGGCAGTCCCAGCTGCCCCTGGAAGTCTCCCCACTGCCGAGCAGGCCCTGGGGAAGCATGAAGTCGCTACGCTTTGTGAGTGCGGAGGTGCTGGTGTCCAATCCTCAGGTGGCCAGGAAGAGCCTGAGGAATGTGGCGCACAATCTCTACCCACTCCTGTTTAAAGCCAGCTACCTGCTGGAGCAGGGGGAAGTGATTCACGACCTGCTGGAAAACTGGCCCCTGACAGAATTCAACCTCGGAAGCCTGCTGGGTCAGACGGCAGATCACCCAGGAGACATCAGGAGCTGGGCCTGCCGGACCTGCCTGGAGGCCTGTCTGAGAGGCCTCCGGGACTACGTGCTGAATGATGTCTCGGTGTACAGCAAGCGGTTGAGAGTGGTGGATCTTACGGGCATCAAGGATGTGGAAGTTCAGCTGTGTAAGTGCAAGAAGTCTTTGGGGAGGTGGGGCAGGACCCGGCTCCTAGCCACGCTGTGCCTGGAGCTGCTGGGGGAGATGCAGAAGCAGCAGCTGGACTCCGGGGGCTCTGGGGTCGGGATCGACGTGCTGGTGAACCTGTTTGTCACTGACGGCAACTACGAGGCAGTAGCACAGGCCTTGCAAATGAGGCGCCACTCCCCGCTGAAGCTGCGCTGCGTGACGTTCCGAGCCGACAGCCTGGACCGGGCGAAGCTCTTCTCCGTCCTCCGGCTGGCCGAGCCCGAGTCCCTGCAGAAGCTGGAGGTGGTCCACAATGTGCGGCTGCAGATGGAGCACCTGGAGGGGCTGCTTAGCCACGTGGGCTTTTCCCAGCTGGTCTCCCTCACCCTGCCGGCCCGGACGTTCGACGTGCACAGGCTCACTGCCGAGGAAGAGCTGGTCCTCGCCTCCATCGGAGAGAAGCTGAGCCAGATGCCCCATCTAACAGAGCTGAGCTTGGCTTTTTCCACCCTGACGGGGAAGCTACGAAAACTGCTCAGGTGAGATGCTGACGGGGCAGGACAGGGAATAGCTGCCCCAGGGATGCTGAGGCCCGTGACTGGGAATCCCACAAAGTCCTGTCTGCAAGCTCCTCTCACAGGTACATCCCCAGGTGAGGGACCAGATCTTTCGAGCATGTAATAATGGAAGCTGATTTCATCTGATCCTCCGTTTGGACTCCCTGGCATAACACTGAGGTGGGCTAATTTAACAATGATGGTGGTATTTGTTAAACACTTACTACGGGCCAGCTCTGTACTAAGTGCTGGGGGCAGATACAAGTTAATCAGGTCAGACACAGTCCTTGTCTCTTATATTCATTCATTCATCCATTCAATCTTAGTTATTGGGTGCTTACTGTGTGCCGAGTACTGCACTAAGTGCTTGGAAAGTACAATTCGGCAACAGATAGAGACAATCCCTACCCAACTCGCAGTCTGAGTTGGAAAAGAATGGGTATCGAAGCCCCATTTTACAGATGAAGAAACTGAGGCATAGAGAAGTTAAGTGACTTGCCCAAGGTCATACAACAGGCCAAAGGCAGAGCCAGGATTAGAACCCATGTCCTCTGACTCCCAGACCCATGCTCTTTCCACTACACCATGGCTGCAGTAAATGGTATTAGAAGGAGCCAGGAGTATGCCCACACCCACCTACCTCTGCCCATTTCCTTCCAAGAGCCAAGGCCGGTGAACACTATCATCGCTTATGCTTGCTGAGCCCTGGTCCTGCTGGGGAGAGTTGGGAGAACTGAGGGGAAAAAAAAAAAGCCAGCTCCTCATCTAGCTGGCTCACAGGATAAACTTACTAAACCATCCAGCTCTCTGGTTTTTGCCTTATGATTTGGACAGTGAAAAGAAGATTTCAAAATAGGGAGACAATGAAAAATGGGATTAATTTAGAGACATGAACCCACCATAGCCATTTCCAGGTGAGTCTGTAGAAAGCAGAGGAAAGAATGGAAAAAGATGCCCTCTCCACTCTTCATTTCATAAATTAGAAATTCTTCTTTCCTTTCCTCTTTCTAGGCTACATCTTTCTTAATCTCTTGCCCTCCTTCTCTCCCTCTCCCTCTTTCTCTCTCACACACACAAAAAGAGAGGGGAGGTGGGGGTGGGGAGAGAGAGAGAGAGACTGAAACTGCAGTGGGGTGTGATAGTGGGAGGCAGGAGGAGAAAGGGAAGAAGGGAAATTCCTGGATGTCTCCTTCTTATTTGTGGTATTTAAGTGCCTACCATGTGGCAAGCATTATAATAAGCTCTGGGATAGGTACAATATGTGTATCTACCTGTACCCCAAAGACTCTCACTCTACACCTAACAAAAAAGAAACCACTCAAAATAACCCTCCAAAAGAACCATGTATTTGAATGTCTAGATGGTTCTTTGGCCAAAAACCTTCACTGACGATGTCATAGCTCCGACAGCTGTTTCAGTACCCACAATGAGGGGTTAGACACTGTACTAGCATTTGGGAAGAAGCAAATATCAACAGAAACAGTCCATATCCTCAAAAAACCAAAAGTGCTAAACATGAGGTCAGAATAAGAGCATGGATACAGTGAGCAACACAAGAACCCAGCAGCCCCCACCCCCACCAAACCACTACTACCACCACCCGCACACAGCTGGTGTCCATAGGAATTTCCCCGGGAGGCAGTCCATTATTAATAGGTCTATTGTTCAGGGTAGAAAGGGACAAAACAATAAATGCCTGTTTTGGGAGGGGGGTGGTTGTGTGTATCCTTTCCTTAAACACTGAAATACATACTAACTAAATAAAAATTGACATTCTCAATTTCAGAACAGAACTGATTCAGAAGTTTAAAATGCACACCAGGGAAAAATTATGCCTTGTAGAAGGCAGAAAAGTTATGTGGGAGGGCCATTCATCTGGGTAATAATTATGGCATTTATTTAAGCTCTTAGCATGAGCCGAGTGCTGGTGTAGATTCAGGATAATCAGTTTGGACCCTGCCTCTGTCCCATACTCTGCTGACAGTCTAAGAGGGAGGGATGGCAAGTATAATATCCTCATTTTATGGAGATGGAAACTGAGGCACAGACAAGTTAATGGGAATTGCTCAAGGTCACATAGCAGGCCAGAGGCAGAGCTGGGGCTAGAACCCTAGTTTCCTGATTCAAGTCCCATGGTCTTTGGGTAGGACTTCAAAACCTCAAAACTCTGGGAAATAGGCTATCAGAAGCCTTTTAACAATTAATGAGATCCACTGTGAAAAACATGAATTGTAAAATAAAGTCTCATTAAGCAAAATCAAGTTAAAAATATGGATTCCAAGAGATTATATTAAATTACTAAATTGAATATTAAATTACCTGAAACATGTTGTTGCCTGACATCACATACTTTTCCTTCCTTTGATTTCAAAGCCTAAACATCAACTATGAGCTGCCACAACAGCTTTGTTTTTACTTCACAAGAAACTCTTTGAATTGCAGTCCTTATTTTGAGGAAGCAAGATTTTAATGATACTTCAAAAAATTTGAACACTTTGATTTGAAGGTGTGAGTTCTAAACAAGACATCCACAGGGCATTTACTGCCGTTTTCTATTGACTGTGGGGGATGTTGACTCCTCCAGTTTGTGGAGTTTCCCGTTGGAGATCTGCACATTTTGGCCTGGCGTCTGGGAAACAGAAACATGTAAAACCCCAGATTTTCAAGTCCCCTTAAGTGTTGCTAGTCTATCATTCGTGTGCACACATGTGGTTACAAAATTCTTCAGATCGTGATTCCCTCTTTGTGTTGAGCCTAGAAAGGAAATGCTATGCCTGGGAGAGGTGGCCAGAAGTGCTGTCCCAGCCACCCCTACCCACCATGCAGGGCTTTCATAGGTGCCTCAGTTCACAAGGGAAAAGTCCAGTTGTGTTCTCTGCTCACTGACCTATGGAGATCATCTCTGCTCCAAGCAGAGAAGCAGCATGATCTAGTAGATAGAGCAGGGGCTTGGAAGTCAGAAGGACCTGAGTTATAACGTCGGTTCTGCCGATTGCTTGCTCTGTGACCTTGGGCAAGTCACTTCACTTCTCTGTCCTTTGGTTTCTTCAACTGTAAAATGGGGATACCTGTTCTCCTTCCTACTTAGGCTGTGAGTGCCATGTTGGACAGGGACTGTGTCCGACCCAATTAACTTGTACCTATCCCAGTGCTTAGAACAGTGTCTGATGCAGAGTAAGTGCTTAACAAATACCATAAAAAACAACAGAAAAAGCCCAAACTCAGAGGAGTAGGCCCTTCCACTGCCCCCACCCACAACATATCTTGCAAGGGGGCAGGTTGTGTGCAATAGTGCATAGAGGGGGATGGTCACAGTCCGACTCTAAATCTTCCTCTCCTTGCTCCTACCCCTCCCTAGTACCCCTACCCGCTGGCTCACTTGCTCAGCCAGTCAATCTTTCATTTCTTCCTTGAGGTTCAGAGGTGAGAGAGGAGCCCTTCACCATCCCTCCCCCACAGTGCACCCCACTGTCCTGTCTGTCTGTCTCTCTCTTTGGGGAGGGTGTATGTATATATATATATATATATATATATATATATATATATATATATATACACTATGCACCTGAATATGAGAGAATCACACCTCTTAGCCTTTTGGGTGTCCACCTGAGCTGGGTGGCAACTCCTGGTTCTCTCAGGGTCAGAATGGACAGTCCAGATTTCCCAGGCTCCTACTACAGACAGGGGTTTGAGGAAGGGGCTCCCGTGACCTTTCCTTGAGACAGGAGGCCCATGGCCATCCTGGGATCCCCAGAAACAGGAAATGGAGCTCAGAGTGCCCCTGCCCATTATCTCATGTCTCTACTCCACCCATCATGCCCCTAAAAAGAAAAAAAGGGACAGAGACAGAGAGACAGTTTGAGCGTTGAGAGAGAAGTTGGTAATGGGAGACAGTGGGGACATGGGAGAGAGGTCTTATGGTGGGGAGGCACCTTTCTTTGACCCCAGGTCTCTGTGCCCTGTTAGGCTCCCTTGGTCCCTCAAGGACTGTGGCGCTGCACCTCTCTATCTCATGTCTGAGTTTCCCAGGCTCAAGGGACTTCCACTGTTTCTCTGGGACCTCTCTTCACCCCCTTCTTTCAGCATCGTACCCCATAGTGGGGTCAGCCAGGATCCAGGTATCCAACCACCCTGAGGGCCAGTTTCAGGCTGTAGCATTTTCCTGCTCCCCTCCCACTGGAAGGGGTTCATGGGGAGAAATTGGGGGCCCTTGGGGATGGAGGGAATGATGGGGAAGCCCTCTCCCTGATCTTTTGTTCAGCTTTTCCCTGGCCCCAGTCTGGCGATGGAAATTTTGGGATGATGGAAGGATTCAGCTGGGGTAGGGGGTGGGGTGGATGCCTAGCACTTTCGGACCCTCCCCAGCCCCATCAGAACCTCAGCCCCATCCACGTTCTGGTCTGAGTCACCAGACCTCAGCCTCAGCCAAGGGAGGACATGGGAGAGCTGTGGTAGACAGGCAGTGAGGAGGTGGGTCTAGGTCCCAGGCACCTGGCTCCAGGAGATCTGTGGGTACTTGAGTGATCTCTGCCTTGAGTTGAGGTGGAGAGGGAAGCAGCATCTGAGCCCCCTTTCAGGAAAGGATTGGTCTGACCCCAGGAGGAATGGTGAGGGAAGCACTGGGGCCAAATGCTTCCTCCCTACCTCCTTTTCATTGCATCCCCATTCACTGGGAGAGTCGCAATTGAGCCGAAACAGACTTGAAAAAGGGAATGGGAGTTAAAGTTGCTTAGAATTCAGTCCACGTGTGACAATTAGCCTGATGAGCCCTTCCACAAATGTCAGCTGGACTGTTGTAGTACCTCCAGATCCAGGAACTATCAGTCCCATGAATACTTAAGAGATTTAAATGACTACCCCTACTCTCATGAATATATATGGCTTGTACTCTGCCAGCCAGGGTCACCCTCACCAGTACATATAACAATAATAATAATAATGGCATTTATTAAGCACTTACTATGTGCAAAGCACTGTTCTAAACGCTGGGGAGGTTACAAGGTGATCAGGGTGTCCCACATGGGGCTCACAGTCTTCACCCCCGTTTTCCAGATGAGGGAACTGAGGCCCAGAGAAGTGAAGTGACTTGCTCAAAGTCACACAGCTGACAGTTGTTGGAGCCAGGATTTGAACCCATGACCTCTGACTCCAAAGCCCGGGCTCTTTCCCCTGAGCCACGCTGTTTCTCTAATGGCTTGACTCCTGCTAACCAGGGTGTCAGACCATGTTCCTCCAGCCCAGAACTCATGTCTTTAACAGTCGTACCAAAACCCATAGAGGAACAGGGAATGGTTGCCCAAATGGACATCTCTAGATGCCAGATGCCTGGGAGGCAATACCTTAGGGCAGCGGAGCTCAAGTTTTTTCCAAGTCTTTTTTAAGGGTTGGCCACGTGACCAGAAATCTGTATGTTCATGGGTCACATTAATTTTTTTTATTAATAGCAAAAGTGAAATATAGCATGTTGGCTATTCAGAAATATGGATTTTTAGCAGTTATGAGAAAGTTTTAAAAAACATTTCAATCAACATTATTAGTACAAAATGGACAGTTACAAATCATTGATCAATTTTGATCAAGTCAAAAGTCTCTGCCATCTCCTCCTACCTCCAAGTCATCTCTTCATGGATGTCCTGCCAGCTCTTCAGACAAATCCAATACTGAACTCATCTTCCCTCCCAAATTATCTCCTCCACCTCATTTTTCCCATCGCTGTTGACAATACAACCATGCTCCCCATCCCTCAAACCTGTAATTTTGGCTTATCTTTGACTCTTTCCTCTGTACACTACCATATTAAACCTATCACCAAATCCTGTCATTTCTGCCTCTCCAACATCTCCAGAATCCTCCCCTTCCTCCCCTTACAAACTGCCACCATGCTGGCCCAAGCACTTGTCACATCCCAACTCAACCTCCTCAGTCTCCATGCAGACCTCCCCACCTCTGGTCTCTTCCCCTCTCCAGCTCATATTTCATTTTGTGGCCCAGATCCTTTTTTCCAAAATGTCATTCTGTGCACCTTTCCCCACTCCTCAAAAATCTCCCATAGTTGCCCATTCCTCTCTACTTCAAGTAAAAACTATTTGTCCCCTATTTATCCTCACTCCTCTATGACTACCCCCTCTTCTTTCCTCTCAAGTTAATCTACTCACTGTGCCTCATTCTCATCTTTTTCATCTCCCTCTCATCTCTCTCATTCCACTTGCTTACATCCTCCCTCTGGCCTGGAATTCCTTCTCCCTTCAATTCCCACAGACCACTGCTCTCCTCATCTTCAAGTCTCCTCTGAAATCACAACTCCTCCAGGAGGTCTTCCCAAATTAATCTCTCATCTCCCCATATTATTTCCCCCACGACTACCACTTCAGCCCTTCCACTTCCCACCCAAGCTCTTGGGTGCTCCCACTCACTATTTTCAGTTATTTACAAACCTTTACACTATAGTGCTGACTTTATTTTAGTGTCTGTCTCCCCAGCTCCATTATAAGTGGTTTAAGGAGAGGAATTATATCTACTACCTCCCTAGTGTTTTGTACAGGGCTCTGCACACAGTAAGCACTCAGTAAATTGATTGATCAGTCGATTAATTGCTTAATATACTGAACTAGCCTTGAGAACTGTGAGGCCTATACGGTCAGGCCACATCTCAATTCTGACTAGACTTTACTGGCCTTGTAGTTCACATGTACTAGCTAATTATGTTACAAAAAACAAAAACTTGGCTGCCAATCTCAGGTGGGCCACACTCCACAGTCAAGAGGGTTGCACTTCACTGGTGGGCCCCACATTGGATGTCCCTGATTTAGGGCAAACCCCTTGCTTAAATCGAGAATGGAGTGAGAGGTGTCAGTAAACCTCTTCTGAATTTGCAGGAGTAAGCTGCCTCAGAGATACAAATTCTTCTTATCACCAGTACTGTATTGAATTGTACTTTCCCAAGCACTTAGTACAATGCTCTCCAAACCGTAAGCGCTCAATAAGCACCATCAGTGTGGCTCACTGGAAAGAGCCCAGGCTTGGGAGTCAGAGGTTGTGGGTTCTAATCCCAGCTCCACCACTTGTCAGCTGTGTGACTTTGGGCAAGTCACTTCACTTCTCTGTGCCTCAGTTACCTCATCTGTAAAATGGGGTTGAAGACTGTGAGCCCCATGTGGTACAACCTAATTACCTTGTATCTACCCCAGCACTTAGAACAGTGCTTGGCACATAGTAAGCGCTCAACAAATACCATAATAATAATTATTATTATTATTGACCAATACTGATAATATGTCAGAAAAAGCATTTAAGCATTTTTAATCCTCTCCTTCTCTGCTCAGCAGTGATCAGGGAACATGTCTACCAACTCTGTTGTCTTGTATACTCCCAAACAGTTAGTACAGTGCTCTGCACACAATAAATGCTCAATAAATACCATTGATTGATTGATTAATTAAAGGGGATTTCCTGCTCTCTCTACCATGTTTACGTTCCACTTTGTTCTGCAGCCCACTGAGAACGCCCCTCCGAGCTCTGGAATTGGCCAACTGCTCCCTGAGTTATGCAGACATGGCCTTCCTAGCCAATGGCCTCCACTCCTTCCACCTTGAGGTGCTGGATCTCAGTGGGCACAGCGTGGTTGCCCTCTACCCTTCGACCTTCTTCAAACTGCTCAACCAGGCCTCCCAGACCCTGAGAATCCTCTCGCTGGAGGAGTGCAGCATCGAAGATTCCCACGTCAACAGGATGATCATGGGTTTGATCCCTTGCCAGAAGCTGCAGGAGTTCAAATTCCTTGGGAACCCGCTGTCCTCCCGAGCTTTGAAATGCCTCTTCAGGGCTTTCACAGAGCTCCCCAAGCTGAAGTCCATCGAGTTCCCGGTGCCAAAGGACTGCTATCCTGATGGCACCAGCTACCCACTTGATGACTCCAGCCTCCCCAATTTCGATCATCAGAAATATGAGGAGATTGCGAGGCAACTTCAGGCAATATTGCTTCAGGCCAAGCGGGATGACATTAAGGCTTCGACCCCACTCTACGGAAGCTATGATCCAGATATCCATGAGACGAGTAATGAACTGGGATCTTTCTTGCTTCAGTCTCTCAAAAATGCCTTAGAAAATTTTAGCACCGCACTACAAAGAATGGAGTAGAGGCTTTGAGGTGAATAGTGAGCTACAGGGAATCCCAATTGTACCTGCCCTAAACACGTGAGCTCACTTCAAGGCTGAACCGAATCCCACACCTCCAACCTGACTGGTCTCCTCTACCTGTTCGGCATATTTATCTACCGAACTGGACCATGAATAGGTGGTCTTTTACGTCCTACTCCTAGAATGGGATAAAGCTACAGCATGAGAGGTTATAATCATAAAAATGGGCAGAGACCTGATTTATGCGGCAGAATTTTCAGAAACAAAGACATTAAGGAACCTTCCCTTGAAGCCTTGGCTGGAGCAGGAGGCACTGGCATGGGATTCCAGATCTTTAGTTAGGAAGAGGGCAGGAAAGGACAGGAAAATTCCCAGGAAAGACCAGTCTGAGGTTTGAAGGGATAGGATAAGTGAGAATCAAACAGAGGTCATAAATGACAGAAAATGTGAAAAGCTTGGGGAAATAGGACTGAAAATGGCTGGAAGAGAAGGATAGGGAAGATTAAGAGGGGTACAAGGAAAGAGATGGGAATTATATTGAAGCATTGGCTTCCTATGAGGGGTGGTGGCAGTTACACTGAACAGGAATGTTGGAGAAATGGTATGAAGACATAGTAGTCAATAGGTCCTTTAGACAGGACTCCTAGTGTGGCAGCGGAATGCTTGGAGAAGCAGCACTGATGGCTTCTCTCCTTATCCAAATATCATCCAAATAACATTTTTTGACTAGATCTAACATTTTTTTAATAATCCAGCAGTGGTCTATCGTTTAGAAATCATCCAGTCCTTTCTTGAGCCTTCTGACGTCTCTTAACTCTCCCTCTAATAGCACACTATAAACTTCTTACCCCTTTATTTATTCATATTCTTTTTGAACCCACTCCTGTTTTCGGCCTGCACAGAGTTATCCTTGGCTTCGAAGGTAACGCTGCTGTTGGTGAGAGTGAATCCACGGAATTGAATATTACACAGAAAATCGCATGCACACGGTGTCCGTGGAAATTCAGAACTTCATCCTTTCTTATCCCTTGCCATTTGGGATGAGCGTTGCTCAGACCCAGTGATTAGGAGGGGAGAGGTTTGTCCCACAGCTGGCAGAATGTGCACAAAAGTAGTTTTTGCAGTAGGGGTGATATTAATCCAAGCTGAGCAATCCACACTCTGTCACGTGGCCTCTCTATGACTAGTGACATGCATTTCAAGATGGCTGAAATGGTTCTCCCTTGTGTCATCGAACAGAATATCCCTGAGACCTCCACAGTGGCCAACACCATTTTGTTAGTATAATACCGGCTCCAGATGGTAAGGGAAGGAAACGGTCATCTCAGGGGGTAGCAATGTGCCACCTGCCCCTCTAAGGATGGCCCCCATATGGAACATTCAGAATGTCACCCACATCAGGAAGACCCCCCCTCCACCTCTGCACAGAGCCCCCGCCATCTCCCCCCACTGCATGCACGAGAGCCATCTTTCTTTATTCTTCTCTATTATGAGATCCTCTGCTTCCTCACGCTCTGCTAACAACTCTCCCTCACCAATCCACCCCACAGACCCTCGTAATAAAGGAGTCCGCTAAAAAGGTTTGGTGTTTGTTTCTTATTCTTTTATTTAATTGTTTGTTATTTATTTAAGTTCTGGGGAGCTGCAGGATAGTAGTGAGCAGCTTGATTTGAGGGGCCCCAGAGCTGTGAGGACTGCTTGCTCTGGGCCCCAGGGGCAGTAGGGAAGCTGCCTGCTTCCTTCAGGCATGGAAATCTGGGGTCTGCTCTCCCACCCAGGGCTGGAGGGCCAGTGGACAGTACAGAGATCCCAGGGGTCCCAGAGACACAGAGGATGGGATCGCAGGGCCGGACAAACCACAAGATGGAATCTGCCAGCTTCATCCTGCCACTTGTCTCTCCTGACTCTGTGGGAACAAGTTGGAACAGTCTTGTGAGATGATGGCCTCAAAGAGGCTACCCCTCATGACAGTGAGAAGCTTCTGCAGTACCTGCTCCTTCAAGGCAGATGTGTTGTTGCTGTGGGCTTGCTCCAACTTCGCACCCTCTGAGGAAAGAACCAGGCCCAAGCTTGGTGGATCCCAGCCCCAAATACCCCCCAAATGAAATACCTGCTGACCTTACCCAAATTTTGCTACAAGGTCTCCCAGCCCCCTCCCTTTATAAACAGAAGTGGCCTCCCAAAAGGGATTAGATTCCTCTGGGATCCCGCATTTCTGAAGACCTCAGGACACCTGGAGGTCCTGGTTGTCCCCTGAGTGGGAGTCAGACGATCATCCTCTCTCCCTGACTCTGCCTCCTAATTCTGACTCTTCCTTTTTCTCACCTCTTTTCTTCTTGCCAAAGTCCCTAGCACCTGGGGAGGCTGCTGTCTGGCCACTGGAATGCTGATCTGCTGGAGAAACACCCAGACCTTATCTCTCTGACTCCAACCAGAGTAAAGAGAGTCCCTGATTCTTCCAGTGCTCCAGAACCGGGCAACTGGGCACTGCAATGCAGTCACTCTGGCTCAATTTATGTGATAAAGATTCTTCCCATCACTTGGCTCTTACAGAAAGACACTGACATACAATTAAAACGCAATAGTTTGTGCAAGTTCGGCAGGTGAGCATTTTCAAATATTTCAGTTTGAAGAAAGATCAATCCATAGTCATCATCCTCAGCCCTCTGCCCCAGGAGCAATCCCCATAATAATAATAATAACATTTATTAAGTGCTTACTATGTGCATAGCACTGTTCTAAGTGCTGGGGAGGTTACAAGGTGATCAGGTTGTCCCATGGGAGGCTCACAGGCTTCATCCCCATTTTACAGATGAGGTAACTGAGGCACAGAGAAGTTACGTGACTTGCCCAAAGTCACACAGCTGACAGTTGGTGGAGCCAGGATTCGAACCCATGACCTCTGACTCCAAAGCACGTGCTCTTTCCACTGAGCCATGCTGCTTCTCATAAGGCAGGCAGTCTCAGGGTTATAATGGGAGAGTCACTCAATAAGCATAGAAGCAACTAGTCAGCAGAGTCCAGGAATAAGAGACCAGGCCTGCAGTAAAAACACACTGGGTTTTAATCTCCATTCTTTGACTTCTCTGGGTTTCTCTTTGCCATATGGGCACTGAAATTCCCAGCTCTTCTTCCACACCTTATGGCGATATTAGGAAGATTTATCTTTCACTGGCATTCTGAATTGCTTGGCTCCAATGACTGCCATGTTCTCCAAGCAAGCTCCTCCACTCCATTATTTTTGTGGTCTAGTGGAAAAAACACAGGGATGCAAGTCAGGAGCCTTGGTTTTTGCCCCAGCACTAATACTACTCTGTAATGTGATCTCAGGTGAGTCAACTATCCTTTTTTGGGCCCCAGTTTCCTAATCTGTAAAATGCGGATAATAATACTTATTCTTCCTACCTAATAATATAATCATTAAAAAGATGGTATTTATTGAGCACATATTATGCGCCTGGCACTGGGGTAGAGACAAAATAGTCAGATTGGACACAGTCCCTGCCCTAGATGGAGTTCACGGCTTGAAAAGGGGAAAGAACAGGTACATTTATTCCCTTCTTACAGATAAGGAATGAAAGAGGCAGAACACCAGGTACTGCAAACATCAAACATGACAAAACATCAAAGGACAGTCTTTTCATGTGCACAATGTGGCAGAGACTGTGAGGCCTGCATAGGCCTATGCAGCCACACACACGCACACACACACACACACACACACACACACACACATATACAGAAGTTAAATGACTTGCCCAATGTCACACAGCAAGCAAGAGACAGAGCTGGGATTAGAACCCAGGTGCTCTTTCCATCAGGCCACATGGCCCTTCTCCACATGTTCCAGGAGCCAGAATCACCCCCTTGGCTCTAATGAATGGGTGGATGTTGGGAGATTCCAGTCCCTTTGGGGAATGCCAGAGTTGTCACAGGAGACCTGGCTAGAATGAGAGTTCATAAATTTCCCTCAAATCTTGCTCTAGTGAATCCTTGAGTATGGGTGCTCAGGATGATGGTGGGAGGGGGAAGGGGGGTACCCTGAGCCAATCAGAACCTTCAGAAAGGGCCAAGCCCTCCCCCATCCCCCAGGCCTCTGGACAAGAAGGAAGAAGCCCCCCAGCCATGAGGCTTCCCTCCAGGTTTCTTCTGAGGGTGGGGAGAAGGGAGGAGTTTTTCTGAGACCTCAAAGCCACCCTGGAGGCTAGGGTGGGAGGTAGGCCAGGCTCTGTTCTCCAGTGTTGACTAAACAGGGTGAGGTTGGAGGGCAGTGATGCGGCTAGCCAAGGGAGCTACCCTGCTGAGACATCCATTGTGTTGCAGGTTTACCGCCGGATGCATAGCAACAGAGGCTGGGCTGGACCGGCCCCTCTTTAAATCAGGCCCGGCAGCTGGGTAGACCCAGCTCTAACTCGTGGGAGTTGCCATGGCAGCTCAGCCCTCTCCTGAGGGAAAGTTCTGAGGAGCAGCAGCTTCCCGGAGCTGCTCCCTGACTCGGCGGCCAGGATCAGGACTGTGGCCGCTCACCCCCCAAGACTTCCAGGCCAGGGTCCCTCACCTGCCCCAAGGAACTGGGACATTGCTGCTGCTGCCTGCTAGCACAACTCTGGGCTGGGCCCGAGACAGGGTCTGGGTCTGGGCTACCAAGTTTGGGCAGGGGACATGGAGGATTCCGGGGAAGGAGCTGAGTCGGGGCAAGGAGAGGATGGATTCCAGCCCCCTGCCTCGGAAACGGAGAAAGACCCGAGTGCTATGACTGACTTCCTCAAGCCTCTGCTCTCCCCACCTCTTGTTGCAATCAAAAAAGGTACTAGGGACCCTCTGTGGGGTGGGCCAGGGTCTCTGTCTTTCTCTGAAGGGGCACTCTAGGTCTGAGGAAGCTAGAAAAATCCACCCTCTGTGGTGAGGAGCGGCCCCATAGGCTCCTTCTCTCCCCATCCCTCCACCCGACCTTAACTCCTCTGTGTGTCTCGAACTGTGCCCTGCCTGGATCCTCTATCCCAACCCATCCCATTCTCCAGGAGGGAGAGCCTGGGACTCTGCAGCTCTCCAACCCCCTGGAGTCTTCATTCTGGCCCAGCAGCTGAGCTTCCTGAGGCAGGGCCTGGCTGAAGCTTGCCAGAGAGTCAGGGAGTCAGGCTCTGCTGGTCTGAGGTTCCATGCTTTGCCTTCCTCCCTGACCCAGAGAGTGTTGGGGGAGTCAGAAATGGACTTTCTCCAAGTTTTTGGTGCTGGCTAACCAAGTGTCCAGGCTCCCCCCCCACCCCCCACCCCGTGTTTGGAAACCATGGCAACCTGGTGTCCTATTTCCATGTTAAATCTAGAGGCCAAGCCTAAACCTGCTGCCTGAGCAACGCGCTGAGCTGCGTATTTGGAGAAGTTACATAGGAAGGAAAAAGCATTTTTACTGGGACAAGAATATTGTGGGATGCAGGTTAGCCTAGTGAAGAGAAAGAAGGTATAGGAAGGAGGTTCTAGCTCTGACTTTGCCCTGCTTTATGATCACATGGGCAAGTTCCTGGCCATTCAGTGTCTCTGTTTCCTCATCTTTGAAATGAGAATAATAAGGCCTGCTTCACCATCATTTGGTGAGGACAAAATGAGTTCATGGGCAACATTCTCTTTCTCCGAACAGTGTCGGAGGGCAGGGCTCCTAAAAGCCACCTTTAGAGTTTTCAGAATTCTGGGGGGCCATGCCAGTTGTAACCACTAAAGCAATGGCAGTCTGGGGATTGTGCCCCCCCCCCCCAACCCCCCGCCCCAGATCTACTTATTTATTTAGTGCTCTTTCATTTTGAATGTTGTGTTTTTAATTGCTTCCACTGTTTGTAACTTACTTCCCATTTAGACTGTGAGTCTCCTGTGGCTCAGGGATGGGGGTCTGAATTATTTATTTTGTATCCATTCATTCATTAATACAATCGTGTTTATTGGGCACTTACTTTGTGAAGACCACTGTACTAAGCATTTGGGAAGTACAAATCAGCAACATATAGAGACGGTCCCTACCCAACAATGGGCTCTATCTATCCCATCCCCTATCCCAGTGCCTAGCACAGACTAAACTGTAACAGATAAATCATCTTCTAAAACTGATGTGACAGCACTTTGGAAAAATGAAAGTGTTATTGGAGTAGTTTATTGAAAGAGTATCAAAATTTCAAAGATCCACACTTGTAATCACTGAAATTTTCCCTTCTCAAGCACTAGAAGTTAGACAAATTGATTGGTGAAATACATTGCTCCAAGTTAGTTATTGTGATGCTCCCCTATCTCCTCAGCCCTGGGTCCCAGCAGAAGTAGTCCCAAGAGCCACTTAGGAGAGCTCAGGTCCCTATAACATCTACTGGGTCCTGATGCCCTCAGTGGAAACAGCCCGGGCTTTGGAGTCAGAAGTCATGAGTTCAAATCCCAGCTCCGCCACTTGTCAGTTGTGTGACTTTGGGCAAGTCACTTCACTTCTCTGAGCCTCAGTTCCCTCCTCTGTAAAATGGAGATGAAGACTGTGAGCCCCCCGTGGGACAACCCAATCACCTTGTAACCTCCCCAGCGCTTAGAACAGTGCTTTGCACATAGTAAGCACTTAATAAATGCCATTATTATTATTATTGTTTACAGCCAAGTGTTGGCTCTATCTTCACCACATCTCCTGGAACTCCTTCCCCCTTCATATCGAACACACCATCACTCTCCCCACCTTCAAAACCCTCCTAAAATCGCTTCTCTTCCAAGAGACCTTCCCTGATTAAGCCCTCATTTCCCCAATTTGCCCTTCCTTCCTCATCACCTTTAAACTCAGATCTGTCCTTAAGCACTTGATATTTACCCCATCCTTAGCCCCACAGCATTTATGTACATATCCTTATTCTCTCCCAATTCCCCTAACTGTAAATTATTTAATGTCTGTCTCCACCCCCAGACTGTAAGCTCCTTGTGGGCAGGGATCATGTCTATCAACTCTAGTGTATTGTACTCTCCCGAATGCTTAGTACAGTGCAGGCACAAAGTAAGTGCTCAAAAAATACTATTAATTGATTTAATGATTGATTGATTAAGGTTCTAAGTGATTTCCCCCTCTAATACAAATTTATTTCCCCTAGATGTTGAAGGAAAGAACGACAACCTCGGAGGAGTTTCTAAAATGAAGGGTGCTGGGTCAGCTTCACCAGTTTCCCCTTCCCCAGCAGCTCTGCCGGCAAGTACCCTGATTGAACAGAGTACTTCCCCCATCTTGACTTCCTGGGTTATTTATGGGAAGGAGGCATGTTAGTACCTGCCTACTGGCATCCTGCTCCCTCCATGGAACAGAGGTTCACTGGGTGAGGAACATTATCAGGAGAGAGACATGGCATATCCTCTAGTCTTCATTCAGGCAAATATGTGTTGCTACTCCTCGGAAGCTGAGTTGAAGGTGGGAAAGGAAGTTTATTCTCTAAGTGACTGTGAGAAGATGAAATGAGCCTGGTTGGGAGTTGGACATAGCTAAACCAACAGCACCAATTTCCATCTGTTTTCTTGGTTCAGGTTGCGCAAGGGGAACAGGAAAAGAAACAGGACCAGAAAGAGAAGTCTTTTCATGCCTGCATCCTGCTATCTGTCCTTTTGCCCTGGCCCTGCCTGCCTTCCCAGGGAGAGTAGTTGGTGGTTTTTGACCTCTTGACTTATCGACCTTTGATTCAGTAGGTCATGGCTAGTAATGGCTTCATCAGTTTGCACACTTAAGTTGCTCAAAAATCTTGCATTTTCTCCACCAGGCAACTGGGAAGAAGACTGTTCCTCTTTCCAGTGAAGCTCGAAAAGAACTCGCCAAGCAGGTCAAAGTCACTAAAGAAGAGAGAAGGGCTCAGTTAGATGCCAGACATAAGTATCTGATACTCAGATTAGCTGATGGCATAGAGTTAAGCGAGCAAGATGTTGAATATGCCATCGTTTCTGATGAAAAGGTAGATATAATTTGCTCTGTACAGTTTTGGATGGATGCTTGATATGCAATTTTATATTTCCTCTAACCAGCACTAACCAGCCTCTTTTGTGTTACTTAGTTTCACATGGTGGGAGAATTCTTTGCATCCAACGGACCTAAAAAATTACTTTTCTTTTACCAAGATGTCCATCAGGTACGTTTTTTCCTTATTTCTATTGCAAATAGCACAGTAATCATCAGAAATTTTGGAAGCATATGTTTATTAAGTGATTTAGAGGACCTCTCTAACTCCATAAACAAAAAATAATTATGACATTTATTAAGCGATAGCTATGTGCTACAACATGAGTAGTGATAAGCAGTTTTGAGATTCGGTACAGTCACTGTCCCACACTGAGCTTACAATCCATCTTATCTCCATTTTACAGATGAGGAAACTAAAGCACAGAGAGGTTAAGTGACTTATCCAAGGGCACACAGTGATAGGCCAGTGATACAGATGGGACTTGAGTGAAGGTCTCCTGACCCCCAGTCCCCTGCTCTTTCCACTAGGCCATGTTGCCCGACCCTAGGCAGCCAAGTTTCCATGAGGCTCCAAGACAGCAGTCCTGCACTACCTGCTAGCTGGGATAGCAAGTCTATTTTTGCTGTTGTGTTCAGGGCTGGAGGAATGGCAGGGGACGGGGAGGGGACTAGACCTTCCACAAACCCTCACCTCAGTAAGGCTGCAAACTCACCCCCAGGCAGCAACCCCTCTGAAATCTCCCAGCATAGGCCCTGGACTCTGCTGCAGCCAGCTGCACTCCAGCTGGGAGATGGTCTGCCCTGGTCCAATCGCTGAGCAGTGGAGACAAAAGCATCAGCCCGGACTGGCAGGACCAGGTCTCCTCCAGTCTCAGAGCAACACTGTCCCTGGACAGGTCACAGTTCCCAACCCTCACCAGGGTTGCCATGGCCCCTTGGGGACAGTTGTCTAGGCCAGGCTCTTGTGTGTTGTGGGGGAGGGAAATTGTGTGCAGTAGGAAAACCATGGGGTAGAGCATGGAGGGAAAAAAGGATGAGGCATAAGGGTGCAGTGCAACCCAATGGCCTCTTACGCTAAGTCGTGGGCTCATGTAACACAAGGAACTGATGTTATGAGAAGCAATCTGTGCATATACTATGACATAATGACATCATTTGGAATGAAGGGGGCTAGGGGGACAATTCAGAATCTAGTTACGTCTAAAGGGAGCAGGGCCTAGAACAGTGTAGGCCAGAGAGGGACAGAGAGGTGGGGGGAAGAAGAGAGAAGGGAGAAAGGAGATCTTTATCCACTTGTCCTAGGCCATTCTGTTCCACTTGGAAAATCTGAAATCCTACTGCTCTTTTCAGAAAGTTTTCTCCCTGGATCTCTAATCTAATCCTCCTCAACTTCTTGTTTGCTTTAGACACCGTGAACCACTCCCTTCTCCTAGAAACTCTATTTCATCTTTGTTTTAATAAAACAGTTCTCTCCTAATACACCTCTTACCTCGATGACCATTCATTCTTGTTTGCTGATTCCCCTTCTATCTCTCATCCTCTAACTGCGGACATCCCTCAAGGCTCAGTTCTGAATCCCCTTCCATTCTCACTTTTTACTTATTCCCTTGGAGAGCTCATCCACTCCCAAGACTTCATCTATCACCCCTATTCAGGTGATTGCCAAATCTACCTTGCTAGCCCCAAACTCTCACCTCTGCTGTCTTGCATTTTCTTTTGCCTAAAGGGTAAATTCCACAAGGATGTCACACCAACACTTTAAGCTCAGTGTGTCTAAAACTGAACTCCTCTTTCCTCCCAAATCCCCAAATCCTCTCCTCCTCCTAGCTTTCCCATCAGAGTTGACAGCATCCCCATCCTACCTGCCCCAGAAACTCATATCCTCGGCTTGTCATCTTCAACCCTTCATTCTCTTTCAACTCTCATTTTCAGCTTATTGCTACATCCTGTTGGTTTTTCCTCTGCAACACTTCCAAGATTCACCCCTTTTCCATAATAATAATAATAATAATAATGGCATTTATTAAGCACTTACTATGTGCAAAGCACTGTTCTAAGCGCTGGAGAGGTTACAAGATGATCAGGTTGTCCCACAGGGGGCTCCCAGTCTTAATCCCCATTTTACAGATGAGGTAACTGAGGCACAGAGAAGTGAAGTGACTTGCCCAAAGTCACACAGCTGACAATTGGCGGAGCCAGGACTTGAACCCCTGACCTCTGACTCTAAAGCCCGTGCTTTTTCCACTGAGCCATGCTGCTTCCCATCCATCCATTTCCATCCATTTCCCATTTCCATCCAAATGAAAATCACTTTGGTGTAGGTGCTCGTCATTTCCTGACTAAACTATTTCATCGGCCTCCTCACTGACCTCCCTGCCTCCAGTTTCCCCTCTTTCTGGCCCATTTTTCACTTTGCCTCCCTGCTCATTTTCCTTAAATATTGTCTTGCACAAGTCTCCCTATGCCTTAAAAACTTGTAATCTTTACCCACTCCACTCTGTATCAAGGAAAAATTCCTAACCATTAGCTTTAAGGAACTCCATCAGCTTTCACCCCCTTACTACCTACTCTCTTCTCCCATGGTACCCCAGGTCACACTCTTTTCTCTTCTCAAGTTCACCCTTTCTCTGTGCCTCATTTTTTACTTTCCCTCCTCTGACTCCTTGATGACACCCTCCCTTCTGCCTGGGACTCCTGTTCTTTTCCCCAGCTTAAAGTCCCTTAATGACTCCTCACTAGGTTTTCTGGTGATGTGTCTCAAATTGGGATGCCTGGTCACCTAAGTTGGGGGGGGGGCATGTTTCAAGGAGTGCCCAGAAGACAATAGATGTACCCCCAAAACACAGAACTTTGACATGGCCTCTGAGGATTTTCATGGCTCAGTTCTTCCCCTAATCAGGGAAGTAAATCAGGCTTGATGTAATTTAGATCACTCTTCAATTTCTTTCCCAATTCTTTAAGGATTTGAGGAAGAGCTTGGGAAACTGCTAAACCTCTCAGGGGCTGGAAATGGCATTGAGCTGATATTACTGGAATGCTCAGAGTAAATACACTGAATTAATTATTTGTTCTATTCTATTCATTTCTATTCATTTTCATTTTTATTGATTTTGTTTTACCAGCAAAAATTGAATGGTTTGTCATTGGCAGATGGTTCTGGTCCTAATTCCCTGCTGCTGAAGAAGCTTTTTCTCACTGAGGGCTCCACTGAGGTAATTTCAGAGTGGGAACTGTGGAGAAAGATGGTGATTGTGGCAAGTGGATCTAGAGCTAGGCTCCTGGAGTTCTGCAGTTCAGTCCAGCAGGTAGCCACAGCAGGGGAATGCCAGGGCAACCTTCCATTCTACCTTCTGATCCCTCCAGGGAAGCCAGTTGGGTTCTGTGCTGGCTCTAATGGCTGCTGGGTTCTGAAGAGTCAAATCTGGTAGGGAGAACAAGACCTTGGCAGGTCCAGCCCAATAGCAGCCACAGCAGCATTAGGCTAGACTGAGGTCTTCTCTGGGAAGGCGATAATAATAATAATAATTATTATTATTGTTATTATTATTATTATTATTATTGTAGTATTTGTTAAGCACTTTCTGTGTGTGCCGGGCACTGTACTAAGCACTGGGGTGAATACAAGCAAATCGGGTTGGACACAGTCCCTATCCCATGTGGGACTCACAGTCTCTATTAGCATACTACAGATGAGGTAACTGAGGCCCAGAGAAGTGAAGTGACTTGCCCAAGGTCACACAGTTGACAGGTGTTGGAGCCAGGATTAGAATCCATGATCTTCTGACTCCCAGATGAATCATTTCACTTCTCTGTGACTCAGTTACCTCATCTGTAAAATGGGGATTAAGACTGCAAGCCCCATGTGGAACAGGGACTGTGTCCAACCCGATTTAATTGTATCCACACCAGTACTTAGTACAGTGCCTGGAACATAGTAAGTGCTTAATAAATACCATTATTATTATTATTATTTGGTTGAATTATGAATTTGTCTGGGCTGCCTATCAAATCTAGCAGTCCTCAGTAGAAGGGGTTGAACTGTAACCCAACATGGCACTGCCTCCCCCCGTCCCCCCCGGCCAGTCATATAAAGCAATCTGCTGCTGGGCTGGTGCCCACCTCCCATGCAAATCCATGCAGCTCGGATGGAGGCCAGGCAGTGGCCGCAGCACTCCACAATCTGGGGCTCTCCCTTACCCCCGACTGCTGCTGGTCTCAAGGGATTTATTTTTTTCAGATTTTTTAATAAAAAGACATCAAACACAGGGCTTCTCATTTCATCTCCTCTCCCTGGCTGCCTGCGTTCCCTGCTTCGGCTGCCACTCTGGAACCCGGGCTTGGGAGATGATTCTCTGGCTGCATGTACCCTCTCGAGGAGCTGAGATGGAGCCATTTTAGTTTCTGCCGCTTTCTGCTTGGAAGTGGAGGGACAAGGGCTTTCCACTCATTCATGCATTCATTCAATTAATTCCAGCATATTCATTGAACGCTTACTATGTGCATAGCGCTGTACTAAGCATTTGGGAAAGTACAATACAACAATAAACAGTGCCATTCCCTGCCCACAACGAGCTCACAGTCTGGAGTTGGGGAGGCAGACATCAGTACAAATAAATAAAATTACACATATATACATAAGTGCTTTGGGGCTGGGAAGGGGAAAGAGCAAAGGGATAAATATGTATGTATATAAGTGCTCCAGTGGCTGCTGTGAAATCTGGGCTAATGAGGGGGAAGGTGGACCTCATTACCCCCTCCCCTGCTGGAGCGGCCACTTTGCCCCCTGGTCCCGTGGTAAAGACCATGCACACATGTCCCCCTTCACTCACACAGCCCCTCTGCCTCCTCTCTGTCCCCTGGAAGGGCAGCAGCCTTGGGGGCCAGGGACTGTGTAGAGAAAGCAGAGACAGAGCTGCTTTGGTTTGGGAGAAAACTGTGTGCCCACGTGTGCTTAGTAGACAGTCCTCTCCCTGCTTGCACAATTGCTCACTGTTCCAGACACCCGCAGCCAGCCTGAATTCCTTCCTCCTACAGAGTTTCATGGAAAGTCCCAACTCCCACTTCCCTGGCATCACCCCTGGTCAGACAATAGAGTGACCTCGTAATTTAAACTCTGAAGATGATTAATCAGTAACCATTATAAACCTCTCATTTATCATATTGTCTTGAAGGATTTCTCCTGATGAATGGTAGTAGTGCAAAATGCAGCAATCCATCATGGAACCCATACTGCATAAAGATAAATTGAATTCAAACAAAAACTGCCAACCTGGGCTTTCCTCATGTATGCCAAAGGTTCTTTTAGATGCTCTGGTAGTGCCGCAGGTTGGCAAGGTGAAGGGAACACATTCTGAAGTTTCTTCTGCCAACCTGATGCTTTTAAGAATGCCTTAATACCTTACTTAGAGACTCAAGTTTAATTTCAGGTCAGTGAAGACTCTCCCGGTTTCCCCGTATGTCCGACAATTCTTCCTTGGTGACAAGAATGTAACTTTGTCGGGGAAAAAAGAGCTTTGCTCTGGCTGAAAAAAGGCTCCTGGATGTTTCCCAGCTTCTCTGCTCCTTTTCAGGACAGCATTGGAAATGCAGCCTCGGTTCCAACTCTCATATGTTTGCTGTGCTTTCCCCTTGCTCTGAGCTGAGCCGAGGCGTAGGGATGATTGGTGGGGGCAGCAGCTGCTCCAGCTACCAGGAAAGCCCACACAACTGCAAGACCCTTGGCTGCTTATTTGTGTTCCCCCACAGGGACGAAAGGTCCTGGAGGGCAGCAACTCGGCTCCCCTGCTCCGGGAGTCCCTTTCCCTATCTCTACCTTCCCCTGTTGCTCTTCACCTTACCACTGCCTTACTTTCATGTCTACTCTACCCTATTGTCTTGTAATGATGATAATAATAATAATAATAATAATAACAATAATAATGGCATTTATTAAGCGCTTACTATGTGCAAAGCACTGTTCTAAGTGCTGGGGAGGTTACAAGGTGATCAGGTTGTCCCACATGGGGCTCACAGTCTTCATCCCCATCCTCCAGATGAGGGAACCGAGGCACAGAGAAGTTAAGTGACTTGCCCAAAGTCACACAGCTGACAAGTGGCGGAGCCGGGATTAGAACCCATGATCTCTGACTCCCAAGCCCAGGATCTTTCCTCTGAGCCACGCTGCTTCTCTTCTCTCCCAAGGGCTTAGTACAGTGCTCTGCACACAGTAAGTGCTCAATAAATACTATTGAATACAGTGCTCTGCACACAGTAAGCACTCAGTAAATACCACTGATTGATTGATCAGTTGATTGATTACTTTCATCTCCCCGGTCCCTTTACTCTCTCACTCCTTGTCTTTTGCCCTGGAAACCACTCTCCTTGGAGAGCTGGGTTGGAGGCCTGACAGAGGTGCTGATTGGGCAGGGCATGAGCCATTTTTCTTCCATCCCCCTGGTACCCACTTCTGGGTGCAGTGATGTCCAGGAGTGGGAATCTTGACAGGGATGTGGGACAGTCAATGCCTGACCTGCATGGATCCTGTGTACAGTCGACTCTCCAAAAATTCAGGAATTATATTCATGGAGAATCTTGGGTTAAGGAAAGCTCACATCATAGTCCTATACTCCTTGACTAACGACTGACTAACACACAACTGTTTCAGCGTGGCTCAGTAGGAAAGAGCACAGGCTTTGGAGTCAGAGGTCATGGGTTCAAATCCCAGCTCCGCCAATTGTCAGCTGTGTGACTTTGGGCAAGTCACTTAACTTCTCTGTGCCTCAGTTACCTCAACTGTAAAATGGGGATTAAGACTGTGAGCCCCACGAGGGACAACCTGATCACCTTGTAACCTCCCCAGAGCTTAGAACAATGCTTTGCACATAGTAAGTGCTTAATAAATGTCATTATTATTATTTTTATTATTCCGGCATCACGTTACCTTTTATCCAGGCAGATGTATGTCGTGGAAATACATTCCCTAATTCCCTAGAAGTGTTCTAGCCAAAACACTTAGTAAAAAGTTATGAGAGTGTATTTAGTTTGGTGTGCTTCTCTCTGGCAGGGTTTGACTGGGACATGTGCATTTTTTCTGAAGTCAGCAAACCAACAAATAACAGCAGCAAATGTTTCTCAGGTAAATTTTTTGAAAAAAAAGGGAAATGTTTCTTGCAGACCAATGGCCGCTCAGCTCCTGGAGTAAAGCCTTCTCTTCTTTTTCATGGGGTTCCTTTCTCTAATCCCTTTCCCAATCAGAGTGGGTTCTCTAGGCTTATCTTATTCTCTTTGAAGACCCAGGTCTTGCCAGGACCACAGAGATCTCCCAGGGCCCCACACCAAGCCTGCTTCCCTTCTCCTTCCCATTACCACATACTCAGAGGTACCATGCAGCCATTCACACCGTATGGATGGAGATACACATTTTTGGAGAATTCCCCAAGATGGATTGTTTCAGAGGTGACTTTACAAAGCAATTATTCCCATTTTCATGTCTAAGTTTTTTTTAACTTTTTTTGCACAAAAAATTTATATTTTTTTACATTTCTAGCAAAGAAGGGATGGAGTTGGGGAAGAAGGCAGAGTTGAACAGGATCCTGCCTGCTCCGTCGCAAGACCAATTCCCTAGAGACCAACCATTTCACATTTAACAAATACCATAGTTATTATTACCCCTAATTTTCATGTGAATAGGGTCCTGCCCCCTCCATGCCTCCTTGAAATCCCTCATCTACCCACTATTTCCTGGGTCCTAAGCAAATGTGACTGGGCTCAGACTCACCCTCACCTAAGAAAAGGTTCCAGTTCTGATGTCTGTTTATTTGTATTGCTTTTGCTTTCTGTACTGATGATATGTAACCATGCTGCTTCTCCAGATGTAGAGTTGGAGATGGAGATTTGGGTGTCATCGGCATAGACCGTGAAAGCTGTGAAAGCAGACAAGCTCCCCGAATGAGTGGGGTAGATGGAAATACAAGGGAACCCAGAACTGAGCCTTTAAGGACCCCCACAGTTAGTAAAATAGGCTTAATAACTTCACCTCTCCCTGATTTACAGGGATGCTGAGAGGACAAAAAAGGAGTTAAGCATGTGAAGGCACTTTGGAAAACAAAAGCAATGAATAAAGTCAAGGTATTCATGGAGAGAGGAAGATGGGCAAGAGCTTCATGTGAGAGAGTCCAAGTCATAGGGACCTTGCACTGTGCAGTTCCTCACTCTTTATCCAGGAAGGAGCTTGCACTGAACCCTCCACAATCCCACCCTTCTTAGACAGAGGAATAAGATTATCTCCATTCCCCAATTTAGTTGTTCCCATGGATTCTGGGGAAAAAGTTGGCTAAATGAGTCAGGTACCATTTTTCTTGGATCTGGTAAGGAGAAAATTTCTTCAGTGAGTCTCTTCCTGTCTCCCCCACCCCAGCACTCTCATACAGGCTATCCAGCCTCTGACCCTGTCTTCTCTGGCTCCAGGACATTTCCTGGAAACATTGTTCAGCTGCCACAATGATCTCATAATGCCAGATAATTAAATGAGAAGTGCTTATCCATGACAAAATAGGCTATATTATCGAATGGGTGTTCCAATGGACGTAAGCACATCAGTTTTCATAGCATGGTGTTTCCTTAAAATCCTAATGCACTGTCTCCCCACCACCTCCTAAAAGAGGGGCTGAGGTTTCATTTGTGTGGTTTCTAACATTCATTAAATTTTGATTTAGGAGGTGAACTTTGGCATGTTAGACTGCCCTGATGGAAATATTCTTCAGGGGTTAGAAACTCTTATGGCTGGTGCCATGGCACCAACACTCAGGTCTCCAGAGGTAATTCTTCTTTTGTTCTTTTGGCAAAAACTCTTACGGCGGTCTGACGATGATTCCACTTATTGGAAAATCATGGAAGGCCTGGAAACTGAGATTCCCAGTGGAAGGGGCATGTTGGGATTGGGAAAAGTGGTAGGGCTTCTTTGAAATCATCAGCAATGCAGAATTGGAAATAAAAGTTTCCTTTCAGAACCAGTAAGTTAGGTTGGTAACTAGAAATGTTCTGATTCATCTTCGACAAAGTATTGATTCTATCCCTCTGTGGGGATGGGGAAAGGAGTGGTCCAGTCTGCTGGGGAAAGATCAATCAATCAATCAATCAATTTATTGAGCGCTTACTGTGTGCAGAGCACTGTACTAAGCGCTTGGGACGTACAAGCTGGGAACATATAGAGACGGTCCCTACCAAACAGTGGGCTCACAGTCTAGAAGGGGGAGACAGAGAACAAAACCAAACATATTAACAAAATAAAATAAATAGAATAGATATGTACAAATAAAATAAATAGAGTAATAAATATGTACAAACATATATACATATATACAGGTGCTGTGGGGAAGGGAAGGAGGTAAGGTGGGGGAAATGGAGAGGGGGAGGAGGGGGAGAGGAAGGAGGGGGCTCAGTCTGGGCATGCCTCCTGGAGGAGGTGAGCTCTCAGTAGGGCCTTGAAGGGAGAAAGAAAGCTAGCTTGGTGGATGTGGGGAGGGAGGGCATTCCAGGCCAGGGGGATGACGTGGGCCGGGGGTCGACGGCGGGACAGGTGAGAATGAGGCATGGTGAGGAGATTAGTGGCAGAGGAGTGGAGGGTGCAGGCTGGGCTGTAGAAGGAGAGAAGGGAGGTGAGGTAGTAGGGGGCGAGGTGATGGAGAGCCTTGAAGCCGAGGGTGAGGAGTTTCTGCCTGATGCGTAGGTTGATTGGTAGCCACTGGAGATTTTTGAGGAGGGGAGTAACATGTCCAGAGCGTTTCTGGACAAAGACAATCCGGGCAGCGGCATGAAGTATGGATTGAAGTGGGGAGAGACAAGAGGATGGGAGATCAGAGAGGAGGCTGATACAGTAGTCCAGACAGGATAGGATGAGAGCTTGAACGAGCAGGGTATTGGTTTGGATGGAGAGGAAAGGGCGGATCTTGGCAATGTTGCGGAGCTGAGACCGGCAGGTTTTGGTGACAGCTTGGATGTGAGGGGTGAACGAGAGAGCGGAGTCGAGGATGACACCAAGTTTGCAGGCCTGTGAGACGGGAAGGATGGTAGTGCCGTCAACAGTGATGGGAAAGTCAGGGAGAGGGCAGGGTTTGGGAGGGAAGACCAGGAGTTCAGTCTTGGACATGTTGAGTTTTAGGTGGCGGGCAGACATCCAGATGGAGATGTCCTGAAGGCAGGAGGAGATGCGAGCCTGGAGGGAAGGGGAGAGAGCAGGGGCAGAGATGTAGATTGGGGTGTCATCAGCGTAGAGATGATAGTTGAAGCCGTGGGAGCGAATGAGGTCACCAAGGAAGTGAGTGTAGATCGAGAACAGAAGGGGACCAAGAACTGAACCTTGAGGAACTCCCACAGTAAGGGGATGGGAGGGGGAGGGGGAGGAGGAGCCTGCAAAAGAGACTGAGAATGAACAACCGGCGAGATAAGAGGAGAACCAGGAGAGGACAGAGTCTGTGAAGCCAAGGTTGGATAGCGTGTTGAGGAGGAGAAAGATGATGTGGGGAGGAAAGAGAGAAAGGCTACTATAATAATAATAATAATGGCATTTATTAAGCACTTACTATGTGCAAAGCACCCTACAACTAGTTCCTTCAAGGGCCAAGAAGTTCCAGAGGGGATCTGACCCAGGAGTAGGCACTGTCAGCACCCCAGCCCTCCCACAGCCTTGGCTTCCTTGACAGTGCTGGAAATGGGAGAATTGGCTCATGCTCACCTAGGAGCCTACTGGCCCCAAAGGAACAACAGGCCTTCCAGGGGGCCAGGTAAGCACTTTCCCAACATGAAGCTGAGCTTTGGAAGGAGAGAGCATATGAGGAATCCCCTGGCCAGGAAAGGCTTGGTAGAAAACTTTTTACAAGTTTCAGCCTTAATCCCAGATTTGTCTTCATCTGGTCTTGCCAGTAGTCAAGGACAAATCAATCAGTCAGTGGTATTTATTGAGCAGTACAGTGGAGAGCACTGTATATTGTCATATTGTAGAGGGAGGGAATCCCTGATACCTGGATAGGTTGGGACCCCATGTGACGTGGCATAGTATGTGACCTAAGCAATCCCTGAGGGACTGTAGGAAAATGAATAAATGTTTTCTCTCCTTCTCACAACATGTTTTCATTTCTCATGTGTTGACCATTTGAAAACACCCAGCTCTGGAGGGCTGTGAAAGATGGTTCAAGGAATATTCACATACAAGACTTTCTCTATTCTTTGGACAAATTTGTGGATTCCTTGGCATCGGCAAGACAACATTTAGGAGAAAAAATTAAACTGCATCAGGTGGATGTTGGCAGTTACCTTAATGACTTACACAGCCCTTCTGATTTCATAA
The DNA here is from genome assembly GCF_015852505.1 of Tachyglossus aculeatus. Taxonomy (NCBI): domain Eukaryota; kingdom Metazoa; phylum Chordata; class Mammalia; order Monotremata; family Tachyglossidae; genus Tachyglossus; species Tachyglossus aculeatus. Next base: position 22,987,474 of record NC_052100.1, on the reverse strand, counting down.
GAGCAGGTTAGTAATTGGTTAAAGAAAAAGTTAGCAATAATTAAATAAACATTTAAAATGAGTCTTAGGAAAACTACATTTAATGTTGCATTCTCTTTTCTATTTGAGAAGGTGAATTGGGATATTATCCAGACTTGGAGTAGAGTTCAGTCAGTGGTTTTGGTTCAAGATGATTAACCTTGTTCTGGTTCAGAGAAGCCTCATTAGCTATTAATTCAGCCTGATGAAGGTGATACACTGGGCTGCATTTCTTCAGCCCCTTCAGGGCCACAGAGTAAAGTACTGGGTCTTTCCCTAGTCTCCAGAACATTTGCCTTCAGAAAGTGTCTGTCTTCTTTCTGGGGACACAGCCCTTTGCTCTATTGAATTTGATTAAATTCACTGAGATGGCCTCATTGGTTCATTTCTACAGGTATCATGCTAAATGAAGCCTATTCAATCAATCAATCATATATATTGAGCAGTTACTGTGGGTAGAGCACTTTACTAAATACTTGGGAGAGTACAATATAACAGAGTTGGTAGACACATTCCCTGCCCACAGCAAGCTTACAGTCTAAACGGGGGGTGGACTTATATCCGAGTAAATGGACTTGTATAACTAGATTATGAGAAAAAAACCCGGCTGACATCTAGGCCTTTATTGTCTCATAGTCAAGGCACGATCATATGCCTCTCAAGATAATAATAAGAAGAATGTGTGTACATTGTGCTGATCATTGTGCTAAGCACTGGAGTAGATATAACTAATCAGATCAGACACAGTCCCTGTCCCACATGGGGTTCACAGTCTAAGAGGGAGGAGGGACAGGGCATTTACCCCCATTTAACAGATAAAGGAAACTGAGGCAGAAAGGAGGTGACTTGCCCAAAGTCAATAGCAAGCAATGGCAGAGCCAGAACTAAAACCCCCAACTTCTGACTTTCAGTCCCAAGCTCTTCCAACTAGGCTTTATTGCTCTATCCAAAATGTGTTCCAAAGACTTTCTCTATACCTTGGGCATTAGCCTATGTAGGCTATATATTTGCAGAACAAGCAAAATGATAAAGAGCCAAGACAAAACTCCAATTCCAAAGAAAAACTGTCTTTCCATACACTAAAGAGATTTCAAAGGGAAGATTTAGGTTAAAAACAGCTGAGATCTGTCTAGGGAGTGTTTGAAGTTTTTACTATTTGAAACCACCAAGGCAGGAAAAATCACATCTTATGTTTCCATCCTACCTGCACTACTGAGGCTCAGGCTTGCTTTCCTCCTCCTGCCCCTTGCCACTCAGTGCTCTAGAATCTTCCCAGGCCAGTTGCAAGGTAAGGTTATGGGGCAGGAACTTCTTGCCAAATAGATTGGCCTGCTGAAAGTAGGAGCCTCAGGTTAGATTTGCCCTATGCTGATTCTGGTCAGAAACATAAATTTTCCACTAAGAAATCCTTTTCAAATTTCATCTATTGCCCCTTAAATTCAAAGTATCCCTTGATGACAGTGCGACAATCAAATCATCCACTAACTCTATTGTGATTATTCTCAACAATGGAAAGAACATGCATGGGCTTTGGAGTCAGAGGTCATGGGTTCAAATCCCAGCTCCACCAATTTTCAGCTGTGTGACTTTGGGCAAGTCACTTAACTTCTCTGTGCCTCGGTTACCTCATCTGTAAAATGGGGATTAAGACTGTGAGCACCCCCGTGGGACAACCTGATCATCTTGTAACCTCCTCAGTGCTTAGAACAATGCTTTGCACATAGTAAGAACTTAATAAATGTCATTATTATTATTATTATTAACAAGTCACTCCACTTGGCAACCAAGTGTCCTTTGTTTCCAAAACAGATAAAGCATAGTGACCTATATTGGAGTGATTGTTTTACAGGCAGCAACACTGAAGTCACAGAGAAGCTTCAGGAAGTACTGATGATTTGGATCCAACAAATTGAACAAGTTTTGGCAGAAAGTGAACAAATGAGAAAAGAATCTGATGGCACCGGTCCTTCAGCTGAGCTGGAACACTGGAAGTCAAGGACAGCATTATTTGACAGGTGCAGTGAGTGCAGACTTTTTCCTAAAGTTGAGGCATGGGTTTTTTTGCAAGAGAAATCTCTTTTTTAACCTAGTCTTAGAGAAGATTTGTTTTTCTCTTCCTCAAGCCTTTTAGATGAAGTCAAGAGTCCAAGAGTAACGAAAGTGCTCACCATTCTTCAAGCTGCAAAATCTAGACTGCTCAAGCGTTGGATAAAGCTGGTAATCTTATAGATATGTAGCAAAAAATGTGTAGATTTTTGTCCAAAAAGTTTATATTCTCATAATAATGGCCATGAGTTAGAAAGTGATCTAGTGATGCCAATAGAAAATGAAGGAGTGGGAGGAAGGAGCTTTAGATTTGGTTTTTCTAGTTATGAACTACCAAGCTGAAGGCAGAAATGGAAGTGCAGGGCAATGATGATCCAAGGAAAGGTCAGGAGAAAACACCAGGGTATGATATTGCAGTGGGAAGGTCACATGGGAGAAAATGCTTGTGCTGGACAAAAACACGTTCATTTTGCCCCTAAAAAAGCTGGTTCTTGGGAAGCTAGTTTGTTTTTATTTTTTAATTGTATTTGGTAAGTGCTTACTATGTGCCAGGAACTATACTAAGCAAAGGGGTACATACATGCTAACTAGGTTGGACACAGTCCACGTCCCACCTGGGGCTTGCAGTCTTAATCCCCATTTTACAGATGATGTAGCTGAGGCACAGAGATATTAAATGACTTGTCCAAGGTCACTCAATCAATTAATCAATTAATATCGCTAAAATCCAACCTTTCCTCTCCATCCAAACTGCTACCATGTTAAACCAAGTACTTATCCTATCCCGCCTTGATTACTGTATCAGCCTCCTTGCTGACCTCTCTACCCTCCATGAGTCTGAGTAACTGGTGGTGAAGAGGAGGAGTGGGCAGTCTGGGAGCAGGTGGAGATTGAAGGGTAGTTTGCCCAGGAGGGAGCAGGAGTTTTACAGACCACGGTGGATGGAGTGAAGTTTACTATTAGACTCTCAGAGCAGAAGAGGATTTCATTTTCACATCACAGCATGAGAAATCTGGCTGCTTATTGTGCTTTTATCCCATCCAGGATAGCCGGGTGACCCATGCTTCCAATGAAGCCAAGGACAATGTGAAGTACCTGTCTACACTGGATCGATTCTTTGGGCCCCTTGGCCACACTGACCCGGTGAGTTGACTCTCTCCATGAGTGAATCGCACAGGAGGGAGATTTAGCGTGGGCTAGTGGAGTCAGAGCACCTGGGTTTTACCCCCGGTTGTGTGAATTTGGCCATGTCGCTTCATTTTTCTGTGGCTTTGTTTCCTCATTTGTTAAAGAGGGATTCAAAATTTGTTCTCCCTCCTCCTTAGACTCTGAGCCCCATGTGGAACAGTGGCTTATTTGTATCTATGCCAGTGTTGGGTTCACTGAAGCACTTAACAAATACTCAAAAGGAGGAGATTTGATACTTACTGCTTCACAGAGTGGGCTGGACTGGACTCCAAAGCTTAAGGCTAACAGGACCCCAAAAAGAGGAGACTCTTCTGTATTCCAAAGTCTCCCTTCCAGCCAGTGGGAGACAATGACAGGAGTGATAAACAGCTGTAGGCAACCAATTCCTGGACCTACAAAAATGGTTTCTGGGGGAGGGAATAACCCGCAGTGAATTAAGCTTCAACTAAACTCTGGCCAGGTTCTCCCTGAGGGGATTCCGGTGAATAAATGATGTGGTAAATGAGGTATCTTGGAAACAGACATTAATTCATTTCAACTTGCCCCAGAGGGAGAGACTGCACTCCTTCCAAGATGGAAGAACGTTCTTCCCCTCTCCCAGCAGATTCCTGTATTGGTTGCAATCTGTGCTGGACTGCTGGGGTCATTTCTCTTCTGGCCAGGAGAGAAGAATCCTAGGGAGGGATTACAGCTAGAGAATTTCTTCTCTGGGAGCTGGAACAGCAGGACGAAACAAAGTTGGGGGTTTTGCTCCACCAGCGTGTCTAGTCTTGCCTGACACTTCCAGCATTTCTGTTGTTTTGGGAACATGTTCATTTTCTTTGCTCTCATTTCCTAGACCACAGTGGCAGAAAGTATCCCCTGCTTGATGAACAGAATCCACATGATCTACAGAACATCGCGATACTACAATACCTCAGAAAACATGACTTCTCTTTTCCTGAAAGTCACTAACCAGATGATCAGTACATGCAAGATTTATTTAGGTCGAGGAATTTTAAACATCTGGGAACTTGAAAGGTAACACTAAATTCCAGTTTTTTGATGCTCCCTCGCTAATTCTTCCCAAATATATTTTAAAACCCTGAGCCTTTTTACTTTTCTCTTTGATTTTCCATGAATTCATGAAAATATATGCCCCGACTCCTGCTTCGGGTGTTTCCAGGTATTGTTGTTAATAATGATAATGATAATAATAATAATTGTGGTACTTGTCAAGCGCTTACTAAGTGCGGAAGTGGTTTACCATTGCCTCCTTCCTCACAGTAAACTTGAGTCTTCTCCCTTGATTCTCTCCTATGCTGCTGCTGCCCAGCACAGGTGAGTTTTGACTTGTAGCCCATGGCCTTCCACTCGCTAGCCACTGCCCAAGCTAGGAATGGAATGGATATGACTCTGCCTGACTCTCCCTCCTGTAGTCGAGACTGGTAGAGTACTGGGAACTCTCTAGGTGAGACACTGAGAGGGGACTTAACCAGTACCATAATAATAATAATTGCATAGCTAAAACAGGTTAATGGCCTTTAAACAGCCATGATTTAATATCATAGGACATTTATTCAGAAGCATTTCACTGACCTTATTGTTTCTGATTTTTCTTAGACCTGAATTGTTAAGGAGGATTCAAGAATGTGTTCATTTAAATGAGCAATACCAAGCAGCATTTCACAAAATAAGGGGAAAGTTAGGGGAAAATTCATGTGACAGACAACATGAATTCAGGTAATTTATTTGTGTTTCAGGTATCATTGGTTCCAAATGCATTTCTCCTTTGAGGGAACTGGAAAAGGAGAGAAGTCTCCCTTACACTTTGTAATAGATACCTGTATTCTCCCAGATTGATTCCCAAGTGGTCCACCCCAGCCTCCTCAGTCAAAACCTCTCTTGGGCCTCTGTGATTGGCCAGGGCAGGTCCAGGGCAGGGAAAGTGTCAGTTCATTGTTATGGCATATTCTCTCAAGCATTTAGTACATTGCTATGTACCCATTAAGTGCTCAATAAATACAACTGACTGACTGACTGGCACTCCTTCCCTCCCTCCCCTCACTGGGGTAAAGTTGCATTTATCGATATTTCCATTATCTCTATTTCACATTTTGGCATTTGATGGAGTGGGAGGTTTCAATCATGTTAGATTACTACTCACCTTTGGTGCAGATGAGTATGTGGGGTTAGGGAGTAGGGGTGGAGAAGACACAGTACTTTGCTTCCTCTTGAGGAAGAAGTTCTCATTGACCCCAGTGTGGTTTCAACACTGTTGCAAAGTTACCCCTGTTAGTTTCATAGCCATACATTGCTGTAGCTTGAAAAAGGGTAAGCCTTGAGGTGGAGTTCACCTTATTTCTGAAAGTGAGAATCAAGTTCTATTTTCTATATTTTGGGATGCTCTTCATAATTTTGTCTTTTTTCTTAATCAGCGAGAATTACATATTTGGGAAATTTGATATGTTCTGTAAACGTTTGGACAAAATTTTGGATATGAGCAATCTCATGGAAAGTCTTTCAGATCTACAGAATCTTAAAATTGAGGGTATTGAAACGATAAGCCGTCAATCCCAGGAGATTATTGCGAGTGCAAAATTAAAATCATACGATGTTTTGGACCACAGGAAGCAGGAGGTACAGCTAACCATTATCAACACTCTCAAGAGTTCCAAACTGTCCCCCATATTGATGTGGAAACAGCAGGGTACAAACCTTGATTGGATCTGGCTTTCCTCCCACCCTGAGAGGAAGCAGTGGGCCTGGGAGGGAAATCAATGCCTGCAAAGGCACGGCCCTGCAGGGCCTGGGGTTAACAGTGCCCCTGGCCTGGATCTCCCTCCAAAATCCAAGAGACCCCAGCCCTCTCCATATTCAAAAGCCCTCTTGAAATCCCATCATCTCCTCCCAACCTTCCTTGCTTTATTCCCAGAACCCCAAGTCCTATAAATCTATCAGCCATCTCGGCACATAAGTACTTATTTATACCTACCAGCATCACCTATGTTTATATGGTAATTCAATTGTTCACTCAGTTATCTTTTAATTACTCTATCTGTAAATATTTTTATGTCTGTCTCTCCCATTAAAGTTTAAGCACGTTATCCTCAGGGAACATGTCATTTCTTGGTGCTTAGCAATGTGTCACACCCAGGGGGCACCCAATTAATGCCATTACTACTACTGCTATACTACTACTACTCTTCATATTCAAAGACACTACCTATGGTGAAGTTCACTTATGAGTGCATGTGTGGCTGAAAAAATACTGGATCCACAGTTCCAGCCACATTAGGGTCACAAAAAGATTGCCCTTTGCATTGTGCTTAGTGCTTGTCACCTCTCAAGCTGTTTTCTCTGCTGAGAAGCAGTGTGGCATAGTGGAAAGAGCAGGGGCTTGGGAGTCAGAAGTCATGGGTTCTAATCCCAGCTCCACCACTTATCAGCTGTGTGACTTTGGGAAAGTCACTTAACTTCTCTGTACCTCACCTGTAAAATGGGGATTAAGACTGTGAGCCCCCTGTGGGATAACCCCATTACCTTGTATTTACCCCAGCACTTAGAACAGTGTTTGGCACATAGTGAGCGCTTAACAAATACCATCATTATTCTATGAATACATGAGCGAGTACAGTGGCTATTTCCCTGCATGTCGGGGGCAGCATTACCCCCAACTCAGACGCCTCATAAGATTTTAGACTGGCGGAACCAATCGACCTATACAAATTGGGTTCTAAATTTCCTCTTTGAGGGGCAGGTCCCCTCCTCACCCTTGGTCCACAGATTGAGCAGTTTACAGATTTTAAAAAGATGAACCACACACAGAGGTCCTTTCAGTAATCATTGTTAATATTTTCTAGTTTGACAGAGATTACCAGACCTTCAAGAACCAGATTGAAGAACTGAATGAATCGTTGCAAGCATCTATCGATTCCTGGTTTGGAAAAATATGTACGGTAATGGTCTAATCACAGACAGAAGGACCGAGTGGCCGCTGGATTGACATGCATGTGGATGGGCAAATTTGAAGGCTACCAAGTCCCAATGCTTCCTGCAGGGTCCCCTCAGGGAGTGGAACATCACACATCAATCATTCAATAAATCCATGGTATTTGTTGAGCACTTATGTGTGCAGAGCACTGTATGAAGTATTTGGGAGAGTACAATAGGTTAAGTAGACCCAATCCCTGCCCTCAAGAAGTTTACAATCTAGCATGCACATTAACCGAAGAAATAGCTTGTGCACGTGTGTATGGCATCAGAAGGAGTGAGTACTGCAATGTAAATTTTCCTTAACACAAGGTTTACAAGAATGCAACCCTCAATAAATAGGAGAGCGATGTGTGCTCAATCATGTTCCCAAACAAACCAGAATGACCTAGTATGAGTTAAGTGGAGACCCACTGTGAAATGTAAAATGCTACCCTCTCCCTTTTTTTTCCCCTGAGAATCTAGGCTTTTGGGAAAACTGGACAGATGTCTGCCCTGCTATGACAATTTAGAAGTGAAACTTTTATGAAACTTTAATTTACAGTCCCTCCTCTCCACCACCCGACTGCTCTCCAGCACCCTATGCCCACCTCTCCTCATGAGGGTAAAGGGGTCAGGGACAGGGACATCTGAGTAGCCTGGAGCTGAGGCCTGGAGAGTTTGTTTCCAGAGACCTGTGTGTTCAAGCAACAGCATGGCCCAGTCATGGTGGTTTGATTTGTTTTTGTCCAAAGAATTCCTATGACTCTGGGTGTCTGGTACCTTTTGTCTTAGCCTGATTAAACCCAATCTGAAGCAGGTGCTTTGAAGCTGGGGGGAAAACAGAACAGAGAGGAATGGTTCAGGGAACCGAAAACTGCTCTAAAAAATGGTGGCAGTCAGGATGACTACTTACAGCCCTTCTGTGAGCCAGACAAGATGAATGGGATGTTGCTCACCAGAAGGAAGTACCAGCAAGCATCAAAGTAGACAGATTGGAGTTTCTCATCCTGTTTCACTGGCCACTCTGGGCAAAGGACAAAAAACAGGCATCTTGGGAGCTGAATGAAAAACTCCTTAACAATCTAACATTAACCCAGATTCCGCTTTCATTTGCTCTTAGACTGAACAGATGCTGGGAGTTTTGGTGAAGCTTGAACAACTCCATCCAATCCACATTGATCTCCAAGGAAAGTACCGAATAGCCGTACAACAATATAGCCAAGATTTGGAAATGGTTCGAAAATCCTACCAGAAACAGAAAACTGACCCTCCTATCCCTCACAATGTTCCACCGGTGAGAATCTTTTTGAAAATAAACCTTGCTTTTATCTCCTGCAACAGACATTAGGTCACAGGCTTCTTCTTTCTTAGGTCCAGTTGGATCTACTTATATCTCCTCAAAAATTAATCAGTGATATTTAATGAGCACTTATTCTGTTCAGAGCTCTGTATTAAGGGAGAGTACAATTCAACAAAGTTGGTAGACAAAAAGGCAAAACACAGGGAGATGGTCACCCTCCGGATACCACAGTGAGCCACATAGGTTGCTCCTAAGGAGAAATATCATATTTACTCACATAATTTCCCCATACCAATTTTTGAGAAGGAAATTAAAGATTTTTTTTGAACCACATAATTGTAAGTAGTGCTACCCACATATATGACCGGAGTAGGAGGACCAGAAGGATGAGACCATGGACAACACAGCGATATTGATTGGCTGGAAATAATGAAATTAAATGATTGGTTGGAAGGACTAGAGCGTAGAAATAGTCTGGTAGGACTTGAACATGGCTAACTAGAATGGGGTGAAATGCCTGTCTGGGAAGAACGTTTCATGATGATTGGCTGGAATTGGGGGCTTGGGGGGCAGAGTGCTTGGCTGGGAGGAATAAGTGTAGAGACTAGCTATTCATTACATCATGCCGCATGCTGGCATAATTTGGATGACTTCACATGTGTCTTGAGTCTGGAATTTTTGATGGCCAGTATCGGTAATCCTAGTTACTGCTGCTGTGCTCCGTTGGAGCCCTCATTCTCCACCACTGATCCCTTCTACAGCCTGTTGTTCCTGACTTTCAGAGTCACAGAGCCAGGGAGTTGGGGAGACAGGTGACAGTGGAGGAGGAGGGAAAGGAAGGAGGTCTGTGGCAGTGGAAGAGGAGAAGGAGGCATTCAATGGTCTGAAGACCGTTGTCAGTCATGACTGTTAAGAAAAAGAATAGAAATCTAACAGGGGAAGGGTCAGGGAACCAAGAAAATGGTGGGGGTGGGGATGCAGGAAAGGGACAGTAAAACCAAGGTCAGGAACCTGGGGAGAAGTGGGTGAAGAGGAAAGGAGAAGGAGGGAGGTGTGTGTTTTCTTAGCAGGAAAATTCACAGAAGCAGAAACTTGAGTGGCATCCACTTTGAGAATAGGAATGCCTGCTCTGGGCTAAATAAGTTTTCATACAATGAAAAAGGGTAGAAATTGAGGGAACAAACCACAGCTGTTTTCAAATGAGGGAAGCAACATCTCAAATCTTTCTTTATTTCAGGTATCTGGGAAGATACTGTGGTCCCGGCAGTTGTTTAGAAAAATAGACCAGCCGATGAAATTCTTTAAGAATAAACAGGAAATTTTGAAGGTTGGAAACATATACCCTCTCAAAGGTTCTCCTATGGAATACATTAACAAAAATTTTATCAAATGTTTCAGATAATTTCTTTATATTAAGTGCTTGGGACTGTGTCCTGTCCAGTTATTTTGTATCTCTCCCAGTGCTTAGCACAGCACTTGGCACATACTCACTAAATCCTCAATAGATACCCTAATAAATAAATATAGTGGGAAGACTTGGTAAATGGAAGAATAATGGATATGAATTGTATCATGAATTGAAAGAGGGAGCACACAAACAATAATAATAATAATAATGGGTATTTGTTAAGCGCTTACTATGTGCCAAGCACTGCACATGTGCCAGGATGGTGGAATAAATAATTGAAAGACCCACTGAAACAGTCTCAAATAATGTTGCATAGGGACTCCCACAGCGAGACAGACCAGCCTGGTGGGTAGCAATCACTAAAAAGCTCTGGATGAAACAAATTAATTAGCATATTACAGAACTCTCTTCCAGACACAATGTGGAAGGATGTAACAGTCTTTTCAGTCACACAGGAACACATGCATGATCTCTCGTCTTCAGAACCAGCGTGCTCTAGTGAAAAGAGTACAGGCCTGGGTTCTAGTCCTGGCTCCACCACTTGTCTGCTATGGGACCTTGGACAAGTCACTGAACTTCTCTGGACCTCAGTTTCGTCATCTGCAAGATGGGGATTCAATACCTGTCCTCCCTCCTACTTAGACTGTGAGCCCCATGTGGGACCTGATTATCTTGTATCTACTCCAGAGCTTAGTACAGTATTTGGCACATAGTAAGTACTTAACAAATACATAATTATTATTAGTAGTAGTAGCACATCTTTGAAAATGTAGGACTGCTATATAGAGGGAGCTATAGATATCTAAAAATACAAATCTATATGGTTTTGCAATATAGACTACAGAGTCCATTTGGAAACCAGAGAAATTCAGTGCTTCAAAGGGAAGAGCCCTGTTTTTTCTGTTGTTCTGTTTTTTTTTTGTTTTTTTTTAACAAAACAGATGATGCTATCATCCTGCTCTTGGTACCAAAGGAAAAAGCAGAAATCAACAGCTGTAGTGATATCCTCACCTTCTTTCTTTCCTGATCTCTCCCAGTTTCTCCCCAAATCCTCTCCTGCCACCAGGCAGTCTAGACTTCAGTGGCTTCTTTCCATTACCTAGGCAGCAATGGGATAAGGGGACAGGACTAGGAAGCAGAATAGCCAATTGGATGGATGTGCTGATGCCAAATTCTTAGGGAGGACTCTAAGGTGGGCTATGGCTTTAGGAAACATTTAAACCTTGACAATATGCATGTGACCCCCAAAGTTTGATATTCATCTTGCAGACTCCTCTGAAAAAATTTTAAAACACCTTCCCCAGGCAAACCCGAGTCATTGTGTAAACTACTGGAGTTAAAATTATGCAGTAATATCGGAATATGATTTCTAATCCAGTGTTTTGGGGGGTGTTTTTAAGATTCCAGAAATGAAGAGAGTGATTTGGAAGTATAACAAAATGGCAGCTGTTCTCTTGGAGTATGAACTGCTCTGCTACAGAGCATGGTGCAAATGTGCTGATCGAATGAAAAATGGGCTCCAGGCATCATTGTTGGTCAAACATCCTGAAACAAAGGTATGGTGAATGAAAGTGAAAATAAGGCTTTGGAGTCTGGAGTCATGCCTAGGGATTGTGTTCTGGTCCCTCTGGGCACTGTAGGGGGTCAGAACACCAAGCAGTTTGATAGAGTCTGCAACCAAGGGAGGAGTGCAGGAGAACATATCTTCTTAGCCAGAGAAAGATCATTAGAGTCCCATGCTTGCTTCTCTGGGGCCAAACCCTCTGTCAAGTCGGGCGTTGACCCACTGTCAAAAGTTTGAGTACTAATTTTTGTAGGAACACATCCCTGGGCAAGGGTATTACTGGGTTCACCACCAGAGTGGCTGTGATTCACTGAATTCATTTGAAAAGCAGAAGAATCCAATGGGTAGGTAGTCACCTGTTAACAGAGAGAGCTGTCCCTGGACATGGGCAGAAGGGCTGTGTTGTGCTATTGGGCAATCACACTGAGGTGAAAACTCCTCCACATGAGAGGGATGGTAAGAGGCAGTGTGCTTTAGTAAAAAGAGCATGGATGTTGGAAGATCTGTGTTCTAATCCCGGCTCTGCCACTTGCCTGCTATGGGACTATGGAGAAGTCACTTAACTTTTCTGTGCCTCATTTTCCTCATCTGTAAAATGAGATACCTGTTCTCCCTCCTTTCTAAACTGTGAACTCTATGAGGGACAGGGACTATGTAAGACCTGATTATCTTGTATCTACCCCAGTGCTTAGTACAGTGCTTGGCACATAGTAAGTGCTTAACAAATACTACAATTATTAGTAATAAGTATTTTTCCCTTTTGTTTGTTTCGAATGTACAACCCTAAAGCTCACCTCCTCCAGGAGGCCTTCCCAGACTGAACCCCCTCTTTTTCCTCTCCTCTTCCCCATCACCCCACGCCCTCTGCCCTGCCCCCTTCCCCTCCCCACAGCCCTTGTACATATTTGTACATATTTATTACTCTATTTTATTTGTACATATTTGCTATATTTATTTTATTAATGATGTATATATAGCTATCACTCTATTTATTCTGATGGTATTGACACCTGTCTGCTTGCTTTGTTTTGTTGTCTGCCTCCCCTTTCTAGGCTGTGAGCCCATTGTTGGGTAGAGACCGTCTTTATATGTTGCCAATTTGTACTTCCCAAGTGCTTAGTACAGTGCTCTGCACACAGTAAGCACTCAATAAATACAATTGAATGAATGAATAAATAAAGCTTCAGAGGACTTCTCCTTGTCCTGCAGTGGTATTTGGGGAATAGCAATTCTGTGTTCACTCTGTCCATACATTTCATAATTTTGTATATGTAAGTCATGTCCCCTCTCCACCTGCATTTCAGATTGAAAAGGCCTCATCCTTCCAGATTCCTCTCATGAAAAAGATGTTTCTCAGCCCCCTGATTAACTATGTTGACTTATGATTTGCACATTCTATTCATTAACTCTGGTATATAATTGATGTCCATGCTTTTCCCCATAATTTACCTGAAATATTGGGAGTAAACTCTGAGTTTCTCTATTTCTGGATAAATCAATATACCTATGCGCAACCAAGTTTTTATTAAGAACATTGTGCATGTGACATATTTTATTCTTACCCAATTTTTTGTTTGGTTTTGGCATATGCAGGAATTATTTGTGAACTTGGATCCTATATTACTTGAGGTATTTTCTGAAATAAGATACTTCAAGAAAATGAGCTTAGAAATTCCAGATGCTGTCCTCGATATGTGCACCAAGGGGGAACAAATTAAAAGACAACAAATGAAGTCAGTAAACACTTTTCATCTTTGAATAGCCCACTGTTTTCTTGATCATTTTGGCTCCTTTTTTGTCCTCTGTTTCCATTAAAAACTAAAACCGCTGCACTCCTGGAGCAAGAATAACCCCAACATTTTCTTAATTTCTTTTTCATTCCACAACTATCTGCCACTCACCAAGACTACATCCCAAAAAGGTTCTAAAACAGAACATCGGGGCATTGGCAGTGGTGTAGGGGCTGCCAACCATCCATGAATCGAGGGACCATCCATGAAATTTACCTAAAATGAATTGCATCCATAAAGACCATAGAGCTTGGGCCTCGGCGTCCAAAGGTCATGGGTTCTAATCCCAGCTCCACCACTTATCTGCTGTGTGACCTTGGGCAAGTCACTTCACTTCTCTGTGCCTCAGTTACCTCATCTGGAAAATGGCGATTGAGACTGTGAGGTACACACGGGACAGGGCACAGTCCATGTCCAACTCGATTTACTTGTATCCACCCCAGTGCTTAGTACAGTGTCTGGCTCATAATAAGCGCTTAACAAATACCATCACTATTATATTTCGATATGTTTGTGGCAGTGACAACAGGCTTCAGTGGTGCCCTTATTTCAGCCTTTTGGGCAGTAGCTGCAGTGGTCATAACTGTGGGGATTTACAGATGGATGGGGCCCAAGGTGCAAAGTGTTTAGGTATTTTGTAAAAGGTAAATTGCAATTGAGAAATGTATAATTAATGTATGTCATCAATGTGAGCTTTTAGGCTTTTTTATTTTTGTATTGCCACCCCATAAAGATAGACCGGGACCTTTAGGACCAATTGGGAAATCTTCCACTGTTCTTAACCAAGGTGAACTGGGTAACTATCTGAGGCTCAGCACAAGAAGTTTCTTTAAATTGGCAAACCCCAGCTGTGAGGACAAAGCTTTCAGGGAGGAATGTGTCTGTTTATTGTTATAGTGTACTCTCCCAAGTGCTTAGTATAGTGCTTTGCACATAGTAAGTGCTTAATAAATGGAAGGAAGGGAGGGAGGAAGGAAGGAAGGAAGGAAGGAAGGAAGCAAGGAAGGAAGGAAGGAAGGAAAAGGAAGGAAGGAATGAATCACATAAATAAATGCCATCAGCCCTTTATCAGCCCTTTCTAAAGTTTAGGGCAGAAACTTCCCCCTCAGAAAAAGACTCTCTCTGTTAGCCCAGGTAAATAATCATAATAATAATGAAAATATTGTAGTATGTGTTTAGTGTTTACTATGTGCCAAGCACTGGGCTAAGCACTCTGGTAGTTAAAAGATAATCAGGTGGGATACAGTTCCTGACCAATGTAGGGCTCATAGTCTAAGGGGGAGGGACTCTGCCACTTGTCTGCTGTGTGAACTTGGGTAAGTCACTTAACTTCTCTGTGCCTCAGTTCCCTCATCTATAAAATGGGAATTAGGCCCCACGTGGGACTTGGACTGTGTCCAACCTGATTAGCTTATATCCACCCCAGAATGCCTGGCACATAGTAAGCACTTAACAAATACCACAATCATTAGTATTATTATTCAGTCATATTTATTGAGTGCTTAGTGTATGCAGAGCACTGTATTAAGCGCTTGGGGGAGTACAATACAACAATATACAGACACATTCCCTGCCCACAGCAAGCTTACAGTCCGGGGGGAGGGGGGGGGCGGGACAGACATTAACATAAATAAATAAATAAATTACAGATATGTCCAAAAGTGCTGTGGGGCCAAGAGGGTGGAAGAACAGAGGAAGCAGAAGAGAGTGGGAAGAGGAAAGGTGGGGCTTAGCCAGGGAAGGCCTTTTGGAGGCGATGTGCCTTCAATAAGGCTATGAAGGTGGGGAGAGTAATTGTCTGTCGGATTTGAGGTGGGAAGGCATTCAAGGCCAGTGGCAGGACATGGGCAAGGGGTTGGCGGCGAGGAAGGTAAGATTGAGGCACAGTGAGAAGGTTAGCATTAGAGGAGCAAAGTGTGCAGGCTGGGTTGTAGAAGGAGTATAGCGAGGTGAGCTTATTATTCTTATTATTAATATTAAATGCTACAATTATTTTACAGATGAGGAAAGTAAGGCATAGTGATGTTAAGTGACTTACCCAAGATCACAAAGCAGGCAAGTGGCGGAGCTGGGATTAGAATTCAGGCCCTCTGATTCTCAAGCCCATGCTCTTTCCACTTGGCTACACTGCCTCTCTAAAACTGTAATATCTGGAAAAACAAATAACATTGAAAACGCATTCAGGAAAGTTTTTCTTTCAACCTAATAATATATTTTTGACCTTCTCTTGTTCCTTCTTTTGTAGCCTTCAACATTTTTTGGTTAATTATAGAAGTTTTGCAAATGGTGTTCCCCTCCTGTTGAAGCCCGTGATCAAGCCATTTCTGGGGCAAATCGAGAAAGCTCTCAGTCCAGGTTTGACTCAGCTGTCTTGGACCTCTTTGAATATCGATCAATGTACGTACTTTTGGTTTCTTCGAGTCAAAGTGACATTGTTTTCAATCTTGCAACGAGTACAACCTTTGAGAGTATTGTACTCTCCCAAGAGCTTAGTACAGTGCTCTGCACTCAGTAAGCACTCAATAAATACCACTGATGATGATGATAGGGTGACCCCTGACAGAATCAAAAATACCAAATCCTGCTTTGTTGAAAACACACACACACACACACACACACACACACACACACACACACACACACACACACACACACACACACACACACACACACACACACACACACACACACACACACACACACACACACACACACACACACACACACACACACCCCCCCCCAGTCTGAAAAGCAGATTGTCTGGTAGAAAACTGGACAGATGGCCACCGTAGGTAAGGAAGTGGGGAGGGACATGTGCCCTTTCCAGGAAAGAGCAGGTTGGCAAGGCTCAATGTACCACTCCGAGTAGCCCCTCCTCCAAGTAAGATTACTGGGGAAGGAATAGTAGGGGGCATTGTGGTTCCCAGAAGGAGAAGGGGCATGGGCAAGTGCAGCCCAGAAACAGGAAAACCCCTGAAGCTTTCTGGTTGGTGGAACAGAACCCCAAATCAATCAATCAATCCTGTTTATTGAGCTCTTACTGTTTGCAGAGCACTTTACTAAGTGACTGGAAGAGTACAATGCCACAGAGTTGGTAGACATGTTCCTTGCCCACAATGAGCTCACAGTCTAGAGGGGGAGACAGACATTAATATAAATAAACTGTGGATAGGTACTTAAATGTTGTGGGCCCGAGGGAGGGGTGAATAAAGAGTGCAAACCCAAGTGCAGCCGTGACACAAAAGAAAATGGGAGAAGAGGAAGTGAAGGCTTATTTAGGGAAGGCCTCTTGGAGGATATGTTAGATTATCTCACCCAAATTGGAACTTCTGGCCATTTTGCTAACAAAGGCCTTATTTCACAAGGTATAACTAGTGGTAGGTTGAAAAAGTGCCCCAAAATCCACTTGATTTTTACAATGCTAGAATACCTGTTAGCCTTCATAGGCTATTCTGTTTCAAGGTTAAATAATACCATTGGGTGAGGAATGGGATGAAAATGTTTTGGATTACTTGGTTCCAAGTGGTTTAAACCAGAATTCCTCAAGATTGAACAAGCTTTCTCTCCAGGATCTGACTCTCCTATAGACATTCATCCTTATACCCAAGACTCTTGGGAAAACTATACTTTTATATTTTTCCAGAAGGGAAGCTGGAGCCTGTATAGCCTATCCCAAACTTCTCCCCTATTGAGGCCCCACAGGACATCCTCTATTTCCTTAAGCCCTGTCCTGGGCATCTCCTCCCACTGTTCTTCCTTCTCCAGGAATATGCCTGACCCTGCTTCTAGACATACATGGAAAAGCAAGTATTATTGGGAATAAGAATGGGCTGTGTGATGTGATCTCATTTTTGGTTTATTAGTCATTGAGCGAGTGCATCATTGCCAAGAAGAAGTGAAACAAATTGTGAAAGATGCTGTGGACACGCTTGAGTGCAGAATTGAAAAAATTCTGCATGAAACAGCCAACACGATCCTTGTTGATTTGCCCGAAGAGGAACCTATTGAAATTCCTGATTTTCTGAAGAGAACAGAGACTCGGATTGCTGCAGTGGCTGAAAGACTGTCTCAGTAAGTAGTTCCCTAAGAAATGTCTAGATTTGAAAATGATTTGAAGAATCCCTGCAGTTCTGAGTTGGCTTAGATCCCTTCAGTCCCCAGTATTTTACTTCCAATGTGTTGGGCTATTTTATTTTTTTACTAAATAAATACTCCTTACCACAGTTTTCTCCTTAAGACTTTATTCATTATGTTTGGCACAATATGTCAGTGGGGAGAATTTTAAAAAGCTCTCATTTAGTTAAATACTTAAGAAGTTTCCTTGTTATGTTCAGAGACCATGTCTGAATCAGGCTTATTTATGAAAAAAATGTGTCCAAAAAAACTTGTTTGGTGTCCTGATCTGCCTAGAAGGCTAAAGCTGAGTACCCACTTAACATTAAAAAGGAGAATGTCATATGGTACTCCAAGCTAAAAAGCATTGTACAGGCATACCTCAAGATGTAACAATGATACACAATCAGAGTTGTATTGTGAATGTTTGGTCTATGAAGAACATTTTCCCACAGACTCACATGAAATTAGGATCTGTTCCAGAATCAGACCTGTCATGATAGCCAAGCATTTCAAGTAAAAATTATCCTGAAAGTCCCTCTCTACCCAATTTTCCCCTCATTGTGCCCTCTCCCCTTTTCTTAGTAATAATAATAATAATAATAATGGCATTTATTAAGCACTTACTATGTACAAAGCACTGTTCTAAGCACTGGGGAGGTTATAAGGTGATCAGGTTGTCCTATGGGGGGCTCACAGTCTTAATCCCCATTTTACGGATGAGGGAACTGAGGCACAGAGAAGTTAAGTGACTAGCCCAAAGTCACACAGCTGACAATTGGTAGAGCTGGGGTTTGAACCCATGACCTCTGACTCCAAAGCCCGTGCTGTTTCCACTGAGCCATGCTGCTTCTATAGTAGCTTTCCTGCCCTCCCTATCTCCCAACACTCTATAATTTCTTTTCATTATTTGAACTTCAATCATTACAATGATTGTTGTTCTAGGCATGGGCACAACTGCCACCATTCCTCCTTGCATCCCCTTCCCTGAGTGGAGATTTGCCTCTCCACTTTGGCAAAAGACATGGGCGCACGAACAGAGATGGACAGGATATGGGAGGAGACTGCATTGCTCTGCTCATCCCACTCCAATCCATCCATGTCCCCATTCCTACACCCCAAGCTGGGCAGGGAGGGAGGGCTACACATTCCAAAGAGCAAATGATGAAGTGGAGCCACACCCAAAGCAACAGCCAGGTAAATGCGAAGATAATGAAGGCCTTATCTGGGGACTGCAGGTGCTGTGGATTGCCTTAGACCAGGGCACTTTTGTATGTCCACAGGATTTGGCATGGGCTTTGGCTCTGTGGGGAACTAGTTCTGTGCTATTTGCCCCACTTGTGTCCAGGAATGTTGTCCTGGAGCTGGTGTTGTCTCTAAGCACAAAGGTCTCTGCCATGTTTTGGGCTGTAGGTTCAGTTCTAATTTCTGTCAGGTTGATTCAGGATCAGCTACAAATACTTGGTAGCCCCGGTTTTGTTTGCATCTCCAAGTTTAGGAACCCCCTGATTCATCCCAATTGCTCCAAAACCATTGCAGTCCTTTCCCAGAACCTTGTTCACACAAGCTTCATTTCCAACAGTGGGTACTTTCAGTGTGTGATTTCCCTCCTTACCCCCACCACCTCCCCCACCCACATGGTGAAGCATCCTGAGGCTATTGCTTCATTTGTTTATGATCTGATGCCGGCCCAGTTTAGAGTAGTTGATTATAACCTGAAACTACTTTTGGCAGACAGAGTCAACAAGCAGAACACTATATGTATGAAATGATATACACTCTGAAAGCCAGACTGAAGCTGCAAGACAGATCCTATCTCCAGGTAAGATCTAAAATGAAAATGCTTCACATTTCTAGCAGTTACAACAATTAACTTTTTTAGGGGAACTACTGAAATTTGCATGCTAATGGTGTTGGTTTTTTCCTGTCAGGAATCCTTTGCCTGTGCACATCCAGATACAAAACTGAAAACCCGTTGCCAGGAATGTTTGCCCTGTGGTTTCTATAACCTGATGGGGCAACTCTGTCAGAAAAATACTGACTCTTTGATCAAATGTATGTATCAACTTTAAAAATTCTGAATCCTATACTTCATCAAATATCTTAAATTTTTTTATGAGGGACTCTCTTTTCACTATTCTCACTTTATATTTTTACCTAGGCACTAAAGCTTCATTAGATGTTTTAAAACACCACTTAAACACTGGAAGTGAAAGCTCTTCAGGGACCAGCTTCCAAAATGATGGAAGGGTTTCTCTTTTTAAAGCTGAAATTCAATTGGCCATTCCAAATGTGGTGATGCAACCAAGTCTGGATGATTTTCAGGTAAAGGAGGAGGAGGGGTGATTGGAGGAATGTCTGAACTCCTCTTGGGGAGGATGGGACAGGAGACCCATTCTGAGGGAACATTTGTTAGTGAATATGAATGAAGGGCTTGGGGGAAGAGGGAAGGAGATTCACCAAACCAGCCAAACTTCCACCCCAGCTGTGGACACTCAACATTGAGTCTCAGCATGGTCTCAGAAGAAGACAAGGTGTAACGTCCCAGTGGAAGGAGCTCCTGTTGTGTTTGTCATGGTCCTTTCCCTTTCCTCAGGTGCCCATTGCAAATCTCTCAGTTTTACACTTTGAAGCTCCCTAAGGGCCAGGGAATGAGTCTTACGTATCCCTCATTTTACTCTTCTCCAACATTTAGTTCAGTGTTATGCACACAGTAGATACGTATTAAGCACCACTGAATGTGTAGTAGACTGAATGTATGAATCAATCAGTGGTATTTATTTAGCATTTACTATGTGCAGAGCACTGTACTAAGCACTTGGGAAAGTATAATAGAACAGAGGATTGTGTCAAAGAAACCAAGGAATAGGGGTGTTTCCAGAAGAGGATGGCCCAGAAAGTCAAAGGCTTCCAAGAGCTCAAGGAGGATTAGGGTAGAGTAGAAGTCATTAGATTTGGCAAGGAGCTGGTCATTGGTGATCTTGGGGAGAGAGAAGTTTCAGTGGAGTGGAGGAGGTGAAATTGTACTGAAACTTGTTAAACAGGGAATTTAGAGGAAAGGAAGTGGAGGAAGACAATGCTTAGGAACGGCAGGAGGGAGATGGGATGATAGTTGAATGCTGTAGTGGGGTCAGGAGAGGGTATTTTTAGGATAGGAGGTACTTGGGAGTGTTTGAGCCCTTGGAGAGTGAATAGGAGAAGATAATTGTCAGGGAAAGGAGAAGATTGGCTAAAAGAGTTTTATATGGTGAGAAGGGTTAGGTTGGAGGTGCAGATAGGAGGGAGAGTGGATTTTGAAATCTCTTGAGAGAAGGCTGGGTTGGATGAGAAAGTGAATGGGGAGAGAGGAGTGGATTGGGAAGATGAGGGAGAGACTTGGGGGAGTTCACGCCTGATCATTTCAATTTTATCAATGATGTATATGGCAAAGGTCAACAGGGATGAGAGATGGGGAGGCTGGGGGGAATTGAGGGTTTAAGGAGGTAGTTAAAAATCTAGAATAGATTTTATGGGAAGTAGGCATGATAGTCAATAAGGAGGAGAATCAGTCAATCAATGGAATTTATTGAAAAATGACTGTGTACAGACCACTATACTAAGCATTTGAGAGAATACAATATAACAGAGATGGTAAACATGTTCCCTGCCCACAAGGAGTTTAGAGTCTAGAGGGAGAGACAGATATTAAATTATGGTTTATGTACATAAGTGCTATGGGGCTAAAAGTGGGGTGAAATTCATAAAGGGTACAGATCCAAATGCATAGGCAACACAGAGGGAGAAGTAAGGGAAATGAGGGTTTTGTTGGGGAAGGCCTCTTGGAAATGTGGCTTTAGTAAGGCTTTGAAGGTGCAGAGAGTGGTAGTCTGTCACATATAAAGGGAAAGGACTTAACAAATACTATTATTATTATCATTATTATTATTACCCCTAGCCATAAGGATGGGGATGCCCAGGATAACAACCATCACACAGTTCTTCCAGACACCCTGCTACCATGGCCAGAGGCAGAATTCTGGATTGGATCGATCCATTTGGTCTGGCTCCATTTGGCATTGCTTATCATTTTCTGTTTTCACATATTTCTCCATCTAGAATATGCCATTTAAAATAGGAAATTTGAAATCACAACTTTTAACCTCAAGATAGCTCTAAGCTCTAACAATACTTCGAATGTATAATTGTGACCTTGATTTCTAATTCATACAAGTTTACACTTTCAGATGTTTCTTTCAGGGGGCTGTAAACAAAGCAGTCAGTCTGATACTTCTGATGGCCAAGGACATCCCTCTGTGGACATTTCCTCATCTACATTATAGACAACAGCAGGTAAAAGGTGTTTTTTTCTTCAGATTTTAAACTATGAAATGGGTTCTTTTTTAACATTCCTTCCATTTGTCACAATTCTGGCTTTCTGGAGACCCTCCCTGCCTGCCAAAGTCAAGAGCTTCTGCCCTCCTCTTCCCCTCCTGCGACCTTGGGCCACTACTTATCCAGAGGAGAACCTGGTGCATGTTTCACCCTCCTCCCCACCCCCACCCCCACCTCACTTCCCTACTTTATACATGTCTCATCGATCACTTGACCACTAAAGCAATAATCTCCCTTTCCTGGCAGAAACATCAGCAAACTCATCACAGTATGCAAAGCCTGGATCTAAATACTAGAGCATTTTAAAGAATACCGTCAATAAAGGAGTGATTAACTTTACCATGGGCCCAGAGTTGTTTGATTTTGTGGCCTCCCACCTCATTATCGTACCATGATGCATACAGCATAATGTGATGAGGTCATTACGTCATGCTACTTTCACCATCATTAGATTGCACTACTATTGCACCATTTCAAGGTTCTTGCAGAGTTAAACCCACAAGGGCAAACCAAGTACTGCTCCTTTCCTCCAACCTTCCCCCATCCCTTAATTAATCAATCAATTAATGGCATATTTTGAGTACTAACTTTATGCAGAGCACTGTACTAAGGATTGGGAGAGTACAATACAGTTGTTAGATGTAAAGCCAGGTAGATTGTTGAGTCTGACATGGTGTCTGTAGCACACACATGCAATACATAGAAATGCCCGGTGTATAAGGGAGCCCCTTGCTTCCAGCAGCTTGGACCAGTGTGGAAAAATCGTTTTCCTTTTGGCACTTTTGTTTTTTGCACCCTCAACATACAGGCACATTCAAGCTATGCTAGGTTTGGGTTTTTTGTTGTTTTTGTTTTAAATAATGGCATTTATTAATGTGGCTGCCATTCCATCTCTTAAAAGAGCTGTTTTGTCCCTCAGATTGAGCAGAGTGCTACCATGGAACTCAGTGATGACAGTAAAATCACCAAGATGGGGGTCTTGAAACCTCTGGATAAACAGATCAGTGAACACAAGGATATTAGCAAACTTGTTATTCATTTCAGCACAGTAATTTCATCTCTTAAAGATTCCACAAAGAATCTCCTGAAGAACTTTTCTAAATTCTCAAGCATTTGGAACCAGGTAACATATTCACCGAAGAAAACTTGACACCCTACATTGTAAGGGGCATGCAGAAAGGCTGATGTTTATAGTGGTTTAACAGTCTACTTTCTCCTCTGAGGGGTGAGGGGTCAAATGGAAAAAAACAAAAGTGGAAAAGTCCTGAATAAAGGAAATGCCAGGTTACCCAAGGAAGCTCCACTTATCCTTGATTTTTGAACTCAATGTGTGGGGGCTTTTCTTCCCATTCCACAGCATCTTCTAAGTTCTGAAGCAGCAAAGGTATATTTTTTGCTTTCATTACTTTGGAATCAGTTCACTAAGCCTTCACCTGAGCCTTTGTCCTCAGAGCCCCCACATCTCCTGGGGACTAAGGTTTAGGAGGCCTCTGCTGGACAGTAAGTTTCCACCCCAACAAACCTGCTCACTGTCACTGCGGGGTTAGGCATATCATTGTTCTCTTTTCCACCCACAATGGTCAGCAACCACCTAGGTATCTCTGCTCTAGACAGTTGACACAAGGGTGGCTGGGAGAGGCAGAAAGAGGTTACCAGGTTCTCTGCCCTGCTTCTGGCTCCTTAGAGACAATTTTATATTTCCAAAACACAATGAAAGAGTCAAGGCTGGTAGCTGGTAAAAGCCCCAACTATCAGTCAATCGATCAGTAGTATTTATTGAGCTCCTACTGTGTGCAGAGCTCAATCATAAGTGCTTGGAGAGTGCAGTGGAATTAGTAAACATGGTCCCTACCCTCAAGCAGTGTGGCTCAGTGGAAAGAGCCCGGGCTTGGGAGTCAGAAGTTATGGGTTCGAATCCTGGCTCTGCCACATGTCTGCTGTGTGACCTTGGGCAAGTCACTTCATTTCTCTGAGCCTGTTACCTCATCTGTAAAATGGGGATTAAGATTGTGAGCCCCACGTGGGACAATCAGATCACCTTGTATCTGCCCCCCCAGCGCTTAGAACAGTGCTTTGCACATAGTAAGCGCTTAACAAATGCCATTATTATTGTTATTATTATTATTATTACAGTCTAGCAGGGGAGAAATGCACTAAAATAATCAGCCAAGATGTTTCAACACAAAATCTTCAGAAACAGCTGAAGGAAGGAAAGGTGGGGAAGAACTGTCCCATTGTTGGGTAAGGACCATCTCTATATGTTGCCAACTTGTACTTCCCAAGCACTTAGTACAGTGCTCTGCACACAGTAAGTGCTCAATAAATATGATTGAATGAATGAACTGTCAAAAGTAATCCAAACAATTAGCAAAAATTGTGTTTACTTTTGTAGGATCCAGAGGAAAATGTTAAAGAGTTTCTGGAAACCAACCCAGGAATATATGAGATCCACAACCAAATCAGTATCTTTGCTGTAAGTATTCATGAAAGAAGTCTGCCAGTCAAATAAGAAAATAAGGCCCCAGGAACATTCACACCTGTTTTGTTTTATTCTTAGCAATTAAAAACCCAAATCAGTGAACTACCAAGTCACTGCACATTGGAATCAATACAATTCTCCACCGAACCCCTGAAAATGGCCTTAATTCAGGAATGTCATTTGAGACAAAGAGCATTTGGCTTGGCTTTAAGCAAAAAACATACCAAGGACATGGATGGAATTTATTTATTTATTGATAGTCTTAGCAAGCGGTTAAACAGACCTGTCAATGACCTTGAGGATGTGCGAGACTCAATGATAGCTTTAAAGGAAATCCGGGAAGCTGAGATTAAAATTGACATGGCAATTGGCCCGATAGAGGAATCTTATTCTCTCCTACTGAAATGTGCACCGTCATTTCAAGATGTGAATGCAGAAAGAGTGGATGGATTGGCATATGCTTGGAAGAATCTTACCACACAGGTACATCAGCCTTGCAGCTTAATGAATAATTCCGTGCACCCCAATTACAGAGGCCAAAAGCTTGATTTGGGTTTCCTTCTTCATGCATTACTGCATTAATGGCAGGCTCTGCAAACTCAGCATCTGCTCCTCCGAATCCAGCCAGAAATGAAAGCAGATTTACTAACTGGGGTTGCAAAGTTCCAGGTGGATGTTGTGGAATTTCACCAAGAGTTTGAAGAAAGGTAAGGCATTGCAGTAATTCAAGGTAAAAATAATAATTAAAAAACATACTGAGTATAAAGCACCTTGACAGGAAAGACTGAGGCTATAGTTGGCAATTATCAATCAGTCAGTCAATAGTATTGCATGGAAGAGTACAATGAACTTAGTAGATACAGTCTCTGTCCTCAAGGAGCTGGAGAAATAGACACCATAAAATAAATTCAGGTACAAGCATGATTGTCAATCAATCAATCAATCAATCAATAGTATTTATTGAGCGCTTACTGTGTGCAGAGCACTGTACTAAGCGCTTGGGAATTACAGGTCGGCAACATATAGAGACAGTCCCTACCCAACAGCGGGCTCACAGTCTAGAAGGGGGAGACAGAGAACAAAACCAAACATACTAACAAAATAAGATTGTCATCACACTCTCCACACTTCTCCACACAGGCTGTAACTCCTTTTCCCTTCAAGCCACCCAGACTACAGCTCTCCCCAGCTTCAAAACCTTTCCAGTGAAGAAAAACACATATACAGCTCCTCCATAGCATCAGGCGCTTTAATAGTGGTGATGGCATGATTGATATGTGGAAGGGAGCTCTCCAGGATACTCCAAGCCATGGCAGTAGGCTGGGAGGTTCTGGGTGGCAGTGGTGGTAGCATCTGTGGCAGAGGTGGCCTGGGCTTTCGTGGCAGTGGGAAGCTGGGAGATAACAGCAGAGGCCAAGTTGGGGCAGCAGCAGGCTGTGGTGGGATAGGAAGTGATGATGGAAGGTGGCAGTGGAAGCATGCGCAGTAGTGGCACCACATGCGTCAGTGCTATAATGGAACTGCAATCATATTTATTGGGCATTTACTGCGTGCAGAGCACTGTACTAAGTGCTTGGGAGAGTACAATATGATAATAAACAGACACATTCCCTGACCACAATGAGCTTACATAGGCAGTAACATAATATTGTCAGAGCAGGGCTTCTGAAATCTCCAGGACCTCTTGAGCCTGAGGCCCAAGGTTTAAGCCCCATGAGCCCCTGTAAGTCTGAAGAGAACAAGAAGGCTCCCTCTACTCCTTCCCCTATTCAATTTTCTACCTAGAGCCTGTATAACCCAACATCATCAAACAAGGTTATCACTGGGAACTTTATTAATAATAATAATAATATTTAAGCACTTACTATGTGTCAAGCATTGTTCTGAGCTCTGAGGTAGATATAAGTTAGGTTGGACACAGTCCCTGAACCACAGAGGCTCACAGTCTAGGAGGGAAAACAGTCTGTGGAGGGTATTTGAAGACATGAGTGGAAGACTTTAACCTGACTCTAACATGACACTATCATCTTTGTAGAGGCCCCGGTGTAGAAGGCATCCTTCCCCAGGAAGCAAGTGATAGATTGCAGATCTTCCAGGCTAGGTTTGATGAGCTGTGGAGGAAGTACATCACATTTTCCAGTGGAGAAGAATTGTTTGGCCTTTCAGTAACAGGTATGTACTGTGCAATTGGGTTTGATGTTCACAGCCAATTCAGTAACACTGATGTTTCCTCCATGGAATGCTTTCATCCTGAATGTTCCTGTAATTCCTCAGAACAGCCCTGGCACTTGGGACTCACTGGACTTGAGGCTGGAATGAAAGTAAAATCCAACTCACACTGGCATTGAGGGGGGGCAGGGAAATGGGATTTAAAGAAGTCACTGCTGCTATTCATTCAGTCAATAGCATTTATTGAGGACCAACCGTGTTCAGAGGACTATATTAAGTGTTTGGGAGAGCTCAACAGAAATCAGTATACTAGATCCCTGCCCTCAAGAACCTTAGATTTTAATGGAAGAGACAGGCGCTTAAATCATAGTGGGGAGGAAGTGGCAGTTGGGGTGATAAGAAATCAGTTTGGGAAGACATCCTGGAGAAGATAGGATTTCATAAGGCCTTTCAAGATGGGAAGATCTATGGTCTGCTGTATGTGAGGGATGAGGGAGCTCCAGGAAGAGAGAAGGTCACGAGCAAGAGGTCAGCAGTGGGAGAGTTAAGAACAAGGTAGAGGGAGTAAATTAGGTTGAGAGGAATAAAGTGTGGTAGCTGAGGTATAGTGGAAGAAGAGTAGATAAATAGAAGGGAGAGAGCTGATAGGGTGCTTCAAGGCCAGAGTTCAGGAGATTCTGCCTGATGCTAGAGGAGTTTGGGAGAAATGAGGAATGAGGTGTGGGAGGGAATGAGGAGTGGGAAGACTCGTGCAGAATGATGATCCAGGCAGCAAAGTGAAGTTGGGCTAGAAAGGGGAGAGACTGAAAGCAGGAGATCAGGCAAGGAGGCTGATGCAGTAATCAAGTCAAGATAATCTGAGTCCTTGAACCAGAGTGTGGAATTCTGGAAGGAGAGGATGGGGCAGATCCTAGAAAGGTTATTGGAACACCCATGTAGAGATATCCAGGAGGCAAGAGGAAATGTGAAACTGCAGAGAAGCGAGATCAGGACTAATGAGGTAGATTTGGGAGTCACCAGATAGATGTGGTAGATTCATTCAATTCAGTACAGGGCACTGTACTAAGCACTTGGAAAGTACAATTCAGGAACAGAGACAATCCCTGCCCACAACGGGCTCACAGTCCAGATGAAACCATAGGAGAAGGTGAGCTCCTCAAGAAAGTGAGTGTTACACTGTGGACCACTCACATCTCCTGGCACTCTCTAACGTTGACTTTTATGATAGTTCTCTTCTTACTTCTCTGGTCTTCCCTTCTCAGGGTCTTCACCAACTCTCACTCTGCCTCTCCTAAATGTGAGTGCCCCACAAGGGTCTCTTCTGAGTCCCCTTCTCTTTTCAATTTACACTCAAACCATAAAGTGTTTGCTGGCACTTCTTCCTTGGTGCCGTATTCCAGACTGTTATGCCTTATTTCCAGCCCCAAGCTCAGGTCTGGGACCTGTATCTTTGAGCAGAGTCCCAGGACTTCCATGGTGCAGGAGGAACCAAGAAAACACCAGAGCCCCTCAGATAATGACCAATCTCAGATAATCTCACTACCCAACTCAGCTTCATTCCAGTGAAAGGAAGCAGTATAATGTTTGAGCCACAGCACTTAAACCCTAAATAGATTTTTGTCCCTGTGTTGGGGCTAAACCTGGATTCATCACTCAACCTGCCTACCCTATTCCTTGCCAAACAGTGTCTCCCTGGGGCTCAAACTTCAGCTGTCTGGGAGCAGGCAGAGTCAGGGCAGGAAGATGAGAGGCTCTTTGCTGTCATCACCCCCAGCAGACTTCAAATGGAGGAAATGGCCAGGAGCAAGCCATTGGTGTTCCCAGGTTTTAGAGGGCAGATCTGCCCCTGGGGTGAGAATCCACATCCAGTCACGGCTGCTTTTCCTTCTATTTGGCACAGAATATCCTGACCTGCAAAACATCAAACGGGAGCTTAGCTTGCTTCAGAAATTGTATGGCCTATACCATTCTGTGATTGGAAGTATCAATGCATACCATGAAATATTGTGGACAGATTTGGACCCTGAAAAAATGAGCAATGAACTTCAAGGCTTTAAGAGCAGGTGAATGCCTTTTATGCTTTTCATTTGTACATCTGGTAGTGTTTTTATTTCTAGGTTTGCCCTTCATTATCCCAGGAACAGAAATTCCCGATCTTGGGCCACTGAGGGTGATTATCACCACCTTTAGAAGCTCGATGAAAACTTCATTTTCCCAATCTATAGCCTGACAGGATGTTTAGGGATTGGAAATTCTCTGATTGAGGTCATTTTGGGGGTTCGGGGCAGCAGCAGGGATCAGGGCCCAGCTGGGGAGGGAGGTAGTGGTGATGGCCGCAGAAGCAGGAAAAGATGGATTTGTTTGGCTCTGGGGAGCTGGAAGAGGGTGAGGGTCAGTGCCCAGGCCTGTGCTTTGCTAAAGAATTGAACCATGGCTAAGGAGTGTTGGGCATTACTGTGTGCCTTTGCAAGGCTCAGGAAGACATCTGTGGAGGATCCAGGGCCTGACAAGGGTGGGGAGGAAAAGGAGAGTGACATTCTCTCTTTAACTCTCTTTTCATATCTTTCTGTCTCTCTTGGAGTCTCTGTTTCCTTTCCTGGTCTCTTTCTTCCTTCTTTATGGTATTTAAGTTCTTACTTTGTGCCAGACACTGTACTAAGCTCTGGGGTAGAAACAAGTTAATCAGGTTGGCTACAGTCCCTGTCCCACATGGGGCTCACAGTCTTAATCCCAATTTTACCTTTCTCTCCCAGTCCCCTCCAGATATGGACTATCAGTGACCACTTAACAAATACCACAATTATTATTACGATTATTATTATCTTGATCCCCTTGGAACTCAAAAAAACTGATCACGTCACCTAAATTAGATTCCTCAGAAGCAAAAGATGAGAAGCAGCGTGGCCTAGTAGATAGATCCCGGGCCTGGGAGTCAGAAGGACCTGGGTTCTAATCCCGGCTCTGCCACTTGTCTGCTGTGTGACCTCGGGCAAGTCACTTCATTCTCTATGCCTAAATTACTTCATCTGTAAAATGGGGATTAAGACTGTGAGCCACATATGGGACAGGGACTGTGTCCAACCTGATTACCTTGTATCTAACCCAGCACTTAGAACAGTGCCTGGCACATAGTAAGTGTCTAACAAATACCATAAAAAGATACGAAATAGGATTTCATAGAAAAGAATTGTAGGCTTCTTCTCTAAAACACACCAGAAACTAAAAAGCCCGAGCTCTCATCACACTAGTAGCCTCAGTCCACTAACTGTCAACAGGTCAGATTGCTCAGACTTCTCACCAGAGGTGCGGGCAGCCACACTCAGCCAAGCTCTCTTGTTGCTCCATTATCTTTGCCCAGATGTTGCTAGCCCAGCCTGTGGGGTCTTGATCAGGTGTGTCCTCACTGTTGAAGGAAGGATAGGGGTAACCTAGGACCTTTCCTCTGCCAGCTCTCTCTCCCTGGATATGGGTTAGCTGGGTTCCAAGCAACTCCTCCCTAATGGTCCCATCCCCCATTGGCCCTGAGGATTTAGTCCCCAGTTCTCTGAGGTCTGGAATAAAAGGACTGGATTTCCGGGATGGAGGGTGGGTCATATTCCTGGCAGTTCCTTGCCTGAGAGATTATCCTCCTGATGACCCAGTTGATGGTCCAAGCTGATGCTGTGCTTGCAGTGGGAGAAGAGAGGACTTTATGTCTTGTTCCTCCTTTTGAATCCTCTGAGGCAGCGTTCTTTCAGAAGGCCCATCAGATTACTTCTAGAGGATGCCTTCAGGGCCAGGGACCCAGCTGGCACAGGTTGCTTTGCCCCTGGGCAAACTGCTAGGGCAGGGTTTGTGTGGGGAGGGAGTTTAATTTCCCACCCTTGGAAGACTGAGCACACAAAAGGAGATATCTGCTAAATTCTGGGGTTAGAACTGTGATCAGTCAGGGCACAGATCTCCAGAAGCAGCTTGTGAAGCTGTGTGGGGAAACAACTTTGTCAGGGGGAGGCTGTAGTTTACAGAGTAGAATCTGGGGGGAAGAGCTTCCTCACTGATCCCCACTCTGCAATGGAAGACTTAGGCTGGAAAGGAAGATGGTGTTTGATGGACACTGATGTCTGAAACTGGGAATTCTCTCTCATTTTTTTAGGCTTTATAAACTGCCTAAGGCTCTGAGGGAGCGGAAAGCTTTCCAGGACCTTAAAAAGACAGTGGATGATTTCAGTGACAGCTGTCCCTTGCTTGAAATGATGTCAAATAAGGTGAGTTTAGGGTTCAGCATTTAAGGGAAAACTTCCCCTTAAACAGATTTAACTTCCTACTCTCCAATTCACTCCAGTTTGCCTTCTTCATCTTCATCCTCTCTTCTCTTTGAGGGAGAATGGATTTCCTGAAACCATGAAGAGGTGCCCCCTCTGCTCTGCACACAGTGCTTTGGTTCAGTCCAGGTCTCGCAGAAGGGGTTAGTAGGGACTGGAGAGCTCACCCTGAATGCCATCGTTTAGCTGGCTACTCAGCCCACTGCCACTCACAGGTGGACTCATTCATTCATTCATTCAATCGTATTTATTGAGCGCTTACTGTGTACAAAGCACTGTACTAAGAGCTTGGGAAGTACAAGTTGGCAACATATAGAGACAGTCACTGCTTGGGGACAGGCAGCCTAAGAGCTGCTGCTCTGGAGAGGCGGGAGAGGTTGAAAGATTTCTCTCCTCATCTGCAAGAGGGTTCATTGCTAGCAAAGATGCTTATCCAAGATGCTCCATTATGGAATCTTGGTGTCTCTTGAAGATCCATCCTTCAAGATTTCCTTGGACTTAGGCATGAGCATGGAGGAAAGGGGCAGAGAGGTTGGGGAGGAAGGACCGGGGAGATAGAGTGTCAAAGTGACCAGATTTTCTGGAACTCACAGAGCTGTGGGGCTGGACTTCCAGGTGGGGCCAGGGGCCAAAGAATAGAAGACAAGAAAAAGACAGGAAAAGGAGGCAGAGGTTTAAGGAGGCAAGTGAATGCCAAAAAAAGATGTATAAAGAGAAAGTCAGGGGTAACATACACAGGCTTAACTATTAATATGATACATGAGTTTATAGACACACAACAAGAAGCACATATTGACAGACATGAAAATCAGACACACACTTACCCACTCATGTGCAGACACACACATATACTTCAGCAGATAAACACAGCGGCAGAGAAAGCCAGGCAACTGAGGAGCTGAGGCTGGAATTCCTCTACCCACAATGTGGCTACCAGCTTCCAAGCTCTTGTGTGGCTCCTGGGACTATATCTTGGAGGTTTCTGGTGGCGTGGCCACCTTATCTACATGGAGGAAACCATGGAACCAGCAGCAAAAACAGTCACAGCAACAATAGGGCCAGTGGTGGGGAGGGTAGTGGCACTTGTCTTCCACGCTGTCCCACTTCACTACATTGGTCCTACTGCTGGCACCATGATTGCTCCCATCACCTAGCCCAGAGCTGAAGGGGCTCTCACTGGCTGAATTCTGGGTAGCTAGCCAGTAGTTTGTGGCCATTCCAGGTGAAGAGGAACATCTGAAGCCTGAAATAACTGGCCCTCCCCAGGAAATGAGGGACTGTGCATTACCAACTGATGGTCCATAAGCTTAGCCAAAGGATAGTCATTGACCACTTAGTTGGGTTCAAAAACCAGAATTTGGGTAGAATTTCTGGGGTGTGGCTTTGGGTGGCAGGAGAGTTGGGGCCTTTTCCATCTTTAATACAGATAAGGAGAGGAGCCAGGTCTCCAGGCTCAGTGGGAATGAGTCGTAGGACACTGGATTCTCAATCCCAGGTGGCAAAGTTGCTGAGTGTCCAGTTCCCAACTGGTCCGAATAGGTTCAGGCAAAACTAGCATGGAACTTTCCCAGTTTCTCCAGGAATGAACATAGAGTCATTAAGCTTTGACAGTTACATTTAATTTGGCAATTTTTAACATTTTACCAGGCAATGTTGGGCAGGCACTGGAACCGAATATCCCAGCTAATTGGACATAACTTCAATGTGGATGCTGGAAGTGTCTCTCTGAAGAGCATAATGGAAGCCCCTCTACTAAAGTATAAAGAAGACATTGAGGTATCCATCTCCTGCATTCACACCTTTTAGATTTATTTTGAGCTTTGAAAATCTTTACTCATTTGGACTCCATCTTTTCTTGCAAATTTTTGTCTGATGAATAATCTTGGAAATCAACAGTGCCAGATTTTCCCCTGATGGAAGGCTCTGGGTTGGTGAACATAGATTTAGCCAATGGGAGGAGAGACTCACTCACTCTCTGGGTGGCTGCACCTGGTCAAAATGTCAGACAGGAATCCTGGGCAGGTTACCCCAGAAAAGCTCATAGCCTGATATAAATAAGGTGAAGAAGAAATGGAAAGGGGAGTCTCCTGTAATAATAATAATAATGATAATGATGGTATTTGTTAAGCTCTAACTAGAGCACTGTTGTATTATCCATCAGGGAACAGCATTTCATAATCCTACTCCTTAAGGAGACCTTTCTCTTCACTCCCCCATGCTTTGGAGAGTCATAGGGCCCCATCCAAACTGTATCCATCTAGTGGGGATGGACAGGGTCATTTTCCTGTGCAGTGAGCCTGATCCTGGAGGCCCTAGAGAATTTTCAACCCATTCTCCTATTGTGTTCATAAAAGAATGCATAGATTTTGCTTTGATGATGATGATGATTGTATTTAAGTGCTTACTATGTGTCAGGCACTGTACTAAGCGCTGGGGTGTATACAAGCAATTCGAGTTGGACACAGTCCCTATCCCATGTGGAGCTCACAGTCTCAATCCCCATTTTACAGCTGAGGTAACATAGGCACAGAGAAGTGAAGTGACATGCCCAAGGTCACACAGCAGACAATTGACAGATCGGGAATAGAAACCATGATCTTCTGACTCCCATGCCCATGCTCTATTCATTACACCATCCCAACAAAAGCAGCCCAGCAGCAGGCTGAAGGATGGGTTGGAAGAGACAGACAGGGTCTTATCTGCCCTAATGTCATAAAACAGTAACCATAATTGTGGTATTTGTTAAGCACTTACTAAGTGCCAAGTGCTGTATTTAGCACTGGAGTAGCTACAAAATAATCATGACCCACATGGAGATCACAGTCTAAATAGGAGGAAGAACAGGTATTGAATCTCCATTTTGTAGATGAGGCACCTGAGGCACAGAGAAGTTAAGTGACTTGCCCAAGGTCACACAGCAGGCGAGTGGCAGAACTGGGATTAGAACCGAAAGCCTTTGGCTCCCAGGCTTGTACTCTCTACTAGGCTATGCTGCTTTATTAAACCAAGGGACTTTGTGGTGATGGTAGTGGTGGGAGACAGGGAAGCTCATGGCTTCCTTCACTGCCCAAATGCCTTCCATGTTGCCCACTTCTAGAGGGAAGGGAAGAGATAGGGTCATTTTAACCCCATTTACAATCCATTTATTTAAGGAATAGGTGAGCAGGGTGGACTCAACATAATTGCAATTTGATATTCTTTAGGATATCTGCATCAGTGCTGTTAAAGAGAAAGATATTGAAATAAAACTCAAAAATGTCATCAGTGAATGGAGTACACACATCTTGACATTTGCTCAATTCAAAAACCGAGGACCATTGCTACTGAAAGGGCCAGACATCGCTGAGAAAGTGGTTCTCATGGAAGACAGTCTCGTGATTTTGAGCTCTCTCTTGAGTAACAGGTATAAAATTGCCGTTTTTTTAAAGTACCTTTTTATAGAAATAGTTGCCTTCTATGATTGAAGTTTTATGGTTCACTTGAGCTGCATTTCCTGTTTCAGGTACAATGCGCCATTTAAATCTGCACTGCAGGAATGGGTACAGAAACTCTCAAACACAACAGAAATAATTGAAAACTGGATGATGGTGCAAAACCTCTGGATTTACCTTGAAGCAGTTTTTGTTGGTGGAGACATTGCAAAACAGTTGCCTCAGGTTTGTCATTTTTTTTTTCATATTCAAATCAAGCAGTTTCTAAGCAAAAGTGTTGTTACACTCCAGGAATCCCTTTTGAGGTCATGACAGCAGCTATGAAACCAAGCTCTAACCCTTGTCCAGAGCCTAACCAAAATAGTTGACAGGCAGTGTACCTAAAAGCATCAGACCTTTTGAAAAATTTTGGATCAGACCAATTTTCCATCCACATCAAATTTCGATTCCTCAAACTTGACACGCCTAAAACTGAACTTCTCACCTTCCCTCTTAAACCCACTCCTCCCCATAATTTTCTTATCTTTATTGACAACCCCACCATCCTTCCTGTCTCAGAAAACCACATCCTTTGTTCAATCCTTGACTCCTCAACATCCTTTAGTTCTTACATTCAATCAAACGCCAAATCCTGCTGGCTCTTCTGCTGCAGCATATTCCAGATCAGCCCTTCCTCTCCTCTCAAATGATCAGCACCTGGATTCCAGCTCTCATCATCTCACAACTAGATTGTAGTTTCAGCCTCCAGCTTCTCTCTTCAGCCTAACTACCCTTGGCAAACCTTTAATGGCTGCACATTTCTCTCTGCATCAAGGAAAAGCTCCTAATCTCTGAGTTTCAGACTCTTGTGCGCATGCTCTCTTTTTTTCTCTCTCTCTCTCTCTCTCTCTCTCTCTCTCTCTCTCTCTCTCCCTCTGTCTGCCTCTCTCTCTCTCTCTCTGCCTCTCTTACCCAGTCTTTTCATCCACAGCTTCCCAGCTCACACTTTCAACTTTCAGGCATCCAAATCTTTGTTCACATTGTTTCTCCTGCCTGGAACTCCCTTCCCTTTAAAATCTGCCTGTCCACAGCTCTCTCTGTCTTAAACGTCCTCCTCAAATTCCACTGCTTCCATGGAGCCTTCCAAATTACATCTAGATTATAGTTTCCCTTCTAGACTGTGAGCCTGTTGGGTAGGGATTGTCTCCATTTGTTGCCGATTTGTACTTTCCAAGCGCTTAGTATGGTGCTCTGCACAAAGTAAGCGCTCAATAAATATGACAATGAATCAACTCAACAACCATTCTCGGCACTCAGGTATATATGTATAATCACTTGTTTAGGTATTACAAGGGGTAACTTGAATCTGTCAGGATGAAATAGCTGACATCCTACTGCCATTACCTCCTATACTAAGTATGCTATTTATTTAGCACTTACTAATGTGATAAGTAGTAATGTCATCAAGTTATACAGTCCCTGTTCCAGCCAGGGCTAAGAACCTAGCTTATCTTCCCTTTACATATAAGGAAACTGAGGCCAAAGAGGTTATGTGACTCACCTATATTGAAATAGCAGGTCAGTGGCCAAAATGGCACTAGAACCCATCTCCTGATTCTGTACCCCCTAGACTTGAAGATCACTGTGGGCAGGGAACGTATTTACCAACTCAGTTATATTGTACTCTCCCAAGCACTTAGTACAGTGCTCTGTATACAATAAGTGCTCAATAAATACAATTGATTGATTGCTTGTCCTGTGCTCTTTCCACTAGGCCATGCTGTTTGTCTTCCTGCTCCTAATATTTATAAACAATTTAGATCTGCCTATATCCGTTATTAGATCAAAATCCCCTTGAGAACAGGGAAGGTGTGTTTTGTTTCCCCAACACTTTGTACAGTGCTCAGAAAATACCATTATTTGATTAATTGACTGAGGTGAATAAACAAACCCAAGGACTAGATTCTGTATCTATGTTTCTGTTCTAGGAGGCCAAAAGA
The DNA here is from genome assembly GCF_015852505.1 of Tachyglossus aculeatus. Classification (NCBI taxonomy): domain Eukaryota; kingdom Metazoa; phylum Chordata; class Mammalia; order Monotremata; family Tachyglossidae; genus Tachyglossus; species Tachyglossus aculeatus. The sequence goes on along the minus strand of NC_052100.1, from coordinate 22,951,363 downwards.
TTTCAAAACATTGATAAGTCTTGGCAGAAGATAATGCAGAGAGCCCATGAGTCTTTAAATATTGTCCAGTGCTGTATTGGAGATGAGACGCTTGCTCAGCTCTTACCGCATTTGCTTGAACAGCTGGAAATATGTCAGAAATCACTCACGGGCTATTTGGAGAAGAAACGTTTAGTGTTTCCCAGGTTTTTCTTCGTATCAGATCCTGTGCTCCTGGAAATTCTGGGACAGGCATCAGATTCACACACTATTCAGGTACAATTTGATGAAGTCCCTCATAGGGAATGAGTTCCAATAATAGAGAACGTCTTAAATGTGGGTTTGAACTGGTTTCTCTGCAGAAAACCACCTGAGAGATTGACTGTATCTCCCCTACTCTCCTTCCCAGGCTGGTTAGGTTACTTCCACTAAACAAAATTCCAAAGATACTAGGTCACTGGGTGGAGCATCAGGAGCTGGGGCTGCTGGAAACTGATAGGTCTTATGGTCCCCACCCATCTCTGGAGCAAAGAAAAGCTGCAGCTTCACACCTAGTCCACTGGGCACACTCCAGAATGACTACTGAGGTAGTCCTGTCCTGGATATCAAGCTTTAGATATCTGGAGTCTCCATTCCTGCCACTGCTGCCATGGCAAACCTCCTTCCCAGGGAAAGGAACAAAGAGAAGAGTCTCTGTTCAGGTCTCCAGCTTCTGAGGAAACAAGTACTTGGGCTGGATAGCCTGAGCTGGAAGCTGCTCTCTAGATGAACCTTTCTAAGAGAGTTACTGTAAGCTCATTCCTCAGGTGACTTGGCATGACCTTAGGAGGAACAGTTTCTGGGGAGATGGAGTTGGTGGGGCGGGGGGGGGGGGGGGTGGATATCCCCTCTGGCTCAGTGGAAGAGAGGTTGGTCCATCACAGTCCCATCTTGGCTATTAGAGCCCTCAGCCAGAGATATGACTAGCCATAATTTAAAAAGAAGAGAATTAACAGGTGGAAAATACATCCAGTGCCAGGTCAAGGATGCATTCTCCACCCCTCCAAAGAAATCCACTGTGGTTATGAAGGTGATGGGGGAACTCTCACAAAGACCTGCTTCTACAACCACCACCTACCTATCAGCTTTGTCTTCCTGATTGGCCTGCCTTCTCCCCATCCCCATGACTCCAGCAACTATTGCCTACTGCCTCCCAGTTCTCCTGTTTACAAGGCTCCAGGACTCCAGGGCGGGATGGACGGTAGAGGTTGTAGACACTTGTTCCAGTACCTTGTACTCTTGTCAACCAGAACAGATACCTCCCGGCCCAGGAGATCATCTTTGGAGAAACAGGGTGTCCACACTGGAGAATCCCTGGGTTCCAGGACATCAAACACAGCTACTCATCACAGCTTTCCTGACTGCTTCTCTCCAAAGGGTGGTGGAGGAATTTCTCCTTTGGGAGCTGAGGCTATGTGGGGAAATGGGCTGGGACACCCTACAGAAAGGGAAAAAGAGAATGGGAAGACAGCTTGTCCACACACCCCTATTTGGAGCTCCAGTCCTTTGGAATGGTAGGACCTTTTAGTCTGCCCAAACCCAAAATCTAGGATTCTTAGACTTAAATGCCATTTCAGATTGGAGTTTTCCAAATAATCATCCAGGCCCTGTCATGTCTTCCTGTCCTCCATTCCAGACCTACTTACTAAGCCTGTTTGACAATGTGAACCGAGTGGGATTCCATGAAAAGAATTACGACCAAATTTTGTTGTTTGAATCTCAGGAAGGAGAGCAAGTGGATCTCATTGAGCCTGTCCTAGCTCAGGTAACAGGGAATAAACACTATTACTGGTGCCATGAAGTCAACTGGACTGTATAAACAGAGGTCCTCTTGTTTGGTGAATTCTCCAAGATTGATTGTTTCTGAGGCGGCTTTACAAAGCAGTTCTTTCCTTTCTCAAATCTACCAAGGCTCAGGTTTGGCACTTCTAGCAAAAAGGGGGTGGGGACAAGGAGAGGAGGCAGGGAAGTTCCTCTGGATTTTGTACCCATTTCTCTTATCCTGCCCGCTCTGTGCCAGGACTCTGGTCCAGACTGGGGAGGGGTTGAATGGTTGATCAATTGGATTTAAGGTTCTCTTCCCTTATTATTATAATAATAATGGCATTTATTAAGTGCTTACTATGCGCAAAGCACTGTTCTAAGCGCTGGGGGGGGATACAAGGTGATCACGTTGTCCCACATGGGGCTCACAGTCTTAATCCCCATTTTACAGATGAGGTAACTGAGGCCCAGAGAAGTTAAGTGACTTGCCCAGGGTCACACAGCAGATATGTGGGGGAGCTGGAATTAGAACCCATGACCTCTGACTCCTAAGCTCGTGCTCTTTCCACTGAGCCACGCTGGTTCTCCTATGCCTTTTCCCAGCACCAGCTGATCAGCCCCATGATCATGAAGAGGGGATGCTTTGAAATTGAAAGAACAGAGGGAGTTGAGTCTGTGCCCCAGAGGAAACATTATGTTTGCTCATTTTTTTAAGGAGGAAGTCTGTAAAGACGTCTATTTTCCTTTTCAGGGCAATGTAGAAATGTGGTTGGGACAGCTACTGAATGGGATCAAGAAAACTCTTCACAGCACAATAAGACAAGCATTTGTAACTGTGAACGAGCCAGGATTTGAGGTGTTTGACTTTCAGGCCAAGTTTCCTGCACAGATAGGCCTTCTGGGAATTCAGATGATCTGGACCCGAGACGCTGAAGAAGCACTCAATCATGCCAAATTAGACAAGAAGGTAAGTGGTGGTTCCTCAATTAGATGCACCTTAGAATGTCAGCTCCTTAACTATCTGTATGGGACAGTCAGAATCAGACATAGCCATCTGGGCCACTGAACAGAGTATCATTAACTGATGGGAATGATGATAAGAATTTCAGGACAGTGCATTGGAATGCCAGGAGGACAAAATAACGGAGGAATAACCACCCTCCTCTCCTTCGGGAAACCGAATTGGAAGCTGGGGCTGTGGTCTAGGGAAAATAGTCCACCGGGGCTTCTGCAAGACACAATTCCATACATTACTTTGAACTTAAAGAAAGGAAAGACTGGAGGACCAGTTTAAAGACAGTAATGAAACCCCATAAAGTAGAGAAAGAACATTTTTTTAAATTTTATGTGTTAGTTTATCCATTTACAGGAATAAGCTAGCATAAACACATTTGTACCAGTGTAGCTAACCATAGTATTGCTTTTTGGAAAAGGTCATGCAGGCAACAAATCAGAAATTTTTGGATCTTTTGAATGATTTGATTGACATGACAACCCACAATTTGACCAGAATAGAGAGAACAAAATATGAGACTTTGATCACCATCCATGTACACCAGAAGGACATATTTGATGATTTGGTAAGTATCTTGCAGTCATATACCTGGAAAACAACTCTAGTCATTCATTCATTCAGTCAGTCGTATTTATTGAGTGCTTACGGTGTGCAGAGCACTGTACTAAGCGCTTGATTCAGAGGTTGTTCATGTTTGTAGACCTGAGGTCTTGTCTGGATGAGCCCACGTTCCTGAGTCCATGTCTAGAGAATCCACTACACCAGAAAACATTAGAAAATTTCCTCTCCTATCTTTAGACTGTGACCAACAATCTCCCTCCTCTAACAACACACCCTTATGTGGCTCCCTGAAAGAGAACCCACAAAAGCCACAATCCTCCTGAGCATCTCACCTTCATTACCCAAAGAATGAACCAACAAGCTAGCAGATCCAGAGCAATGTGATTTGCTGGATATGGTGTACCTGGGCAGCCCACTCCAGCCCACCAACCAGAGTTCCCTGCCCAGCAGAGCAGTGCCAAGCAAAGATCACAATGCAGCAAGCCTCTTTTACCCCCTCCAATACGCCATACTCTTCCCTGATTCTGTCCCAGGGCAGATCTCCTCACCTCTGAATTTGTCTCTGTGCATGGCCTAGTGGATGGAGCGTGAGAGTCAGAGGGTCGTGGGTTCTAATTCCGGCTCCACCACTTGTCTGCTGTGTGATCTTGGGCAGTTGGCCTGCCCCATTTTTGTAAAATAAATCTATTTACCCAGCCTGACCCTCAGTTTAGCTGCAATCCCCGCAACCCCCAAGGTTCAAACTGGCTAAACTGTGAGGATTGGAGATCTCTAGGGCAGGGGCGGGGGTACCTCAGTATGAGCCAAAGAGCCTTGGAGCCACGTGGAAATGAAAAGGTCCCTTCTTTGCTTGAGATCTCTATACCAGCCTGTAGCAGAGTCAGGACCAACACCCAGGTCCTGTAGGGCTAGGATGCTTCTACTCCATCCTAATCCTCCTGGACCTCTCAGCCACCTTCAACACTGTTGTCAACCACCCCCTTCTCCTGCAAATATTATCCAACTTCGGCTTCACTGACAATGTCCTCTCCTGGTTCTCCTAGCTCTCTGGCTGCTCATTCTCAGTCTCTTTCGTGGGCTCCTCCTCTGTCTCCCACCCATCTTGCGGGTGTCCATCAAGATTTAGTTTGGGTTCCCTTCTATTCTCCATCAACACCCACTCCTTTGGAGACCTCATTCACTCACATGGCTTCAACTGCCCCTTCTATGCAGATTATTACTAAATCTACATCTCCAGCCCTGATCGCTCTGCAGTCTTGCATTTCTTCCTGCCTTTGAGACATCTCTACTTGGATGTCAATCAATCAATCATATTTATTGAGCACTTACTGTGTGCAGAGCACTGTACTAAGCACTTGGGAAGTACAAGTTGGCAACATATAGAGATAGTCCCTACCCAACAGTGGGCTCACAGTCTAGAAGTCCTAGATGTCCTGCCATCACCTCAAACTTAGCACGTCTAAAACAGAACTCCTTTAATAATAATAATAATAATAATAATAGCATTTGTTAAGTGCTTACTATGTGCAAAGCACTGTTCTAAGTGCTGGGGAGGTTACAAGGTGATCAGGGTGTCCCACGGGGGGCTCGCAATCTTAATCCCCATTACAGATGAGGGAACTGAGGCCTAGAAAAGTTAAGTGACTTGCCCAAAGTCACACAGCTGACAATTGGCGGAGACGGGATCTGAACCCATGACCCCTGACTCCAAAGCCCGTGCTCTTTCCACTGAGCCACGCTGCTTCTCTAACTCCTTATCATCACTATAGGTGGCACCACCATCCTTCTTGTCTCACAAGCCTGTAACCTTAGCATTATCATTGACTCCTCTCTCTCATTCAACCCACATACTCAATCCATTACTAAATCCTGTCTGTTCAACCTGCACAACATTGCTAAAATCTGCCCTTTCCTCTCCATCCAAACTGCTACCACGTTAATCCAAGCACTTATCCTATCCCACCTTGATTACTGTGTCAGCCTCCTTGCTGACCTCCCTGCCTCCTGTCTCTCCCCACTCCAGCCATACGTCACTCTACTGCCTGGATATTTTTCTACAAAAACATTCAGGCCATGTTTCCCTACTCCTCAAGAACCTCCAGTGGTTGCCCATCCACCTCTGCATCAAACAGAAACCTCTTATCATCGGCTTTAAAGCACTCAATCACCTTGCCCTCTCTTACCTCACCTCGCTACTCCCTTATTGCAATCCAGCTCACAAACTTCGCTCCTCTTATGCCAACCTTCTCACTGTACCTCAGTCTCATCTATCTCGCCACCAACCTCTCACCCATGTCCTGCCTCTGGCCTAGAATGCCCTCCCTCTTCATATCTAACAGACAATTACTCTCCCCACCTTCAAAGCCTTATTGAAGGCACATCTCCTCCAAGAGGCCTTCCCTGACTAAACCCTCCTTTCCTCTTCTCCCACTCCCTTCTGAGTCACCTGGACTTACTCTCTCTATTCATCCTCCATCCCAGCCCCACAGCACTTATGTACATATCTGTAATTTTATTTATATTAATGTCTGTCTCCCCCTCTAGACTGCAAACTCATTGTAGACAATGTATGTGTCTGTTATATTGTACTCTCCCAAGTGCTTAGTATAGTGCTCTACACACAGTATGCCTTCAATAAATATGATTGACTGATTGACTGATTGACTGACTGAACAAAATGGTCCCCTTCCTTCCCACAATTTCTGGAGAGTTACCCTTCCCTGCCATAAGAGCAATGCAGGTGAGACGTGTGTCCAATCTACTTTCCTTGTATTAACCCCAGCACTTAGGACAGTATTTAACACATTGTAAGCACTTAACAAATACCTTTTTTTTTTTAAAAAAAAGGCCCTTCACAACTTGTAAAATGCTGTGGCAGCTTCTCCACCAGGACATTTTCTGACAGAAGAAATCACTGTACCGTGATTAGCTCTCACAAAATGTAATGGTTGAAACTTTCCCTCATGGGAATGTTAACCATTTTTCATGTTCAGATTATAATCTCTTTGCTCTATATGTCTTTTCATCCCCACCTAGATTGTGGACCTCTTGTGGTCCTAAGATAGTATCATATTGATTTTGTGAAGTTACTTCAGTACTTTGCACATTGCAAACACTTACTCCAGGTTATTATTGCTAAATATCAAAATGTAAAGTGGGAATAATAATCCCCACTTCCCCCCTACTCAGGGTATGTTGTAAAGATAAACTCAGATAGTGGAGGTGAAGGCTGTTTGGCAAGTCAAGAGTGCCAGAAAAGTACTTCCTCCTTAAGAACTGAAATAGCCTCTTCCCTCCGGTCATTTTGCATTTGTTGTTTTGAAATGTTCACACAGGTGCGGATGAATATCAAATCCACAATTGATTTTGAGTGGCAGAAACAATCCCGGTTTTATTTCAGTGAGGATACAGATAAGTGCATCGTCCAGATCACAGATGTTGAGTTCAGCTACTGTAATGAATATTTGGGGTGTACAGACCGCCTTGTCATAACTCCCTTGACTGACAGGTAAAAATGGAGGGAAAAGGCCAGGGTGGCAGCCACGATCAGAGAAACAGAAAGCACGGCCTGAAAAGCCAGATGAGGCCCTAAGGAAATCAGGGTAGGCCTGATGGAAATCAGGCAGCAGGCTGCATGGAAATTAGGCAGAGTTCATTTGTCAAAAATATTTTTCCTCCTCTTTTTATTCCTGGGAATATTGAGGTGGTTAGAGGTTTGTGGAGGGTGGGGGGCATTGCACATATTGGCCATAGGCAGGTGTGGGTGTCTGCTCAGCTAAGATATTGAGGGGACCGAGGGAGAGGGTGAGCCCACTTAGAAGGTGAGAACCAACAAGGATCAGAGGCTGGCTTTAGCTCACTCTTCTCCTTTCATGGAGTTTAGTGCAGTTAGTAAAACTGATGTTTGTAAAGTCTTGAAAATGCAGAAAAGAAAATGACCCCATGTTTCCAAATTTGGTCTAGATGTTACATCACCCTGGCCCAAGCCCTTGGCATGAGTATGGGTGGCTCCCCAGCAGGGCCTGCAGGCACAGGAAAAACGGAGACGACTAAAGACATGGGAAAATGCCTGGGAAAATATGTGGTTGTTTTTAATTGTTCAGACCAAATGGACTACCGAGGAATGGGCCGTATTTATAAAGGTATGTTTCCCTGTTCTCATAGGACTAATAAAAGTGAATTTCCCCTAGGAGGACATTTCTAGAAAATGGAGTTTGGGAATTTCAGGAATTCATTCATTCAGTCATGTTTATTCATTCATTCATTCATTCAATCGTATTTATTGAGCGCTTATTGTGAGCAGAGCACTATACTAAGCGCTTGGGAAGTACAAGTCGGCAACATATAGAGACGGTCCCTACCTGACAACGGGCTCACAGTCTAGAAGAAGGAATGTTTAGAGTTTCCACCAAAAGGAATCTAAAGGGGTCTAAGCTATTTTCTTCAAGTGGATTTCCTTTGAGTTTGGGATCTACACACCAGTGGTTCCTACTAGGCCTGCTTTTGCCTTTCTAGCTTGAGAGGACACAGCAATTCATTCTTTCAATCGTATTTATTGAGCACTTACTGTGTGCAGAGCACTGTACTAAGCACTTGGGAAGTACAAGTCGGCAACATATAGAGACGGTCCCTACCCAATAACGGGCTCACAGTCTAGAAGGGATGCCTTCCCCATTCCCGACCCTCCCCCATCTCTCAAAAATGGGCACCACTGCTAAAATGGTCAGCTGCGGATTTTGCGGGAGCCAATAAGAGGCATTTTCTGTCTCAAAATGTTGCCTAGGAAACTCAATTGATGCTTTTTACTGAGCACTTACTGTGTGCAGGGTATTGTACTAAGCAGTTGGGAGAGTACAATTCAACAGAGGTGGTAGACATGTTCCCTGCCCACAACCAATTTACAGTATTGAGATGGTTATTCTCAGCATTCAGCACTCACTTTTCTTCCACTCAGTCAATTGTATTTACTGAGTGCTTACTGCATGCAAAGCACTGTACTAAGTGCTTGGGAAAGTACAATATAACAGACACATTCCCTGCCCACAATTAGCTTACAGTCTAGAGGAGAAAACAGACATCAATGTAACTGAAAAAAGAAATACAGATATGTACACGGGCTTTGGAGTCAGAGGTCATGGGTTCAAGTCCCGGCTCCGCCACCTGTCAGCTGTGTGACTTTGGGCAAGTCACTTAACTTCTCTGTGCCTCAGTTCCCTCATTTGTAAAATGGGGATTAAGACTGTGAGCCCCCTGTGGACAACCTGATCACCTTGTAACCTCCCCAGCGCTTAGAACAGTGCTTTGCACATAGTAAGCGCTTAATAAATGCCATTATTATTATTATTATTATTACATAAGTGCTGCGGGTTGGGCAGGGGGATGAATAAAGGGAGCAAGTCAGGTTGATGCAGAAGGGAGTGGGAGAACTGAGAAAGAGGACTTAATCAGGGAAGGCCTCTTGAAGTAGATGTGCCTTCAGTAAGGCTTTGAAGTTGGGGTTCTCATCCCTTAACTGTGACTGGCTCATAAAGCTCTGTTCTATACATTTTTTAATTGTACATTCACTCTCTAGGGCAGGTCATTTCTCACATGGCTTCAGCTAGCATCTATAATAATAATAAAGTGGTAGTAGTTCAGTGTTTACTATGTGCCAAATACTGTACTAAGTGCTGGGATAGACACAAAATAATCAGGTTGGACACAGTTCTTGTCCCACATGGGGCTTACAGTCTAAGGAGGAGGGAGAATGGGTATTTAATTCCAATTTCACAGATGAGGAAACTGAGACATGAAGAAGCTAAGTGACTTGTTCAAGGTCACCAAATAGGCAAGTGGCAGAGCAGGGATTAGGACTCATATCCCCTGACTCATTCATTCAATGAATGAATGAATGAATGAAGTGGCCAAGTTGGGATTAGGACCCGCATCCCCTGACTCAGAGACTCGTGATCTTTCTGTTAGGCCATGTTGCTTCTCCGCACAGATGACTCCGAAGTCTACCTCATAAACTCCTCCCGCTCACATTTTCTACAATTTCTCCTGCTGGACAATCTCACATTTACTCTTACCTTCAGGACATCTCCACATAAATGTCCCACCAACAACTCAAACTTAACATGTCTAAAACTAAACTCATTATTTTCCCTCCTAAACCCTCTCCTCCTAACTTTCCTATTGTTGTTGACAACACCATCCTTTCAGTCCCAGAAGTCTTCGACCTTAATGTTAGTGTACTCAGCACACAATAAGTGCTCAATAAATACCACTGATTAATTGTCACCCCAACCACACTGTCTTTTCAATCCTCATATTTATATTTTTAGATGGCATTTGTTCCACTTACCATACTACCTTACAGTACCAGGCACTGTACTGAGTGGTGATGTATATACAAGATAATTAGTTTGGACACTGTCCCTGTCCCACATAAGGCTCACAGTCTTAATCCCTGTTTTACAGATGAGATATTTGAGTCCCAGAGAAGTTAAATGACTTGTCCAAGGTCACACAACAGACAAGTGGCAGAGTGGGAATTAGAACCCAGGTCCTCTGACTCCCAGTCCCATGCTCTTTTTACTTGACCGTGCTGCTTCTAGATTTATTACTAAATTTTGCCATTTATTCCTTCGTCAATCTATCGGTATTTATTGAGCATTTACTGTGTGCAGAGCACCAAACAAAGTGTTTAGGAGAGTACAATACAACAGAATTCATAGACATGATTCCTGCACACAAGGAGCTTACAGTTTACAAGGAGAGACAGACATTAAAATAGATTAGAGGAAATAGAGTAGAAGAACATTTACATAATTATTTTAAAGTTGAGGTGACTATCAAAGTGTTTAAAGGGTACAAGGCCAAATGCATTGTTGACATAGAGGGGAGGACTGATAGGGGAAATAAAGGGCTTAGTCAGGGAAGGCCTCTTAAAAGAGATGTGATTTTAGGAGGCTTTTGAAGATGGGGTGAGTGGTAGACTGTCAGATATGAAGGGGGAGGGAGTCCTTGGCCTGAGGAAGAAAGTGGGCAAGGGTTCAGGAGCGGGATAGATAATATCAAGGTACAGAGCATAGGTTGGTGTTAAAGGAGTAGAGTGGGGGGGGGGTATATTGTAGTAGGAGATCAGAGCACTAAGGAGGAGGGAGAGAGCTGATTGAGTGCCTTAAAGCAGATTGTAAGGATCTTCTATATGATGTGGAGATGGATGGTCAATCATTGGAGGTTTTTGAGGAGTGGGGAGATATGGACTGAATGGTTTTTCAGAAAAATGATCCAGGGAACAGAATGAAGTATGGACTGTGAGCCTACTGTTGGGTAGGGACTGTCTCTATATGTTGCCAACTTGTACTTCCCAAGTGCTTAGTACAGTGCTCTGCACACAGTAAGCGCTCAATAAATACGATTGATGATGGAGAGGGGAGAGACATGAAGTAGGGTGGTCAACCTGGAGGCTGATGCAGTAGTCAATCAATCAAATGATAAATTGCCCCTTTCTTGCCACCTAAATGGCCACTGTCCTGCTTCAAGCTCTGACCTCCTCACAATTAATCTTCTAATCAACTTCTTCTCTGATCTCCCAGCCTGCAGCATCCCTGCTCCTGAGGTCTATATTACATGCTTTTGTCAGAATCCTCTTCTTAAAACATGGCTCTAAACACAACCCATTCATTCCTCAAAGACCTCCAATTGTTAGCCATTTCTCTCCACATGACACAAAAATCTCTTTACCCTGATTTCAAGTCTTTCCACAAGCTTTCTCCATCTTAGATCCTGTCTGTCTTCAACCATTCTACTCCACCTTACAGTCTTCAGTCCTCCTAAGCCCTTGTCCCATGATGACCTTTTGTTCTCACTATTCACCATGAATGGCACTCCCTTCCCATTGAAATCTGCCAACCACAGCCCCAACGCTCTCCTGAAATCTCAACTTTTTCAGGAAGCCTTCCCCAATCAGTGTCCCCCAACTTCAGGTTGCATCAAGCCACAAATCCCTTGAGCACCTATATATTTATACACATCCTTAGTCCTTATGTATATTTCTACAAATATATGAATGACATATTTATTATAACAATATATAAATATATACATAGTATATGCTACTTAAATATCAATCATTTACTCTTCTATTTCATCTTTCCATACTCCTCTACCATCAGGTGTTTCCTTGTCCTTTCTCCTTTTCCCATTATTTGTACTTAATTTGTGTTTGCACTTTAGAGTGTAAAATCCTTCAGGACAGGGATTGTGATATTGTTTCTGTGGTACTCTTCCAAGTGTTTGGTACAGTGCTCTGTACACAAAAGGTGGTCAACAAAAACTATTGATTGATTGCTGCACAGGAGTCAAAAAGGGAAATGGAGAATCGCCACCATCTGGCCCATTTCCTGTTCTTCCCTTCAACTCTAAATGAAGCTTAATACAATGCTAAGTGCATAGTATGGTGCTGGGAACAAAGTAAGCATTCATTCATTCATTCAAATGTATTTACTGAGTGCTTACTGTGTGCAGAGCACTGTACTAAGTGCCTGGGAAAAACAATAAATAGTGACATTCCCTGACCATAATGAGCTTACAGTCTAAAAGGGTTGGGGGGTGGGGGGAGAGACAGGCATTATTACAAATAAAAAAAATTACAGATATGTATATAAGTGCTGTGAAATACCATGGATTGATTGATGCTGTAACCAACATAGTCCCATTAGGGTAACAGTTATGGTTTCAAGCTGGGAAAATTAGACTGCGTGGAGGATGTGGGACTAACAGGAAAGCTCCTTATATTTCTTTGGAAAAGTGACTGTTATTTGTTCCCCATAGGTTTAGCCCAGTCTGGTGCCTGGGGCTGCTTCGATGAATTCAATCGCATTGAACTTCCTGTTTTGTCAGTAGCTGCTCAACAGATCTATGTTGTGCTTCAGTGCAAGAAAAACAAGAAGACTCAGTTCATATTTACAGATGGTGATGTGGTCAACATGGACAGAGAATTTGGCATATTTCTGACTATGGTACTTAGGGAATTTCTATTTTAAAAGTCTCTTTTTTTAGGAATTTACCATTTGACTGATGAAACCAAAGTGCCAGTGTACACTCCGAAGTAGTTTTAGTTAAAAGTTGGGAAGTAAGGGTAATGGTCAGACATTTATTTTGCAGAACTGTCTGGCAATCCCCCTAAATTTGGCCCACATCTTATTCCATGGAGAGCTGAAAGAGAAGTAGAAGGATGTCAGCTGGGGCTCTGCCATCAGTGGGTTAAGGTTCCTAACCAAAGAAGTTCCTTAGGCTGACTTGCATGGTGGACAGGTTCAACGGGAAGCCTGAAAATGCTGGCTAATGTGGGAGGCAGCTACTCTTGCAATAGCTTATTTGTCTGTGTTTTAATAGCACTCATTAAAGCACTCAGAAAAGTGTATCCTAACTCCCACACCGGGCTTACAGTTCAGAAGTCCACCTTCTCTTGAGCTTTTTGCTCATCCCTAGAGGCACTGCATGGGGATACAAGACCTTCCCTGTTGTTCTTGCATAGCTTTCTACCTTCACATCAAAGATTCCTTTAGGTATATAGTAGGTGTAAGGTATGTGGGGAAGAGATAGGCAAGTAATGGTGCTGAAAGCCTAAATTAAGCCTCTCAAAAAAAAAAACCAAACATTTTTTGCTTTCCTAGTTGCTCATAAGCACCTAGGAACCTCTTAGAACTGTGAACTCAGGAGGATAACCACCATAGGTACCAACTGCATCAGCCACAGCATTTTTGGATAGCTCTCCCCCTCCTGCCTTACCTCACTGATCTCCTACTACAGCCCAATCCACACACTCCCCCGCTCTAATGCCAACCTACTCACTGTATCTTGATCTCATCTGTCTTGCTGCTGGTCCCTTGCCCATGTCCTCCCTCTGGCCTGGAACTCCTTCGCATCCGGCAATCCACCACTTTCCCCACCTTCAGAGCCCTCCTAAAATTAAATCTCCTCCAAGGGGCCTTGCCTAACTAAGCCCTCATTTCCTCTACCTGCCCCCTCCTATGTATCACCTATGCCCATGTATCTCTACCCCTTAAGAACTTGATATTCACCTCACCCCCACAGCACATATGTACATATCCCTATTCTCTGTCATTTCCCCAATGTGTAATTTATTTTAATGTCTTGCTCCCCTCTAAATCGTAAGCTCCTTGCAGGAATCGTGTCTACCAACCTTCATGTATTGTTTTCTCACAAGCTCTTAGTGCAGTGCTCTATTCACAATAAGCACTCAGTGAATGCCACTGGTTGAGTGATTAAAATTCAACTCCCGGGCTTCTGACTTCATTGCCATGGCATTTGATACTGGATGGAGTGCTTTGGTACACTGCTGAAAAAGATTTGTCTGCCTGTTTCTGAAGTTTCAAAAGGTTATATGTTATTCACATGATCTGCAGCACTTATATTCATATTATCAATAGACTATGATAACTTGTGCAGTGTTAAAAAAGAAAGAAAACTGTTCACACTGTGGTGGTCCTTTTCCAGAATCCTGGCTACGCAGGGCGTCAAGAGCTGCCAGAGAACCTGAAGGTTCAGTTTCGCACTGTAGCTATGATGGTTCCCGACCGTGGTATTATTATGAGAGTCAAGCTGGCAAGTGCTGGTTTCAGAGACAATCAAATCCTGAGCCAAAAATTTTATACCCTCTACAAACTTTGTGAAGAACAGTTATCAAAACAGGTACAGTGGCAAGTAATTTGAAATATATTTGAGGCAACTTTTTTCTTTTTGGAATTTTTAGGTCCCCATTCCTAGAGGAGCCAGAGAGAGGTTCCAAGACTAAAACACAATGGGACACCAGCCAGGCTGAAAGTCATCGTCCCCTAGATGCACCTGCTTGGCCCCATCTCGGGTCTCTCAGCTCTGAGCTTTGCATGTAGCTGAGGTGGAAGTACTGGTGGGGAAAAGGGTACTTTAAGGGGTCCACCGCTGAGGCCTCCCCAGGAGCCCTACATGGACAGAAAAATCTCAGACTGAGCCCACTCAAGTCAGACCCAAACCTTAACCCTTATGCCAAGTGCCTTGGAAATGCAGAACGGAGGTCCTTTAGACTGTAAACAGTAAGCTCGTTGTAGGCGGGGATCGTGTCAACCAACTCTGTTATATTGTACTCTCCCAAGTGCTTAGTATAGTGCGCTGTACACAGTAAGTGCCCAGTAGATGCAATTGATTGATTGATTGATTGAGGGCAAATAGAGGAATTGAGGGCTTAATCAGGGAAGACCTCTTGGAGGAGATGTGATTTTAGTAGGGCTTTGAAGATGGGGAGAGTGGTGGGCAGTCAGATATGAATGGGGAGGGAGTTCCAGGCCAAGAGGAGGAGGTAAGATAATAATAATAATAATAATGGTATCTGTTAAGCACTTACTATGTGCAAACCACTGGGGAGGTTACAAGGTGATCAGGTTGTTCCATGGGGGGCTCACAATTTTAATTCCCATTTTACAGATGAGGGAACTGAGGCACAGAGAAGTGACATGACCTGCCCAAAGTCACACAGCCACTGACAATTGGCAGAGCAGGGATTTGAATCCATGACCTCTGACTCCAAAGCCCGTTCTCTTTCCACTGAGCCACGCTGCTTCTCAAGTGGGAGGGAGGGAGTAAATGGGAGGGAGAGAGCTGATGGAGTGCCTTAAAACCGATGGTAAGGAGTTCCTGTTTGATGAGAAGACGGGTGGGCAATCATTGGAGGTTTTTGAGGAGAGGGGAAGCCATGGACTGAGCATGTGTTTAGAAAAACAATCCGGGCAGCAGTAGGGACTGGAGAGGAGAGAAAACCTGCTACACTGGAATTGGTAACAGAAAAATAATCTTGTTAGGGAAACAATGAGATTCACTAGTGTTTTTCCTCAGATGATTTTTGCTTGCATGAGACCTCATGAAGTTCTTACAAGGAATGTCATGGTTCCCTTTGGTTCTCTGTTCTCAGGTTCACTACGACTTTGGTTTAAGAAATATTTTGTCTGTCTTAAGAACTCTTGGGGCAGTGAAGAGGTCCAATCCCACTGAGCCAGAGAAGACAGTAGTGATGAGAGTTCTGCGGGACATGAACCTCTCCAAACTGGTATTTTCTATGATCTCAGAATAATTGTTTCCCTACAGGCCCAAAGATGTGGCCCTGGGGATCCCAGATGGAAGAAATGGCCACCAGCCCCTGGACTCTTCCCTTTGAACTAGTTTACCATTGAGAAGCAGCACGGCCTAGCAGAAAGAGCCTGGGGCTGGGAGTCAGAGGACCTAGATCCTAATCCAGGCTCTGCCTTTCCCTGCTATGACCTTAGTCAAATCATTTAGTGCTCTGGGCCTTAGTTTTCTCATCTGTAAAATGGGGATTCATTACCTATTCTCCTCCTACTTAGACTGTGAGCCTGATGGCGGGCAGGGATTGTGTATGACCTGATTATCTTGTATCAACCCCCATGCCTAATACAGAACTTGGCACAAAGTGCTTAATAAATGCCATTATTATTATTCTCCCATTGCTGATAGAGAATCACTGCCTAAGTGTCAGTGACATCTACAACTCTACCAAAATTTTTTCTAATCTCCACACCCACTACAGGTTTCTCCAGTTCCACAGGTTTCCCTTAAGCTGCCTTGGGGTGCACCTGTGGGGGTCAATAGTAATAATAATAATGGTGATGGCATTTGTTAAGCACTTACCATGTGCAAGGCACTGTTCTAAGTGCTGGGGAGGATACAAGTGATCAGGTTGTCCCATGTGGGGCTCAGTTTGGGATGATCTGTTCCTGTGGAGACAATCCCTGATTCTTATAGACAGAAATGCAAAGAATTGTCCTAATATTTTGTCCTAATTGTTCTATTGTCCTAATATGATGATGTTCATTTATTATTTCCTCTTCATTTGTGCTTGCTAGGTAGATGAAGATGAACCTCTGTTTATGAGTCTGATTAATGATCTTTTTCCTGGGATTTTCTTGGATAAATCTGGATATCCAGAATTGGAATCGGCCATACAGAAGCAGACAGAGGAGGCAGGGCTGATTCATCATCCCCCATGGATTCTTAAACTCATCCAACTCTACGAAACCCAAAAAGTTCGTCATGGTGAGTCCACTGACTGAGGATAGGAGACTCCATAACTAAGGGCAAAAATTTTAGAGGGGACTGAAGAGAGTTGCTTATTCAGCAGAGGCTTAGAGTTTGCCTAATATGATTTACTAACACAGCCTTTTGCCTACTACTTGGTGGTAAGATAAGGAGTCAATTCTGTGTTGGGAACCCACACAGAAACAGAGGGACACTCCCAGAAGACATTCGATGACTTGAACAGGCCTCAACCCAGCAGCTCTTCACCTGATCTCCTCCAAGATGCCTTCCTTAGCTAAGCCCTTTATTTCCTTTTCTTCAACTCCCTTCTGTACTGCCCTGACTTGCTCCCTTTGTTCATCCCCCCTCCCAGCCCCACAGCACTTATGCGTATATCTGTAATTTATTTATATTAATGTCTATCTCACTCTCTAGACTGTAAACTCATTGTGGACAGGGAGTTTGTTATATTGTTACAGTGTACTCTCCCAAGTGCTTAGTACAGTGCTCTGCACACAATAAGTGCTCAATAAATATGATCGACTAAGCATACTCCTGGTACTATTATCCATTTTAAAAAGATTTTCTCATATATTCATTTCTACAATCTACAGTTTCTATGTAGAAGAAACTGAAAAACACAATCCAATCTCACAATTTCAACTTCAAATGAGGGTTAATCATGAGACCAGATTCTGCCCCTCCTATGCATGTGAGGGGGCTCATGGCACTCACGGCACTCAGAGTGCCCTTCTGAGTGTTAAGGTCCTGGTAGATGGAGTAAAGTGCCATCCAGCTAGGACTGAGCTGAAGGCAACATAAGGCTGGGAACCTGTGGGTAGGTGTTGGGGATGAGGGAGTGAAGGAGAGAATCAATCTTGCCCCTCCTTCTTGGAAAAGCAAAACAAGAAAGATGCATACCTCCTCTATCTTGTCCCGAATACAGCATGAATGGTGGCTCACTTGAAGTGTCTGACAAAAGTTGCTTTTGCCTACCACACACAAAAAATGGTATTTTCACATTTTAATTTTGGTTTGGTTTCAAAAAGACAACAGGGAATTAAACATGTCAAGAAAATCAAGTAGGGTTGTGGCATGCCATAACTTTACTCTTAAACTATGTTTCTGTTGTTATAAGGTATGATGGCTCTGGGTCCAACTGGTTCTGGAAAGACCAAATGCATCAATATTTTAATGAGAGCCTTAACAGATTGTGGGGATTACCATAAAGAGATGAGGATGAATCCCAAGGCGATCACAGCTGCCCAGATGTTTGGAACCCTGGATGTTGCCACAAATGACTGGACAGATGGCATTTTCTCCACGTTGTGGAGAAAAACACTAAAAGCAAAAAAGGTATTTGGGATGTTAATGCATAAACATATCCATTTCTAAGGCATGATTTTGTAAGACACTACATTTTCTAAGTACTTCCAGCATTAGGTGAAGTTTTACTGTTTTTATGTTACTGGTCCTAGCTCCACCATTAGATTATAAGCACTTTGAAGTCATGAAGAATAGAATATATGAAGCATAGAGAAATAGCATGGCCTAATGGAAAGAGCATGGGCCTGTGAATCAGAGGACCTGAGTCCTAATCCCAGCTCTGCCATGTGTCTTCTGCATGACCTTGGGCAAGTCACTTAACTTCTCTTTGCCTCAGTTACCCCATCTGTAAAGTGGGGATTAAATTCATTCATTCAATCGTATTTATTGAGCGCTTACTGTGTGCAGAGCACTGTACTAAGCGCTTGGGAAGTACAAGTTGGCAACATATGGAGACGGTCCCTACCCAACAACGGGTTCACAGTCTAGATTCATTCATTCAGTCATTCAATCATATTTATTGAGCGCTTACTGTGTGCAGAGCACTGTACTAAACGCTTGGGAAGTACAAGTTGGCAACATATAGAGACGGTCCCTACCCAACAGTGCGCTCACAGTCTAGAAGGGGGAGACAGACAACAAAACAAAACATATTAACAAAATAAAATAAGTAGAATAAATATGTACAAGTAAAACAAATAAATAGAGTAATAAATACATACAAACATATATACATATATACAAGTGCTGTGGGGAAGGGAAGGAGGTAAGGTGGGGGGGATAGAGAGGGGGAGGAGGGGAAGAGGAAGGAGGGGGCTCAGTCTGGGAAGGCCTCCTGGAGGAGGTGAGCTCTCAGTAGGGCCTTGAAGGGAGGAAGAGAGCTAGCTTGGCGGATGTGGGGAGGGAGGGCATTCCAGGCCAGGGGGATGACATGGGCCGGGCGTCGACGGCGGGACAGGCAAGAATGAGGCACGGTGAGGAGATTAGCGGCAGAGGAGTGGAGGGTGTGGTCTGGGCTGTAGAAGGAGTGAAGGGAGGTGAGGTAGGAGGGGGCGAGGTGATGGAGAGCCTTGAAGCCGAGGGTGAGGAGTTTCTGCCTGATGTGTAGGTTGATTGGTAGCCACTGGAGATTTTTGAGGAGGGGAGTAACATGCCCAGAGCATTTCTGGACAAAGACAATCCGGGGCAGCGGCATGAAGTATGGATTGAAGTGGAGAGAGACAGGAGGATGGGAGATCAGAGCGGAGGCTGATACAGTAATCCAGACGGGATAGGATGAGAGCTTGAACGAGCAGGGTAGCAGTTTGGATGGAGAGGAAAGGGCGGATCTTGGCAATGTTGCGGAGCTGAGACCAGCAGGTTTTGGTGACGGCTTGGATGTGAGGGGTGAACGAGAGAGTGGAGTCGAGGATGACACCAAGGTTGCGGGCTTGTGAGACGGGAAGGATGGTAGTGCCGTCAACAGTGACGGGAAAGTCAGGGAGAGGGCAGGGTTTGGGAGGGAAGACAAGGAGTTCAGTCTTGGACATGTTGAGTTTTAGGTGACGGGCAGACATCCAGATGGAGCTGTCCTGAAGGCAGGAGGAGATGTGAGCCTGGAGGGAGGGAGAGAGAGCAGGGGCAGAGATGTAGATTTGGGTGTGTCATCAGCGTAGAGATGATAGTTGAAGCCGTGGGAGCGAATGAGGTCACCAAGGGAGTGAGTGTAAATCAATCAATCAATCAATCAATCGTATTTATTGAGCGTTTACTATGTGCAGAGCACTGTACTAAGCACTTGGGAAGTACAAATTGGCAACATATAGAGACAGTCCCTACCCAACAGTGGGCTCACAGTCTAAAAGGGGGAGACAGAGAACAAAACCAAACATACTAACAAAATAAAATAAATAGAATAGATATGTACAAGTAAAATAAATAAATAAATAAATAGAGTAATAAATATGTACAAACATATATACATATATACAGGTGCTGTGGGGAAGGGAAGGAGGTAAGATGGGGGGGATGGAGAGGGGGACGAGGGGGAGAGGAAGGAAGGGGCTCAGTCTGGGAAGGCCCCTTGGAGGAAGTGAGCTCTCAGCAGGGCCTTGAAGGGAGGAAGAGAGCTAGCTTGGCGGATGGGCAGAGGGAGGGCATTCCAGGCCCAGGGGATGACGTGGGCCGGGGGTCGATGGCGGGACAGGAGAGAACGAGGTACGGTGAGGAGATTAGCGGCGGAGGAGCGGAGGGTGCGGGCTGGGCTGTAGAAGGAGAGAAGGGAGGTGAGGTAGGAGGGGGTGAGGTGATGGAGAGCCTTGAAGCCCAGGGTGAGGAGTTTCTGCCTGATGCGCAGATTGATTGGTAGCCACTGGAGATTTTTGAGGAGGGGAGTAATATGCCCAGAGCGTTTCTGGACAAAGATAATCCGGGCAGCAGCATGAAGTATGGATTGAAGTGGAGAGAGACACGAGGAGAAGGGGACCAAGAACTGAACCTTGAGGAACTCCTACAGTAAGGGGATGGGAGGGGGAGGAGGAGCCTGCAAAAGAGACTGAGAATGAATGACCGGAGAGATAAGAGGAGAACCAGGAGAGGATGGAGTCTGTGAAGCCAAGGTTGGATAGCGTGTTGAGGAGAAGGGGGTGGTCCACAGTGTCGAAGGTAGCTGAGAGGTCGAGGAGGATCAGTATAGAGTTTGAGCCGTTGGATTTGGCAAGCAGGAGGTCATTGGTTACCTTTGAGAGGGCAGTTTCCGTGGAATGTAGGGGATGGAAGCCAGATTGGAAGAGGTCGAGGAGAGAGTTGGTGTTGAGGAATTCGAGGCAGCGCGTGTAGACGACTTGTTCAAGGAGTTTGGAAAGGAATGGTAGGAGGGAGATGGGGCGATAACTAGAAGGTGAGGTGGGGTCAAGAGAGGGTCAAGAGAGATTAAATCCTATTCCCTCCTACTTAGGCTGTGAGCCTCATTTGGGACAGGAACTGTGTCCAACCTGATTACCGTGTATCTACCCCAGCATTTAGTACAGTGCTTGGCACATAGTAAATGTTTAACAAATGGCATTATTATTAATATTATCTTTGTCATATAAGGCCATCAGCAATAGCATCCTGGGTCAGATTTATGTCCCATTCAGTCTAGTGCTCTGGCTCCAACAGAGACATCAGGATTCTTTTAGAACTGTGTGAAGTTGTTGCCCTCCTGGTCATCCAGCCTCACTGAGCACTTAAGACAGTGCTCTGCATACAGTAATCAGTCAATCAATTGTATTTATTGCGCACTTACTATATATAGAGCATTGTACTAAGCACTTGGGAGAGTACAACAAAGCAATGTAACACATTCCCTGACCACAATAAACCCTCAATAGATACCATTGATTGATTGATCGAATGGTGGGTCCCTAACTTTTCCTTTAGTAACTCATTATCAACAACTTGATTGATAATTCATTTATACCTTTTGAGCATGCAGCTATTTTCTGCCTCACAAACCTCCAGTGGAAACAAACACCCAGGGTTAAGAAGTCTTTCTTTTTCTTTGTCTTAAACCTAGAACCCTCAAGCTTCAGTGGGTTGTGAATCCACTCCTTCCATGATTTTTTAAACTGCAAGCATGCCTTTCCTCAGTCTTCTCTTTCCTGACTGAGGAGTCCTAATCTTTCCATCCTCTCTTCATAAACTTCTTTGTCTCTCATCTGATCATCTTGGTTGCCTTTCAGTGTCTCTTCTCCAGGTTTATTAAGTCCTCCCTGAGATGCAGCAACCAAAACTGCACACAACATTCCAGGCACAGTTTCTGTCCCTCTCCAGTGCTCCAAACCCCATGGGCTTCCCTACTTCACTCCCGGGTTCTCATGGGTTTTTTTTTTTGGTGGGAGGGTTGGTTTCGGCCCCAAATCCTAAATGCCCAAGAATGCCAAGACTAATGTTGATAATAACTGTGGTATTGGCTCATACCACAGTTATTATGCTATAATTATTATTAGTCATAGTATCAGTATTATGGCACCGCAATTATTATTGGAGTGCCAAACACAAACACTGAAGTAGACACAAAACCATCAGGTTGGATACAGTTCCTGCCCCACATGAGGTTCACAGTCTAGGAGGGAAACCAGGTAGTTAATCCCCATTTTACAGATGAGGAAACTGAAGCACAGGGAAGTTAAGTGACTTGCCCAAGGTCACACAGCAGGCAAGAGGCAGAATCAGGATTAGAATGCAGGTCCTTTGACTACCAGGCTAATGCCCTTTTCACTAGGCCACACTGCTTCTCAGGCTGATGACCTATATTTTTAAAATCTTTCTCCCACGGTTCTGAACCAAGTTCAATGATTCTGGTCAGGAACTTTTTGATAGTTTTTTCATGTACTTCATGTTAATTGTTTCCTATTTGTTGCATTTCTCCCTGTCTATTATAGAGCGAGCACATATGGATAGTGTTAGATGGTCCTGTGGATGCCATCTGGATTGAAAATTTGAATTCCGTCTTAGATGACAACAAAACCCTAACATTGGCCAATGGAGACCGCATTCCAATGGCTCCAAATTGTAAGGTTGTTTTTGAGCCTCACAATATTGATAATGCTTCTCCAGCCACTGTGTCCAGGAATGGGATGGTCTATATGAGCTCTTCCATTTTGGACTGGAGACCCATCTTGGAAGCTTGGCTGAGAACCCTGCCAGCTGCTCAATCTGAAATCCTGAGGAACTGCTTCAAAGGGGTCTTTCAGGTACTAGTCCAGATAGCGCTTCTTGATTCAGTTCTGAAACACACCAATCAGAGACCAGGCTAAGGAAATCCTTGGCACATTGCCAATGCCAGCATGCATGCCCTGGAAGGTAAGTGAGGGGTGGGAGGGTAGGAATCGAGGGCTGAGTACAGGAGTAACTGTAAACTCTTTGTGGGCAGAGAACATGTCTATCAATTCTGTTATATTATACTCACCCCAAGCACTTAGTATAGTGTTCTGCACAAAGTACTCAATAAATACAATAAACCCTTTTCTCAAAATTTAAGAAGATGGCTTAGATGTAGTTTGCTATCCATACCTACTCAAATGAAAGGTGAATCCTGTAGTCATAATAAAATATTAAAATAAAAATTGACATATGTATTATTACATCTGAAAGCCACTATTTAAAGGGGACCTTCTGCCCTTTAACAAGTCGAGGCAGGGCAGTACAAAGGCCTAACTGTGCCCCGAGGCAAAAAGAAAGCCTCTTAAAACAGAGACAGTTTGGTGGGTTCTAATCCTGGCTCCTCCACTTGTCAGCTATGTGACTTTGGGCAAGTCACTTGACTTCTCTGTGCCTGTTACCTCACCTGTAAAATGGGGATCAAGACTGTGAGCCCCATGTGGGACAACCTAATTACCTTATATCTACCCCAGAACTTAGAACAGTGCTTGGCACATAGTAAGTGCTTAACAAATACCATTATTATTATTTTATGCAAAACACATTGAGGATTTTGACATTAAACATTAATTAGAAGTGGAGCCATTCTGTTTGAAATCCAAGTATCTGTCTGGTAACTTCTCCAGCCCCAGCCCAGCCCACAGAAAATATCTGGCTGGTTGGCAATGAAGTTTTTCAGCAAGTCCAGGCATATCCTAGCCCCAGTTCAATTCAGTGTTTGACATTAAAGCATCAAATTCCAAGTATCTAAGACCTGGAGTCGTTTACACCTCCCATCAAACCCTGAGTAGAATTTTACCATAGAAGGAGAATCTACATTTGTGTAGTTGGAGTGAGTGCTTCCAGAGTCCCTCCACCCATATGGAAGAAGGAAACAGTTCACTGCCTCCCTCTTTCCATCCTTCCTTCCCTCTGAGATTTCCTGTCCCTCAGTCCAGTGGGGACAAATCTAGGCATCTTGTGCTGGAAATGATAAACTTATTCATCACTTCCCAAAAGCCACCAGAGGAAATGCAGCATTGTACAAGAGGGTGGGGATGCCTGGTGTATCGTTCTGTGGGAAATGCCTGAAGAATGCATAGGGGAAGCTCTGTGGAACTCATTCATTCATTCAATCATATTTATTGAGCGCTTACTGTGTGCAGAGCACTGTAGTAAGCACTTGGGAAGTACAAGTCGGCAACATATAGAAACGGTCCCTACCCAACAATGGGCTCACAGTCTAGAAGGGGGAGAGAGACAACAAAACAATCCTTAAATAATAATTATGGTACTAGTTAAGTGCTTACTATGTGCCAAGTACTGTTCTAAGCACTGAGGTAGAAACAAGTTAATTAGATTGGATGCAGTCCCTGTCCCACATGGGGCTCACAGTCTTAATGCTCATTTTACAGATGAGGTAACTGAGGCACAGAGAAGTCAAGTGACTTACTCAAGGTCACACAGCAGACAAGTGGCGAAGCCGGAATTAGAACCCAGGTCTTTCTGACTCCCGGGCCCATGCTCTATCCACTAGGTCATGCTGCTGCTGAAATGCTCCTGGTCCTCTCTTCAAGGGAGACTGGATCTGCAGTTACAGAATGCTGACATAGCAAAGCAATCCTTCTCCAAGAGGAGTCCTGAAACCTTGCTGCCAGCCCCTACCCCTTCTCACTGTATCCCTATGTCGGGTTGGGAACTAACTGACCACGGGGGCCCTTCTGATAATTCACTTCTTTTTAAGGATTAGGGTATGTACTTCTGCTGAAGATATCTGCTTGTTCTAAACTCAAAACTTGTAACAGGTTTAAATTTGTGATGATGTCAATTTGTTTTCCCTTTCCAGGATTTAATGGATTTTGTTTTCACTTCTGTTACACCCAAAATGGCCTTATTAGAATGCATGTACATCAGACAAGCCATTGACCTTCTCCAGGTGAGTGGGAGACAGGAGATTCTTTGGCTCATTCAGTAACCTGGGTCTTTGTTGGTGGGTCTGACTGAGCTGGTTTCCCTCCTCTGGTAGCAACAGCAACCCCTCTGCAGGTGGCACCACTCTCCGGTCTTAGTCAATCTCTGCAGTGGTGTCATTCTCCTTTCCTGCTCCTGAATCTGCAGGACAGTCCTCTTCCCCTGGGCCAGAACTACCACTGAATGGGTTTAATAGTGACCTTCTCCAGGGTCTTGTCCAGCAGGAGTCACTGTCTCTGCCGGCCTCACTGGGAGCCCTTTTTAGCCACCTGTGTTCACGTGGGGTGACCTTTCTCGACCGTCTGATCCGTCCTTCTTCATCAGGGCACCTTCAGGAGCAGGTGACTCATCTGGCTTCATTTGGGCCCCCAGAATGAGTGGGTAACCCTGACTGTCTTACCCAGGGACCCTGGTGATGGGCTTTCCAGACCAGTTGGATATTATTGAGATTTTTTAGCTGGCTTGGTTGGCCCTGGTTCACTGGGCCTGTGTGGTTTTTCAGACATCCTCTGTAAGAATTCCATGGAAAGATTTAAAAAGTGACATGGAGCCAGGAGCAGAGAGCTCTGGGCCATTCACCAGAAAGGCCAGCTCATGCAGGGCAGCCCACAAAGACTCTTGGGGCTACAGCTTTAAATGGAGGTGCCCTTTTATGCCACAGGTCCCTGGCAAGATGAGCAGTTTCCCAGGGCAGCAGGTTAAAGTTCCCATTTTTCCAACCCAGGAAGGGAAGGACTGTGAAGTGCCCGAACATCTCCCAGGGGAAAGGTCTGACAGCCCAGCCAGGGCAATTGCTGTAGGCTCCACTGTAGGAGGAGTAAATCCACTTCTCACTCGCTCACTCACTCACTCACTGTAGGTCCAACCGGGCAGAGTTGGCTAGGTGCCAGTTGGAGGAAGATGATGCTGTGTGGTGTGGAACAAAATGCTGGACATTTTTTGAGAACAGCTTGCCATTGGGGTTCTAGTGGCCATTTATTTATTGCTGTGATGGGTACCCTCTCACTGTTGCCAACTAGAGTCCCCCTAGTGCCTTGATAGATTTCTGTCACCATCCTGTGACTTTTAGTTTTAGCCCCCTCTTAAAACCACAAGAATCTTTTGGGGGGCCAGTTGACTGGTCCAGCATGGCTTGGGCCAACTGCTAAAGTTGGGAGGTGATGTCCAATACCCAGCTTCTCCTTCAAAATTTAATCCTTTTGAATTAGTGTGGTTTGTAACATGCAAACAACTCAGGCACTCTCTTTGGTTAGGAACAGATAAGCAATATTTACTTAGCTATAATAATAGCATTTTGGGGGCATCCAATGGGTTCAGCACACTGTACTGTGTACTAGGGAAAGTACAACAGCAGAAAGCTTTCCTCACCAGTACTAACTGTATGATAGATCTGGGACTTAACCTGGTTCTGCATTCATTCTAGACCTAAAGCAGGGGTCCCCAACCCACTGAAATACTGCTCTCCTTCCATTAGTTGGTCACCTGTGAGCACTCCATCCACAAGACTTTGGCATCTAAATCTTGCTAGCAGCCATTTTCACCAACTGGTGAAAGCCAGTTGGTAGTCTCCTCCCCTTCTGACAGCAGGGTAGAGTCTGATTCCTATTTCCTATCCAAAGACTTTTTATGAACTTTCCCAGCTTCTGCCTCTTTTCCCCATTCATCCTTTGCAGTTGGCCATGCTGATGTCATCAAATGAGTGATTGACAGTTTATGTAAACCAGCTTTTCCTTAGAAAGGTCCTGAGCACCAAGAAGATAATCTAATGGAGAGTTTGCTAGAAACATTTCCTATGTATGTGAGGGATCTGGATGAACCAGCCCGTCATAGTGGAAATATGAGAAGAGGGAGGAAGGGAGAGCTTTGAGAGAGGTGATGGACTCTGGAATTTGGGACAGTGGGCTTATTGTAACCTTGAGTTGGCCAGTCAGTCAATTGCACTTATTGAGTGCTTACTGTGCTGAGAGCACTGTTCTAAGCACTTGGGAGAGTACAGTATACAATATAACAGACACATTCCCTGACCACAAGGGCCTGGAATTTCAATGACTGAGATCAAAGTAACCTTTCAAGGTAATGAAATCCCTGTGTTTTCTAGGGCTTATTGGAGGAACAAGGTGATAAGGGGCCCAGACTAGAACACCTGTCTCGCTTGTTTGTCTTTGTGCTGATGTGGTCAGCGGGAGCTCTACTGGAACTGGGAGACCGCGCCAAAATGGAGCAATTCCTCTACAGCCATCCAGCCCGCCTGGAGCTCCCAAACATCAAAGGGGAAGAAACGCTGTTTGAATTTGGAGTCAGTGATGGTGGTCAGTGGGAGCACTGGTCAGAAAGAGTTAGTATTCACTGGAATAAAAGCCTGTCTTTGCTCTTTGCTTTCATGAAGAAGTGGGGTTGAAACAATGTGTTTGGCTCTTCCCCCCCCACCCCCCCCCCCATTTGACTGAATACGCTGGGCAGAGGGTGGGAGATTCTACTCATACACCTCCTCAAGGGTCGGGCTAAGAGGGGAGAAGCGCAGAGATATCCAGAGTGCCCACCAGCCGATCTGCAGATGGGTACCTCTGCAAATGGATACCCTCCCCGATGTGCCACCTTCTCTACTGATACTTTGGAGACTAAGTCAGATGATAGTCATAAAGTCAGATCGCATGTCTAGGGCACTTAGCGAGCCTCCTCCTTGTGTGCCGGAGCCTGAACCAAGAGGAGGAATAAAGGAGGAAGCAGAGGAGACTGTCCTTTCCTCTTCCCTAGCAGGCATTGGTTCCCTAACCCAAAGCAAAGAATCAGGCTCATTTAATTGGCTAATATCTCTGTTAATGGATTCAACAAGAAATCTGGCCTTGATGTCAAAATTCCAATGCCCACAAAAACTCTTTCAATTCAGTAGCGTCATTGAAAGTCATTTCATTTGTTATCAAGGAAATCATTCCTGCAGAAACTCCTCTAAGCTGAATAATGTGCTAAGAAGCATACACAGCAATGAGTCATATTCATGATTATGAACCTCTTTCAGAACTAGGAAAGTACTGTATACTAACAATTAACTTGAAAGAGATATCTATATACCAGTCTGCTCCAGGCAAACCAAGGATTTCTATTGGTGGCAAAATACTAAGTGATGTCTCTGAATTCTGTTATCTAGGCAGCATACTTTCCAAGGGTAGACAGAGGCAAGAAAATGAAATCAGAAAGACTTGTAAGTTCTTCAGGAGATTGAAAAACAGTGTCACACTCTAGATTCTGAACAAACTGAAAGGTTAAAAGGTGTTGGCAGTCAATCATATTTATTGAGCACTTACTGTGTTCAGAGCACTGTATTGAGTCCTTGGGAGAGTATAATACAACAATAAACTGACACATTCCCTGCCTACAGACTTACAGTCTAGAGGCAGTACCCAGCCTTCAATATGGCTGTGAGACTTGGATTTATTACAAACACTATGTTTGCCTTCTACAGCAGTTTCCTCAAGGCTCTCCATGTCATACTTAACATCAAATAACAGACTTAATGTGGGAGTTGAAAGAGAAGGAGACTTCAAAGAGCTTGCCAAGGTTCTGGATTCAGAAACAGAGAATTGTGGTGTTGTTAACTGTAATGGGAAACTTGGGTGAAGGCAAAGATTGAGAGGGAAGATAAGGAATTCCATTTGATTATGCTGAGGCAGCCAAGAGTTAGGATAGAGTAGAACCTAATGTAGTCTGTCCTCCTCTACCATACTTACATCTCTTTGACATGATAAGGAGTGGATTCTATGACAACACTGAGGATGATATGCCCCAGAGAAGGATCATGTCAAAAGGCACGAAGGTTCCCAGTGTTATTACATAGCTCCTTCTCCTTCCTCCTCTCCCTTCCCACAACAAGCGGGTTCTTTTCATACAAACAGAGGGAATGGAGATCTAGGGCTGCCCTTTCATTCATTCATTCAATCGTATTTATTGAGTGCTTACTGTGTGCAGAGCACTGTATTAAACCCTTCTATAAAGGGTACCTCAACAACCTCTAGGGACACTGGGATATTAACCTTCCATCATTGCCCTTTCCACCCTAGGTGCCTGAATACATTTATCCTGCAGATTCGGTGCCAGAATTTGACTCCATCCTAGTGCCTAATGTCGACAATGTCCGTACTGATTTTCTGATGAGAACAGTCATGAAGCAGAGCAAAGCCGTTCTGCTCCTCGGAGAACAAGGAACAGCAAAGACAGTCATGATTAAGGTATGGAAAAACAGATCTTCCCTAAAAACAATGCCATATTTTCAACTACAGCCAAGCGATTGAGTGCACCCCAGAAATGGGTACTTCTAATAGAAAAAGTTGCTGCCATTGATGTCCCATAGTTCTGGTTACAGAGACATTATCTCACCCCACTTGACATCGAGCCCCAAGTCCTCTCCCAAGTCTAAACTCAGCCAGGGCTGGGATCGTTTCTGATTTGAAGCCACAAGATAAACTATAACCATTTCTTTTCTCAGCTGATTTGGTCCCAGGTGGATGAGCCTTGACCTACCCATCTTCTCTACCTTGCTGTAGCTGTTGCTCAAAGGAAATGTCCCACATGAGGTTTCTCCAGCAGAGTCCTGCTTCCTGGGTCAACAAGAGTCTGGTGGTGGCAAACCAGACTCTAGGCTTGCAGTCTAGACAAGGAGACAGACATAAATATAAATAAATAAATTATGGATATGTACATAAATGCTATGGGGCTGAATAAAGGGAGCAAATCAAGGTGACACAGAAAGGAGTGGGAGAAAAGGAAATGAGGACTTAGTCAGGGAAGGCCTCTTGGAGGAGATGTGCCTTCATGAACAGGGAGGGTGTTCGAAACCAGAGGCAGAACATGGGTGAGAGGTCAGTGAAGCAGCATGGCTCAATGGAAAGAGCACGGGCTTGGGAGTCAGAGGTCATGGGTTCAAATCCCGGCTCCACCAAATGCCAGCTGTGTGACTTTGGGCAAGTCACTTAACTTCTCTGGGCCTCAGTTACCTCATCTGTAAAATGGGGATGAAGACTGTGAGTCCCACGTGGGACAATCTGATCACCTTGTATCATCTCCAGCGCTTAGAACAGTGCTTTGCACATAGTAAGCACTTAAATGCCATCATTATTATTATTACTATAGAGATTGAGGTACAGTGAGTAAGTTGGCATTAGAAGGGCGAAGTGTGTGGACTTGGTTACAGTAGGAGAGTAGTGAGGTATAGTAGGAGGGGGCAAAGTGATTGAATGCCTTAAAGTTGATGGAAAGGAGTTTCTGTTTGAGCAACCACTGAACGTTCTTGAGGAATAGGGAAACATAGACTGAACGTTTTTATAGAAAAACGATCCAGGCATCAGAGTGAAGTAGGGACTAGAATGGGGAGAAAAAGGAGGCAGGGAGGTCAACAAGGAGGCTGATACAGTAATCAAGGTGGGATAGGATAAGTGCTTGGATTAACGTGGTAACAGTTTGTATAGGAAGGAAAGGGCAGATTTTAGCAATGTTGTGAAGGCTAAACTGACAGGTTTTAGTGAGAGATTGAATAAGTGGGTTGAATGAGAGAGAGATGAGCCCATAATGTCAAGGTTATGGGTTTGTGAGACAGGAAGGATAGTGGTGCCATGTACAGTGATGGGAAAGTCAGGGAGAGGACAGGGTTTGGGTGGGAAGATAAGGAGTTCGTTTTTAGACATGTTAAGTTTGAGGTGGATAACAGGACATGCAAGTTGAGATGTCTTGAAGGCAGGAGGAAATATGAGACTGCAGAGAGGAAGTGAGAGAAGGGCTGGAGATGTAGATTTGGGAATCATCCTCATAGAGATGGTAGTTGTAGCCGTGGGAGAGAGTGAGTTTTCCAAGGGAGTGCGTGTAGATGCAGACTAGAAGCGGACCCAGAACTGAGCCTGGAGGGACACCCACAGTTAGGGGATGGGAGGAAGAAGAGGAGTCCGTGAAAGAGACTGAGAATGAGTGGCTAGAGAGGTGGGAGGAGAACCAGGAGAGGACAGTGTCAGTGAAGCTGAGGTTGGATAATGTTTCCAGGAATGGAGGTGGTTGACAGTGTCAAAGGCAGCTGAGAGGTTGAGGTGGATTAAGATGGAGTAGAGGCTTTGGTCTTGGCAAGAAGAAGATCGTTGGTGACCTTTGAGAGGGCAGTTTCTGTGGAGTGAGGGGGCAGAAACCAGATTGGAGGGAGTCAAGGGGAGAACTGGAGGAGAGAAACTTGAGACAACTAGTTCAAGGAGTTGGGAGAGGAATGGTAAGAGGGAGATGGGGTGATAATTGGTCTGTACCTCATTCATGTTTTTCTTTCCCGGTGCTTTGCACATAATAAGCAGTTAGTAAATACTATTCCTACTACTCCCCCTTTTATTCTCAAGCATGCTCGGATACTTGAACAGAACTTCACTGCTATTAATATTGAAACTGATGAAAAGTTAGG
Source organism: Tachyglossus aculeatus (assembly GCF_015852505.1). Taxonomy (NCBI): domain Eukaryota; kingdom Metazoa; phylum Chordata; class Mammalia; order Monotremata; family Tachyglossidae; genus Tachyglossus; species Tachyglossus aculeatus. The sequence goes on along the minus strand of NC_052100.1, from coordinate 22,920,329 downwards.
ACTGGGGATGTGTTCCTTCTCACTACTCCGGGATAGACAGATGGTTTCATGTCTCCTCCCCTATGGCCCTCAACCCTTCTAGAAGGTTGTCCATTTGTCCATGTCTCTCTCCAATGCTTGGTCTCTGTGAGGCTCCCTCTGTCCTCATCCTCATGTCTTCATGCCTCCTTCCTCTCTGTTCTCCTTGTCTCCTCCTGATCCCCCTCCCCATTTCACCTTCTCATTCTTTTCTTTGTCCCTTAAAGTTACCTTGGGTTTCCTTGACCATTGTCCCTTCCCTATCCTTCCCTCTTTGTTTTTTTTCATTTTCATTTCTGATAGGCTGCCCCACTATCTCCCCTTTTCAGGTCTCTCTGCTTGGCATCCCCTCCAGGACCCTCCCATCATGCCATCTTTATTTATTCCTGTTACTTCTCTCTCTCTTTCAGAGCCCCACTCTCATTCCTTTTCCTCCGCTCTTCTTCTATCCCTCTCCTTTTCTCCTCTCTTCCCTCTATCTCCTCTCTTTGTCTCTCTCTGCCTTTCTTTTTCCATATATCCCCCCTGCACACCCAATTCTCTGTTCTCTAGTGTGCCCTGACACCTCCCTGGCATCTTTTCTACCTGGTAGCAAAAGGTGTGGGTATGGAAGCTAAAGGTATGCCCCCCTCACCCCCACCAGACACCTGTTGGGCAGGTGACACCCTGGGTGGGACATGTACAGTCAGCTTAGGAGTGGACAGGGCTAGCTAGCTGGGCATCTGGCATTTTCATCCCTCTTTGTCAAGGAAGGGTATTTGTTACCTGGAATTGACTTTAATGTCAGTCGTTCTCACTGATTGTGAACTCCTTGACAGCAGGGATTATGTCTACTTACTCTATTGTATTATTATTATTATCATTATTATTATTCTGATACTAGTTAAGCATTAACTATTTGCCAAGCACTGTTCTAAGTGCTGGGGTAGATGCAAGTTAATCAGGTTGGATATAGTCTCTGTCCCATATGAGACTCACGGTCTAAGTAGGACAGAGTAGGACTTAGTCCCCATTTTACAGATGAGGTAACTGAGACACAGAGAAGTTAAGTTACTTGCCCTAGGTCACAAAGCAGACACATGGCAGAGCCAGGATTAGAACCCAGGTCCTCTGACTCCAAGGCCCATGCTCTTTCCACTAGACCACACTGCTTCTCCCAAGAGCTTAATATAGTGCCCTGCACAGAATAAGCTCTCAATAAGTACCACTGATCAATTGATTGATTGATTCTTTTCCAGGGTTATACAAGCAAATATGATCCAGAACTGCATCTGACCAAGTGCCTGAATTTCTCTTCAGCAACTCAGCCCAGCATGTTCCAGAGAAGCGTAGAAAGCTATCTAAGCAAGAGAGTGGGCACAACATTTGGCCCCCCAGCAGGAAAGAAAATGACCATTTTCATTGATGATATCAACATGCCAATTATTAACGAATGGGGTGACCAGGTAATGAGATTTTAGGAGGAAACAAACTTTAGGTATTCAAAATGGGCCTGCCTCAGAGGCCCGTGACTGTCCCACTTGGTTGCAGATGTACAAGGACCAGACAGAGAAACTGAGCCTGAATTCAGAGGTGACCCTGAGGCGGGGTGGTATAAAGAATAGTCAGACTATAATCGAAACATCAAGGAAGATTAAAGCTCAGTAATTAAAAAAAAAACATCAAGCACCCAAAGGTCCTCAGGCGGCTCACCGCTTGAGGCAGAACCATCACCCTGGGTGAGCTACCTCCACGGCTCCAGAACAGCCTGCCAGATTTCATTTCCAGGGTGGCCTGATTGACATGGTAACACACCCTGACATTTCCCCACTCTCTGGCAGCCTGGTAACCATGTAAGCCCAGGCTCCCCTGAATTCCTTCCCACAGCTTTTTTTAACCTTGTCATGCCACCTCCTGTCCATTCCCTGGCTCACAGCCTGGACCTCCCGGGCTTCAGAGAGGCAGGGAAAGGAGGGGATGGGACGGAGCAAGGGGTGGAGGCCCAGGAGGGGAATACCGCTCTCCCCACCGAAAGCCCATCCCTTTGACAAGTTTGGCAGTCATGGGAGGTGTGGGCTGCAAGCCAGGGAAGCATCAGGCAGCAGAGACATAAATGAGACAAGTTTACAAAAAAATACATGCTGGGTGAGTCTGCCTATGGGCACAGGGCCAGCCTGTGGGGAAAACACAAGGAGAACACAGGGAAGGTGGAGAGGGGACAGATTTAAAGGATGTAAACAGGAGCTTCAGGAAATGGAAGTTTCCAAGAGCTGCAGGATGGGCAAGGTCAGGAGCAGAGAGGTGGAGGGCAGGGTCATCTGGTCAATGGGTGGGGGGCCGTGGTGGGTGAGTTTTTCAGGTAAGCGCACCATGTGAACCCAGCTTTTCTCAGAAGGAAAATTGTCCACACTGTGGTGTACCCACTGTCATGACTGCCACAGTGTGCTGGCTGTTTTGTTGGTAGTAGCTTTTGCCCATCCTGCCCTACTGCTAGGGACAGGAGAGTGGGGACAGTCAAGATGGCCACAGCCTTCAGCACTTTTCCCTGGAAGCTTCCTCAGTGGGCCAGCCCTGTCAGGTCATTCCCAGTTTGCACCCAGAAGCACAAAGGACAGGAGATGCTACTTATCATCACCCTCCCCGGCCAGGCTGGATCCGTCCAGACCCTACAGCCCTTGGCCTGACCATTTGTTCCACTAGCACCAGAATAAAAGTGGGAAGAGCAGCCCGCTCTCTTTTCCTTCCTCTTCCCTTCATTTTTCTGGTTTGGCTCACAGATCACTAATGAGCTGGTGAGGCAGCTCATGGAGCAGAAGGGTTTCTACAGTTTGGAGAAGCCTGGAGAATTCACCAGCGTGGTGGACATTCAGATCGTAGCTGCCATGATTCATCCCGGAGGAGGCAGAAATGACATTCCTCAGCGCCTGAAACGCCAGTTCACCATTTATAACTGCACTCTTCCCTCTAATTCCTCAATTGATAAAATATTTACCACTGTTGCAAAAGGCTATTTCTGTGAACACAGGGGTTTCTCTGAAGATATTTGTAAACTGGCTTCAGCTTTGGTCTGCACAGCTAGGAAAGTCTGGCATGCCACTAAAGCAAAGGTAACAACCAAATGGGATTCTGGCTGATGTTCTCTAGGCCTGGGAGGGGAGGGAAGATGGAGCATGTCACTGAAGGGAAACCAAGAAATGGATACAGTTTGGCAATCAAGCCCCAAATGCTGCTGGCATCCCAGGTCATTCCCTGGAGTGTCCTTTGGCTGGGTTAGGGAAACTTATGCAGTCCCCAGACCCAATGTCAGTCACTTCAGACAGAGCTCTCCACCGGACCCGGGCGTGAGCCCAGTTCCGGCAAAGAGGCATCTCTCGGCACCGTGCTGCCAGGCTCTGATCCCCATGGCTGAGATCCAGAATCTATTTTCAGAGCCCCTGTCCAAGCCCAAGGGATATCCCTCCCTCTCAATCCCATTCACAGTGGCCCTAGATAAATTGGCATTTTGCAGCCTCCGAGCTGTCCTGCCAACGCCAGCCCTGATTGACAGTGGCATTACAGTAGGTGGTTCCCGCTGAGATGACGGCATTATGTCTGAGACACAGAGAGGCCCCAGACCCAACTCTTTTAGGTTCATAAGAGTGCCCCCACCCCCAAGGACTCCTTGGAGACATCAGGGGAGAATTTGGTGCTAATAGCAAACATATACCAAGCAGTCCTGGGTTTACAAAGTCTGATTTCCTTTTACAGATGTTACCGACTCCTGCTAAATTTCATTACGTCTTTAACTTACGTGACCTCAGCCGCATCTGGCAGGGGATCCTCACCATTACTGCTGAAGTCTGCCAGAGCACGGACATCCTGGTGGCACTTTTCCGGCACGAATGCACGCGCGTGATTGCAGACAGGTTCATTACCCAGAAAGACAAAGACTGGTTTACAGACATGATGCATAAAGTAAACAGACCTCCGGCCCTCCCTTCCCAGCTCCCCTTCTGCCCCCTGCCCACAGGGAATGGGAAATGGAAGTGTTGCTGATCTTGGGAGTTGGGTGGGGAGGAAAGCAGAGGCAGGACTGACCCAGCACCATTAGCAGCTCCCAGGCCTAGTGAGATGGAATTTAGTGGAGCCAAGTAGTGGGGGAAGGGGAGGGGCAATTTGAGGAGTAGAAGATCGAATATCATTGCCTAGTGGAAAGAGCACAGGCCTGGGAGTCAGATGATGTGGGTTCAAATCTCCGCTCTGCCACATACCTGCTGTGTGACCTTGGTCAAGTCACTTAACTTCTCTGTGCCTCAGTTACCTCATCTGTAAAATGGGGATTGGGACAGGGAACACGATGTGGGACAGGGACTGTGTCCAGCCTGATTATCTTATATTTACCCCAGAGCTTAGAACAGTGGTTGGCACATAGTAAGTGGTTAATAAATACTATTATAATTATTATTTGCTGCTGTACTGTTCTCTTATTGGGTTCTAGGCAGCTCCTTGCTGCCTAGAACCAGTCAGAGAGCCACCAGTCCAGGGGAGGAAAACCTGCAATGAGCCTCTCCCAGCCGGACCCAGTCCACACTGTCCACTGGGATTTTGCCAGTATCCCCAGGGCCAGGATGGGCCTGCTCTGTTAACAGGGGAGAGCAGGTGAACTGTAGTACTGAATAAAACCCAAATAAAAATATTTTCATGAAGTCCTAGCCTAGGACACCTGTCTTGGGGTGGGTCCTGTTGGGAGGGGAGGGGCTTGGTTAATCAAAGGGGCAGAGTAAGCTGAGAGGCCCATTCCTGCATGGCCAGAGACCAGCAAGGGGAGAGCTTCAGGCCACTGTCAGGTGAAGCAGCTGAGCCCTCTTTTCCATTTGACTCTCTCTAGGTGGCCTTGGAAGACCACGGGACCCACCTCATAGGAAGTGACTCACAAGAGTCCTTCTTTGTGGATTTTTTGCGAGATGTGCCCGAGGCTACTGGAGAGGAAACTGAGGATGCAGACCTTGAAGCCCCAAAACTTTATGAGCCTATTTCCTCCTTTGATAATTTGGCGGAGAGATTGCAGATGTTCATGCAGCAGTACAATGAAATCATCAGGGGAAGCCAAATGGACCTCGTCTTTTTCAGGGTATTTATTGAATTTACCTATACACCATGCCCTGCCCAATGACTCAGAGGAAGTGGGGTGTCTGCAAGAAACAGGGACTCAGAATCCGGAGCTCACTGTGACTATTCAAGAAAGAAAATATGCCTATTCCAGGTGCTGAGTCTGGGTCTTCAGAAGGATATGCATAAACCTCCCAGTAATCTATCACACGTTTTTAAAATCTTGGAATACGTAAGAAGATCAGCAGGACCATTCTGGGTCAGATCCATGATCCTTCCAGCCCAGGATCCTTTCTCTAACAGTAGCACCAGGATGCTTAGAGAAACCATGTGATAATTGCCATCCATCCTGGTGGCTAGAGATGAACCACCTAGCACTGCCAACTTTCCCTCTAGGGAACTCCTAACTTTCCCTTTAGGGAACCCATGGTTTTATCCAAACTTGGGCTTCTTTTCCACGTTTCCCAAGCTCCTAGAACAGTGTTCTCCACACCAAATTCTCAGTAAATACTGTTGATAGTTTGGGACAGTGCACTTTCCTTGTACAACCAGTTTCCTCATGCTCATCACCTGCTGGGTAAAGAAATATTTACCTGCCTGTTTATTTGTCTTGAACCTAACTCCTTCCAGATTCAATGGATATCCTCCCATCCCAGGGGTGGTGTGGAGTTCTGGTGAGCAACAACTCCGTGTTCACTCTGCCACACCCTAAATTTTGTCAACCTTATCATATTCCCCCCATTACCCTTCTCCTTCCAAACTGAAGAGTTCTAAACTCATAGGGAAGCCCTTCTCTGAAATTTATCCAGCTCTTAGGTACTTCCTAAGATGCAGGCAGTATTCCATGGTGGGTGTTTTTAATAAAATGACAAAATCGTGCCCAAGGACAGATCCAGACACAATTCTGGGCTCCTTTACAGGTACTGTTTACAATGAACCCTTTTCTTTCTTCCTTTACTGTTAAAGCTCTCCCTTTCAATGACAGTGATGATGCATTCACTAAAAATGATGAATTTTGTGTATGGATCCTCGAGACAACATACCAAATGACTTACTAGGGCCTGGGCAACAGGTACTTCCTCTCTCCATCCGGAAAGGGTGTTTGGGTTTGGACCAAGATGAATCACTTTCCGATCAAGATCAGGCCACTGCACAAAGTCATTGTAGGTTGGATGCTTTACAGTAACTTTTATTTCTTTTTCCTTGAAACCCAGTATGCAATGACCCACCTGATTAAGATCTCCAGAATTATTAGAACTCCTAGAGGAAGTGCTTTGTTGGTTGGTGTTGGTGGCTCAGGAAAGCAAAGCTTGACCCGGCTGGCCTCCTATATAGCAGGATATCAGAGTTTTCAGATCACCTTAACGAGGTAATACGAGATGGAGTCATTGTTGGAATTCTTTGCTGATCTTTTCAATGAATGAGCACCTCTACTTTGAGCTAGACTGACAACTCATCCCATAAACTCCAGATACTTAAAATGACATTTCCCGAATCACCAATTTTGTTCTCATCCTATGACACTCTTGAGAGTCAACTGAGTGGAAGCCTGCCCAGTTGGAGTGGGCAAGGACCATGTCTACCAACTCTGTTGCATTATCCTCTCCTAAGGGCTTAGTACAGTGCTCTGCAAACGGTATGTGCTCAGTAAATATCACTGATTGATTGGTTAATTGAGCAGATCATAGCCTGGTGTTTGGCTCTTTTCTTCCGTTTTCCCCTATCTTCTTTCTTTGTAAGCCCAGACGAGCCATTTTCTCATCATTCATCTTCATTCAGGCCCTGTTTGGTTCTCCCTCTCCTTTCATATATGACAGATCAACATTCTTCCCACCTTCAAAGCCTTATTTAAAATCACATCTCCTCCAAGAGGCCTTCCCCGACAGCCCTCGTATCCCCTACTCGCTCCCCCTTCTGTCTCACCTATGCACTTGTCTGTACCCTTGAAGCACTTGATATTCAGCTCTTTCTCATCTCCACAGCACTTGAATACATATCCATAATTTCTACCTTCCCCTCTAGACTGAAAGTTCATTGTGGGCAGGGAATGTGTCTGTTATATTGTTGTGATGTACTTTCCCAAGTGCTCAGTACAGTGCTCTGCACACAGTAAGCACTCAATAAATGTGATTGATTGATTGATGTGGGCTGCTAGAATGCCCACTGGCCTGCTGTGTGCCCTCGATCAAGTCATTTAAAGTCTCTGTGCCTTGGTTTCCTCATCTGTAAAATGGAGATTAAATACCTATTCTCCTTTCATTTTCCCGGTTTCACAGAGATGCAGTTTGGACAAAAGGAGAGAAATAATATAAAAATACTTTAGAAAAATAAAAGTACTGTACAAATTCCAGATATTATTATGCGTGCATTGTGGAAGTAGACACTAGTTTAAAGAGATGAACAGAGCAGTTGTTCCCAACCTCAGGTGTAAGAGACCAGTTTCAATTACCTCAATAATAGATCCCTTTTGCAAGGAAACCAATAGTGGTGGAATTTTCTATTACTGTTCTAGCCCTATTTCTCTGATGAACCTTTGTTCCTTTAGAACATATGGCACCAGTAACCTTATGGAGGACTTGAAAACTCTCTACCGTGTTGCTGGCCAAAAAGGGCAGGGCATCACCTTCATCTTCACCGACAACGAGATCAAGGATGAATCCTTTCTGGAGTACCTGAACAATGTGTTGGCCTCGGGAGAAGTTTCCAATCTTTTTGCCCGAGATGAACTGGATGAAATTTCCCAAGACCTGATGGCGGTGATGAAGCGGGAGCACCCAAAACGCCCACCCACCGGCGAGAACCTCTATGATTACTTCCTATCGCGGGTCCGCCGCCATTTGCACGTTGTGCTCTGTTTTTCTCCAGTCGGAGAAAAGTTCAGAACTCGGGCCCTGAGGTTCCCAGGGCTGATTTCAGGATGTACCATGGACTGGTTCCAGGGCTGGCCGAGGGACGCCCTGGTGGCCGTGGCCCAGCAATTTTTAACATCTTTCAAAATGGAGTGCACAGAAGAAATCAAAGGGAAACTGGTCAGCACCATGGGGACATTTCAAGATATTGTCGCCGAAAAATGTTCTGAGTACTTTGAAAGGTTCAGGCGCCAGACATTCGTTACCCCGAAGTCTTACCTTTCTTTTATTGGAGGCTACAAATTGATCTATGAGGAAAAATTGGGGAATGTTGGAAGTCTATCTGACCGGATGAAAACAGGTACAGTACAATTGTATTTACAAAACCACAAGCCCTGGGGGCCAAGAATTACCTCACGCAGAGCCACTCGATTCTGGAGGGTCCATCCTGGAGCCCCCCTCTGCTCGAGTCCTCCCCGCCCAGGTTCAGTCAATACAGCTTTGGCCTTGGCAAACTGCAAAAGTCCCCAGGTTCCTGGGGAAGACCCTCCTCCCTCCACTGCCATTCTTCCCCAATCCCAAGCCTGCTCCTTTCCCAGAAGGCAGCAGCAGGGCAGAGGCTGCTGCTTCTGCCCCTCTGGAATGGAGAGGAGAGGGACAGGGAAGAGAAAGTGAGAACTGAGAGGGTCTAACATGAAAAACTTGATAAGACTTTTTTATAGTATTTGTTAATAATAATAATCATTGTGGTATTTGTTAAGCGCTTACTATGTGCCAGGCACTGTACTAAGTGCTGGGATGGACACAAGCCAATCCCACGTGGGGCTCACAGTCTCAATCCCCATTTTACAAGTGAGGTAACTGAGGCACAGAGAAGTAAAGTGACTTTCCCAAGGTCACACAGCAGACAAGTGACAGATCCGGGATTTGAATCCATAACCTTCTGACTCCCCGGGCCGTGTTCTCACTGCTTCTTGAGATTTATCCTTGGGGTCCTACAGGAGAAATTTGGGGATTAAGTGAGTTGACAGAAAAGACACCTTTTCTGGCTCAGGTGGAAGGAATCAGGCAGCTGCCTGATTTGGTATTCCATATCGCTTTGGTTTCTTTCTTTTCTCACCAATACTGCTGCGTTCTGGCTCCACAGGTCTGGCCAAACTGATGGAAGCAGAGGTTTCGGTGAGTCAGCTTTCTGCAGAATTAGCCGTGAAAGAGAAAGACCTGGCAGTGGCCTCTGAAAAAGCTGATGGTGTGTTACAAGAGGTGACGCTGAAAGCCCAGGCTTCCGAGGCAGTGAAAACACAGGTGCAGAAGGTCAAAGACAAAGCCCAAGCCATCGTGGATGAAATTGCCGTGGACAAAGCCACAGCAGAGGATAAGCTCCAAGCTGCAAAACCAGCTCTTCAGGAGGCTGAGGCTGCTCTGCAGGTCAGGAGTAGTGACCTTGGTCTATATTCTACCAAACAATCAATGTATTTCCTGAGCATTTACCATGTTCAAAGCACTGTGCTAAGCACTTGCGAGAGCTAGTCCTTCTAATAATAATAATAATATTAATAATGGCATTTGTTAAGTGCTTACTATGTGCAAAGCACTGTTCTAAGCGCTGGGTGATACAAGGTGATCAGGTTGTCCCACGAGGGGCTCACAGTCTTAATCCTCATTTTACAGATGAGGTAACTGAGGCACAGAGAAGTTAAGTGACTTGCCCAGAGTCACACAGCTGACAAGCGGCGGAGCCAGGATTTGAACCCATGACCTCTGACTCCCCAGCCCGTGCTCTTTCCACTGAACCATACTGCTTCTAGTCATATGGACCCAAGAACACAGATGATGCTGTAGGGAAAGAAACTAGGATACTAAAGTCATCCCTAGATTTAGAAGGGCTAGAAGTGTCCATATGGGACAAGCTCAGTAGGGCCTTAGGTGCCTACTTTTAATTTAGAGTATGGAGATGAAAAGGTAACATGGATTATAGGGGGTGTGGAGGCCAGGAGGGGACAGACTTCAAAAAGCGACCAAGCCAGAAAGCCATTATTTGGGGTCTTTTTATCACCCATGAAAAATGCTCAGGTTAGATCAGAGAGCTGGGAGTTGAGCTTTAAAGGCTGAAGAGACCATCGCCCCTATCCCCCCAAATAATTAGCACCCCTGAGAGAGACAAGCAACTTAAATTTATCTGGATCCTAATCAACAAACTTCAATGGGATCTTAATTTACTGAATGACAGAAAATGACAGACATCATCTTCTGCAATTTTTCAGACAATTAAACCAGCTGACATCGCTACGGTCCGCAAGCTGGGCAAGCCTCCTCATTTGATAATGAGAATTATGGACTGTGTTCTCCTCCTATTTCAAAGAAAAATTGATGTTGTGACTACTGATCCAGAAAGATCATGTGTGAAGCCATCATGGACTGAAGCCCTGAAACTAATGAACAATTCCGGATTTCTTAATATGTTACTTTCTTTCCAAAAGGTAAAAAAAACAAAAAACACAAGTTGTCCTTTTCACCTGAGAAATCCCACTGTGCACATCATCAATCAGTGGACCAATCATTTGTATTTATTGAGCTCTTACTATGTGCAGAGCACTGTACTAAGTGCTTGGGAGAGTTTTAAGACATGTTCCCTGCCCAAAAGGAGTTTGCAGTCTAGTGGGGGAGTCAGACATTAAAATAAAATACAGATAGGGGAGATGGCAGATTATAAGGATGTATATATTAATGCTGTGGGAATGGGGGTGGGGTGAGGATGTGCTTAAGGGATATGCACCCAAAAGCATGGACAATGCAGGGGGAGGGCAAATAGGGTGGGAAAATAAGGGCTTAGTGAAGGAAGCCCTTTTAATTAATTAATTATGCTTTATGTTAAATACTTATGTGTCAAGCACTGTTCTAAGATCTGGGGTAGATACAAATTAATCAGGTTGGACACATCCCTGTCCTATGTGGGGCTCGCAGTTTGTGGCTGTGGGGCAGGGGAGGGGTTACAAGATGGCATAAGGTGTGGGAAGGGGTTCATTCATTTATTCAATCGTATTTATTGAGAGCTTACTGTGTGTAGAGAAATGTACTAAGCGCATGGAAGAGTATAACACAACAATAAACAGCCACATTCCCTGTCCATAATGAGCTATGGGAGTAAACTGATGGAGTCAGACACAGGGGAAGGAGAGCATGGGGCAATGATGAGTAAGAAGGACTGAGTTGGAGTGATTAGAGAGAGGGGTTTGAGGGGCCATGGTGAGGTCAAAGAGTTTTACGGGATTTAAAGGAGATTGTCCAGAGCAGTTGCAGCTTAATCAATCGATGGTATTTATTGAGCACTTCCTGTGTGCCAAGCACTGAACTAAGTGCTTGGAAAAGTACAGTATACCAGAATTAGTAGAAATGTTCCCTGCCCACGAGGAGTTTACAGTCTAGAGGGAAGAGTTTACAGCATACCAGCTCAATCTGGTGTTTCCCTCAATTAACTCTAGAGAACATTCTCAATTTGTGTTTCCTCATGGAGGGGAGTGACTGCACAGATAATTTAAAATCACAGATAATCCACACACTTGCATGCACCTGTCTCTGCAGAAGAAAAAAACTCATAGTTCTGCAATACCTGGAATTTTCTGTTTCTTTAGGAGAATCCATCAATTCCTCCAAAAAGTGGTTTAGATTTCTCCCGCCAGAACAGAAAAGCCCTAAAAGCCAATCCCACAAGCAACATTAGACCAACCTCCACAGACTTTTCTACAAACTAATGGCTTGTTTGGCCAAAAGAGGGGACAGAGGGCAGCACTGGCAAGAGATTTTCTTTTCTTTGTATGTTTATTTTTGGAAGCATCAATGTTGACCCTATTCAGAATTTTGGTTTTTTGGCTTTCTACCCATATCAGCAATGTTTCAGCTTTAATTTGACTTTTACAAGAGTGTTTTGATTTGGCGAGATTGCAAAGTACCTAGCTAGTAATATGTTTCAACATACAGGACACCATCACAGGAGAGGTGGTAGAACTACTTCAACCTTATCTAGGCATGGATGACTATAATCTCGATACCGCTAAAAAGGTCTGCGGGAACATCGCAGGTCTGTGCTCCTGGACCCAAGCCATGGCTTACTTCTACACGATCAATAGAGAAGTCCTTCCCCTTAAGGTAAACCACAGGACCTTTCATAGAGTTGCTTTTTCCAAAGTTGTAATCACTAGCCCATTAAGTTTTTGCCCAGAATTTCAGAATGTCCAGCATGTCCATTTTCACCAGCCCTCAGAGCTCCCCAGCCCAGCAGTCCCCAAGCAGGCTGAAAAATGAAGATGCTGTACAGTGGCCTCAGTGGATGGACAGGATCAGGGACTAAAGGGGGAGGGGGTTTAAGGGAGTTTGAAGGGGAGGGGCTACAGGGAGGAGGAGGGGCTACTTGGGCAGTGGGGTGAGGGGGCTTGGAGGCATAGCCTAAAGTGATTGGAGCTTAAAAGACTGGGGCCTTGAAAGGCAGCAGAGAGAAGAAAGGGGGAGGGAAAAAGACAAAAGTAGCAGGAGGAAGGGGAAGATATGGAGTCCTGAGGGGTAGATAACTTTACTCCTTCTCCTCCTCCTCCTGTAACCACTGACCCTGCTCTCCCCTGCCTCTGTCTGACCCCAGCATTTTGGTTGGACGGTGTGTTTCCCGCTGCCTCAGAAACTTTCATCGCTAGCCTGGAAAGGCCAGTTAAGCCCTGTCATTGGTAGTAGTAGCTGTTCTTGCTGCCGCTGCAGAAGACTCTTTCCTCTCTCCTCCTCCTCCTCCTCCCCCCACTCCTCCTCATCAGCAGCAGAGACCAGAAGGCTGCCCTACTGCCTCTGTTCCAGGCCCCTCAGAGGAAAGAATCCCAGTTCCCCACCCATGCTAGAGACTCCTGTTTCTGACATCCACAGGCAAACCTGGCACTGCAGGAGGCCAGATTGTCAGTGGCTCAGTCAGAGCTGGACAATGCCCAGAGCCAACTGGATGAGAAGCAGAGGGAACTGGTAGCTGTCCAGTCCATGTATGATGCAGCCATGGCAGAGAAACAGGCCTTGTTGGATGATGCTGAGGCCTGCAGGCGGAAGATGTGCAACGCAACAGCTTTGATCGATGGGCTCAGAGGAGAAAAGGTGCTAAGCATCTTCCTTCGCGATAACTCAAACCAATACCCCGGGCTTTGGCCACTCCTCCCAACGAGTAGGGCCCAATTAGAGTCTCACTTTCAACCTGACCACAGAGGATCCATCAGCAGCTGCAGCCTCAACAGCGGCAGGGTGGGGCCAGTGGATGGAGCAGTGTTGGATGAGTCTTTTCTCACTCTCTATTCCTTCTACTGCCCACCTTTGGGGACACCAGAAGTCTGGCCTCTAGCAGTCCCACCCAATCCCACCTCTAACCCCCAAATCCCAGGACTGCTACTTGTTTGTTGTGTGACCTTGGGCAAGTCACTTAACTTCTCTGTGCCTCAGTTACCTTATCTGTAAAATGGGGCTTAAATCCTCCTCCCTCTGACTTAGACTGTGAGCCCCATGTGGGGCAGGGACGGTGCCCCACCAGACAATATTGTATCTACTTAGTACAGTGCCTGTTACCTAGTAAGTGTTTAAAGAGCACCATAAAAATTGTTAGTCAAGCTCTTCCACCTCCCTAATGACAAGACCTACTTAGGGGCAGTGTGGTCTAGTTGACAGAGAGAGAGAGAATATCTGAGATTTAAGATTTAGGAGACCTGACCACTGACTTTCTGTGTGATTCACGCAAGCGGTCACTTGACCACTCAGGGCCTCTGTTTCTTCATCTATAAAATGAGGATAACATTAGCTGCCTCTCCTGATTTTACAGAGATGTTATAAAGATAAACAAGATAACTGATGCCAAAGCCCTTTAGAAAAGTGAAAGCACTTATACCAATTTCAAAAAAAATCTACCTTTAAAAAATGCCATAAATATCCTGTTCTTTCCAAGCAAACTCTTCTAGAATTCACCAACTTGAACTTCAACTTAATGGACTGCTCATTTTCCATTCAGGTACGATGGACCAAAAGCAAGAACAGGTTCCAGAACCAAATTCTTCACTTAGTGGGTGATGTGCTTCTGGCCACTGGATTCCTATCTTATTCTGGTCCATTCAACCAGGAGTATAGGTTCTTGCTTCTGGACCTATGGAAAAAGGAGATGAGCGACCATCAGATCCCATTCAGTCAAGTACGTTCATTCATTCATTCATTCAATCGTATTTATTGAGCGCTTACTGTGTGCAGAGCACTGTACTAAGCACTTGGGAAGTACAAGTTGGCAACATATAGAGACGGTCCCTACCCAACAGTGGGCTCACATTCTAGAAGGGGGAGACAGACAACAAAACAAAACATATTAACAAAATAAAATAAGTATGTTAACCCTGAGCAGCAACAGAGCAAGCATGGTGGGTTGCATGGAGGGTTAAACCCTCAGGAACAGGAGGGGGATTATGTAATCAATCAATCAATCATATTTATTGAGTGCTTACTGTGTGCAGAGCACTGTACAAAGCACTTGAAAGAGTACAATATAACGGAATTGGTACACATGTTCCCTGCCCACAATGACCTTACAGTCTAGAATGGAGCTTACAGTCTACAGTTTACAACACAAACCTTGCTGAAGCCCAATGCCTGGGAAATCGACTTTTAGGGTTTCTCGGTTTAACCTAATTTACAACTCCAAATTTTTTTTTAATGGAGTTAGTCCTGAAAAGAGCCACAAGCCTTTAATTTTAAAAGGTGCTAAGTTTATCTTACTATTTGATTTGATGAACCAACATAGTCTTGGGATAAATCAACAATGTGTTTATTGACATCAATAGTATCCATATGAATTCTGGATGGGGTACTTGGCAGGTTTGGTCATTTGTAAATGTGTCATATCTTTTCTTTGGGAGATTTCCTTTCTTCCTCCTCTGTAAAGAGGAAATTTCTATAAAGAGATTAGCCTTCACCCAAGGAAACTGCCTCCATTCGCAGGGTTGAAAATGCCAGTAAGGGAAAAGAGGAGGAGGGGAGCAAGTGTTTTTAATCAATTCATAGTATTTATTGAGTGATTACTGTGTGCAGAGCACTATACTAAGCATTTGGGAAAGTACACTATAACAGAGTTGGTGGATGCATTCCCTGCCCACATCATCATCATCATCATCAATCGCATTTATTGAGCACTTACTGTGTGCAGAGCACTGTACTAAGTGCTTGGGAAGTACAAGTTGGTAACATATAGAGACAGTCCCTACCCAGCAGTGGGCTCACAGTCTAAAAGGGGGAGACAGAGAACAAAACCAAACATACTAACAAAATAAAATAAATAGAATAGATATGTACAAGTAAAATAAATAAATAAATAGAGTAATAAATATGTACAAACATACATACGTATATACAGGTGCTGTGGGGAAGGGAAGGAGGTGAGATGGGGAGATGGAGAGGGGGACGAGGGGGAGAGGAAGGAAAGGGCTCAGTCTGGGAAGGCCTCCTGGAGGAAGTGAGCTCTCAGTAGGGCCTTGAAGGGAGGAAGAGAGCTAGCTTGGCGGATGGGCAGAGGGAGGGCATTCCAGGCCCGGGGGATGGGTTTAGTCATTCAAAAGTTATCGAGAGCTTTTTCTGTACAGAGCACTGTACTAAGCACTTGGGAGAGCATAATAGAGTTAGTAGACACAGTTCCTGCCTTCAAGGAGTTTATAATCTAGCAGGAGAGAGAGAGAGAGAGAGAGAGAGAGAGAGAGAGAGAGAGAGAGAGAGAGATTAAAATAAATTACAAGTAGGGGGAAGCAATGAAGTTTAATGATATGTCCATAAGTGCTACCGGGGAAGTAAGTGGTGGAGGTAGGGAGAACCCAAGTGCTTAGGAGACATGGTAGGGCTGAAGTGGCAGTAAGGGGTAAAGTAGAGTGGGGAGAAGACAGATTACTCAGGGAAGGCCCCCTGTAGGAGATGTGATTTGAAGCTGGGGAGATTTGTGGTCTACCAGAGGTGGAAGGAGAAGGGAGTTTCAGATGAGGGAGGATGTGAGCAAGAGGTTGATAGAGAAGTGAGAGTGAGGCACATTGAGTAAGTTGGTTTGAGGGGACCAAAGTTAAGAGCTGAGGAGAAGTGAGGGAAGAGAGAGGATACGTACTGAAAAAAAATACTAATTGAGTGCCTTGAAGCTAAAGGTCAGTTTCTGCTGAATGCAGAAAGGAATGGGAAACCATTTGGAGTTTCTGAGGTGAGGAGAGATATGCCCAAAACCATGTTTTAGAAAAATGATCTCAATAGCAGAGTAAAATTTGAACTGGAGAAGGGAGAGACTGGAGGTGGGAGGTCTGAGAGGAGGTTGATGCAATAGTTGTCAGACTATAACAAGCATTTAGACCATGATGGTGACAGTTTAGGTGGAGGGGAAGATTCTGGAGGTGTGAAGAAAGAACAGGTAGGATTCAGTGACCAACTGTATATGGGGGTGTGAAAGAGAGAGAGGAGTCAAGGATAATACCAAGGTTGCAGACTTGACAGAATGTGATGGGAAAGTTAGGAGGAGCGATTTTGAGAGGGAAGATGGGGAGTTCAGTTTTGGGAATGTTGAACCTGAAGTTCTAGCTGGATGTTCATGTAGGAAAGTCCTGGAGCCAGGAGGAGGTACGAGATTTCAGAGATAGGAAAAGATAGGGGCTAGTGAGGTAGATTAAGGAATCATCCGAATAGAGGTAGTAGTTGAAGCTCTGAGCGCAGATGAGTTTTCTAAGGAAGTAGGTGTAGATTGAGAAGAGAAGGGGATCCAGAACTGAGCCTTGAGGAACACCCACAGTTAGGGGGTGAGAGACAGAGGAGGAACCAGGGAAAGAGACTGAAAAGGAGTGGCTAGAGAGGTAGGAGGGAGAGCCAGAAGAAGACAGTGTCAGTGAATCCAAGGTGAGATAGTATTTCTAGGAGATGGGGAGGGCCCCAGTCACCTAGGCAGTCGGGAAGTTGAGGAGGAGAATCAGCATGGCCTAGCGGAAGGAGCACTAGCCTGGGTGTCAGAGAACCTGGGTTCTAATCCTGGCGCGCGCGCGCGCACACACACACACACACACACACACACACTGTATCCACTCCCTCGGCCGTTTTTTTTTTCTTTTAGGATTTCCAGGACATGAACATGTGTCACAGAACCGGAGGCAGGACAGACACTGAACTTTTCAAACTGTCCTAGCAAAAATCAGGATGTCTGGTCAATTTAGTCCAACTCTGTGTCTAGTTCTTCCCTGCTTGTGATGTTTCCCCTTTATAGCTTCCTCTGTTTCTGCCTCCCCTGTATGACTTTTTCTCTTCCTCCCCTCCTCACCAGCGGGTTTGGGTCAATGTCCCACACCACTTTCCAGGCACTCCACCCCTGCCTCACTTGGAATTGAAGATAATAACACTCTGGCCACTTTATGCACACGTCATAACACATCCAGTCAGTCAATCAATCAGTCATATTTATTGAGCTTTTACTGTGTGCAGAGCAGTTCCACTAAATGACCTATTTAGATGAAGAAGAAGTGGAAAGAATACCATGCAAAGTAAATGTGTAATGTCAATCATTTAAGCATTACTGAGAGAAGAAACATTGTGGCAATTATTTTGGAAACTACATGGATTTTTAGTAATATCACAATTTGACTTCCTCTTTAGGATCTCAACCTCATCACTCTGCTGGTTGACAATACAACAGTTGATGAGTGGAATCTCCAGGGACTTCCGAATGATGATCTTTCGATTCAGAATGGCATCATTGTCACAAAGGCATCACGATTTCCTTTGTTGATTGATCCACAAAGTCAAGGGAAGATCTGGATTAAAAATAAAGAAAAGAACAATGAACTCCAGGTAACATCTTCCTTTACTAAGGTGGAGCTAAATTAACTTTCAAAGTACAGAATATGGGTGGTGAAGAGAGGATGTGGTATGCACGATATTCTTGCCCTACTTTTAAGGCACATGGAAATGTGTGGTGAATTTTGTATGAAAATAACAAATCTTCCCCAAGAATTACAAATTTGCCCCAAAGGTAGCATCACTACACTTTTGAAGTTAGATGCTCAGCTCTAACACCAGCTCTAAAATCCATTGCACTGTAGAGATGACCTTGGGTCTCCATGCTAGTGATGCCTGAGTTTGCCCCAGGAGTTGGCTTCCACCAGCTCATAATTCTTAGATTTGGATCCCCCAGATGACACAGGAAGCATTCAAGTTCATATAGGCAATCCAGCTCCATTAAGAGCTGGTGGCTGAGGTGAGATAGCGAGCCATGTGTTTTGCAGGATCCACCCACACAGATTACTCTCTAGTTATAGGCAGAGAAGCAGTGTAGCCTAGTGAAAAGAGCACTGGCCTGGGAGTCAGAGGACCTGGGTTCTAATCCTGGCTCTGCCACTTGTCTGCTGTGTGACTTTGGGCAAGTTACTTCACTTCTCTGTGCCTCAGTTCCCTCATCTGCAAAATGGGATTCAGTATTTGTGCTCATTCATTCATTCAGTCATATTTATTGAGTGCATACAGTGTGCAGAGCACTGTACTAAGCACTTGGGAAGTACAATTCAGCAACAGAGACAATCCCTGCCCCAGCGGGCTCACAATCTAGAAGGGGGGAGACAGACATCAAAACAAGTAAAAAGGCATCAGTACCATCATTATAAATAAAAAGAATTGTAAATATATACACATCATTAATACAAATATATAGAATTACAATTATAAATATGTATGTATATGCACAAGTGCTGTGGGACGGGAAGGGTGGTAGAGCAAAGGGAGAGAGTCAGGGCGATGGGGAGGGATGGGGGAGCAGAGGAAAAGGGAGGCTTCCTTCCTATTTAGACTGTGAGCCCCATGTGGGACCTGACATTGTTTCTACCCCAGCATCTACCCCAGCACTTAGAACCGTGCTTGGCACATAGTAAGCACTTAACAAATACTACAATTATTACTATTATTATCACCTGTATTCATTTTATGAAAGGCTTCTACAGGCAGGCACATAGGTACTAGAAAGGCTCGAAATAGAATAGTGCAGTATATTGATCCAAACAGAACCTCATACTAGATTCAGGAATAACAGCCTATCCCTGACCTGATACTTGTTTTTAACTTAAACCCCCGCCCCCCACCACCTTTAACCCACTACTCAACTTCCCATAGCAGCTCCTGCGTGGGTACACCGTCATCAGGTTCTTCTCTGGAAGTTCACCCTGCTGGCCCTCAGCCTTTCTGCAGATTCCCACATCTGTTCTCTTCAGAGGTCTCAGAGGCACTCGTTTCCTCAAGACTCTGGGGTTTCTCCCCACTTCAAAACCCCCATCCTTCTTGTCCATCTCCTCCCCAGTAACTGGCTGTGTTCTGCTTGCTGTCACCAGGTGAGTCATTGACAACCCCCTTGAGTAGAGCTGGGAAGGGAGAGGCGGATAAAGGGAGTCTTTCGGCTCTCTGCTCTTCTTTTTACAGGTCACAGCCCTGAACCACAAGCTCTTCAGAAATCATCTGGAAGATTGCCTGTCCCTGGGGAGGCCCCTGCTAATTGAGGATGTCGGAGAAGAACTCGATCCTGCTCTTGATAATATTTTAGAAAAAAATTTCATGAAGTCTGGGTCGACCTTTAAAGTAAGATGTATCCTTCCTGTAAAACCCAAATGGTGCTAATGCATGTACTTTCCACTCAGCCACGTATCTGGGTGAGTGCAGGATCTAGCCAGTTAAGCAAAATCAGAGGAAAACCACAAGGAACAAATACTGGTGGGGCAGCGGAGTGGGCAGCTCCAGGCCTGCTGCGAGGCCAGGGCAGGGGAGCACTAGAAATCCCAGTGGTGTCAACATAATTTATTTTTTGCAGGTAAAAGTGGGTGATAAGGAGATGGATGTCCTGAAGGGCTTTAGCCTTTATATAACAACTAAATTGGCTAACCCTGCATACACCCCAGAAATCAGCGCAAAAACGGCAGTGATCGACTTTACCGTCACCATGAAAGGCCTTGAGGATCAGCTTCTCGGTCGTGTCATCCTCACAGAGAAGCAGGTACTGGCTCAGAGTCAGGGCTGGCACTGTCCACACAGAGGCTACAGATCTGCCCCGTCAACACAACACAGAAGCTCCTTCATTAGCAGAAACTCCCAATTTTTCATCTAGAGTTTCTCAGCACCAACATCCATCCAGCCTAAAAACTAGGGGAAAAGCCACTCACGGGAACCTGGGGGAGACCTCTGTCTCTGTCTCCAACCTTCTACGGCTGCCCTAGCCTCAATCGTGGATCACCTAACCTCCCCTGGGGTCCTAATCCTAGATGGAAAAACAGTACATCTATTGGTGGCCACAGAAATTGCTTCCGGTTCGAAGACACCACCATCACCTGCTGTTACCACTCAGGTCAAACTGATAGGATTTCTGGGCCGGGAACAGGTAGAAGGCCGCCAGGTTATCTGTCAGTGAGTACAGTGGGGCTCAGAAAGTGACAGCTACAGAAAACCCACTGGCAGGATCTACCCTCATGCTTCCTGAGGGTTCAGTCTTGACAGGACAGATTCCCTCTTCCCCAGGCTGAACTCTGAAGCCTTTGGGGAATTTCCCCTCAGTCATAAGGGTTCTCCACTAAGGTTAGTCCTATAAAATTGGAAGCATTCTGGGATCAGGTGATACAAGTGTTATGCCCATCAGCCTTTAGGGAAGAGGCCAGCCTGAGTGCTGTGCTATGCCAGGCTAACTCGGTTGGTAGAGCAGCAGACTTTTAATCTGAGGTTACAAGTCCTGCCTTGGGTTGGAATTCATTTTTGAGAAGAAGTGTGGACTAGTGGAAAGAGCATAGGTCCTGGGAGTCAGGAGTCCTGGGTCTTAATTCTGGCTCGGCCACTTGCCTGCTGTGTGACCTTGGACAAGTCACTTGACTGCTCTGTGCCTCAGTTTCCTCATCTGTAAAAGTGGACTTCAATATCTGTTCCCCCTCCTCTTTAGAGTGTGAGCCCCATGTGGGGTTGGGACTGTGCCTGATCTGTTTATCTTGCAGCTACCCCAGTGCTTAGTGTAGTGCTCAGCACATGGTTAGCACTTAACAAATACCATCATTATTATAAAAAAATCATTGCTGAGGAGGGGTGTCCAGGCTGGGACCCAGGAGTAGTTGTCCAAGCCAGAAGGGCTGTGGGGACTTTGCCTTGCCATCTGGGCTCAATTCTTGTTCTCAAGAAACCAGGCTTCCTGGCCCTAATGGGAGAGGAGCATCCTTTCTCCCCATCCCCAAAGCTCTAGCAAAAAGACAGAGCAGCAGCTGAGGCCGTCAGCAAAAAAGTGGATTTTTTTCCCAATTTTTCTGCACAATTGCCCCTTGAGGACACCCCATCCCTTTTAACCTCCTTCCCCTTCCTGGCTCGTTCCCCTCCAACGCCCATCTGCCCCCTGCTGCGTCTTCCAGGAGGCAGCAGTAGAATACTGGCGGAGGAGTAACGATTCCCCTCTCCCCAGTGTGTGCCCATTCACCTCCTCGGCAATAACGAGATTGGGGCCATGGGACCCGAGCTCCCTAGTACAGCGAGCCTGTGGCAGGGTCATTCATGCCACTCACTTGGCCTAACCACAACCCAATCCCTGAGATCTGCAAGGTCACAAAGTTTGTCCCTCGTATCCTGGGCTTTGACAGGGAGGTCACATAGAAACAGTCCTTCCCTCACATAGAAACAGTCCTTCCCTCCTCGGGTGCCTGACAGGCCTCTCTATCTGGGAAAGAATTCAGCCCTTGAACCCTGGCTCCCAAGAATCTCTCCAGGGTTTACATTCTCCTCTCCTTCACGTGGGTTTCAGGAACTGGAAGCAGAAAGAGTGAGGTTGATGGAGGAAGTGACTTCCAACAAGAGGAAAATGCAAGAACTTGAGGAGAATCTTCTCTTCCGCCTTACCAGTACAAAAGGCTCTCTGGTTGAAGATGAGTCACTGATTCAAGTCTTGCAAATCACTAAAGCAACAGCGGATGAGGTGAGTTCGATGACCGTATCTTGACCAATGCAGGTTATCCAAGCCGAACCAGCTGATAAAATTCCCACCTTCGCCTTTAACTGAAGCAACCTACAAATGTTCCCAGTTACCCATCTGAAAATGAAGAGACATGGAACAAAAACTCCTCTTGGAAAAACATTAATTAATCTGTATTAGCAATAGAATTTATTGAGTCCCTGCTGTGTTCTGAGCCCTATACTATGTGCTTGTACAATTGAGTAAAAGGTATTGTTTGGGCCCTTAAGGAGTCTATGATCTCACCGAGGAGACTGACAGACACAAGTCATTCACAGATAGTGGGAGGAGGATTAAGAAAACAAAACTACACCTGCCAGGAGCAGGAGTTTGGAAGGATAAATAGATGTCAGTGTTAATAGAAATCAAGAATGACTTCTTTTAACCCTAGACTGTGAGCTCGTTGTGGGCAGGAAATGTGTCTGTTTATTGTTATATTAAACTCTCCCAAGCACTTAGTATAGTGCTGTGCACACAGTAAGTGCTCAGTAAATAAGGTTGAATGAATACCACTACTACTATTACCATTACTACTACTATAACTCTGTTTATTGTACTTTTCCAAGCAGTTAGTACAGTGCTCTGAACATGACAAGCTCCCAATAAATTCCACTGATCAATTGACTACTGTCAATTTAAATCTCATTTCAGGTCAGTGCAAAGCTAACTATTGCTGCTGAAACAGAACTGAAAATCAACAGTGCCCGTGAAGAGTACCGGGCTGTGGCTGAGAGAGGCAGCGTCCTTTATTTTATCATCGTGGAAATGGGTCTAGTTGATGTGATGTACCAAACATCCTTGCGTCAATTCTTGGGCCTTTTTGATCTCTCGATGGAAAGATCCCCCAAAGCCCAGATCACTGCCAAACGAATTGCCAACATAATTCAGCACCTCACCTTTGGGGTATTCAAGTATACTGTGAGAGGGCTTTATGGAAATCATCGATTCCTCTTCACATTACTCATGGCATTGAAGATCGACTTGCAGGCTCAGAAAATTTCTTACACTGGCTTTCAAACACTTATCAAAGGTAGAGTTTCTTCTGTCCTAGGCTTTAACGATTCTGCAGAATTCCCCCTGTTGACTGGTTTGTGCTTTGGTCTGTTTCTGGAACGTGAAATTATGCTTAGGTAACCAGTAAATTATAGGTGAATGTTGCATTTCGTCTTTTTGGTTCTGCTGATGACTGAGTTTTGGTGGTTCCATGTCAGCTGAATAATTAATAATCATACTAATTATTGTTAGTGGTATTGTGATATTTGTTAAGGGCTATTTAATGTGCCAAGCAGATCGAATCTAGCCCTGGCCCCTCATGGGGCTCACAGTCTAAGGGGGAGCAAAAGCAGGTATTGAATCCCCATTTTACAGATAAGGAAACGCAGCCACAGAAAAATGAAGTGACTTTCCCAAGGTCTACAGCAAAAAAATGGGGAAGGCTGGATTTGAACTTAGGTCCCCTGACTCCCAAGCCTGTGCTTGCTCTTTCCACTACGGCCACCCTGCTTCTCAGGAATGATAGAAATCACTTCTGCTTGAATTCAAATTTGAGTTTAGTGAATTTTCTTCATCCTTCCTAGCCTGGCCATCCCCATTCCCACAGATTTTCTGGACCCTCTCCCTACCTCACCCAGCTTTCTTCCCACTACCTGCAAGCTTCAGAATCTGTTTTGGAAACTTTCTGGTTTTTGTGGCTCCTTGCTGCTGCTGCTGCTGCTGCTGCTTCTGCCACAGCTGCTCTTACTGTTACCCCTCCTCTAAGAGGCCTTCCCTGACTAAGCCTTCTTTTCTTCCACTCCCTTCTGCATCACCCTGACTTGCACCCTTTATTCATCCCTGCTCCCAGCCCCACAGCACTTATGTACATAGCTCTAATTGTATTTATTTGCATTAATGTCTGTCTCCCCATCTAGAACGTAAGCTCACTGTGGGCAGGGAATAGGTCTGTTATATTGTTATAATATACTCTCCCAAGTGCTTAGTACAGTGCTCTGCACACAGTAAGTGCTCAGTGATTACAACTGACTGACTGACTCCCTGGACCCTTCTATACCAGGCAGTCCAGGGCCATAAGGTTGAGGGGCCAAGGCTGAGCAGAGGGGAGCATGCAATGCCTTGGAAGAGGGGGCTTGGAGGTGGAAGGCGTTTGAGGAAAGAAGGGCTTGATGGAGACGATCTGAAGCTCTTCCCAGCCATATCCTTCCTTCACTGCCACTGGCATCTGCTCTCTCCCATCCCACGGGCCCCACCCATCCCTGGCCTCAGCCCTTCAACTTCGTGGCTGCTGGTGGGGAAATAAAGTAGATTCCAAGGAAAGATGCACGCCGGAAGACCTGCGGAGAAAGGGAGATGAATTCAGGGTGCATGCCGAAAACGATGGAATACCATGGAAAAGAGAAGGGGGTGGGGCACTATGGAGAAGGCACGGGCATAGCTTTGCAATGCTCGTTGGGAAAGAAGTCCAAGCTGTAACTTCAGAGGCTCCTGAGAAAGCAAAAGCTGATCCTCTGAAGGGAATCTCTTCTAACAACATACCACAGCTGTCCCTTCTTTTTCTTTTCCCAGGTGGGGCAACCCTGGATCTCCGTTGTGTTGAACCCAAGCCCAAAAAGTGGATCCTTGATATCACCTGGCTCAATCTGGTGCAGTTGTCCAGTCTTGGCCCCTTCAAGCAACTTCTGGGCCAAATTGCAAATAACGACAAAGCTTGGAAGACCTGGTTTGATAAAGAGGCTCCCACAGAGTCTCCACTTCCTGATGGATATGAAGTTTTGTTGGACATATTCCACAAACTGCTACTCATCCGCAGCTGGTGTCCTGACCATACCATCGCTCAGGTGAAAAGCAGGAAGGTGTTCTTGGAAAGATGGGGTAATTTTAGGGCTCAGTATAGATGAAACTGGAAATATAATGAAAGCCTGAGATCCTGAATAATGCTTACTAGAGCCCAAATTTACCTGGAGTGTAAGCACTAACAACCACATACACCTAGACATACACTCATATCCCCTCACAGGCAGGCACACACACAAGCCCCCCATGCCATACTCACTCACATCCCCAGACACAAAGTCACAAACACACACAACTATATCCACACAGATATCATCACAAGCACAACCATGTACACACTGAAACATACTCACAAGCACCCATTACTGTATGCACACAGACGTTATTACAAGCATGTTCAACCACATACCACAGAAACACCCTCACAAACAACCATGTACACACAGTTGCCATCACAAGAACATAACAACCACATTCACACGGAAGCATACTAACAAGCACACCTGTAGCTATATGCTTGCACCTCACACTCACTCTAACATCATCAGATCTGAACAAAGGGAACTGCAAGCCAGGCAGGGATGTGCAGGGACCAGGCTCACCCCTCTCTGCAGTGGGTCTTGTGGTCCCCTCATTCTCTTTTTCTCTTTCTCACTTTCTATTCCTCTTTCCTTCTCTCTCTTTCTCTTCTGATTTATCTTTCCCACTCCTGTTTTCTCTTTCTCTCTATTTCTCTCACACTTTTTGTTACTTTTTATCTCTCTCTCTTTCTTTTTCCCTCCTTTCCCTGACATTTTTCTTTCCTTCTTCCATTCCACCCCACCTCCTCTTTTGTTTAAATTTGTAGATTGACTCATTGCATATCAACTGCTCTGAGGTTTCTGTGCAAAAAGGTTGCAGGCCCCTACTCTAGGTTGGTGATCTGGGAAACATAAAGTTAGGGGAATGGCAATGCTCAAGTCAACTCTGGGCTTTCCGGAGACTAAAATTGGGCAATCGAGGCCATTGGGGAATTGTTCAAGGGGACTCTACCCTGGAGACAAACTGGGTGTGTTTTTCTCTATTCTTGTAGGCCAGACATTACATTGCAGAGTCCCTGGGAGACAAATATGTGGAAGGATTTGTTCTGGACCTGGAAGAAATATGGGCTGAGAGTGACTGCCGGATCCCTTTGACTTGCTTTTTGTCTACTGGTTCAGATCCTACAGAAAACATAGAGTGTCTTGCAAAGTCCAAGGTACAGTAACAGGTCCTTAGGAGTGGAGAGGACTCTTTGCACTGCCCCACAACTGCCTGGACTAGAATGGGCACCCAAGAATCACCCCATATGCTGCCATATTCCTCTGCCCTGACCCTCAGCATCCTGCAGCAGTTTGAGAACGTCCACTGGGCCTGAGAGCGAAGAGAGGATTCTGTTCATAATATTATGGGTGACTGGCTAAGCAATCACTGGTCCAGTGATTCCCACTTCCTCAGTTTCCCCAGCCTAAATTGCTGGTGAACACCAAAACCGTGAACTTGGATATTGAATAGAGTGATTATGGAAGGAGGGAGTTTTGTCTCATTGCCCTCTTGCCCCCATGGTTCAGTGGTTTGTGCTTCTAATTTTCTCCAGAATACAGTTTGCCGAGCTATCTCAATGGGCCAGGGGCAGGATGTACATGCCAGACGCTTACTGAGTCAGAGCATGCACGACGGGGGCTGGATCCTGTTGCAGAACTGCCACCTGGGCCTGGATTTCCTAGATGAGTTATTGGAGACCATCACCACAGCTGAAACCATGAACCAAGGCTTCAGGGCCTGGATCACTACAGAGGCTCATCCAAAATTTCCTATTAATCTTCTGCAGTCCTCGATCAAGTTCACCAATGAACCACCTCAAGGTATAAACATCCGTTCTTTTTTATTATAAATGGTATTTGTTCAGCACTTACTGTGTGACAGACACTGTACTAAGCATTGGGGTCGGTACAAGCTAATCAGGTTGGATACAGTCCATGTCCCACATGGGATTCGCCACTTGTCAGCTGTGTGACTTTGGGCAAGTCACTTTACTTCTCTGTGCCTCAATTACTTCATCTGTAAAATGGGGATTAAAACTGTGAGCCCCATGTGCTTAGTGTAATGCTTAGAGCAGTGTTTGGCACATAGTAACTGCTTAACAAATGCCATCATCATCATAATTATCATTATTATTATTATTATTGTTATTCACAGTCTTAATCCCCATTGCACAGATGAGGCAATTGAGGTACAGAGAAGTTAAGTAAAACAAATGACTTGGGCAAGTCACTTAACTTCTCTGTGCCTTAGTTGCCTCATCTGTACAATGGGCATTAAAACTGTGAGCCCCATGTAGGGCATGGATGGTGTCCAACCTGTTTAGCTTGTATCTACCCCAGAAGTTAGTACAGTGCTTGGCACATAGTGCTTAAAAAATATCATAAAAAGGTTACTTGCCCAAAGGTCACACAGCAGACAAGAGGCAGAACTGAGATAAGAATCCAGATCCTTCTGACCCCCAGGTCCTCCTGACCCCCAGGCCCATGCTCTATCCACTAGGCCACACTGAGAAAAATGTTGCTGGAAGCTTGTGGGTTGGCATTGGCTTTGCTGGGTTATCAGCAACTCACCCTCCAGGGTCTGAATAATAGTGGTAATGCTGATGTCAGTCAGGCCAAGGCACTGAGGATCTGGCTTGGTCTGGGGAAGAACATGACCAAAAGGGTATCTTCAGTGGGAAATTTCTTCCCTCAAAACATATGCAGCCTCCTCACTGACCTCCCTGCCTCCTGTCTCTCCCCACTCCAGGTCTTACTTCACTCTGCTGCCTGGATCATTTTTCTAAAAAATTGTTCAGTCCACGTTTCCCCACTCCTCAAAATCCTCCAGTGGTTGCTCATTTACCTCCGCATCAAACAGAAACTCCTTACCATTTGTTTTACAGCACTCAATCATCTTGCCCCCTCCTATCATACCTCGCTGATTTTCTGCTACAATCCAGCCTGCAAACTTCACTCCTCTAACACCAACCTACTCACTGTATCTTGATCTCATCTATTTTGCCTCCAACTCCTCGCCCACGTTCTCTGTCTGGAGCTCCCTTCCCCTTCATATCCAACAGACGACCACTCTCCCCACCTTCAAAGCCTTATTAAAATTACAGCTCCTCCAAGAGGCCTTCCTCAACTAAGCCCTCATTTCCCCTATTTCTTCTCCCTTCTGCGTCACCTATGCATGTGGATCTGTACTCTTTAAGCACTTGATATTATACCCCACCCTTAGCCTCACAGCACTTATGTACATATCCATCATTTATTTCAATGTCCGTCTTCCCCTCTAGACCACAAGCTCCTTGTGGGCAGGGAATGCGTCTAGCAACTCTGTTGTACTGTTCTCTCCCAAGTGCTTAGTACAGTGCTCAGCAAACATTAAGTGCTCAATAAATACCACTAACTGATTGATTGATTCTCCTCATTCCAACATAATACAGAAACCAAAAGGCCTTCAAAAAACAAGTTTTATATTCATTCCCTTCTAAATCTAGCAGATTTTGAATGTTTACTAGCCAAGCAATCAATAATGCAAGCTCAATGGTCAATAAAAATAAAATTCAATGCTGCTAAAAAATATTTTTGTCTTTCCATTCTGTGCTCCAGGAGTCAAAGCCGGTCTCAAACGGACATACTCAGCTCTTACCCAGGATCAATTAGAAATGAGCAGCCTTCCCCAGTGGAGACCACTTCTCTTTGCTGTGGCCTTTCTTCATACAGCTGTTCAGGTGATTGACATATATTTCTCTGGCTTCTCATTGCAAAGTGTGCATAGGGCCCCCAAACGTTAATTTCATCAGGGGAAAATGGGCACTCATTCATTCAATCGTATTTGTTGAGCGCTTACTGTGTGCAGAGCACGGTACTAAGCACTTTGGAAGTACAAGTTGGCAACATATAGAGGTGGTTCCTACCCAACAGTGGGCTCACAGTCTAGATGAAATTGAGTTGCTTCAAAATGAACAGAAATAGGAGTCCATTCTTCCTTCTTGGGCCAGGTCATATGTTCGCAAGGCTAGGCTTCCAGCAGCATCTGCCCCAATCAACTCCTCTCCTCTAGGGAGGAACTGCTTGGTGCCCTGAGCTGGTCAAGCAACAGAAAAAATGGGCAGCAGCCACTTGGGAAGCAGCGTGGCCTAGTGGAAAAAGCATGGGCCTGGGAGTCCGAGGACCTGGGTTCGAATCCCACCTCCGCCATGTGTCCACTGTGTGACCTTGTGCGAGTCATTTAACTTCCTTGTACTTTAGTTTCCTCATCTTCAAAGTGGGGATTCAATATCTGTTCTCCCACCCCCTTAGACTGTGAGCCCCATGTGGGACAGGGACTGTGTGGAACCTGATGATCTTGTATCTACCTCAGTGCTTAGTACAGTGCCTGGCACATAGTAAGTGCTTAACAAGTACCATTTTTTAAAAAAGGAGTGAACTCACATTCATAGCCAGTCTCCCACCTTCTGCTCAAGTTGATGGTACTTTGCTGTCTTCCCTCCCATGGGATACCCTCCACCTGACATCATTTTGGACTAACTGGGCCTTCTTCATGCCAGAATGACTGAGACAATTTCTAATCAGATTGAACACAGTCCATGTCCCACATGCGGCTCGCAGTCTTAATCCCCATTTCACAGATGAGGTAACTGAGGCACAGAGAAGTTGAGTGACTTGCCCAAAGTCACACAGCCGACAAGGGGCAGAGCTGGAATTAGAACCCAGGTCTTTCTGACTCTCAGGCCCTGTGTTCTTTCCACTAGGCCACGTTGCTTCTCCCTTTGTTTGACCTGTTTTCAAATCCATGTTAGATTTGATCATGTGTAGATAGATTCCAGAATTTAGCCTCTGCTGCCACCCAGTAGCTATTTCTGGTATCTCACCTCTGCTCGGAATTTCTCAGCCACTCATTACTCTGGGCTCCAGCAGACCGATAGACGGCATCAAGAACTTCCTTTAAAAAGCTACAGTGCCCCATACCATTTATCGTAGTCCCTAGGGTGGCCCCGGCAGCCCTCCCAAATTCCAGGTAAGGAAATATATGTACTGTCTCGCCGTTCATCTGGCGGGCATCATAACCGCACAGCCGATTACTCTCCCCTGCTTCAAAGCCTTATCGAAGGCACATCTCCTCCAAGAGGCCTGCCATGACTAAGCCCTCATTTCCTTTTTTCCCACTCCCTTCAGCATTGCCCTGTTTTGGTCGCTTTATTCTCACCACCACCCCAGTCCCACAGCCCTTATGTATATATCGGTAATGTATTTATTTATATTAATGCCTGTCTCCCCCTCTAGGCTGTAAACTCAATTGAGCAGGGAATGTGTCTGTTACATTGTTGTGTTGTATTCTCCTAAGCTCTTAACACAGTAAGCCTTCAATAAATATGGTTGATTGATTGATTCATTCATTCATTCAATCGCATTTACTGAGCGCTTACTGTGTGCAGAGCATTGATTAACATGATGATGTCACCATCACCATTTTGCAGCAGTATATGGATTTTGTGCGATCCTCACATGTTCCTCCATGGAGTTCTCCTGAACCCCCCACTTGCTCCAGAACTTTGGCATTCCCCTCTCAGGTCAGTGTGAAGTCTAGCACAGTGTCCAAGCTGCAGAACACAGAAAGGACATAAAAGCTTCCAGTTCCATATCGGGTTCCAGACGGAACAGGTCAGCTGTAAACCACTGACTAGTAGAAAGTCAGACAATTAGCCACCCTAATAGCAACTTTAAAGAGTGAAGACGTCCGGAGCCTTGTCTCAGACAAGGACGGAATCTGGAGGACCAGGACATTGCTTCGAGCCCGGCTTTCAATTATCAACAATGGGCCCCAGCTAAACATCAATGAAGGAAGATAAGACTCACCTCAACTATTGAGAAAGCTATTACGGCATTCACAGCCACAAGAAACAGTGTCGTGCCTGGCGCTGATGGCACACCTGCTGCGATCTAGAAACATGAATGGGACATATGGCCTAAAAGCATGTACCTGAGTTTTTCCCCGACATATGGAACATTGAGCAGATGCCATAGAGTGGCACAGAGCCAGCCACGCTCTCTTCTCGGGCCTCCAAGACCCACGGCACACTGCGCTCTGGGAAACCGCTGGCCAGGGTTAAAGGTGCAATCTCTGACAGCAGAATAAAATGGCTCCTGGTGCCCATCTCGGCAGCAACAGGCACTGCTGTACCCCCCTCCATTTTATACCCTGTTGTAGCACGAGCACTGCCTCTGGTCCTGTGCTTCTGCTGTAGATGGAAATTCAGGCACCATGCCGACTTCTGTGGTTAAAATCTACCATCATTAGTTTTTTTTTTCCTATGGTACTTGTTAAGCACTTACTATGTGTCAAGCACTGTTCTTAGTGCTGGGGTAGAAACAAGTCAATCAGGTTGGACACAGTCCCTGTCTCACGTGGGGCGCCGAGTCCGAGTAGGAGGGAGAACAGGTATTGAATCCCCATTCTTCAGCTGAGGAAATTGAGGCACAGAAAAGCTAAGTGACTTGCCCAAGTTCATACAGCAGGCAGGTGGCAGAGCTGTGATTAGAACAGAGAACAATATACAGCGCTTAGAATAGTGCTTCGCACATAGTAAGTGCTTAATTTTAGACTGTGAGCCCACTGTTGGGTAGGGACTGTCTCTATATGTTGCCAACTTGTACTTCCCAAGCGCTTAGTACAGTGCTCTGCACACAGTAAGCGCTCAATAAATACGATTGATTGATTGATTAATAAATGCCATTATCATTATTATTAGAATCCTCTGATTCCCAGGCCCATGCTCTTTCCATTAGGCTACGCTGCTTCTCTCCCGGGGGATAAGCTCTGACCTGAATTCACTGACCTGTGACTCTTGTGAAAATTGTTCCTTGTAGGAAAGAAGGAAGTTTGGCCCATTGGGGTGGAACATTCCCTATGAATTCAACTCGGCTGACTTTGCAGCTAGCGTGCAGTTTATCCAGAACCACTTGGACAGCATTAACCCTAAACACGGCGTGGATTGGAACTGTGTCCGCTACATGTTGGGAGAGGTGCAGTATGGGGGTCGGGTGACTGACGACAATGACAAGATCCTGCTGTGCACCTTTGCTAGAGTGTGGTTTGGAGAGGACATGTTTTCTGCTGCGTTCTCCTTCTTCAAAGGCTATGGCATCCCACAAGGCCAAGTCATTGAAGACTACCTCCAGTATATAGAGCAGCTGCCTTCGGTGGATTCACCAGAGGTAATCCCTGCCCCCTTCCACACCCACTTTCCCATCTTCCCCAGCCATCTCTCAAGATATCTCCCATCCCATTTTAAAATCTACCAGCTCTACCTGTATCTCTGACTCCATCCTCTCACACCTTCTAAAGACATTCTCACTCACCCTTCTTTCCTCCCTGACCGCCATCCTCAAACATTCCTTCTCTGGTGGCTCTCCCTTTCTGCCTTTAAACATACTCTCATCTCCCCTGTACTAAAAAACCTTATCTTCCCCAACTTCCTGCTCTTATTCCTGTCCAAATTCTTTGGATGGGTTGTGTACACCAATACCCGCCCCTGCCCCCCACCCCTCTTATTCTCCTACAACTCCCTTCTTGCGCTGTGACAATCTTCCCTCTTCACTCAAATGTAACTGCTCCCCCTAAGGCCACCAGTAACCCCCTGCTTGCCTCGTCTCTACCCTATTTTCATTCTCCTC
Source organism: Tachyglossus aculeatus (assembly GCF_015852505.1). Lineage (NCBI taxonomy): Eukaryota > Metazoa > Chordata > Mammalia > Monotremata > Tachyglossidae > Tachyglossus > Tachyglossus aculeatus. The sequence goes on along the minus strand of NC_052100.1, from coordinate 22,887,861 downwards.
AAGCTCTTGGCTGTGTTTGAACTGTGGACCATTGCCTTTTCCTGGAAACACTATCTTTATCTTTCTTTCTCCAATTCAAGTCTCTCATGGTTTCCTTCTCTGGCCAGTCTTTCTTGGTCAATCTTGCTGACCTCCCTAAATCCCAACCCTCTCCTAAATCAGTTAAAATTCTGTATGCCATAGTGACTTTCACAATTAGTTCCAGAACCCCAAAGTTCAGATTTGGGGTGTTGGGCCTCACCACCTCCTGCCTCCTCCAGCTATTTCATCCCCGTCTGCTCCGTGACTGGAAGGATTTGCTGGATCTCCTCCTGATCCTTCATCTTCCATGCGTCTTCTTCCTGCTTCCCATCTCCCCATTCTTATGGACACAGCTGGAGACATGGGTGTAAGGAAAACAGAGGTGTAAGGGACAGAATGCGGGAACATCAATCCTAGAAATAATAATAATAAGTCCTAGGATCTACCACTAACCCACAGCCCTGGATCACTGCCACTGTCCGCCTCCTTCGCTCTTATGTTTGAGCTGCCGAACGCTGCTGGCGAAAGTCTAAACACCATGCCAACCTCGTTCACTTCAAGTTTATCCTTTCCTGCCTTAACTCAGCCCTCTCCTCTGCCAGACAAAACTATTTCTCCTCCCTTATTGACACCCATGCCCATCATCCCCGCCAGCTCTTCCGTACATTCAACTCCCTTCTCAGGCCCCCGGTTCCTCCCCCTCCTCCTTCCTTCACCCCCAACGATCTGGCCTCCAACTTCATTAATAAAATTAAATCCATCAGGTCTGACCTCCCCAAAGTCACTCCCCCCCTTCTCCAACCCTCCGGCTCTCAACACTCTCTGCTACTCTCCCATCCTTCCCAGCAGTATCCTCAGAGGAGCTCTCCTCCCTCCTCTCAAGTGCTACTCCAGCCACCTTGCTTCTGACCCCATTCCCTCTCATCTCATGAAATCTCTCGCCCCGTCCCTTCTCCCCTCCTTAACTTCCATTTTCAACCGCTCACTCTCCACTGATTCCTTTCCCTCTGCCTTCAAACATGCCCATGTCTCTACCATCCTAAAAAAACCCTCTCTTGACCCCACTTCACCTTCTAGTTATCACCCCATCTCCCTCCCACCATTCCTTTCCAAACTCCTTGAACGAGTCGTCTACACCCGCTGCCTCGAATTCCTCAACACCAACTCTCTCCTCGACCCCCTCCAATCTGGCTTCCGTCCCCTACATTCGACGGAAACTGCCCTCTCAAAGGTCACCAATGACCTCCTGCTTGCCAAATCCAATGGCTCATACTCTATCCTAATCCTCCTCGACCTCTCAGCTGCCTTCGACACTGTGGACCACCCCCTTCTCCTCAACATGCTATCCAACCTTGGCCTCACAGACTCCGTCCTCCTGGTTCTCCTCTTATCTCTCCGGTCATTCATTCTCAGTCTCTTTTGCAGGCTCCTCCTCCCCCTCCCATCCCCTTACTGTGGGGGTTCCTCAAGGTTCAGTTCTTGGTCCCCTTCTGTTCTCGATCTACACTCACTCCCTTGGTGACCTCATTCACTCCCACAGCTTCAACTATCATCTCTACGCTGATGACACCTAAATTTACATCTCTGCCCTTGCTCTCTCCCCCCTCCCTCCAGATCGCATCTCCTCCTGCCTTCAGGACATCTCCATCTGGATGTCTGCCCGCCACCTAAAACTCAACATGTCCAAGACTGAACTCCTTGTCTTCCCTCCCAAACCCTGCCCTCTCCCTGACTTTCCCATCACTGTTGACGGCACTACCATCTTTCCCGTCTCACAAGCCCGCAACCTTGGTGTCATCCTCGAATCTGCTCTCTCGTTCACCCCTCACATCCAAGCCGTCACCAAAACCTGCCGGTCTCAGCTTCGCAACATTGCCAAGATCCGCCCTTTCCTCTCCATCCAAACCACTACCCTGCTCGTTCAAGCTCTCATCCTATCCCATCTGGACTACTGTACCAGCCTCCTCTCCAATCTCCCATCCTCTTGTCTCTCCCCACTTCAATCCATACTTCACGCCGCTGCCCGGATTGTCTTTGTCCAGAAACGCTCTGGATATGTTACTCCCCTCCTCAAAAATCTCCAGTGGCTACCAATCAACCTACGCATCAGGCAGAAACTCCTCACCCTCGGCTTCAAGGCTCTCCATCACCTCGCCCCCTCTTACCTCACCTCCCTTCTCTCCTTCTACAGCCCAGCCCGCACCCTCCGCTCCTCTGCCGCTAATCTCATTGTGCCTCATTCTCGCCTGTCCCGCCGTCGACCCCCAGACCACGTCATCCCCCTGGCCTGGAATGCCCTCCCTCCCCACATCCGCCAAGCTAGCTCTCTTCCTCCCTTCAAGGCCCTACTGAGAGCTCACCTCCTCCAGGAGGCCTTCCCAGACTGAGCCCCCTCCTTCCTCTTCCCCTCCTCCCCCTCTCTATCCCCCCTGCCTTACCTCCTTCCCTTCCCCACAGCTCATGTATATATATATATATATATGTTTGTACGTATTTATTACTCTATTTATTTATTTATTTTACTAGTACATGTCTATTCTATTTATTTTATTTTGTTAATATGTTTTGTTTTGTTCTCTGTCTCCCCCTTCTAGACTGTGAGCCCACTGTTGGGTAGGGACCGTCTCTATATGTTGCCAACTTGGACTTCCCAAGCGCTTAGTACAGTGCTCTGCACACAGTAAGTGCTCAATAAATACGATGGATTGACTGATTGATTGATTACAACAGAATTGGTTTCCTGCCCAAAATGAGCTTACAGTCTAGGGGGGGAGGCAGACCTTATTGTAAATATATAAATTGTGGGGCTGAGGGAGGGGGGAATAAAGGGTGCAAATCCAAGTGTAAAACTGTCTCCTTAGAGAAACTGGGGGATGGGGATGTGGTGGAGATGGGGGCGAAGAGGGAGATGGATAATGGGGGGTGGGACCCCTGGTAACAACATTGGGAGATATTTCTTGTTTGGTTTCTCCCGGTCCTAAGGGTCTTGGTCAGATTTTATGGTTAGAAGTGAATCTTCCCAGGAATGTGTTCCTCCTGCGCTCACACCAGCATGGCTTCCTTTTAAGGTCTTCGGCCTCCACCCCAACGCAGACATAACCCACCAGACGAACATGGCCAACGAGTCACTGAGCACGATTGTGAGCATTCAGCCCAAGGACAGCAGTGTTGGGGGAGGGGAGTCCAGAGAAGCCACCGTGCGCCGCCTCGCTGACGATATGCTGAAGAAGTTGCCCGCTGACTACGTCACCCACGAGGTAAAGTCGCTGTTCCCAGGGGCACACAAAGCCACGAGGGCCTAGCACTGCTCATCTCTCAGGGCACCCAACCCCTGAGCCAGCCCCGAGCTTCCAACTGCAGCCAGAGTTGGACCTGTAAAGGTCTTCCTGGGCCCAGAGGCAGCAGAGAGAGGAAGCAGAGACTACAGGAATGTGTCTGCTTCTCCCCACCACATTCCCAGCTCCAAGGGGCTGCAGGATCTCCAGCAGGGTCCTGGGCTCCCCTTCCCCACAGCTCCAGGACCAGAGACCCCCTCAACCTTCCTGTTCACATTTCTCTGCATCATTGGCTCTTCCAAGCACCGCTCACAGCCCCCAGCCTCCTGGGCAACACAGTGGGAGCCCCCGGAGACTCTGCCTCACCCCTGGATGCCCAGAAGCCAAGGATGGAGGGGAGGGTGTGTCCATTAGCTGGCATTCAGAGGCCAACTCCCCAACAAAAGATTTGGTTTCTCCACTTGCAGCTGAAGGCCCAACTGCAGGCACTGGGGGGTGCTCAACCCCAGACCATATTCTTGCGGCAGGAGATCGGCCGCCTGCAGCTTGTCATCTCACGTGTCCGTACAACCTTATCTGACCTCCAGCTGGCCATTGATGGTAAGTGGGGACACCCCCACAACCCCCATTCATTCATTCAATTGTATTTATTGAGCGCTTACTGTGTGCAGAGTACCAAATTAAGCACTTGGGAGAGTACAACATAACAGTAAACAGACACATTCCCTGCCCACAAGTTAACAGTCTAGAGATGAGCTTACGACCTAGAGATGAGCTTAGTCTAGAGATGAGCTTACAGTAAGCCCATTTGGAAGGGACAGAGAAGAGCAGGTCCCCTGGGTGCAGGGCCAAAGGGGGAATAGTTCCCGTGGCATGATCTGGGCAAGAGTGACCGAGAGGGCCATGTGGCCAAAGAGTGGAGCCTCAGACTCAGAGAGAGAGGGAAGGGGATAGAGAGAGAAGAGAGGGAGAGAGAGGAAACAGGAGAGGAGCCAAGAGAGAGCAGAAGGCAGTCCCCAGCTCTAGGCCACTGTGCCTAGCTTGGAACTGAAGCAGCAGCGATGGCACCCAGCCCAAGACAAGTGGGCTGGATGCACACAGATGCTGAGGGGATAAGGTGGGCATCAAAGTGATCACAGGGTGCAGACCCAAGCACATAGGCAAAACAGAGGGAGGGAGAACTGGGTTGGGAAGATGTGAGGTTGGTCAGGAAAGGCTTCCTGGAAGAGATGTGATATCAGCAGGGCTTTGAAGGTGGGGAGAGTGTTGGTCTGTCCGATACGAAGGGGCCGGGAGTTCCAGGTCAGAGGGAGGGTGTGAGCCAGAAGTCACTGGTGAGAGAGACAAGATTGAGGCTCAGTGAGTAGGTTGGCACTAGAGGAGTGAATTGAGAGGGCTGGCTGTTCCTGAGCAGAGGCTTTGAGGAGATTGTGAGACTTGGAGTCCAAAACAGAAACAGTGCCAGGAATTTTAAATAACAAACATGACACTGCAACCCAGGACGGGCTTTGTGTGCCTACAAACATGGTTGGCACCATGGGTCCTTCCTTGTCCTCTTTGGTCTCCCATGACTCCTTCATCCACAGTGCCATTTGTAAATTCATGAAGGACTGTAAAGTCACACCCATACCTAAGTCTACAGCTAAACCTACTCAAATCAATGTCTATTAGTACACCCATATTTGAAGAATCAGTCAATGGTATTTTTAGTGTGCAGAGCATTGTACTAGGCTCTTGGGAGAGTACAATACAAGGAAGTTTGTAGGCATGTTCCTTGCCTACAAGAAATTTACAGTCTTATCTATTTTGGAGCCCTGGCACTGAGGTCTCTGGTCTTCATCAAAGATGGCCCAGAGAACAGTGCTAAGGATTTAGTACAGTGCTCTGCACACAGTAAGTGTTCAACAAATGTGATTGAATTAATGAACAGAAAAGGAAATTGGTGTCTTGGAAAGTAACAACATTCATAAAAATACCCAGAGGCAAGAGAAGCAGCATGGCTTAGTAGATAAAGCCCAGACCTGAGTTCTAATACCAGCTCTGCCACATGTCTGCTGTGTGACCTTGGGCAAATCACTTAACATCTCTGTGCCTCAGTTACCTCATCTGTAAAATGAGGATTAAGAGTATGCACCCCATGTGGGAAAGGGACTGTGTCCAGCCTGATTAACTTGAATATATCAGTGCTAAGAACAGTGCTTGGCACATAGTAAACCCTTAACAAGTACCATGATTATTATTATTATTATTGTTAAGACAGAAACAGAATTTTTTTCATATCAGATATGCTATAACTACTGAAAATCTGCTAAAATATTTTGGCTGTATTGTTATTGGTCAAGAAGTGATCAGACTTTTGGCAATGACTTTGATTTAATATGATCCACAATGACAGCAAGTTATTTTGAGCCCAAATGTAGTTTGGAATCAGTCAACCAACCTATCAATCAATGGTATTTATTGAGTGCATACGGTGTGCCAGGCACTGTACTAAGCCTTTGGAAGTGTACAATACAACCAAGTTGGTGGACAAGTTCCCTGCCCTCAACAAGCTTACAGTCTGGGGGCGGGGGGGGGGAGACAGACATTAATATAAATAAGCTATGGGTATGTATATGTGCTGTGGGGCTGAGGGTGGAGTGAATACCAAGGGCCCAAAGGATGAGAAGCAGCGTGGCTCGGTGGAAAGAGCCCGGGCTTTGGAGTCAGAGGTCGTGGGTTCAAATCCCGGCTCTGCCCATTGTCAGCTGTGTGGCTTTGGGCAAGTCACTTAACTTCTTTGTGCCTCAGTTCCCTCAAATGTAAAATGGGGATTAAGACTGTGAGCCCCACATGGGACAACCTGATTACTTTGTATTCCCCCCAGTGCTTAGAACAGTGCTTTGCACATAGTAAGCGCTTAACAAATATTATTATTATCATTATTATTATTATTATTATTATTATTTTTATTTTTATTATTATTATTATTATTACAGACCCAAGCGCAAGTTGAGTCTGCAAGCCTGAAATGTTCTTGGGTTTGTAATTCACTCCAATTGTATCTTTCAGGAACAATCATCATGTCCGAAGATCTGCGAGGTGCTCTGGACCATCTGTACGATGCCAGAATTCCCGAAATATGGCTCAGGATTTCCTGGGAATCAGCTACCCTGGGATTTTGGTTTACGGAGCTGGTTGAGAGAAACCAGCAGTTCCAAACCTGGTTACTGGGAGGGCGCCCCTGCCAGTTCTGGATGGCAGGATTCTTTAATCCCCAAGTAAGCACCCTTCCTATCTCCCCTTGCTGGCAGCTGGTGGTTTGGTTTGGGGATAAATGCCCCAGGAAGGGGAGTACCATGGGGTCAAGACTCCAGCAAAACTTCACCGGCTTCCAACCTGGCAGCTGCAAGGCATCATCATAATAATAGTAATTGTAGTATTTGTTAAGCACCTACTGTGTGCCAGGCACTGTACTAAGTGCTGGGGAAAACACAAGGTAATCAGTTTGGACACAGTCTCTGTCCCACGTAGGGTTCACAGTCTTAATGCCCATTTTACAGATGAGGTAACTGAGGCCCAGAGAAGTTGAAGTGACTTACCCAAGGTCACACAGCAGACAAGCAGCAGAATCAGGATTAGAATGCAGGTCCTCCTGACTTCCAGGCCTGTGTTCTATCCACTAGGCCACATTGCTTCATTCAGTTGGCTCCCAGAGGGGATGACTGGGGAACGGAGGAGTAGCAAAACAGAGAGTCCAGCCATCCTCCAGCAGGGCAGCCCTTCCAGTCAGGCCAGGAAGAGCCCAAGGAAAGCAGCCAAAAGCAGCTGGTTGAATATTTATATATGTTTGTACGTATTTATTACTCTATTTTATTTGTACATATTCTATTTATTCTATTTATTTTATTTTGTTAATATGTTTTGTTTTGTTCTCTGTCTCCCCCTTCTAGACTGTGAGCCCACTGTTGGGTAGGGACCGTCTCTATATGTTGCCAACGTGGACTTCCCAAGCGCTTAGTACAGTGCTCTATACACAGTAAGCACTCAGTAAATATGATTGAATGAATGAATGAATGAACAAGCTGGCTGGCTGAGCTTTCTGGGGTTTGCCTCTCCTCAGATCTCCCCCCCACCTTTTTCTTTCCTCCTCTCCTTTCCCCCTCCCTCCTGCTCTCTTTCTTCTCCTACCCATATTTTCTCTCCCCTCCTTTTCCCCCACACACATACACTTTCTTTTCTCCCCGTTAAAACCCCTCCCCTTTAGTGCTCCTCCTCAGGTTTGAAAGTTCAAAATGCAAAGTGGCATCCTTAATTGTATCCCATTTCAGCCTGTCTTTGCAGGCTGAAGAACTGTAACTTCTCCAATCTTTTTCATTTGGAAGCTGCTCTGTCTCCCTGATCACCTGGACCAAACTAAAGATTCACGAAGCCTTTTTACTCTGTCCCCTTCCTCCCCAAATGCACCGTTTGCCCCACAGTCATCAAGTCTCCCCAGTGATTCTCTAGCTAGTTTCTGGCTTGGAATATGTTGGAAGAATCCTTTGGACTAGCTTAGGTCTTTTCTGCTAACTACAGGCTGTATTTTCTCTTTGTTTCCTCTTTTAAATAAGGATCCTGGGTTGGTTGTTTTGCTTCTTGCCCTATCCCCAAGTAAGAATGACACATGCTGCACAGCAAGTTTCTCTCCATCTGTGTAAGGTTGGCTGAAGAGAGCAGAAAAGTGAGAGGTTGCTGACTGAGTGCTTTAAAGCTGGTGGTCAGGAGTTTGATGTGGAGAGGAATGTGTAATGGGGGGTTTTGAGGAGTGGGGAGATATGTGCAGAATAACCTTTTTAAAAAATGATCTGGGCATCAGTGAAGTATGGACCAGGAAGGGGCCTTTCTTATATTTGCCTCCAACACCAGGTTATAGCTAATGCTCAAAATTAAATCAAGGATATTCAGTTTCCTTGGAAGTTCTAGGACTAGCTGTTCCAGAAAACAGACATTTCTCCTATCCAAAAACCTGAACCCCCATTGTTCCTCCTGATTAATTATTCTGTGAGGATTATTGAAATCTCTGTTAATTACCAACTGCCCTAGTTTCACAGCTTCCACCTTTTCATTTAGCATTTCCAGCCAATTTTCTCCATGATGGCCAGCTGGTCTATAAAGCACTATTAAAATATTTTGGTTGTTTTAAATTTAGAATTTCCACCCAAAGGAACTCCACAGCACTCCTCTTACCTGGTAAGGTTTTAGTGTTCTTATGGACTACATATTTCATACTCACATACAATCACTTCCTTTTTATCCATATACAGAGACCCCAAACCTCTTGCCTGCCTCTGGGACCACTTTCCTCAGAGCAGTGTCCACAGTGTAAGGGATCATGTCAACAGCTGGAGGGAGGGGCCCGCTAAGCATTTCCTTCCCTCTGCTGCAGCGAGATGTTCTCCTTTCTCAGGGCTTTCTTCCCCCTTGACCCTCTGAGGGCTGCTGAGGGGAGATAGTTGCTCCCCAAAGTCCTGAGAAGCCCATGAACAAACCTCTCTCTTCCCCTCAGCTCTTCCACTTTAGTCTCTCTTGCCTGAGGCATGCACAACTATTCTCTGAGGGCCAGGAGCACTGTGGCCTACTGGAAAGAGCACAAGCCCGGGAGTCAGAAGACCTGAGTTCTAATCCTGCTCTGTGACAGCTACAGGGAAACTAATGGTGTCGTCACCAGACCCCATATCTCTTGTGACTCAGAATATTTCAACAGTGTCATTCTTGAGGAGAAAACAAAACCCAAATGGGATCCTGGCAAAATCTTCAAATATCTGTAAAATTACCATTATCCTTTAATGGTCTGAGGCTGATAAAATCCACCAACACAAGCCAAAGTCCAGAAAAGCAGCAGCACCAATTTTCCCAAGATTCCTATAGGAACCAAAGCCACGTGACCAAGCGAAAGTACTTGATACTCCAGGCCCCCAACTCCCATAGTGGTAGGAGGGGATGGGGGGAGAAAAGGGTAGGGAACCCAACCTAAGGGGAATGGCAGGGCCCTTCCTCAGCCCAACACTTGTGGGGGATCCTGACTTCTGCTCAGTGGGAGTCCCGCCATGGCAGTCCCAACCCCCTGGAGCCTCTCCTAGGGCCTCCCTTGGGATTCCCTCCACTGAGACCCCTTACCATTAGAGGACAGGAGCATGGCCACAGGCACTGCTTTCCCAGGCTGGAGACAGTTCAGCAAAGCCAGAGTTCCCTGACCATCACCGCAACTTCAGGCCGGAATTCCACCCTAATGCAGGGATTCCTGACAGCCATGCGGCAGGAAACAACTCGGATGAACGTGGCCAAAGGCTGGGCTCTCGACAGTGTCATCCTGCACAACACTGTGACTAAGATGATGAAGGAAGATGTGACCGCCCCTCCTCCCACCGACACCGGGGGTGTCTACATCTATGGCCTTTTCCTTGAAGGAGCAGGGTGGGACCGAAGAAACTCCAGACTGACAGAATCTTCTCCCAAGGTTCGTGGCGTGCTGGGGCCCCAGCTTTGGTCTCGCTAAAGATGGTGGGTTCTTGAGCTTTGAGCATCCTTGTTCTTCCCTCAGGTGCTGTTCACCAACCTCCCTGTGGTCCACGTCTATGCTGTCCCCGCCGTGTCTTCGGTTCCCGTGAAAGAAGAGTGTGGGTACAGCTGTCCTGTGTATAAAAAGCCACAAAGGACAGACCTGACGTACATTTTCTCCCTGGATTTGAAAACTGTAGAGAATCCTGACCACTGGATTCTAAGAGGGGTAGCATTACTCTGTGATACGAAATAGAGGGAAGAAGACAGGCCAAGAAATTTAGGAGACCGAGTGCTAGGGTCGGTTCTTAGGATCCAGAATCGGGATCAATTGATTTATGGCCGGGCTCCAAATTTATGTACAACCTTTTCAAACAGTAGCATATAGGACATCTAAGTAATAATGCAAAGCAATCTATTAGGCAGAAAAGATTTCTTTCAAATAGTGTGCCATGTTAAAATTCAAAAGTGTGTTTTTGGTGGGGGTTATTTGAAAATTGTTTATCCGAAATTGCTGCTTTGGTAGAACGTTCCCAAGTTTGCTTTACAAAATTAAAAGTTAATAGTTACCACGTAGCATGTTTCCTCTGTGGAGCTGGTGAAATGGGCCCAGCCCAGCGAGATTCTGGAATCCTGCTATAAGGGTGTTGCTGCCCATCAAAGCGTTGAGAGGCAATAGCACATTCAGCAATCCATCTGTTTAAAGCTTATGACAACCCCATTGCCTTCTGTGTCCGGCCCTCCCTCTATGCAGAGCTAGAGAAAGAAAGGTTACAACATCTGCCCCCAGCTGCCTGGCTGGATGGTAAGTAGAGATGGAGGAAGTGGCCTGGGCCACTGCTCGTGTGGGAAGAGTGTATGGTACTGCTGGCTAGCGGTCTTCTCCAAGCAGATCAAAGAGGAGCTGAAAAGGCCATCCAAGGGTCAAGTAATTCCATTAAGAGGAAAAGATTTTAAATAGTCAATTTGTCGTGCTAAAATTCAAAAGGCTTCCGGAATTTTTTTCTGTAGGGGTTACTTTTAAATTGTTTAATTGAAATTCTTGCTTTGGGTAGAACGGCCTGCTGGCTTGGCCCTTTGGACAGAGAACTCTGTGGCCAAGGAACTCTGGGCCGTTCTGAGTCCCCCTGCTCCCGCCCTGGCCTGACTCCGAAGCCAGTCACATCCTATTCCTTCACGGAATGAACAGCTGGCTCTTCTCTGTGGTCAAGGATCACTCTTCCCAGTGGGGGTGGATTCACTCCCTAATCAAGAATGGCAATCCCCCCCTTGCCCAGCCCCTCCCCATTCCTGCAAATAGCCGGTAGGAATGGTTGTCACCTGAGGCAGCTAGGTACCGCCCAGCTTGGGTTTCATGTTTCCATGGCGCTGAGTTGTGTTGCCGCCTGCCGCCCTCGGTGACTAACACATGCCTGATCCACACCCTGGGCCAGGGCCCGGCCCTCTCTGGCTCAGGCCAGGTTCGTTTCTCTGGAGCAGGCAGATATGTTCTATGTAACTGAACCATGCTTCCTCAGGGACAAGAACAGAACCCACAGGTGCACACCCATTGGGAACACCCTCTCCAGTGGACACCCCAGAAGACCTTAGGGAGGGAGGAAGCTCAGCCTCAGGGATGATGGAAACCTGGATGGGGAGGAAGCTCAGCCTCGGGGATGACAGAACCATAGGGAGGAAGAAAGCTCAACCTTGGCGGTGATGGAACCACAGCAAGGGAGGAAGCTCAGCCTCGGGGATAACAGAACTACAGGGAGGAAGGAAGCTCAGTTTCGAGGATGATGGAGCTGTGGTGGGGGAGAAAGCTCAGCCTCTGGGATGATCAAACCACAGGGAGGAAGGAAGTTCAGCCTCAGGGATGATGATTTAATTACACCCTCTGCACCCCACTCCAGGCTCACAATGACATTGGCTTGCCTACCTGGCAGACAGCACTTTCTAGAATACTTGCAAGGCAGCCAGATCCAGTTCCTGAAGCAGTTTTCCTAGCCCTGATGGGTCCCGAGTGCCCAAGACAAGAGTCTTCACGTGACCCAGCATCCTTCCTGACCACCAAACACCCCCAAGGGACTAAGGGCAGGGGCTCAGCCCCCATCACCATCAACACATGCTGACCCCAGGGGTGGATGGCTACCACCACCACTGGCCCGCTTGGTTGAGGTAACAAAGAGCAGGGGTGAGGGGTAGGAGAAGTTGCCTGCAAGTGCATAACTACCCAAGTATAACACTGCAAAGACCAAAAACGACTGGAAAGCAAAGGTCAGCAAGAGCCCTTTCCACTTTCACCCATCCACCAGGGAAGCCAGCCAAGTGGGAGACAAGTGATCACTTGAGAACGGCAACAAGCACCACCCCCAGTGAGGGCACACACCGAAATCACAAACACACAAGGACAGAGACAGATGATTCCAGAGGCAATAGAATCAGAGATTAACAAACATAATTCAAATGAGCAGAAGAGTGTACATGGCTTGCTGGTGTGGAAAGCCAGTGATGAAATAGGTAGTGGGAAGAAGATGAGGGTATGCGTGGGGAGGAGAGAGAGTGATTAGTCAGCTATGGGGCCACAGGATATGAGTATGTGTGTGTATGTGAATTACAGAATAGCTGAGAACAGCCATAATACTCTAGGCGATACAACAGATTGTGATTGTTGTAATCAGGGCAGTAAGTGGCTGACGCCCTTCACAAATGCTTAAGCCCTGGTGGGCCCTCTGAAAGCAGTACATTAATGTAGCAGATATGGAAAATAATTGAAATAATGAACTTCATCAAGTGCCACCTTAGCCAGTCAGACCCTCCTGACCTTGTTGTATGGGTCCCAGATTGGAAAACAGCAACAGGACCTTGGGGATAGCTGTCCCAACTGGTGGTTCCTTGGGGTTTAGCAGGGAAATCCTGGGGGAGGGGATACTCTGCAGAGGGGGTTAAGGTCTCAGAGATAATCAAGTCAGGGTTAGGACTTTAAATTTCAAGAGAAATGTTGATGTTTGCTGTTTTTGTTAGGATTTTGGGGAGTGGTGGGGGCCTGGAAATGGATTCTTCTTACCGGGGCCTGGGCCACTTGGGGAGTCAGTAGAAGACTCAGGGATTGGGGGTGGGCAATTACTGCATGAGCATCTACTTTGGTGGAGCTGAGGAACCAGCAGGGAAAGGGAAACTGGCCCTGGAGAGGTCCCTGGGTGGCTCTGGGCTCTTGGAAGGGCTTCAAATGGTTTACAGAGGGTCCCCCAGCAAGACACCAGTCCCTCAGCAGCTCTGTTGTGATGTGGGGAACAGCCAGGCCGACGTGGGGAGGGAGTCAAGTGGGAGCGGCTGGATCAATGAAGGAGCACCCGACGTGCGCGTGGCTCTCGGCCATACTGTTTATTTCACCTGGGGTAGACGCAGGATTTTCAAGCAGTTTCTTTCCAATAGAGTAAATCTCCAAAATAGTTTTCCTTTGGAAGAACTGCTTTTTATTGAAGTAAAGGACAGTGCAAATCACTTACTGCTCATGTCCTCTCTGCCTTCCTGAGTCATGAAATCATCCTGCTCAAACTGGAAATGGCAATCCCATCCAAAAATGGTTACAATGTCACACATGTACTTTCATCATTCATCACGCTCCATGTTGCTTAAACAAAGTATGTTTGGTTCTTCTACCCCTCGGCACTGTCAGCGAGCACTGTGAAAGTTTTTACATTTTTAGTTACAGTTCTTGAGAAAATGTCCAAACGTCAATAGAAAAAGCCACCCAATTGGTTCTTGCTCACATCTAGATCTCAAAATGCAATCCTTAATTTGGCCTTTTTAAAGCATCAATCGACATAGCATCATTTGGGTTCCCAATTACAGTTCCATTTCACATGTGTTCCAATTGTGTAACAAGAATCTTTACAAAGAAAAGATGCTAAGTTCAGAGGAGTCCATAAGAAGGCATCTAGGTTGGTTAAGGCTAGGAAGGGAAAGAAAAACCCTTGGGTTTAGGAACAGCCACCCATACACATGAGTTTCCCGGAAAGAAAAGGTTTGGGGCCTTATAAGTGGGCAGTGAGGAAAGGATTCCTCCGATGCTGTAGGTGGAAAATGAAATCTGAACTTGTTCCCGTATTTGTAATTGTGAATAACACCAACGCCCACTCTCTGCCTGTTGCCCTAGTCCATAACTCCTCTCCCTCAACTTGTAATAGTGCCCTCTCTGTACTGACTGGAATGGGGAACTCTGTCTCCACCTCTACTTTTCTTTGGAGGAGCTACTTTCTATTAAAGGGAAGAAGAAATCAATAGCTCCAGCCAAAATCCCCTCTCTGAGTCACAAAGTCATTCTTCTTCTCAAACTGGGAACAGCAGTCTCAGACAGGAGTGGTTACCCTGTCTTGTCTTACAGCGCTATTCTGGACCATGATCTCATGCCCGGACAGAGTTAGAGCGCCTCCTTGTGGACACTCGGAAAACACTGGTCGCTGTCGGTTGACAGATGAGGGCATGAAAAAGCCCCAAACTCCCCACCCGGTTCTGCACTGATTTTGGTTTGCCCTGAGGGTGCTCTCCTAAGACCACTGGCTCTCAGAAATGGTCCTGGTTTCTTGCACCCTGCCTGCCAGTAACCTCAGATCCCTCCCCTGGCCAAAGTAACTTCTCTTTCCCAGAACCTGTCTCAGAAGGACGAGACCAGACGCCCTCAGAATGACTTCAAAAGCAAACGGGAGATTTGTTCTGCTTTTGAAGTCATTCTTAGAGTAAAAAAAAAAAAGTAGATCGTGAGTTTGACTCTTGAGAACGTGCTATAACCAAGCATCTCCCCTTCCATCCTATTCCGGAGGACCTTCCAGGCTCAGGGTTGTCAGTGGGGAAGAACACTATTCCACTTGTGTTCAATTACGGTTACTGTGTGCAGAGCACTGTACTAATAGCTTAGACCTAAACTCCGAGTTTGGAGCTGTGGGATCTGGGAGAAATCACCCAATACCTGTTCTGGAGTCCCCCAGGTACAGAATCGGTTAAGGTCTCTCTACGTCCCCCTGCCTGGTTCTCCTGACTGAGCCCTGACTGGAAAGGTCCGTCTGGCCTCCTGCGACACACAATGAAGCTCAGGGATGGGCCCTGGGTGACACCGGCCTATGGCTATAGGGCCCCTTGAAGGTAAAGTCTGGCCAAAGCTTTGCTTCGATTACTTTATCCTTGCTACCTTCTAGTAGACTTGGAACTTTCCCAGTGCTTTCACCGATGCCAATGGATGAACTATCATCCCACTGGCGGCCTGGTTTCTCCATATTAATCCGACCAATGCCCCACTCATCCGTCCCCTTGTTTCTAGGACTAACAAGGCTCGAGTGGGATAAACCAGAGAAATCCTTGGCCACTACTAGTGGCTGCAGACCAACTGGCCAGCAGCAAGGATCGTGTTCTGTCACCCCTCTCCCTCGACCCTGCCCCATTAGAAAGAGCTGCCATTAAGGAAATCCTTCAAGCCTTCATGCCTCAGGGGCTGTAGCTGCATGTTCTCCACAAGGGAAAACAAGTGGTGCCGGGATAAATTAGTACTGGGCCACCATCCAACTAGCGATAGGGAACCGGGGCTCTGAAATGCATAGTGACATAGTACTATCAATATTCTTTTCTACATGCCATTTAACAAACTATTTTTCTCCCTAAAACTGCACTACTGTGCAAAAACTCCATTGGCTTTCTACCACTATCACAACACCCCCACCCTCCCGCCCCCAAGCCTGTTTATGCTGACTGCTTTAAATCCAGTAAAAGCACTTCGGCCTCTCCCGGTTCAGTCTGGGGTTTCAGGGTGGTTTTTACCCCAGAGGTCTCAGGTTCCTCTCCCGCTTCTCTGGCCTGTTCTCTGTCTAGTGGGGTCAGGACATCAGTATAGGCCTCCCTTGCGGGTTCAGCTGCGGCATCCCCCCCCTTTTCGTGCAGGCCTTCTTGGCCCTCGGCGCCGGTCCGCTCTTTCTCTTTCTTATGAATATACATCTTGAAGGTGTCCTTGTTTGGAGCTGCTTTAGAAATGGATTTCTTCAATCTTTCCCCGGACTGCCTCAGCCTTTCTCCTGACTGGCGCACCCTCTCTCTCCGCTCAGGAGTCACAATCCTCGTTCTAATTCGATTCACCTTCTTGTCAAAATTCTGCCTTGTTTTCTGCATGTTTTCCTTTGAAAATGCCTTTTTGAGATTGGCGATGCGTCTCATGCCCGACTTGCGAAATTTCGAGGTTCTACTTTCTTCTATGTGGTACTCTTCATCAGAAGACAGATCATCCGGGAAACAGAATTCATCATCTTCTAAGTTCCCAGCTAGTGTCCTCTCCTTAACCACAGACAGCGAGGTAGGGCACTGCATCTCCTCCTGTCAGAGAGAATACTTTGGCATCATTTTTAGGTTGGAAATCTACAAGGCCTCATTAGTAAATAAAATATTTTTGTAGCCCCACACAGTTCTTTACAAAGAAGCTATGGACTGGCATTCCTAGGGGGCATTTCTGGAAACATTTCCAAAATAACTACCTAGTAATGTTCCAAAGATCCAACCTTACAACTTCCAAACCCCAGAGTGAAGTCTGTTCCGGGCTCAGCTCTTGAATAGGACTGAGCAGAAGTGACTCCCAGCAAGGAATATTGACAGAAGTTCACCCTGGGCTTTTGTCTTTGGCCAGGCATCCCCCATCTGCTGTGAGCCAGAGGAGTCAGTCAGCTGCCCTGTGGCTCAGCTGGAGAGGATGGTCAAACACTAAGAGGGTCCCAGCTGGAGGGACAAAGGTTTTGTAGGAGAGGAGCAGGTGCTGAGGTCAGAACTGAGCTTCCTGTGGGTCCTGAGTGGCGGTTCTGGTCCCGGGGGCATCTGCCTGCCAGGCTGTACACACACACCCCTGCCCCTTAGCAGCTGGGCTAGCTAAGGGGCTGCCCAGCTGCTTCCTCCATTCAAACGGAAAATGGTCACCTAGTGCTGCAGCTCCAAGAACCAGGAGGATGTAACTGCAATACAACTCCTGCTCAAGGTTGGCCTCTTAGTTGCGGGTTGGGGGTGTCTACTACTTGCACTCAGGCAAGGGAAAGAAGAGAAATCCAGAACTTATATACATATCTGTAATGTATTTATTTATATCATCTTTCTTCCCCTCTAGTCTGTAATCTCGTTGTGGACAGGAAATGCGTCTACCAACTCCGTTGCACTGTACTCTCCCAAGTGCTTAGTACAGTGCTCTGCACAAGATAAGTGCTCAATAAATAGACTGATTAATTGATCGACTGATTGATTGAAATACATAAGAGCGGCAATCTGAAGGGAGGATGGGAGCTGATGTGGTTCTCAGCCGACAGGCTTTGTTTTGTCACTGAGGCAGGCTGCATAGGTCACTGATGGGAAAGACAGGGATAGGAGGTTTAGGAAGAAGCTGGCAATTTGGTTGTGGTCTTGGGAATCCTGGAGAGAAGAATCCCCTCGCTGTCAACAGGAATTCAGATCAGAGTGAGTTTGGCCCTGGGGCTTCATCAATCAATCAATTTTATTTACTGAGTATTTACAGAGAGCAGCGTGGGTCAGTGGAAAGAGCACGGGCTTTGGAGTCAGAGGTCATGGGTTCAAATCCCAGCTCCGCCAATTGTCAGCTGTGTGACTTTGGGCAAGTCACTTCACTTCACTTCTCCTTGCCTCAATTTCCTCATCTGGAAAATGGGGATTAAGACTGTGAGCCCCCGCCATGGGACAACCTGATCACCTTGTAACCTTCCCAGCGCTTAGAACAGTGCTTTGCACATAGTAAGTGCTTAATAAATGCCATTATTATTATTATTAGTAGTAGTAGTATTACTGTGTGCCGAGCACAGTAATAAGCACATTCAACATTGGTCAGCTCTACACGGACCCAAGGGGAAGGAGAAGGCAGTGATGGAGATAGAGAGGCATGGGCTGGCAGGAGGAAAGAAATAGGAGCCAAATGCTTCCATAAAAGCAATGAAATCCAGGAAGAGGCAATTAGGAGGTGTGAAAGGGATTTGAGGAAGAGGAGGCACACAAGTATCTAATCCTCTGAAGTCTCATCCAGGGTAAAAAAAAAATTCATCCTGTTTTAATGTTAGGAAACCTGACTGAAGTTGTGCAGAAAATAATCATAGTCTGGTCTCCGACTGCTCCGTCCAGCATAAAGCAATAATTAATAGTAACTGTGAAATTTGTTAAGTACTTACTATGTGCCAAGAACTGTGCAAACTGCTGGGGTAGATACGTGATAATTGGATCAGACTGTGTACCCCAGCACTTAACACAGTGCAGGGTAGGATAGCAGGTATTTAAATCCCCATTCTACAGATGAGGAAACCAAGGCACAGAGAAGTTAAATGTGCGCAGGGCCACATGGCGACAAGTTGGGATCAGAACCCAGGTCTCCTGACTCCCAGGCCTGGGCTTTTTCCACTAGGCCCTCCTGCTTCTCATGCCCGGTATGTGTTTGTGTGGTGTTGTCTACGTCTGTGTGCATGTGCTGCCCTGAATCCGTATCTTTCAGTCTCTTAGTCTCTGTCTGCCTCTCCCTGTCCTTCTGATCTTGCCTGGCTCTGACCCTTTCGGTCTGTCCCTGACTGTTCTGTCGCTCAATCTCTGCCTCCCTCTATTTATTTCTCTCTTGGTGTCTGGCTCTGTTTCTGCTTTTCTGCCTTTTGGGCTCTGCCCCTGGAAGTCCCCAGCCTGAAGGCGTTGCACTGTGAGGGCCCCAAAATAGGGTCACCTTAAGTAGCAGAATGACCCTCTATTCATGTTGCGGTCGACTCACTTTCAATAAATTAGACCTACAAGAAAACTAGTCTGCAGGTTTGGTGCGTTTGAGCTTCACTTTAAGGGCCAGTGCCTAATATGGCAAAATCAATCCCAGCTCGGATGAGTGGCAGGCACGGCTAGTGGGACATATTACCTTTCACAGGGGCAAAAGTCAGTGCTTGCTGATCCGCAGATCGCCTGGCATGAATTGGCTCCGAAACCTAGAGTGCTAATAATAGCTCGCTTGCCACCTCCAAAGGATTTTATGCTGAAAACTCTTCAGAGACGAAGAGCTGTTTAAAGAATATACAGGAATTTAAATTGTATAATGCAAGAAATGCACTCTAGCTTCAAACTGGTTCACTAGACAACGAATGTCTACAAGAAACTCACAGTAATCCAAACGTATTCAAGTGCCAGCTTACCTGGAAGATGACCACTCGAAATTTGTTTTTTTTCAGCATCTCCTCTTGCGTGGCTTCAACTTTTCTCACATTTAAATTCTGCTTCTCCACCCGGGCCTTCACTTCTTTAACACGAGCACTAACTTTACGGGTTTTCTCCAGCAGCTTGTCAACTGCATAACTAGTGTTACTATGACACTGAGAAATCTTTAGAACGTCAATCTGAACAGACTTGATGACATTTTCCATTTCCCTGTGTCGTTCTTCTATTCTCTTCTGGCTTTCCCGTACACCTTCCACCACTGTGGCTACTTTATCGAGCACCGTCACAATGGTTAATGCAGCATCTTGTTCCTCATCTTCTGTAATGCTTGACAGGCGATTTGAGTGGATTTTATTAGCATCTGAGGTAGATTCATAGCGCTCCATTTTGCTTCTGCTTTTCAGTCAGGAAGCTTCAGTCGAAGTGCTCTCCCTGATTCGTTCTCAGATCCCCGGGACAAATCCAGTACTGAGAGCAAAAACTGTGTTTGACAGCTGGCCACTTGGATGTTTAAAGGGTGGGAACCTCCATCGCTGGAGATTGGTCAAGTATTTTTAACCACGAATATGCATCATGATTGTTCAGATGGTTTCTGCAATATGAAGCCTCTCCAATTAGGAAGCAATGTTGGGAGGAAAAAAGGAGAAAGCTGTGCACTATATCAATTACGTTCTTCGTTTTGTCCAGTAGAGATAACCTCACACACTGGCCATTTCAATAGTAGTACTGTTGCTTTCATTTCATTAATTTTTTCTCTTTAAGCAATTTCAGCTAGTTCTGTACTTTCAAAGGCAAATAACTGTTTTAATCAAAAACCTGCCTTTGACTTTAAACTGATTAAGCTGCTAATATTAGGCAAGAAGAAAGTAAACACACTAAAACCAAGGCAGAATCATGAAAACCTTATATTATGGCATGCTTTTCCAAAACAAATGTCAAAGGCATTTTTAAATTTTGAACAAATTACTAAATTCTACTACATGCATAATTTTGAAAAGTCTAAACAGCTGAATACATCCTACTCACTCTTCAGATCTTCCAAACACCAACTAATAATTGATCAATCAATTGGGATGGAGTTCTTTTTCTATAAATATCTATGCCAGAACACTTGTAACCATTTGGGGATTTTCATCACAAACCCCTAATCTGTATTTTCTGTGTTCATCTGAAACAAGTCATTTCTTTAAAAAGGAATAAGCGTTACAGCAGGTTCAACAGTGAGAAAGCAGGCTTTATTCCAATCTGCATGGCACTTTTCAAAGTCAATCATCACAATATCTAAGTCTACAAAGACCTACTTTTATGGATCTGGTCCATCAGCACTACCAGCTCCTTGTCCAAATGGTGGAACTTCTGAGTATTTTTGCTCTTTAAAAATAAATTGTCAGGATAAATTTTCCAAGATGGTAGTGCTCAGACCCAGCCCATACATTTTATAAATATTTTACAGCTACACACACATAGAGCTCCACTGTTCATGCAGTGTCTAAAAAAATCATTTACTAACTTTCAAAAACATTTAAATATCTATTTCAACACAGTGTCTTCTAGGGGGGTTTTGTACGAAAAGTAATCTGTAAACATCTTTACCTTTAGTTCATGCTTAATTTTCTAGGTGTGGAGGGGAAGGTATGGGTGTGGGGGTGGGGGTTACTCTACAACCATTGTGGGAACTATCTTGGCAAAAATATTACGCTTCATTGGTAAAACATTATGTCCCGTTATGTAACCATGTGATATACACACATAAAATGAAATTCTGTATTCAAAAACATGAAAAGGAAGGCTACTATGACAGTCCATAACTGTTGGAGCTGATGCTCTCTAATACAACAGGCCATTGGTTACTACACTAAAAATGTCCAAAAATAAGGCCTCTGAAATAAATATTTTCATTCTTTAAAAAAAGACATGATCAAAATGTACATCACATGGTCAATGTAGGTATAAAAATCACCAATTTAAACCATCCTGGAGGAAGTGTCAGATGTAAAATGGCCTAGGTTCTGCTTCTGCCGACGTCCTCTATTATTTTTTGGGCATTTTCTGTGTAAATAATAGAAACCAAAGAAAACATTTATATTTTTGATGATATCACACACTTGTTCTGCTGCTCTAGTTTTACATTTACTAAGCATTTGGGAGAGCACACTGAGAGCAAAACATTTGGTCCCCGCCCTCAAAGAGTTTACAAACTCACAGGGGAAACAAGCAGACACAAATTATCTATAAATAGTGGGAGTGAGAGAAAGAACAAAGCTACAGATGGTCATAGCAAGAGTACGGAAAGGTGAGTTGGTGAATAAATAATACGAAACAAGCTAATCTTGTAACAGTACCTCACTCCGGATTCTCCCACCTCCATTCCCTCGGCCTGGAATTCCCCATCTCCAAATCTACAGGACACATATTAAAAACCCTCCTAAAGCCCCACCACCTCATACAAGCCTTCCCGGTTTAACCCCCAACATCCCAATCCAAGCCATTCATAGCAGATTTATGTTATTTATATCCCTCCTTGGCACTTGTGGCTATGTTTAATCAACTGTGCAGTCAATTGTTTATTTTGACTCCTCCAGCTGTAAATATTTTCTGTGCTCATCTGTCTGTCTGTCTCCCAGGCCTTTTGTTTTTCTGTCTTCTGTGTCCCCTTGGTGGTCTCACCCCAAGGTAATTCCCCAACTCAAAATGAATAATTGGGACCCATGCTGCAGCGGGTTGGCAAAGCACAGCCACGGTGTTATGTCATCAATCGGCTTGGCCTCTACTCCTCCTGCAACCACTGCCTATGGCAAGATGCCAATTCCTCGATCCTGCTCAACCCCTGCATCTCACCTCCTTCTCGGTTGGGGAAGGGCACTTGAAAGAGGATCGAGAGCATGCGGATCATGGCTGCGAAAGCCCTGGCAAAGAGATGGATAAGAAGGACCGTGGACAGACAAGGTCAGAAAACGGTAGAAGTTAGGAGGCCCTGACAGGAGGAGGTGAGGGAAGGAGAAGGGGAAGTGCGAGACTATTAACACACACACATGTATGGGGGGAGGAGGGGAGTAGATGTATGCATGCACAAATATATAATAGTAATTGTGGTATTAAACATTTTCTATGTGCCAAGCAATGTGCTAAGAGCAGGGGTAGATGCAAGATAATCAGGTTCCACACAGGACTCACAGTCTAAATAGGAGGGAGAACAGGTATTGAATCCCCATTTTGCAGCTAGGGGAACTGAAGTACGGAGAAGTTAAGTGACTTGCCCACGGTCACCCAGCAGGCAAGTGGCAGAGCCGGGATTAGAACCCAGGGCCTCTGACTCTCAGGTCACTTCTCTCTCCACTAGGCCATGCTGCTTCTCCATATGTAGTATATATGTAGTAGCAGTGATGGTAATAATCTTTATTTAGTGCTTGCTATGTGCACAGCACTGTACTAAACAGAGGGAAAGAAATACATAAATAAGCTATAGATACGTTCCCTGGATTCAAGAGGTGCACAGTCTAAGAATAGGGTGGGGGGGTTGTTTTAGCAACAGACACATAAGGAAAAGCAAACAAGGATGCAAAAGACAAAGATGGTGAAAAACATGAAAGGAGCAGCAAGATTTCAGGCTCCACAAAGCTCAGGCTGGCAGTCACAGGAGCCACAGCTGTACAGACAGCTGTGTACAGATTTATTACTCCATTTGTTTTACTCGTACATATTTACTATTCTATTTATTTTGTTAATATGTTTTGTTTTGTTGTCTGTCTCCCTCTTCTAGACTGTGAGCCCGCTGTTGGGTAGGGACCGTCTCTATATGTTGCCAACTTGTACTTCCCAAGCGCTTAGTACAGTGCTCTGCACACAGTAAGCGCTCAATAAATACGATTGAATGAATGAATGAATAAGGATGTGTGAATGTGGGCAAGGTAAACAGAAAGACCATGTCCCTGCTTCTCCCTCTCGGTGCACTTCGGGAGTGACTGTGATGATGAGGAATCTTACAGGGAAACTGGAGTGGGAGGAGACTCGGGAAGGCCTGAATGCATTAAATGAGGGTTGGCTACAGAGGTGAGGAACAGTGAAAGGATGCTGGAGATTGATATGGATGAATCAGAGGACATAAGTGCATATACACAGGCAGTCATCCTTAGTATTTATGTTCAGACTGATCTATATATTCTACTTTTTGTTCACCTGCTATTCGGTTTCTTACCCTTCCATATTCTATTACTAGCTGCATCTCTGCATCTTCTCCCTACTAACTTGTGTAACTAACGAGTTTGGCTGTCTCTCTCACTAGATTGTAAGGTCCTTCAGGGCAGGGATTGTATATTCTACTTGCATCGTACTCTCCCAAGCACTTGGGACAGTGCTCTGCAGACAAGGGACACTCAATAAATACCACCAATGGTGATGATGATAAGCTGTGACATGCTGGGTCAGGTCAATGCTTCATCTAGCCTAGAAATTGTCACTTAAGTAAACTAAGCATTTTTAGGAGATAAGAACAGTACCAGGTCAATCCATTTCTGGCATCAAATTCCTAAACATCTGGGAAGAGCAAACATCTCCTAAGAAGAAAGATCTCTCTCTCTCTCTCTCTCTTTCACCCTTTCAAGCTCTTTTTGCTCTGTCTCTATTCTTATCTTAATTTTTTAAGATTTTACTTCAAATATGGGCTAGCCCGACCCAATCAGAAAGGAAAGGCAATCCCCTTTCCCTTCATATGAACCAGAGCTAGGGGACCTTGCCAGTTTGCTGGCATGTTCCTAGTGAGAAGAAATTTTACTCTTGGTATCTGGAAGAATACTGCTCTGTGTATAGTAAGGGCTCAATCAAGATTGATTGCTCTTGGTAAAACATTTATAATGTTTTAACTTGAGTATCTGTACAGAATATGCCTTACTGTTATCTGAAAGTCTTTTCCAGCATTATGTGATTTATATTCTTTCCTGGCCCTTCAATATGTGTGACATATGGCCTTTTCTTTCACTGTTTTTTCACTTTTGTTCTTGTCCACTACTCTTGTATATTGCTGAGACATCCCGGGGCAAATACCACTTAAATGACCCTCAAAAATTTTAGCCAGGACTCGGGGAGATAGACATCAGGAGACAGGTCTGCCTGCGTAAGATCTGGCAAAACTACAACCCTGTCCCAACCTTCTGACCCCAGTACCGGGCTTAAAGTCAGAGCCACTGTGAGGAACTCCACTGAAGTAATCCAGGAAAGTCCTGTGAAGAACAGTGTAGATGATCTGAGAGGGGATGCAGGGAGGGGCAAGAGAACGGTGCATGAGGGGAATCCTGTGACCTTCAGTCTGGTTCTTCCTACAATAATAATAATAATGATGGCATTTGTTAAGCGCTTACTATGTGCAAAGCACTGTTCTAAGTACTGCGGGGGGGATACAAGGTGATCAGGTTGTCCCACGTGGGGCTCACAGTCTTAATCCCCATTTTACAGATGAGGTAACTGAGGCTCAGAAAAGTTAAGTGACTTGCCCAAGGTCACACAGCAGACACGTGGCGGAGCCGGGATTAGAACCCATGACCACTGAGTCCCAAGCCCGTGCTCTTTCCACTGAGCCACGCTGCTTCTCAATCTGACCTGGACTGGAGGACACCTTAATCAAGGCAGCTACAGGACATCTCCAAGCTAAATTACCACCTACCTTGTTATGCACATGACAATTGCAACTATAATGGCAATCTGTACAGCTCCAATAATTGCTGCAATAAGGACATGCGTAAGCTTTTGTCTACTTGGGACCACGTAGAGAATACTAAAGTCTGTTTTTTCACAGTGCTGTCCAGTATATCCAGATTCACACCTGAAAGAAGAAAATCATATATTCATAAAATACAAAATCCCCTAATTGGTAAATAGTATCAGAGCACACTTTTCCATTTTATCAGAAGACTGAGATTAGGTCTACTGAATCATGAAGGACTGGAAGGGGAAAATAAAGAATTGTCTCTCATCAACTCCCACTGAAGCCTGAAGGTGGCAAATTCTAGACAAACCAAAGGGAACACTTTTTGCACAGAAGGTGATAATCATAAGGAACCTGTTACCACAGGAATTAGTAGAAGCAGAAAATATCAATAGATTCAAGAGGATTTATGGGCAACAGGTTCCAAAGAGGAGACTGAAGGCAAGGGGAAAAGATATGGGTGTTAGAAAAAAAAGCTAGGTAGAACTCTAAATCTGAGGGTGAATGTTAATAAGTGAAACCATCACACTGAATCTCCAAGCATCTTTCACTGCCACTGCCTTAGACAAAATACTGAGTTGGATGTTCCATTGTTAGTCCAGTAAGACTTTTCACACTGTTCCTATTCAAACAATTTTCTTCTCCATCTTGCCTCTATCTGAAAATGATCTCACAATCTGTCTCCTCTACTCCTTGAAGATAGGGATAATGTCTGCTCTTAACCAATTAATCACATTTACTAAGCACCATCTGTGTGCAGAGACATGTTCTAAAAAAGTACAGAAGAGTTAGAAGGCATGATCCCTGCCCTCAAGGAGTTTATAGTCTAGGGGGTGGGAGGGAAACAGGAACTCAGTTCCCTCATCTGTAAAATGGGGATTAAATCCTACTCCCTCCTACTTAGACTGTAAACCCAGGGACAGGGACTACATCCAATCTGATTATCTTGCATTCATTCATTCAATCGTATTTATTGAGCGCTTACTGTGTGCAGAGCACTGTACTAAGTGCTTGGGAAGTACAAGTTGGCAACATATAGAGACGGTCCCTACCCAACAACGGGCTCACAGTCTAGAAGGGGGAGTCAGACAACAAGACAAAATATATTAACAAAATAAAACAAATAGAATAGTAAATATGTACAAGAGTAAATATGTACAAGATGTGCAATATGTGCATCTACTCCAGCACTTAGTACATACAGTGCTTGGCACACAGTAAAGTGCTTAACAAGCATAATAATAATAATAATAATACTCTCCCAGGTGCTTCATACAGTGCTCAGAACACAACAAGCACTCAATAAATACTGTTGGTGGATGCAAACATGACATAATCACAACAGAAATGGAGTCAACCTCAGATAATAAGGATAAAATCTGAAAGCATTATCTGTAATTAGTGATCTCAGACATTTTTCTAATCCCAGCTGTAAATGATATGACTATGTATGATAATACCACTTCAGCACAAGAAAAAATGGTCTTGAGATTATTTAATTTGTTTATTTAACTGAAATTCATTTTAAAGGAATGAGCTGAATCTGTCTATTTTTACTATTTTTTTTCTCTGTGTTTACAGGAAGGTAGCCTAAGGTAAACTAGACAAGCTATAGTTGAAATTATGGTATCCTGTGCTCTCTGGAGAAGAATTTGAAGAGCTGAGCACAACAAAATAATAATAATAATAATAATAATAATAATAATAATAATAATAATAACAATAATGGTATTGTGTATGAAGTAAGGATATGGAAATTAAGTTTGGGATAAAATTTAAGTTACAGAGAAGAAACAGAAAAGAAAAAAGCATTTGAAAACTACCAAGAAACACAAACCCGGTAAGACATAAACAGACCTTCAGAGCCAAAAGGAAAACAGAGCCAACACAGTGCTTTCAGAGGTATGGAAGTCAGAACTGGCTAGAATGGGAAAGCCCAGCCATGGCCCACAGCAGGTCATGGGGTTGGCCCTGCTCTCCACTCCAGACCCCAAGTTCTCCAGGCCTCGCCTTAGTCTCAGAGTTCAGGGCAAGCTAGAGAAAATCAATGGGTTTCTTCACATAAACTTTCTGTGGTGAGGCATCCCTACAAATATCTCTGCTTTGCAAGAGCAACACGAGGCATCCGATTGTACCCGTGACCTCGAAATTGTAAATTTCAGCCCACCCATCTCCTAGCTTCTGCACCTGGGGCCAGGACTCCTTCTTTCTAAAGTTTTCTGGGTGCTACAGGGGGAAAGGGAAAGGCATTCTTATGTATACCCTTGGATTTACACAAAATGGCCAATGGCTTCTCTCTTGCCCTCCAGTGAAGAAAATCCCAAGGATTCGGCTCAGTTCATCATTGGTTGCTGCTCCTTCCGTAATTTGCTTTTCCTCTCCCCAGTCTCATCTCTTTTAACTTCTCAGGAAAAAGAATGGCAGGGATAGGAAGTAAGGTGAGGAAGGAGGGAGGGTGGGGAGAGGGAAGGCAGCAAAAGGCAACCTGCCTGGGAACCTTTGCCAGGCACTGCAGAGAGAATCCGACCCACCAAGAAAGCCAAGGACCTGGTGCCCTACCTCAAGGGCTCTTAGGAGATAAGGGCAGGGGGCAGGTGTAGAGAGGTCCTGAAGGATTCTGGGACCCACAATGAGGCCGCTCTGACCAGGAAGCCTCTCCCCAATCCCCCCAGAGAAGAAGCATCCACTCCTATGATTGGGTTGAGAGAGGGGAATCTCCATCTACCCAGGATGTGCTTGACAGTTTTCCAGTTGGCTCTGGTCCCTGCTCCCCGGTACCCCTCTTCTCCTCCAGCCCCCAAAGGCTGCTGAGCTGGGAGGGAGGGAAGCAGAAGGAGGAACGTTTTCTAGCCCCAGCTTCTGCCCCTGGCCCTTGGTGCCGCTTCCAGGGGAATGTCTTTCTGCATTAGTGCCAGGAGGAGAGGCTGGGCAGGGAGAAAGGGGTTTTGGGCATCCATTATCAGTTAATGAGAGAGAGAATAGGGGAAAAGGAGAGAGAAGAAAAGGGGTGGGGGAAAGAGAAGAGAAAGAAGAAAAGAGAGAGAGAGAGAAGTGTACTTACATCAGTTTGTTTTCTTCTCCTCCTCCTCTATCGTCACTTAACTCGACTGCTCCCATGGTAAGTGATGGTGGCAACTGGCACAGGTACTGAACTTGCCCCCTTGCCCTTGCACTTCCCTGCCCAACGTTAAGCCCTGTTATCCAGCACATGTCACCCGGGCCTGGCACAGGGGCCACTCGTGGTCTCCTTCCCTGCCCAATGAAACTGGCCCACCTTGATGTTGGTGTTGCAGGCAACAGGTGAGGAGGCGGATGCCACTTGAGGGTGGGGGAAGGGAGGACAAGAGCAGCTTTAGTTCACCTGGCTGCCCATTGAGGCAGATGACACTGCCCACTATCTTGGTCCCCCTCACCCCGTTTCTGAGCAGTGTGGGGTGGGGTGGCCCAATTACTAGCTGCCCAGCTTTTTATTGTGCAGGCTAAGCTAATGGCCTCACCCTTGTGGTGCTGAGTCCTTGGGTGAATGCCTGTGCTCCAGAGCCAGAGACTTCAGAACTCTGTTCTAGAATGCATTCGTGAGATATGGGGAACAGAAAGTTGTTTCAGCACCTGGGCCCTCAATGGTTCATTCTTTTTCTACTGAAAAATGACTGCTGGACCAGGTCCAGATACTCCCTACAGTAGTTGCGTTTAGGGCTTTTGGAGGCCAGGAGGACTCCCTTGCTTGTCTGGCTTTTCTCCCAACCCCAATCGTTCCATAAGCTGTCAGAACTCTAAGTGCAGCTCCCGAGTAATCATACAACTTGGACAATGCCCCCACCAAAAATGAGGCCCAGGACCCCCACCGGCCCCTCTTGGGCCTACTTTCAGTCTGTCACTGACACAGACCAACCTGGACACCATGTTCCCAGTGTTTGGCAGAAGCAGCCATGTAGAACCTGGTTGGGTTGACTCATGGAATTGTTGTCTGGGCAAGGCCTCCAGTGTGTGACCTGCAGATGACCTATTCTCACAACTTTCCTGAGGAGCTTACAAGACCAAAAGATTACCGGGAGTAACTACTCTACCTGTCCACTTGCTGACTTACCGACAGGAAGCCTTTTGAGTGGAATAAATGAATTCACATTTTCCATGAATGCAGTAACTATTGAAGGTTTCAGGGCAAGGTATGTGGTTGCCATTATAAATGTCTTCTCTTTGATCACTGGCATCTTAAAAGAACCAAACAAATACATTTTCTAAGTATTTAGAGGAAAATTTAAAACCATATCATTGCTAAACAGAAACCATACACCCCTTCAAGAGTTAACAAGGCAGTTGAATGACTTCATATTCAAACCATTTCTCACTTTACAGGGGAAGGGAGACAGGGCTATAAGTGGGAACTGAGGGGCAGTACTGCACCGAATGTGATCATGGTGAAATAGTAAGCGCTTAACAAATACCACAAAAAAGGCTCGTGAGGGGAATGTATCAATACTACACCTGCCACAGGACTGGTGGACAATCGACCCCAATCTGGCTGTGCTTGCCAGTGGCTTTTGGAAGGCATAAGGGGGACAAGACCCTACTACTGTGCTTGGCACGGAGTAAATTCTCAATAAATACCACTGGCTGAATGACTGGGAGACGGTGGTGGCTCAGGTGGCTGGGAGCTGCTGCAGTCGAGTTGGGAATCAACAAGGGGGAAGGGAGGAGAAGGCAGGGAGGAAAAGGTGGGAGAGGGTGAGCAAGGGTTTTGCCTCTCACCAAGCATAGACCTGAAACCCAACTTCTCCACTTTGGCCCGAGTCTTGGAAGGGAGAAAACACAAATGGAACTGGACAGAAAGGGCAGAGATCTTAGGCAGCCTCTTCTAAGTTGCCTCTGTTCTGTGCTGCCTTCTTCCAAGATGCCGGACAAAGCAGAGAAGTCAGGCTTCCAGTCAGGTTTCCAGGCTTCCATCTCTGCTACCTCCCTGCTATCTCAGCCAAACCAAAGAAGTTGGGATTCTGTTTGTGTTTAGGAAATGATAAGGTGGTGGACAAGAGGAACAGGGGGCAGGGAAGTAACTGAATTCCTTGTAACAAAGCTCATTGTGGATGGGGAATGTGTCTATTCACGCTGAAATACTGTACTCTTCCAAGCGCTTGGTACAGTGCTCTGTGCACAGTAAGCGCTCAATTAATATGATTGACTGATTGATTGGCCATAATGCCACATAGGGCTTTTGGATCCTTGGCTCTCCCAGCAACTAATGCATGATGTATTGCGGACTCTATGTACTGAGGTTCTTCGGAACCAGAGTACACTTGTACCAACAAATACGACATTCTGTTATCATGAGCTGCTCTCAACTGAAAAGTCAATCAAGAGACACTGAATGTTCTTTCCCAGGTTACCAAGCTAAAGTTCTGGCAAAAGGTTCTATCAATAATGGACCGAATGGAATGTGAAGAAAAACTTTCAAGATTCTGACTTATTCTAACCCCACTCCTGGGAAACTGTTCAAGGAAAGTAAAAGCTGTTAAATAACAGCTCTGGAATGAAGTGAGATGAAGCAGTGGATGCTCCAGGTCTTCAAGCTGAAAAGAAGAAACTAGAAAGGATTATTGTGGAAAGGAAAACTTTCAAATTCAACTCTCTCTTCTTTTTTGTAAACCCAGCCCCCACCACCTTCTCTCATGACCTTCTCCATCGTCTGCCTCAATACACCTTAGAGACCCCTTTTACAATTACCTTCTTGACTCCAAATCCACAGGTGTTACTTCATTTTTTCTGTAGCCTTCGACCCTGATGGCCTTGATTCCTTTCTGACAGCCTAAGGAGCTATAGTTTGGGTCTTCATTCTGACAGCTCCTTGACCTCTCCTATGGGTTCAGCAGACCTGACCCTCCTCACTTCTTTTCCCAAGTCCTTCCCTGCTGGACCTGTTCATATTGGAAAACTCATTTGATAGCCTGACCTATCAGTCACTAGCAACATGGAGTTGGCATCCAGATGGCTCTTATCCTGTGAACTCTCTTTCTCTTACCAGCTCCCCTCTGTGGGACTTTCACAGTAAGATGTCCTGCTACCAATTCATATTCAACAGAGCAATGGCAGAATCTCTCATTTTCCCAACTAAACCTCCTCACCACCTAATTTTCCCCTTATCGTCAGCAGCATCACCCCCTTCCTTCCATCCAAACTTTGATACTTTTCTCTCCTTCGCCCCTTTATGTGTTCAAGGGCCGATCAAGCAGCTTCTTCCGTGCAGAGGATCCCTCAGACCAGCACCACCCTCCCCAACCTCGCTGGCCAAATCCCTCTTTTCCAAGACCACTATAACCTTCTTTTCATGAGATCCCCCAGCTCTAGTCTCTCTTTCTGATAATCTTTCCTGCAGGGAGCTGGGGACTAGCAGCTTGCATGTTGAAAACTAGTGGGGATTTAACTGGGAAGCATGAGATTTCCTTTTGCAATTTGAAATAGTGGGAATTGGCTTCCTTAAATGCCTTACAGGACTAGTTCCAAAGATCCTAATGATAGCAAATTTAAGGCCTTCTTGGCAAATGGATGCATTGTCCCAAATGACTAGTTGTTAGCAAAATGATAATAATAATGGTACTTGTTAAGCACTTACTATGTGCCAAAAACTGTTCTAAGTGCTGAGGTAGATACAAGTTAATCAGGTTGGACACAGCCCCTGTCCCGGATTGGGCTCACACTCTTAATCCCCATTTTTTACAGATGAGGTAACTGAGGCACAGAGAAGTTAAGTGACTTGCCTAAGGTCACACAGCAGGCAAATGGTAGAGCCAGGATTAGAACCCATGACCTTCTAATTCCCCGGTCCCAGCTTTATCCACTACACCATGCTGCTTCTCCAGTTCTCAGCCTCCGTGCTTCTCTGTAGTGGGTATCAGTAGATTCATCTGCAAAAGGGAAAGGCTCAGAAGTTTTGGGAATGATGTGACTGGTGCATTCTGCATCAAGTGAGTGCTCAATGAATGTTGACTGACTGATGGGCTGTGTCTTGTGGGTAGCATAGCTACCGTTTGCATACTTAGGAGTCGATTGGATTGAAGCACACCACGGACCTCAACTTTTTCCACAGGGACCGGTTGATGATGATGGTAATAATAATGATGGCATTTGTGAAGTGTTTAGTTTGTGCTAAGCATTGCACTAAGCACTGGGGTCAACACAATATAAATCAGGCTGAGATTTGTCTGGGCAGCTAACATTCAACATAGAATATGACCGATGTCCACTCCATCTGCTTCTTGTCTCCCATTATTCTGATCACCGTTGTCAAAGGCAACTCTCAGATATAGCCCCAAAAAACCAAATTAGGCTTGTATAAGCTAAGCACAATACGAAAGGGACATTGCACAATAATTTTTGTTTTGTTTTTTACACCTGAAATTGCCCCCACTGGATTACAGACAAACATCAAATCTGCTGCTGAAAATTTACTCACAGATCCTATTCCATCTCTTCCCCTGAAGCCCTGAAACCAGCCATTATAAAAGCAAATGGTTTCAATCAATCAATCATTGGTATTTATTGAGTGTTTACTAAGTGCAGAGCACTGTACTAAGCATTTGGGAGAGTACAATACAGTAGAATTAGCAGACACATTCCCTGCCCATAACGAGTTCCAGTGTCAAGTTCTTTCCCCAAAGCATTTCCTCTACATCTATGGTAGGAAAAACAATCTTTCTTCTGCACAAATGATTTCTCATTAAAAGAAACAGAAAGAACAGAAAGCCCTGGAAAAAGAAGGAGGAACCATCAGTGAAAGACTGAAGGAAAACTCTCAGGGAAGAAACAAAGTTCAATGAACTAATTCCAACTAAATAGATGGAAAAGACTTCTCATGCAGCCAAGTGGGGCAAAGGTCTTGGCATGGGAATACATTAAGGAAACAGAAACAACATTATTGAAGATCCTAAAGTATCTAAACTCATTTTCAACCCAATCTTTCAATTAAAATAGAGGGCATGTGTAGAACATAAAACACCATTCAAATAAGCAGAGACACCAGTCCAATAATCACAGATAAAGACCGATAAACCTCGGTGTATCAGTGTCTTTCCCCTGCATCCCAGGGGGATAGAGCGGCACCACCACTGGCTGCTACATATCCAAAAATCCCAGGGACCAATCCTGGGGTTCCTCCATTTAGCCCTGCCCAGCACTCTCAGGCTAAGAGTCCTCTGCACCTCCCATAAATTCCTTGAAAGGACTAAACCCAGTCAGTAGTTTCAGAGTCTCCTGAGATGGGCAGGTCAAAAATATCTAGCCAAGTTTGGGTCAGGCTCAAACTGGAGTGGGCTGTCCTTCATTTCCTAGAGGAAATGGAGAGATGTCACTGCCCACCGTCTCAAAGGGCTTTAGTACCTATGAGGTACTAAAACAACCCCCCCAATGCAGAAACACCCTGCACAAGACAGGTAGTACCTTCTTGGAAGTATAGCCTGGGTCCCCTCCAACTCCACAGACCTGGGCCTCATTCAGGCTGTGCCATTAAGTTTTCAACCCATGAAATGTCCTCGCTCCCTGCCCCTGACAGCCCTTTTCCCTCTATTCATCAACTTGTACCTGTCTCTTTTCTGTCTCTGGCTTTATTGCTGACACTGCTCAACTTCCCAACCTCTCCCAACTTTCTCAACCTCTCTTCAGCCCTCCCTGATTCCTCCATCCAGAGTGAAGCCCTCTCAGTCTCTCCACAGCTCTTTAATTGGTACCCTCTCTGATCGCGTGCAATCTCTTATAGTGGGAGTTTCAGCTTCTTTTCCTCCTCAGCCTAATCTTCCTTTCCTACTCTCCATTCCCTGGTTCCTTCTGTCTGTTGGCTCCAGGGGGGAGGGCAATTTTAGAGGGAAGGTGAGGATAGGATGCAAAAACAGAATGAGCAGTTGTAAAATGGAGTTAGTAAGTGGAATGTGAGGGTGATCAATCAATCAATTGATCAATTGTATTTGTACAGTTAATTGTGCAATCAATTGGGCACTTACTGTGTGCAGAGCACTGTACTAAGCGCTTGGGAGAGCACAACACAACAGAGATTGTTGATCCGATCCCTGCTCACAAGAAGCTTACAGTCTAAGGGACTTTCACGAAGTCACACAGCAGGCAAGTGACGGACCTGGGATTAGAACCAAGGTCCTGAGACAACAGACCCGTGTTCTTTCCACTAGCCCATACTGCTTCCACACTGTGCCTCAGTTTCCTCATCTGGAAAATGGGATTAAACACTACTCCCTCCTACTTAGAATGTGAACTCCGCGTGGGAAAGGGACTGTGTCCAACCTGCTTAAATTGTATCTAACCCAGTGCTAGGAACAGTTCTTGACACATAGTAAGCGCTTAACGAATACCATGATGA
This sequence comes from Tachyglossus aculeatus, assembly GCF_015852505.1. Taxonomy (NCBI): domain Eukaryota; kingdom Metazoa; phylum Chordata; class Mammalia; order Monotremata; family Tachyglossidae; genus Tachyglossus; species Tachyglossus aculeatus. The sequence goes on along the minus strand of NC_052100.1, from coordinate 22,853,807 downwards.
TGATGATGATTATTATTAGCATTACTAAGTCACACTGCTTCTACGGTTAAATATTTAACTAATATTCAGGTTGCTGGAATGACAGTGGGTGTCATTTGTGATACTGGCCCAAACTAGCTAGTAATGGTGAAGAAAACAAACCAAACTAAAGACGGCACAGATAGGGCACTATAGTTGGGGAGATAGTCACAATCTGAAATACACCGTATAATACCTTTTACATCCGGTCGAAACTGTACTCCATCATCTTTCTTCCCCAGCAAACTAGTATCATCCGTGTCTGTATAAGAAATTTTAAACAGACAAGTTTTCTCAATCATTCATTAAAGGGTGAAAATGTTAAAGGGATTAAAGATAATTTTAATCAATATAATCCTTCCTTCCTTAGTACCTGTCTCATCATTTAATTACTGATGTGTATGAATGGATGAACAAAATTCCCACTGTCTCTAGTTACATTCTAATCTTTACTTAAAATGATCATTTGGGAAGAATGAAAAGGCTGGGTTGGATGAGGGAACAGTACCTCCATTTTTGTCACTGATTGATTCTGCTAGGTGCCCATTCACTTACCAGTCAAATCAAATCTGAACTCCCTGGGTTACTTTCACTTTCATGTTTTTCCACTACTCTACAGCACCAATATCAATCAATCAATCAATCGTATCTATTGAGCCCTTACTGTGTGCAGAGCACTGTATTAAGCACTTGGAAGAGTACTATATAACAGCATTGGTAGACACTTTAATTACACCTCCTACTTTAATGCATTCGTCCTTGCTACTCTACAAACATCAACTACCTACTCTACAAGCCACCATCTTGCTTCCCAAACCCCAGTCCATTATCATCTTCGAATCTTGATCCATCTCAAGGGCCCCAAATGGACCCAGAAGGAACTGACATCACTTCACCGCAGTCTCACACCTTTCTCCTCAGATCGTTGTTCTAATCTGGAGTCAGGTTTGTATCATGTCAATCTGCCTAATTTATCCTGATCTATGCTAGGGGGATCCTGATCTGGGTACACCCAATGTACTCTCTGTACCTCCATTTCATCTACCTCGTCACCAACCCCTTGCCCACATCCTCCTACTGGCCTGGAACTCCCTCCCCCTGCATATCTGCCAGTCCACCACTCTCCCTACCTTCAAACCCTTCTAAAATCACATCTCTTCCAAGAGGCCTTCCCAGACTAAGCCCTTATTTCCCCTACCCACCCTCCCCTCTGAGTTGCCTAGACACTTAGCTGTGTGCCCCTTAAGCACTTTGATACCTACCTCAGCCCCACAGCACTAATGTACCTTATACTCTCCTATTTCCCTTATCTGTAATACATTTTAATATCTGTCTCCCCCAGAGATCTGTAAGGTCCTTGTGGGAAGGGATCGAGTCTGCCAACTCTATTGTATTGTACTTTCCCAAACGCTTGGTACAGTGCTCTGCACACGGTTAGTGCTCAATAAATACCACTGATTGATCAATTGGCTAAATATAGTGCAGAGCATTCCGACTGGGAAAGAAATGGGGAGAGAACAGTCCTCCCCAGCCGGTAGAACACATCCTAACTTGGGACAGGAGAGGTGTCTGTTTCTCATGACTCCACTCTCCCCCATCAGGGTAGCTGAGTGGGCGATCTAGAGCATAACTGATACTACGATAAAGCTGGGGTAGGCATTATACTTCCACAGGAAAACCCCAGCAGGGTACTAAAGTGAACAGTGTGTAAATCCAGAATGAATTAACAAGAGACAAGGCAGCACACCTACAGAAAAGAAAGCTTAAGGAAGCAATCTGGGCTGAGTCATGGAGGGAGGGAAAGCAGACAAATCCCAGTCTGTGGGTGGGGGGGAGTAGAGCGAGTTCCAGGACTGCTGAGAATGCTGCTGATTTGGAGATCAGTAAGTTGGTGATTGAGCTGTATCTCACTTAGCAAAATGGTCTCGGGAAGGGAGAGCCGGAAGAGAAGCCAGCCCCCGTGAGCACTGGTGGCTGGTGGCATTCCAAGCAATGTCAGAAATCGGCAGGGTTTAGCTCTGACGAATTGCTAGGGACACCTATATTCCCTCACACATGGGCCTGAAATTATATGCCTTTCAGAAATGGGAGAACTAAGCTCGCTAATTTATTGCATTAGAATAAATCCTTCAATTTTATCCAAAAACCAGAAATACCATATCCACAAATAAACTTCAGAGTATAAAAAAGTAAAGGTACAAAGAAATAGTATTTTTATTGGGGGTTAAGGTGCAGCCCAAGATATAGTGGGGCTGTGTGCCTTGAAAATGTGGCTGTGTCATGAATGACTGAATCACAGGGTATATTTTCCCCTAGTTTTAGATGCTATCAATTGGAATCATTCCAGAATCTCTGGAACATTAATATCAAATTTCTCTGCCCCTGTATACTGTTACATTACACAACAGTGAACTTCTGTTTAGTCTTTGCTAAAATCATTCAAAGCATAGGATCACTGGATCAACTAAATGAAGAGCTGTGTGGTATGACTGAGTCTTTGCAGAAGACTGCCAAAGTAGAACCTTGTCCTGATGACTGTGGTGGTGGTTTTTTAACCTTAGTGAAGAATGTTTCCAACTTAGGTTGAACAATAACCTTCTTGTAATCTTCAGGTCACCTCCTGCTGAACATCTCTGCCCACCTTTGAACTACTCTCTCCATCAGGTACTTTTTCAATTATTTACATAAATCTATCTACTTTCGTGAAAAATAATTAAAGACTTCTTAATCTACAAATATTTTCTGACGGTGAAGAGACCATAACTTCATCTGATCAAAGGTCTCGTCTATTCCTTGATAATTTGACAAAAACCATGGGTGGAGATTCCTCCAAGATTCAGTTATTACTGTTGGCTTTTTTTAGTGGTATTTGTTAAGTGCTTACCATGTGCCAGGCACTGTACTGAGTGCCGGGATAGATACAAGATAATCAGGTTGGACACAGTCTGAGTCCCACATGGGGCTCACAGTCTCAATCCCCATTTTACAGATGAGGTAACTGAGGCACAGAGAAGTTAAGTGACTTGCCCAAAGTCACAGAGCGAGCAGCTGGCGGGGCTAGGATTAGAACCCGGGTCCTCTGACTCTGAGGCCCGTGTTCTTTCCACTAGGCCACGCTGCTTCTCGATCCAGGTGGGGAAGAGGCAGGGAGGGATTTACTCACCTGTAGCGCTTGGCCAAAAGGTCAGGGTTCTCTGGCTTTTGCATGGGGTAAGGCATCAAGCAATATTGGCTGTATCCCTAGTATGGTTCCATCGTGGGGTGGTTCGACCTGGGGCAAGGTATCAAACAACAGTGGTGGTATCCCTGGGTTGAATGCATCACGGAATGGCTGTAACCTGGGGTCTGCCTGTACTAAGAAAATGTCCCTATAAACATGACCGCAGAAAAATAGAACAAAGCCTACCTGTGCAATGTCCAAGATATCTTATATCAATCTGTTCTTGTCTCAGACATGAAGCTTCTCGAACAAAGCACGGATTGTTATAGGAACTCCCATCAGAAGCACAGACAGGATTAAAACTGTATCCGCTGCAGTCTATATTACAAACACACCTGTTAAAAAAAGATATTCCATTATGTAATCCTTAGAACATGGAAAATGCTATTAATAAAGCAATGTACTACAAAAAAATATTTTACCTTTTGGTTAAACTAGATTACTACTTCCTACTTACTAGCAGTACCTACATTTTGCACCTTGGATTTCCAAGTCAGAATTTGAACGTCAAAGATTTTACGTCAAAATGTTCTTGGTTAGGATTTTATTGATGATTTTGTTTCATTTTGTGCAATTTAAACCAATGTTCTCTTTTGAAAACATTCTCAAGGTTTATGACCCCGTAAAATGATTAAGTGGCTACCAGTCAACCTACGCATCAAGCAAAAACTCCTCACTCTCGGCTCCAAGGCTGTCCATCACCTTGCCCCCTCCTACCTCACCTCCCTTCTCTCCTTCTCCAGCCCAGCCCGCACCCTCCGCTCCTCTGCCGCTAACCTCCTCACTGTACCTCGTTCTCGCCTGTCCCGCCGTCGACCCCCGGCCCATGTCCTCCCCCTGGCCTGGAATGCCCTCCCTCCGCACATCCGCCAAGCTAGCTCTCTTCCTCTCTTCAAAGCCCTACTGAGAGCTCACCTCCTCCAGAAGGTCTTCCCAAACTGAGCCCCCTTTTTCCTCTCCTCCTCCCCATCCCCCCCACCCTACCTCCTTCCCCTCCCCACAGCACCTGTATATATGTTTGTACAGATTTATTACTCTATTTATTTTACTTGTACATATTTGCTATCCTATTTATTTTGTTAATGATGTGCATCTAGCTTTATTTCTATTTATTCTGATGGCTTGGCACCTGTCCACATGTTTTGTTTTGTTGTCTGTCTCCCCCTTCTAGACTGTGAGCCCGTTGTTGGGTAGGGACCGTCTCTATATGTTGCCAACTTGTACTTCCCAAGTGCTTAGTACAGTGCTCTGCACTCAGTAAGTGCTCAATAAATACGATTGAATGAATGAATGAATGAATTAAGAGTCACCGGTGAAATCATATCCTAATGGCATATAATTTACTCATCCATTTATTCTCAGAGCAATTTTAAGTTAGATCTTTATTTTGGTTCCCTTTCAAAGGCCATTTTCTGATTATTCTTTTTCCTATTTCTTCTCCCCTCGTTATCAATGACCCATTAAGAAGCACAGAGCAGAGTGGACAGAGAGATCTAAAGCTGGGGGAAGATGATGAGGTTACCAGGCAAGGATCCCAGAAGCCTTAAACCACACAAGTATGGAAAGCCTAAGTTTCAACAAACAAAATCCAGACAGAGTCACAGCATAGGTTCACCTCATTAACCAGTCCAGCCTGGCCCCAAATCCGGCCAAGTTTCAAGAATCCCAAAGACACTGCTCGGCTTTTTATTGCCCCCATGACAGGCCAAGGGCTCCTTTATTCCTAAACCAACTAGACTCCACAGCCACCTAAACTCCTGGAGGCAGGGTCCAGGACTCACCCTCTTCCCCCAGGATTTCAGGGTGTTGTCAGAAGTGCAGCAGGCTAATTCCTTCTTGGTGAGCATATCAGCCCTACTGTCTACTCAGACTGGCAAGCCCATCCAATGGAAAGGAGGTTCAAATAAACCAAACCAGACTGTACATATTGAAAGTAATTTTAGGAAATATATATTTAATAAACTACTGTCCAGCGCCTGAGATTCCTACTACTCAGTTCATTCCTCCACACCTGTTTTGGTTTCATGACAATGGGGGTTTGGTGCCTTGAATAAAAGGCCAGTGCAAATTCCAGACTTTCCATTGAAGGCTTTCCACAATCTCATAGAAAGCTAAGCCAAAGGTGTCACTTTGCCACTAAGGCCTAGTTTTAGAAGCCTGGTCATCACATTTTGGGACAGATATAATGGAGCTGGAGAAGGCTCTGAGCAAACAATATAATTTGAGGGATGGAGAGTATGAGGGCAGACAGAAAATACGAGAACTCTTCCATCTGGGAAGCCTTCTGGACATTTCCTCTTGGTAATTCTCTTTTTGGTAGAGAAGCAGTGTGGCTCAGTGGAAAGAGCCCGGGCTTTGGAGTCAGAAGTCATGGGTTCAAATCCCGGCTCCGCCAACTGTAAGCTGTGTGACTTTGGGCAAGTCACTTAACTTATCTGTGCCTCAGTTACCTCATCTGTAAAATGGGGATTAAGACTGTGAGCCCCCTGCGGGACAACCTGATCACTTTGTAACCTCCCCAGAGCTTAGAACAGTGCTTTGCACATAGTAAGTGCTTAATAAATGCCATCATTATTATTATTATTATTATTAATACTTGGCCCACAACTTCATTCTCTCTCCTTCCCCCTCTCTCTCTCTCCCCAAGTCTAACAGGCCCCGACTGGAAGGAGAAGAGGAAGTAAAGGAGTGAAAGCCATAGTGCTGGGAAGTAGAGGGGCATCTTTCCTCTTGCAGCCCAGCTCTGTGACTTCTTCCCCCATCTGTAACCTTCTTCTGTATTTGTTGTCTATGGCACCCACAGGAAGAAAACCAGCTATTTGCTAGAGAGAAAGGATGTGGGGGTAAGGTCTGTTTCCAGGGAAGAAAGGACAGAAGCGAGCTATAGAGTATGTCTGAAATTGCATCAGTTGCATGAGTTCTAGGTTCAGTAGGGACTACAAGGATCTGACTGAATCTTGGGCTACTTGAGGAAAACAGGGAAGAAGAAAATGAGGGAAAAGATAAGAACACAATAGGAAGAGAACAGCAAAACAGGGTTAGGCCTCCTCTCATTGAAAACTAGTGAATTTCTCTTGAGATTTTAATATAATCTGCTCTTTTTGGGCCAAAACAAATAAGATTGCAAAATTCCACACAGAATTTTCCATTTTTGAAGTAGAAAAGCCAAACCACTACTGACTGCATTTGGCTCTAGGCCTAATTTGACTAAAAATGGTCTTGCAAAGAAAATTTCTTTAAAACCCTCTTTCCAGTGCAAATATTTAATTTTTTTAAGTTTCATTATCAATCTCATTAATAACTAGACAATCAAATTTATTGGAGGCCAAAATACAGCAATCAAACTGCTTAAAAGGAAACTGAAAATCCAGTTTGTGGAAAATGTTAGGAGGCTAGAAATAATCAAGGTGGAAGGATTACTTGATATTTTAGTTTAGGTTTTCCTTTTTATATGAAAATAACCCGACAAAATGTTAGCAAACAAATATTGAAGTTACATGTTGCATTCAAAACGTGATTTTTTTTTCCTTCTTTCACTCAACTTACCCAACATTTTCAGCATCTTCATCACACTCAGCTTTATATTTGCAAACTCCACACTTGGAGAGTTTTCTGTGAACTTCTGTCCCTGATCCATCTTCTTCTGTTTGAAAAAACACATTATTTAATCAAAAAAATCATTCTTTCATTTAATGTTATTCATTTTCCTATAAATGTCAGCTTGGTTTTTCTGTCCAGCAAACTCTAGTCACCAAAAAAATTCACAAAAGAAATGTTTGCATTCATACAAGCTCTCTGAAACTTATACACTTGGTGATCATCTTATAGATAGTGCATTAGATTAAAATGTGTGTAAAGGGTCAGTACCGGATCTAACCATTACATGAATAGCAGTAGGAAATGTAGATAGAGACTGTGTTCCACTTAGGCATAAACATTAAATTATAAGCTCCTTGGTGGCAGGCACCTTTGACTTCTACTTTTAATGTATGCTCCCAAACACCTGGCCCAGGGTTCCATGCACAATAGAAAAATCAATAAATACCAATGGTGGTGATAATGATGATGAAGATGATGATGTAGCTTTGCCACAGCTGTCTGAATGTACTTTAAGGATACATGTTTTTGCCACCTGGACTAACTCACCCAATAAAGCTTTTTTCAGTTAATTGCCAACCTCCCACATTTGGTTTTTTTAATTTTCAAAAGTGATCATTTCCAACATGAAACAATTGATTTGAGTGTTCCCAACTTATTCCTAAACCATTACTGCCTGAAACCAAATCAACTTCAATTGCAGGTGAATCCAAATTGTAGCTAAATCCCAAATATACAGCTGTGAATGTGCAGAATGTGTACGTTGAAAGCCTTTTTGTGTGGGAATGTTCTAGAAAGGTAGAGTATACTAGGGTTCATTGACTTTATATAGGATCAGAGAATACTATTTACCACATCAATGTCAGCACTGGTGCCAGCTAGGAATTCAAAAGTGAGCATGTCACGTGGGATGTTCTGCTCTTCCCTTACAGTCCTCCATTCTTTACGCTCATCTGTGCACAGGGAACTTGTCTACCAACTCCGGGTACTGTACTCTCCCAAGTGCTTAGTACAGTGCTCTGCACACAGTAAGTGCTCAATAAATGCCACTGATTGATTGATTCCCTCATCCCACTCCAATCCCAGCCTGGAGCCCAAGCTGGAGCAAGAGGATTGGTAAGTGGCAAGGACTGGCAAATGGAGATGTGATGCTCACTTTCGCTGTTTCTTTTATTTTCCCATCGCTATATGAGGGCAGATACCATGAGGCATTTCTGGGACCTTAATGCCCTCAGCTATTTACCACCAAGTCAGGGGCTATAGTGTAGGCTACTACACCCCAACAATGTCCCAGTAGTTAGTTACCACCATCCTCTGATTCTTGGATGTGGCTCTCCCAAAAAAGGTCCAGGAAGCATCTGGGGTTCAGCTAGCCACTCTAGCTCCCTAAGAGCTGGTTGCTGGAGGCTTGGAGGAATGCCCAAGACCCCACTTCTTCCTGTGATAATGTCTCATGATCTGTGGGTTCCATGCACATAGAATTCAGAAGCCCCCCATTTAGTTATGAATCAAAATCCAGTACTTACCTATGTAAGGATTTCAACACATTGTAGTTGGACAGCAGTCTTTTAAATGAGATCCAGGAATAATCACCTTCCCTGATCTGATACCTGCTCCTTACAACCTAGGGTTAACCACATCCCTGAAAACCACTGCCATACTTTCCTTAGCATCCAATTCTTCCCTGGTCATTCACCTGATGACCGTCACCCCCACCCCCCACCCCCGGCAGCCTCTCTGGTGAACCACAGCTTCACACTCTCTCCCAGTAAACATCTAAGATGGAGACCTTTCTCCACATCCTTTCCCCTTGGATCCGCAAAAGAGTGCACCTCTAAGAGGACTCTGGGGTTTCTTGCTTAGCTCTTTAGGCCTCTCCTCCTTGCCCAAATCCTCTCCTGTAATTGGCTGTGCTTTAGCTGATTTCACCAGACTGGTGATTAACATCCCATACAAAAGAGTTTTCCCTCTGGGAAGTGTCCCAAAGAGTGAGCAGTTTCTCTGTTCTAGAAATTTTGGGCTTTTCCCCCTTATCCTATCTTGGACTATCATGTCGTTTAAGTAAATTGGGTAAGACATTGACTTTAACTTTTTTCTCTCTACCTTCCCATTTCCCTCAGATGGGAATAAACAGCCAACCTTCTCCCTTTCCACCTATCTGTCCTTGCTTCACTCATTACCAGACATACAACCTGATACATTACTCTCAACTGACAGAGAAGTTGATTCAGGGCCATCTTATTCTCTGGGCTAACTGGGCTGCTGCCCCAGATCCAGCCCTCTCAGTAACCCACTAGTAAAACCAAGGAGCTGCACCCTTTGTCCATGAGGGGCCCATTTCAACCAACTAGACCAGATCCCTTTGTGGCCTCAGGCTAGTCCTGCATAGTTGTTCAACTTACTAAATGTCCAAGACTTGCACTCTGCCTCTGCACCCACCCTGCATCTACCTCCAAAGGGGCACAGTGCCTCTTTTTCTAGGCCTTGCGCACACTCTCTCTCTCTCTCACACACACACACACACACACAGAGGATGGGGTCTGTGCGGGTGACAACAGAAAAGGGGTTAATTCTCGTTGATGCAGCCAGTTCAAAGCCACTGGGGCCTGCAGTCTAGGGGGCCCCACCAAGAAGAAATCTCCCCGTTTGTCCTCCATGGAGTTTTTCTTGGTGCCCCAAGAATACTCTGCTACCTATTGTGGTAAAAAAAAAAAACCCATCAGGAACGCTACCAATGTGTTAAATCCATTTGGATTCTTTGGGGCAAGTTACAGGAGATGAAAGCTGAACACTGTTCTATATGTTTAGGTAATACGGAAGGCAAACAATAAATATATCTTTGGAGCCCAGAGAATTTAAAATACTGGTATTCCCCAGCATGAGTCAGAGAGTCAGCCTTTAATAGCACAAGTGGACAATAAAGCCATTAAACCATAGGAGGGGAGGCCAGGCCAAAGTTGCTGTCATGTGGCTCCAGCACTTCCACACCATTGGGACTGCGGAGTCTGCAGAGGGAGAGAGGGACGTTCCTGACAACCAGGTGATCCCCTTCTTCCCTACTCCCTGTCACTGGGAAGAAGACCAGCCTCCCAGGAGAGGAGGTGGGGCTGAAGTCCTTCAGCAACAGTTAAAATGAGGGGAAGGTTTTGCCTGAGGACAATTCCCTCCCAGCATTGATATGCTGCTGTTCTTTTTTGTTCTGTGCTTTTGCTGAATTAACCCTGTTATTCTTTCCGGTGTATCTGCACTCTCTCTCTCTCCCACCCTGCATCCGTAGTTTAGATTTTGCGGCCCCTGTGCCGCAAAAATTGTCTGAATTAATACCCCTGTGCTTCTCCAAGGCACTTAGCACAGTGTATTTACCACCCCCCACAGCAACTGGGAGTGACTTCAATTTGCAACAGGCAGAGGCAGGAAGGCTAGGAAACCCTGGGATGGAACCTTATTCTCTGGAGAGAGGCCTGGGAGCACCCCTCCAGGGCCTAAGAAATGGGTCAAGAAACTCATTAAGAAGGAGCCACACAAAAACCCTAGAAAGAGTCTCTAGGAAATGAACCCAGCACAGACAACCCTGACAACCCTAACCCATCTCCCCTCCAAAATTTCTACCCCCAGGGAGATGAAGAATGGAGACAGCACAGCATAGCAGATAAGGTGTAACCATGTATTTTTTTCCATTTGTTTTTTACTTGAAAATAGTATGTTAATGAGAATAATCAGAGATTAGTTGAGACAAAATTAAAAGTTGTTACTTAAAACTTACCACCTTCTCCAGATCCAGAACCATTATCTGATAAAAAAAGACAAAAGAAACTCATTAAAATATAGTCCCTGGAAATCTTGCTTTTGGATAGTTATTACTGCATGTTTGGTGAGGACGAATCAACGCTTCCTGTCTCACCGGAAATCAACCTTCCAACTTACTGTCTTTTTACACAATCAAACTCAAATTACCCATTGCTTCTGTACTATGAAATCTTGACTTTTTCCTGATCCTTTTATAAATGAAAAAATATTCCACATTTTCTAAACTTACTTGAATAAGTCATAGTGATTAGCATTCAGCTAAATTAGCAGCCACATGATTTGGGATAGGTCTGGCCAGTGTCATTATGCATCTGGCTGACCATCCATCCCCTGATTCTGCCTCTACCACCAGTGCACCAGGGCACCTGCAGGAACCACATGATGATGACCCCCTGCCCATCCATCCCTATAGATAAGGATGGACCACCTAACACCCCTAGCTTTTCCCTCCGCATCCCAAACATTCCCTCTTGTAATTCACTGTGAGCCTATCCAATTCCTTAAGGAATCTACTGAGATTTTTGGGCAAGACAACTTCCTGTGATAAATTTCAACCCCTTTCCCCCATTGTGTGAAGAGGTTTCCTCTCATTTGCCTTGAATCTACCTCCTTCAAACTTCAAGGGCTACCCCATGGGCTGATGTTATGGGATCCCCTGAACAACAGTTCCACATTCACCCTGTCCACACCCTTCACAGTTTTTGTGTGCACAAGATGAGGCTGCTTGGCAGCAGGGGCCCAGATGATGGGGAGAAAGAAAGCATGTGCAGGGAAGGTATGTGATAGAAGCGCACTTCAGATAAATTCTTGAAGCCCCAGGGATAGAATTTCTTAAAAAGTTCTAGCACCATGATTTTTTTTCCTAAGATAATGCTTTTTAGAAGCACACCACAGTGCACCCCCAAATCTCCTCCCCTAAATTCCTGCCACCTTCCCTTGGTTTTCTAGATAAGCCTAACCCAAACACAATGAAATTATCAGGGGTCCAGATAACCAGTCCTGCTTTCAAAAATCCAGTTGCTGGGGGCTTGGAGAAAGCTCTCCTTTCCCTTTCCCTGCTCTACCCTGTTTCCAATGGCTATGTGTCTTACTTAGGCTGCTAACACTGATTTCAGATGTCATTGATCTTAACTGGTTATAAATCAGTTAATTCTTAACAAGAAGAAATGTGCACAAAGCTAAAATTGAAGGCAGTTGCTTCCTAATCATGGATGCTAGCTTTTCATCTCAAGTACTAGGGTGAACTTGGGGCAGGGTTCCCAGAACAGTGAGATGAGGGCAAGAATAAGAGACATAGCTCCAACCAGGACCAGAGAGATGTGCATGCACACACCCTCACACAAAATCAGGGAAGTAGACACAAAGTCACAAACTTAGGGAGAAGATGAGAAAAAAATAGGCATTCACAAGGATAGAGGACACCAAAGGAAAGCACATGGAATGTGGCAGGCAGCCCATTCCCCACTGAGAATGGGGCCAGACAGGATTTGGAACAACTGTTTCCCCCGAGGCTGGAAATGGGAGCAATAATTCCCCGTTGAGGCTGGGGCTAGTAGGGTCTGGAGTGCCTGTAACTGGTCAGGGATGGAAGAAAATTATGGCAAGGAGCCCTGTCACAGCTCCAGCTTCTTACTGGGTGGGAAGGAAATCATCCCAATTTCACTGGGCAATGGCCCTAATCATTTCTCTTGAGTTGGCACCCCTGTTCCAAGTATCTTAATCTCTTCTAAAAAACAGCACTTTGCTTGTTGGCTTGGTACAGAATTTCCTAACTATCAAAATTAAGCTGACTATAATTAACCAGCTATCCTTTTTCCCTTTTATAAAGATGACAAGCACATTTGCCTTTTTCTAATCCTCAAGGACATCTCCTGTCTTCCATAAATTCTTTCTCAGTCCAATTTCTCTTCCTACTCTGTCTACGGGGAATAGCAATTCTTTTTCCATTCTGCACAAACTACGGCCTGGTCCAGGCTAACCTACCCTGGGTCCTAGCCCATATTCAGCCTGATCCACATGCAGCCCTTGGCATCTGAGTGTCCAACTGAACACCATATTGAATCCAGGCTAAATGATAAATGGGTCGACCCTCCCTCCCAGGTGATAGTGTCATGCATGAATAGTTGCCCATGGGCTGTTGGGAGTTGTAGTATCCATGTACATATCCAGCACATGCACGTTGCTGCTCACAAGCAGCCCAACTTGAAAACATAATAGGAAGATACAAGCAATGTCCAAATTCATCTGATCCAACCAAGCTCCATGTGCTCAGGACCCATTCCTGGCTCTGATGTCACACTCCAAGGTTCCAGATTCTCATGCTCTAGGCCTTCAAAAGACTTGGTCCTGGGATGGTCCTATTTGCAATCTTTATCAATGAGGTGGAGGAAAGAATTGAGAGCATTTGCTCTTGGTACCCAAGGGCAGGTGGTGGTTTACCCTTTGGGACCCACAAATAGAATTCAAAATGAACTAGACAAACTGGGGAAATGGGCTGCAAATAAAAGACAAAATTAAATAGGGACAAGTGCATGACAGGACATTTGGGAATGAAAATGAACAAAAAATACTGAATGGGGAAAATTATCTGGGAACGTATACAATTAAAATACCCAAAGTGAAATATGAATTAGCAAAGTACTGCCATTCTTTTAAAAACAAAAAACAAAAACAAACAAACAAAACAACCCCAATGTGGCCCAGCAATGTATTCATTGGATAATGGCTTGCAAGAACTTGGAAGTAATTCTTGCCCTCCACTCCACAGTAGCTAAACCCTTACTAGAGTTCTGTGGCCATTTACAAAAGAAGTAGAGAAACTAGAGAGACCACAGGGAAAATTAACAAACAAACAAAAATAAATAAAAGGATGGAAAAGAGGTCCTATGAGGAGAAGCTTAAAAGAATGGAGATAGATAGAAAACAGAAGGCTAAGGGAGGAACTGAAATTCTTGAAGGTCTTTGATGAAGAGGGACTGACCAACTGTCCTCACCTCTAGAGTGCAATGGGCTAGAAGAAATGGAGTTAAATTGCAACTGGGGAGATTTTGGTTGGGCATAAAATGGAACTTGACTATCTGAATGATAAAATTCTGGAAAGGTCTTCTAAGAGAAGTTGTCAGCCTTTATCTTTGAAGATCTTTTAAGGAAAGACCAGGATAACTAAGCAGCTGGAAAGGTTGGCAGCCAGTCTCTGGGAGAGGGCTCTCTCCTAAAGCTCCAAGTCAGAGGGAAGTCATGCTCCTTTCTTGAAGGCCATGTGTCCCGAGAACCTTACATACCAGAGTAACATGGGCCTCTTGCCACCACTGTTATCTCTTTCTGGTGTTTACAAGATGCTCGTCTAAGGAAGCATTCATTTTGGTAGGTGTCGCCATTTGATCCACAAACAGGAACGTAATTTGTGTGACACTACAAAGAAAATAAAAACAATTTCTCAGCTCAACAAATAAATAATATATTTCAAAGCATATTCCTTCATACCTACAGGGTGTCAAGCACTGTTCCAACTTCTCAAGCGACTGAGAAAGTAAAACAAAATCAATAGGGCAGGGGACAGGGCGGATGGGGAACAAACAACAGACATACAAAATACTTAACCAATCAATCCTATTTATTGAGTGCTCACTTTGTGCAGAGCACTGTACTAAGACCTTAGGAGAGTACAATACAACAGTGTAACAGACACATTCCCTGCCCACAACGTGCTTACAGTCTAGAGGGAAAGATAGACATTAATATAAATAAATGAATTATGAATATATATATATATATATATGCTGTGGGACTGACTGGGGGAGGTGGTGAGTAAAGGGAGCAAGTCAGGGTGATGTAGAAGGGAGTGGGAAAAGAGGAAATGAGGACTTAGTCAGGGAAGACCTCTTAGAGGAGATGTGCCTTCAATAAGGCTTTGAAGGTGGGGAGACTAATTGTCAGCTATGAAAAGGGAGGGCATTCCAGGCCACAGGAAAGGGGTCAGTGGTGAGATAGACAAAATTGAGGTACAGAGAGTAGGTTGGCTTCAGAGGAGCAAAGAGTGCCGGATGGGTTATAGTAAGAGAGTAGTGAGGTGAGGTAAGAGGGGGCAAGGTGATTGAGTGCTTTAAAGCCGACGGTAAGGGGTTTCTGTTTGATGCAGTGGTGGATGGGCAAACACTGGTGGTTCTTGAGAAGTAGGGAAACATGGACTGAACATTTTTGTAGAAAAATGATCTGGGCAGCAGAGTGAAGTATGGACTGGAGTGAAGAGAGACAGGAGGCAGGGAGGTCAGCAAGGAAGCAGATAAAATAATCAAGGCAGAGTAGGATAAGTGCTTGGCTTATAGTGGTAGGCGTTTGGATGGAGAGGAAAGGGCAGATTTTAGCAATGTTGTGAATAGTAGGAGCAGCAGCAAGAGATCAGATAGGATCAGAATGAAGCATCAGACAGGAAGCAGAATGAACATGCCAGAATTAAATCAGAAGAGAGAATTACTGGAGTCTCCCATCAATTGAAAGACAAGCCTCAGAACCGAGACTTCAGGATCAAGAACCTGCACAAAAGAATTCATTATAGCTATAATAGTCTGAGCTATGATAGTGCAATTGGGCATATAATATCTAGCCACAAGCACTCTCTCGCCCTCCATGGTCCCGCTGGGGCATAAAAAGTTGAATGTACAACTGAATATGCAAGTATACATAAACGTTTGGGATGAGAAGAAATACATAGCTGCTAGGGGTGGCTGTTGGGATAATTAGGAATCAAGCTATTTTTAAGTCTCGCAATATGATTTAGTCTTATTAAAACCACATCTTCTCCAAGAGGCCCTCCCCAAGTAAGCCCTCATTTCCCCTACTCTCTCTCCCTTCTGTGTCATCTTTGCAGTTGGATTTGTACCCTGTAAGCATTAGACATTCACCCCATCCTCAGTCCCCCGCACTTCTGTATATAACCATAATGTATTTATATTAATATGTCTCCTCCTCTAGACCATAAGTTCCTTGTGAGCAGGAAACATGTCTACCAACTCTGTTGTACTGTACTCTCCCAAGTACTTCATACGGTGCTCTGCACACGGTAAGCACTCAATAAATACCACTGAATGATTGATGGCTGGGTCTTCCCATTGCAAATTAAATTAATTAAATTAAATTAAATGGAGGGTTGGGCCATTCCACTTAATTTGCTCCATCTAACCAGCCCAACCGGATCACTCGGGCCAGTTGTTAAATTAAAACACAGGAAGAATGGATACTTTTAAAATTCTTACCTGAAATTGGCAGGCACATTTCAAACCATCTTCATCTTCTTTACAAACGCCTCCATATTTACAGGATGATTCATCACAAATTCTTGCATCAGGCTCCCTCACATTTAATTCTGTAATTGATGAAAAAATGCAGTTACACTGATGAAATCACCTGGGTTTCTTCTTTATCATCACTTTCTTCGATCCTGGCTTAGTTCATCAGTCAAAGCGAGTTATCCCTCTCAGATACTATCTGCCTCTGCCTAAGTTTGCTCGTTTGTTTATGTTAGCTGCAAGTCTTCTCTCAATACACCAAGTCCTGCCAGAATGAGTGCTGTCACTGTATGTTTTAGTGAGAACACGGTCGGGAATTTGGGAACGTTTGGTTGACAGTGCAAGCTTGTTTGGACTCCGGATATCCGTGGTGGTAGAAGAAATGGTTTGGGTGCAGGTGTGCATTTGACATCAGACACTGTGAGTACTACTGCACAGTTTTTCCTTGACGCAAGGTCTTGGGAAAATGCAACCCCCTTGTTTTAGTAGTACTGGGTGGCCCCCCTGTTTCTCACTGCTGAGATTGTTAATTATACATGGAATTAAGTGAACCATCTGGTTGTCGCCCTTGACTTTACCTTGTTCGTGGACGAGTAAACAAGGATCTACTCATCAATGAGAAAGTTCAAGATGTACTCCACATTCTCAAGGTCTTTAAAATCTAATGGAGGACCCGGGACAAACTTACTTCAATTACGATAATATGTGGGTTTTTCAGGATGGTCAGAAATGGCATCCCGTGACCTCCCAGAGGGGACATGATGTCACTGCAGAAGGGGAGGGGCGATGTAGAGGGCAGGAAAGAAAGGTTGGAGGATTGAGCCCACCCAGAGACAATAATCTGTCAAATGACTATGCCTGTATTTATGTCTCAGATGAGCAAACCCCTTCAAAACTGAATCCTTGAGAGGTACTGAAAATGGCTCTTAAGAACACTGAGGATCCCATTATACATTTATAAAAGGTGAGGCTCACTCCCCAAAAGCAAGAAGATTACAGAAAATGGGACACTAACAAAAAGCCCTATACCTCCTCTTCCTGGTATAAATTTTTCTCTCCTTCTAGCCTCCTTCATTTTGCAGCCACCTTCAACGTTCTGGGATCACAAATACCAACACTACTGTATACTTCCAAGTGCTGGGAGAAGCGGTGTGGCTCAGTGGAAAGGGCACGGGCTTTGGAGTCAGAGGTCATGGGTTCAAATCCCGGCTCCGCCACTTATCAGCTGTGTGACTTTGGGCAAGTCACTTAACTTCCCGGAGCCTCAGTTCCCTCACTCTGGAAAATGGGGATTAAGACTGTGAGCTCCCCGTGGGACAACCTGATCACCTTGTAACTCCCCCAGCGCTTAGAACAGTGCTTTGCACATAGTAAGCGCTTAATAGATGCCATTATTATTATTATTAAATACAGTGCTCTGCACACAGTAAGTGCTCAATAAATGCCACTGATTATTTGGAGAGGGGAGAGACTAGAGGTAGGGAGATGTGTGAAGAGGCGGATGCAATAGTCAAATAGGGTTCTGACAAGGGCCTGGAGCAGCAGAGTGGGAGTTTGAAGGGTCCACGTAAAGATTTTCTGGAGGCAAGAAGAACTGTAATTTTGCAGTGGAGGTGAAAGGTCAGGGCTAGCAAGGTACATTTTCAAGTCGTCCTCATAGAGATGGTAGTTGAAGCCAGGGAGTGGTGAGCTCCCTTAGGGAATGGAACTTAGAGAAACACTCATAATTAGGGAGTGAGCGATGGAAGAAAAACTGGCAAAAGAGCCAGGGAAGCGACCAGAGAGGTAAGGAAAGAATTGGGTCAGAAAACCAAGACGAGATACTGTTTCCAGAAGAAGGAAGTGACCCAAAATGTTGAAAGCAGCCAAGAGATAGAGCAGGATTAGAATAGAGTAGATAGAGTCCTTAAGATTTGACAAGAAGGAGGTCACTGGTGACTGGGGAGAGAGTGAAGTAAAGAGAGTAGAGTGAAGAGTGAAGAGAGTAGAAACCAAATTGTAGAGGGGTCAAAAAAGACGTTAGAGAAACATTCTCCTATAGTGCATGTTTTCATTGCACAGTTTGGAAAGAACAATTAATATAGAAGTATAGAACCACTTCCTACAACACACACGCAGAATTAATAGAATGCAGTTTCTGTCAGCACAAGGAGAGATTCAGTGTCAGAAAAAAGTGGTTAAACATATGTGCACGTCATTGATCACGATGTGCTTTTGTATGCATCCCTATCTCTCCCTCAGCCTCACAGAAAGACACCAATAATAATAATTGGGATATTTGTTAGGACAGGGATTATGTGTCCGACCTGATTTTCTTGTATATTACCCCAGTTACTGAATCCCCGTTTTACAGATGAGAAAACTGACGCACAGGGGAGCTAAGCGATTTGGCCAAGGTCACACAGAAGACAAGTGGAGGAGCCAGGATTAGAACCCAGGTCCACTGACTCTCAGGCCCATGTACTTTTCACTAGACCTCACTGCTTCTCCACCAGCCTTGTTTTGTTGCAACCCTCACTGTTGTATTTAACACAACAAAACAACACCTACTGAATATTACCCTAAAAGAAAACAAAATGCATAACAATAATAGTAATTTGTATCAAAAACCATTAGTCATGGTGGTATTTTTCAATCCATCCACCTTCTAGCCCACTAATTCCCATTATAAAAGAACTGGATGTATTCTGGACATTTTTAAAATTTAGGTTTAAAACTGCTATTCTTTACCACCATTATTTTCATGTTTTTATCAGTACCACTCATCATTTCCCTTTGCTCCATTAGCGCTCTTTTCCAGTCAGCCATCACGCCCCTCAGCAAACCCTCGCCCATCCTGTTGTTGGGTTTTTTTCTTAAATAACTAAGCTTTTCTGCTTTTCCACTGGATCTTAACTCCTATTGTTACATTCATCTGAAAGCTTTGTGTGTTTGGTGTTTCACCCTTTTATTCTGAAACAGCATTGACTCTTGACCATTTCTTTGTCCCTATCTCTTTTGTCTAGAGCATCCAAAAACTCTTTACTACTTTGCACTCTGAAAGCAAATGTCCCTGTGCTTTTTTCCCTGAACCCTCTTTTGGGCACTTTTTACCATTATTGTACCCACACTCTATGTCCTCTGAAGCTCAACTTGCCTTTGTCTCTATCAATGAATCTTTCCCTTTTAATTTGGACTTCCTTCTTTTGGATTGCCTATATAAACTTTTTACTCCACTGAGTTCCAAATCCCCTTTCATTATTCCCCACCTAATTAGTCTTTGTTCCACTTCTTTCCTGTGACTGACCTAATCCCCTTCTCCTTACCAGTTGAGAAGAATTTGCCCACTATTTTCCAACTGAGGATGGGCCTTAAAACTCTCTCCATTCCCCTCCTTTTCTTCCTTTCCAATGGTTAAAACATAAAGCGGAACCCATTAAGTAATTCCAGGTATATCGTTCCCATCCCCTGATTCTTTCCCATCATCTTGTCCCCCAAATCAAAGTCCCTAAATTTTGATTGCTTTCTTCTGTTTCTATCCCACTAACCCCCTCTTATGTTTCCCATCTCTATATTCATCTTTGCTCCTGCCAGATGTGCACAGCTTGATCTCTCTATATTAAAATGATGCAGGGTCTCTATCTTCCTGAAACCACCCAGGGGAGCAATGAGCATGCATCAATACTACCGGATAATTATTTAGCTCAGATCTATGTATGTGCACGGCCCCTTCCGTGCCCGCGGAAGAGAATTCCAGCCACAACAGCCATTATGGTGGTGACAGTGGGCGCTGATTCAACCTCTATTCTTGCCTTCCACTGCGAGTGTTCCAAGGAGCTTGGCAAGACGTGCCCCAAAGAGCCCAGAGAGTACAAACTCACCACTGCCGCTATTACTGTCAACACTGCTGTCACCATGGACGAAAGCTGGAGGTAAAACCAAGATTAGAGAGAAGACCTAAGCTTCACTACCAGCTGTTGTTTGCAGCTGGTCAGTTTTTACCCATTCCTGAAACAGCTGGTCCACTCCATGGCTAGGATATCCGAGTCCATGTCTGAGAGAGTTTGGCGAAGGAGAAGGTCTAAATGTGAATGTCAGTACGGCATGTGTGGGGAGAAAAAGGTATCTTAAGTGAGGGGTGGCTGGCTGGGTGACTGGTGGGTAGTGGTTATGGTCTTCCTAACCCCCCCAAAAAGCACAGGCTCCTCATATACACTGGCTCCTCTTATATCTGGGAGCATTACTCTAAATATTCCTTTTCAACTGTTTTCAGGGCATAAGCCATTACTGGCTCCAAACTGCCTGGGTCACCTATGGAATATCCTTGTATAATGGCTTTCTACAGAGCCTTCCACTCCGTCAACCCAACAATGTCATCAATGGCACTGACCGGGTGCAGAGCACTACACTAAGCACTTGGGAGAGTACGACACATTGGAGTCGGTAAACACGATCCCTGCCCCCAAGGAGCTTATGATCTAGTGGAGACAGACGCTAAAATAAATTACTGAAAGCGGAAGCAACAGATTATAAGGATACGTACATAATGCTCCAATTTCATTGGCATGCACAATTTAATTGCAGCAGGTAACAGGACCATGGAAAAATGTGGGGCTAAAAACAGGTGTCGATGTGGGGACTTATAGATGGGTGCACCATGCAATTTCCCTCTAAACTTTAAGCTCATGGTGGGCAGGGAACGTGTCTACCAGTTCTGTTATACTGTTATACCCTCCCAAACACTTAGTACAGTGTTCTGCACACAGTAAGTGCTCAATCAATATGACTGATTGATTGATTGAATTTCCTAAGCAACATCCTCTGGATAATTTCTGACAAGTTACTGAAGAAGTTTTGCATGGAGTCTGTTATAAGAGTACCACACCAATCAATCCATCAATCATTTTTCTAAAATGGAGTTCTGCACACATCTCCCCTCTCCTCAGACACACACACGTTGTCTACTCATCTCCACATCAAGAGGAAACTTCTTACCACTGGTTTTTGGGTACTCAATCGGCTGTCTCTCCCCCTGACTTATACTCACTCCTCTCCCACTACACCCCAGCTCACATGCTTGGCTCCTCCCAAGCCAACCTATTCACTGTAACTAGTTCTTGTCTTCTTGCATGCACCCTCCCTCCTATTTGGAATTCCTACCCACTTCACATCCAGCTAACCACTGCTCTCCCCATCTTCAATGCCTTTCTCAGTGCACATCTCCTCAAGGAGGCCTTCCCTGATTAATCGCTCATATCCCCATGCTATTTCCCCACTTCCTGCCATTTCAGTAATTCTGCAGCACCTAAGCACTTGAGGATTCACAGTCACGCACCGCACACAGACCGCCACCCCGTTTTCACTTATGTCCCACTCAATTAATCAATGGTATTTACGGAGCATTTACTGTATGCAGAGAACTATACTAAGTCCTTGGGATAATATAATTGAGTTAGTAACATGATCCAGGCCCTTAAGGAGCTTACAATCTAGTGAGTGGGACATACCTTGAAATAAATTACAGGTAGAGGAAGCAATAGAGTAGACGAAAAGGAAAATATTCAGGTGACACTGTGAACCTTGACCAATTGTCCCAGCCAACTTGGGCTGGGTAGAGGAGCCTTAGTCCACTGGTCAAGGCCACCATGTGGTGCAGGATCAGCTTGCTGGCCGGTCGCCCTTGGGGAAGATGAGTTGTTCTTTTGAAAAGGGCAAACAATATCTGCAAAAGCAAGAAAGATGGGGCCCAGTCCAGGACACCCCAGGCCTGGACCCTGCCACGTTGCCCCAACCTGGTACCAACTGAGATGTCTCAGAGATAGGAGAACTGAACAGGCCCACCTTCTCTTTTCTCCATAGAACAGTGAGCCCTCTGAGGGCAGAGAGTCCACTAACTCTACAGTACTTTCCCATACCCTCAGCACCGTGCTCTACAGAGAGGCAGCAGTCACTATATAGTATTAATTAAAGAGCAGTGGTAACTACAATGCTCCATGATGACACTCACCTCTTAGAAGCAACATGGCCTAGTGGAAAGAGAACAGGCCTGGGAGTCAGAGGACCTGGATTCTAATTCTGGCTCTTGCCACTTGTCTGATGTGTGCCCAAGGGCAAGTCACTTACACTTTTCTGTGCTTCAGTTACCTCACCTGTAAAATCAATCAATCTTATTTATTGAACACTTACTGTGTGCAGAGCACTGTACTAAGTGCTTGGGAATGTCCATAAAACAGAGGTGGTAGACACATTCCCTGCCCCCACTGAGTTTACAGTCTTGAGGGGGAGACAGACATTAATATAAATAAATTACAGATATGTATTTAGGTACTGTAGGGCTGAGGAGGGGTGAGTAAAAGGGAACAAATCCAAGTGCAAGGGCAACTCAGAGGGAGTGGGAGAAGAGGAAATCAGGGTTTAGTTGGGGAGGGCCTCTTGGAGGAGATGTGCTTTTAGTAAGTTTGTGAGGATGGGGAGAGTGATCATCTGTTGGGTACGAAGAGGGAGGGCATTCCAGGCCAGAGGCAGAATGTGGGCGAGAGGTCGGCAGTGAGATAGACGAGCTCGAGATACACTGAATAGGTTGGCATTAGAGGAGCAAAGTATGAGGGCTGGGTTGTAGTAGGAAAGCAGCAAGGTAAGGTAGGAGGGGGCAAGGGGATTGAGTGCTTTAAGGAGTTTCTGTTTATAAAATGGGGATTAAGACTGTGAGCCCTATGTGGGACAGGGACTGTGTCCAACCTGGTTAACTTGTATCTACCCCACCACTTAGCACAGTGCCTGGTACATAATAAGCCTTAACAAATGCCATTAAAAAAAGAACATCACCAGAAGGAAGGCTGAAGAACACTGTTCTATTTATTCTGATGAGTTGACACCTGTCCACATGTTTTGCTTTGTTGTCTGTCTCCCCCTTCTAGACTGTGAGCCCGTTGTTGGGTAGGGACCGTCTCTGTCACCGACTTGTACTTCCCAAGCGCTTAGTACAGTGCTCTGCACACAGTAAGCGCTCAATTAATACGATCGAATGAATGAATGAATGAATGAATGTACACAGGGTGCTGAAGGGGTGAGGGTGGGAAGGAGGTGTACCAAAGTGTTTATGTTATCACACTGTGCAGAGTGCTTATGTTCACATCTTTATACTCTACTGTCTCAGCCTACTAGTTATTTATTTCAGTGCCTGCCTCCCCGACTTGACTGTAAACTCCTTGGAGGCTAGAGGCCATACCTACTAATTCCACTGTAATCTCCCAAACACTTAGCAAAGTGCTCAACAAGTCCTAGAGATTGATTGATTGCCTACACATAGCTGAGATTCCTTATAAAATTCACCAGTATTATCTATGTAGCACGTACTGTGTGCAAAGCACTGTACTATGCACTTGGGAGAGTACCCAATCCCTGCCATCAACTTCAACCATCTTCCCCCAGCTTGATCCAGAGCTCTCCCTTTGCCTAAAGATCTCCTGATGTTGACCAATGCTCCTTCTGTTAGCTACCTTGGACCTCTTTATGTGTCCAACCACCAATTTTATGTTAGATACATATCTTACCATAACCTCTTCCATGCTTTTTCAACCTTTCCAAATTATTCTTTGGCATCTCTGAGACTTAATGTAGGGAAGAAAAATCAATGGGATATAGTCCTACCAGGCTATAAACTCCTTGGGAAAGACAGTGATAAGTGGCAGTAAATATGAGAATAATAATAACTGTGGTATTTGCTAAGTGCTTGCTATATGCCAAGCTCTGTACTAAGCGCTGAGGTAGATACAATATAAGCAGATTGGATACAGTCCCATCTGAGGTGCACAGTGGGCGAGAGAAACATTCCCTGCCCACAACAAGCACAGTCCTCTAGAATGTGTCTATTTATTGTTGTAATAATAATAATAATGACATTTATTAAGCGCTTACTATGTGCAAAGCACTGTTCTAAGCACTGGGGGGATACAAGGTGATGAGGTTGTCCCATGTGGGGCTCACAGTCTTCATCCCCATTTTACAGATGAGGGAACTGAGGCCCAGAGAAGTTAAGTGACTTGCCCAAAGTCACACAGCTGACAAGTGACAGAGTTGGGATTTGAACCCATGACCTCTGACTCCAAAGCCCGTGCTCTTTCCCACTGAGCCACGCTGCTTCTCTATAGGCTCAGAGAAGTTAAGTGACTTACCCAAGGTTACGCAGCAGACGTGGCAGAGCCGGAATTAGAACCCATGACCTCCGACTCCCAAGCCCGTGCTCTTCCCACTGAGCCATGCTGCTTCCCGTACTCTCCCAAAGGCTTAATACAGTGCTTTG
The DNA here is from genome assembly GCF_015852505.1 of Tachyglossus aculeatus. Taxonomy (NCBI): domain Eukaryota; kingdom Metazoa; phylum Chordata; class Mammalia; order Monotremata; family Tachyglossidae; genus Tachyglossus; species Tachyglossus aculeatus. The sequence continues at coordinate 22,829,599 of NC_052100.1, read as the reverse complement.
CACACAGTGAGCACTCAATAAATATGACTGAATGAATGAGAAAGAGAGGAAGGGAGAACAGGTATTCGATTTCCAGTTTTACAGATGAGGTCACTGAGGCACAGAGGTGTTAAGTGACTTGTCCAAGGCCACACAGCAGAAAAGTGGCAGAGCCGGGATTAGAACCCTGGTCCTCGGGACTAGCAGGTCTGTGCTCTTTTCCCTAGGCCATGCTGAGAAGCAACTGAGGCAGAAACAACAAAGAATCAGATTTAAAAAAGTAGAATAGAATTCCTCTGGGTGCAAATTCCAGATTTTACCACCAAAAATAGTGTAATAAGAATGGTCTATAAACCAACTAACCAGGATGAGGAAAGTAAACTGGAAGGTTTAGATAAGATTGGTGTAATTGTTAAATAGGCAGATAGTAACAGTAGGACATTTCATTCATTCATTCATTCATTCAATCGTATTTATTGAGCGCTTACTGTGTGCAGAGCACTGTACTAAGCGCTTGGGAAGTACAAGTTGGCAACATTCATTTATTCATTCATTCATTCATTCAATCGTATTTATTGAGTGCTTACTGTGTGCAAAGCACTGTACTAAGTGCTTGGGAAAGTATAAGCTCTAAACTGTGAGCCCACTGTTGGGTAGGGACCGTCTCTATAAGTTGCCAACTTGTACTTCCCAAGCACTTAGTACAGTGCTCTGCACACAGTAAGCGCTCAATAAATACGATTGAATGAATGAATGAATATAACAACAAACAGACACATTCCTGCCCACAACGAACTCACAGTCTAGAAGTGGAGACAGACATCAATATAAATAGATAGATAAATAAATAAATTAAAGATAAAAAACCGATAAATACATAATACATTTCAATTATTCTCACATAGATCAACTAGTTCATGTCTCAGGACAAAAACTGGAGGTGATGTTTGGGCAGGATACATGACTTTTTTCTGGAATAACTTAATTTGAGAATCCACAAAGAAAAATGAAACCCTGGATTCAATTTTGGGTACAATAAGGCAGTATATGTGGGAAAGCTCTTCTGTGATATTGACAACTTGAGAATTCAACATTCTTGCTTGGTCAGGAAGGCTGAAAGAAAACACCCCAAGAATATTAACTTTCAGGAAATTAATAAAATATGGATCTTATGGATCTTAGAGATGCCCTCTTCCGTACATTCAACTCCCTTCTCAGGCCCCCGGTTCCTCCCCCTCCTCCTTCCCTCACCCCCAACGATCTGGCCTCCTACTTCGTTAACAAAGTTAAATCCATCAGGTCCGACCGCCCCAAAGTCACTCCCCCACCTTCTCCAACCCCCCGGCTCTCAACACTCTCTGCTACTCTCCCATCCTTCCCAGCAGTATCCTCAGAGGAGCTCTCCTCCCGCCTCTCAAGTGCTACTCCGGCCACCTGTGCTTCTGACCCCATTCCCTCTCATCTCATGAAATCTCTCGCTCCATCCCTTCTCCCCTCCTTAACTTCCATCTTCAACCGCTCACTCTCCACTGGTCCCTTCCCCTCTGCCTTCAAACATGCCCATGTCTCTCCCATCCTAAAAACACCCTCTCTTGACCCCACCTCACCTTCTAGTTATCGCCCCATATCCCTCCTACCATTCCTTTCCAAACTCCTTGAACGAGCTGTCTACACGCGCTGCCTCGAATTCCTCAACACCAACTCTCTCCTCGACCCCCTCCAGTCTGGCTTCCGTCCCCTACATTCCACGGAAACTGCCCTCTCAAAGGTCACCAATGACCTCCTGCTTGCCAAATCCAACGGCTCATACTCTATCCTAATCCTCCTCGACCTCTCAGCTGCCTTTGACACTGTGGACCACCCCCTTCTCCTCAACACGTTATCCGACCTTGGCTTCACAGACTCCGTCCTCTCCTGGTTCTCCTCTTATCTCTCTGGTTGATCATTCTCAGTCTCTTTTGCAGGCACCTCCTCCCCCTCCCATCCCCTTACTGTGGGGGTTCCCCAAGGTTCAGTGCTTGGTCCCCTTCTGTTCTCGATCTACACTCACTCCCTTGGTGACCTCATTCGCTCCCACGGCTTCAACTATCATCTCTATGCTGATGACACCAAGATTTACATCTCTGCCCCTGCTCTCTCCTCCTCTCTCCAGGCTCGCATCTCCTCCTGCCTTCAGGACATCTCCATCTGGATGTCTGCCCGCCACCTAAAACTCAACATGTAAAAGACTGAACTCCTTGTCTTCCCTCCCAAACCCTGCCCTCTCCCTGACTTTCCCATCTCTGTTGACGGCACTACCATCCTTCCCGTCTCACAAGCCCGCAACCTTGGTGTCATCCTCGACTCTGCTCTCTCATTCACCCCTCACATCCAAGCCGTCACCAAAACCTGCGAGTCTCAGCTCCGAAACATTGCCAAGATCCGCCCTTTCCTCTCCATCCAAACCGTTACCCTGCTCGTTCAAGCTCTCATCCTATCCCGTCTGGACTACTGCATCAGCCTTCTCTCTGATCTCCCAACCTCGTGTCTCTCCCCACTTCAATCCATACTTCATGCTGCTGCCCGGACTGTCTTTGTCCAGAAATGCTCTGGGCATGTTACTCCCCTTCTCAAAAATCTCCAGTGGCTACCAATCAATCTGCGCATCAGGCAGAAACTCCTCACCCTGGGCTTCAAGGCTGTCCATCACCTCGCCCCCTCCTACCTCACCTCCCTTCTCTCCTTCTACAGCCCACCCCGCACCCTCCGCTCCTCTGCCGCTAATCTCCTCACCATGCCTCGTTCTCCCCTGTCCAGCCATCGACCCCCAGCCCACGTCATCCCCCGGGCCTGGAATGCCCTCCTTCTGCCCATCCGCCAAGCTAGCTCTCTTCCTCCCTTCCAGGACCTACTGAGAGCTCACCTCCTCCAGGAGGCCTTCCCAGACTGAGCCCCTTCCTTCCTCTCCCCCTCGTCCCCTTCTCCATCCCCCCATCTTACCTCCTTCCCTTCCCCACAGCACCTGTATATATGTATATATGTTTGTACATATTTATTACTCTATTTATTTATTTATTTATTTTACTTGTACATATCTATTCTATTTATTTTATTTTGTTAGTATGTTTGGTTTTGTTCTCTGTCTCCCCCTTTTAGACTGTGAGCCCACTGTTGGGTAGGGACTGTCTCTATATGTTGCCGTCTTGTACTTCCCAAGCGCTTCTCTGCACACAGTAAGCGCTCAATAAATATGATTGATTGATTGACTGATCTTAATGAGAGCTCAGAGAACAAATAACCTAAAGAAGTCTAGAACTACTTAAAACTACGATGTTTAAAAATACCATGAAACATGTGTACCTCAGAACAACAACAACAAAAAATGAGATCAAGCTATTTGGCAAAGTAAAAGAGATTTTTAGAGAGAAAAAATCACCCTTTCCAACCGATTCTCAAATGGAGACCAACCACCTCCTTTTGAAATCTACCCCCTCCTTCTGTGCCTCTAACCCCATCCCTTTGCACCTTGTCAAAAAAAACCTGAGTCCACCTTTTTTCCCTTTGTGACCACCATCTTCAACTGCCCACTACTCTATCCCCTCTGCTTCCAAACAAGCCCACACATCTCCCACCCTAGAAAAATCCTTCCTTTGACTCCACTGTACCCGTCAGTTATTGCCCCATTTCCATCATACTATTCCTTTCCAAACTCCTCGAATGGGTTGCTTACACCCGCTGCCTCCACTTCCTCTCCTCCACCCCTTGCAATATGGCTTCTGCCCCCTTCACTCTACTGGAACTGTCGTCTCCAAAGTCACCAATCACTTCCTCCTTGGCAAATCCAATGAACTCTACTCCATCCTAATTTTCCTTGACCTCTCAGATACGCTGGAAACATGGTCAAACCTTGGTTTCTCTGACACATTCCTCTCTTGGTTGGCCACCTGCATTTCTGGCGCTCATTCGCGATCTCTTCTGCTGGCTCATCCTGCCCATCCACCTCTTAACCTTGGTGGTTATTCGAGGCTCAATTCTTGATCCCTTTCTAATCTCCATTTAGACCCTTTCCCTTGAGGAGCTCAGTGGCTCCCACAGCTTGGACTACCATCTCTACGAGGATGATCCCCAAGTCTACCTCTCCACACCTGATATCCTCCCTCTCAGGAGTCTCACATTTCCTCCTGCTTTCAGGAAATCTCCATCCGGATTATCCCGCCATCACCGCAAGCTCAACATGTCCTAAACTGAACTTCTCATCTTCATTGCCAAGCTTTCTCTTCCCCACAACTTCCTTTTCACTGTTGACAACACCTCCATGCTTCCTGTCTCGCAACCCCCAATCTTGGCACTATTTTTGACTTACCTCTCTCCTTCAGCCTGCATATCCGGTAAATCGTTAATCTTCTCATTTCTATCTCCACAATCCTTTCCATCTAAACTCCATGGTAGCAGGTCAATACACTTACTGAGCAAGTTTACTAAGCGCTTCAGAAAGTAGAGTTGGTAGACCCAATCCTTGCCCACAAGGAGCTTAGAGTATAGAGGGGGTGACAGACATTAAAATAAATTAAAGCTAGGGGAAAGGACAGAATGAAAGGCTATGTACAAAATGTACCATGGGTCTGAGGATGGGAGGAATAGCAAGTGCCTAAGGGGTAAAGATCCCAGTGCATAAGTAACAGAGGGGAAATAAGGACTTTAGAGAAGGCCTCTTGGCGGAAATGTGTTTGTATGAGCGCTTTAAAAGGTGGGGAGAGTGGTGATCTGCCGAATATAAAGGAAGAGGGAGCTCCAGGTCAGAAGGAGGACATGGGCAAGGTGTCGAAGGTTAGTGTTACAGCAGTGAAGTGTCTGGATTGGGTTGTTGTGGATTAGCAAGGTAAAGTAGGAGGGGGAGAGCTGAATGAGTGCCTTAAAGCCGATGGTAAGGAGTTTCTGTTTGATGTGGAGATGGATAGGCAACCATTGGAGGTTTCTGAGAAGTTGGGAGATGCAGATTGAATGATTTTTAAGCAAAATGATTGGGGCAGCAGAATGAAGTATGGACTGGAGTGGGGAGAGACAAAAGGCAGGAAGTTCAGTGAGGAGGTTGATGCACAGTCAAGGAGGGATACGATAGGTGCTTGGTTCGGCACGGTAGCAGTTTGGATAGAGAGGAAAGGCTGGACTCAAGCGATGCTGTGAAGGTAGAACCGAAAGGATTTGGCGACAGGTTGAATATATGGGTGGAATGAATGAGATGAGTCAAGGTTAATTCCAAGGTTACAGGCTTGTGAGCCACAGAGGATGGTGGTGTTATCAATAGCGATGGGAAAGACGGGGAGAGGTCAGGGTTTGGGTAGGAAGATGAGGAATTCTGTTTGGGACTTGGTTAAGCACTTGTCAAGTCCCGTTTTGACTACTGCATCAAACTCCTCATTGACTTCCCTGCCTCCAGCTTCTCCCCTTTCCAGTCCACATGTCACCCTGCTTCCCGGATTATTCTTTAAACAATTGCTCTGCACCCGTCTCCCCAGTCCTCAAGCGCATCAAACGGTTGTCCATCTATCTCCACATCGAGCAGAATCATATTCAAGATACTCAATCAGCTCTCTCCCCCTTACTTATCCTCACTCCTCTCCCACTGTTGTTCAGCCCACATACTTCGCTCCTCTAATACCAACCTACTCACCGTCCCTCACTTCTGCTTTGGCCATCAATCCCTTGCACACACCCTCCCTCCTGCCTGAAACTCCCTCCTCACGTATCTTCTCTCTTCAAAGCCCTGCTAAAAGCATAGCTCCTCCAGGAAGCCTTCTCTGACTAAGCCCTTATCCCTCCACCCATGCACTTAATCCTACCCACTAAGCACTTAGGTATTCACCCTACCCCTTAAACTCCCAACTGTTTTACTCCCCTTACCTGTAATGTATTTTAATGTCTGTCTCCCCCAGTTGACTGTGAGCTGCTTGAGGGCAGAGATCTTGTCTACCAACTACATCATTCCCAAGCACTTGGTACAGTGTTCTGCACAAAGTAAGCAGTCGATAAATACCACTGATCGACTGGGCCATGTATCACGAGGACTCCCTAGGAGAGTGGACCGGGACCTTTCTGAGGAAAGTGCAACAGCACACGATTTGCAAATACACCCAGTTTTTCTGGAAGCATTTGGGTGGCACTGTCACATTAAGAAAAGCTCTTTTGTAGTACCCAAAAGGCCTAACACCGTACACTTGCACCACGACCACGAAGCTGTTTCTTCCAACATCACAGAGTCCCGTATCCAGAAAGGCTAGTGAGGTCAGACAACTGTTTCCTCATCCCCCTAATGACTTTTGAGCCAAATCACGTAGTGAAAACATGCATTCTGGCAGAACTGGGGGGTATTTTTAGGGTGGGCGTGTAGGCAACGTTCAGTGAGTTCTGCCATAACATGCGTTTTCACTAGGCATTTTGGATAGAACCCAACAGCACAATTAGAGAACGATCTTCCGACACCACTCATCTTTCTGGATGAAATAGGATGCCCCGTCGGAAGAAATGGTTGTGCACCTGTATGTGATGTGGCCACAAAGCCACTACCAAATTGGAAGTTTTCCCAACACAGAGTTCTTCAGGAAGAATGGGACACCCACGCTAAAGGAGATTTAACTGGATTTTCAAGATTTTCTCTCCCTAATGATTAATTCATCGATTAAACGGTTTTACAATCTAATACCCTACAGTGCCTGATATTGGCACGTTGACACGTTCCGAGGCTGCCTTAAAAAATAAGGGCCAGACTGAAGCAAAGAGTAAACCAAGGGCAAGAAGTACAACTCGCCAATGAGGACACAATGAGCTTATCTTGTACAAATAATTCAAGATACCGCCAATATATTTTGAGGTTTCTGATCCTTGGCCATCATTGCCACATAGTCTTTCTCACAGAAAAAGGAAAAGCTTTTGTACTATAACCACCGATATAAATTATGCAAAATCAATTCAGACTCTCTCATAAGGATGACTGGATTTAGCTTTAATTTTCAAGAATTTTTTGCGGGGGGGGGGGTAGCAGGTGGAGTGGGCTTTGTTTCGGTTGGAGTAATCATTGAAGAAAAGTGATCTATCCATAGAAGGGTAGTGTAAAATGTATTTCTGCAATGATTAACACCGGTAACGGCCGGCCCGCCGTTTCTTGCCTCCCCGTTTGACAACCGGACCGTTTTTCACCTCCCGTGTACTTTCTAAACTTTCTACGTTTCCGGGGAAATCGTCACCTCTGGCAAGCCTAGAAAGTCTGAACGGGGCACCCAACGGCCGCGGCCGCATCCGACGCGTTTCGAAAGGTGCGGCTGATTGACGGAGGAGTCCCCGGGCCCCCCGGCCACGGAAACAATGAGCCTCGGATGCGACGGGCGGCCGGTCTGGAGGCTGAGGGATCGCCTGCCAATTTGGCTGCAACCGGCTAATTGGAATATCCCAGCGAAGGGGGCTAATGGTCCCGAACCACGTGACGCCCCCCCCTCCCCGCGGGGGGGCTTTTCTTCGCCCGGGGCAGGTTTGATCGTCCGTTCGTCCGGCCCCGCCGAACAATGAAGGAAGCGGGGGCAGGTCTGGGAGGGGAAGGGGCGCGGCGGCGGGCCGAGCCCCCCCGACAGGCACCTGCTGGGGATGCTCGGGGCCCGCGGAGAACAACCCCCCGCCCCCCGCGAATGGGGCCGATCCCCTCCTTCTCGCCCCATCCCCCGGGGAGGAGTTGGGACGGCGTCCGCGGACCCCCCCCCCCCCCCCCCCCAAACCTTAACGACGCTGCCCTCCGCCGCCCGAGGGCTCCGAAGCCCTTTGTCTCCAGCAGCAGCCCGCGGTGGGGAGGGGTCGGCGGGGTGCGAGGTTCCCCGCCCGGCCCGCACCTCCCGTCCCCGCGGCGGCCCTCACCCGAGCAGTTGGCGCCTTTCCCCCGGCCGTGGCCCGGGCACTCTCCTGCTCCTCCTCCTCCTCCTCTTCCTCCAGCTGCTGCTGCTGCAGCTGCAGCTCCGCCGCCGGCAGGCTGGTGCGCGGCGGCGGTCCCGGGCGGCGCGGCCAGGGCGAGGAGCAGGGCCCAGGCCGCCAAGCCCAGAGCCCGGCGCCCGGGGCGAGCCCCCATGGCGGCGGGGGGCACGCGGGAGGAGCCGCGGGGCCCGAGCATCAATCGCGGCCTGCGGGAGCCGCCGCCGCCCCCGGCCCGGGATGGGCCCTCAGCATCCCCCTCCCCAGCGCCGCGTCCGCACCGGCCGCGCAGTGGATCGCGTTGGGAGGGGGGGGGGGGCGGTGGGATGCGGGGGGGTGTGTGTATACGTGTGTGTGTGTGTGTGTGTGCGCGCGCGCGCGAGTGTACGCGGCGGGGGGTGGTCGCGGCCCCGCCTCCGCCCCCTCCTCTTGGAGCCCCGACCGCCACAAAGGCGGCTTGAGGGAAGGGGGAGCAAGGCACGTGACAAGGGCCCCCGCCCATCCCGGGAGCAGCTATTGTCCCCGCCGGGGCAGAAGGGGAATGGGGGGGGGGGGGCGCCCCTCCCCGCGATCAATCCCAAGTTCTCCGCCCGCTCCCCGGATCCTGCCCATCCGCCGGGATGGACGCTGATCCCGGGGTGCCCACTGCCGGGTCCCACAGGAGCGGGCTTGCTTGGTTACTGCGTTGGACGCCCCGTGGGCCTCCTGGATAGCGGCCGTTTCTAGGGAGTAAGGGAGGGCCATGACTTTTGACAGGTTGGTACTTGGAGGGGATGTGGTGCCCTCGGGGAGATCCCTCCGGGGGCACAAAACCCTTCCCTCCCCTGATGCCCACGAGGCACACAGCGTGCTCTTCCCCCCAACTAGCCCCACGCAGTGAGTGACACACATAGGCACCCCAGGCGCACAGGCGAATGTGATGATGTCACAAGCACCATCTTTGGGAAACAGGCGGAATTGGAGCGATCCAAGAGCATTACGTGGGCAGGGGGGACCCCCGGCCGCCCTGGTTATCCCACGGCCTCCGCGTTCCCCTCCCGGATCCCTTGGGACATAGGTGCCACGTCCCACCTGCAAACTCGGCAACAGGAGTCATGGCAGAGAAGGATTTGTCCTGAAAATTAAATGATCGATCAATCGATGGTATTTAGCGAGCCCGTACCCTGTTTTGGGCGCTGTATTAAGTGCTCGGGAGAGTCAGGCACGATCCCTGCCCACAGGGAATGGTGTCTGGTGCCTTTCCCATAAGAAGTAGGGACAGGCCAACTACAAACCAGCCAGTCTGATATGAAAGGGATGGGATGACCCTCCTCAGCACCGGACATCTTTATGTCCGGTATTTTTATTTTAAGCACCAGCTTCTTTCTGCCACTTTGGTTCCCGCTGCCAAGTTCCATGGCCCAGAAGACGCATCTGTGTTTACAGGAACATGAGAGGGGAATAAAATGGCTCTGGAGTAAGGGAGGGGACGAAAGCTCCTCATGCCCACGTGACATTTTAGATTCTGTAGGTTTCTGCAAAATTTTCCATATATGGGTGACTATACATCTATCCAACTCCGTCGTTTTGTACTCTCCCAAGTGCTGAGTACAGTGCTCTCTGGACATAGTGAGTGCTTAATAAATTCTATTGATGATATATACACACATACACGTGTATAGTTGTTCTTCATATTTGAAGAAGATGCCACCAAGGATGAAGTTCATCTATGGGTGTCTGAGTGGCTAAAAAGTCCAATGCGGGACTCACAGTCCGGGCCAAAATGTGCACACAAAACGGCTGTCTCTTGATGTGTTGTCATGCTTAATGTTTGCAGTGTTTAACACTGTTTTCTTTTTTTCCTCCTTGTTGCTTGTTCTTTACGGAGCTTTTGCTCAAAGAGAGCCACTCCCCTCTTGGTGGCAATGTGCAATGGACTTGCACATTGAGCTCCTTATCGCCTTATCCTTATCATAAGACTGAGTTCCCCATCTTCCCTCCCAAACCCTGTCCTCTCCCTGACTTTCCCGTCACTGTAGACGGCACTACCATCCTTCCCGTCTCACAAGCCCACAACCTTGATGTCATCCTCGACTCTGCTCTCTCGTTCACCCCACACATCCGTCACCAAAACCTGCCTGTCTCACCTCCACAACGTCACCAAGATCCGCCCCTTCCTCTCCATCCAAACCGCTAGGACTGGATTACTGGATCAACCTCCTCTCTGATCTCCCATCCTCCTGTCTCTCCCCGCTTCAGTCTATACTTCACTCTGCTGCCCGGATTATCTTTCTACAGAAATGTTCTGGGCATGTCACTTCCCTCCTCAAAAATCTCCAGTGGCTACCAATCAATCTGCGCATCAGGCAGAAACTCCTCACCCTGGGCTTCAAAGCTCTCCATCACCTCGCCCCCTCCTACCTCACCTCCCGTCTCTTCTTCTCCAGCCCAGCCCAGCCCGCACACTCCGCTCCTCTGCCGCTCACCTCCTCACCAGGCTTCGTTCTCACCTGTCCCACCGCCGACCCCCGGCCCACGCCCTTCCCCTGGCCTGGAATGCCCTCCCTCCACCCATCCACCAAACTAAGCTCTCTTCCTCCCTTCAAAGCCCTACTGAGAGCTCACCTCCTCCAGGAGGCATTCCCAGACTGAGCTCCCATTTTTCCTCTCCTCCTCCTCTTCCCCTCCCCATCACCCCCTTCCCTCCCTCTGCCCTACCCCCTTCCCCTCCCCACAGCACTTGTGTATATTTGTACATATCTATTACTCTATATTATTCATTCATTCATTCATTCAATCGTATTTATTGAGCGCTTACTGTGTGCAGAGCACTGTACTAAGCGCTTGGGAGGTACAAGTTGGCAACATATACCCAACAACAGGCTCACAGTCTAGAAGGCAACAGGCATCAATGTACATAAATAGAATTATAGCTATATACACAAATGCTGTGGGGCTGGGAGAGGGGTAGAGCAAAGGGAGCGAGTCAGGGCGACGCGGAGGGAAGGCGGAGCTAAGGAAAAGGGGAGCTTAGTTTGAGAAGGCTGCTTGGAGGAGGCGAGCCACTGAGACTGATGTGTATGTAGCTATAATTCTATTTATTCTGATGGGATTGACACCTGTCTACTTGTTTTGTTTTGTTGGCTGTCTCCCCCTTCTAGACTGTGAGCCCGTTGTTGGGTAGGGACCATCTCTATATGTTGCCGATTTGTACTCTCCCAAGTGCTGTGCTCTGTATACAGTAAGCGCTCAGTAAATACGATTGATTGAATGAATGAATGACTTCCAGTTTCCAGCTTTGGGCATTTGGTATTCCCCCCACCCGCAGCCCCACAGCACTTATGTACATGTATTTATGTAATGTCTATCTCCCCTTCTAGACTGTAAGCTTGTGAGTAGGGACCGTGACTACTCTGTTATATCGTACTCTTCCAAAAGCTTAGTAGAGCGCTCCGCACACAGTAAGCACTCAGTAAATTATTTGTAATACAATATATTCATGATATACTATAATTTATTGTTACTATGTAGTAAATGTTACATTTATGTAGTAAGCATAAATTATAGCACAGTACTAAGCGCTTGGGAGAGTACGATACAACAGAGTTGGCAGACGCATTCCGTGCCCTCAACGAGTTTACCATTGATTGATTGATGGATCTTGCCTTTGCTATTCTTTCATTCAATCGTATTTATTGAGCGCTTACTGTGTGCCGAGCACTGTACTAAGCGTATTCTTCTCACATGTCCCACCCAGTGTAGCTCTGATGTGGGGAATGTTGTCAAAGGACCCACTGTGTTCTAGAACGGCACTGTTAGTGATCTTGTCATTGGCTACTGAGTCTGGGCCGCAAATGCCACTGTTCAAGGGTGTCATTCATTAATTCAATCGTACTTATTGAGCGCTTACTGTGTGCAGAGCACTGTACTAAGCGCTTGGGAAGTACAATTGGGCAACAGATAGAGACAGTCCCTACCCAACAACGGGCTCACAGTCTAGAAAGGGGGGCTTCACAGCAGCAGAGGAGGGTTTGGGTGTTGTTTTTTTTTAATCGGTATCATCATCATCATCATCAATCGTATTTATTGAGCGCTTACTATGTGCAGAGCACTGTACTGAGCGCTTGGGAAGTACAAATTGGCAACATATAGAGACAGTCCCTACCCAACAGTGGGCTCACAGTCTAAAAGGGGGAGACAGAGAACAAAAGCAAACATACCAACAAAATAAAATAAATAGAATAGATATGTACAAATAAAATAAATAAATAGAGTAAAAAATATGTACAAACATATATACAGGTATGTTTGGGGCTGCGCTGTGTTCCTCGGCTGCTTTCAGCCACTGATTCCTGGACGCCGTCAGCCCCGAGCCTATCCGCGGGGGGCTCGGGTCAGCGGATCCCCGAGGGTTGAAAAAAAGCCTTTCGGACAGACCGAGGATTGACTGTGAGCCCACTGTTGGGTAGGGACTGTCTCTGTGCGTTGCCAATTTGTACTTCCCAAGCGCTTAGTACAGTGCTCTGCACATAGTAAGCGCTCAATAAATACGATTGATGACGATGATGATGACGGCGGCGGGGAAGCACCGCCCGCCAGCAGAACGCCCCCGCGCATGCGCGCAGGCGGAGCCGGGCCCTGGCATGCGCGCGCAGGGAGAGGAGGGCGGGGCGGGTGGAAACGCGGCCGCCGCCGGCTTGGGGTTTGGAGGTGCAATGGCTGCAGCGCCGGTGTTGGAAGCCCCCTCGCTGGTGGATCGCTACTTCACGCGCTGGTACCGAGCAGGTACAGGCTGGGGCCGGGGGGCGCGGGGGGGCCCTAGCTTGCCTGCTTACTGAGCGTCCCCATCCCGCCCCTCTGTTCTCCAGATGTGAAGGGCCGCCTGGGCGAGGACCACTGCATCCTGCAACACTCCAACAGGTAAGCGCGCCAACACTAGTACTGGGGCGGAGTAGGGAGGTTGATTGGTTTTTTTTTAATGGTATTTATTAATAATAATGATGATGGTATTTGTTAAGCGCTTACCATGTTCTAAGCGCTGGGGTAGATAGAAACTAATCAGGTTGCCCCACGTGGGGCTCACAGTCTTCACCCCCATTTTGCAGATGAGGTCGCTGAGGCCCAGAGAAGTGAAGCGACTTGCCCAAAGTCACACAGCTGACGAGCGGTGGAGCCGGGATTAGAATCCACGACCTCTGACTTCCAAGCCCGGGCTCTTGCCACGAAGCCGCAATGTGCCAGGCACCGTACTAAGCGCTGGGATAGATGCAAGATAAGCAGGTTGGACACAGTCCCTGTCCCACGTGGGGCTCACAGTCTTAATCCCCATTTTACAGATGAGGTAACTGAGGCACAGGGAAGTGAAGTGAATTGCCTAAGGTCACACAGCAGACAATGAACAGTTGGTGGAGCCGGTGTTAGATCCCAGGACTCCCAGGCCATGCCCTACCCACTGGGCCTTGCCGCTTCTCCAGTTAAATTTGGCGGGAAGGTTATTTAGGACCTCACTACCATCCCCAGAGATGTGCGGCATCGAAAAGATTGGAATAGCGGCGCCTCCCAGGCCGGGTGAGTTTGTTCCCCAGACCCTCTTGGGGAGTCTAGACTGTGAGCCCACTGTTGGGTAGGGACCGTCTCTATATGTTGCCAACTTGTACTTCCCAAACGCTTAGTACAGTGCTCTGCACACAGTAAGCGCTCAATAAATACGATTGATTGATTGAGTCTCTGCACGCGTCTACAGGTCCCTGCACTGAGCACGAACTGCCTGCGGGTCTGGGCCCTTATTTTTGGCTATTTACATATTCCCACCCCTAGTTGACAGTCAGCTCCACCCTGTCTCTCCCTGCCAGCAGGGATCCTTCACGGCCTGTCATAGGTAACTCATCAGTAGAGACTGTCATCAGAGCTTGCTGGCTCCAAGGACCTGCCATCTTGGGCTCGCTGCACAGCACCACTGTCACCCTCAGGCTGAGCGCCGGGGACTAGAAGGGTTGAGGCCCAAGCTGTGCTTACCGAGGGACACCCACCCACCCCCACCCCCAGGCTCCCCAAAGTGGAAGGAAGCTGGAGCCACATTGGTGCTGTGGGGCTTTTTTCCCCGCAGAGGCATCCTGAGCTCCCTGATGGGTGAGGGGGCCTGTGTCTCAAATCTTAGCCGAGCCAGAGGATTTACCCCACCCCTTCCCTCCCCTCCGATGACTGGAAGTGAGGCAGCATGGCCTAGTGGTTAGAGCCTGGGCCTGGGAATCAGGAGGATCTGGACTCCACCACTTGTCTTCTTCGTGACTTTGGGCAAATCACTTAACTTCTCTGTGCCTCAGCTACTTCATTGGTAAAATGGGGATTAAGACTGTGAGCCCCATGTGGGACGTAGATTGTGTTCAAGCTGATTAACTTGCACCTACCCCAGCGCTTCATATAGAGCCTGGCAGATGGTAAACACTTAACAAATACCATTAAAAAAAAAAAGAGGCCCACACAGGCCAAGTGGATGGCCACCACCCCTCCCCATCAGCCAAGCTGCCAGAATAATAGGCCTCGGTGGAGTGTAGAAACCAGATTGTAGTGGGTCAAATGGAGAGTTGGAAGAGAGAGTGAGGAGATAGCGGGTAAATATAGCCTGTTCCTCAAGTGTGGACAGAATTGGGAGCAGGGAATGGATGCTAGCTGGAGGTGCAGTGGAATTCTGAGATGGTTATGGTAGTATGTGGAAGATTTGAGCATGTTTGGAGGCAGTAGAAAAGGAACCATCGGAATGATCGGTTGAAGATGGCAATAATTGTGATATTTAAGAGCACTGTTCTAAGCATTTGAGTAGATAGTGGTGTTATCATTGTGGTATCAAGTGCTTACTGTGTGTCAAGCACTGGGGGAGATACAGGTCAACCAGGTCACACACAGTCCCTGTCCCACATGGACCTCACCGTCTAAATAGGAGAGAAAGTGGATATTTAATTTCCATTTTACAGATGAGGAAGCTGAGGCACAGAAAAGTTAAGTGACTTGCCCAGGATCACACAGCAAACACCTGGTAGGGTTGGGTTTAGAACCCAGGTCTTCTGACTCCCAGGCTTGTGCTCTTCTCACTCGGCCGTGCTGCTTTTCATGGGCAGATAGGACACAGTCTTCGTCCCACAGGGGGTTCACAGGCTAAGAGGGAGGGAAAACATCTTCAATCCTCATTTTACAGATGAGGGAACTGAGGCACTGAGACTCCATCAATCAGTGGTATTTATTGACTGTGTACTGTGTGCAGTGCTTAGTGTACTAAGCACTTCGGAGAGTACAACAGAGTTGGTAAACACAAACTTAGCCCATGAGGAGTTTAGGGTGGGAGCAAGTATCTTTAGAAGATGAGGAGTGCCAAACACACCAGTAGAGGAGCTAGATTTTGACAACTGGTGATAAATGGCCAAGAAGGATGAGTGGATCTTTGAGAGCTCATTTTTTTAATGGCATTTTTTTTTTAGCATTTACTATGTGCCAGACACTGTACTAAGCACCAGGGTAGGTAGAAGTTGATTAGGTTGGACACAGTCCCTGTCCCGCTTAGGATTCAGTCTTAATCCCCATTTTACAGATGGGGTAACTGAGGCCTAGAGAAGTTAAGTGACTTGTCCAAGGTCACACAGCTAAGTGGCAGAGCCAGGATTAGAACCCAGGTCCTCCTGACTTCTAGGCCTGTGCTCTACCAACCAGGCCATGTTGCTTTATTTGGATATTCAGCTTCAACTATTCCCACTAGGCAGATGACTCAAATCCTTTTCCTCTTGCTCTGTCGGACATATTTAAAACTGAACTTGTCTTTCCCCTGTTTACCACTGTTCCACAATTCCCTCTCTCCCTACTCCCGTTCTTGTACAATCGCCTTGAACAAGTTATATACACCTGCTGCCTCCACTTCCTCTCCTCCAACTTCCTGTTTGACCCTCTACAGTCTGGTCTCTGTACCCTTCACTTCCCTGAGACTGCACTATCCATGATCACTCTTAACCTTTTCTTTTACACTGTAGAACATTCCTTTCTCCTGGAAGCTATCCCACCCCGGTTTTACTGACATTCATCTCCTGGTTCTCATACTCCTCAGTCTTCATTCACTCAGTCCTATTTATTGAGCACTTATTGTTCAAAGCACCGTCTCTTCTACTGGTTCTTCTCCGTCCTCTTGCCGCCTGTGTCCCTCAAAGATATGTTCTGAGTGTTTTCTTATTTTACACTTACTCCCTCAAAGCATTCACTCGTTCCTACAATTTCAACTACTGCCTCTCTGAGGATTACTCGGCTAGCCTGAGCTCCCCCTTCTGCAATCTCACATCTCCTCCTGCTTGCAGGACCCCTCGATTTGGATGTCTCGCTGGCTCCTCAAGCTCAGTGTGTCCAAAACCGAACTCATCTTCCCTCTCAGATCCTCTCTTCTTCCTTACTTTCAATTGATAAATGGTATTTATTGTGCACTTAATGGGAGTAGAACCCTGTACTAAGCACTTCTACATCTCTGCCCCTGCTCTCTCCCCCTCCCTCCAGGCTCGCATCTCCTCCTGGCTTCAGGACATCTCCATCTGGATGTCTGCCCGCCACCTAAAACTCAACATGTCAAAGACTGAACTCCTTGTCTTCCCTCCCAGACCCTGCCCTCTCTCTGACTTTCCCATCGCTGTTGATGGCACTAATAATGATGGCATTTATTAAGTGCTTACTATGTGCAAAGCACTGTTCTAAGCACTGGGGAGGTTACAAGGTGATCAGGTTGTCCCACGTGGGGCTCACAATCTTAAACCCCATTTTACGGATGAGGTAACTGAGGCACAGAGAAGTGAAGTGACTTGCCCACAGTCACACAGCTGACAATTGGCAGAGCCGGGATTCAAACCCATGAACTGACTCCAAAGCCCGTGCTCTTTCCACTGAGCCACACTGCTTCCCCCTAAGCACTACCATCCTTCCCGTCTCACAAGCCCGCAACCTAGGTGTCATCCTCAACTCCACTCTCTCATTCACCCCTCACATCCAAGACGTCACTAAAACCTGCCGGTCTCAGTTCCGCAACATTGCCAAGATCCGCCCTTTCCTCTCCATCCAAACCGCTACCCTGCTCATTCAAGCTCTCATCCTATCCTGTCTGGACTACTGCATCAGCCTTCTCTCTGATCTCCCATCCTCGTGTCTCTCCCCACTTCAATCCATACTTCATGCTGCTGCCCAGATTGTCTTTGTCCAGAAACGCTCTGAGCATGTTACTCCCCTCCTCGAAAATCTCCAGTGGCTACCAATCAATCTGCGCATCAGGCAGAAACTCCTCACCCTCGGCTTCAAGGCTGTCCATCCCCTCGCCCCCTCCTACCTCACCTCCCTTCTCTCCTTCTACAGCCCAGCCCGCACCCTCCGCTCCTCTGCCGCTAATCTCCTCACCGTGCCTCTTTCTCGCCTGTCCCGCCATCGACCCCCGGCCCACGTCATCCCCCTGGCCTGGAATGCTCTCCCTCTGCCATCCGCCAAGCTAGCTCTCTTCCTCCCTTCAAGACCCTACTGAGAGCTCACCTCCTCCAGGAGGCCTTCCCAGACTGAGCCCCCTCCTTCCTCTCCCCCTCGTCCCCCTCTCCATCCCCCAGTCTTACCTCCTTCCCTTCCCCACAGCACCTGTATATATGTATATGTTTGTACATATTTATTACTCTATTTATTTTACTTGTACATATATATTCTATTTATTTTATTTTGTTAATATGTTTGGTTTTGTTCTCTGTCTCCTCCTTCTAGACTGTGAGCCCACTGTTGGGTAGGGACTGTCTCTATATGTTGCCAACTTGTACTTCCCAAGCGCTTAGTACAGTGCTCTGCACACAGTAAGCGCTCAATAAATGCGATTGATTGAATGAGAGTGCAACAAAAAGTTAGTAGACACAATCTCTGCCCACAAGGAGCCTACAGGGGAAGATGGACATTAAAATAGATTGGGGATACATGCCACTATAATCTACCCAGCTCATCTTTGCCCAGCAATGTTCTTATTCCATATTACTTCAGGCCCCACTGAGCTGTTATCAAGGAGTAGCATTTATTGAATGCCTGTTGTATGCAGAGCACAAAACTAAGGGCAAGGGAGTATATGTTAGAGTTAAAAGGCGCCATCCCTACCCTCGAGGAATTTAGTCTATTGGGAGAGACCCCCCAATAATAATGATGATGGCATTTGTTAAGTGCTTACTATGTGCAAAGCACTGTTCTAAGCGCTGGGGGGGATACAGGGTGATGAGGTTGTCCCACATGGGGCTCAGTCTTAATCCCCATTTTACAGATGAGGTAACTGAGGCCCAGAGAAGTTAAGTGGCTTGCCCAAAGTCACACAGCTGACAAGTGTCAGAGCCGGGATCAGAACCCATGACCTCTGGCTCCCAAGCCTGTGCTCTTTCCACTGAGCCACGCAATGTATCTTCTGGTTAGCTCCAGCAGAATCTTTCTGTCTCAGTATGGAAATTGCTTGGGGGGCAAGGGGGAGCCCATAGTACGAATAGTGATAGTATTTGTTAAATGCCTACTGTGTGCAAAGCACTGTACTAAGCACTGGGAGAAACTACATAGGTGGGAATTAAAAACAGTCCCTGTCCCTCATTGGGCTCACGATCTAAAAGTTTAAGTGTGGGAGAAGGGAATGGAGACTAACCCAACAGGAGTGATGAAACATTAAAACATAACACAAATAGACAAAAGAGGCTTGAAATCTCGATGGAGATGAAGGAGTTCAAGAGTGTACGGGAGCAAGTCAGAGCAGGGACAGTCGATGACAGGAGGGAAGGCGGCGGCAGTTACACCATGTTTTTCTCAGCAGTGATGGAAGAGTCTGAGAACGCACGGGAGCAGCGGTTAACCCATGGTAACCACTGCTTTTCTCGGAGGTGACAGAAGAGGAGTTGAACAGTTTCCTACCTAAGCAACCCCAGCGCAGTTTTGTTTGCCCTCCCTCTCTTGGCTACTTTGAAGAGTTGGGGGCAAGCCTGGAGGGGGGACTGTGGTGGCAGTTCCAAAGTAGGGGGTTGAGGAAGTAGCTTGCTCCTCTTGGACCAATGGGAATCACCACCCCACTGTGGCTGAAATGGACCAAAAATCGAGAAGGAAAGAGGGCTGCGAAGAGGAGCAACATTCCTTTCTATTACTGCTGATAATGAGCGACATAACATTTCTTTTTTCCTTTAGGCTTTGTGTCATCACACTAGCAGAAGCTCATCCTCTTCTTCAAAATGGAAAAACAATTAAAAGTGTTGACTATCAAATCAGTGCCCATTGTAGCAGGCTCCAGAACAAGGTGTCGGGGAAATCCAAGCGGGTGCGTATCTGAAGAACATCAAGTGAATTCTCACTTTGGATGGTAGAAATGAAAGGGAGAGAAAAGTGCTAGAGGTCAAAGGTCCCAAAGGGCCAGAGGATATGTTATAACCTTACCTGGCCAAAGGGTCCCTGGTCACCCAGTGGGATGAGGCTGCTGGTGTCGAAAGCATTTTGGTACTGCTAATTTTCGGTTGGTGGCACTTATCACGACCAAAATTCAGTGATATGATAGACATCTAAATTACTTTGAAACTTGGTAGAATATTTCATTTGAAGATTAAATTTTAAAGTACTTGCATTTTTTTCCATTTTTGTACCCAGGGGGCTCAATTTCTAACAGAACTGGCCCCTCTGTGTAGGATATCATGCTCAGATGGAGACGAATATACTATATATAGGTGAGTTGATCTATAAACATCTAGCACACACAAAAAGGCTTTTTTTCGTGTTAAAACTGGACTTTTTTTTTGCAGCTGTATAAGAGGGCGATTGATGGAGGTGAATGAGAATATTCTTAAAAGGCCTTCTATTTTGCAGGAAAAGGTAAAAAGAAATGTCATTCATTCTCATTATTTATCCATCCCATTTTTGTGCCTGTGTTGACTGTTGGGTTTCTTTTTTAGCCAGCCACAGAGGGATACATTGCAGTTGTGCTACCTAAATTTGAAGAAAGCAAGACCATTACTGAAGGGTTATTAAGCCAGAAGGAGTATGAAGAAATTGTGATTAAACGCACCAATACCCCAACTGTGGAATGCTGTTAAAAAAAAACAACCCATCCAGAAGTCTTCCTGAGATGACACTATCTCCCAAACAGGGAAGCTACTTAAAGGAAGGGTTCATTTTACCTTTTTTTTTTTTATGGTGTTTAAGTGCTTACTATGTGTCAAGCACTGTACTAAGAGCTGGGGTAGATAAGAGATAATCAGGTCAGATACAATCCCTGTTCCACATGGACTTCCGCAAGAGTTGTAGATAAAGTAACTTTTCATTGTATATGATAACTGCAAAGTGTAAAAGGAATCATGAATTTCTCCCAAGAGGTGCTAAATCTGCACAATTGTTTGCTATATTCACTTATGAAAGGAAATTACTTAGTTTGCTTTATGGATTATTATACAATGCAGCTGTAGAAGAGCAGTGTTAGTGTCCAATATCATACATCTGATGTAGTCGTGCAAATTTTTTTTTCTTCAGAAGTGACTCAAAAACCAACCCTGGATTATAATTTTTTAAGACAGAAACAAATCATGACCTAATCATAGGACTTTGCCAGTCAGTCGTTTCAAAAGCAGCAAAATTGGAAGCTAATATCCCTTTATAATCAAGAGTATTAAAGTATTGCAAGGTTTGAGATGCATTTGTTGAAAGCATTTCATATATATATATATCTATATCTACACATATATATGCACATATATAGATCTATATATGTGCATATATATGTACATATATAAGCACTTAGTACATTGCTCTGCGCACAGTAAGCGCTCAATATGATTGAATGAATATATATAGATATATAGATATAAATCTATATAGCTGAGAATTTCCAGTAGTTTTCAGCACTGGTTAATAGTGCCTTTCATACAATGGTCAATCAGGATTATTTTCCAAGGAAGTGCTTTCCTTCCATTCGGGTTTAAATGTTCATTTTAAAAGCTGTGTTGACACCTAGTCAATGTGACAACATTAGTTTTTCTGCAATAAGAACTATTCACACCCCTTTCTCTTTTTTTTTTGTAGTGTTAAGCACTTACTGTCTGCTAGACACTGTTCTAAGAGCTGGGGTAGATACAAGTTAATCAGGTTGGTCACAGTTGTAGTCTCCATTTAACAGATGAGGTAATAATAATGATGGTGGTATTTGTTAAGCGCTTACTAGGTGCCAAGCACTGTTCTAAGCACCAGGGTAGATACAAGGTTATCAGGTTGTCCCACGTGGGGCTCACAGTCTTAATCCCCATTTTACAAATGAGGTAACTTGCCCAAGTCCACAAAGCAGACAAGTGGCGGAGCCAGGACTAGAACCCAGGTCCTTTGGATTCCCAGGCCTGTGCGGGATCCACTAGGCCATGCTACTTCTCAATCTGTTATTGTTCTTGGTCTAAGTGAAGGAATTTCACATGTCTATCATCTATGAGATATTTTGGGGGCGGGGGGGGGGGGGGGGGGGGGGGGGTTCCAAATGCTCCCTTATCCTGGTGTGGTGGGATTTAATGAACTGAGAAACTGTTTAACTATGACCCAATACCCCTAGATCAGATCTCTAAAAGTAATGCCATTACTGGATTCAGCTATTAGTGCAGTCAGCCCAGTACTGTCTTCATGTGTGGATGTTTGGAGAAGCAGCCTGGCCTAGTGGACAGAGCACAGGCCTGGGAGTGAGAAGGTCATGGGTTCTACTTTGGCCTCTGCCACTTTGCTGTGTGATCTTGGGCAAGTCACTTACCTTCTCTGTGCCAGTTACCTCATCTGTAAAATAGGGATTAAGACTGAAGCCTCATGTGGGACAGGAAATGTGTCCAACCTGATAAGAGAATCAGTGATGGCTGTCTTAGTTGTAGGATCTGATGCACACCCATTATGAGTTCAGAAACTTGTCACATTTCCTCACAGCCACTCTCTTCTGACTGCAGAATCTAAATCTTTTTAACCTCTCCTCATGGAACCCAGCCCATCCCTCTTGTCATTGTGGTTACCCTTTTCTGATCCCAATACTTGCTCTATTCTGTTCTTCCTTAAAACACAGGCAGCGAGTCCACTGGTCCCTGTATTCTAGGGCAGGACAGACCACAGTTTCACATGGTAAAAACGGCAAACACCACAATTTCACCATCCACTTCTTGATGGCAGTCAATATTTGGCCTTTTCAGTTGCCACCCTGTATTAAACCAGTGATTTGAAGGAACAGCCAACAAACTCAAAGGTCTCTTTTCTAAGTTGTGATTCAGGTTAGTTTTGCCAAGGTGTGTGGTGTACCTTAGATTGCTCAAACATCTGCCATTTTTCAGCCCACTGACTCAGGGGTTTCTTCATCTATGGGATACTTGGGAGACTTCACTGTCTGCTCTGCTCCCTCTTGCTCCCCCCCGCCCAAACCAGTCACAACAATGATCCTTGAAAAGGTCCCCCTACTAACACTTCTGGCTGCTACTTGGACAAACACAATTAGCCTCTTGACACCTGTCTACGGCTGAATGTGACAGGCTCTGGCATGCTATAATGAGAGGTAGTGTTTAAGATTGAGGGCACAAGGTCTGGCCCCTCTAAACTTGATCGGTGCAGAAGAAGGCTGATTTAATCCTTAAATTTAGTGATGCGATAGACTGCTGTATACAATACCCCCCACCCCCAATTTTATGCCTAAATTGTGTTGGGTCAACAGTTGTTGCAATGGGAAATAAGGAATTTAGGGGCAGGTGGCTTCTATCAACCTAGATGAAATTAAAGATGTAACAGAAAATGAAAAACCTAAAGTGAATTTTTGTACTTCATTTTGTTCCATTCTGGTTAATAATACCTCACTGGAAACCAATTTGCACTTCTTCAAATCAATGTCTAATAAACAGTGAACTTTAAATAGTTGCAACCTGTTTGTTACCTTTATAACGCTGACGAAATTGAGAAAAAGGTTGTCACAAAAATCCTGTCAATCTGCTTAAAACAGCATTGCTGGCACCAATTTACACCTTGTCAAGGTAACTATCTTCCCTTATTCTTCTTACTTTTCTATCCAAATCATGTAAGGAAAACATACATGATAGCAGAAGTTATTGTATTCATTATTAAAGTCACAAGTGGGAATGGAGTTAGGCAGAGGGACATCCAGCTGTTCTGTCCCTGTTTTGTGCAAATCTATATTATAATGATGCTTTCACAGGGTTCCCAGAATAAACCATTTCCATCTCCACTAGTGATTATATGGTAAACCCTTTTGTATTAATTAAGAAATGTTTGAAGCTTTTTGAAACAGTAGCAAATTTCCTACACTGACATTTTAGTTCACTGAAGAAACACTGAAATTCCTCACTGAACAGCTTTTCAAAGATAATCAGCTTACTATCTTGACAAAACATAATTAATCTGGAACAAACCAGGTGAGATGCTTTGATAAACTCCTACAGTTACATACAGCACATCCTCAAATATCCAGATTTTCAGCAGCAACATCTTCAGAGCAGCATCTTTTCTTAAATGACAGAATTAATTGTAAAGTTTAGAGAACAAAGTAATTTAATGCTAACGTGACATTCGATAAGTGTCAGGTGTCTCAGTTTATTTCAACAGTATACTGCTACCTCATAAAAAAAGCAAGTCAACAACTATAAATATCATGACTCCAATTCATTTTCTAAAATTACTGAATTATCTGGGGTTATGAAAGATTATTTACTTTCTAAAAATGTCAGCTTTGCTACATGGTGTTCCAGAGATTTGATTTCAAAAACATCTAGAGTTTTACCATCCATTTCTTCATCTGTAACTGCTTGCCACCTGTTTTCCTTCCACAGCTGAGGAGATATAAGACAACCATTTCCTGCTTTGCACTAAAAGAAATAATTTTATTAAATGAAAAGTTGATGATTTTCATCTGGCCCTTCTATGTGTTCAAATGTTAATATGAATATATGATGGGAAAAGTGACTCACCTTCCGCAAGAATTTGCTGCATAGAGGGAAAATGTGGGCCAATGCTGCCATTAAATCTTTTGTGTTTAGAAAACACTTTTCAACCTAAGGATAAAAGGATAATGTAGTACAAAACAATCAGAATAGCATTTTCTGTTCATTAAAAACATGGACTCCAACTTTAAAAGACTAAGAGAAGCGGCGTGGCTCAGTGGCAAGAGCACAGCTTGGGAGTCAGGGTTCTATTCCTGGCTCTGCCACTTGTCTGCTGTGTGACCTTGGGCAAGTCACTTCCCTTTGCTGGGCCTCAATTACCTCATTTGTAAAATGGGGATTAAGACTGTGAGCTCCACACGGGGACAGGAACTGTGTCCAACCCAATTTGCTTGTATCCACTCCAGCACTTAGTACAGTGCCTGGCACATAGAAAGCACTTAAATACCATTATTATTGTTGTTATCATTATTATTAGCTCCTGGGAGACTCTACGATTTACATTTCTCTGCCCTCAAGAATAGTTGTTTGTCCCTACCCTTTTTTACATATCTTTTTGCCAGTGTTCATCCCTGACAGAACATTCCATCCAATCCCATTATTATTTAGTATTGTAAAAACCCTTTGGTATGGAACTTCTCTAGGGAACTTTTGAGAATCTCTATATATTCTATCCACTGGTCCACCTGATGCCTATAAAGAACTCCAGCAGACTAATGAGGTCGAGTTTCCCTTGGGATTATCTGCTTGAAGTTCTGCTAGTCACTGGGGATATTTAATTGGGCTTGTGGTGACTTGGGGATACGGCCCTGCCTTTTAGTTATGTAACTGAGTCTGGGAATTTCCAACCCACAATAACCACTTTAACAGCACATATTCTTTTCTATCGTTCAGTTTCAATATAACCGGATTCCCTCGGGTGCCGTTTCTTGGATCGTAGCAAGGGCAGCAAGTATATCAGTGCTGAAAGGGGCTGGAGGGAGGAGAAGAATCACTCCCTAGCAGAAGCCTTTGATGCAATTCAGAAAGCAGGAACAGAAGGGGCATATCTGTTCTCCCTGGGGAAATGCCAACCCAATTCCAAGTGAAAGGGTTGAAAGATACCACTGGAAGGCTCACCCAAGACTAAGAACGCTGTCAAATGACAGGGTAATGGATAGAAGGGACTAGGAATCATACCTGGGCAGTGGTAGTCAGAGAGAGCAGTCCAGGGGAGTTTTGGGGAGGAGAAGCAGAAGGGTCAGTGGAGGTTTGAACTCAGAGAGCCCAGACCTACCTCCTTGCTGACTCAATCTTTAGCCTTCAAAGCTCTCTTGAGCCAGCTCTCTCCCCAGACCTTCTGGGGAAAAGCCAGGATTGGCCCAAAACTATTCACAGATAACAGATGAAAACGTGAAAACCAACTCACAGTCCTCCTGGATTATATGAAGGGAAATATAGGCCTATGCCTCACTACAACTGGGCTATGTTCCTTGAAAATGAGGTTGCATTTTCCCATAGCTTTATATACAATTGATTAGAATCCGTCCCAGAACTAACCCCCATGGCAGCTAAATTCTGGAGGTAAGTAAAAATATGGAAAAATCCCGCTTCATCCTCTTCTACCCACTCTTGTTCCTCATCCCCACCTCCCCCATTCCCAGTGACCTTCTTGCCCACTCCTCCCCACACCCCCAACTAACCCACCCACCGTCCACTGTCTCCCTCTTCCTCTCTGACTTCAGCAATTTTTTTCTTCTTCAAAACTTGAATCATATCAACAGCAGCTGCCAAAGCTGTAGCATCCTGCCCTACCCCCAACCCTAGTCAGACCTAGGAGATCATCACCACCCACACCAGCCAACCCCCAAATGGCCCATCTTTGTCCCCATCCCTATTCCCATTGTTTTGGCTGGGGTTGGGGTAGGGCTGCAAAATGCAATTTGGGAAGAGGAATTGGGAGAGTGAAAGGGGAGGTGACAGTGAAGGCTACAGCTGTCACTACAAAGTTTGAAGAAAGGAAAAAGAAACCAAGGGAGTAGGAGAAGGGTCAAATTATGGGGGTAGGAGCAGAGAAAAAGTGGGGGAGGGAGGGAGCTGATTTATCAGGAAGCAGCGTGGGTCAGTGGAAAGAGCACGGGCTTTGGAGTCAGAGGCCATGGGTTCAAATCCCG
This sequence comes from Tachyglossus aculeatus, assembly GCF_015852505.1. Lineage (NCBI taxonomy): Eukaryota > Metazoa > Chordata > Mammalia > Monotremata > Tachyglossidae > Tachyglossus > Tachyglossus aculeatus. Next base: position 22,803,609 of record NC_052100.1, on the reverse strand, counting down.
GCTCCGCCACTTATCAGCTGTGTGACTTTGGGCAAGTCACTCCACTTCTCTGGGCCTCAGTTCCCTCGTCTGTAAAATGGGGATGAAGACTGTGAGCCCCTCGTGGGACAACCTGATTACCTTGTATCTACCCCAGCGCTTAGAACAGTGCTTTGCACATAGTAAGCGCTTAACAAATACCAACATTATTATTATTATCGGCAATAATTAGGCATAATTTCGGGGTCAGATATATGTATGTTGGTTTAAATTAGCAAATGGTACTGATTATCTTCCCAGAGTGGATATATTTTGGGATGGTTTTAACCCAGGGTATACTATTATGTCTTAACACGCTCCTCCATAAAGACATCCCTCCATGATCCCATTCTTTACCTTTGTAAATGAGGTGGTTTTTCCCTGAACAGGTGCCTTAGCTATTAGCTGGAGCTGCTGGCATGCTGGGACTAGCTTGTTTACCTCCAGTAGAAGAAAAGGCTTGCCATCATCTTCTAACTGAAATACAATTTATGAAATTAAAATAACCTCATGAGGTATCAAGTTTCAGACCAAGTCCTGGCTAAGAAAATGTGAAGGCAGAGCTTTTTTCTTGTGAGCAAGCATTCAGTACCTCATTTGATAAAGCACGGAGGGATGAGGCGAGCTTTAAACCCTCTGAAGCAAAAACCTAAAAAAGGAAAAAGAAAATGATTTCAAACAGCAATATTTCAAACTTTGGATTTCAAACACCGATTAATTGTAACACTAACAACTGTCTTCCATCCCTGACCACCACTTTCAACCATGCTCACATCTCCCCTATAAAAGCATGCCTCGTGATACAGTCAAGATGGGTTCCCTAAAGATGTGAATATATTGTAAATGGTTACACTTTCCTATAGACTTACACATACTTTGTTAGAGGTTCCATTCCATAAGCCCCCATCCCTCCACTATTCCTAGGGACTTTTCTGACCCTGTGCACCTCAACCTCAACCCCTTGATCCCCAACTCCCCTTCCACCACCCTCCGCCAGTTATTTTTAATTTAACTTTCTGTCCCCAGCAGGAGAGGGGCAGAAAAATGCTTATTGTGGTTCCCATTCTGCCTCCTGGCCGCAGACGATGGGGGAGATGGCTCTGTTTGATCCAGCCGCCTCACTGCTCTCTGACTAGCTATGATGGACTGTATGCCAGTGGACTTCTGCACTTAGTTTGTGTTCGACCCCTGGATAGCCCAGAAGAACCAATTCAGCGGACAATATCCCTGTGCCACCCCCTTCCCCGGGGCTCTCTGCCTCCGTTGGCAGCTGCAGGGATTAATCATGCTCCCTGTCTCCATGGTGAGTGTTGGCTGCTGCTTAGGAGAGGCAGGAGTGGGAGGGAGATGAAAACTTGATTGTCAGCCCCTCTTCAATGGATTGTTTTTTTTTTTAAAAAAAAATGAGGGGGTTGGGAAGAGACGTGAGGAAAGGGCTGAATTGGGGACTCTGGCAGAGGAGAGTGACTCAGAACCAGGTGGAAGGGGAACAGAATGGCCTATGGGGAGGAGGAGGGGAAGAGGAAAGTGATTTTCCAGCAGGAACTCAATGTTCTCTGGGGTGCGTCCTTTGGATTCTGGATTACATCGGCAATTAGTGTGTGATGTCACTCCACATTTTATGGATTGTGGCCTTTTGGAACTAGGAATAGTATGGAAAAAACCCTCTGTGGGTCATACTGCAATTTCCAGCAGGGAAATTCAGTCACAACCTAAATAAGAAAGAAACTATCAGGAGCATCATCTTCAATATGCACATACATACATGTATGTGCATTCACGGGTATAAAACCAATACAAACTGATTCATTCATTCATTCAATCGTATTTATTGAGCGCTTACTGTGTACAGAGCACTGTACTAAACGCTTGGGAAGTACAACTGTGGAAGTTATTATAATGCTACTGACGCCTGCACATGGCACTTGTACTCATGGGCAGTTTGACATTTGCCTTTTACAAAATGTAAGCCTAGAGGGTCAAAGTAAGCCTAGAGGGTCAAAGAAGCCAGACTCCAGCATAGTCTTTGATGCCCTTCTATTTATTCCCTACATTCAAATCCAACTGTGACCATCTCCACATTATTGCTCAAATCTGTCCAATCCCATCTGTCTCTACTGCTAATCTCCCTCCTGCCATTAGGCAAGGTTCCTCTGCCTACCCTCTTGGGCCTCTCCCCTGATTAATAGGCACTGCAGCAGCAGTCAGCAAACATCACTTTCCACGCCTATCTCTTCGACTCTATCATTGCACTACAACCAGCTCTCCATAGGATCCCCAAAACACTCCAGCTCAAAACAATGATTCTTCTTATGTGAAGCAGTGTGGCTTAGTGGAAAGAGCACGGGCTTGCGAGTCAGAGGTCATAATAGCAAGGTGTGGTGGGGGGAAAATGGACATGGGGGTCCAATGAGGGAGTTAAAAGTCCGCAATAGTTGGTATGGGCAGTGGGCATGGGAATCAAAAAGAGAGGAGAAATCGTGTTGCTGAGCAGAGGAAAGGGTAGAGTTTATAGAAGGATAGTTTTGAGATGGACGAGTTGGGCACGGTGCCAGGATTTCCATCAGTTGTGCTCTGCAGCATGAGTGCATGAGCAGAGGAAGCCTGCTATGGAGGTGACCCGAGGCTGGGGTCGGAGGTATGAAAACAGTGGAAGGACAAGGGTGCAAGGAGGTTGAGCTGGGTAGAGAGGGATCTTCCAAGGGTCCTGTTGTCACTGTCAGACAGAATCTGGGCTGGAGGGATGATTGATTTTGATCCAGTAATGGCATTTATGTTCTTTCAGCATTCTGCTCTCCCCAGTACCAATGTGATGTCAGACCAACCTTATTTAGCCTTGTATTTTTGATGAAGAGCTAGGGCAGGTTAACTCTGACTCGTAAGTGATTGGGCTCTCATCCTGGCTCATTGAACAGTCACTTCAGCCTTCAATCCTTCCCACCTGCTGCTTCTCCTTAATCAAGCCTCGGGAGATCAGGAAAGACTGTAGCTACAGGGTGCCACTTCCCTCCTCTACTACTTTTACTCCCAGATGTACCTGATTCCAACTGACCTCCCTACTGGGCCCAGGGCAACTACCATCTCTTCCTTGGCCCCAACAGGGCACCATTCACCCTACCACAATACACCAAGTCTTTAGAAAGTTTGACTGATTGACAGACCACATACTCCTAACAAAATAGTCATCAGTTTTAGGATGAGTGATTGCTTCCTAATCCGCTTACCTCTGCTTGATTAATTAAATCCTGAGTACTCTTCAACAGCCCTTCTCCTCTAGGGAAAAATGAAAAAAACAAATACAACAGTTTACTACACTGTGCTAAGTGCAGAATTGCTTCATGCCTACTTAATGTTTTACTACATTCATATTAGTAGGGAAGCAGCACAGCATACTGGATAGGGAACGGGCCTAGGAGTCAGAAGGTCATAGGTCCTAATCCCGGCTCTGCCACTTGTCTGCTGTGTGACCTTGGGCAAGTCGCTTTACTTCTCTGTGCTTCAGCTACCTCATCTGTAAAATGGGGATTGAGACTGTGAGCCCCACAGGGACTGTATCCAACCCGATTTGCTTGTATCCACCCAAGCGCTGGCACACAGTAAGCGCTTAACAAATACCACAATTATTATTATTATTATATTATGGGTTACAGAGGCACTCATATGATTAACTTTTTTAACGATATTGAAAAGTGGAGTGTCCCTCAACTTTTCTATCTTCTGAATCTATGGGTACTAAAAGATCAGAGTCCTCTCTTAGTGCCCTTAGGCTGCTCCTGGCAGAAAGTCAGACTCTAAGAGGTTGCATGCCGCGTTGTTGCAGTGTATGCCCACAGCAATGCAGGATCTGACCCCTGGAGTGTGCCAAAGGGTCTGACTTACTGTCCTGGGAGAACTGGGCTAAGTTATCCTCCTTTTCTTCAGAAAATACCCTACATGTGAAGGGCAATTTAACAATGCTGAGAATCCAACCTGGCTTGGATTTTATGGTTGCTTACCTTGCTAGGCTTGTTACACATATTAAGGCTGGGCACTTCCAAAACTACACATTCTTTCCGGGAACATTCAGGCAAAAAGGCCCCTGTTGGCTCTCCAATTACTGGGGTGGACAGTCCCCTTTGCCTGGCACATGCCTGCCTTGGTGCACTGGGCTTTGAAGGCCCTCTCTGCTGCCAAGGATCTGAAGATACTCATTTCTCACTGCTCTCCAAGGATATTTTGACTTCACTACGATTCTAGACTTGGAACATTATTCCCCAACGAAACAGGTGAAACTTTGTTTTTCCTCCCAAGGTACGTAGTTGCTAGATTACAAAAATGCAGATGATGCAAATGAGGAGCAGTGTGGCCTAGTGGCAGGGAACATGTCTACCAACTCTGTTATATTGTTCGCTCCCAAGAACTTAATACAGTGCTCTGAACACAGTAAGTGCTCAATAAATAATCGATTGAAAGAGCATGGGCCTGGAAGACAGAAGATGAAGACCTTTTTTATGGCATTTGTTTAGTGTTTACTGTGTTCCAGGCACTGTACTAAGAGCTAGGATAGATACAGGCTAATCAGGTTGGACACAGTCCACGTCCCATATGGGGCTCACAGTCTTAATCCCCATTTTACAGATGAGGGAACTGAACCACATAGAAATTAAATGACTTGCCCAAGGTCACACAACAGACAAGCAGCGGTATATTGCTTGACGTAGTAAGTGCTTAACAAATACCACAGTTATTATTATTATTATTACCACCTCAAACATTCTGGGAAAAGTGGAAGCTTAAGATCTAATCGTGATGCTGACACTACAACCAAAGGAGGAGGTGAGAATAGGGCTAGATCACAGACTGATTTCACCTCCTCTGAGCCAGGCTCTATAGATCCAGCAACCCTCCTGACCGCAGTTTAAGCCCTTGGCCTTTCCTCAGTTTTAGCAAAAAAGAGCTGGTAGAAAACCCTCTTTTTATCAAACCTTTTCTTTTGAACTTCATAAATGTTTTTAACAATGACCCATTTGTAATTGCAAAATAGACATTTCTCTCTGTGGCTGAATATTTCTTTCATTTAAAATGGTGAAGCGTACAGAATATTTACCTAGAAAACAAATACATCGAATAAGCCATGTTAGATAGGCTTTGTCCATGACGAACAATAATCTCGGTCTCCTGATCCTCCCATTTCTCGGCTTCACAGTCTACAGCTGATGTGAGCAATCGAAGTTCAAGTCCAAGTTTTGCTATCTTTGCTTGTTCCTAGAAGTTGTAGATTTGCAACACAAAGTCTTTTTCATTTTTAATTTCTGAATGCAAATGAGCACCAACTGATAGGAAAAAGGAAAGTCTTACCTCAGAATCAAGTTTGACAGGCTTTAAGGATTTCAGGTTTGCATTATGCTTCTGTTGCAATAAAAAAGTTGAAAAATATTTTAAAAAGCGCTCCTTACTAACTCCTGAATAAATAACTGCAATGAACCACCCAAAATATACTCTTTTGGAACAAGTAGTTTACAACATTACTGAAGGTTTGAGGTAATAGTATCCCACAACTATCAATCGATCAATAGTATTTACTGAGCAAATGCTTACTATATGCAGAGCACTGTACTAGGTACTTGAGAGAGTACGATACAACAGAGTGGGTAGACATATTCCCTGTCCACAAGGAGCTTTCAGTCTAGAGAGAATTATATTATAAAATAAACTGGGTCTTCGTTGTCATTTGCGATTCCATTCTTTGAAACCTTTTTTGATAGCTCAATTTCAGCAAGCTAATTTTGGCACGAGTCCTCCCTGTCCCCAGCAAATTATAACAAATTCCACCACGGAGAAGTACTCACTACAATGAAGTTTTATCAGTGCTTCAAGCAGCTGTCCATGATTATATTTCCAATACTACTATAACAAATCTAGAGCTGGAAGGGACCTTGAGAGATCATCCGGTCCAACCCACTGCCTCCAGGCAGGTGAATTAAAACTCCCGACAAAAATGTACAGCAGCCCCACCCCAATAATCAGTGACTCATGGCCATTCCAAGGGCCTTTGGAAAAAAGAAGATTCCCGAGAGTATATCTGTTCACCCCTCCCTCAGCTCCATAGCACTTATGTACATATCTGTAATTTCTTTATATTAATGCCTGTCTCCCCCCTCTAGACTGTGAGCTCATTGTGGGCAGGGACTGGCTACCAATTCTGTTGTATTGGACTCTCTTAAGTGCTTAGTACAGAGCTCTGCACACAGTAAGCATCCATTAAATGTGATTGATTGTTGTGGAACAGGGAATGGACCCTGTATTTTTGTTGAATTGCCCAAGGCCTTAGTACAGTCTACTGCACTCTGTTGATGCTCAATAGTGTTTACTCACTATACTAAGCTCTTGGAAAGTACAAACCAAACAGGTGGTATATTCCCTGCCCACAAGGAGTTTACCCTCTAATGTAAGACAGACAAGTATTTACAAACTGAGTAATCAAAATAGCTTATTGAATGTTCAATTGACTACACATACATAAAACATACAAGTGCTGAGGAAGTAGGTACATAAATGCTAGAGATGGCTGAATGGGTTTTATGACTTGGGATGCTGGGAATTTGTCCGGGAAGGTATGTTGGAAGAGGTAGGCATTCAGGAAGGCTTTGAATATGGTGAGGGCTGTGGTCTAATGGATTTGGGTGGGAAGTGGGAAAAAGGGGAGAGTTCCAAGCTGAGGGAACAGTGTGAGCAAAGCGCTGGAGCGCAAAGTACAGAAAAAGAGCTATCTTGGGAGGAACAAAGTGAGAGGGATGGGAAGTGGTGGGTTGGGAGAGCAGATATGCAAGTTGGGGTGAGTTGGTGCAGAGCCCATAAACCAATTGTGAGAAACTTAACACCATTATTACTCTGCGGTAACTGGAGTCCCAGGCCGTATATGGATACCTGTCTCGGCTCATTTGAATTCCAGGAAATGTCTCAATTTGCCATTTAGTTTTCCCCATGCAGCTACTGTCAAAATTTCATTTACATCTATTTTTGAAATTATAACGATTTGCTTGTTCGAAGACATGGACAATTGTAATAGAAATATTTGAAACTTTTTTAGCGCATTTCCATTGTAAGGAAAAGATGTTCCAATGAAGGGAGACTCCCTTCATTGAATTTGGTTGTAATGGGATTTCATAAATATGCCAAACTGTGTAGAGGATAAAATTATTTAAGAATCTTTGATCTCCAGTGGAGGATTTACTAGCATTAAATTACATTTTAAAATTTGACCCAAGAGCACTTTAGCTGACTGAAAAAAAAAATCATAAAACAACTTTTCTTTTTTAAAGTAGAAAAAAAGGTAATTGTATTTCAGGAAAAAAAAACAAACCCAGGCCACAGCCTGAAATCACTTTGATACTTTTACAAGAAATAAAAATGAAAGCCTCAACAACCCAACATGATTACAATTAGAAAGAGGGTATAATTTAGACTGTTATAATTAACTTTTGAGTGTTGACCAAATGTCAAAATAAATTCCTGAACCTAATCCTGGCTCTGCCAACTGTCTGCCGTGAGACTTTGGGCAAGTCATTGAATTTCTCTGTGCCTCAGTTAGCTCATCTGTAAAAGGAGGATTAAAACTGTGAGCCTAATGTGGAACAAGGATTGTGTCCAATCTGATTTGCTTGTGTCTATCCCAGCGTTTAGTACAGTGCCTGGCACACAGTAAGCACTTAATGAATAACAAAACTAACAAACAAAGAACATCCCACTAATTCTAGGCTAAAATTCTTCTCTGTTTTATGAGCAATGGAGAAACACTCTGCTCCAGGGCAGCTCAAAAGCACATATACTGCAGTTTAAGGGTAGTAGACAGATCCATCACCCAAAAACCTCTCTTTGGGGAATTGAAGTATATGTAATAAACTTGTCCCTGGATGTTGCTTGCACATTTTAACAGCCTGTACAAGTCATGGGGAACTTGAATACTTTTACAAACACTGGGGCAAATAAGTTGGCTCCAATAATTAGCATGATCAAAATATATTTGATAGAAAGCACCTAAAATCAATTTACAAACGGCCCTAGCCCATAACAAGTTTAGTGTACTCAACCCCTTTAAGCAAGTCAGCTAAAAGTGTCACGCCTAGAGCTGAAAATTGGCTATTTGGTCTAATTAGTTGATGGTTTCTTAAATTATACAGTTTGAAGGCTAAAAATTGAGAATAAGATCTTGGGGAATTGTGTGGGGTGTATTAATACTAACTTTAGTCAGGCATTATATAAAATAATGTTTGTGTCCTCAATTTGGGGTTTAAAGGGGGAATAATAACAATTGTGGTATCTGTTAAGTGCTTACTAGGTGTCAAGCACTGTATTAAATGCTACGGAAGATACAAGGTAATTGGGTTCCACATGGGCCTCACAGCCTAAGTAGGAGGGAGAACAGGTATTGAATCCCCATTTTTCAGATGAAGGAACTAAAACCCAGAAAAGTTAAGTGATTTGCCCATGGTCACGCAGCAGGCAAATGGGATTAGAACCCAGGGTCTCAGACTTCAGGCCCGTGTTCTTTCCACCAGGCTATGCTACCTCTAAGAATTTCACTATTAGCAGACATTATTCAGCTAGCCTCCATTCTGTCAAACCCACAAGTACCTGACCCATCTCCTCCAATTATTATCGCTGCCCATTTCAGTTCTTCAGATGACAGTTTCCACCTCTGCGGATTGTGGCTCATCCTGCCACAACCCTCTCCCCTCCACCTAGCAGAATCCCTGTCCAGACCACATCTTTAACTCCCCCGTTCCTCCAGCTGTCCTACTATTGGTCTTCTACAAATTTCCCCTGCTGACATTTGTTGGATGAAAGGAACTGGAAACAAAGGTGTGTTCCTTCTATTTCAGCATATATGTGCAAAAATAGCGATTCTTCTAACATCTGAAATGATCTCTTCTTGAACAGTACCAGCTGGTGATATGTCACATTCAGGGAGTTTATACTCTGTGCTCATAATCTAACACATCAGAACAGTTTGTGGTTCTTGGGCTGAATGACCTAGTCATTCAATAAAGAAGCAGTGTTGCTCAGTGGAAGGAGCACGGGCCCGGGATTCAGAGGACCTGAGTTCTAATCCCAGTTTTGCCATTTATCTGCTGTGTGACCCTAGGCAAGTCACTTAATTTATCTATGCCTTTGTTTCCCCAACTGTAAAAGCGGATTCAATATCCATTCTCCCTCCTACTTAAGAGCATGAGCCCCAAGTGGTCCAGGGACTGTATCCAACCTGATTAACTTATATGTACCCCAGTGCTAGAACAGTGTTTGACAAATAGTAAATGCTTAACAATAATAAATTTAAAAATGTTTCTTTCAATAAGCAAGTTTCACTGAGTAATTTTAAGGAGAGGGAGGGGATAGACCACCTGTCAATCATCAAGGGGACATCCAGGATATTCCAGAAAACACATATGTAAGGGAAGGTAACGTCACAACAAGGAGGTACTCAGCTTTTCTTCTGAAAAGCTGTAATTCAAGAGGAAAGGGCAAAATGATTAGAAGTGCAGGTTAGGGGTGTGGGGGGAAGGAAGGAGACAGGTGCAGGTTCAGAAGAGTGAAACCTGAGCTCTCTAGGTAAAGGGCAGCCAAGAAAGGAAACTAGTTACTCCTTGCCCTCTACCCTACAACTCACAAGCTTCTAGAAGGTGGCTAGGGACAAGGCATCTCTTGTTAGACTAATCTTTCAGTTCTAATGAGAATCAAATCCTGCAACTGCTCTGGGAGCTAGAGAGTGAGGAGATGATTACCTTGCCTCAAATATATTTGGCCATATTCCCTGGTACTTATCTCTGTGGTTGGCATCACCTTTTGGATAGTTCTCAGTTGCTTAAAAGGAACATGAGAGGAGATGTTTCCGCTCCTCACTGCCTTGAAGCTGAAGAGCCGCTCAGGGCCCAGACTCCATCTCCACTTTCATCCTGACTGCCAAGGGCCTCTCAGAGGGTGGTGGGGGCCTGTGGTTGCCCAGGGATTATGGCTGGCAAGGGTAAGGAAGAACTCTGTCACTTGCTAAACCACTTCATTACGCCTTTCTCACTCAGAGCCCAAGACTTCAATGTCTTCCCAGTCCCCTGCCTGAAATCTGTATTCTGGCCATGGTAGGACAGGAAGAAGGGGATGGTAGTGAGGAAGAAGCAGACTGCCCCAGTTCCCAGAGGCTCCCAAAGAATGCAAGACAGTTTAAGTAGAGGGAGGAAAGGAAGTATTAAGGTAGAGCAGAGGAAAGGCAAAATGCTATTATAGCTGAAATGTGGAATAAGAAAGAAAGGGGAGATTTCAGAATCAATGCTTGAAGTACAAAGATGCCAATATTTCTGTCAGTGGTCAAATGGGGGAGAGAGATTAGATTTGAGAACTAAAAAATGAAGTGTTCTGCCTTTTCCTTATGGTGTATGAGATGACAGAAAGACAGCCAGGAAATTATGTTGGAGAGAGAGAGAGAGACAAAAATGAGAACAGGCAGAGAAGTGGCAACTTATATTGTTCATGTAGACAAAACCACCCAGGGAGAGACTTTGGAGGAAAAGCTGGATAAGAGTAAAGATGACAGACCTCAGGGAAAAGTGGGAGATGAGAAAGAAAACCAGAAGAGACCCAGAAACCTGGGTTGAAGTTTAAAAAAAGTGAATATCCACTGAAGCAAATAACTAAAATGATAAAAATGAAGACAAGATCAATGGAATTGGTCAAGAATTTATTTGAAGACTTTAGAATATATCAATTTTATAGGCTTAGCATACCCAATAATAGAAAGATTGTTAAAAACTAGAGTAAAATGCTAAAAGCTCACCAAACCACTTGTATAACTCCCTTGAAGATTTAATACACATGCACACACAAGTAGCTAAATAACTTTACTCAAAATAGTAATCCTTTCTCCTAATCAATTGGCAAAGATGGTATATGAATACACTGAAACCCTACCTCTTCCTGTTCTGGTCTGTCCAGCCCATACTTGATTAAGCAAAAATATGCAACTCTGGATTTTTTAAAAATGGTATTTATGTGCTCACTGTGTCAAACACTGTTCTAAGCACTAGGATGGATACAAGTTAATCAGGTTGGACACAGTCCCTGTCTCACATGGGGCTCAGAGTCCAAGTGGATAGTTTGGAGTAATCTCCTTCAATTCGCAGCGGGTATCCAACAAGTTTGGGTGCTTATAAAAAAGTGGAATAAGGCACTAAATAAGGGCTTAGTACAGTGCTCTGCATACAGTAAGCGCTCAATAAATACAATTGAATGAATGAATGGAATGGATTTCTCCGTCAGCTAAAAAACAGCCATCCTCCATTAATGAGGTACAGCTACTGTCCCCGTTTTGCAAATATCTCATCCCCTTTTTCTGCTCTTGTGACTCAATGACTTCACACTACTGGGTATCATATTCAAACCCCCTGGAAAGTCTCTCTGAATTAGAAAGGTTCCAGATTCCATCTGAGTCCTATGTAAAGCCATTCACCAATCCCCACCAGCCAGTCCCATAGCTGGTGTCATCCTCAATCTGACCTGCCACCAGCTTGGCTGCTCCAAGTTCTCAGCTCAGGGTTTGGGACATCCCACTCTGCTCTTCCAGCAGTGACTCTGCTCCCTGCACTCCCGCAACCCCCACCCCAAACAGCTGGCTCCTTGGTTCCTTCGTCCCACCCCCAAGAACTAACTTCCCCCCATCTCCTCTGCTATTCTCTGATTGAGTGCTGCTTGCCACTCTCCCAAGGCTGCCCTGGCTCCACTGTTCCCAGGGCTAGTGCTCCCCTATGTGACTCTATTCTAATAACTAAGTTGTTTCTCCTTCATTGCAATCAACATAGGCAGACTTGCTACCTATGACTAGGCAGAATGATGTGAATTTTTCAGCCCTTTCCAGTAACCTGCTGTCTTGCTGGGCTGTTTCCTTCCCAGCAGCCAGAACTAGGACAAAAGAGATGTGAAGTATTGTTCAAAAAGAGGATTAGAGAAGAAAAGATGTGTTGCAGATTCAGCTGGGAAAGGCAATCAGAGGGACCTGCTGTTAAGCTCCCTAAAACAAGACGACAAGACTTGGGTTATATACTTCTTGATGGGCCTCCATTTTCTTTGCTAGCTTTCATAAACCAAAACCTTGATTTTCCCTTTCCCTACTTGAGAAGAATTACATCCTGATGTTGTACAAAAGGGACTGAAAACTATTTACTATGTTATGATGGCAAATGAGGTACCCCCAGCCAAGAAGCTGGAGGCACTGTATGCCAAAGACTCTCAAAAGAAACCTGAGCCTCCAATCTCCTACCAATAAGGAACAGCCAAAGAGCGGGAGCCATGAAGAGTTACAGTATTTTCAACATTACAGGGACGCTGAATAGTTTTAGTATTTCTGATTCCAGGGTCGGGTCATTTCTATTGGTTGAAAGAAAAAAAATTATCATCAAGTATCTTTATCATCACAAAATATGTTTGCCAAAAGATATTTGAATTTCAACAGCCAAGGAACTCTGAAACTCATACAGGCTGTGAGCCCCATGAGGACTCTGTGCAACCTGATTATCTTGTATCTACACCAGCTTTCCGTAAAGTGCTTGGCACAAAGTCAGCACTTGACAAATTCCATTATTATGACTATTATTATTATTACTGTTATGAAGACAGAGCATTTGGACCTATTTGGATTATTTGGTCACTAGCACAATAAACTCATTTACAGCAAATTTTGAGCCAAGAAAAAGCCACCATAATTAAGACTGGATTTACAAAAAATTGCATGATGAGGCCCCAGTAATCACAACAAAACAAAACCAATCAAAACTTTGTTAGACTATGTTTTTGGATTTAAAGCTAGAATTTTTCAGTTCTCTCAAAAGGGGATCATTAGTAGTGCATCACTTGGACAGCAAGTATGATATATGTAAATTATATGTTAATATCTGAGGGAGATGGGGGTTTTCAGCAGCCAGTTAATACACTCTCCTCCCTTCATCTCTCTCCTTGGCTGGGGAAGATTTATGCCATCCAAGCAGAAATGGGCTCCTCCCACCTTTACCCTCCTCTATAAGCTCTTCTCACCTCCAAAGAAATCACTGGAGGCTGCACGTCCCTTTAGGACACCTAGAGTATAATCTTTCGGATGCCCCATGGAAGGTATCCTGAAGCATCACAGCGGGGTTGGGGCAGTGATACTGAGACACCGCAATTACCCTTGGATGCCGATGGCAATCTAGCCTCCACCTCCTCCACTGCCCTCTCTAAGGTCACCAATGACCTCTACTCCATCCTAATCCTCCTCGACCTCTCAGCTGCCTTTGACACTGTAGACTACCCTCCTGGGAATATTAGCAAACCTTGACTTCACTGAGACCATCATCTCCTGGTTCTCCTCCTATCCCTCTGTTCGCTCCTTCACAGTCTCTTTCATGGGCTCCTCTTCTGCCTCTCATCCTCTGTGAGAGTCCCTCAAGGCTCAGTCCTGAGTCCCCTTACATTCTCCATCTACACCCACTCCCTTGGAGAACTCATTCACTCCCACAGCTTCGACTTCCATCTACATATGGATGATTCCCAAATTTACCTCTCCGGCCCTCACCTCTCTCCTTCTCTGCAGGCTCACATTAACTCCTGCTTTCAGGACACCTCTACCTAGCTGTTCTGCTGACACCTCCAACTAAATGTGTCCAAAACAGAACTCATCTTCCCACTTTCTTCTCTCCTTGACTTTTCCATCACTGTAGACAATACCACCACTATCCTTCCTGGCTTAAAAGCATGTAACCATGACATCATCCTGGACTCATCTCTCTCTCTTTTCAACCCACATATTCAGTCTGTCATCAAATCCTGTAGGTCCTACCCTCACAACATCTCTACATTCCTCTCCATTCACACTGGTACCATGCTGATAGAAGCACTTATAAGATCCCTCCTTGACTACTGGATCAGTCTCCTCGCTGACCTCCCTGCCTCTTATCTCTCCCCACTCCTATCTGTTCATTCAGTCATATTTATTCAGCACTTACTGTGTGCAGAGCACTGTACTAAGCGCTTGGAAAGTACAATTCAGCAATAAAGAGAGACAATCCCTGCACACACCCGGCTTACAGTCTGGGGGAGTTGGGGGGACAGACATACTTCACTCTGCTGCCCAGATCATTTTCTAAAATACCATAAATAAAGTCCATGTCTCCCTACTGCTGGAAAACCTCCAATGGTTGCCCATCCATCTCCACCAACAGACATTCCTTACCATCAGCTTTCAGGCATTCACTCAATCAGCTCTCCCCATCCTACCTTACCTCACTAATCTCCTACTACAACCCAGCCTGCACGCTTCACTCCCCTAACCGCCAACCTTCTCACTGTACCTCGATTTTTATCCCATCACCGACCCCTTTCCCCACATCCTCCTTCAAGCCTGGAACTCCCCCTCTTCCTTCATATCTGACAGACCACCACTCTCCTTCAAAGCCCTCCTAAAAGTATATCTCCTAGAGGTCTTCCCTAACTAACCCTTCATTTCTCCATTCTATCTGCCATCTTCTCTATGTCACCTATGCACGTGGGTGGGTACTCCTTAAGCACTCTGATCCTCCACTTCCAGCTCCAAAGCACTTATATAGATATCCTAAAACATTGCCATTTCCCCTATCTACAACTTACTTTAACATCTGTCTCCCCTTCTAGATTGTAAGCTCCTGTGGGCAGGGATCATGTCTTCCAACGCCATATTAATGGATTCTACTAAGTGCTTTGTACAGTACTCTGCTCACAAATGTCACTGATTGAGATCCATATTCTTTCACCTTGTCCTTTGGATCAATTTTGTGCCTGCTCGTCCTCCTCCCGGCCACTTCCTTACTTCCTTAAATGAAAACACCACTAACTACTGAAAGGATGGGTTCAAACTTGGACTGTTATCCAAAACACTAGGGATATAAATCACTCTGATTATCAATGGAGTTTATCATTCTGAAATTTTGCTCATTAATGAAATTTACTGAACCAAAAATAGTCTAGTAGTTGACAATCATTTGCATACACAATTAGTCTACCTCTCACACACACTCAAAAGGACATAAGCAACCTCAAAACTTACCCCTGGTCTTGGGAGGGAAAGACAGGCCCGCTTCTCTCCTATGAACAACACAAATATTTAAAACCAAAATCTGTAGGCATGATTAATGAACTGAATGAATTGCTTACTTTCCTGCTTTAAAATCCCAACCAACGGAAAACATTATTCTAAAACAAAACCAGACAAAACCCTATCCTACTGGGGCTAGCCCTTGCAAGTCAAAAACCAAATGCTTCCATTTCGTTTGCGTTCCTGAGAATGAAACACTTGCACACCCGTGCCAGGTAAAACGCCCTAGAAGCTGTGAGAAAAGCAAAAACACAAATATTCTCTTCTACACCTGTTTCATTTTCTTTCACAATTTTGCTTTCATTACAAATAAAACAGAGAGTTTCAAAGCAAAAGAAAATGCAGGTAGGCACCGTAACTGTAGATGGCTTTCTTCTAGTATTCTGTGGTAGGGGACGGGATCCAGGTCAGCCGCCCTGATGATTCATCCAATTCTACCAAGCACCAACCAACACAGGGGAGGGTAAGAGGGATGTCAGGCCTGTGCTACTCCATCCTCACTCGCACCCGAAGTTATGCTGTTGCATGCCCTGACATTCTTGGACATTTCGAGGCCATGCATAGCCTCAGTCTAAAAGACTTTGATTCCAGCAAATATCTTGGCCTCTGAGTCTCTCCTTGCTCAACTGGTGTTGTTGGGTTTTTTTTACCTTAAATGTGATAGCCAAAGCTTTTCATTCAGGTAACTTTATTTGTTTCTTCTCTCAACTATCCATACTAACAGAGGTGTGTGAATATTCTATATACAGGGATGGCATCTTGCTCTACCTTAGAGGTGACAATATGGCACTGCTCTGTCACTTTATATTTCCTATCTGATGCTAGTATTCTCGGATCAGAACAATTCCAAATACAAATTTAGAGAAGATGCAAAAAGTAGATTTGTTCTTCATAATAATTAGATTGAATTTTTATCCCCCAAAATCTCCAACCAGAGAGGATAATAGGCTCAGCTTTCCACAAAGGCTCTTCCTCAACGTCAGAAACACTGAGAAAATGCCACAGGTTTCAAAGATGTCGTTATTATCTTCGAGAATGGTAAGACACTTGACAGTGGAAACTTTCAAGGCATCTTATTGCTTGCTGTTCATTGCTGGCAAAATCCTAAGCAAAATCTTCATGGACTGGCCGTTGAAAAATGTGGCCTTAGACCAAAATGCAGTCAAGCAGCCATAATTTGGGCTGTCAGAGACGGGCAGAGAACACCACCAAAACCTCTATACTGATTTCAATGACCTGACACTGTCAAAAGAAATAGGCTCTGGCGGCTAAAAATTTCCCCAGGCCTATGGTTACTCCACAGCCAGAAAAATCAGTTAAATTGCTTTTTCTGGCCTTTCCTCCATCCCCAAACAAGTAAAACAAGGCTTTTTGTTGCTCGTTCAACCTATTTTATTCTGCCACAAGATATTTGGCATCTGGTGTTAAAACAGGCTTCAAAGTCTTCGGGAAAATTTCCAATTCTACAGGATTTGAGATCACTGAAAGGTTCCTGAGATGGTCACTCAGGAGCTGTGTGTGCTGATGTGCTCTGGGAGCCCAACTGCACAGAAAATAGATAAATAAGAACCATTTAACAGTGCTATATGTGTCGATGATGCCTGCAATCCTCTGTCCTACTGCCCCATGAAAACCTTATCCACAGACCAAGGAACTCTGCTGCTTCCCCCTTATATGCAATTTATTTTAATGTCTGCTTCCCCCACTAGACTGTAAGATCCTGAAATACAGACATTATGTCTACTAACTCCACTGTACTCTCCCAAGCCCTTAGTATGATGCTCTTGTCCAATAATTTGGAGGAAAGAAACAGAAAACCAAATACGCAGACCAGGATGCCCTTTGGGAAATTGGCATCGTGGAGCTAACAAGTTGCAGATCAAACTGAAAATCGACAGTATGGTAGGCAAGTCCGATTTTCTTTACATATGAATATATGTGAATACACTTAAATACGTAAATACATATAAATATAAATGTGACAAAGAGAATGATACCAGAAAAGTTACTGTTTGGGAGGAAAGGTGGAATTAGATCATCACCCAATTTGGACAGGGCACAAACAAGGGCAAGGACAATAACTAAGGCAGGATGACCAGGAAATAAAAGTCTGTCGTGTATCCGGCACTCTCATGGTTTTGCCTGAATTAAAGGAGGATGAAAAAGTGAAATTGATCAATGAAAATACTGGGAGGATAAGGTGTTCGTTATTCGAGGAATGGTGCCAAGATCAGATGAGATTAAAATGAAAGAGACCGATCACCTGAAGGAAACGTAGACCATTTCCAACAACTGCCAGCTGCTGCCTTGACTACTGCACCAGCCTCCTCACTAACCTCCCTGCCTCTTGTCTCGCTCCACTCCACAAAAAAAAGAGTAGAGTCGCCACTCCACAAAAACCTCCAATGGTTGCCCATCCATCTACCACCACATCCAACAGAAACTCCTTCCAACCGGCTTTAAAGCACTCAATCAGCTCACCCCCTCCTACTTCACCTCGCTGCTCTCCTACTACAGCCCAGCCCTCTCACTTCGCTCCTGTAGCACCAGCTTGCTCAGTGTACCTCCATCTTGTCTAGCTTGCCACCAACTCCTTTCCCACATTCTCTCTCATACCTGGAACTCCCTTCATATACGACAGATGACCACTCTCCCCACCTTCAAAGCCTTATTATAATCACATCCTCCAAGAGGCCTTCTGTGATTAAGTCCTGTCTTCTCCTACTCCCACTCTCTTCTGCAACACCTAGGCACTTGGATCTGTACCCTTTATGCACCTGATATTCACCCCACCATCAGCACTTATGTACATATGCATAATTTATTTATTTACATTAACGTCTGTCTCCCCCTCTAGACAGACAGGGAATGTGAGACTGCGAGCCCGTTGTTGGGCAGGGACTATCTCTATATGTTGCCAACTTGTACTTCCCAAGCGCTTAGTACAGTGTTCTGCACATAGTAAGCGCTCTATAAATACGATTGAATGAATGAATGAACTCTGTTGTATTGTACTCTCGCCAGAACTTCCTACAGCGCTCTGCACACAGTAAATGCTCTGCACACAGTAAGTGCTCAATAAACACCATTGACTGATTAATGAAACAGTGGGTGAGACACAAGGTTTTGGCAAACAATGAGTACAAGGATGGTGAATGATTTTCCCACATACAATGGTGAGGAATGGTAACAATACTGAGGGAGAAGGAAACAGAGAATACTACTGAGGAAACTTTAAGGTCCGCTAGAATGAGAAGGTAATGTGGAAAATGATCAGCAGGGGCGTTACTGTTTGGGCCAAAAATCAGAATTCACCTCCCACAAATACAAGCAGTTAAAAACCTTTAAAGTAAATGTAATGTAGCATATAAAATATGTTAGTAATTATATGATGGGAGAGTATACTTTTTAAAGAGGAACTTTCTAAGGGATATAGCAAGAGCAAGTAATAATTATAATTATAATAATTATGGTATCTGTTAAGTGCTGACTACGTGCTAGGGTGGATACAATCGGGTTGGACGCAGTCCCTGTCCCGCAAAGGGCTCACAGGTTTAATCCCCATTTCATAGATGGGATAACTGAGGCACAGAGAAGTTGAGACTTACCCAAGGTCACAAAGCAGACAAGTGGAGGAGCCGGGATTAGAACCCGTGACCTTCTGACTCCCAGGCCCGTGCTCTATCTGCTGTGCACATGCAGAGGCAATAAAACTGAGCTTGACCAGGGTTACTTACTCCCCTCCAATTCTCTCCTTTGACCCCCCAATCTGGCTTCTGCCCCTTAACTCCATGGAAACAATCCCCTCAAAGGTCACCAATGCCTTTCTTCCTGCCAAATGCCTCTACTCCATCCTAATCCTCCTCGATCTCTCAGGTGCCTTCAACACTGTCGACCATCCCCCTTCTCCGGAAACGTTACCTACCCTTGGCTTCACTGATGCTGTCCTCTCCTGCTTCTCCTCCTGTCTCTCCAGCTGCTCACTTTTAAATGGTATTTGTTAAGTGCTTACTATGTGCCAGGCACTGTACTATACACTGGGGTTGGCCACGGTCCATGTCCTAAATCATTTTTCTAAAAGCCCATTTAGTTCATGTCTCCCCACCCCTCAGAAACCTCCAGCATTTGCCCATCCATCTCCACATCAGGCAGAAACATCAGCATTCAACTTGCCCCCTTTTACCTTATCTCGCTGATTTCCTACTTTGAGCCAGCCCACATGCTTCACTCTTCTAATGCCAACCTACTCACTGTACTTGAAACTCATCTATCTCACAGCCAATGTCCTCCTTCTGGCCTGGAACTCCTTCCCCTTTTTTATCCAACAGATCAATCACCATTCTCCTCACTTTCAAAGCCTTATTAAAACCACATCCTCTCCAAGAAGCCTTCCCTAACTAACCACTCATTTCCCCAGTCACTCTCCCTTCTTTATCACCTATGCATTTGGATCTGTACTCTTTATGCACTTGACACTCACCCCACCCTCAGCCCCACAGCACTTATGTATATACAGAATTTATTTTAATGTCTGTTTCCCCCTCTAGCTCCTGGTGGGCTGGGAATGTGTCTACCAACTTGGAAGTATCGTATTCTCCTAAGTGCTTAGTACAGTGCTCTGCACATAGTAAGTGCTCAGTAAATACTGATTGATTATTTCTTTAAAGAATTAAAACTATGTACAAATCATTTGTTTCCTAAAACCTGCAGTGACTAGTTTACTTCTCACAAAAATAGATACTAAATTCTACCTATATCTCAATTATGTAAATTTTACCAAGATAGTTTGCAAGGGTCAGTCAGTCAATCGTATTTATTGAGCGCTTGCTGTGTGCAGAGCACTGTAATAAGCGCCAGGGAGGGCACAATATAACAATGTAACAGACACATTCCTGCCTACAATGAACTTACAGTCTACAGTGGGAGACAGACAATATAAATTAATAAAATTACAGATCTGCACATAAGTGCTTTGGTGCTGGGAGGGGGGATGAAAAAAGTCAAGGCTGTGCAGAAGGGAGTAAAGAATGTTACTATTATGGATAGTAACAAACTGTATTTCTCTTTCATTCTAATCTGAAAAGAAAGAACCCTAAAATCTCATTTGATTTCCCTCTTCTCCGCATTATAAGTACAGCCCTAACAGTTTCATGAACAATGAGTAGTATTTAAAATTCTTTAAAAGGGGAGGGGAGGAGAATGGATTTCAGAGAAATAAATCCAAGA
Source organism: Tachyglossus aculeatus (assembly GCF_015852505.1). Taxonomy (NCBI): domain Eukaryota; kingdom Metazoa; phylum Chordata; class Mammalia; order Monotremata; family Tachyglossidae; genus Tachyglossus; species Tachyglossus aculeatus. The sequence goes on along the minus strand of NC_052100.1, from coordinate 22,783,241 downwards.
TTATGCTTCTTTTGTGAATGAATTAAAAGCATTGTCTCCAGAAGTTCCATATTAAACTTACACTAAATCTAATATTTAAAATTTCCTAACTTACATTAATGTCATAAATAAGTCCCATCATTTTAACCCTAAGATGTCAGTGAAAATTAAAACCAAACAAGCTTTAGTGCTTATAAAGGACCTGAGAAATGCACCCTCTTCCCTCAATTACAGATGGAAATCTCACCATTAAATTGGCCTTCTTAACCCCAAGAGTTATTACAACTCTGACTGAGATGCTATCAGGCTGAGTTTAATAGCTACTTCTGAATGAAGACTTTCTATAGTATTTATTCACTCCCAAACATTTCAGTGCTTTGCTGATTACATGCAAGTTTGTGTATTTCACTGTTCATTAATTAAATGGCAATAAATTATTCCACTTTGTATCTAGCACATTAAAATTTTCCCACATTAAAAATACTTGCCAGCAAGATATTTAGCACTCTAAAAATGAATGACATTTTGACTGGAATGAACTGAAATTTTCTTGCAAGTGGTATAATTAACTTTGAAAATACAGTTTCACATCTTTTATCTGAAGTCTGTTATATGCTTATATTTTTAGATGTTAAAGCTGACACGCACACCAATATCCTGAGCAATATTTTTAAAAAATACTACATAGGGAACACAGGCAATACAATTATAGCTCTAAATGCCATCTTATAATAAAAGTATCCCTTTGAATGACAGAATCAAGCTAAATTAAACAGAGGCTCTAACAAAATTAAATAACTCATTAAATAAAAATAAACAGCAGGACACCATCTTGAAATGTTCAATGATGACTGCCACCAATTCTTAGATGACATCAAAATAAATGTCAAAACCATTTCTTCTTTAACATTTTATCACTATCTTCTACATGTTATATAAATACCAATAAACTTACCAACCACAGAAAGTATTCCAAGGTTGTGTAGGCATCAGAAAGATTCCATCCAGGAAGGACAGCAATTCAAAAATCAAATAGCTAAATTCACTATTTTATGAAATACATAAAACTCAAGCCAATAGTACAGAATTAAGATTAAACTTTTGTTTGAAAAATAAAGGACAGTGAAAAACCAACATGGAAAGCGATTTTTAAAAATTCTCCCCCAAATGAAAACCGCAAAATAAAATAAGCCAAAAACTAAGCCTAATCAAATCAAATTCACATAAGAATTAAAGTTTTTGTGTGTTTTATGCTTTGTGGGAATATTGGTTAAAACAATACTAGGAAAAAATAAGGACACTAAAATATGGGTACCAAATGACACTAAAATATGGGTACCAAATCCAAAGGACTTTTTCCCTACTGTATTTCAAATTCACTAGATTTGATCTAGTGGCACCATGAATAACATTTTTGCCCATGTCTTTGATTAATCAATACAGCAGCTAGTTGGAGCTGTTGATATGGTAAAACAGAACTTTAATTTCATGTACTTTAGCACAAAAGTTAAATCTTACTACTTAATGTTGTGACATTTTTTAGAAAGTTATGAATAACATCCTTACCTCGTCGTCCTTCAAATACATCATTGATTTCTCTTAATAACACAGACATGTCAGTAATCTGTGATTCCCAGGCTTCACAAAACACATCTAGATTTTCTTTAGCAATCTTACTAGATGGGTGCAGAGTCAATGTTTCAGCAGCAGAAATGATCTGAAGAAAACACAATATCTTAGCTTGAACCCTGTTTTCAGCCACTTCCCTATGCAAAGTTCTCAGGTAGGCAGCCAGCCCTATGGCCAAAACACCTGGGGTCTGGCTTCTGGTAGGCAGATCATCTGCTTGGCTCTAGCAACCCTGAATTTCAGTGACTTTACATAAGACCCTTTGCCCCTTGATTTTGGTTTGTTCTGTTGTGGTCTTTTCCAATTTTTTGTACTATCTAAATCCTGACTTAGATGTCTCGTTTGTGAATTTGGCTCAGTTGTGCTTGCTGGAGCTTAAGCAGACCTGGTGGTTGAATTCTGGATGGCATTCCTAAGTCCATATCTTCTTTTAACAGCCCGGAATACAGGATGGCAAATTTCAGTTCTAATCTGGGGATATCTAGTTAAGACAAGTTAAATTTCTCCCACTCCATTCCAGTTTGCACTCTTTTTTCTTCTAGCCTCAATATACCCACTGTGTCCCATTGTTGGAAAGAGCCCGGGCTTGGGAGGCAGAGTACGTGGGTTCTAATCCTGACTCTGCCACTTACAGTCTCCTAAATACTTGCGTATTTTGACCACTCCAGTTTCACATTCAATACCTTGAGCAGTTCCTACGGCATCACTTCTAATTAATATCAGGTGACAAGACATGTTTGTAAACAACAAATCCTGGAATGAACTCACTCTCCTAGTATTGAAACTATTTTTATGAGCCTCAGTAGAGCTGTGTGGGGAGAAGTAGGTGAGGAAAATGGATGACAGGCAAATTTTCTAACAGCCCCTTTAGTGATTTGAACTTGGAAACCCAAAGCAAAGAAGACCGAGGAAACGCTTGAAAGATACAGTAACACATGCAGCAGATGATGCTGCCAACTAAAAACTGGGAGTCAATTGTTGTAGAGAGGTGCACTGCAATTGAGAAAGGAGGAACTTTGAAAGCAAAGACTTCGAAGGATTGTGAGGCAAAAGGAAAAACAGTGCCAGACACTGCAAATACCAAGGAACAAAATTAAGGGCACAGTGAAGAATGTTCCCTGTGGCTGACCAATGTGGTGAGGAATGTGCCTTTTCTGCCACAAGTACACATACACAATAGAGTAAGGCAAGGCTGTGGTAGGATCAGTTTGATTCACTCTATTCTTTGCCACTTATTTAAGTCTTGAGGCAGATTGGGGAGAGCCCAAAAGTAGTCTATGAGAAGATTTTAGGAGTCACTTTAAATACAGGAGTCCTCTTCAGAAAAATATGTCTCCAGTACCTAGCTTCATGAACTTATTCTTCAGGAAGTCTGGTTTTGCTCAATGCATGATGTCAATTCCTTGACTGGCCAACTCCAAAGTGCTGGAGTTTATCAATTGTCTATTAACACACTGATGGAATGGTTAGTTTCTTAGTAGGCTGATATAATTGTGATGGTCACTTGCCGGTCCATACACTAAGAAAGGGAGAGAAACCTTAAAAGTGGCTAGAATGGAACAAAATTCACTCCTGGTGACCCCTCCTAAAGGGAAAGATAACCTGCATAAATAACAGGCACTTTGGTGGTGACTCCACCAGGAACACAGCCAATCAATCACAGGGGGAGACTGGAAAATGGGAAGGGGACTAGTTAAGTGAAAAAGCCCCTTGGTCATTTAAAGTTCAAGTGGGACTGAGCCATCCTTGAGACAGGATCCTGGAGAAGAGGTTTCCATGTTGGTATCCGGAAGTTAGGCTTCCTCCCCAGAGTAGGGGACAAGCAATCACTCTGCCACCACTATTTCTCCAGTTCAAGAGTGCTTCCTTTCCCTGTTGAATGAATTTAACCATAGTGGATAACTACAGCCAAGGTAAAATGATTTGAATAGACTCCATAGTGGACAGTTTTAAATAGGGGGAATGTTTTTCTATAACTGGGGCAAAAGGAATTTTGCGAAATTATTTCTCCTGCTTTCTTTCCAGAAAAAATTTAGGGGAAATAAAGTATTGACCAATGTGCGCATTTTAGAACTATGTCCGGGGGTGTGGGGCTCTCAAGTCAAGACCTGTACATCTGCCAGGAGAATCAATCAATCATAGTACTTACTGAGTACCTACTATGTGCAGAGAACTATGCTAAGCACTTGGGAAAGCATAATAGACACAATCCCTGTTCTCAAGGATTTTACGATTTTTGGGGGAGACTGAAAAATAACTTTAGGATAAGAGGAAGAAACTGAATAAGTAAAGCAGTGAATAAGCAATAGGATATGTGCAGGTGGTTGTGAGTAAACCACTGAAGCAGCATGGTGTAGTGGATAGAGCACAGGCCTGGGAGTCATAAGGTCATGGGTTCTAATCCCAGCTGTGCTACCTGTCTGCTGTGTGACCTTGGGCAAGTCGCTTCACTTCTCTGGGCCTCAATTACCTCATCTGTAAAGTGGGGCTTGAGACTGTGAGCCCCACATGGGACAGGGACTGTGTCCAACCCGATTTGCTTGTATCCACCCCAATGCTTATTACAGTGCCTGGCACAAAGTAAGCGCTTAATGAATACCACAATTATCCTTCTAGACTGTAAGCTCTTTGTGGGCAGGGAATGTATCCCTGTTAAATTATACTCTCCCAAGTGCTTAGTACAGTGCTCTGCACACAGTAAGCGCTCAATAAATACCACTGAATGAGTGGTACTCAATCATGCCCAGAAAAGACGTTTTAAGGAGAAAAAAACAAAACAGAGACCATACCTGTGGGCCAGTAACCCGAAAAGTGTCTTCTGCATGGACACAAGTAATTTCAAGAGGTTCTGTCCCAGAGACATGTCTTAACAATTGACAAGCCTAGAAAAAAATTAAACATTTTAATTATCAATTCTTATTCCACCCCTCATCTCATACCCTCCTAGCTCCAAACCCAATTGCCCCAGGCCAGGAGTTCCTCCCTGGAAAGCTGCATTCACTCTTTCACATAACTGGGTCCCAGCTGGTTCACAGTGCGCACCCTGGTGGCTGGAAAGTTAACGCACTTCCTACAAATTAAAAGCCTGTTTGGTTCCTGGGGGTTTAAAATCATGAAAACCTTTCACTTCCTTTGTATATTAATAATAATAATAATAAAAATGGCATTTGTTAAGTGCTTACTATGTGCAAAGCACTGCTCTAAGTTCTGGGGGGGATACAAGGTGATCCGGTTGTCCCACGTGGGGCTCACAGTCTTCACCCCCATTTTACAGATGAGGTAACTGAGGCACAGAGAAGTTAAGTGACTTGCCCAAGGTCACACAGCAGACATGTGGCGGAGTCGGGATTTGAACCCATGACTTTTGCCTCCAAAGCCCGTGCTCTAATGCTCAGTACATTGTTCTACATTCATTAGGCAGGCAATAAAAGTTATTGGTAATTAGAAAACATCTTCCCTCTGGCCTGGAACTCCCTCCCCCTTCATCTCTGACAGACCACCAGTCTCCCCATCTTCAGAAGCCCCCCCCTAAAACCATATCTTCTCCAAGAGGCCTTCCCTCCCTAAGCCTTCATTTCCCCACACCATTCACCCTCCCTTCTGCATTGCCTATGCACGTGGGCCTGTACTCTTGGAGTACCATCCCCAGCCTTTCAGCATTTAGGTACATATCGTTATACCTTGCCAATTCCCTTATTAGTAATTTATTTTAATGTCTGTCTCCCAAATAGACTTGTACGCTTCTTGAGGGTAAGGATTGTATCTACCAACTCAATTTCATTATATTCTCCCAAGTGCTTAGTACACTGCTCTGCATACAGGAAGCACTCAATAAATACCATTCATTGATTGATAATATTAATTCAGCAAAGAATAATGAGAATGCCGTAAAAATACACTGAGTTCTGCCAAAACACGTTTTCACTGCACACTTTGGCTATAACAATGTTGGGGAAGTAGGGAAAGTTTATTCAACTACAGAAGAAACTGTTGATGTGCACAAATGCATGATCAGGCTCATGTGAATTTTCCTTAAAGTGTTGTTTTGCAAGAAAATAATTCCCGTACTGATGGCGACCTGGGTTTATGTGAAAAATAAAACATTAAAAGATTCAATAAGTTTGCATGGAGTAGTTTTAGTTGTAGAAGAATTAAGAGATACTATGATTCACAGGGTTAAAATTCCAGCAAGGATATTATTCCATAAAAACCCTCCAAATAAAATCTTTCCATTTAAAATTCACCAGCAGGTGTTAACCAGTCAGCCCTTAAAAAGAAAAAGTCATCCTGGGTAGAGCTAATGCTCAGTCTTCTGGCTACTGAAGGTCTTAAGCACAGCCAGGTTAATGTTGACGCTAAAATTCATTATTTGGTTTTCTATATCCCAGTATGGCATAGACCACTAACACTGCAGCTCTCTAGCTTCTAAAAGGACTTCCTGGTGTTCTTCTTTCCTCTGCTGCCTAATACTTTCCAGGTTTCAACTCCCACCCACATCCCAAATTGGGTGAAATCGTGGCTATTTTGGAGGCTTTTTCCCACAGTCTCCAGGTCTTGCTTTCGGCCAGGCTAGCCAGGAGGCATCTAGTAGCCACGGCAGCAGCAGCAGAAAAGTCACCCATTCATTCTTGGGGACCCCGCCCAGTGGAAGACGAGAAGAGAAATTGCCCTGTTGCCCTGCACATCCTCCTCTTCTTCTGCAGTGGTGGCATCAAGCAGCCACCGCAGCTGCAACCTACACCACATGTCCCTAACTTGGACGTTTCCAGCACGACTGGATTGCAGTGTTTCTGCTGCACCTGAAACTCCTCTGAAACTCCAGAAAGGACTTGGGTTGAATGGCCATTTCTATCACTTCTGCTGCCACTTCACCAGCCGTTTGGTGCTAGCTGTAGAACATTTTATTGGGAAATCCCCAGAAATAATAATAATCACGGCATTTGTTAAGCGCTTACCACGTGCAAAGCACTGTTCTAAGCGCTGGGGGGGATACAATGTGATCAAGTTGCCCCACGTAGGGCTCACAGTCTTAATCCCCATTTTTACAGATGGGGTAACTGAGGCTCAGAGAAGTTAAGTGACAAGCTGTTGTCCTCCTTACTGCCACTTGGAGATAATAATAATAATAATGGCATTTGTTAAGCGCTTACTATGTGCAAAGCACTGTGGAACAACACCAGATTCCATTCAGCAATAGTTACTGATTCCTGCCGGGGCCTACTCCACATGGAGATGCCACCTGGCCCCTGGCTCCACATGAGGATGCCACCCAATGGGCCACCATCATGGCGAGCCAAAAGCTCGCTTGGGTAACTAGCCCCGACTCCGTGGCTTAGTGGCAAGAGCCCGGGCTTGGGAGTCAGAGGACGTGGGTTCTAATGCCGGCTCCCCCACTTGTCAGATGTGTGACTTTGGGCAAGTCACTTAACTTCTCTGCCTCAGTTACCTCATCTGTAAAATGGGGATTAAGACTGTGAGCCCCATGTGAAACAACCTGATTACCTTTTATCTACCCCAGTGCTTAGAACAGTGCTTGGCACATAGTAAGCACTTAACAAATACCATCATTATTATCATTATTATTTGTCCAAGCCCCTCATTCATTCATTCATTCATTCAATCATATTTATTGAGCGCTTACTGTGTGCAGAGCACTGTACTAAGCGCTTGGGAAGTACAAGTTGGCAACATATAGAGACGGTCCCTACCCAACAGTGGGCTCACAGTCTAGTAGGGGGAGACAGAGAACAAAACAAAACATATTAACAAAATAAAATAGAATAAACATGTACAAATAAATAAATCTGGTCCTTTTTATGGTTTGTATGTTGGGCCGTGTTCTGTATCTAGTCTGGGTCACGACTTGTGGGTGGAGCTCTGGGTAACCCATGTCCTACTTTCTCCACTGCTCCTGCTCTAGTTCTCTTTAACTACAGCTCAGTATGCAGGTGCTAGCTTATATTTCTACTTTATTCTCTGTCTACCCCTCCACACAGACCTTTACAACTAGCCCCCTTATCTTGTTTCACCACTATAAATCTGTCACTCCCTCTTCTCCACAGACTGCTTTCCAGCCTCCCTATTAACCCTTTCTTTCCTCTTCAACCTTTTATTCCCTCCCCAGGATAAGAGTTTGAAGGTGGGGTGTGAGATGGGAGGTTTCAGCTGCTGCTTTCTGGCTCCAAGCAGCTTGCAAACATTCATTCAATCGTATTTATTGAGCTTTTACTGTGTGCAGAGCACTGTACTAAGAGCTTGGGAGAGAACAATACAACAAACAACAGAAACATCCAGCTGTGCAAAAACACTGGCCAAACAATAATAATAATAGTATTGGTTAAGCGTTTATTATGTTCCAAGTACTGTACTAAGGGCTGGGGTAGATACAAAATAATGAGGTTGGACACTGTCCCTGTCCCACATGGGGCTCACAGTCTAATCCAGATGTGGTTCCAAACAAATTTAAATATCCCACATGGCTCCTGCCTACTGGGACTTTCTTAGAATTTTGGTGGAATAGACCCATATTGTGGCAGTAATGACACAGAGTTGCCTCCCTCTTCTCCTTTGGCCTCTCTTCTGGCTTTCCTTCTTTCCTACTCTTTCTCCACTTTCTTCCTCTCTGACTTTACTCCTTCCCCACCTTGGGTCCCCAGAAATCTGGTCACATGAATTTAGATGCAGTAGAAGACTGCAGTCTTACCAAGTCCACACCTGACCTGCAGGCAAGAGAAGTGATTGCTCCATTTCAAACAACCTCCTGCATTCACCAAAGTCCCTGGGTGCACACTGGGCCCACTGTGACACCTGCGCAACTGTGAATATATCCACCCCCACAAAATGAGATTGTCCCCAGTAGGACGCCTCACTTCCAGATTTTAGCTTGTCCGAGGCTCTGGTAGAAAGCCCAAATTCTCAATCACGGCACTACCCCTGTTCCTTCACAGCTCTTCACATTTCATGTACTGGGATGGGAAGACCAACAACCATCGCCTGATTCCTATACCTTCTTCCACTTCCCCATGCTTTCACGCCTAGGGCCATTCTACTGCCTCACAGTAGATAAAATATTTAATTTACCTCTTTTCTGAGCCAAAAATAAGTCATATTTGTTTCATCCTTAGTCACGAAAGACAATTTGCAAGATTTACCCATAGGAACATTTCTTAGAACAAATTAAACATATTTAACTTCTAGGACTAGGTGTCCTGAGAAATCACTTTTCAAGTATTCCAAACTGGAAAGGGCTAGGCTTCTGGGATCAACTGAGGCAGTCAGCACGACCATTCAACAATTTGGCTGCTTTAGAGGGATGGACCGCCACACCTCCACCCCCTTCCCTCCATTTCCCGGGGTAGGCCTCACAGATGGTTTTAGTGCAGTTAACTGGTTGCATCAGTATATAGACACCATTGTGAACCAATTGAGGTGTCCATGACATCTTCCCTACCATAATGAACAACTAATCGACTAATATTTATTTGCTGAGCTCTCACTTGGTGAGTAATATTACTATACTAGGGACTGTGGGAATTCAAGACTATGGAGAAGAAAAGGCCCAAATACTCTGGGGTCTTTTCATGAGAATCATCAGCGAAGGTGCTTCAACTAACTCTTCCTAAAATACCAACTTTAGGAATTGGAGTCAGGGAACCTGTGAACAGTCAAGTGAGGCCCAAATTTACCATGTTGCAAGTTTTTATCTGGAAGTAAGTAGGTTTAGGTGCTTCGTGGAAGAATTGGGGGGACAGACATTTTAAACCTGCATTAAATTTGCTAAATTTTCCTTAAAAAACAAGGCAATGTCCCCTGAGGTACAGCTATTTCTGAACGAGTTCATTGTTTAAGTCTGCAACTCACCTCCACAAGCTGTTCTTTCTGTTCAGAGAGTTTACACGTATATCCTGCCACAGCTTCTAAGTTTCCTTCTACTCCACTTATTTTTAATGCTTTCAAAACCACATGATCAGCATGGTACTTTAATAGATCTGTTGCCAGTAATGTTGCTGCACTGTGAATCTTCAGTAGATGAAAAAAAAAATCATGAACATAAATGAATAAGGCTGATGGACAAATAAATTTAATGACAGTAAAAATCAAACAAGAAAAGAATGAAGAAAACAAAATAAGCTAAATTTAAGAGGTCCACAAATTTTACAACTAACTTGATTTCTAAAAGTAATTATTCATTTTTTTAAAAAAATCAATAAATCATCTACTAGTCTTTCAGATCTGGAGGCCTTGGTCCAAAATTAGTAGAAGAAGTGCTGCGACTAGGAAATATTCAAATGCTCAAGAAGGATTTAAATTACTGGAAGAGGTGTCCAAAGAAGGTTATTAGAGGGGAAAGTTACAGAAAATAAAAGGAGAGTTCAAACAGACTTAACGAATGATAGTCCCAGGACTGATTACTATTATGAGGTGCTTAGGGGAATATGATAGAATTAGTAGACATGATCCCTGCTCTCAAAGAGTTTATGATCTAACAGGCACGACAAATACTAAAATTACTAAATAGGAGTAATAGGGGGCTATGCCCGGTGGTGGGGGGTGATTACCCGGCTGCTTAGGTGGCACAAAAGTGCTGAAGAGGTAGTTGGGGGGTGATATAGGGTGGGAAGATGAGAAATGAGTTGGGAAAAGCCTCCTCGAGTAAATATGATTCCAGAAGAGGTTTGAAGATGGGGGAAAAGGGAGGATTAGGCAGGGGGGATGGCACAAGCAAGAGGTCAGCAGCGAGAGAGACAAAAATGAGGTACAGCAAGTAAATAGGCTTGGAAGGAATGAATAGTGTGGTAGAATAGAATAAGTAGGAAGAACAGAGCGGATTGGGGGCCTTAAAGCCAGCGGTCAGGAGTTTGATGGGGAGTGGAATGGGGAACCACTGGACGCTTTGAAGGAGTGGATAGCTGGGGCTGAGTGACCCTTAAGAAAAATAATCTGGGTAATAGCACTAAATATAGAATGGAAAGGGGGAAGAGTGGAAGCAGGAAAATCAACAAGAAGTCTAATACACTAGTCAAGCCAGGGTATTTCAAGGGCCATTTGGATGGACAAAAAGTGTGTGTGGGGGGGGGGGGGGGGGGGGACAGGTAAAAATGAGGTGGAGGAAGAAAGAGGAGGGGATCTAGGGGAGAAAATACATTCAGTTTGGGATTTATTGAGCTTTAGGTTCTGGCAGGACACCCACGTACATGTCCTAGGGGCAGGAGGAAATGTGAGGTTGCAGAAAAAGAGGTCAGGGCTAGCATGTTTGAAAGTCATCTACATAGAGGTGGTAGTTGAAGTCGTGAGAGTGGTTGTGCTCACCAAAGGGGTGTGGGGAAAATATGGAAGAGAATTCAGAACTGAGCCTTGAGGGGACACCCACATTTAGGGAGCGAGAGGCAGAGGAGGAGCCAGCAAAACAAACTGGGAAGGAGCGATTAGAGAGGTAGGAGGAGAAGCGGGAAAAGACCAAGGATTCTTTGAGATAGGGAAGATGTGGCCTAGATGTGTACTTCCCAAGTGCTTAGTACAGTGCTCTGCACATAGTAAGCGCTCAATAAATACGATTGATGATGATGATGATGTGGCCATATTTAAAGGCAGATGAGAAGGAGCCATTACAGAGTTCGAGGTTAAAGACTGTGGTTAGAGAGGGCACAGGTGAGAAGGTGAGAAGAGATAGAGCTGGAGGGGGTAGATTTTGAAAGTAGGGGGCATATTCTCCTTGAGAGACAGAGAATCATGGGGGTAGGAGGGAACTGGGGGGGTTGAGGGGGAAATTTGGGGGAGTTCACACCTGATGGTTTTTATTTTGAAAGTAGAGTATTTGATAAGGTCACCAGGAATGAGGGAGGGTGCAGGTGGAGACTCGGGGTTTCAGGAAAGAGTCAGAAAGTTTGGAATAGTCAGGTAGTTGACTATCAAGAAGGGCAGCTGTTTGTTACCTCAAAAGTATCCTTTGGTGCCATTGTTGAAACAGAATACTGGCCTAACCCAGTAAGTCTCAGGGGTTTTAAGCCTTGCCAGTGGTACCACCAAAAACGTTCAGCAAGAAGTAACTCTACCAGTGTCAGGAGTCAGTGTCAGGAATCAGAGCTCCTAAGTCCACCATGAGGCCTGCACATAACATGCCAGGGCAAACCCAAAGAGGTGGCAATCCAGTCTAATTTGCTATTTATTGCCTGCATCTTTCTAATTTCAAAGTCCTCTCGTGTATCCTCTGCAAGTCTTCGAAGCACCCAAGGGTACGACGTGGCCTAGTGGACAGAGCATGGGCCTCGGAGTCAGAAGGACATGGGCTCTAATCCTGGCTCCACCACTTGTCTGCTGTGTAGCCTTGGGCAAGTTACTTAACTCTCTGTGCCTCAGTTACCTCATCTGTAAAATGGGGATTGGGACAGGGAACACGATGTGAGACAGGGACTGTGTCCAGCCTGATTATCTGGTATCGACCCCAGCACTTAGTTCAGTGCCTGGCACGTAGTAAGCACTTAACAAATACCACTAACAACAACAACATGCTCCTCCATTGAAATCCTCTGCCCTGGGGCACCTACCTCAGATACTGTTCATTCCCAAAAAGTTAGCAAAAGTGTGGAGAGGCCTTTGGTGTGCATGTGAGGTTAATAATAATAATAATAATAATAATGTTGGTATTTGTTAAGCGCTTACTACATGCCAAGCACTGTTCTAAGCTCTGGGGTAGATACAAGGTAATCAGGTTGTCCCACGTGGGGCTCACACTTTTAATCCCCATTTTACAGATGAGGTAACTGAGGCACAGAGAAGTTAAGTGACTTTCCCAAGTTCACACAGCTGACAAGCGGCAGAGCTGGGATTAGAACCCACGACCTCTGATTCCCAAGCCTGTGCTCTTTGCACTAAGACATGCTGCTGTGTGATGGTTGTGATGGTTTGTGCTGAGCCATCCCCACTCTCTGGTCTCCTGAAACCAGCAAGAGTCTTGAGAGGGCTGACTGGGGTTAGGGATGGTACATATAGTGCTCTGTTTACAGTAGATGCATAATCAACAGTGTTCATAATGACTGACAGGGAGAAAGCATCAACCATATAATGTAGAAAACACAGAAAGTGGACTTCAAGAGCATTAGATTTTAAACAACCAATGGGATTTATTGAGTCCTTACTGTGTGCAGGGTGTTTATTTTATAAACCAAAAGTTATTGAAGGAAGGACAGAAAAACTAAAGCAGCACTGTCAAGCCAATCTGAAGGTGAAGGAGGATGAAGAAGACCCAAGAGAAAAGATGTGAAGCCTAACTAAGCAGGAATCTAATGGATACTTCTTATCTACTGTCTTTCCTTCCTTTCCTCCTTTTGTTTGGTTTCCACTGGAATTGAGAATATGCCCTGTGGCTCTCTTATTGAACTATTTGGGTGAGAGAGAGAGAGAGAGAGAGAGAGAGAGAGAGAGAGAGAGAGACTGAAATTATTTAGCATAGGATTTGCTAAATGTGAGAGGGATCAATTCAAACCCTGCAGGCAAAACTACATTTCAGAAAGTATTGGCTAGTGCAAAAAAAAAATAACTGGAGCCTACCCACTGAAAAAGAGCAAAGACAAACTGATTTTCTATTTAGAACAGTACTTACTTCTCTTTTAAGTTCATTCATGCACTGACTTATTTTTAATATGGCCAGTTCCAGATCTTCTGTGATAGCCTTAGATTTTTGGTTTTTCTATCAAAGAAAAGAATCACAGCATGTTACCAAATTCTGCTTCCAAACCCGTATTTCCAAAATCAAACTTTCACCCTTAGAATGTAGTGAGATTTACTGTAGGGTCTTTTGAAACATATCACATTAAGAATTAAATCCTCATTAACCTCTAAATTATGATGATAAAATATCTTTCCCCATTACAGAATTACAGGAGCTTTCCCCTTTGTGGTCAGGCTCTGGCCCTTACCTTAAATAACTGGAAGGACATGATTTCCCCTCTAGAGCTTGTTGTGGGCAGTGAATGTGCCTGCTAATTCTATTGTATTGTACTCTCCCAAGTGCTTAGTACAGTACTCTGCACTTAGTAAGTGCTCAATAAATATCACTGATTGGTTAGGAAAGGCAAGGTTAGCCTAACAGTTTGGTTCAAGTGGAAAGTAGCTGACGGAAGGAGGGGAATGACAGGGAAGGAGGGAAAGGCTAGGATGAGGAATTAGCAAAGGAAAGGAAAGGTTTTGCAAGAAACAGCATGACATAGTGGATAGAGCCCGGGCCTGGAAATCATAAGGATCTGGATTCTAATCCCGGCCCCACCAACTGTCTGCTGTGTGACCTTGGGCAAGTCACTTCACTTCTTTGTGTCTCAGTTACCTCACCTGCAAAATGGAGATTAAGAATGTGCACCCTAGTGGAACATGAACTGCGTCCAACCTAAATGTATCTATCCCAGAGCTTAGTACAGTGCCTGGCACATAGTAAATGCTTAAGAGATATCATTAAAAGAAAAAAGGCTAGAAAGGATTAGGGACTGGCACTGGGTTTGTGGAATTCAACCTGGGTATTTTTTTAAGGTCCATGAATCACTCTTCTGGATCATTTTAAATCAGCCTTGAAGAAAAATTCACAAAAAATGGATACACTTGCTAAAATATTCATAAGTCAATGCAATTTCCCAGGAATTTCCTTGAGACACTTCTCTCTTTCTCCTCCTCCTCCAGCAAGTTCCCACTACCATGGAGCTAATTTATTTTGGTAATAATAATAATAAAGAAATAAATCAATGCTTCCATTGACTCCATGTTCCTAAACTGCGTAGAGGAAAAAAAAGTAAAGAAAAAGTACTTGTCATATGAACCAAAACTGGAACCAATCCCTTTTCATTTATTTCCCTTGTTCACCCACCTTAATCTTCCCTTCTCTTTTTTTCTCATCCCTTTTATATGGTACTTTTTAGATCTTTCATTATGTGCCAAACACTGCTCAGAGCATTGGGACAGATATAAGACAACCAAATCAGACAGTCCCTACCCTACATGTGACTTGCAAACAAGGAGTACGGAGAATAGGGAAGCAGCGTGGCTTAGTGGAAAGAGCACGGGCTTGGGAGTCAGAGGTCGTGGGTTCATTCATTCATTCAATCGTATTTATTGAGCGCTTACTGTGCGCAGAGCACTGTACTAAGCACTTGGGAAGTACAAGTTGGCAACATATAGAGACGGTCCCTACCCAACAGTGGGCTCACAGTCTAGAAGGGGGAGACAGACAACAAAACAAAACATATTAACAAAATAAAATAAATAGAATAGTAAATATGTACAAGTAAAATAAACAGAGTAATAAATCTGTACAAACATATACAGGTGCTGTGGGGAGGGGAAGGAGGAGAGGAAGGAGGGGGCTCAGTCTGGGAAGGCCTCCTGGAGGAGGTGAGCTCTCAGTAGGGCTTTGAAGGGAGGAAAAGAGCTAGCTTGGCGGATGTGCGGAGGGAGGGCATTCCAGGCCAGGGGGAGGATGTGGGCCAGGGGCTGACAGCGGGACAGGCGAGAACGAGGCACAGTGAGGAGTTTAGCAGCAGAGGAGCGGAGGGTGAGGGCTGGGCTGTAGAAGGAAAGAATGGAGGTGAGGTAGGAGGGGGCGAGGTGATGGAGAGCCTTGAAGCCGAGAGTGAGGAGTTTTTGCCTGATGCGTAGGTTGATTGGTAGCCACGGGAGATTTTTGAGGAGGGGAGTAACATGCCCAGAGCGTTTCTGCACAAAAATGATCCAGGCAGCAGCATGAAGTATAGATTGAAGTGGGGAGAGACAGGAGGATGGGAGATCAGAGAAGAGGCTGATGCAGTAATCCAGTCAGGATAGGATGAGAGATTGAACCAGCAGGGTAGTGGTTTGGATGGAGAGGAAAGGGCGGATCTTGGTGATGTTGCGGAGGCGAGATCGGCAGGTTTTGGTGACGGATTGGATGTTAGGGATGAACGAGAGAGCAGAGTCGAGGATGACACCAAGGTTGCGGGCTTGTGAGATGGGAAGGATGGTAGTGCTGTCAACAGTGACGGGAAAGTCAGGGAGAGGGCAGGGTTTGGGAGGGAAGATAAGGAGTTCAGTCTTGGACATATTGAGTTTTAGATGGCGGGCAGACATCCAGATGGAGCTGTTTTGAAGGCAGGAGGAGATACGAGCCTGAAGGGAGGGAGAGAGAGCAGGGGCAGAGATGTAGATTTGGATGTGGGTTCTGATCCCGGTTCCACCACTTATCAGCTGTGTGACTTTGGGCAAGTCACAACTTCTCTGTGCTTCAGTTACCTCATCTGTAAAGTAGGGATTAAGACTGTGAGCCCCACGTGGGACAACCTGATTATCTTGTAACTACCCCAGTGCTTAGAATAGTGCTTGGCACATAGTAAGCACTTAATGAAGGCCATCATTTATTTTTTATTTTTATTTTGTTGTCCTTATTTAACTGACGGGGAAAAGAGGGACAGGGAGATTAAGCGACTTGCACAAGTTCACACAACAGGTCAGTGACAGAGCTGGAATTAGAACCCAGGTCTCCTGAATCCCCGCCCCATTGTTCTTTCTATGTCACGCTGTCTCCCGGCCCCAAATAGCAGTGTTAATAGCTTTTAAATTACAATCTGTATTATGCTTAGAGAACTGATGTTAGTGATTATTAGAAACTCCTGGGGTTTCTCACTAGACCAAAGAACCAGAAGCAACCAGATAGAGCTTTGGGAAAGAACAGAAGGGGATTGGGTAGAGACCCAGTTCCACATGGATGGGTTTCCCCCTGACCCTCCTGCCTTGCTTCCCCCATTTTGCCCTGAGCTGTGGTGGTGGTTTCCGATGCTGTGCCTATTTTATCCCACTCACCCATCACCAGCCCCCATCCTTTGATCGGAAAACACTAGAAGCTTGGGTATCTTTGCCATACTTGGTAAGGGTCAGCCACTCAACTGCACTCCAGTTGAGCTTTCCAAACTTTTCTGATCCAAAGAACATCAGACCCAACGAAAGAAGCTGTGGGTGCAGGCACACTGACACCTGTACATGCTCCAGCTCCACAAGTCCTTGGAAATGTCTGGTTTGCCTCCAAACAAAAGCAGCATCAGCCGGTGCAAAGTCAACAGACCTGGGACTTAGGAGATCTAGGATCTAATCCTGACTCTGCCACTTGCCTTTTGTGTGACTCTGGACTAGTCACATAACTTCTCTGTGCCTCAATTTCCTCATCCATAAAATGAGGATTGATTATTTGTTCTCCCTCGAGGTATTGCAAGCCCCATGTGTGACAGGAACTGTGTCCAGCCTTCTTATCTTGTATCTACCCAGGAGTTTGGAACAATGCTTAGTAATGGTGATTTTAAAATGAGTCCATTTTTTTCTGGTGGATTTCCCTTCCATTCTGTAATGACTCTGGCAGTTTTTGCTTAATTTGTGTATGTGTCATCATTCTTGCTCCAGTACAGAACTCTCAGTGAAAAAAAAAGCTAAGGATATTGCTCAATTTTGGTTTGATGCCAGAGTCAGATATCCTAAATCAAGTAAGAATTGCCCTAACATTGCTATATACGGCAATACTTAGCTGTAATGTTAAGCAGGCACAGCCACTTGTGTCATTTACAAATGCTGAAAAAGAGTAATATTAGTGAAGAAACACTTGTCATGCACCTGGTACATATGAATCATGAAAGCCAACACAGAAGCCCAAATTTTTGCCATGACTGCAAATTAACTTTGTTACCCTTTTTAAAAAATCCCAATTATCTCAGTTCCACTCTCTAACCTGAAAATCCATACCCTATCCGAGACAGGAAAAAGGCTATGCAGAATTAACTTCTTTAAAAATCAGTTCTTACAACGTGCATCCAGACTGAAACCAGCTCTCCCAACTCCATTTTAGCCAGATTTGTCAGCTCCAAGATTCTCTCTCTTTGATCATGGCTGATATAGGCAGAATCAGTAAAATCCTCTGTTTGCTCCATGATGAAATCCAACAATGTGGAGAGATTCTGCTTAGGCAGAAAATAAAGATTCTCCCGGAGAGCTTCAACCTTATTCTGAAAAGCAAAGTTTGAGATTTAGGTCCTTGCCATAATCAAGATTTTCCTTCCTTCCACTGGGCATTCACTCTATTGAATGGTTTTGAATTCATTTCTGTCTGAGAGAGAGACCGTGTCGAGAAGTGCCCAACACTACAGTCTGTTGGATAGAAGCGATTTAAATTTACAACCCTGACATTAATCAGATATAACCTGGGGAGCTTGAATTACAATGGGTCAAAAACTGTTTAATGCCAAGAATATAGATTAATATGATCATTACCAAGCTTCCAGATACATAGGGAACAGAACTTGCCCTTAAAAGGGGGCAGGCGCTATAAAGTGCCATGGTACCACCATGCTCCCACACGACATTTACTCTCACCTTGAATGCTTTTATGCCAGTGTAGATGCTGTTAGGTGAGACTTCAGCCTCTGCATTTGGCCTGCAGTCGGTAACTATATCAATGACCTGTTCCAAAGCCACGCGCATCCGGTGAAACACCCCTTTCTTGTTTATTCGAGCAGATTCACAGTCGGGATGCCTAAGGCATGTCTTTAAAAAGAACAAAAACTTTCCATTTGAACTTGTGTACATTATCCTTGGTGCTAATATTAGAGATTCCACCTTAAAAAGGTGAAAAATGGAGCACAACGTACTGATGTCTCCCAGTTCTGCTTCTCCCTATTGGAGCTGAGAAGGGAGGAAAGAAAATGGGCACCGGCAAGAGAAGGTATATCCGGGCCCACCTTCTGCCCAAGGCCCACAGGAAACCCCACTGGGGACTACAAAGGAGTGTTATGGGTGGGGAAATACTACTGATTGATTGGCTAATTGGAATGGCACTCTGCTCCCATTTACCTCCTATTTGCATGGCACAAAGCCTGAATTGGTGGGAGGGGCAGGAGTAATGTCCATAAAATTCCCCTCTAGACTGTAAACTCCTTAAGGGCAGGGAATGTGTCTGCTAATTCTGGTGCACTGTACTCTTCCAAGCTCTTAGTACAGAGCTCTGCACATAGTAAGTGCTCAATAAATACGATTGATTGATTGTCTGGGTACCTGGATCAAAAGCCCAACAAGAACTTGATAATAATAATAATAATAATAATGGCATTTATTAAGCGCTTACTATGTGCAAAGCACTGTTCTAAGCACTGGGGAGGTTACAAGGTGATCAGGTTGTCCCACAGGGGGCTCACAGTCTTAATCCCCATTTTACAGATGAGGGAACTGAGGCACAGAGAAATTAAGTGACTTGCCCAAAGTCACACAGCTGAGAATTGGCAGACCCGGGATTTAAACCCATGACCTCTGACTCCAAAGCCCGGGCTCTTTCCACTGACCCACGCTGCTTCTCATCCAGCTGGGGAAGTACTCTTTCTGTTTTTTTGTTTTAAATGGTATTTGTTAAGTGCTTACTATGTGTCAAGCACTGTTCTAAGCACTGGAAACAAGGCTGGTGCAGCAAAGGAGTAGCAGGGGGAGGAGGGTGATGAGGGAGCATGGAAACAGCTTGAAGGCTTGGTGTTCTGCCTGGCAAGGGTGACCTTTAGCCCCAGGCCTAGATCAGCAGAAAGTCAACTCTACCAGGCTCGGGCCAAAATTGCTTGGTCTCAGGCAACGACCACCCGCCCCCCACTTTTTTTTAAAAAAATGGTATTTGTTAAGCACTTATGTGCCAGGCACTGTACTAAGCACTGACATTCCCTTAAGTGCTGGGATCCGAGACAACTGCCACACAGCCCAGCAACCCTGGTACTGAGTGTGAGGCCTCTTCCAGTACAGTTGTGGTCCAGTACTAGGCTAGCAGCACAGGCAGAAACTGGAAGCTGCATGGCATAGTGGATAGAGCACAGGCCTGGGAGTCAGAAGGTTGTGGGTTCTAATCCCAACTCTGCCACTTGTCTGCTGTGTGACCTTGGGCAAGTCGCTTCACTTCTCTGTGCCTCAGTTTCCTCATCTGTAAAATGGTGATTAAGACTGTGAGCCCCATTGGGACAGGGACCATGTATTGCTTGTATTCACCCCGGCACGTAGTGCAGTGCCTGGCACACAGTAAGTGCTTAGCAAATACCAAAACTATTAAAGAAGGAGTCTAAGCAGCAGCGACTGTAAGCTCACTGTGGGCAGGGAATGTGTCTGTTTATTGTTGTACTCTCCAAGTGCTTAGTACAGTGCTCTGCACCCAGTAAATATGACTGAATGAATGAATGAAAGGGCAGGCTGAGCCCTGAGTAATCTGGCCTTGCCAGGTTCTGTTTCCTAGAGCAGGAATATTCAACCATTTTTTAAAAAAATGTCCCCTTGCAGTCTCCATATTTTACTGACTTACTCCCATTGACAGAGGAATGCTTACAAAAGCAGATGAGAAGAGAATCCTGTCACTTACATCTCTTTGGCTGTGGGTCACTTCTTGCTGTGCTCGAGGGGCGCTGAGGAGGGCCAACAATTCCTCATTTCTCACCTTCCCAAGGAACCCAGCAAGAAGTAACTCTGACAAACAGTGTCACTTTGCTTCTAGACTATAAGTGTGTTGTGTGCAGGAAATGTGTCTTCCCAACTCTGGTATACTGTATTCTCCCAAGCAGTTAAAACTGTGCTCCGCACACAGTAAGCTCTCAATAAATATGACTGATTGGCAGCACTAGTTCGAGCCAATGGGAAGGGTGGCTTAGGGAAGAGGGGAACCATTCTTTTGAGATTCAGGACAGGGAAATGGAATGATTAATTCTGGACACATTTTCTGTATTTACGTTTAATCAATAATGACGCCAGCGGGCTGGAAGAACCCTGTTATCCCACATTTCAAAAGGACTGGGTCAGAAGTGCTAAGACCTACAGAAGCCCATTCTGGCCTCAGTGCTAGTCTGCGACCTGAGGCAAATCACTTAGCCCTTCTGGCAGCTCTGAAGTCTAAGTCTACAGAATACTACCACTCCTCTGGAGGTCTGCATTATAAATGACCAGTTTCTATACTCACGAAAGAACAACACTTTGTGAAAGAGTACTGAAAGACTTTTCCACTTCTCCCTTTTTGAGCTGTATACATTCAAGATGCTTTTCTTAGAACAAAAGCAGCTTGGCCTAGTGGGTACTGCACAGGGCTGGGAGTCATGGGATCTACTCCCAGCTGTGCCACTTGTTTGCTGTGTGACCTTGGGCAAGTCACTTCACTTCTCTGCGCCTCAAACACCTCATCTGCAAATGGGTATTAAGACTGTGAATCCCACGTGGGACAACATGATTACCTTATATCTACTCAGTGCTTAGAACAGTGCTTGGCACATAGCAAGTGTTTAACAAATACCATTATTATTATTAATAATAATAAATACAATTGTCATTATTAATAACAAAATATTTTAAAAGATAGAAGGGAGATGGATTGATTCTTCCCATTCTTCCAATGCTTTTTCCCCACCGCCCCAAACACTCCCATCTTACTTTTGAAGTTGTGAGGAGCATCATGGTACACTTTTCAAGGACGGCCCTTGCGGCGGCCATTCTTGCCTTTTTCTTTTCATCCTTCAAATCCTAAATAGGAAAGACATTACTGACCGTGCTGGAAAAGATGAGAGGAATGGTGACGATGGTGAAGACACGACTCAGATTCAACCTACCACGAGAGAACAGGCCCCAGGATAACAGTCTCAGGCGGCAGCTCTAGCTCAGAAGTCCGGAATGGGTCCTGGCTGGTTTCGCTCTCATTTCCAGGCTCAATTTACAAGTTTCGTGCTGCCGCCCGTGTCCCATGTGGCTGTTCCAGTCCTCCCAGACCCTGTTCTAGCAGGTCTCTGGAGTTCCCTAGGGGGTCCAGGGCAGCCTCCGACTGCCCTCCACCCGGGCATCACCTGAGTGCCTCTCGTGTGCAGAGCCGTGAACTAACTAGGTGCTTGAGAACATTCAACTGAAGTAAAAGAAAGACAGCCACTGCCCTCTTGGAATTTTCAATCTAACAGCTGTAATGGTGATTGCTTCTTCTTCGCCCCTACCTCTCTTTCCCCATCCCTGCCCTTTTGAGTCTCTCTACAGCTTGGAGCATTTTGAGGAATGTTCTCTGTTTAAAAATCAATTGAGAGGTCTTTGAGATCTACTGCAGAAGATTGGCTCTAGATGAATTCACAACATAGTCCTATGTTACAATAGCCTGTAAAATTGCACTTAGCAACATAGATTAAAAAATAATATTGCTCCCCCATTTTAACACTGATTTTACTACGGCTAAGAAAAAAAAGTCCTCTTTAAAATCTAGATAATACTAAAGCACTGACTGTGAAAAGTTCCACTTTCACATAATTTTTATTGCAAAGGCTGAATAATGATATCATGCTTCTCTTTGCCTCAGAGGGATATTTGAAAATAAATGAGAAGAACTGTGAAATAAATTGGGCTCTTCAAAGGAAAAGTGCTATATACCTCCAAGGTATTAGAATGATAATTCTGCTCTGCAAGAGAATATATATTTGCCAATCCTCTGCATTCTCATGAAAACACATCACCTGGCCTAAAAGGCCACTGAATCACCTCCTGTACATGCTTTTCAAAGTATTTCCTAATTATGCTACTATGTTTTAATGAAATCATATAGTTGTTTAAGGAAACCAAAGGATTCAGTTACCCAAAGCCTAAACACAAGACAGCCACCATGACTGATACAAACCAAAACACAGCTCCGTAGTTAACACACACGCCCTTTGACAATGAGGCTCAAACCTTTTCAATACCTACATTTTGTCTGTCGCCAGTTAGATGAGCAAACTCCACCATTTCATTCCCGAATTGGCTGAATATCTGTACAAACTCCTGAAAACTACTCACTTTCTCTAGTTGCTCCAAAGTGGCAATAACCTTTAAAATAAAACCGAGAACGTGGTTACATCTTCAGTAAAAATGGAACAACATTCACTAATCTCCTACTATAACCCAACCCACATGCTTTGCTCCTCTAGCAGCAACCTACTCACTATGTCTCCATACTATCTCTCACGGCCAACTCTTGCTTACCTCCTCCCTCTGCCCTGGAGCTCCCTCCCCCTTCATACCCGACGGACCATCACTCTCCTCATCTTCAAAGACCTACTAAAATCAGATTTCCTCCCAGAAACTTCCCCTGACTAACCTCTCATTTCCCCACCCTATTCGCTCTCCCTTCTGTGTCACCGATGCACTTTGGTACTCCTTAATGCACTTTGATACACATAGCCCCACAGCCCTCTACTCCTTCCCCCATCTGGAATTTATTTTAATGTCTGTCCCCCACCTTTAGAATGTAAGCTCCTATTTCAGTCTAGTGGACTTCACAAATGCACAGCTACTAACTTTCTCACACCACTGAGATAAATTTGGGAATACCTTGTTTCTTGAAGCTATAATCTGCTTAATGACTATTCGGTCTGCTAGCAACAGCACTTTGGTTACAGAGGAAAGAAGCAACCTTGCAGCCTTTACCACTCCTGTTTTGTCGGTAAAAATTGTTATCCGGGCATCTGACTCTGGATGGTCCATGCGGGTCACATCTGTAAGCCCGGCAATTGTCTCACCTATCAAGAAAACAAAATAAAAGATGTGTTTACTTTTACATAACAACATGGCAGTGATGATACTTTAAAGGATTGAGCAGCTTTGCTGGGGTCAGAGGGACAGGGACTGGGAAAAAGGCAGGGTGAGGATGAGCCCAGAAATTATCACCCATTCTCCACCATTCTCCCAAATTCCTAGCCACTACCTCAGCTTCTATATCCCTAAGCGCTGAAAATATCTCAGAGCTTCTCCCTCCCCTCCCCTAGAAATACTAAAATGGAGCAGGAGCTGATGAAAAAGGTAAAGGAGGCAGAGGCTGGATCATTTTCTTCCTCCCTCTTGCATTCTCTCAGTCTCCAGGAGGCAGAAATTCTCGAGCAGGAGTTCTCCCCTTCACAGGAAGGAGCAGATTAACAATCAATCGACTGTATTTAGGGAACACTTATTCTAGACAGAGCACTGTACTAAGTGCTTGGGAGAATTCAACCGAATAGGTAGACATGATCCCTGCCCTCCACGAGCATACAATCTAATAATACTGATAATTTTTAGAGACAAGATCGAGATACAGTACGTAGGTTGACGCTAGATGAGCCAAGTGTACGGGCTAGTTTGTAGTGGGAGATGAGCAAAATCAAATAGGAGGGGGTGAGCTGAATGAGTGCCTCAAAGCCAATGGTAAAGCGTCTCTGCTGCAGAGATGGATGGGCAATGGATGGAGGTTTTTGAGGAGTGGGGAGACATACCTAGAATGATTTTTTTTTTAAGTGATCCAGTGTGAAGTATGGACTGGAATGGGAGAGAGAATGGAGGGAGGCAAGGGAAAATTGTGTAAGAAGCAGCATGGCTTGATGGGTACAGCTTGGGCCTGGGAGTCAGAAGGACCTGAGTTCTAATCCCGGCTCCGCCACACATATGCTGTGTGACCCTGGGCAAGTCAATTAACGTCTCTGGGCCTCAGTGACCTCATCTGTAAAATTGTGATTAAGAGTGTGAGTCCCATGTGAGACAGGGACTGTGTCCAACCTGATTAACTTGTATCTATCCCAGGCTTAGAACAGTGCTTGGCACATAGTAAGTGCTTAACAAGTACCATAATTATTAAAAACATTTCCAGAGTCTATCGCTTCCAAACCCTTTCAGTCGCCTCTAAATTCTGTGCCATGCCTATTTTTTCTCTTCAATCCTAAGTAGTAGCCATCTACCACTTATCCAGATCCCTTCATTTCAATCTTAACCTCATTAACCAGTCTCCCACAATCATCTGGGTGAATAGAATATTTATTCAATGTTTAGTAACCAAGCTAGATGCTACAGAAGCAGCTTGGCCTAGTGGAAAAACCACAGGCCTGGGAGTCAAAGGACCTGGGTTGTAATCTCAGCTCTGCCACTTACCTGTGTTGTGACCTTGGGTGACATTTAACTTCTCTGTGCCTCAGTTTCCTCATCTGTAAAGTGGGGATTCAATACCTGTTCTCCTTCTCCCTTAGACTGTAAGCCCTATGTCTGACTTAACTTGTATCTACCCCAGCACTTAGTACAGTAGTTGGTACATGGTAAACACTTAATACCACAATTATTATAATTACAGAAAGTTAATATGGAAAACTATACTAACAGTAGTCTAGAAAATCATAACATGGATTCAAATGATCTACAAGTGCATACTGAGCACAGGCTACCAAGAAAAGCAGCATGGCTCAGTGGAAAGAGCATAGGCTTGGGAGTCAAAAGTCAAGGGTTCGAATCCCGACTCTGCCACTTGTCTGCTGTGTGACCTTGGGCAAGCCACTTAACTTCTCTGTGCCTCAGTTACCTCATCTGTAAAATGGGGATGAAGACTGTGAGCCCCACGTGGGACAACCTGAGCCCCTTGTATCCCCCAGCGCTTAGAACAGTGCTTCTTCGCACATAGTAAGCGCTTAACAAATGTAAAAAAAAAAAAGATATAGAGGTCACATCTTTCTAAGTACCTTCCAACACTTCATTCCTCACAGTCACCAGAGCGCTTTTGTACGTAGCAATAACTCTATTATTGAAGCACTATTTATTCACCTATCCATTTTCCCATTGATTTTTCCTCCAATCAGTAATTTATTCTGTGTCCGTCTCCCCCATTAGATTGTAAATTCTTTGACAGCAAGGATCTCCCTCCCTTCTTAGACTGTGAGCCACATGTGAGATAGGGATTGGGTCTGACCTGATTGCCTTGTATCTACCCCAACACTTGGTACACTGCTTGGCACTGTAAGCGCTTAACAAATACCACAACTAACTGTGGTTCAGGCACTGTACTAAGTAGTGGGGTAGATACAAGATAATCGGGTTGGATGCAGTCCCTGTCTCATTTATTATTATGTCCTTTGCCTCTACTGTATAATTGGTCTGCACACTGTTGAGGGATTAGAGTATAATTCCGTCAGATATGTGCCAAAGCGTTTCCCACAAATTACATATTGTGCACAGTATATAATGGAAGCCTTCCTTAGTGAGCTCACTATTAATCTATCAGTGGTATTTATTGAGTGCTTCCTATGTGCAGAGCACTATGCTAAGCGCTTGGGAGAGTAAAATACAACAGAATTAGCAAACATGTTCCCTGCCCACAAAGAGCTAGAGAAATCAGCATTTGCTCAGCCTAGCTTCAAGGGGAGAGAAGGCGGTGTGGGCGGGGGGTGTCCCAACCTCTGTCAACAACTTGTGTCCCTGTATTCTTTGCCATTTATGTCAGTAAAAACCTCTTCTGAGGCCCACTATTCAACTCTTCTGGCCCTAACACTCTAGGCATCACTTTACCCAGTGCCAACAGGAAGCGGTTCCCACCCAACAGTTCACACACAAACGCTATATCTGCATCTCCTTTGACCTCCCTTGCTCATTTCCCGTCCCCGCCCGGGTCTCCACCAGTTTTATCCTTTCCCTTTGTTAATCAAGGAGATTAAACTTCCCAGAATGTTGCAGACCCACAGCCAGCAGACCCACAGCCAACAGTGCCTCTGCAAACATGTGGCTTCTCACCCTCCCCACCTCTTCCCGCTTCCAGCCCCATCTTATTCCTCTGCATTCAACTGATACAGAGAGGGTACGTGCTTATCCACAGGCAGCAAATTGCCAGAAAACAATGAAGAGAAAGGGAAAAGAGTTTCCTTCCAACTCCAACCCGCCCACAAGGCTCTGGAAACAATTTCCCTTTCACAGAGAGCCAGCCAGGAGGAAGATATTTTAGGGAAGATTTATTTTCTGAAAGGGAGAGGAGGGCAGAAATCCCTCCACTTGAGCGCTCCTTAGAGGAGTGCTCAAACAGAGTACTAGCCTTCTG
This sequence comes from Tachyglossus aculeatus, assembly GCF_015852505.1. Classification (NCBI taxonomy): domain Eukaryota; kingdom Metazoa; phylum Chordata; class Mammalia; order Monotremata; family Tachyglossidae; genus Tachyglossus; species Tachyglossus aculeatus. The sequence continues at coordinate 22,756,807 of NC_052100.1, read as the reverse complement.
ATTCATAGTAATTTTGCTCCCAAATTGTCTACATAAAGAATTTTTGGTATTTGAGGATTTTTGGTAGTAAAATGTAAATCATTCAGGTGCCAAACCGATGATAGAGTCCTCTAGGCTGTAGGCTCATCCTCTAAACCATAAACTCGTTGTGGGCAGGGTATATGTCTGTTTATTGTTGTATTGTACTCTCCCAGGTGCTTAATACGGTGTTCTGAACATAGTAAGTGCTCAGTAAATATGTCTGTCTCTCTCTCCCCTGCAAACACCCAAAACGGGGATTAGGATCCTAAATTTGTCATGACTGGCAAAAGTGCCATTGGCAAAACCAAATGATTCTGGGGCAAAGGGGATTAAGAGATTGACAGTTTTGGACATGCCAGGTGAAATCCAGCAATGTCTGCAGTAATCAAAAACAAGTACATTTAGTTCTCTTACAACATGAGGGTTAAGTTCTTGCCAAACACTATGTTAACGAAATTTGCACTATAATATGCCCAGCTTGACAGGCACTGTATGAACACACAACTACATCTTCCAACATCACACTGCAATTGTTGAAGGAACATTCTCATGCATGTGGTTGAAAAGATCTAAATGAGATAAGGAAACTCTCCCACCTTGTTTTTTTAAGCACTTACTATCTATTAATCACTGTTCTAAGTACTGGGGTAGATATAAACTAATCAGGTTGGACACAGACCGTTGTCCTCACAGACTCAATCCCCATTTACAGGTGAGGGTACTGAGGCACAGAGAAGTTAAGTGACTTGCCCAAGATCACACAGCAGATGAGAAGCAGTGTGACCTGGTAGAGAGAGCACGGACCTGGGAGTCAGGATCTGGGTTCTAATCCCGGCTCTGTCACTTGTCTGCTGTGTGACCCTGGGCAAGTCACTTCATTTCTCTGTGCCTCAGTTCCCACATCTGTAAAATGAGGATTCAGACTGTGAGCCCCATGCGAGACACGGACTGTGTCCAACTTGATTTGCTTGTATCTACCTCAGCACTCAGTACTGTGCCTGGCACATAGTAAGCATTTAAGAAATACCATTAAAAAAAAAATAGTGGCATATCCAGGATAAAAACCAGTGTCCTCCACCTCCCAGACCCGTGCTCTTTCCACTAGACCGCGTTGTTTCTCCTTGCTTACAAGTAAGAGCAGGTCCTTGTTGTGCTAACAAGTTTGACTCCCTTCAGGCCTTGGTTTTCAACTGTCTCTTTCTGTCCCCATTTCTATGAAGAGCAACTCCTTTCCTGTTTCCTTTCTGCCAGACTTCTCTACCTGCTACAATGGTCTCCCAATAGTCCACTGCCAAGGAGCCCTGTTCTAAGACCCCGCTTCACCATGTTTCTGAAATGTCTTTTCTGCCTTCCCTGGTCTGCATGGCTCCTTCTCCCAGTTCCCCAAACAGCAGCTGTTTGGGTATCCAAACAACCCAAATCTCCCACCTAGCAGAGCTGTGCTGCTGTAAGCTCTGCTCTGAAGCTGGTAAAATGACTGCATCTTACAACCTCATGGTTGATCACCTCGCTCAGTCATTTGAAGTGGACTGTGGGTCACAGGTGGTGCTGATGAAACTGCAGGTCTCATAACCATGCAGATGGTTGGACATATCAGTCTTGTAGGCCTTCAGCTTGGTTTGGAGCTTGACAGCCAGTTGCCGCCATACTCTGCCTTCCAAAAGCCAAGCTGGCCTTTTTGATTCCGAACTCTACCGCTATCTCTCTGGGCTTGTTGGACAGAAGTCAATCAGTCAATCAATCAATGGTAGTGAGCACTTACTATGTGCAGAGCACTTGGTAGAGTACAATAAACCAGAGTCAGCAGACACATTCCTTGCCACAACAGCATGGCCTAGTGGATAAAGCACAGGCCTGGGAGTCAGAAGGATCTGGGTTCTAACCCTGGCTCCCCAACTGGCTGTTGTGTCACCGTGGGCAAGTCACTTTACTTTTCTGTGCCTCAGATACCTCATCTGAAAAATGGAGATCAAGACTGTGAGCCCGTGGGACATGGACTGTGTTCAACCTGATTAGTTTCTATCTACCCCAGCGCTTAGTACAGTTATGTGGAAAGCAGAATATGGTGACTGATTTCCCAACAATGTTCTATCTAAAATGTGTAGTAAAAACATGAATTTTGGAAGAACTGGGTGTGTTTTAAATGGCATTAAGCACAATAAATACAATAAAGGGCCACTCGGTGTGAGAAAATATTTTTCCTTACCTTTAACGAACTGTTTGCTATAATGCTACTCCAGCTGAAAGGGGGGGAAGATCATAACTTCCTATAAAATATGTTACAGCAATCATTTTAAGTGTCCCATCCCGTAAGTTTCCTGCTTAATGCTAATGAACGGACACAGTAACAGCACAAAGCCCGACATGGTCAAAGTGCCTGGCCCAGTGAGTGAGGTGGCTTAAAATAATAGGAAGTACGATGCACAGCCAAACAAAACTATAGTTACTCAAAACTGTATTGACCATGGGAGCCAGAATTTTAACCATGGTTGGTGAGGAGAGCTGTCCTTTGGTTTTACAGATAATGCTTCTGGAGAGATCTTAATTAGTGTGTGCAAATGAGGTTATGGCCAATACACAATCAAAATTCCTTGCTCCATTAGATGCAGTTAAAGCACAGTGTAGTGGATAGAGCACGGGTCTGGGAATCAGAAGAACCTGGGTTCTAATCCCAGTTCCACCACTTGTCTGCTGAGTGACGCTGGGCAAGTCGCTTCACTTCTCTGTGCTTCAGTTTCCTCGTCTGTAAAATGGGGATCCAGACTGTGAGCCCCACATGGGACAGGGACTGCGTCCAACTCAATTTGCTTGTATCCACCCCAATGCTTATTACGTTGCCTGGCATAGTAAATGCTTAACAAATACCAAAGTTATTATTATTACTACTACTAACATTAAAGATTCTTCCTCAAACCAAAAATCAATGAATGCTGCTATCCGTGGGTGTCTACTGCATGTAGAGTGCCACACTGTGCAGCTGAGAACCCAGAGAACCGGCTTTGCCACATGCGTAAACTGGGCACCTGCCTACAGCACTAATTCAGCCAGGGGCCACCTCTTTCAGACTTTCACTTCTTGCCTCATGGCTCAACTGCCTTTTTGTCTCTTCCTTAGGTCTAGGGCACTTAAGGTGTCTTGACCCAACTCTGAGACCATATAATGGAAGGAAAATCTAGCTCCTGCTCTCGACCAAAGGACACAAATCAATCAATCAATCAATCAATCGTATTTATTGAGCGCTTACTGTGTGCAGAGCACTGTACTAAGTGTTTGGGAAGTACAAGATGGCAACATATAGAGACAGTCCCTACCCAACAGTGGGCTCACAGTCTAGAAGGGGTAGACAGAGAACAAAACCAAACAAATTAACAAAATAAAATAAATAGAATAGATATGTACAAGTAAATTAAATAGAGTAATAAATATGTACAAACATATATACATATATACAGGTGCTGCGGGGAAGGGAAGGAGGTAAGATGGGGGGATGGAGAGGGGGACGAGGGGGAGAGCAGGAGGGGGCTCAGTCTGGGAATAATAATAATAATGATGGTATTTATTAAGCGCTTACTATGTGCAAAGCACTGTTCTAAGCTCTGGGGGGATACAAGGTAATCAGGTTGTCCCACAGGGGGCTCACAGTCTTAATCCCCATTTTACAGATGAGGTAACTGAGGCACAGAGAAGTGAAGTGACTTGCCCAAAGTCACACAGCTGACAACTGGCGGAGCCGGGATTTGAACCCCTGACCTCTGACTCCAAAGCCCGGGCTCTTTCCACTGAGCCACGCTGCTTCCCATGGGAAGGCCTCCTGGAGGAAGTGAGCTCTCAGTAGGGCCTTGAAGGGAGGAAGAGAGCTAGCTTGGCGGATGAGCAGAGGGTGGGCATTCCAGGCCAGGGGGATGACGTGGGCCGGGGGCCGATGGCGGGACAGGCAAGAACGAGGCACGGTGAGGAGATTAGCAGCAGAGAAGTGGAGGGTGCGGGCTGGGCTGTAGAAGGACAGAAGGGAGGTGAGGTAGTAGGGGGCGAGGTGATGGAGAGCCTTGAAGCCTAGGGTGAGGAGTTTCTGCCTGATGCGCAGACTGATTGGTAGCCACTGGAGATTTTTGAGGAGGGGAGTAATATGCCCAGAGCGTTTCTGGACAAAGACAATCCGGGCAGCAGCATGAAGTATGGGTTGAAGTACAATAGGTAAAAGAGTAGGAGCGGATCTCCAAATGATAAAGATAAGTAATTTCACTGCTAAATAAACCAAGAGGTAAGCCGTGCTCTTCCTCACCTTACCTAGGTACAGGCAATTGGGAACCTTATCTGACAAGTGAGGAGTGCATTCCCAAACAAGGCTGCACAGGCACCAGAGGACTGTCGCCTTCCCATCAACCAAGAGTCTAATGTTGGGTAAGATCGACCCTCAGAAGGAAATGTGCTTGACTGTTTAAATTATAATATTTTAAGAATCAAGAACCTACATTTTCACTTACCTGCACGCTTTGCCTCAATGCAAGCAATATGGATTTCCTCTTTCAGGTCCTGGTTTTCATTAGCTATAGCTTCACCCACTGCAACAAATTTTCCAATTGCAAAGTTGACTGCTTGTCCCATCTGTTGAATTGCTTGTAAGGTCTTATCTGACCTCTTTGGTTTATCTTTATGATTAATAAGTGTAGTTATCTGTAAGCAGCGTGGAAAAAAGCAACATGTCAGTATGGTATATATATTTTTTTACTTTGAATAAAAATAGAAGTACTATATTTCAAAGGCTAAACAAAGGCTTTAAGCACAGCAACAGGTTCCAAAATGGGTTACTCAAATTTTGCAACTGTCGTCCTATGCATTTTATGTTCTTGATTTTATTGCATTGAAATCAAACAAAACTAAATTTAAAGAAACAAAAAGCACAGAATGCAGCTGCCTTCCTTGAAAGGCTTCCATATGGGAAGGGTTTTTGTCATTGTTGCTTTTGTTTACAATGGTATTTGTTAAGTGCTTACTATGTACCAGGCATTGTACTAGGCGCTAGGGTAGATACAAGCTAATCAGGTTGGACAAAGTCCATGTCCAGCATGGGGCTCACAGTCTTAATTCCCATTTGAAAGATGAGGTAACAGTGTGGCACAGAAAAGTGAAGTGACTTGCCCAAGGTCACATAGCAGACAAATGGCGGAGTTGGGATAAGAATCCTGGTCCTTCTGACTCCCAGGCTCATGCTCTATCCACTAGACAACATTGCTTCTCTGAAAGGTTGAAAGGGGTTAACCAATGGAAAGAGCCCAGGCTTGGGAGTCAGAAGTCATGGGTTCTAATCCCGGCTCCGCAATTTATTGGCTGTGTGACTTTGGGCAAGTCACTTAATGTCTCTGTGCCTCAGTTACCTCATCTGGGGATTAAGATTGTGAGCCCATGTGGGACAACCTGATCACCTTGTATCCCCCCCAGCGCTTAGAACAGGGCTTTGCACATAGTAAGCACTTAACAAATACCATTATTATCATTACATAGGCCTAAAATTATACTGGGGGTAATGATAATAACGTTTCCTAGGGCACAAGTAAATCTTGTTGGCACTATAAGCATTACACCTGTCCTCTATCCTGTGTTGCACCATCAAAGTCCTAACCACACCATACCATGGTGATGATGTAAGTCGGCCAAAAGTAGGAGAATATCTGCTGGGGCTGGCTGCCAGTGATGAAGGCTCAACTAAACAACGGTTCCTGACCAAAGAACCAAGTGCTTGTATGGTGGACAGGCTCAGCAGGCTAGTGGGAAAGGTGAAGATCACAGTGGCCACCAAGGCACTAATAGCCTGCTGTCACCCTGCTGGTATGTATGGTGCTTGGGTGCTATGTTGTGGTCCCTTTGGCCACAAACAGATCTTTTCTATAAAATTCTTGCATGCGCTTCACAATGTGCTGCATCCTTACCCACCTACTTTGGGCAAGTCACTTAACTTCTCTGTGTCTCAGTTACCTCATCTGTAAAATGGGGATTAAGACTGAGAGCCCCACGTGGGACAACCTGATTTCTTTGTATCTACCCCAGCGCTTAGAACAGTGGTTGGCACATAGTAAGCGCTTGACAAATACGATTATTATTATTATTATTATTACTTGTTGCACCCACTACCCCAGTGAGAAAATAGCTCACAGGAAAGAGAATGGCACTGCACAAACCGTTAGCACTACAATCAATTGCTTTGTGCAGTTTCTCTCATTCCTGAAGTCTTCCTTACCAACCAAAATTGGAGAGGAACTAGGATTATTGGCCCAAGGATGTGGACAGAGAAGTAAAAAGTAGAATGGGAGAAAAGAAAAGGGTAGGAATGGGGCAGGCTTAAGCAAACATGCCCAACCCACGGGGCCTATAAACTCTCCCCATAGAACCATATCGTGGCGGCAGTACAGACTAAAACAGTGGCTACTCTTTTAATTACTATTAAAATTCATATTTGTAATACTACTTTTATTTTTCTAAAGTGCTGTCATATCAATTGCCTCATTTATTCTCAAAACATCTCTGTGAGGGATAGGAAGGTTTCTGCATCTCAGAAAGGGCAAGTGGACTGCCAAAGGACTACACAGCAGTCAGTGGCAGAGCTGGGGTTGGGACCCAGGACTTCTGACTTGAAGCCCCATGCACTTTCCAGTAGACCACACTGCCTCTTGTGCAGCTGAGTGTAACCCTGCCACCACGGGCTCACTGGAGTTCCTACAGCAACCACCTGGTGTAGAACCTGTGCTACTAGAACCTTCTCTGGAATTAGCAGAGGCAATAAGCCACGGAAACTGAGGCGAAGGAGTTAACTTACTTTTAAGACATCTAACTTTCTTGTGGGGAGAGACTTGAGCATGAGGAAGGCTCTAGACCGATGTAAACTCGATATGACAAAAATGATGTCTTCATAATTTTTTTGAAGTCTATGTCTATTGCTGCAGCAAAATTGCACCACAACTCAGCCTTGAGGTAATAAAATGTACACATTATGAGTTTATTAAATTCCTTGCTGTCACATAGCCAAGTAATGCTATCTATCAAACATTGCACTTATGTTTCCAAAAGTAAATCATGGCAGGCAAGCTTCAAAGAGAAAATTCACCCATATCTGAAATAACAATCAGACATAATACAGTCTTAAATTCTAAAAATCACCCAGAAGATATTGAAAGGGGATTAAACAAATGGAAAAGCTAGTCTTTCCAACTAAGCATGATTTAGGGTTGTTAACAGAAATGGGTTTTTTTCCAACCGTGTCTAAAACGATGGCCAAAAAGTATTTACTTACATCTACTCCAAAGGGATGTGAGAGCCGTTAAGTGCTCAAGAAGAATGTTCAATGGAAGAATAATTTACATAAAAGCAATAAATCAGAATGGGACCTACAAGGGGGCAGACTCTGGCCATGCCTCTTTAATCACCTGAGGAAACTAGGAGTTTTATAGATTAATATATTGAAGGAACACGTTATCTGACAATTATCCTGAGAAGCAGCACAGTGTAGTGGATAGAGCTTGGGACTGGGAGTCAGAAGGTTGTGGGTTCTAATCCCGGCTCTGCCACTTGTCTGCTGTATGACCTTGAGCAAGTCACTTCACTTCTCTGTGCCTCCTCCCCTCACCTGTAAAATGGGGATTAAGGCTGTGAGCCCTATGAGGGACAGGAACCGTACTAAGCGCTAGGGAGAATACAACAATAACCACATTCCCTGCCCATGATAATACTGATAGTACTTAAATGCTGGGATTGATACAAGATGATCAGATCAAACACAGTCCCTGTCCCACAGAGCTCACAGTCTCCGAGGGAGAGAGAGCAAGTATTTTATCCCCTTTAAACAGATGAGGAAACAGAGGCACAGTAACTAGAACCCAAGTCTTCTGACTCAAATCCCATGCTCCTTCTGCTACATCGCGCTGCCTCCCAGTTACGTCCAGTTAGTTACGAGCCAGAGCCTGCCTGGTGGGAATGGTGGGGGAAGAGGGAGGGCAGGAGAGATACGGGGAAGAAGCAAGGGCAGAGATTTAAAAGCCAAAGGGAGGATGAAGAAAGGAGGGTTCGACAAGTGGGATGGGACTGACAGAATTGGCCAAAATGTGAGAAAACATTCTGTGCACCTCTTCAGGAACCAAAAGACCCCAGGCTGTCATGAAAACAGTTAAATGAAATCCATTTAATAATGATAAATTAAATTTGCCAATATACTAATGGAAAACCAAAAAAAGATGAAAATCACTATATGTACTAGAAAATTAAATTGTAAACGCCTTAAAGACAGAGTCTAGTATCACTCCCAATAGGTGCTCAACAAATACTAATTAATGAAAATCCTCATATCCTTTTTATTTAAAATCAATTCTTCATTTGTTCTATTGAGATTATTTATTCAGATTTCATCCTGGAAAACCTCAGTGCTTACAATCATGTAGGAACTGTGCTAGGCAGGCATTAAGTTAAATGTGTTTGTGCAAACGATAGAAAGAGTGACTAGGAAAATCAGTCTTCACACTACGGACAGCTATAGCTGTATGATTCGTCACACAAATTAAAGCTAACAAGCTGTATTAGGTGATCAATCAGATTGCATTAATAAACTGAATATGAAATAGGTACAGAAGGGCTTTGACAAGCAAGCATCTGGTTTTAGCAAAATCAAAATGAAGTCGTCTTATTTTGATGACTAAGCACATGAATTGAAATGGAAGCCCTATTTCTAAGAGTGCAGAGTACACAATATTACATTTGGTGTAAAGTCCCATAAATTATGACAAAAGTAGGATATAAGTAAGCATTCAGAGACAAATCCATTATGATTTTTGACCAGGCCTAAATGACAGCAGGAAGAATACTAATTCCTTTTGATGTAGTTGGGCATTGTTCAAATTGATTTTATCTACGCAGGACATATAGGTAACATTTGCAAGTTTTGGCAACAACAGTTTAAATCTCTTTCAGTTTTATTTGCTAAACCAGTCTCCAGGCCAAATTTCATGGTTGCTGAGCAACCGCCTAGCAACTGTACATTTTAGTCATGCGATTTTATATCGGTGGTCGGCAACCAGTGTCTCTAAGGCTGTATCTGGCTCTTGGAGCTCAACGTGGCTCTCGAGCAGGACCCCAGGCTAAGAGAGGGCCCCTGCCAACACCCTACAATGCACAGGGCTGCCACCGCCACGCATGGCTCCGCAGCTGCTACCTAGGCAAAAGCCACACTGGGTGGCATGGGCAATGGGCTCTGTGTGGCCTGGTCAGCCTGATTTGGTGGAGGATGGGGCGAGTGCAGGGCTTGGGGCATAGGAGCCAACTTGGTGAACATCAAAGGGGACGATCATTCTCATGGGCTTGGCGTTGTGGGTGCAAGTCATTGTCGTCGATCGTATTTTTTAAGCGTTTACCATGTGCAGAGCACTGTACTAAGTGCTTGGGAGAGTTAAAATATAACACACTCAGTGGAAAGAGCACAGGCTTTGGAGTCAGAGGTCATGGGTTCAAATCCCAGCTCCGCCAATTGTCAGCTGTGTGACTTGGGCAAGTCACTTAACTTCTCGTTACCTCAGTTACCTCATCTGTAAAATGGGGATTAAGACTGTGAGCCCCATGTGGAACAACCTGATCACCTTGTAACCTCCCCAGCGCTTAGAACAGTGCTTTGCACATAGTAAGCGCTTAATAAATGCCATCATTATTATTATTATTATTCCCTACTCACAATGAGCATTCAGTCTAGTGGGGGAGACAGACATTGACATAAATAAATACATTACGGATCTGTACATAAGTGCTGGGGGGCTGAAGGAGCAGTGAATAAAGGTAACTGAGGCCCAGAAGCAGTGTGGCCCAGTGGATAGAGCACAGGCCTGGGAGTCAGAAGATTCTAGTCCCGGTCCCGCCACTTCATTCGTTCATTCAGACATATTTATTGAGTACTTACTGTGTGCAGAGCACTGTACTAAGCACTTGGGAAGTACAAGTCGGCAACATATAGAGACAGTTCCTACCCAACAACAGGCTCACAGTCTAGAAGGTTCACTTGCCTGTTTTGTGACCTTGGGCAAGTCACTTCTTTTCTCTGGGCCTCAGTTCCCTCATTTGTAAAATGGAGCTCAAGACTGGGAGCCCTACGTGAAACAGGGACTGTGTCCATCCCAACTGGCATGTATCCACCCCAGTGCTTAGTACAGTGCCTGACACACAGTAAGCACTTAACAAACACCATAATTATTATTATAAATGACTTGCTCAAGGTCACTCAGCAGACAAGTGGCAGAGCCGAGATTAGAACTCATCTCCTTCTGACTCCCAAGCCTGCACTCTGTCCACTAGGCCACGCTGATCATCATCATCATCATCAATAAGCAGCTGCAGAGCCCACCACCCCTCCCAAAGCATGAGTCATAGCTGCTCCAATTTAGCTGGCCTATCTTTGTGGGTGTTGCCACTGCTGTTTATTGATGGTGCCAGTGGGTGGCCAGGGAAGGGGAAGCAGCAGCTTCAGGTGGCTCATCCTCAAGGACCGGGTAGGGGGGCGGCGGGGGAAGCATGGGACCCAGCCCTAGTCTGATGGCAGAAAGAAGTGGAGACAATGAAATGGCAGCTATGCAGCAGGAAAAGGGAACTAATTCACTGAGCATCTTCTGGGTGCCCAGCACTGTATTAGGTGCTTGGGGAAGTACAGTAAAAGTATGAGATGGTTTCAAGTGTCTTCTTAACTTCCTCTCTCTTCTGGTTTCTTCCTTCTCCCCCTTCATTCCTCTCTCTTTTTTCCCCTCACTCCCTTAAAGCTCCATCCCAAGTTTACCCCTATGGTCAAAATGTGAAGTTGGCACTCCTGATTAAGGAATGCCTTTCAGACTGTCCCAGCCAGCCCCTGCCAACCCAGCAGCTATTTAAAGGAGCTGTAGACACCTTAATCCCTCCAGGTTTGTGTCAGACTTTTTAAAAATTTGGGGTCCCCAGGAGTCACACCTCAAATTTCACAAGGTCCACTGGAATTAGGACAAAACCCCCAATTTACACCCATGCAGGACTCAGAGTCTGGCCCTTCCATGCAGGGCTCTACTCCATGAATTTAGAGGTAATGGTAGCAATCCACCCTAGCCTGTGTGATATTTTCTGCCATGTTTAAAGGAGACTGGCCCCAGATTTGTCACCAGGGCTTTTGACTGCCACCACAGGGAACAGTTTGGAGCAGAGATGCTGCTGCCCCAACCCTTCTTTCCCTACAAACTGGGTTACCAGCCCTGTTCCACACTGCAGCCAAACAACCAGCCTTGTCCAGTCGGAACCATCTCAAATAGGAGGCCACTTGGCATGCTTCACCTTGCCATCTGGTCAGGAAATAGCTCCGATTACCACACCCCTAGGATGTCCACGTAATTTGCTCCCCCTATGTTGCGTCTTAATAGATTTTAACCTCCTAGAGGCGTGGGAAGCTTCTGGAGGGTTGCCGTTGGTCCAGCAGCCAGTAAGGGAAGAAGGCCAATTGCCTCACCCCCACACTTCCCAAAGGGATACTGTGGTCACCCTGAGATAATGGGTTGACATCAGACAGACTGTGTAACGAAGAAAGAGATATACAGGTATTTGCTACATATACCGACACATCGAAGTCAGACTCTTAGGTCTTCTTTAGTACAGAGTGTGTAAATGAACAGCAACAGTAATTAGGCAAGGCACTTTAAATCAAAATCCTGGACTCGATGCAGGCTGATGATAGTCATTTAACCTAGGTCACCCTCCAAAACTAGCAACATCCACTTTTCCTTTCTCCTCAGGGTAGGCTTTCCATATGAAGCCTTTTCCTTTCCCATCAATCAACCCATGTATTTATTAAGCACTTACTGTGTGCAAGAGCACTGTACTAAAACACTAGAAAGAGTTATATAGTTGGTCTTCTAGACTGTGAGCTCACCTTCTAGACTGTGAGCCCACTTCTAGACTGTGAGCCCACTGTTGGGTAGGGACCGTCTCTATATGTTGCCAACTTGTACTTCCCAAATGCTTAGTACAGTGCTCTGCACACAGTAAGTGCTCAATAAATACGATTGATTGGTAGCCGTGATCCCTGCCCACAGAAAGCTTACAATCTATTGGGGGATACAGACATAAAGTCTGTAAAGCAGGGAAGGCTTCCTGGAGGAGATATGATTTTAGTAGAGTTTTGAAGATGGGAAGAGTGGTGGTCTGTCAGATAGAAAGAAGGAGGGAGTTCGAGGCCAGAGAGAGAGAGACAAGAATGAGGCACGGTGACTAGGTATGTATTGGAGGGCTGGGTTGTAGTGGGAGATGAGCAAGGACAATTAAGGAGAGAGCTGACTGGATGTCTTAAAGCCAGTAGTGAGGAGGTTCTGCTTGATGCAGTGATGGATGGGCAACCATTGGCAATCTCTTTATCCTGACTTCTCTCCTTTGTCTCGGTGCTTCACTGAAATCGGCTGAGTGCTAGGAAAGGTCGTGATAATAATAATTACGGTATTTGTTAAGCAGACAAGTGGTGGAGCCGGGAGTAGAACATCAGGTGAGCCAGCTGTCCCAAGAGGTACTGATAGAACATGCATATGAATCTCCCCTCAGGAAAGGTCAGATGGCAGCAAGGGCAAAACTGCAAAGGGAACTGAGTCCGTTCTTGAGTCCTTGCAGCATTAATTTAACGTCTGTCTCCTCCTCTGGACTGTCAGCTCCCTGTAGCCAGGGACCGTGTCTACCAACTCTGTTATACTGTACTCTTCCAAATGCTTAGTATGTGCTCTGTACAAGGTAAGCGCTCAATAAATATGATTGACTGATAATAGTCTACTACGATTCTGCCCTTTCTTCTCCTGAGCAACATGACTTTACTGCCTTAATGACGCCCACCAGGTATTCCAGTCCTTTATCTCCATCCTGAAGCCCCCATCTCTTGTCCCAATCACCAGCTTAGCTACTTAATAATAATAATGATAATAATAATAATGATGGTATTTGTTAAGTGCTTACTATGTACCAAGCACTGTACTAAGCACTGGGGTAGATACAAGATAATCAGGTTGTCCCACATGGTGTTCACAGTCTTAGTCCCCATTTTTACAGATGAAGTAACTAAGGCACAGTAGTTAAGTGGCTTACCCAAGGTCACACAGCAGACAAGTGGCAGAGCTGGATTAAAACCCATGACCTCTGACTCCCAAGCCTGGGTTCTTGACACTAGGCTATGCTACTTTGTTGGTAACAGTAAAACCATGAGCTTCCCAAACACCTCCACTCAACACACAAATTCCCTCCTACCTCTACAGCTATTCTCTCAACTTCCCCAGCTGTGATAATAATAATTAATAATTATGGTATTTGTTAAGAGCTTACTATGTGTTAGGCACTCTTCTAAGCACTGGGAGAAAGAAAAGTTAATCAGGTTGGACACATTCCCTATCCCACAAGGGGTTATAGTCTAAGTAAGAGAGAGTAAGTACTGAATCCTCATTTTACAGGGGAGGAAACTGAGGCACTGAGAAGTTAAGCAACTTGCCCAGAGTCACACAGAGGAGTGGCCTAGTGGAAGGAGCCCAGGCTTGGGAGTCAGAGGTTGTGGGTTCTAATCCCAGCTCTGTCAGCTGGGTGAATTTGGGCAAGTCACTTAACTTCTCTGTGCCTCAGTTACCTCATCTGTAAAATGGGGATTAAGACTGTGAGCGCCACGTGGGACAACCTAATTACCTTGTATCTACCCCAGAGCTTAGAACACTGCTTGGCACATAGTAAGCACTTAACAGATACCATCTTCATCATCATCACACAGCAGACAAGTAGAGGAGCCAGGATTAGAACCCAGGTCCTCTGATTTCCAGGTCTGGTGTCTTACTTGTTAAGTGCTTACTATGTGTTAAGGACCATACTAAGCACTGAGTAGATCCAAGATAATCAGATCAGATGCAGTCCCTATCCCATACAAGGCTCACAGTTTAAAAGGGAGGGAGAACAGAACAGGAAAGAAGAGCAAGTGCTGAATCCCCATTTTACAGACGAGGAAGCAGGCACAGAGAAGCCAAGTGACTTGCTCAGGGTCCTACAGCAGGCAACTGGAAGAGCCAGAACTAGAACCTAGGTCCTCTGATTCCCAGGCCCTTGCTCTTTCCATTAGGCCGCACTGCTTCAAGAAGAAGTATCTATCCCAGTACTTAGTATTCATTCATTCAATCCTATTTATTGAGCACTTACTGTATGCAGAGCACTGTACTAAGCGCTTGGGAAAGTACAAAAGAACAATAAACAGTAATATTCCCTGCCCACAACAAGCTTACAGTCTAGAGAGAATTATGGTATTTGTTAAGTGCTTACTATGTGCCAGGCACTGTGCTAAGCGCTGGAGTGGTAACAAGCAAATGGGATTGGATACAGTCCCTGTCCCACAAGGGGCTCACGGTCTCAACCCCCATTTGACGGATGAGGTAATTGAGACCCAGAGAAGTGAAGTGACTTGTCCAAGGTCACACAGCAGACAAGTGGCGGAACCAGGATTAGAATCCATGACTTTCTGACTTCCAGGACCGTGCTCTATCTACATGCTGCTTCTAATAAAGTGCCTGGCATATAGTAAGCACTTATATACCATAAAAAAGTCTCCTACCTACTTTCAAAACCTACCCACTGTGCTCTATCTACATGCTGCTTCTAATAAAGTGCCTGGCATATAGTAAGCACTTATATACCATAAAAAAGTCTCCTACCTACTTTCAAAACCTACCCACTTTAGCTGTACTTAAGGACCCAATTCCCCTCAACTTCTAAAATCACTTGCTTTCACACTTCTTACCTCCCTAACCACCATCTTCAACCACTCATTTTACAAAGGCTGGATGGAATCCTGACTGGAGTGAGTTAAGGGAGCTGGAGGGAAGGCAGGAAGTGGAGGCAGAACTATTCTGAGAACTATTGAAAATTCCCGAAAGAAATTACTGGAAATTATGTACCCTGAAGGTCAGTCAGTCATTAATTGGGCTATTATAGTTAATCCAATGTAATTTCCATCATAATAGTCTCTGCCAATTTTACACTTTTTCCACTATAACCAGTTTGGTAATCATTTCTTTACATTCCAACTGAATGAATTTGCTGATCTTTGAAAGTGTATTAATTGTTGGAAGAGATTACTTTTTACCCTTCTATCTTCATGCCTTTGTTAAAAGTTATTTTTACGCTTTGCTAACATAAACTACTTATTAGAAGTCAGAAAACCCAATCGTTCCTTATGCTGTAATCACATCAGAATTTTAAAAATTTGTCTGAAGTTTTTCAAGACAAAGCAAACCCTTTCTCTCATTAACAAAAACAAGTGCGCACAAGTAAAATCAGCTAAATTACCAGTAATTTCTAAATAGCCCCTTGGCTGTCTTCAGGAACAATGCCAACATTTGTACGCTCTTTTAAAAAATATTTTACAATACTGCTATATTCTTTCAGTGTCCTGGATGAAATGATGACACATTTACACCAAACAAAACATTAAAAAGCCATGAAAATAAGTGTGCCCAGTTCTGCCACAACACGTGCTTTAGCTTCTTGTCTTGGCTAGAACGCTGTCGGGGAATTAGGGTACATTCTTCTGAAAACACGGGCCTGTTTGGGCACGGTATGCCATGTTATCAGAAGAAACTGCTTGTGCACATGCCCATGGTGTCAGAACAGGCGAGCACTAAAGTACAAATTTTCCTTAACAAGAGGCTTAGTGGAAAGAGCCCAGATCTGGGAGTCAGAGGACTGGGTTCTAAGCCCGGCTCGGAGATTTGCCTGCTGTTTGACCTTGGCCAAATCACTTCATTTCTCCATGCCTCACTTTCAATCAATCAATCATGTTTATTGAGTGCTTACTGTATGCAGATCATTGTACTAAGCGCTTGGGAGAGTACAATATAACAATATAACAGACACATTCCCTGCCCACAGTGAGCTTTCCTCATCCATAAAATGGGCATTGCAATACCTGTTCTCCCTCTTTAGACTGTTATCCCCATGTGGGACCTGATGATTACCTTATATCTTCCCCCTGCACTTAGTATAGTGCTTGGCATACAGTAAGTACAAATACCACTGTTATTTTTAATTATCATCATTATTAAGAACCAATCCTCAAGTCAGAGGTGATCAGTGTGTACTAGATCACATTTCCAGGGTCCAAAGTAATCAGAATGGACCTATTGGGAGGGTAGGTGTGGCCCCACTGTGAAATTTAAAATATTGGTCTCTCCTTTTGGTTTGGTTTCCCTGAAAATCTAGGCTTGTGTGAGAAACTGGTCAAATGTCCACCCAACCATGGCAATCCCAAAATGAGACTTATGAAACCAGAATGCATGACTGGCTTCAGCCATCTCAATGTCACCGCTAAATGGTCCGAATGTAAATTATAAACCCCAAATGTCCCTGTGTAAACAAAGCTGAAATCTGTTATGGGCACAAGCTTCTACTTTCTTAGCCTACTGAAATGGGGAGAACTTGAAGGCTTTGAAGGAGATAAGAATGCCGGCAGGCCTCATGTTTTTGAAAATAATTTGCAGGACTGAATTAAAGTCTACGAAGTTAACTAATGTTGTCCTATGAGAAATAGGACAGTAGAAAGAGAGAAGCAGAATGGCATAGTGGATAGAGCATGGGCCTGGGAGTCAGAAGGTTGTGGGTTCTAATCCCTGCTCTGACACTTGTCTTCTGTGTGACCCTGGGCAAATCACTTCACTTCTCTGTGCCTCAGTTACCTCATCTGTAAAATGGGGATTGAGACTGTGAGCCCCATGGGGGACAGGGCCTGTGTCCAAACCGATTTGCTTGTACTTACCCCAGAGCTTAGTACTGTGCCTAGCACATAGTAAGCACTTAATAAATACCATAATTATTATCATTATTAGATTTTTAAGGTAAGCTTTTTAGCTGTTGTTCTAATGAAGGGTCAAAGCCAAGAACCTGCCTAAGCAGCCAGAGTGGGTGAGTACACCTGCATGTCTGTCCCACTTCTTTTGACCTTATTCCCGCCTTCTCCTGGAGGGAGGGGAGGGAGGGAGAAAGGGAAGGAGGGAGAAGGAAAGAGGGAGAGAGAGAGAGAGCACGGAGTTAGCAAGCAGGCTAGCACAGGTGTGAGAGTCACAGCCAAGAGTACAGTTCACTGCCCTGAGGACACAGAGTACAGTCATTAAGATTACAGGCTTTATAGTGGAAGGACCAAATATGTCATAAAATTTGAAAGTTGTAGGCTTTGGTATGCATGAGGAATCAACAGAGGTTCTCTAGGTCAGAGGGAAACATTAGAAATTACTTGTGAAAACAAATGCTATGTTTTGTGACCAAGCCTCTCTCTAGGAATATAGGGAAACTAAAACTTAGGTAAAAAGTTTATCCAATTCATTAAGTCAAATGACACCGTGAGCCCCATGTGGGACAGGTACTGTGTCTGATCTGATTGTACTGTATCTATCCCAACACTTGGCACGGTGCCTGGCACATAGCAAGTGCTTAATAAATACCATTATTATACTATTAAGTAACATCTAAAATAATTTTATACACACACACAAACTCAAGCTACAAGTAATAATCGCCACATGGATGACCTAGGAAACTTTTGAAGGACAAGAACAGACTCACAGTTACTTCATTTTGAAACTCCAGTGGTTACCCATCCACCTTCACATCAGACAGAAAGTCCTTACCATCAGCTTTAAAGCACCCAATCACCTTGCCCCCTCCTATCTTACCTCTTTGATTTCCTACTACAACTCAGCCTGCTCACTTAGCTCCCCTAACAAAAACCTACTCACCCTACCTTTACCTCATCTATCTCACCAAGAACCCCTTGCCCACATCTTCCCTCTGGCCTGGAACTCTCTCCCCCCTCATAAAGGACCATTCTCCGACCTGCAAAGCCTTATTAAAATCACATCTACTCTAAAAGGCCTTCCCTGATTACACCCTCTTTTCCCCTACTCTCTCTCCCTTCTGTGTCACCCTCGTACTTGGATTTGTACCCTTTAAACACTTGATATTCACCCCACCCTTAGCCCCTCAGTGCTTGGTA
This sequence comes from Tachyglossus aculeatus, assembly GCF_015852505.1. Classification (NCBI taxonomy): domain Eukaryota; kingdom Metazoa; phylum Chordata; class Mammalia; order Monotremata; family Tachyglossidae; genus Tachyglossus; species Tachyglossus aculeatus. The sequence goes on along the minus strand of NC_052100.1, from coordinate 22,738,758 downwards.
AGCAGTGTAGCCTAGTGGAAAGTGCATGGGCTTGGGAACCAGAGGACCTGGGTTCTAATCCCGGCTCTGCCACTTGTCTGCTGTGTGACTTTGGACAAGTCACTTATGTTCTCCGTGCTCATCTGTAAAATGGGAATTAAATCCTATCCCTTTACTTGGACTGTGAGCCCCATGAGGGACAGGGGCTGTGTCCAACCTAGAGTATCTTGCATCTACTCCAGCGCTTAGTATAGTGCTTGGCATGTATTAAGTATGTAACTATTACTATTATTGTTAGTAGTAGTATATCCATAACTTGTTTTAATATCTGGCTCTCCCTCTAGACTCTATGCTCCTTGTGGGCAGGGAAAATATCTACCAACTCTGTTGTATTTTCCTCTCCCAGGCACTTACTACAGTGCTCACAGCACCACTCAGTAAACACCACTGATTGATTTGGAAGGAAAATCCCATTGTCAACATGAGTCAATCAATATTCATTCATTCAATCGTATTTATTGAGCATTTACTGTATGCAGAACAATGTACTAAGTGCTTGGAAAGTACAATACAGCAATAAAGGGAGACAATCCCTGCCCACAATGGGCTTCCAGTCTTCTGAGCAGTTACTGGGTGCAGAGCACTGTACTAAGCTCTTGGGAAAGAACAATACAACAGAGTTGGTAAGCGTGATCCCTGCCCACAAGGAGCTTGCAGTCTCCAGGTCCAACACTCTCAAGGCCATCCACCATACTTCCTTGCTGAATGACAGAGAGTTGAGCACCAGCCAGGAAACCACTGATTGTTTGCTTTCCTGGAGTTGATCCAGTTTTACCCCAATTCTTGAGATTAGGTCAAGATTCTGGGAGATCTAGACTGGCTTTGGAGGACATGGATCGGCCTGCTGTTGGAGCTAAACTCCTCAGAGGGCTCTGGGTCTAATCCGCTCTCCCTAGGGTCTTCAGGACTGAGGATGACTATGCCAGGTTGCCTGCGATCACTGTCAACATGATCCCTCAGCTAGAACTGTCCTGACCTAAAGTTAAGTCATCCAGGAGAACCAGCCCAGGGTCCAAAGACAGTGGCAATGACAACCAAAGTGGCCAGGTTCTGTCCCTTTGTGATATTACTCCCTTGCCTCACTGTTTAGAAACAAGAGGGAAGAGGCCAGTGAAAGGAATCAGCCAAATTTAGGCAGTAGCTAAAATATGTACTTTATAGAAAAGGCTGGAAAAATCACTGATTTATTAATATCAGTACTGACTGACAATGGTATTGATTCACTGAGGGTGGTATTTAAGGAGTGTTTACTGTATGCAGAGCACTGTAATAAACGCTTGGGAGAGTACCATATAAAGAGTTAGTAGGCACGTTCCCTGCCTACAATGAGCTTACAGCCTAGAGGGAGAGATAAACATTAATATAAATATATAAAATAGCGTTAGGTACATATGTGGCTGAGTTGGTATGAACTCACTGCACTGAATTTACATCTGTGTTGATACATTCGGTTCTGTGAGAACGCAGGTTTTCACTGTGCATTTTCGACAGCAAGTATTCTTCCAGCCACAAGTGCTGCCTGGAGACAGCACAATGTGGAGTGAGAAGAAATGACTGCTCATGCAAGTGTCATCGGACACATGACTTTTCGTTATTGAGGGATTCTGCAATAACATGATCCCCTAGTTATAGGAGAATTAGGTGCATTTGCTATTCACCCTTTACCACATAATGCAGTATTAAGTGAAGAACGAAAAATAAATGCTACTTTAATTATTCCCATAAAGCCCACAAAAAAGAACTATAAAATCTCTGCCAAAGGCAGTGTGGCGTGTATGTGGACTGCTTAGGCCATAAAGACAATACGTGTTATTGTTTCATTTATATACATCCACCTCTCTCCCCTCTCCCTCCCTGCTGGGTTCTGGTGAGGAGGGTAGGAGAAACTCCCACAGTAGGGGGAATGGCAAATCCTGAGAACACAAACACAGGGAAGTCCGAGGGAGGAAAGAAAGAAGAAAGGAAGGAAGGGATACTTTATCTTTCTCTAAAAAGATAAACAACCGAGAGAGCAGAGGAGAGAATTTCGTAATTAACATAATTAACATAAGGAACAAAAGCAGAGTATTTATTGCATCACCAAGGCCAGCTCCATTGGAGGGAGGAGGCCATTGCCTTTACTCCCACAGCCTTTAGGGCAGATTGGACAACTGCAGTTAGCCCTTATCTGTGGGCTACAACTGTTATCACTGTAGCTGGCCTACCACTTGTTTCCTTAGTTGCTGACCTCAATGCCTTCGGTCTCTCCCCTCTCCAGTTCACACTTCACTCTGTTTTCCGGATCATTTTTCTACAATGTCACTCTGCACACATTTTCCCACGCCTCAAAAACTGCCAGTGATTGCCCATCCCACTCCTCATCAAGCAGAATCCCCTGACTTATTCCTACTCTCAAATTTCTCTCCTCCAATTCTCTCCTTGACCCCCTCCAATCTGGCTTTCATCCCCTTCACTCCACAGAAACCACCCTCTCAAAGGTCACCACTGATCTCCTTCTTGTCAAATCCAGGTTTCTACTCCATCCTAATCCTTCTCGACCTCGCAGCTGACATTGTGGCCCACCCTCTTCTGGAAAGATTATCCAACCTTGGTTTCACTGATTCTGTCCTCCTCTTATCTCTCTGGCTGTTCATTCTCAGTCTCCTTCAAGGGCTCCTCCTCTGCCTCCACACACCCTAACTGTGGAGGTTCCTCAAGGTTCAGTTCTGAGTCCCCTTTCTATTCTCTGTCTACACCCACTCCCTTGGAGAACTCATTTCTCCAAGGTTGTGGGTCTCTCGAGGTCTCGTGGGTTCTAATCACGGTTCTGCCACTTATCAGCTGTGTGACTTTGGGCTAGTCATTTCACTTCTCAGTGCCTCAGTTCCCTCATCTGTAAAATGGAAATTAAGACTGTGAGCCCCACGTGGGACAAGCTGATTGCCCTGTATCTACCCCAGCTCTTAGAAAAGTGCTTGGCACACAGAAAGCACTTAATAAATACCATTGTTATTATTATTTACTCCCATGGCTTCAGCTACCACCTCTATGAGGATGATACCCAAATCTACATCTCCAGCCCTGATCACTCACTCTCTCTCCAATCTCGTATCTCCTCCTGCCTTCAGGACATCTCTACTTGGATGTCCTCTGGTCACCTCAATTTAACATGTCCAAAACAGAGCTCCTTATCGTCCCACCCAAACCACGTCCTTCCCCTGACTTTCCTGTCACCGTAGATGGCAAAACCATCCATCCTGTCTCACAAGCCTGTAACCTTGGCATTATCCTTGACTCTTCTGTCATTCTAGACTGTGAGCCCACTGTTGGGTAGGGACCGTCTCTATATGTTGCCAACTTGTACTTCCCAAGCGCTTAGTACAGTGCTCTGCACACAGTAAGCGCTCAATAAATACAATTGATTGACTGATTGATTGATTCAACCCACATACTGAATCCATCACTAAATCCTGTTGGTCCCAACTTCACAACATCACTAAAATCTGTCCTTTCCTCTCTATCCAAACTACTATCACGTTAATACAATCATTCATAATAATGGTATTTGTTAAGCACTTACTATGTGCCATGCACTATCCTCATCTTATCCCGCCTGGATTACTGTATCAGGCTTCTTGCTGACCTCCCAGCCTCCTGTCTCTCCCCACTCCAGTCAATACTTCAGTCTGCTTCCTGGTTCATTTTTCTACAAAAACGTTCAGGACATGTCACCCTGCTCCTCCAGTGGTTGCCCATCCACATCCACGTGAAACAAAAACTCCTCACCATTGCCTTTAAAGCACTCCACCACTTTACCCCCTCCTACCTCACCTCACTTCTCTCCCTCTATAACCCAGCCGGCACACTTCACTCCTCCAGTGCTAACCTCCTCACTGTGCCTCGATCTCGCCTGAGCCTGTCTCAGAGCTGACTCCTAGCCCACCTCCTGCCTCTGGCCTGGAATGCCCTCCCTCCTCAAATCCAACAATTACTCTCCTCCACTTAAAAGCCTTATTGAAGTCAGATCTCCCCCAAGAGGCCTTCCCAGACTAAGCCCCACTTTTCCTCATCTTCCACTCCCTTTGCTCTTCCCCCCTCCCAGCCCCACAGTACCTATGTTCATATCTGTAATTTTATTTGTTTGTATTGATGTCTGTCTCCCCCACTCTAGACTGTAAGCTCGTTGCGGGCAGGGAATGTGACTGTTTATTGTTGTATTATACTCTCCCAAATACTTAGTACAGTGCTCTGCACACAGTAAGCAGAGCAAATACGATGGAATAAATGAATGAATATTGCTGTTAAGGGGCTCAATTAACTCTCTCCCTGCTACTTATCCGCGTTCTTCTCCCACTACCCTCTAACTCACATCTTTCATTTTCCTCCCTCTCAAGCCAACCCATTCACTTTGCCCAGTTCTGTCTCAGGCTGTTGACCTCTTGGTCACCCCCCTCCCTTCCCCCCTGCCTGGAACTCCCTCCCCCCTCACATCTGGCAGACCACTGCTTTCCCCCATCTTCAAAGCCCTTCTAAAATCACATCTTTTCCAGCAAGCCTTCCCTGATTCAGTCCAAACACCTGTACCCATCCTCGGCAGTTTGGTATAGACTTTATTCAACTGTATATCTTGCCCACTTTATTTGTAAATATGTCTGTCTCCCCTATTAGAGTGCAAGCTCCTTGTGGGTAGGGAATGGGTCACTTTGTTCCGGATTTCTCCAGCATTTAGCACAGTGGGAACTCAAAAAAGACTTGGAAACCTCTGGAGCAATTCTGCAAACTCAGTGGGGAAAGGTTTGGAGGGCCACCACATCATTTCTGGGACTGAAGCCTGGCTTGCAAAGCTGTAGCTGCTGTCCTCTGCTCCTGCCACCGAAGCAGTCTCACCTAGCCCATCCTGAGAAGGGCACCACAGCTACTGCCTCTTGGCGGGTCATGGAAAACGACAGAGACAATAACTACCTTGTCCTTTCCCTCCTCTCTACCCCCTCCCACTCTCCCTCTTGGCCCTTCTCTGCAGGCTGCGTGCCTGTTGTGTGACCTTGGGTAAGTCACTTCTTTGAACCTCGGTTCTCTCATCTGCAAAACGGAGATTCAGTACCAGTTCTCCCTTCTATTTGAGGGTGAGTCCCATATGGGAACGGATTATCTTGTATCTGCCCCAGGGCTCAGTACAGAGTAAGCATTTAAATACCACAATTACTATTATTAGTCACTGTTCCCTTTTCTTCCCGGTCCCTTCCAGCCCTGCCCCGTGCCCTGGCCCCATCCTGCCCAAGGTGGCAAGAATTCTGTCTCCTTGATCTTACCCCTTGCCCTGGCCAGGAAATCTGGCAGGGTTCTGGGGATAATCTGTGGGCCCTGTGGATTCGCTCGGGCTCTGCTCACCTCTTGTGGCCTCTACTGTCTCCCATTAAGAACTCTCTGTGCCTGTCTGACCTCTGGCAAAGGTTAGGGCTTCTTTGCTCCCACCTGCCAAGCCCTGAGGCCAGACTTAATTCTCATTCAATCACTCAATCGTTTTTATTGAGAGCTTACTGCGTGCAGAGCACTGCACTCAGCGCTTGGGACAGTACAGTATAACAAGAAACAGACACATTCCCTGCCCACAGTGAGCTCACAGTCTATAGAGCTTCCCGGCTGGAGGGGTAATGCTGCAGTTTCCCCACAGCTGGTAGATACAATACAACAATAAACAGACACATTCCCTGTCCACAACGAGCTTACAGTCTAGAGGCGGGGAGACAGACATCAATACAAAAAAAATACATTACAGATGAGTTACATACGTGCTGTATTAGGCCTCCGGGGACAGTGTATCCTAAATACTGCTCTCCTCGGAACCCGACCCCAAATTCAAAGCCATCCCCTTCTCAAGCTACAATCTCCGGACTCTAAGTTGGACTGCGGGGAATGTACCCGTTATATTGTTGCGTTGCACTCTTCCAAGAGCGTAGTACAGCGCCCTGCCTACAGTAACCGTTCAATAAATACGATTGATTGATTGACTGCAAGGGTGGCAACCCCTGCCCTTGAAGCGGCCCCAGATGTGAAGTCCGGGCTGTGAGCCTAGGCAGGGAGTTTAGACTGTGAGCCCACTGTTGGGTAGGGACTGTCCCTATATGTTGCCAATTTGTACTTCCCAAGCGCTTAGTACAGTGCTCTGCACATAGTAAGCGCTCAATAAATACGATTGATGATGATGATGATGAGTTTGGGGTACCAAATAATTAAAATCGCCTGCAGGTCTCCATCGGGGTACAAAGGACCGGTGAATCCCTTTGCTTCCCCGTCCCACAGCACTTTATATATCTAGAATTCTATTTATTTATACTAATGCCTGTTTACTTATTTTGCTGTCTGTCTCCCCCCCCCCCCCCCCCAGACTGTAAGGCCGGTGTGGGCAGGGATTGTCTGTCCTTATTGCTGCATTGTACTTTCCAGCGCGTAGTCCAGTGCTCTGCACAAAGTAATCGCTCAGTAAATACGATCGAATGAATGAATGACTGCGGAGGGCTTTACTCGCCAAAGAACTACTCAAAGTTGCGATCACTGGGAAAGCCCCCGGACTGTATTTTAACAGTCCCACACTGAGGCCAACTGCCCGGGAGTGATGGAGGCTGGCTGCCCGCCCGTCCTCAGAGGCGCCCTCTGCCACCCCGGGGATTTCGACCCTTTCCCTGGCATCGGAAGGAAACCAGCGGCTCGGCCCCGTGCCCCTGCAGCCTCCTTGGAAAACTTTCCCGGGAAGCCCGGATCCCGGAGAGTCGCCGCCGACCCGACCCGGGGTGGGGGGCCGCCATCCGACCCCCGGGGATCGGATCGGAACGGGAAGGCGGGGAAAACCGGAGAGGAGAGCGGGTGCTGCCCGGGGCCGAGGGGAGAGGGCTTATTTTACCTGCGACACCAGCGGGATGAGAGTCTGCTCCACTGAGCGAGTTTTGATGTCGAGCCCGGAGCCCGGGGGAGGGAACGGGACAAAGGCGGGCATGACCCCGCCGCCGGGCAGGGAAGTAGCCATGGCCCCGGCCGCGACTGCACGGCCGCCGCCGCTGCTGCTACCGCCGCCGTGGGTGCCGCTCGGCCGGGTCCGGGGCCCCGCCGGGCCTGCGCGCACCTCCCCCCACCGGCCAGGGGCGGGGCCTGGGCCGGCAGTGAAGGACCAGGCCCCCGCTGCTCTCCCGCCCCTTAATGCTATTTGGGAAGCGCTCACTGTGCGCCAGGCACCGTACTAAGCACTGGGGTGGATAGCGGCTAGGCGGGTTGGACGCAGTCCCCGTCCCACGTGGGGCTCATAGTCTCCTTCCCCATTTTACAGATGAGGGAACTGAGGCCCAGAGAAGTGAAACGACTTGCCCAAGGTCACGCAGCAGCCGAGTCTACTGCTACCCTGCTCATTCAAGCTCTCATCCTATCCCGTCTGGACTACTGCACCAGCCTTCTCTCTGATCTCCCATCCTCGTGTCTCTCTCCACTTCAATCCATACTTCATGCTGCTGCCCGGATTATCTTTGTCCAGAAACGCTCTGGGCATATTACTCCCCTCCTCAAAAACCTCCAATGGCTACCGATCAATCTGCACATCAGGCAGAAACTCCTCACCCTGGGCTTCAAGGCTCTCCATCACATCGCCCCCTCCTACCTCACCTCCCTTCTCTCCTTCTACTGCCCAGCCGGCACCCTCCGCTCCTCCGCCGCTAATCTCCTCACCGTACCTCCCCCCCCCCCATCTTACCTCCTTCCCTTCCCCACAGCACCTGTATATATGTATATATGGTTGTACATATTACTCTATTTATTTATTTTACTTGTACATATCTATCCTATTTACTTTATTTTGTTGGTATGTTTGGTTTTGTTCTCTGTCTCCCCCTTTTAGACTGTGAGCCCACTGTTGGGTAGTGACTGTCTCTATATGTTGCCAATTTGTACTTCCCAAGCGCTTAGTACAGTGCTCTGCACATAGTAAGCACTCAATAAATACGATTGATGATGATGATGATGAGTCAAGATTAGAACCCACGACCTTCTGACTCCCAGGCCCGGGCTCTAACCACTACACCAGGCTGCTTCTGGGCTCCCAGCCCCCTGCTCCTACTAGGCTGTGGAAGCAGCAGCCAGCCGGGCACCTTTGCAGGAGATTGCATCTCCGGATAGCCGTTGGTTCTGGGTTCAGAAGCCGAAAGCCCAGATCAGGGGCGGCCTTCGGAAGTGGGAATGTTCCCAGAGTGACCGTTCATCTGGCTGCGTGTCGGTCGGCTGTTTTCAGCTGGTCCGTACCCTATCTGGAACCACTACCGCATTAGATACTTTTATGTCGATTTTTCTTTTAGGCCAAGGCCAGCCTCCCATGGCCTTGGCTCCTCCAGCCGAGTTCCTTGGGAGATACAGCGTGTGTTCTGGTGTATTGTACTCTCCCAAGGTCTTTGTACAGTGCTCTGCACACAGAAAGTAACTGCTCAGTGCCATCGATCGATTGATTGCGGGCTGAAGTGTAGCAGGAGGAAAGAGCAGAGAGGCGATCAGGACTTCTTTCCAGATTCACATCTCTGGCCCACTATCCATGCCATGCTTGCATGGAATTCCCCTCCTCCTCAGATCCATCATCCCACTCTCTCCCCACCTTTAAAGCTTGCTTTTAAAAGCTATCTCCTCCAGGAAGCCTTCCCGGCTGACTCCCCTATCCATCTGATCATGCCTCCTTAGCACTTCTGTAATTATTCATTTGCCTAATTTTGTTTTAGAAGTTTTTATATGCTTTTACTCTTTAGCCTATGGCATAGCCACCATTCATTCATTCAATTGTATTTATTGAGCGCTTACTGTGTGTATAGCACTGTACTGTGTGCTTTTAAAATGGTATTTGTTAAGCGCTTACTCTGTGGCAGGCACTATACAGGTGCTGAGGTAGACACAAGTTAGGTTGGACACAGTCCCTGTCCCACATTGGGCTCAGTCTTAATCCCCATTTTACAGATGAGGTAACTGAGGCACAGAGAAGTTGTGACTTGCTCAAGATCACACAGCAGACAAGTGGCAGAGGCAGGATTAGAACCCAGGTCCTCAGTCTCCCAAGTACGTGTTCTCTCCGCTAGGCAACACTGCTTCTACAATACAATACTCTGCACACACTAGGATCTCAAATACTATCAATCAAATCATATTTATTCATTCAATTGTATTTATTGAGTGCTTACTGTGTGCAGAGCACTGTACTAAGCCCTCAGGAGAGAACAATATAATAGACACATTCCCTGCTGATTGGTTGAATTATTCCATAACCCAGAAGCCAGTGACTCGTCCTAGGGTACATCTCAATGGCAGAGAACTCAATCTTGAAGTATGGGCTTGCAAAAGAATCCAGGGCTTGAACAACTTGCGACCAAACCCCAGCCAAGAACATTTCTGTCTCTTCAGAACAATCGGTGATTGTGTGAGGCTGGGGAATCCGCCTACCCGTTGCCTACTCATTGCATGGAATCACGCATACCAACAGTTTGGGGCGAGAAAATGCCTCATTTTCTTCATCAAAGAATCCTATTCATATGGCAAAGCCCTGCAGGGGACAACCCACATTAAAAAAAAAAGTCATGGCAAAATACGATGATTTGACGAGTTATCATGCTATCAGAGCCCTTTAGGGTTTGAGCTGAGTTAGCTTTTCCAAATGTAAGAAGGCCAAGTCTAAACTTCTCTCCATCACCCTGCTGCCCCACAAAAATCAAAACCACCCAAGCAGCAAGGTGAAGCTGCCCAGACAGTTTCTCCACACCTCCAGCAAATCTCATCCTACCACTTAGCTCATTCACTCATCCTCCAGGACTGTAGTGGAGGTGGAGAGCAGCTACCCAGAGGCAAAAACTCCTCATCCTCGGCTTCAAGGCTCTCCATCACCTCGCCCCCTCCTACCTCATCTCCTTTCTCTCCTTCTACAGTCCAGCCCGAACCCTCTGCTCCTCTGCCGCTAATCTCCTCACTGTGCCTCGTTCTCGCCTGTCCCACCGTCGACCCCCGGCCCACGTCATCCCCATGGCCCGGAATGCCCTCCCTCCACACATCCGCCAAGCTAGCTCTCTTCCTCCCTTCAAAGCCCTACTGAGAGCTCACCTCCTCCAGGAGGCCTATCCAGACTGAGCCCTCTCCTTCCTCTCCCCCTCCTCCTCCTCCTCCCCATCCCCCTGGCCTTACCCCCTTCCCCTCCCCACAGCACCTGTACATATGTATGTACATATTTATTACTCTATTTTATTTGTACATATTTATTTTGTTAATATTTGTTGTCTGTCCCTCCCTTCTAGACTGTGAGCCCGCTATTGGGGAGGGACCGTCTCTATATGTTGCCAACTTTTACTTCCCAAGCACTTAGTACAGTGCTCTGCACACAGTAAACTCAATAAATACGATTGAATGAATGAATGAACTACCCAGAAAACTGAACCCCCTGTTCTCACATAGCCTCCCATGCCCTCCTCTTCTCCCTCCTTCCCAGGAAGAGATGGCTGCAAGGTTGCTGTTTTGCTCTTGCTCCCTTGCCCAGTGAAATACAATGAAATGAAATTCCCGCAAATATTAAACCACATTTATTTGCTTCAAGGGCCAGACAAGCTGGGGGGCAGGCATTACATGGCTGCTTAGACTGCGCAAAGCTCTGTTCTAAGCACTTGGGAGAGTTTGTTGTGTTCTGCACACACTAAGCGCTCAATAAATACAATCAACTGACTATAATTAAGTAGACATAACTCTGACCTTAAGGAGCTGACGATCCTAGTCGGGGAGACAGACACTAAAATCAATTATAGGCAGGGGAAGCAAATGAGTATGACGTACTCATTTGGCGTAGTGGATAGAGCATGGGACTGGGAGTCAGGTCATGGGTTCTAATCCCCGCTCCACCACTTGCCTGCTGTGTGAACTTGGGCAAGTCACTTCACTTCTCTGTGCCACAGTTCCCTCATCTGCAAAGTGGGGATTGAGACTGTGAGCCCTTTGTGGGACAAGGACTGTGTCCAACCCAATTTGCTTGTATCCACCCCAGCACTGGCACATAGTATACCATTATTATTATTATTATTATGTACGTAAGTGCTGTGGGGCTTGGGGTGAACATCATAAATGCTGGAGATGTCATCTCAGAGGGAGCACTCAAGTGCATGGGTGGTGCAGTAGTTGGGGAAATAAGGTGGGGAGAGATTATTCAGGGAAGGCTCCCTGGAGATGAGATTTAAGGTCACAGGCCTGCTGTCTCCAGCCAACCCTGACCACGAAGGCTGCTGGCGGCCAGGGAGGAGAATGTAAGGCCACCTGGCTGGGAGAGTGGGGAGGGAGGGAGCAGGGGGCTGGAAATTGGAGATCCTGCCTCCCCCTCCCTCTTCCCCCACACAGTTGCCTTGGTACTTCATCTCAATATAGCTTTGCTGGGTAGCACACACAAGGAAAAAGGATGACAGTAGGCCAACCAAACAACTGTTAAATGGTGAGCAACCAAAACCATGACAGAAAATGTTTCAAGGATTCGGTAAAAGAAAGCCTCACTCATATCTCAGCTGAATAATAATTAATAATAATTGTGGTATTTGTTAAGTGCTTACCTTAGCCCAAGCACTGGGCTAAGTACTGGGGCTGATACAAGTTAAGCAGGTTGGACTCATTACCTGTCCCACATGGGGCTCACATTCTTTGTAGAAAGAAGAACAAGCATTGAATCCCCTTTTTACAGATGAGGAAATTGAGGCCTAGAGAAGTTAAGCGACTTGCCCAAAGTCATACAGCAGGCAAATGGAAGAGCTGGGATTAGAACCCAGGTCCTCTGATTCTCGGCCTGTGCTGTTTCCACTAAGCCACGATGCTTCCGGGAGATAACAATGGCAGAGAGTCCAGAGGAATCTTGTGACTAGAATGACAAACAAGCCTCCGATCTGAAATGTTGGGACCGAGAACCTCCTCAAAGATTATACTGTTAGAAGTTTGCGTAGCATCACTCGTGTGCCTTTGTCTCTGCCAGTCATCTTCTTGCTGGGGCATGGAGTTCAATGAGCGAGTGAGGTGGATGGAAGTGTGGCACATTGCCAAGAACAAGCACAGCCTTTCTGCATGCAGGCCCCAATTAAGAAATGAACAAGAAGAAGGAGAGGCCGCTTTAGGGGAGAAACTTGAAAAAGATTTTGAGATAGGAGACAACAGTGGAAACAGTGCCAGGCCACACTGCACCCAAAATACAACAAAAGACAGAGTGTGAGTGTGTGTGTGCGTATGTGTACAGAGTGGAAACAGGATTGTGGGTTAAGCCGTGCCCACATGGATAGATGAACTTTACCATCAGCAGATGTCTTCAGATGGTCCATAAGTAAACCATCAGTATAGAGAGCCATGGGACAGGGCAGTCACACAGGACCTTCAAAGATGGCGGCAGCAGATCTTTCGGTCAGTCAATCGATCGTATTTATTGAGTGCTTACTGTGGGCAGATGGCTTCAAAGATGGCTGTCAAGCAGAATCTTCCAAAGGTGGCGATAGAAAAGGAACATGGTTGCAGGGAGCTCAGAGGCAACCTCAGAAGGTGAGGAGGCAGTGCCAAGCTCAAATGACTCAATCCACGGCCAAGGTGGCACCGAGAATGCTTCCGGTCCAGTAGGCATCCCCACTGTCCCTCAATGTTGGCCCAAACCCCTCACCACAGTCCTGCCAGGTGGAAACAAAATTGGGAGTCTGGAAAGGTGCCAGAGTTTAGGGCACCCAGCCTTCATGCTGAATGGCTTTATTAATAGTGGTATTAAGTGCTTACTATGTGACAAGCACTGTGCTAAGGGCTGGGGTAGATACAAGATAATCAGGTCTGACACAATTTCCATCCTTTATGGGGTTCACAGCCTAAGATTCCCCCACATTTTGCAGATGAGGAACCTGAGACAGAAAAATTAAGTGACTTGCCCAATGTCACAGAACGGGTCAGTGGCCAAGCCAGGATTAGAACCCAGGTTCTCAATTGCCTAGGCCCCAACTTTTTCTACTAGGCCACACTGCTTTGTTCTAGCCAGCTCCTGGGAGCATTTTTGATTGGGCTTTATGGTAGCTGCACCTCATTCAATCTAACTTTCATTGTCTCTGAGCTCTCAGAGATGGGGTAGATGGTGGAATTGTCAATTGTGTTGCAAAAATGAGGTGGAGGAGATGAGTCGGACACCCATGTAGAGGGGTAGTAGAGGCAGGAGAAGATGTGAGACTGCAGAGGAGAGAGGTCAGGGATGGAGATGTAGAACTGGAAGTCATCTGAGTAGAAGTGATAGCTGAAGCCGTGGGAGCTTTAACTGCTTACTCTCCGATAGCTCCTTCTCTTCTGCTTTCAAACACACCCATCTATCTCTGATCCTAAAAAAACCTTCCCTTGACCTCCTGGACATCACCCCATCTTTCTCCATTTCTGTCCCAACTCCTTGAATAAGTTGTTTACTCCTGTTGTCTCCACTAATCATACTCAACAGTGGCTAGCACTTGATGCTGCAAACGTGCATATTCCAGGAATAAAGATTTGCATGCTTAGCTCTAGGAACAAGTTCGGCAAATGCTCTGGATTATATAAAGATTTTAAAATTCTTCGAGAATTTCTTGGGCTCTATCTTTCAACAAGATAAAGCATTGCATTCTAAATAAGTTCTACATTAGAGAAGAAAACTGCAGCTGTCAACACAGGCCATTTATTGTGGTTATTTCAGTGTGGGCAGTGTTCTGGGAGTGGTGTTCTTTCCTAACAAAAGATCTGTCAAAGCAGATATTAGGGATTTTTTTAAAAAAACCACTTTGAAGGATGATTTATTTTACCATCAGGATTTGCTTTACAATAGCTTCCAGGAAAGGTTTCCTCCCCAGTAAAACAAAACATTTTTTTAAAAAAAATTTATCTTTAGGGCTTTTCAATTACCAAATATGCAATTTAGGTCTGATTGCAGGGTTCCCACTTACTAAAAACATTTGAGTCCACTCTCCTTCCCTCCTTGATGGCTATTTTCAATCGCTCACTCTGCTGGTTTCTTCCCCTTTCCCTTCAAACAGGTCCATGTCTCCTCTATCCTAAAATAATCTGTTGGGAATCAGTGACTCTAGCGTCACTTTAGGAGTGCCAAATCCCAGTCAGCCTCCACCGGGCCCTAAAGCCCTACATTTCCCCCCATTATAATGCAGGTTTGGGCCCATACTACTCACTGCCCAAGTCCCTGCACCCCAACTGCTGCCACCACTCTATGGTGGAAGCCCAGGCACCTGTTCAAAAACACAGAAGTCACTGGGGATTAGCCTACCAGCAGCATGGTGTAACGGACAGAGCACGGGCCTGGGACTCAGAAGGTCATGGATTTTAATGCCAGCTCTGCCACTTCTCTGCTGTGTGACCCTGGGCAAGTTACTTCACTTCTCTGGGCCTGTTACCTCATCTGTGAAATGGAGATTGAGACTGTGAGCCCCACATGCAAGTTACTTCACTTCTCTGGGCCTCAGTTACCTCATCTTTAAAATGGGGATTGAGACTGCAAGCCCCACGGGGGACGGGGACCGTGTCCACCCCAACTTGCTTGCATCCACCCCAGCGCTTAGTAGTGGCTGGTACGTAGTAAGTGCTTAAAAAATACCATAATTATTATTATTAACACCTTCCTCCCAGGGCTGGCTGTAGGACTCAAGGTTCCCAGCCCTGGACCGTCTCCAACAGTAGGCCCAGGATGCAAGGAGGAACCAGATGGATGTACTCCTGCACCCTTAGATTCCTAGCTAGGAATGAACCATCTCACATCCTTCTCATAACCGATGATAATGATGGCATTTGTTAAGCGCTTACTATGTGCAAAGCACTGTTCTAAGCGCTGGGGTAGATACAAGGTAATCGGGTTGTCCCACGTGGGGCTCACAGGCATCATCCCCATTTTACAGATGAGGTAACAGAGAAGTTAAGTGACTTGCCCAAAGTCACACAGCTGACAAGTGGCAGAGCCGGGATTAGAACCCATGACCTCTGACTCCCAAGCCCATGCTCTTTCCAGTAAGCCACGCTGCTTCTCGTGGCTATCTTGGATCACTCATCCATGAACTTTATCCAAACCACTCTTTGGTTTATTTATATTCTTGCCCTGGGGTAATTAATTCCATAAATTTATCCCTTACTTTGTTTTGAATCTAACACCCTCAAGCTTCAATGCATGCACCTCAAGTCAGCCCCCTGTGGGACAACCTGATCACCTAGTAACCTCCCCAGTACTTGGAACAATGTTTTGCACATAGGAAGCACTTAATAAATGCCATTATTATTATTATTATTGTACTGTTACTGCGGGGGGATCTGGTCAGCAGTTATCTGCCCTGTCCACACCCTTAACGATTCTGAACACCTTGATCACGTCTCTCAGGCGACTTCTCTCTAGACAGTAGAATCTTAATCGCCAGTTGGTCCTGCCTAAGATGCTGCAGTCAAACTCTACACAGTACTCGGGATGTGGGTATACTTTGGTTTTATACGGTGGCAAAATAATGCCCTTTTTCGGTTTTGTCTGAACATCAGTTCCTAACCTCTTTCTTCTACCGACAGCTTCCGATTCTATCCGAATACCTACTTTCTCATCCTTTACGATGAACAGCCAGTATTTCTTCATCTTTTCATCGGAAGTTGTTTTTACAGTGGGACTTGTCCAGGTCCTCCTCTTTCCCCTTCACTCCATCCCCTCGCTATCTTCCATCTCCACCTCAGTTTCTGATCCCATGGCCGAATCTTCTGGCTAAGACTCAATCACAGAAACTTCAGGAGATAGCAAGAAGATCTGGATTCAGTTAGGGGAACACTGCATTAGAAAATCAACTTAGAAGAAAAAATACCACCACCCAAAAAGAACACATTTTTACTTGAACACACAAAACAGATACATCACGTTTTCCTAAAGCAAAGCTGTCAATCATAGTGAAATCTCTAACCACATTTTCATCACTAAAGTTCACAAAACAGAATAACTTACGTGTATCCTCTCTTCACTCTAACTAGTTCACAACACATTATCGTACCCAAGGGAAATGCAGTCTGCCTAAATTTAACAGTTGAAAAGCACAAAAAGCTTACTGTCTACAAGTCCAATGTCCCCCCCATAGTAACAAATAACAGTCCAAACTACTGAAACGTAATCCCACTTAAAATTTTACGCTGAACACAATTTTGTGCTCAAACACAGAGATAAGCAACATGATTCCAAAGCCGAGCAGGATCCCAGCATTTTGTAACAGAAAATATCCCCAGCGGCTACACCCATGATCACTGGCATCATTGTGGAGCATTTCAGGCACCTGAAAAAGACAATGGCACTATTAAGCTTTCAGCTTAATGCTTATTGTTGTGAATAATTTGCTGACGAACAGTGTCCTAACTGTACTGGAAATGCCTTGTACTGAAAGATTCTCAGGGCCTTAGCAGAGTTATGTGCCATGGCACACATTCTTGTATAAAAATGAAAGCTGTACCAATTAAAAAGTTAAAACAAAATTTTCCCCTCTTCCTCACATGCGTAAATTCTAATTTGAGGTAGGAGAGTCACGGTTTAAAAACAACTTCCATTTTATGCTCAATAAATTTTCACCATCAAAATACAAAATTATACCATGCACTGCTATTCCAACAATTCCTTACTTTAGCAGTTAAATTTAAAAAAAAAATAAGGCAACCAACTGCAAGGAGGGAGGCTTAGTTCTTTGTTCTTCAGGGTTCTATTGCCTTCTGTACCCTTGGCTGTTGAGCAAGATGAGGATCCTGGGACCTTCATAAACTCAAATGAGGGCCAGAAGACTACTAGAATCTACACCTGTTGAAATATTTTCTGTTTCTCAAGAAGACTCCTATTATTACTATCCACCTAATTTAATAGAAACATCCTTCCCCGACCCCAAGAAAGATGGCAGTTTTGAGTACTCTGCTACAAACCATGCAGAATGTGATATAAAATTTACTCACCATATTCACTAGAGCTACATACATGAACAAGCCAGCAGTAAGTGCAAATATCCACATTGATACATTTTCAGCATAATGCCCAATTAGAATTCCAGTTGCCATTCCAAGATAGGCTAGCATAGCTGACAGAGCATTATAAAGAACAGCTTGCTTAACAGTCATGCCAGCTTTCAGAAGAACAGCAAAATCACCTTCAACAGAAACAAAAATTTGTAAAAGTATTTTCTTTGTATTCTATTCCCTCTCCTCTTACTCTACCCCAGGTTCACACTCTCCATTCCTCCCCAAGTTCTCCTTCTCACTGTGGTGATTAACTTGGTTTAATTTCCAAGGAAAGAGATATGCTAACTTACAATATTAGCAAAACCCTTAAAATTATTCCTTATAAATTAAAAAAGTTACTGAATTCCTTTTTTAAAAAAATGAAGTCCCCACCTTAAATGTGAGAGAAAAAGTTTCGTTCAAGTGGACAAAGTTAAGAATAGGACATGATGGCTCTTTAAATGACCTCTTCTTGCCAAAGTAATAAAGATAATAGTAATGGTATATATTAAGCACTTACTCTGTGCCAAAGCACTGTGTAGCCCTGGAAAAGATAAAAAGGTATAAGCTTTCTATACTCTTAAGGGTTGGCTTTCCTGCATCTTGTTTATTGGGCATCATCCCCATTAACAGAAGGAGCGAAATTTTGCACCACGGTTCACGCTGGAAAAAAACCTTAAATGTTAACTTCTACTCTTTTAAGAGATATATAACTACATTACAGGAAACTTCACTGGGGCTATGGAGAAACTTGGTGGTCTTCCATGCTCCTGGCTCCCAAGGACTTTACAATCTAAAGAGGAACAGAGGGCAAATTCAAACACCATGACACTTATAATAAGTGAAACAGCGTGGCTTTGTGGAAAGAGCACAGGCTTAGGAATCAGAGGTTGTGGGTTCTAATCCCGGCTCTGCCACTTATCAGCTGTGTGACTTTGGGTAAGTCCCTTAACTTCTCTGTGCCACAGTTACCTCATCTGTAAAATGGGGATTAAGACTGTGAGCCCCACATGGGACAACCTGATTACCTTATATCAACCCCAGTGCTTGGCACATAGTAAGTGTTTAACAAATAGCATTATTATTACTATTATAAAGATGAATGAAAATTGCTGGAAGAGCGTTGAGGTCTTTGAGATCAGAGGCACTAATGGTTTCTGCAAGATTTTTAGATTTGGGGAGGTGCAAATATCAGATCTCCCATTGTCCCCAAGGCAAGGCACCACCACCAGTCTCACTTGATATCAGTATTAGTGGGGGTAGAATCCTCAGTGATTCAAGAAAGGTCTTCCGTCCCAAACAAAAATGGAAAATTCACTAGCAGGTCCTTAAAATATCTTCAAAGTTGCAGCTGAAAATGCATGGCTTACTTACCTAACTCATGAGGCAACTCGTGACAAAATACAGCTACAGAAGTACTCAGACCACTAGATAAGCCTTCTGTAAAGGCAGCTCCTGTGAAAAAGTACAGGGAGAGAAAGAGAGAAACTAGTAGCACAGCTTTAGAAGACCGAGCAATGCATTAGCACTGCAAAAAGGAGTCTCCCTTACCTGTCCCCCACCTTAGAGAGTAGTAGCATGATATGCTACTGCTTCCCCAAAAGCACCTTCCCTCAGGCTGTTGGGAGGTAGGGAGGGGAGGAGGAAGACACAGGGTGGTGACCATTCTACCTGAATTCCTAGCACACTATTTGCTGCCACTTTCTCTGGATCTCCAGAGTCTACTTCCCACCTTTTCAGGCACCCGACAGACCGTGGATTTTGAGATTCAAAAGGGAACTTTCAGGGTGCCTAAGATCTATGGATTTACTTAGAGTAAAGAGAAAAGGAGAATGTGTGAGAGTATGGTGAGAAATTTGGGCGAGGGCAGCGTGACTTCATTAGAAAGGTTGTTGACTGGTTAGAAGCTGCTAATACCTACACAGAAATTTCTGATAATTAATCACCACCTGTGCTACATTTATAGTGGACTGACTTTGCCAATTAAGCATCGAACATTTCAGGTCTCCAAAGAGAGGCAGAAACTACCTCCTCACTATCCTGTTGGCAACTGCAAATGCCAAGAGTACATTTTAAAAATCTTTTTGAGGACAAAATGGCAAACTAGATTTGAGGAGTCTTTAGCCAGATCATTTTTATAGAATGAGTAACTGAACAGCTATTTACCAATTGCTAGGCCATCACTGAAGTTGTGCAGTCCGTCGCCCATAATAACCATCCACGCTAACGTGGCTATTCCAGCAGCTTTTAATTCTTCCCGGGAATAGCGCTGACTATGGCTGTGGGGGTGATGATTCTGGTGGTGGTGGTGATGTAGAATATGGTGATAATCGTGATGGTGATGAATGAGGTCATCCGATTGGCCTAAGGTATCATGGAAATGGGAATGACATTTATTCTTGCACCCTCTCAACACATATTCGTTGTACACTTCCTGTGGATGAGAGTGAGCTATCATGACTTCTTCTTCTTCCAGAACCGCTGGTTGTGGGGAATCAAAGTGTAATGGATCTTGCGCCTCTGGTCTTAGATAGCCTTCTTGTCCTAGAGAGCGAAAAAACATTTTACAATAAAAAAAATGCAAAAGTGTCTGCTGAGAGACAAACATGGAAATTCAAAGCTAAGGACTTCAATAAGAAGAACTCAGGAGAACTTCCTTACATATTTTTAGGATATTATAGGTGTTATTTTTCAATGAATCACGAAAAAAGACTACAAACTTCCACAGAGCGTATCTGACAAAACTCTGAGAACATTACCCCAAAGCATACACATTAGATCCCTGAAATCCAGAATTCCCCAAAAAACACCAGTACCATACTGAAGGACAGCCAGTTTCTGTACATGACTACTGTAAGACTAAGATGACCTTACATTTAAGATGGAAAATATCTGAATAGAAAAAATGAATTGTCTTTTCAATCTCCTTTCCCCTCACCTCTGAGTGCCTGCTACCCTAATCAACAATATTTATTGGGCACTTACTGTGGTCTGATCACTGTAGAAGGCTCCTGCAAACACACAGATAGAAGTATAGGGCTTGGTTTCTGCATTCAAGAAGTTTACAATCTAAAAGCAGGTTTGTCACATGCTACCTGCCTTGATAAGCTGGCTAGTTGGCCATCCTTTTTCCATTTTTCCCCTTTTTTTTTTTCTTTAAAGGACATTTTGGAATCAGACATTGACTATAGTCAGAACAGAAGGTTCGGTTTAAGGAAGAAAAGGAGATAAGCCTCAAAGTGAGAGAAATAGAAATGGATTGACATAGGGACAGGGGAAAAAATCTCCACCTCCACTTGTAGCTATGGTTTGGGAGAAGAGAAGCAGCATGGCCTCATGGATAGAGCATGGGAGTGGGAATCAGACTGACTTGGGTTCTAATCCCGCCTCCGCCACCTGCTCTGCTGCTGTGTGACCTTGTACAAGTCATTTAACTTTTTCTGTGCCTCAGTTACCTCATCTGTAAAATGGGGAGTAATACTGTAAGCCCCAAGGGGGACACAGACTGTGTCCAAATGGATTAGACTCTATCTACCGCAGCACTTGGTACAGTGCCTGGCACAGAGTAACCCCTTAAGCACCATAGGGGGAAAAAAGAGAGTGAGACAGAGAGGAGAAATGGGAGGGAAGTAGAGAATAAAATGGTCTCAGGAATTCCGTGCACTTATTTTGAATGTAGTTGCCTGGATTTTTTAAAAATTAGCTTGTATTTTGGGGGTGGGGGGCAGGGGGCGGAGCCTTGATTCTAGAGCAAGAGTAAACCATAAAATGCAAGTAAATATATTTCAGCACTACAGTTTCTCCATAAAATGAGGACTGTTATGACTTAATGAAGGTCAGTTAAGCAGGTTTCACTGTAGCTCTGAGATGAACAGACTCGGGTTTGACAGAAAAGTGTATGATCATTATACGGTGTTATTTCCAGCTAGCCACAGCTGTCACATCACACCTATCAGTTGTTCTTCCCACTTACTGTTGCACCTGTCCCTCGAAAGGGAGAGTGATAGATGGATGAGAGGGAAGCTTGTTTGGCCATGGCACTGTGAGATAGAATGGCAATGAAAGCCTAACACCATCACTTGAGGAAGGGGAAGAAATGTTGAGAGGAAGTTGAAGGTGGACAGTGAAGGATGAGAAAAGGAAGAAACTTGACATTAAAAAGCTATTGTTAGCTGCAGACAACATGCATTTCCTAGAGTAAAAATAATGCATGTAGGGGCAATATTTACTATTATACGGGTACCCAACAAGTGGGAGATAGTAATGGTTTACTAACAGCATCAAGGCATGTTACAACTGCCTTGAAGCTGATGCTTCCTAAGAAGCAGCGTGGCCTGGTGGATAGAGCACGAACCTGGGAGTCAGAAGGATTTGGGTTCTAATCGTGGCACCGCCACTTGTCTGCAAGTCACTTCACTTCTCTGTGCCTCAGTTCCCTCATCTGAGAAATGGGGATTAAGTCTGGGAGCCCCATGTGGGCCAGGGACTGTGTCCAACCTGATTATCTTATATCTACCCCAGCGTTTAGTACAGCCTGGCACATAATAAGCACTTAAATACCATAAAAAAAAAACAAACCAAAAACCGCAATCCATTTTGAAAACAATCCCAGAAAAAGCCTCCTCCCCTCCTTGCCTATCAAAGCATCCTACTTTTCCCTCCCCCATCCACAGCTCCACAAAGCAGAGAAAAGAGGCAGGGAAGCGCCAGCTGTGAAATATGAAGATTTTCAGGGAGTCAAGCCACCCAACTCTGACCCTAGAATTAGAGTTTGGCATTGGTCTTTCTGGTTCCAGGGACTGTAGCTCAAAGCTTCCAGGTAGAATGGGCTGGTCCTGCTAGGCAAATAGATAGTACTGTGAAGATGATTCAGAGTTCCTCCTAGCCTGGAACTTGTCAGAATCACTTACGATCTTCTCTATCTAACTTTTCTTCATTTGGTGAAAGTTGAGAATTGTACTTTGACAACTGCTTCTTAATCTCTGGGTCTTCATCATTTTCAGGCTTTTTCTGCTTCTAATACATCAAAAGAAAACATCATTTTACTCCTAAGACAATTCTGCTACACAGAATTTCAGCAAGCTGAAAAGATAAAAACCGCAGCATGATAATCACGACTGCTAATATCGAAGACTGAATGGTAAATGCAAAACAATGGCTCAAGGCATTTTAGTTTTGAAAATGTAAATATAGAAGCCTCACAGGCTAAACTCTCACAAGGATAACTGTATCCTTTAATATACAAGACAGTCTAACCCAGCTCAAGTGACAGGAAAAGTGTCTCCCATGCCCTAAAAGCAGAAGGGGGAGAGAAGACCTTTCTGGTTCCCGCTGGTGACTCATTTTGACTGTGGCGTCTTCTTGAAGTGATACAGACTGAATGTCTCTCAGGCTCAGTAGTCTGAGAAAGGCAATGGATGGTCCTAAGCAACTGCTAATGCAGTTAGCAGTTGTTCATTAAAAGTAGACATACTGTCCACTGCTATGGCCATGAATCAGTTGGACATAATGAGGAACACAGCTACCAGAATGCAGCTATGTTTGCGCTCTACACACATTAAGCACCCAATAAATACCACTGACAGATTGATTCCAGCTTCCTCAGTAACCTAGGAGGAAGTCAGAAGAGTTGAGGTTAATCACTCACAGAGACCCTGGATTGCCTTCCTTATAACATGGGGCTCAGCAGGAATGCTGTTTCAAGCATATGACAGGATGTTATTAAGCCCTCCTTTAACAATACAAAGGGAAATAACTGAGTGCAACCGATTGCCCTGAGGAGCCTCTAAAAAATATCCGATTAAATGTCAGAAAGCAGTTCTCCCCATCTTCAAAGCCCTTCTGAAATCACATCTTTTCCAGGAGGGCTTCCCCAATTAATTTCTCATCTTCCCACATTATATAATAATAGTGATGGTATTTATCAAGCGCTTACTATGTGCCAAGCGCTGTTCTAAGCGCTGGGCACTGTAACTTGGGTACTCACAACCACCCATGGCACTTAAGTACCTATCTTCATTTTAGCAGTAACTCATATACATGAGCTCCTCTACCTTGAATTGTGACTCTAATAAGGGACACAGATTTTGACTCCAGGGGACAGGGACTGTGTTCAACCTGATTATATTGTATCTACCCCAGCACTGAATACAGTGCTTGGCACATAGTAAACACTTAAATACCACAATTAGTATTATAATAGCCCTTTTTCCTTCTTCCTCTCATTTCTAAATTATTTTAGTGTGTCTCTCCCCCTCTCCCACTTCAACCCAGCCCACACACTTCACTCCTCTAATACCAACTACTCACAGGGTCTTGCCTTCACCTCCCCCTCCTTGCTTACATCCTCCCTCCTGTCTGGAACTCCCCCTCCCACTACAAATCTGACAGAGCAGCACCCTCTCCATCTCCAAAACCCTACTGAAACCATACCTCCTCCAGGAAGCCTTCCCAGACTAACCTCTCATTCCCTATTGTTTTTCCTCCCTCTGTCTTCCTATGCCCTTAGTCCTAACTCCCTAAACACTTTGGACCTCCCCCTTCATCCCCACTCCCACAGCACTTAATGTACATATCCTTATACTCAGTTGCTTCTCCTACCTGTAATTTAACATCTGCCTCTCTCCTAAGACTGCAAGCTCCTTGAGAGCAGGGATTGTGTTTACCAACTATAGTCATCATTCCCTAGTGATTAGTACGGTGCTCTGCACAAAGCAGGTGCTCAACAAATATCAATGACTGATTCACCCACTATGCATTTATTGTTATACTGTACTCTCCCAAGCGCTTAGTAGAGTAAGCACTCGATAAATACAAGTGAATATAATGACTGATTATAAACTCCTCCAGGGTAGAGATCCTATCTTCTAACTCTTTTGTACTCTCTCAAGGGCTTAGTATAGTGTTCCAAACACAGTAGGTGCTCAAAAAACATGTTTGACGATGATGTGTGGCAGCCCAAAGGGTGACCTTTATATTTAACAGTATTTATTATGCTCTTATAATTCTCTTTCACCCACCCCTCAACATTTATCCTCTCCCTTTTCTCTGTTCATAATGTTAATACTTCATTAATACATTTCTATAAAGTAAATTTTGTGTTTGTTGATCTAGCTGCATGTTGTCATGTTAAATTGACTGGCCTTTATATAAGGCCAAACATAGAGTTACAGGCAGAGTTTTAAGAATTTTTCTTTAAATAACAAAACACCCCCTGGAACTGGGTGTCCAGCTGGATACTGCCTTTCTGCCTTCCACCTCATCAGACTTTGTAAAGAGGGTTGAAGAAAGAAGAAGGGAGAGTCTGGGGACACAAGAGAACCAGGAGTTCAGGAGTCCTGGGAGACGTATGAAAGTCATGAAAGAAAGTAGAGACCAAAAGCCAAGATCGTACCCACCAACACCATAAATATCTGTAACGCTGTTCTTAAGAAAAATTTAATATACTCTTTTTCTTACCTTTTTCTTCTTGCCTTTAAATTGTTTGATCAATGTGATTAAATGCTCAACCAGAAACATGAAATACAAGCCTCCTAAGGCAGTCAGGCCCTTCCAGGTGGAATCCAAGTGAGGACCCTTGTCTGTGTTTGGAAAAATAAGGTGCCTGAAAAGAGTGCCTTTGTCCTGCTCAAAGAGAGGTTTCTCGTGACTGTGGTGATAACTTGAATGAGACTAGGGACAAAGAAAACAATACTGGTTTTAGAAATGTGTTCGATGAAGACAAATTATTGTACAGAAAAAGTATTACGATTACACCTCCCTCCCCTAGTTCCTAAAGGAATCAGCAGGCCCAATTTAACCACAGTCTTCTAGACTGTGAGCCCGTTGTTGGGTAGGGACCGTCTCTATATGTTGCCAACTTGTACTTCCCAAGTGCTTATTACAGTGCTCATTACAGTGCTCTGCACACAGTAAGCGCTCAATAAATACGACTGAATGAATGAACCACACTTTTAATTCCTAAAATGGGGGTTGGGGAGCAGAGAGAGGCAGCAGTGGCCTAGTGAAAAGAACAAGGGGCTGGGAGTCAGGAAACCCAGTTTGGCGTCCCGGCTCCGTCAGTGGCCTGTTGTGGGACCTTGGACAAGTCATTTCTCAGTGCCTAAGTTGCCTCATCTGTACGAGGGACCCAAAATGGATGGTGAACCTCTTGTAGAACTGGGACAGTGGGCCCCTGGCCCACGTCATCCCCTGGGCCTGGAATGCCCTCCCTCTGCCCATCCGCTAAACTAGCTCTCTTCCTCCCTTCAAGGCCCTACTGAGAGCTCACCTCCTCCAGGAGGCCTTCCCAGACTGAGCCCCTTCCTTCCTCTCCCCCTCGTCCCCCTCTCTCCCCCCCATCTAACCTCCTTCCCGTCCCCACAGCACCTGTATATATGTATATATGTTTGTACATATTTATTACTCTATTTATTTATTTTACTTGTACATATCTATTCTATTTATTTTATTTTGTTAGTATGTTTGGTTTTGTTCTCTGTCTCCCCCTTCTAGACTGTGAGCCCACTGTTGGGTAGGGACTGTCTCTATATGTTGCCAACTTGTACTTCCCAAGCGCTTAGTACAGTGCTCTGCACACAGTAAGCGCTCAATAAATACGATTGATTGTTTGATTGACTGTGAGCAATCTGATCACCTGGTCCCTACCTCCAGCACTTAACACATAGTAACTACTTCGTGAATACTATTTAAAAAAATTAATAAAGCATCAGCCCCAGGTGTGCATCTCTGGAGCTGGGGGCGGGGGGCAGGGGAGGAACGGACACGGACAAGCATCTCGACTGTTCCAGCATGGATACCCATTCAAACGGGGCAAGGCCCCAGTGATCCTGACCAGCCAAACAACATTTGGACCCTCCAGTTTCAAGCTGCACAATGGCAAGGAGTGTAGAGCTCGTTTTGGAGTGTGGGAGGGGTGAATACTGCAGGGAGGGAGTCACCAGTGGGTAAGCAGTCAGGCAGCACAAAGCAAGCACTCTCCAGGCGATGCTCGCTAGATGTTCTGAAAGCCACCCCTGGGGTCAGATGCTCTGATGGCCCCTGCATCCGAATTGTCAGGCCCTCCCCACAAGTGACCTGGGTTCTCATCCCAGCTCTGCCATCTGCCTGCTGGGTGACCTTGGCCAAGTCATTTAACTTTTCTGTGCCTCAGTTCTCTCATATGTAATAAACAGAATAAAAATCTGTTCTCCCCAACCTTTAGACTGTAAGCCCTATGTAGGACAGGGGCTGTATCTGACCCGATTGTCTTGTATGAACCCAGGACTTAGTAGTACTTGACACATAGTGCTTAAAAAAATACCACAATCATTATTGTTATTGTTCCCTTTACCAGACCAGCTGAAGTAGAAAATGTAAAATGACAAAGCCTTTGGTGTTCAAAGGGTTTACTATTAACCCCTAATTTCTCCCTAACCCCTAATTTCTCCCAACATGTTAAATAAAGCTCCTTAATTCAAATACAAGTCTGCATTAAGCATGCCTATGACTAGATACACATAAGCCAATTCTACTGAAAGATAGTTTGGGGCCATCTTTTAGCTCTGAACAACATAGACAGCCAGAGTCAACATTACAGGGTAAAATGCAGCAGAAAGATTAAAACAGTCACTTACATGTGGAAGAAGATGTAAAAAAGCATCACCACTCAAAGTTCCGACAGCCAATGCCACGAGGAAACTCAAGAGAAACTTGAAAAACACACGGTTCATCAGAGGTACCAAGACAACACCCAGCAACGAAAGAAAACTGATTATGGAAATGGCTATAAATCCGCCAATCCAAGCTGTCAAAAGAAAACAGTGTTGTAGGCATGAACAATTTGGAAATTTACAAAAAAAAATCATAGAGCTACTTAGAGAATCAAGGTCAAGGAGAACAAAGCTGTGGCAGAAGGACCATGAGGAAGCAATCTGTTGCTTACTCAAGCCAATGAACTTCCCAAGAAGTGTACAGCCACACCCTGAGATTCTTAGCAGTTTAAGGCCAGTTCTCAAGGCAAGGAGAGAGAAGAACATGGTCAGTAGAGCTTGACATATGGAAGCCCCCCAGGATGGTGTTAGGGAGGCAAGGACAACACAAAATGGCAAAGAGTCTCTTATCCCTAAATCACACTGGCACGAGGCCAAGGGGAGGCCAGAAGAAGACCTATTCCCCAAAGGTAGTTCCCAGCCCATTTTCTTTGTGCCCCATGAAGCTAACAAGAACCTGAATGGAACGTCTCAGTCCTTGCTTGTAGCAGCATGGAGTACTGGAGAAGGCACAGGCCTGGGAGTCAGAAGGTCATAAATTCTAATCCCGGCTCCACCACTTGTCTGCTGTGTGGCCTTGGGGCCTCAGTTACCTCATCTGTAAAATGGGGATTAAGACTGTAAGGGGACTGTGTCCAACCCGATTTGCTTGTATCCACCCCAGCACTGAGTACAGTGCCTGGCACATAGTAAGCGCTTAACAAATGCCAGAATTATTATTATTAGGGAAAGAGAAGTGCAAGTTTAGCAGGCATCACTGATGGTGGCTCGGCAGGATTCCTAACTCTTTGCACTCCCTGTCGCAGGTGTTAATTTGGGGGTTGGGGAGAAAGAAAAATGCAATTTTAATCTAGAAACAAATCATAAAGCCATCAGGTACTGGAGGAAAATAGAGAATCTGTACAGTTGCAATAATGAAAAATCCTCAGATAGCTTTCATAAGTGTGAATTTTACACAAAACGTATAACTACCTATTCGCATAGAGTAAGTCTTCGGAGGGCTTTCCACCTTTTCACTGTTTACATGAACTACACAAGATCTACCATCAATGTGGTTAATAATAGCTGGGCAGAGATAGCTAAATTCTGTTGCATTCAGGATTACTTGCATGCTGATTCCATGAGACTGCAGCAGATTAGATGTATTGAAGCACTGAAAAAAAAAACATTTCAAATCAGCACACAGAATTTGGGAAAAAAAATAGTAAAAAATAGCTAGCATAGGCAGTGAATATCACAAAGGCTATCAAGGCAACTACCTACTAGATCATGGCCCTATGGCATAGGATGGGCACCAAGTAGAGGTCACCTTGGCCGTGAGTGGGCCCAAAAAGTATATGTGCCTTTCCGTGCACTTGGCAAGATCTTGCCCCCTCTCCCAGCAACTCGCTCACTGGACTCCACGTCCCAGGGAGGAGAGAGTGTATGTGGCACTGCACAAACCACTGTCACACAGGAGAAGCAGCATGGCGTAGTGGAAACAGCACAGGCTTGGGAGTCAGAGGTCGTGGGTTCTAATCCCGGCTCCACCACTTATCAGCTGTGTGACTTTGGGCAAGTCACAACTTCTCTGTGCCTCAGTTACCTCACCTGTAAAATGGGGATTAAGACTGTGAGCCCCACATGGGGCAATCTGAATCTCCCCAGTGCTTAGAACAGTGCCTGACACATAGTAAGTGCTTAACAAGTACCATCATCATCATCACTACAATCAATTCCTCTGCACATATTCTTGACTGAAGCCTCAGGACTGAGGATTGCCAATCGTTAGAAATACCAACATCATTAAAGAGAGTTCAGCTCTTCCATGGCTCCTTAAGCAGCTACTTAGGCTGACTGGCCCACATGAGCCAGAGAATTTGTTCTGCCTGATTATCTTATATCTTAGCGCCTGGCACATCATAAGCACTTAAAAACCACAATGATTATTGCCAAGATAGTAACAATGGTTTGTCTAGAAAGGTTGGATTTTTTTTTTAATTAAATTCTAGAGATGATAAAATGACCATACATCCCAAATCTGGACAACATAATTACTGGAGAAAGATGTACTTGAAAATACAAGTTTACCTCTGGAGTGGCACTAAAGGTTAAACAATTCTAATATTTTTTCCTGCATAGGCAGATTGCTCAGTTAGTTAAAAACAGAAGTTATCAGTAGAGTACCAACAAGTATAACTTGGAAGCAAACAGAATTCATCTCACCTCGTGGGGATTCTGGTTTGTAGACTTAGGATATCTGACATTTCCTGTCTCAGGCTCACTCATGGTCGTAGACTCACTAGCTCTCCCTTTAACAAGCCAATTCGCGTTGCTACTTTCGGTAGTGTTAGGGGCAGAGGTGCCATTCAAACCTGTGGGCAGAGTCCCCATTTTTCCTCTTTCAGGGGTCTCCAACACATGATTTTCTTCTGTGACAGGGACTGAAGTGGTCACAGTTACTTCACTAGAGATAGTCTTGATCAAAATGATGTGGGAGTTTTCCACATTCTCTAATCTGTGTGGCCCTGTCACCTGACTATTCCTAGAATTCTGTTCTGTACCACCAGACTCAAGGGTTGGATAAACAACTTTGTGAATATTTTTATTCAGAGTACCACGGCCATGATGGTGATGATCATGATTTAAATGGACTCTTTTAACTGGAGCTATGCCTATATTCTGAAGTAACTTTCTGAATCCTTCAATTGTCAGGGAATTATTCTCCCCATAGCGGTGGAACAGTTCCTGCAGGTGATGCTTCTGCATGCCCATTGCTAAGTCACTGTTAATACCAGCCACCCTACTGGGAACAATTTTTTCTGAGGACTGCTGGGAAGCAGTTGACTCCATTCCATGTTGATGAGTGTTGACACCAAGCGCCACTACAGCAAGTGACCAAAGTAAAGTCACAAAAAGCATCTTCTCCATTGCCGCTTCCTATGAGAAAGAGAAAACAGAAGATGAGGAAGAGGCTAGGAAGAGAAAGAAAGAAAAAAGAAAGATGGAAAGGAGAAGAAAGAAAAAGAGGAGGGAGAAAAAGAAGGTGGACCACAAGTAGTGAAGGTGCTTAGAGAAGCAGGCAAGAGAAAGGTTGAAAATATGAAAGGAAAGGATGGGGGTGCAAGAGAGAGAAGAGACGGGAGGAAGAAGGAACACAAAGGGAAAGGAGAGGTTTCTTTGGGAAATTCACAGAATCTCTCCCCTGCTCCTTCCTCCTACTCCAAAAATTACACTCACCTTGGGATATCTAGCCCCTAAACTTTACTATAGGACATGGCATCCATTTCAAACCCAAGGCATACTGTTGCTTCCTAGACCACAAACCTATTCAGGAACTATTCCCCTGTTTCCTGCTCACGTGACATCTGATTCTACCCAAGACATCCGGTTCTTCATCAGTGAACTCTCCAGGATACTTATCTTCAGACCCAGCCTCAACTCCTTTTGAACTTCTCTATATCTACGGGATGGTACACATGCTTTATAGACAGCAGAATATTTATTTGTGCAGTAAAACCTTAATACTTTGGACACCAAAAATCCAGAATTTGTGATCATTCATTCAAATGAGCACATACTTTCTGCTCCCTCCTCTACTGCTGCCAAAGAAGAAATGGGTTTTGTTCTAAAGGATGGAAGCTTTGCATCCTTCACAATCTCGGTCAGCAAGTCTGGTAGGGCTATATGCAACAGGGAGAGAAGTGATGCATTTCCTGTTCTCAACTAACGTTCATTCTGATTGACTCAGTCAATAAATAGTACAGTAGTAGAGAAGCAGCATAACCTAGTGGAAAGAGCACAGGCCTGGGAGTAGGGAGACCTGGCTCTAATCCCAGTTCTGCCATGTGTCTGCTTGGGCAAGTCACAACTTCTCTGTGCCTGACTCTCCTTATATGAAAAATGGGGATTAAATCCTATGCCCTCTTACTTAGGCTGTGAGCCCCATGTGGGACAGGGACTGTATCCAACCTGATTACCTTGTAATAATTATAATAATGATGGTATCTGTTGAGCGCTTACTATGTGCCAGGCACTCTACTAAGCACTGGGGTGGATACAAGCAAATTGGGTTGGACACAGCCCCTTCCCCTGTGGGGCTCACAGTCTCAATCCTCATTTTACAGATGAGGGAACTGAGGCCCAGAGAAGTGAAATGACTTGCCCAAGGTCACACAGCAGACAAGTGGTGGAGTAGGCTTAGAACCCATGACCTTCTGACTCCCTGGCCCATGCTCTATCCACTACACCACGCTGCAGTGCTTTAGAACAGTGCTCAGCACATAGTAAGCACTTAACCAGTACCATAAGCAATACATCCTAGCGGATAGAGCACGGGACTGGGAATCAGAAGGACCTGGGTTCTACTCCCGACCCTGCCGCTTGTCTGCTGCGTGACTTTAGGCAAGTCACTTCATTCATTCAATCGTATTTATTGAGCGCTTAGTGTGTGCAGAGCACTGTACTAAGCGCTCGGAAAGTACAATTCGGCAACACGTAGAGACAGCCCCTACCCAACAACAGGCTCACAATCTAGAAGGGGGTTTGAATCCCGGCTCTGCCACTCGTCAGCTGTGTGACTTTGGGCGAGTCATTTAACTTCTCTGTGCCTCAGTTACCTCCTCTGTAAAACGGAGGTTAAGACTATGAGCCTCATGTGGGGCAGGGATGGTGTCCAACCTGATTATCTTGTACCTACCCAGCACTTAGTACAATGCCTGGCACACTACAAGCACATAACAGATACCATTAAAAATAATAATAATACTCAAGCACTTGTTCTGTGCAGAACACTGTACACTAGAGTGCCCTCCGTACCTTCAGAGTTTACAATCTAGTGGAATTTAAAACAGAAAGAGGGAGAGAAACTATGGGTGTCTGAGCTGTACTTCCTGAATCGGGTCAGAAGGGACACGATTCCCAGACTTTTGGGCAGATTGGTGGTCAAGGCACCCCTTGGAGACTGATGACTAGATGGGGGCAGGCTGGAAGCAGAACTGCTGAGACGATGGCTCCCTTGCAGTCGAGCACCCACGGTACTCAATCTTCCAGGTGCCTTAACAGCCAGAGTCCAAGAGCCCCGCGAGCTCCCGGGAGGCCAGGGCCGAGACAATCTCTGTTTCTATTTCTGCATCTGGTTCTAGATGCAACTCCCTCATGCTCAGAATGAGAAATTGTCAATTATACCAGGAAGGCTCGTTGTGGGCAGGGAATGTGTCTGTTATATTGTTGGGTTGTACTCTCCCGAGCGCCTAGCACAGTCCTGCACACAGTAAGCGCTCAATCAATACAATCGATTGACTTAAGGTGGCCACCCGGGGAGGCCAATCAATCGTATTTACCGAGCGCTTACTGTGTGCAGAGCACTGTACTACGTTCATTCATTCAATCGTATTTACTGAGCGCATACTGTGTGTACAGCACTGTACTATGTGCTTGGAAAGTATAATAGTACGTGTTTGGGAGAGGACAACACAACGATATAACAGACATTCCCTACCCACAAGGTGCTTACAGTCCAGACTCTGTATTGTAATCATCATCATCATCAATCGTATTTATTGAGCGCTTACTATGTGCAGAGCACCGTACTAAGCGCTTGGGAAGTACAAATTGGCAACATATAGAGACAGTCCCTACCCAACATTGGACTCACAGTCTAAAAGGGGGAGATGTAATGTAATTACATTACATTGTAATGTACTTTCCCCCCGCAATGATGTAGTAAAACTGCACCTCAAACTACTCGGATTTCTCACTCAAGCTCAGCTCGCCCCCTCAACCACTACTCAACCACACAGTAGCCAAGTTATTTTCCTTGGTGAAGGCCTCGACTGGCCCAGGGGGCCGAGCCCTCAGGAGCCCCAGAAGGGCCGGTTCAGCCCCCCGGACCCCGTGGGGACGGGCCCGCCACTCCACGGCCCGGGCCCGCTCGGGTGTCCTCCTCTCGGACACCCGATGGTGGCCCCATCGCCACTTACCTGCCGTCCCGCGCGGCTCGCAGGACCGCCGCCCCGCGACCAAGGGCGGTCGCGGCTCCCGAGCATGCGCGGTGAGGCGCCGAAGTTACCCGCCGCGAGAAATCCATTTTTCACGGAGTGGCGTCAGCATCCGGGGGAAAGGAGGGGCGGGGGGCGGGGGGGGCAACGAAGGAGACTGCGCACTGCGAACGCAGGGTGGGCGACCACTAGGGACGGGCCTGGAACCAGAGCCTCCCCTCAGCCGAGATCTCGGGACATAGAAGTCGTCTGAAGAAAACCCCCATGGCCACCCTACCCTTCTCATCACTAGGGACGGGGCTCTGCCCGTTGCCTCCCTCCAAACTCCCCAAGTGGCCACCCTCCGCTCTTTCACGCGTTTATGCACAGAGGAAACCCTCAATAAATAATGATAATAATAATAACGATGGTGTTTGTTAAGCGCTTACTATGTGCCAAGCATAATGGCATTTGATTGATAAAGCTTCCTTGAAGCCAGACCTCGTTATGAGCAGAGAACGTGTCTGCTAACTGCTGTACTCTCCCAAGCTCTTAGTACATCGTCATCATCATCATCAATCGTATTTACTGAGCGCTTACCGTGTGCGGAGCACTGTACTAAGCGCTTGGGAAGTACAAGTTGGCAACATATAGAGACAGTCCCTACCCAACAGTGGGCTCACAGTCTAAAAGGGGGAGACAAAACCAAACATACTAACAAAATTAAATAGAATAGATATGTACAGGTAAAATAAATAAATAAATAAATAGAGTAATAAATATGTACAAACATATATACATATATACAGGTGCTGTGGGGAAGGGAAGGAGGTAAGATGGGGGGGATGGAGAGGAGGACGAGGGGGAGAGGAAGGAAGGGGCTCAGTCTGGGAAGGCCTCCTGGTACAGTGCTATCCACACGGTAAGCGCTCAATAGATACCACTGATGATGATGAGATCGGGGCCATATTTTCCTCCTAACTAATCGACTTGCAGATTGGGTCTATGAAAATACAACAGTGCTCTTTCACAATTCTGGAGGAGCATTACTCCGCAACATCGCCAAGATCCGCCCTTTCCTCTCCATCCAAACCGCTACCCTGCTGGTTCAGTCTCTCATCCTATCCCGACTGGATTACTGCATCAGCCTCCTCTCTGATCTCCCATCCGCCTGTCTCTCCCCACTTCAGTCTATACTTCACGCCGCTGCCCGGATCATCTTTGTGCAGAAACGCTCTGGGCATGTTACTCCCCTCCTCAAAAATCTCCAGTGGCTACCAATCAACCTACGCATCCGGCAAAAACTCCTCACTCTCGGCTTCAAGGCTCTCCATCACCTCACCCTCTACTACCTCACCTCCCTTCTTTCCTTCTACAGCCCAGCCCGCACCCTCCACTCCTCTGCCACTAACCTCCTCACTGTGCCTTGTTTTCGCCTGTCCCGCCGTCGACCCCCGGCCCACGTCCTCCCCATGGCCCGGAATGCCCTCCCTCCACACATCCGCCAAGCTAGCTCTCTTCCTCCCTTCAAAGCCCTACTGAGAGCTCACCTCCTCCAGGAGGCCTTCCCAGACTGAGCCCCCCCTTTCCTCTCCCCCTCCCTATCCCCCCGCCCTACCTCCTTCCCCTCCCCACAGCACCTGTATATATGTTTGTACAGATTTATTACTCTATTTATTTTACTTGTACATATTTACTATTCAATTTATTTTGTTAATGATGTGCATCTAGCTTTACTTCTATTTATTCTGATGGTTTGACAACTGTCCACGTGTTTTGTTGTCTGTCACCCCCTCTAGACTGTGAGCCCATTGTTGGGTAGGGACCATCTCTATATGTTGCCAACTTGTACTTCCCAAGCGCTTAGTACAGTGCTCTGCACACAGTAAGCGCACAATAAATACGATTGAATGAATGAATGAATGCTCTGCACACAGTAAGCGCTCAATAAATACAATTGAATGAATTATTCGGACACCAGTGGTTAGTCGTTCAATAGCATTTATTCAGCACCTCTGTGCAGAGAACTGTAGCAAGCACTTGGAGTAGTACACTAGAGTTAGCAGACATGATTCCTGCCCTCAAGACAGGAGGAAGAAGGAAAGATATATATGAGTTATCCCCTGTATTTTTACATATATGTATTTAACATATATATTACAACTTAAGTAATAAGGTATGTAAGATATGTATATAAGTGCTATGGGCGGTTGTGAGTACACAAATGCATAGGTGATGCAGAAGTGCTGAAGTAGCAGTTGGCGGGGGGATAGAGCCTGGGAAGATCAGAAATTAATCCAGGGAAGGCCTCCCGGAAGAGATGGTTAAAAGGAGCCGTTGTTTTGACAATGTACGTAAATTCTAAGGATAGCTGTATGTGCTTAAGTGCAAAAAGTGACTGGGGTAACAGAACTTGAGTAGTGGAAGTTAATCCTTTCGTCTCCATCCAAACCGCTACCCTGCTCATTCAATCTCTCATCCTATCCCGACTGGATTACTGCATCAGCCTCCTCTCCAATCTCCCATCCTCCTGTCTCTCCCCACTTCAATCTATACTTCACGCCTGGATCGTCTTGATGCAGAAATGCTCTGGGCATGTTTCTCCCCTCCTCAAAAATCTCCAAGTGGCTACCAGTCAACCTACGCATCAGGCAAAACTCCTCACTCTCGGCTTCACTCTTATCTCTCCGGTCGTTCATTCTCAGTCTCTTTTCCAGGCTCCTCCTCCCCCTCCCATCCCCTTACTGTGGGGGTTCCCCAAGGTTCAGTTCTTGGTCCCCTTCTGTTCTCGATCTACACTCTGTCCCTTGGTGACCTCATTGGCTCCCATGGCTTCAACTATCATCTCTATGCTGATGACACCCAAATCTACATCTCTGCCCTTGCTCTCTCCCCCTCCCTCCAGGCTCGCATCTCCTCCTGCCTTCAGGACATCTCCATCTGGATGTCTGTCCGCCACCTAAAACTCAACATGTCCAAGACTGAACTCCTTGTCTTCCCTCCCAAACCCTGCCCTCTCCCTGACTTTCCCATCACTGTTGACGGCACTACCGTCCTTCCCGTCTCACAAGCCCGCAACCTTGGTGTCATCCTCGACTCCGCTCTCTCCTTCACCCCTCACATCCAAGCCGTCACCACCAAAAACTGCCGGTCTCAGCTCCGCAGCATTGCCAAGATCTGCCCTTTCCTCTCCATCCAAATTGCTACCCTGCTCGTTCAAGCTCTCATCCTATCCGGTCTGGACTACTGCATCAGCCTTCTCTCTGATCTCCTATCCTTGTGTCTCTCCCCACTTCAATCCATACCTCATGCTACTGCCCGGATTGTCTTTGCCCAGAAATGCTCTGGGCATGTTACTCCCTTCCTCAAAAATCTCCAGTGGCTACCAATCAATCTGCGCATCAGGCAGAAACTCCTCACTCTCGGCTTCAAGGCTCTCCATCACCTCGCCCCCTCCTACCTCACCTCCCTTCTCTCCTTCTACAGCCCAGCCCGCACCCTCCGCTCCTCTGCCGCTAATCTCCTCACCGTGCCTCGTTCTCACCTGTCCTGCCGTCGACCCCCCGCCCACGTCATCCCCCTGGCCTGGAATGCCCTCCCTCTGCCCATCCGCCAAGCTAGCTCTCTTCCTCCCTTCAAAGCCCTACTGAGAGCTCACCTCTTCCAGGAGGCCTTCCCAGACTGAGCCCCCTCCTTCCTAACCCCTTCCTCCCCCTCCCCCTCCCCCCACCTTACCTCCTTCCCCTCCCCACAGCACCTGTATATATGTATATATGTTTGTACATATTTATTACTCTATTTATTTTACTTGTACATATTTATTCTATTTATTTTATTTTCTTAATATGTTTTGTTTTGTTGTCTGTCTCCCCCTTCTAGACTGTGAGCCCGCTGTTGGGTAGGGACCGTCTCTATATGTTGCCAACTTGTACTTCCCAAGCACTTAGTACAGTGTTCTGCACACAGTAAGCGCTCAATAAATACGATTGAATGAGTGAATGAATGAATTAATTAATTAAGGGATACTTTCTGGGGAGAAGATGGGATTTCAGGAGGGCTTTCAAGTTGGGAAAAAATTTTGATGTGGTGGATTTGAAAGGGAGGGAGTTCCAAACAGTGGGGAGGATGAGAGCAGAGATTGGAAGTGGCATATTGTGAGCAAAGCACAGTGAGAATGCCAGGTTAGAAGGAATGAAGAGTTCAAGCAGGGGAACAGAGGGCGAAGAGAGTGGACATGTAAGAAAGAGAAACTGAGAGACAGAAGAGAAGTTAATCATCGTGGGCCTCCTAGAGGAGATGTAATTTTAGAAGAGCTTTAAAGATGGGGAGAACTGTGGGCTGGCAGATTTGAAAGGGGAAGGAGTTCCAGGCTGAGGGAAGCAGAGCAGGAGCCCAGGTTAGCTTTCCACCATCTCTGCCGTAGAGTGGCCCTTGAGCCCTACCTAAAGCTGTGCCGGCTTCCTGGGGAACGGAAGGCACTGCTGCTTGCTGATTGATTGGATGTGGCCTTGGGAGTGGGCTGGTGGTACTTCAGGACCAAATTATTAATCATATTTATTGAGTGCTTACTGTGTGCAAAGCATTGTACTGAGCGCTTGGGAGAATACAATGTCAATCAATCCAATCAATCAATCAATCATATTTATTGAGCGCTTACTGTG
Source organism: Tachyglossus aculeatus (assembly GCF_015852505.1). Lineage (NCBI taxonomy): Eukaryota > Metazoa > Chordata > Mammalia > Monotremata > Tachyglossidae > Tachyglossus > Tachyglossus aculeatus. Next base: position 22,701,360 of record NC_052100.1, on the reverse strand, counting down.
TGCAGAGCACTGTACTAAGCACTTGGGAAGTACAAGTTGGCAACATATAGAGACGGTCCCTACCCAACAGTGGGCTCACAGTCTAGAAGGGGGAGACAGAGAACAAAACAAAACATATTAACAAAATGAAATCAATAGAATAGATATGTACAAGTAAAATAGAGTAATAAATACGAACAAACATATATACATATATACAGGTGCTGTGGGGAAGGGAAGGAGGTAAGGCAGGGGGATGGAGAGGGGGATGAGGGGGAGAGGAAGAAGGGGGCTCAGTCTGGGAAGGCCTCCTGGAGGAGGTGAGCTCTCAGTAGGGCCTTGAAGGGACGAAGAGAGCTAGCTTGGCAGATGTGGGGAGGGAGGGCACTCCAGGCCAGGGGGATGACGTGGGCCAGGGTTCGACGGCGAGACAGCCGAGAACGAGGCACGGTGAGGAGATTAGCAGCAGAGGAGCGGAGGGTGCGGGCTGGGCTGTAGAAGGAGAGAAGGGAGGTGAGGTAGTAGGGGGCAAGGTGGTGGAGAGCCTTGAAGCCGAGGGTGAGGAGTTTCTGTCTGGTGCGTAGGTTGATTGGTAGCCACTGGAGATTTTTGAAGAGGGGAGTAACATGCCCAGAGCGTTTCTGGACAAAGACAATCCAGGCAGCGGCGTGAAGTATGGATTGAAGTGGGGAGAGACAAGAGGATGGGAGATCGGAGAGGAGGCTGATACAGTAGTCCAGATGGGATAGGATGAGAGCTTGAACGAGCAGGGTAGCGGTTTGAATGGAGAGGAAAGGGCAGATCTTGGCAATGTTGCGGAGCTGAGACCGGCAGGTTTTGGTGACGGCTTGGATGTGAGGAGTGAACGAGAGAGCGGAGTCGAGGATGACACCAAGATTGCGGGCTTGTGAGACGGGAAGGATGGTAGTGCCGTCAACAGTGATGGGAAAGTCAGGGAGAGGGCAGGGTTTGGGAGGAAAGACAAGGAGTTCAGTCTTGGACATGTTGAATTTTAGGTGGTGTGCAATCCAGATGGAGATTTCCTGAAGGCAGGAGGAGATGCGAATCTGGAGAGAGGGGGAGAGAGCAAGGGCAGAGATGTAGATTTGGGTGTCATCAGCGTTGAGATGATAGTTGAAGCCATGGGAGCGAATGAGGTCACCAAGGGAGTGAGTGTAGATCGAGAACAGAAGGGGACCAAGAACTGAACCTTGAGGAACCCCCACAGTAAGGGGATGGGAGGGGAAGGAGGAGCCTGCAAAAGAGACTGAGAATGAAGGACTGGAGAGATAAGAGGAGAACCAGGAGAGGACGGAGTCTGTGAAGCCAAGGCTGGATAGCGTGTTGAGGAGAAGGGGGTGGTCCACAGTGTCGAAGGCGGTGGTCCACAGTGTCGAAGGCAGCTGAGAGGTTGAAGAGGATTAGGATAGAGTAGGAGCCGTTGGATTTGGCAAGCAGGAGGTCATTGGTGACCTTTGAGAGGGCAGTTTCCATGGAATGTAGGGGACAGAAGCCAGATTGGAGGGGGTCGAGGAGAGAGAGTTGGTGTTGAGGAATTTGAGGCAGCGCGTGTAGACGACTCGTTCAAGGAGTTTGGAAAGGAATGGTAGGAGGGAGATGGGGCGATAACTAGAAGGTGAGGTGGGGTCAAGAGAGGGTTTTTTTTAGGATGGGAGAGACATGGGCACATCAACATCAGACACATTCTCTGCTCACAACAAGCTCACAGTCTGCTCCTTGGCACTCTCGGCAGGGAGGGGCAGCTCAGTCTATGGTGGTTCGGCTTGGCATTGTAAAAAAACATGCAATAAAGTGTCCACTTTTACTGGTGCTCTGTTCTGGACTATACCAATTTACTTCCAATCCTGATAAGGACCATGTTAACTAACTCTTTTGTACTGTCCCAAGTGTTAACAGCAGTGCTCCACACACAGTAGGTGCTCAGTAAATACTTTAGATTATTGACTAATTGGATATTTGGCAGGTTTTTTCCCAACCCGTTTCCCCCCACTGAATTGTGAGCTCCTCGAGGGTAGTAATCTCCCTAGTAATCTGGGGAAAAATTACTAGAGGGTAGTAATCTGCTGCTAATGCCACGTTCTCGCCTGTTCCGCCATCATCATCATCATCAATCGTATTTATTGAGCGCTTACTGTGTGCGGAGCACTGTACTAAGCACTTGGGGAGTACAAGTCGGCAACATATAGAGACAGTCCCTACCCAACAGTGGGCTCACAGTCTAAAAGGGGGAGACAGAGAACAAAACCAAACATACTAACAAAATAAAATAAATAGAGCCTTCTTTAAGTGGCTTGGAGAAACAGTGTGGCTCAGTGGAAAGAGCACAGGCTTTGTAGTCAGGGGTCATGGGTTCGAATCCCAGCTCTGCCAATTGTCAGCTGGGTGACTCTGGGCAAGTCACTTCTCTGGGCCTCAGTTCCCTCATCTGGAAAATGGGGATTTTCCAGACTCCCCCCATCGACCCCCGGCCCACGTCAGAGGGAATGCCTTCCCTCTGCCCATCCGCCAAGCTAGCTCTCTTCCTCCCTTCAAGGCCCTACTGAGAGCTCACCTCCTCCAGGAGGCCTTCCCAGACTGAGCCCCTTCCTTCCTCTCCCCCTCTCCATCCCCCCATCTTACCTCCTTCCCTTCCCCACAGCACCTGTGTATATGTATATATGTCTGTACATATTTATTACCTTATTTATTTATTCATTTATTTTCCTTGTACATATCTATTTATTTGATTTGGTTAGTACGTTTGGTTTTGTTCTCCGTCTCCCCCTTTTAGACTGTGAGCCCACTGTTGGGTAGGGACTGTCTCTATATGTTGCCAACTTGTACTTCCCAAGCGCTTAGTACAGTGCTCCGCACACGGTAAGCGCTCAATAAATACGATTGATTGATTGATTTGATTGACACGCCCTTCTGGTGACGTCACCCGCGGGCCCGCGGCGCCCTCGAGAAAACCCGGAGAGGTGGATTTCGGAGTCAGCCGGCCCGGAATCTCGACCTGCCCGCACCGGGCATGCGCAGGGAGCAGGCGCGTGACGTTTTTCTTTGGCATGGTGGGGTGAAGGCGAATGTCTCCTAGGAAGATGGCGGAGCCTGTGATGGACACTTCTCACGTGTTCTGCAGCGCCAACCGGACTCGGGGAGCGGTGTGCTGGGGCGCGGGGCCCGGATCCCTGCTGGCCCTGGCCACGTGCCGCTCCGTGGTGCTTTACGAGCCTCAGGTAAGAGCGAGGTTGCTCTGACAACCCTCCCCAACTTGTTCCCCGGCTCCCCTGCCACTGTCCGGTCTGTTCAAGACTCGAACCTTTCCCCCTGGTAATAACCATAATGCTATTTGTTCAGCGCTTACCATGTGCCAAGCACTGGTCTATGCGCAGGGGCAGATACAAGGTCATCAGGTTGTCCCACATGCTGCTCACAGTCTTAATCCTCATTTTACAGATGAGGTAACAGGCACAGAGAAGTTAAGTGGCTTACCCAAGGTCACACAGCAGACAGGTGGCAGAGCCGGCATTAGAACCCTCATCATCAATCGTATTTATTGAGCGCTTACTGTGTGCAGAGCACTGTACTAAGCGCTTGGGAAGTACAAGTTGGCAACATATAGAGACAGTCCCTACCCAGCAGTGGGCTCACAGTCTAAAAGGGGGAGACAGAGAACAAAACCAAACATACTAACAAAGTAAAATAAGTAGAATAGATATGTACAAGTAAAAGAAATAAATAGAGTAATAAATATGTACAAACATATATACATATATACAGGTGCTGTGGGGAAGGGAAGGAGGTAAGATGGGGGGGATGGAGAGCGGTAACAGATGAGGTAACAGGCACAATCAATCAATCGTATTTATTGAGCGCTTACTATGTGCAGAGCACTGTACTAAGCTCTTGGGAAGTACAAATTGGCAACACACAGAGACAGTCCCTACCCAACAGTGGGCTCACAGTCTAAAAGGGGGAGACAGAGAACAGAACCAAACATACTAACAAAGTAAAATAAATAGGATAGAAATGTACAAGTAAGATAAATAAATAAATAGAGTAATAAATATGTACAAACATATATACAGGTGCTGTGGGGAAGGGAAGGAGGTAAGATGGGGGGGATGGAGAGGGGTAACAGATGAGGTAACAGGCACAGAGAAGTTAAGTGGCTTACCCAAGGTCACACAGCAGACAGGTGGCAGAGCCGGCATTAGAACCCTCATCATCAATCGCATTTATTGAGCGCTTACTGTGTGCAGAGCACTGTACTAAGCGCTTGGGAAGTACAAGGTGGCAACATCTAGAGACAGTCCCTACCCAGCAGTGGGCTCACAGTCTAAATGGAGACAGAGAACAAAACCAAACATACTAACAAAGTAAAATAAATAGAATAGATATGTACAAGTAAAAGAAATAAATAGAGTAATAAATATGTACAAACATATATACATATATACAGGTGCTGTGGGGATGGGAAGGAGGTAAGATGGGGGGGATGGAGAGGGGTAACAGATGAGGTAACAGGCACAGAGAAGTGAAGTGGCTTACCCAAGGTCACACAGCAGACAGGTGGCAGAGCCGGCATTAGAACCCTCATCATCAGTCGTATTTATTGAGCGCTTACTGTGTGCAGAGCACTGTACTAAGCGCTTGGGAAGTACAAGTTGGCAACATATAGAGACAGTCCCTACGCAGCAGTGGGCTCACAGTCTAAATGGAGACAGAGAACAAAACCAAACATACTAACAAAGTAAAATAAATAGAATAGATATGTACAAGTAAAAGAAATAAATAAATAGAGTAATAAATATGTACAAACATATATACATATATACAGGTGCTGTGGCGAAGGGAAGGAGGTAAGATGGGGGGATGGAGAGGGGTAACAGATGAGGTAACAGGCACAGGGAAGTTAAGTGGCTTACCCAAGGTCACACAGCAGACAGGTGGCAGAGCCGGCATTAGAACCCTCATCATCAATCGTATTTATTGAGTGCTTACTGTGTGCAGAGCACTGTACTAAGCGCTTGGGAAGTACAAGTTGGCAACATATAGAGACAGTCCCTACCCAGCAGTGGGCTCACAGTCTAAAAGGGGGAGACAGAGAACAAAACCAAACATACTAACAAAGTAAAATAAATAGAATAGACATGTACAAGTAAAAGAAATGAATAGAGTAATAAATATGTACAAACATATATACATATATACAGGTGCTGTGGGGAAGGGAAGGAGGTAAGATGCGGGGGATGGAGAGGGGGACGAGGGGGAATCCTCTGACTCCCAAGCCCGGGCTCTTTCCAGTAAGCCACGACTAGTAGTAGTAGTAATGATAATGATGATGGTAAGCGCTTACTATGTGCCAAATACTGTTTTAAGCGCTGGGGTAGATACAAGGTAGTCAGGTTGTCCCACGCGGGGCTCACAATCTTAGCCCCCATTTTACACATGAGGTAACCGAGTTATAGAGAAGTGAAGTGACTCGCCCAAGGTCACACAGTAGACAAGTGGCGGAGCTGGGATTAGAACCCATGACCCTCCGACTCCCAGGCCCCTGCTCTCTCCACTACGCCATAAGCAGCGTGGCCCAGTGGAAAGAGCACGGTCCAGGGAGGCCGAGGACCTCGGTTCTAATTCTGCTCTGCCACTTGGCTGTGTGATCCTGGGCAAGTCACTTCTCTGTGCCTCAGTTCTCTCATCTGTAAAGTAGGGATTAAATCCTACCCCCTCCTGCCTAGACTCTGAGCCCCATCTGGGTCAGGGTTTGACCAACTCGATTATCTTGTATCTACACCAGCGCTTAGTATAGTGCTTGGCACATAGCGCTTAAGGAGTGTTATAAAAAAATACGTAGGAAAGTGCAAAAGTGCAGCAGAAGCAAAAGATGCTAACATGGAGGTTGTGTATTAATGGGGGAGTCAGACACAAGATACTTCCAAGGAGTGGAAACAGTAGTAGGAGAAATAAAGAATGAGTTAGGGAGTGGAATGAGTATTCCAGGATGAGACGTCAGAATAAATTATAGTAGTAATTGAAAGTACAATTGAATATGCATAAGTTCTAGGGGTGACAGGTTGATTTACCATAAGGTATTGGGAATTAATTGGGGAAGGCTTGTTGGAGGAGATGGGATTTGAAGATGGGGGAGGGCTGAGATCTGGTAGTTTTGTGGTGGGAGGGAGTTCCAGCACAAGGGAATAGTTTGACCAGAGGGTCGGAGGTGTATGACTCTAAATCAGGATATTATAGAAGATGTGTTTGGGAAAAACAAAGAGTGCAGTTTTGGGTTAGCAATTGAAGAGGGCTGACAGGTAATGTGGAGAACTTTGTAGCCAGTGGCAGTGTGTTTTTTGCTTGATGTGAAGGGTCTTGGGGTTAAGGATAAGGAATATGGTGTGTGTTGAGCAACGTTTCAGGAAGATATTCTGGAGTGTGAATTAAAGCGGGGAGAGCTGTTCATATTGAAAGCTTGCATATCAAGCAAAAACCACGTACCATTGGTTTCAAGGCTCTTTGCCAGCTTTCCCTAACTCATTTTTCAAACCCCTTAAGCCATTCTCATTATTCTCGGCTCCCAAATTCCCTTTCTAATAGTACTACACTGTTGACTTTCCTGCCTCCAATCCCTTTCCCACACTGCCTTCTTCAACCTGAAGCTCTCTCCTCGACTCCCCAAATCTGCCTGACCACAACTCTCCCCTTCTTCAAAGTCCTAAAATCCCACCTCCTCCAGTAAGCTTTTCTTGATTAATTTCCCTGCACCGAAGCCATATCAAAACACAACGGCTACCCTTATAATTCATGTACTTATACCCGTCCTCAGCAGTTCCCCAAATATGTATATTCAGTTATTCATTGTGAGATTTCAATTCAACATGTTCTGACAAATTATTTCCGACCTTGTTCTTTTTCCTGTTATTTGTACGTGGCTTTGGGCTTTCTCTCTCTCCCATTAGATTGAAAGCTCCTTGAAGGCCAGAGAAATGTGTTTTTCTTCTGTTCTACTGTCCCATACCCTCTACTTCCAGGTGGTGTTCTATCAGTACCATTTATTGATTGATATGAGGCTTTCCCTGATTAATCCTCCCCCTTTCTGAACATGTCTGAACATGAGCGCTTAGTACAGTGCTCTGCACACAGTAAGCGCTCAATAAATACAATTGAAAGAATGAATGAATGTCATCTCTGTACTCCTGTGTTTAATGGGCTACTTTAGCTTTTATCATTTGAATCTGTGTTCTTTTGTCTGTTGTATATTTATAATTTGTATCCTCTTAGCTTCCCCATTGAGAACCAGTGCAGCTTAGTGGAAATAGCACAGGCCTGGGAGTCGGAGGACCTGGGTTCTAATCCCAGCTCTGCCACTTGCCTGTTGTGTGACCCTGGACAAGTCACAACTTCTGTGCCTCAGTTACCACATCTGTTAAATGGGGATTAAATCCTACTCCCCTCCCACTTAGTCTATGAGCCCCCATGTGGGACAGGGACTGTTCCAATCTGATGAACTTGTATCTACCCCAAGGGCTGTAGTCTGTCTGATTAGATTGTATTGCTTGGAATAGTACTTTGCTACACAGTAAGTGCTTAACCAATATCACAATTATTAATGCTATTATTAGGATGCTGGTGATGATGCATCTTGTGGTTTAAAAAAAGTTTTGCAAACATTCCAAGTTCTCTAAAAGCAACAGCAGTAGGATTCTCCTAAATTGTAAGGCCGGGATCATGTCTATGTTAATATACTCTCGCAAGTGCTTGATCCAATTCTCTGCTCACACTTAATGCTCAGTGAATGCCATTGATGGATGCTCTTGTTTTTTGTTTTTGTTTTTTTCCCTTTTAGATAGGAGTTGTGGTTGGTACTCTGAATGGTCACACTGACAGAGTTAACTGTGTCCAGTGGGTTCACAGAAAGGATGGCAGTAAGTATCAATCTGATTTTCTTAAGGAGCTTTAACTTTTCTATGTAAAACACAATTAATATTGCCTTCTTCTGAGACAACCTTTAATGCAGATGTCTGAATATTGCTCCCTAGTTTCAAAAAGACATTAATTTTAAAAATTGTTCCTTTAATCCTTAATTTAGGGAAGGATCCCATTCCCCAAGGTGTGGGAGATTGGGCAAGATTTTGGAAGTCGGTAGTCTAAAAATTGTGAAATATTTTATTTTTTCCTGGTGTAACATTTGATATTTATGAATATTCTCCCATGCAAAGTTGAAAATGTGAAAAACTGTTCAGTTATTTGTATAACCAGATTCATGGATGTAGATTGTAGTTCATCTTCTCACTGTGTAACTCCACCAAAAGAAGATTAAATTAACTGTAGTTTTAGCTTTTCAGGACCAAAAGATCATTTTTCAAGAGGCTTTAGAGAAAACAGAGTTCTCCAGGATGTAAACCCTTCCTAGAACTGAAATCTGCAGGAATTAATGTTCTGTAATGCAGTAGCAGGGGATACCCTGGTCCATTTGAAAATATTTTTCATTTTAAAAATTAATGTAATAGACACTGTATTACAAGTGGAAAAGGGTATTACAAGGGTACAATTACAGAGGTAGCTTTAATCCAGATTTATTTGTTTGTGTTTTTTTTTTAGCTCCTGAGACTGAATTGGTTTCTGGAGGTTCAGATAAACAGTTGATTCTTTGGGAATTGCAAAATAACCAGGTAATATAACTTTTAACTTTTCAAATGCCTAAGGCATTGAAACTCTGATTCATTCATTCATTCAATCAATCGTAGTTGAGCGCTTATTGCGTGCAGAGCACTGTACTAAGCTCTTGGGAAGTACAAGTTGGCAACATGTGGAGAGGGTCCCTACCCAACAGTGGGTTCTGTGGCTTTAGTTTTCTTTTCTTTTCTTTATCTTGTAAGCTTTTCCCTTATATCCACTCTGAATCTAGGCACTTTAGTCTGGTCTCTTAGCAGCATGGCCTAGTCGAAAGAACACAGACTTGGGAGTCAGAGGACGTGAGTTCTAATCCTGACTCTCCCACTTGTCTGCTGTGTGACCTTGGGCAAGTCACTTAACTTCTCTGTGCCTCAGTTTACTCATTTGTAAAATGGGGGTTAAGACTGAGCCTCATCTGGGACAGGGACTATTTCCAACCTGATTACCTTGTATTACCCCAGCACATAGAACAGTGCTTGGCACATAGTAAGTGCTTAACAAATACCGTAATTATTATTTTTATTGCCAGATCTTACTGCTCACAAGCTTCAGGGATCATTCCATTTCAAGATTGAGCCCATGCCATTCCAGCTTGCATTTCCAAACCGTCACCCCCATGCCAAACTTAATGCACTTGCTCTGTCTCTGCCCGTTGGATGCAACAACCTCACTCCTCTCCGTAAGAGACAGCACTCTGGACTGTTGACTGTTGGTTAGAGCAATCAGTCCACATTTTGTCCAGGGTTACCACAGGGGCAGAGTGGGCACTACCCCGGTAGCTGGGCCCTGGGATCAAATTAGAAATTGATTTAGTTTCCTTTCGATCAATCGGTTGTATTTATTGAGTACTTACTATGTGCGGAGCACTGTTTTAAGTGCTTGGGAGAGTACAGTGTAGCAGAGTTGGTAGGCACGTTCCCTTCCCACAGTTTGGATGGGAGGGAGTCGAGCATGAAGGCCCTGCCTCTGGAGGAGCTTAAGGAGTGGGTCAGAGGAATTGCCAGACCCACTAAGCAAGCATTTGTGAGAATTCCCAGAAGAGCTTTTAAATTCCCAGTGCTCGGAAAGGGGAAAACACAGAGCCCATATTCATTATTTCTGGTTTCTTAAAGGCCGGTGATGATGGTAGGCCTTGCATATATAACTTCCATATCGGGAAAGACAGTTTTGCCTTAATATTCTTAAGCCCTTTCCTTTTTTTTGTGTTTAGCTGATAAATGTCGTTCACCTCAAAGGCCACAGTGATGCCGTTTGTGCCATAGATGCTGTTTACCAAAAGGGTGGACCAGGTGAAGAATTCAGACTACTTGTAGTTTCTGCCGCATCGGATTCTACTGTCAGGATCTGGTCCAAGGATGGTTCTGACGGTATGTTCCAGTACTGGCTGGGTTTCAAATGCAGGGACATAATGATCCTTTTGCCCCCACCAAAGGCACTGTGGGAGGGTTGCCTTTCAACCAGAGATATTTATTGAGTGCTTACTTATGTACAGAGCACTGGACTAAGTGTCTTCATTTCAAGACCATGCTGCTGCTGATAAAACCACATCCATGAGCTTTAGGGTAGTTGAGAGACTCTTTTACACTTGAACACTGGGCCCCTGAAAATAGTCATCCTCCTTTCCAGGCCCCTTTACCTTTCAGAGTGAGCATTGGCTTAGACACCAGTGGTTCAGAGGAGGTAGGACATGAGCGTGACTTGCTATTTAGCCATCCCTTTGTTGCCCAGCCCCCCTGGCCAGAGGCACACATTGTGAGCTGACTGGTGTTAGGGATAACTGGTTTGCTCTGTGGTCATAGACCTGAACAGCAGTAGACCCTAATTTTGTCCATATGTGTTTGAGTGTGTATAGGTGGAATTCCTTTTGTGCGTATCCAGCCTGAAAGGCCCCCACCTCCATATGCGTGGGTTTCAAAGTGTGTGTGTATGTGCGTGCGTGTGCAGGGAAGGTGACCATGTGGATGGAGGATGAGATGGAGGGAAGTGAAGATGAGTGTGGGATGGGGGGAGAAACGGGCAGCTGTGACTCTTGATTTGACAATAAACGTGTCAATCAGCTAGCCCCAGAAGCCACGCCGACCTTTCAGGAGACTTGAGCTGGCCACTCTGAGAGATTGCCTCTCTGAGCCTGTTCTAGCTTTTCCCTATGCAGATTGTTGTTTGATTGATTAGATAATCCACTTCTCATGGGGCCCGAATAAATAATAATTTTGTTCTTTTGTAGCTAAATGTCTTCAGACTTTGCAGTTTGGGCAAGGATTTGTTCTGGATGTCTCCTTGTCTTTTTTACCTGGGACTGATGGTGAGTGAACTCCTGCCAGGGTCAGTGCCTAAGGTCTAAGGGAAATCAGTCTAGCCCAAACCACATCACACGGAGTGGCCAAAGTCTTTACTTCTCTGGGGAAGCAGCATGGTGCAGTGGAAAGAGCCCGGGCTTTGGAGTCAGAAGTCATGGGTTCAAGTCCCGGCTCCGCCAACTGTCAGCTGCGTGACTTTGGGCAAGTCACTTAACTTCTCTGTACTTCAGTTACCTCATCTGTAAAATGGGGATTAAAACTGTGAGCCCCCCGTGGGACAACCTGATCACCTTGTAGCCTCCCCAGTGCTTAGAACAGTGCTTTGCACGTAGTAAGCACTTAACAAATACCATCATTATTATTATTATTACTCTCTCGAGAGGGATTTCTTTTTGTTGGGAAGCACTCCAAGAGTCTGAGCTCTAGGCACGCTCTTCATTTCTCTTCACCTAGCAGGAACAGCATGAGGATAGGCAGGGATTAGGGAAGGGGTTTGTAAATGGAGGGGAGGTTGATGGATATTTCATAAGTTGGAGAAAATGTTGTGGTCTGAAGATTGTTTGAACCTTTGCTAGGTCAGAGGTTCATCTTGCTCTATTAGTGGTGTTTATTAAATATTTACTGTGTGCATAGCACTGTGCTAAGTGCTTGGAAGAGTACAATACTCTTCCAAGTTGATAGACACGATCCCTGCCTATCGTGCATTTTGGAAAATGCCTTAGTGGCTCCATGATTCCATGGCATTTCTACTGCTCCTTCATGTATTTTTCCTTGCCTCTGCTGCTCCCATCCAAGACAGAATCATAGAGTGAATGGGCTGTGGGACTGACTCATGAGCCACTGATCCTCAAGAGAAGTTTGGATTAAGCTATTGGATGAGGTGGTGAAGAGATTTGTTTAAGGAATTGAATAAGAAACCTAGAGTGGGCAAAGGAGAAAGGCCGGGCGGTTAGCAGAATCAAAGATATGTATGTATTCCTACGAAGAGCTCTGTCCTGATTCCCCAAAATTGTAGAATGTGGAAACTTTGTGACCTGTTCCTTTCTGATATCGATTTCATTGTTTTTCAGTACCAATATTAGCATGTGGGGGGGATGATGCCAAAGTTATCTTGTATGTTCAACAAAGTGGTCAAGTAAGTGTTGTTTTAATTCACTGGTTTCATATATTTGTTGGTGTGTTCTTTTTAATTTATTTTGATAGTGTGGGCTGTCTTGTGTCTGAATGTGTTCTCTCATTAACTAGGCATTTTATGAAAACAGCTGAATTTATTAGTTTCTATTTTTGTGGAGGGCTTGTGAAAATATCGAGCGGTTTTTTGTACTTTTCTTCCCAAGTGTCTCAGCTAAAGAGTGAAATTACATAATGGCATTTTTACAAGTAAACAAAGGCTTTCTTTTTCGTTGCTCTCTCCACCTCAGTCCATCCGCAGACAGATTTTAAAGCCAAAGAGGGAGGAGGGTTTAGAACCAGAGCAGTGGTCAGGCTCCTCTGCTGTCTTCAGCTCTCTGCACCCATTCTGCTCCAAAGAGTGCTAAGGGTTGAGACAAAGACTTTCTAGGTACTCGGTGACCTGAAATCCAGTGGACTCTACTCTGTCCTAATCTTTTTGACCTTTGGACCACCTTTCAGTATTGTTGGTCACCCTTCTTCCATGAAATGCTTTCAGATCTTGTTGCCAGCACAGTATTCCCTTAGTTCTCCTCCTGCGACACTGGCCACTCCATCCCAGTCTCATTCACCAGACCTTCCTCCCCCTGAATTACTTGTATCCCTGCAAAGCTCTGTTCTGGATGCTCTACTCTTCTAGCTTTCTACTTTACTTACTGCATGGCTGCAGCTTCCACCTCTATGGAAAGGACTCCCAAATCTACCTCTTTAGCCCTGACTTCTATCCAGCAATACAGTCTTGCATTTTTTCTTGCTAATCCCCCCACTGCCCAAATCTTTCCCACCTTCAGAGACCTCCTAAAATCCCACACCCCGAGTCCCATTAATCGGACAGCGACTTCTAGCTCTTATGTATTTATTAAATTGCATCCTCAGCACTTTTTTATGCATGTTTAATTATTTTAATTCTGCTATGTGTCTGCCATGTTAGCCTGTTAACCCCTTTGTGGATAGGGACTGTGTCTTGGGCTTCTGGTATACTTTCCCAATAGCTCAGTTGATACACTGCATCCAGTGAACTCTGAACAAATATCATTACTACTATTGCTACTCCCTCCCTTTCAGTCTATACAATTCACGGCTGCCAGGATCATCTTAAAGTGCTGCTCTGCAGTTGCTTCTCCCTTCCACTCCCATTTCTTTTTGCAGTAAGTTCCTTACCTTCAGCTTCAAGACTCTCTATCTGCTGTCTTGACCTCCTACTCCCCAGCTGTCACTCTTCACTCTTTGCAAACTCCCCTTCTAGCTGCATATATGATCTATAGTTTGGGGTAATCAGATCCATTTTACCAACATGTTTGATTGAAACAATTTCCTGATTATAGTTATCCTGTGATTAAAAACCAGTCATGTGCCATTTCTTAGACTAAGTGTAGCCCCAGCTTCATGTTAATTAAAAGGCACGTTTAGTATAGCATTAGAATATTTTGATCATTTGGTTTGAAATTAGAAAAAAGACTTGTATACAGGGGTCCCCCACAGTGTCAGCCCCGGGCCCACAGGAAAATTGATCTGGCCCTGCAAGCTATATATACTCGGTTCTTAGAGGAAACAGAAATAACATTCTTGATTTTGGGGAAGAACCTGACCTTGGTATTAAATCACTTGGAAAATTTCCAGAGTTTTAAGGAGCTAACTCTCATTTTGGGCCAGAGATAGTACTTGAGAAGAGAATTCTGATTTGGGAATTTTGTAGGGTCAAAACCCTTTTTTTGTGAACTTTGTAGATGTAAAACGATTAAATTGGAAATCTGGAAAATGTTGCCAATGCTGTTTTGTGGGTATTTGCAGTTGGGAGAAACAAGTCTTTTCTTATATTTTGAATTGTCCTAGTTTGTTTTTTACCCTTGGGATTTGTTCTCATGTTTCCCATTACTTATTCCATCACTGCTTTTCTTCTTGGTTTATGTGCCTTACCCTATTGGCTAGGGTTTGGCCTTAAGGAAAAGATTATTTCTCAATTCAATACTCCCACCCTTTACCTTCTGCGTTACCTGCTGTCTAGCACACTCACACCATTAACCTTGTGGAGTAGATTGAGTGCCTCTTGTAGACAGAGTATTGCATTGGGTACTTACTCTTTGCAATGTAATGGAATAACTGGATGAACAGTAAAATGTACCTAAATTTGGAGTCCTAATTGTTTTTTCTTCTCAGTTTCAGAAAACATTCCTGCTTGATGGACACGATGATTGGATTAGAGGGGTCGAATGGGCAGAATTTGGTCAGTTTGAAACCTTCCTAAAAATATGTTTGTGGGACAGATGGGTAATATTTTCCTTCAGGAATCAAAGAAAACCTGCCACTGTCATTTATTCTCACCCTATTTGTCTTTACTCCTGTTCATATTATAAATTACTCATTTTCTCATATTAATGCTTGCCTCCCCCTCTAGACTGTAAGCTCCTTATGGACAGGGAATTTATCTGTTAATTCTGTTGTATTCTTCCAAGTGCTTAGTATAGTGCTCTGCATATAGTAGGCACTCAATAAATATGATTGATTCAGAAGGATGGTCCCTTCCTTATTGGAGTCAATAAGGAATGATGATTAATTCATTTCATTCAATCGTATTGGGCTCTTACTGTGTGCAGAGCACTTTACTAAGTGCTTGGGAGAGTACAGTACAACAATAAGCAGATGCATTCCCTGCCCACAGTGAGCTTACAGTCTACAGGATAATTTATGGTGGTCTTAGATGAGAATAGTTTTGGCTTTGGTGATTTTTGTAAAACACTGCAATAACCATGACGCCCTTCAAGTTTATTTTGAGGCTACATATAGATCATTTTCAATGAAATTTTAGAGAATGCTAATTGAGTCTGGTAGAATCTCAGCCCATGCTTATCTGAGTTAGCCAAATGGACTGGGGCTTACCCTACTGATGAGTTGTGGCCATTTCTGTTCAGACTGATCGCATACCCCTACTGTAACTGTCCTAAGTGCTGGGAACCCCCTACACAGTTTCAACCAGAAACTAAGGTTCAGGAAAGTGTCTTACTTGGCCCATTAGCCACAATCATTAAGACAAAGTCTTAGGATTTTTAAGCCCCTTCTAGCGGGGGAATTTCATCTGGAAACTCAGAAATGAATGGCTCATAGAAGGGCAGGAAGGATAAGGGGTATGATGTATGTGAAAGCCAGGAAGATACTGTGGACGGTCAAGTCAGTGGTTTATTTTGGGAAGATTGTACTGGTTTAGATAACTTTTAGAGAAAAATTCATCTTTTTTTTATAAGCTTGCATTTTCTTCTCTAGATGGAAATCTTTTCCTAGCAAGCTGTGCTCAGGATAGTCTGATACGAATCTGGAAACTGTATGTAAAATCAGCGTCTTCAGATATACGAGGTGGTGATGTCTTGAAGCTGAAAGAGAACACATTTACCCTGAAAAATGAGAGTGAGTAATGATGAAAGTGTCATTTAAGTGGAGCATTTTGTTGTCCCCCCCCCCCCCCCCCCCCCAATCCCTTTAAGTGTGTATCTGATTGTGAAATGGCAGGAAACAGCAAAACTCTGGTGAGAGAACAGGGAACCGGGATTTAGGAGATTGTGATTCTAGTCCTGGCTCCTCTGCTTGCCTGCTGTGTGACCCCAGGCAAGTTATTCAACTCTCCTGTCCCTCCATTTTCTCATCTGTAAAATGGGCATAAACTATCTGTTCTCCCTCCCTCTTAAACTGAGCCCCTTGTGGGACAGGGACTGTGTCTGATATTATCTCATAGCAACTTTAGTGCTTAGCCCAGTGATATTACTGTTTGATCCAAAAAGATGCATCCCCAGAAACACAGATGTGCTCTTCACACAGCTGAGGAATGTTTTTTTCTCTTTGTGAAACTTGATCACTGAAGGCAGAGAAGTCTTGAGGGATAAATATTCTCGTTGCCTTTGTAGATGCAGAGAAAACATTTGCAGTTGCTCTAGAGACTGTGCTAGCTGGCCACGAAAACTGGGTGAACGCAGTGCATTGGCAGCCTTCACAGTACAAAGGTAGGAAGGAGATTGAGTTCTGTGTGAAATGATCACTTGAAAAAAATGCCCTGGTTATTTACCCTGCTGACCCATAAACATGGTGTTTCAGAATCTCCCCCAAGTTGTCCCTCTGCCCACAAAACGAGAAAAGAAATAGAAGTAGCTAATCTGTTTTCCTATTGCTTCTCCCCTTTCAAAATCTTCATACTCACTAGGTGTTGTCCCAAACTCATAGTTGACCGGTGGTAATAGCAGCAGTTGGCCCAATGCACTTTACTAGATCCTCGGGAAGTACAAAACAAAGAAATGACATGTTCAGTCAGTGGCATTTATTGAGTGCTTACTGTGTGCAGAACACTGTACTAAGGCACTTGGGAGAGTACACGACAACAGTGTTTTCTACCCACCAGGTGCTTATTCTCTAATGGGAAAGTATTTACAAATAGAGCAGTCAGGATAAATGCATACATAGATACCTGAGGGGGATGAACAAGAATGTGCCTCTAGGCCAGGAAATGATAAAATCGCTTTTAGTAGGATTCAAATGGTTGAATAGATTGGTTAAAAATGAAGCAAGTGTGAACTAGGGAGTCCTTGTAGGCAGGGAACGTGTCTACCAACTCTATATGTATTGTACTCTTCCAAGCACTTAGTACAGTGCTCTGCACACAGTAAGTGCTCAATAAATACCATTGATCGATTGACCCAGTGCAAGGGGATATTTATCTGTGGGGAAAAGGGCTTTAAACCCCTGCCATTGTTCCCTCACCCACAATTCACCTATGATTCTACTCCCTGAACATAAGTGACTCTATGAAGGGAGTCTGACCATTGAGAGCACAGTTAGGTCGATTAACATTGCTCATAATTACTTATGTGACCTTTTACCTTCCTCCTTAGCTCTATTTATTTCAGTACTTGGCACACGTAAGCCAAATGCCATTATTATTATTATTGCCCTCTCTTAAATTCAGATACAAGAGGCTTGGTTTTGCTGCTCTAAGCCGTACATAGTGTCACTGTTGCTCCTGGAAAATTATTTTCATTCGTTACTAACATCTACAATGTGTAGAGGGCTGTACCGAGCACTCGGAAAAATAAAAGAAGATTTAGTACGTTTAGTCCCTGCCCACAAGGAGGTCAGAATATAGGGGGAAAAACAAAAAACGGTGCAACAGTTAGCATCGAAGATATATACATAGGTACACATCGTGATGCCTGTCTCCCCTTTCCCTTCCTCCCCCCACCCCTAGTCTGTAACTGAAAAGGCCAATGTCTAAATATCCTGCTTCATCCCAACTTTACTCCTCCTCTAAGGGAATGGGCTTTGGTACCTAGTTAGGGGAATAGGGAGGAAAATAGGCATTTCTGGGTGATCCCTCTCAGAAAGAATGTTAATCTGAATGGGTGCCAATCACTTGCATGGTGGTTTCATCTAGGGTAGAGCCAATCACAAGGGAGGTTTGGGCCAAAGGAGGAGGACCAGCTAAATGGGAAAGAAGTCCCGTGGCCAGACCCAGCTCCTCTACTTGTCTGCTGTGTGACCTTGGGAAGTCACTTAACTCTCTGTGCCTCAGCTTCCTCATCTGTAAAACGGGGATTAAGATTGCAAGCCCCATGTGAGACAGGGACTGGGTCCAACCCGATTATCTTCTACCTACCCCAGCACTTAGTACAGTGCCTGGCACATAGTAAATGCTTAGTGGATGCTGTGGTTGTTGTTGTTTATTATTATTCAGGTGGTTAGGGGAGATGTGTTCAGGGGCGTCCAGATGGAGAGTCTATTGGGGCAGGGCAATCTGATGCCATCTGCCACCCTGGGGGTCAGGGCAGTTTGGGGAGTGGTGGGACTACTCTTGACTATAAGGTCGTTGTGGGCAGGGAATGTTCCTTGATATATTGTTGTGTCGTACTCTCCCAAGTGCTTAGTACAGTGCCCTACACTCATTAAGCGCTCAGTAAATACAGTTGATTCTCCATCTGGGTAAACCAAGGGACAGACCCAGCGATCAGCCCTTTTTAACCGGCACTAGTTAATTGGACCCCAGGTGATTCTCTTGCTATTGTTTTGTACCCAGCTAGAAAGCCAACAGATGATGGCAGTGATTTGAGGGATTCACTTTGAGAGTTACCTCATGATGAGCCACCCCCCCCCAAAAAAAATTACCCCACACTTACTTCGGAAAAGGGAAAAACAAACCCGAGGGTTTTAAAACTCTGAGAATACCACTAGGACTCTAAACCCTCTTGTAAGTGACATTCAGGCTTAATTCCAACCAGAAGACACACACTTGCTGACAGCGAATGTTACACCTACCGGTGGAGAAATTGGTCATATTCATTCATTCAATCGTATTTATTGAGCGCTTACTGTGTGCAGAGCACTGTACTGAGCGCTTGGGAAGTACAAGTCGGCAACATAGAGACGGTCCCTCCCCCACAACGCGCTCACAGTCTAGAAGGAAGAATCAATATAAATAAATAGAATTATAGATATATGAACATCAAAACAAGTAAACAGGCATCAATATAAATAGAATTACATATATATGCACATCAAAACAAGTGGAAGGAGCACGGGCTTTGGAATCAGAGGTCATGGGTTCAAATCCTGGATCCGCGAATTATAATAATAATAATAATGATGGCATTTATTAAGCGCTTAATATGTGCAAAGCACCGTTCTAAGCGCTGGGGAGGTTACAAGGTGATCAGGTTGTCCCACGGGGGGCTCACAGTCTCATTCCCCATTTTCCAGAAGAGGTAACTGAGGCACAGAGAAGTTAAGTGACTTGCCCAAAGTCACACAGCTGACAATTGGCATAGCCGGGATTTGAACCCATGAACTCTGACTTTGGAGTGGCTTTCCACTGAGCCACGCTGCTTCTCAATTGTCAGCTTTGTGACTTTGGGCAAGTCACTTAACTTCTCTGGGCCTCAGTTCCCTCATCTGTAAAATGAGGGACCAAGACTGTGAGCCCCCCGTGGGACAACCTGTACAGTCCAGTGCTCTGCACACAGTAAGCGCTCAATAAATATGATTGAATGAATGAATGAACCTGATCACCTTGTAATAATAATAATAATAATGATAATAATGGCATTTATCAAGCACTTACTCTGTGCAAAGCACTGTTCTAAGCACTGGGGAGGTTGGCATTTGCCTGACATTTGACTGAAAAGTTTGAACTTGAAGAACTTGTGAGTTGAATACTCTGTGTCTTTGTAATAAGAGAAATCAAGTATATTACCAAGGAAATAAATGACTCCTTCTTTCTTAGATGGTAGAATGCAGCAGCAACTGAGATTGCTGTCTGCTTCAATGGACAAAACCATGATCCTCTGGGCTCCGGACGAGGAGTCAGGAGTGTGGCTAGAACAGGTAAGAATGTCAGTATAATGGAATTTGGATTTTAATCGTCTATAAAATTTAGAGTTTAAATTCCTTCAACTGTGAACCTTCCTTCATTCCCCAAATGCATACGTTTGTTCTAAACATCAGTGTCACTAACTTTTTTTTCCCATTAGCGGTGCTGTTGGAGAGACCAGATATCTACAGATATTTCACTTTCAGTTATTGCCTCCTTAGGTCCGAGTAGGAGAAGTGGGCGGAAACACCTTGGGCTTTTATGACTGTCAGTTTAGCCCAGATGCTTCTATGATTCTTGCTCATGCTTTTCATGGAGCCCTGCACCTTTGGAAACAGAATGCAGCCAAATCAGTAAGAATGCTTTCTTTTCGGTGATCATTCTTCCAGAGCTCTCCACGTGTATTGCTTGCTGTCCTTTGAAGGAAATGAAAAAGTCATCATCGAGGGCTTGTCTGAAGGGAAATTTTTTATTTGCCCAAATGAGTCTGTGGATTTGGGACATAATTCTGTCTTCCCAAAGTGAAGAGGACTGCTTTTCACTGGTTTTCCCCATATTAAGTGTAAAAGCATTAAATGAAATATAGCTTCTCTTAGGAAGTAATGTAAAGTACACATGCGTTCTCAAAATCCCCAAAAGTGACCAGCTTATAAGTGTAATAAAAAAAGATAAAAGGATAAATATAGTTACATAATAGTAATTGCAATGTAAATATATGCCAGTAATGAAAGATTTTTGAATTAGGGTTTTTTTGTGTGTGCATGTGTGTGTATAGTAAATAAGTTATCTTTCACATCCTAGTCACACAAAAGGCACTCGTGTGCTGACCAGATATGTCATTTTTTATGATAAATCAGACTGGGTTGTAGTTACTTGATTCAAGTCAGTTAAAATGCTTCAAAGAGAGGGGAAAAGCCAAGGTAAATTTTGCAGAGTCTGCAAGGGAGGGAACACTGTAGGGTCAGTCAGTAATATTTGAGCGCTTACTGTGCGCAGAGCACTGTACTAAGCACTTGGGAGAGTACAATACAGCAGAGTTGGTAGGCATGATCCCTGCATTCAAGGAACCTAACAATTTAGTGGGTCACAGCACTACTGTGAAAGTGTGCTAAAAGAAGAGGTATAGTGGGATCGGTGTATTAACACAGCACCATTTTTCCTTGATCTTGCATTTTCATCCGGGGATAAATTCCGCACAGAACAACACGTTATTTGTTGCTGGATGCTTTGTGAGAGGTGAAGTTGTCATTTACTGGCCCAAACTGAAGAAACTTTGCTACCCTCAGGATGTGGTGGCAATTGAAAATAGTGTACACTGTACATTTTGAAATGTGTTGGGTTTTTTTCTCTTTCTTTCCCCAATACAGGGAGAATGGACTCCAGGAGTTGTGATTTCAGGGCATTTCAATAGTGTACAAGATTTAATGTGGGATCCAGAAGGAGAATTCATCATCACCGTGGGCACAGACCAAACAACTCGACTTTTTGCTCCATGGAAAAGAAACGAACAGGCACAGGTAGATAGATCTTTGCAAGTCCCATCAATTCGCGCAAACAACCTAAACTGGGGATTATCAAACCAATTGTGTGCAGGCAAGAAATAACATATCCCTTAGATTGTGAACCTCTTGAGGACAGGAACTATATTTAATTCTGAACCTAATTAGCTCCATCTAATCATTGCAGATGATTCCCAAATGTACCTTTCCAGGCAGGACTTCTCTTCTTTGTAGTTTCGCATTTCCTCCTGCCTTCAAGACATCTCTCGGATGTTCAGTCGACACCTCAAACGTAATATGTCCCAAACTGAATTCCTCACCGTCCCACCCAAACCTTGTCCTCCCTCAGACTTTCCATCTCTGTAGACAATGCCGCCACCTGCCCTGTCTCAAGCATGTGACCGTGGCATCATCCTCGACTCCTCTCGCTTTCAACCCACGTATTCAGTCTGTCACCAAATCTTGTGACAGGGAGATGGGATGATAGTCGGAGGGGGCCAAGGAGGGGATTGCCCTTCCAAGGTTTTCTCAGTGCTGGTGAAGAAACAGTGTATGACACAACCAGAGCAGCGGGAGAGTTAATTAGGATAGTCTTACTGGAGGAGATGGCTTTTCATAATAGTAATAATTGTGGTATTTAAGGGCTTACTCTGTGCCAAGCTCTGTACTATGTGTTAGGGGTAGATAATTAGGTCAGGCACAGTTTCTGTTCCACATGGGCCTCCCAAACTGAGAAGGAGGGAGAACAGCTGTATAGACCCCATTTTACAGGTGAGGAAACTGAGGCACAGAGCAGTTAAGGGACTTTCCCATTGGTTCCACTGCAGGTGGCAGAGCTGGAGTTAGAACCCACATTCCTCGGCCTGTGCTGTTTTCACTAGGCCACGTTGCTTCTTTTCAGTGAGGCTTTGAGTGAGGGAAAGAAAGTGGTTTACTTACCTGGCTGCAGGGAAGGGTTGATAATGTGGCTGCATGGGCTGTGGCTTGCAATCCATTCTGAGAGGGTTCCTCCTGGAAACTTACCCCCTTCATCCTACTTGGGAGTCCCTCCCCTTTCAAATTCAAATTCATTAGTTTTCAACACTCCCCATTTTCAAATCCCGTCTGAAATTCTACTTCCTTCAGGGTGCCTTCCTTGATAAATTTATTCCTTCTGTCGTTTTTATTGAGCGCTTACTGTGTGCAGAGCACTGTACTAAGCGCCTGGAAAGTACAATTTGGCAACAAATAGAGACAATCCCTACCCAACAACGGGCTCACAGTCTAGAAGGGGAGAGACAGACAACAAAACAAAATTTACCTTTTCCCAAGTCAAACCCTCTCAATTACCCCCTCAGCATTTTTACTCCAACTCCACATTCATGCACTTGGGTATATATAGACTTATATACTCTACTAATTAAGCACTTATTCATCCACATGTGTATTTTTCATGCTCTTTTTCCTCTTACATAATTATTTTGTGTCTATCTCTCCCCCAGACCGTAAATTCTGTGAAAGCAGGAATCATGTCTTCTTACTCTGCTGTTTTGTCCCAAACTCTTCATACAGTGCTCTGTAGACAGTAGATGCTCAATAAATACTGTTGATTGACTGGACTTTCAGATCAGAATGAAACTAGGGTTCAATTAAGTGTGCAGGGTTGAGGAACAGAAAGTTCCTTAACTGCAAGCATATAGCTGTGAGACAGTTGATTAGCTACAGCTCTCTAAATCAGGAGCCCAGGCTGTAGCTCTAGATCATATAGAACATCTAGAGAGATGTTTGACTCTGAGTTGTTGGTTCATGTGGCTCTCCTTGTTGAATCATCAAAATTTAGCAGTCTTTTTTTTCACATTTGCTTCCTAGGTGACCTGGCATGAACTGGCAAGGCCTCAGGTTCACGGGTTTGACATGAAGTGTTTAGCAATGATTGGTCGATTTCAGTTTGTGACCGGAGCAGACGAGAAGGTGCTTCGGGTCTTTGCCGCTCCCCGGAATTTTGTGGAGAATTTTTGTAAAATAACGGGTCTCTCAGTTGGAGAACAGCTATGCAAAGTGAGTATTGTTTAAAAACGATTTTAGTGACATTACATAACTACATTTTCAACTACATCAGAGAGGCAGGCCCAGAATTATACATCTTTCAGTATTTTATGATTTCTCAGCGCTTTGAATGCCAGGCTAATACAGAAATAAAAATAACATTTTGTACTCCTGGTTTGCTGTCCATGATAGTGGCCTAGAGCAGTTGCTGGGATTTCCAATTAGAACTCAGATTTACCATTGGGTATTTACAAATGCCTCTAATGTGCTAAGTACACCATATGTTCCACATCTAGTGCCTGGCAACAATGGACAGCATCTTAAAGGCAAAAGTTTATTCATTCATTCAGTTGTATTTATTGAGCACTTACTGTGTGCAGAGCACTGTACTAAGCGCTTGGGAAGTACAAGTTGGCAACATATAGAGATGGTTCCCTACCCAACAACAGGCTCACAAGTCTAGAAGGGGGAGACAGACAACAAAACAAAACATGCGGACAGGTGTCAAGTCATCAGAATAAATAGAAATAAAGCTAGATGCACTTCATTAAGAAAGTAAATGGAATAGTAAATATGTACAAGTAAAATGAATAGAGTAGTAAATCTGTACAAACATATACAGGTGCTGTGGGAAGGGGAAGGAGGTAGGGCAGGGGGATGGGGAGGAGGAGAGGAAAAAGGGGGCTCAGTCTGGGGGAAAAAAATAATAATAATGGCATTTATTAAGCGATTACTATGTGTCAAGCACTGTTCTGAGTCCTGGGGTTGGGACAAGTTAATTAGGTTGGTCATGGTCCCCATCTCGCCTGGGACTCTCAGTCTTGAGTTACCCTCAAAATGTAGACCAAAGTTATTTCCAATAGCGGTGTAAAGGAACACACTTACCCTCCTCATATGCATCTTACTCAGAGTGGGGCACTTAGAGCCAGAGGGGTGAAAGAACTGGGATGGGTCTCTGTTTGCTCCCCTCCAGTAAGGGGAGCAGAATGCTTGAAAGAACTGTGGGATGGCTGTGCCTCTTGCCTATTATTCTCATGGCTAGAGATGTTCCATTTCTCTTTAAAAGTTCATTGCGGACCTTACATCCATGAATTTAGCTAAACTTTTCTTGAACCTTCCAACCTTTTTTGACTTTCCATCTAATCTTCCTGTCTTTTCCTCCTAATAACCCATTTTGAACTTCCAGTGAATGAGCTCAAAGGCATGTCCGAAGCCTCGAGGACAAAGCAAGGGTTTGGGAGTCAGAGGACCTGGGTTCTAATCTTGGCTCTGCGGCTCACTGCTCTTTGACCTGGGGCAAATCACTTAACTTCTCAGTGCCTCAGTTCTCTCATCGACAAAATGGGGATTCAATACCTGTCCTCCCTTCTACTTAAAATATGAGCCCTATGTGGGACCTGATTATCTTGTATCTACCCCAGTGCTTAGCAGAGAGCTTGGCATGTAGTAAGCCCATAACAAATACCACAATTATTATTTTTACCAAATTCCATCTCCTTTTTCACCCACTGTGGGGTAGGGGGTGGGGGGAGAGAATATTTATTTTGAACCTATCTCTTCAAGCTTCAGTGAGTCCTCCGTCTTAACTGGCGTAGTGACATTTGGGAAATGATAATTCCATGTTTGCCCTGTCCACACCCGCTGGTATTTTGTTAACTTCAGTCCTGTCCCTTATCAACCTGTGACTGTCCATACTGAAGAGTTCTAACTTTTTCAGCCTGTCCTTCTAAGGAAATTTTTCATTCATTCACTCAATTGTATTTATTGAGCACTTACAGTGTGTAGAGCCCTGTACTAAGCGCTTGGGAGAGTACAATACAACAATAAATAGACACATTCTCTGCCCACAACAAACTTACAGTCTAGAGAGGGTGGAGACAGACATCAATGCAAATACATAAATTACAGATATTAAGCGCTGTGGGGCTGAGATGGGGGAGAAGAGCAAAGGGAGCAAGTCAGGGTGACACAGAAGGGAATGGGAGATGAGGAAAGGGGGGCTTAGTTTGGGAAGGCCTTTTTCCCCCTGACCATTGTAGTTGCTTTGGTACTGCATTTTGTGTAGAAAGACACTACCGCCCAAATTTGCATGTGGCACATATAATCTTTATATCCCCATCTAGACTGTGAGCTCACTGTGGGCAGGGATTGTCATTGTTTATTGTTGTATTGTACTTTCTCAAGTGCTTACTACAGTGTTCTGCACACAGTAAGAACTTAATAAATACGATTGAATGAATGAACCTTTAACTTCAATCTGGCAATCTCTGATCAGATAAGATTAATGTTTTATTATCCCTGAGCTCGCTCTAGGAATCCTGCAATTAGGCATTCTCCTGATTTAGCTGCATTCCAGATCTGATAAGTGACATTGCATCTCCCTTTTCTTTAGCCAGACATGGGCCTTCCAGAGGGTGCTACCGTACCTGCTTTGGGATTATCCAACAAAGCTATTTTTCGGGGTAAGTCTGATGAAATGCTTGTGAAAGCCACCTATATTCTCTTTGTATATTCAGTGTCCAGTAAATTGGTGCAAACACCTGATCTTTGGCTGTATGTGGTTTGCATCCTAAGCTTCTTAAGGGCAGGGGCCTTGTTACCTCTAGGTTTGGCGGCTTCTCTCACCATTGTGCTTGGTATGGCAAGGATGACAATAATAATAATAATAATAATAATAATGATGGCATTTATTAAGTGCTTACTATGTGCAAAGCACTGTTCTAAGCACTGGGGAGGTTACAAGGTGATCAGGTTGTCCCACGGGGGGCTCAGTCTTAATCCCCATTTTACAGATTAGGTAACTGAGGCACAGAGAAGGTAAGTGACTTGCCCAAAGTCACACAGCTCACAATTGGCAGAGCTGGGATTTGAACCCATGACCTCTGACTCCAAAGCCCATGCTCTTTTCCATTGAGCCACGCTGCTTCTCTAATCCGCCTAATACCGCTTCCTCTGTTCTTTGTGGCGGTCCTCATCTATATACTAACCTTTCTAGATTGTAGTCTCCTTGAAGACAGGGATTATGCCTACTTAGTAGTATTCTCCCAAGTGCTTAGTACAGTGCTCAGCACACAGCGAGCACTCAATAAATGCCACTGATTGTTTTGTTCCAGCCTCTGTAGCCATCCTGCCTGGATCGTGCTCAACCAATTAATCAGTGGTATTTATTGAACACTTACAGTGTACGGAGAGCCCTGAACTAAGCACTTGTGAGAGTCTAATACAATAAAGTTGGTAGGCACGATCCCTGCCCAGAGGGAGCGTACAGTCTAGAGAGAGAGAGAGAGAGAGAGAGAGAGAGAGAGAGAGAAATGAAAATAAATCCTGGTTAGGGGAAATGGCCACCTCCCACAAGGAGATGGGGTGATAGCTGGAGGGAGATGTGGGGTCGAGGGAGGGTTTCTCTTCGGAAAGGGGATAGTTACATGGATATGTTTGAAAGCATTAGGGAAGGAGCCATTGGGGAGACTGCTGCCCTCAATAATAAGAATAATAATGATGGCATTTGTTAAGCGCTTACTATGTGCAATGCACTGTTCTAAGCGCTGGGGGGGTATACAACATGATCAGGTTGTCCCACGTGGGGCTCACAGTCAATCCCCATTTTACAGATGAGGGAACTGAGGCTCAGAGAAGTTAAGTGACTTGCCCAAGGTCTCACAGCAGACATGTGGCGGAGCCGGGATTTGAACCCATGACCTCTGACTCCAAAGCCCGTGCTCTTTCCACTGATCCACGCTCCTTCTCACTCAGCTCAGACCCTGTGCTTTATTTAGGGCCCATTCTATATGAATGGCATATAGGGGGGTTTGGCTGAGATTGTATTTTTGGCCAAGGTGAATTTAATGTCAGAGAAAATCATTGTGAGAATGTGGCAGTTCTTGGGCAATTGCAGTTGCTGTTCTGGCCAAAATGACCTACAAGGCCCCTTTTAATGTTGAAAGCACAAGGGTATCCCCAAGGTCCTAAGCGCTCAGTTTCTTTTCTGTTGAGATAGGTTTAACTTTAGGGCTCATTCTAGTGTACTCCTTAGGTTACCCCTCCCCTTAATTTTCTGTCTCCGTCCCCTGTCTTTGGAGAATTGCACCCCCAGGCATCTTGGGAAGCATCTTGGGTCCAGATAGTTCTGCTCCCTGAGTTCTGCTGGCTGAGCCTTGGGGAAAGTATAGGTTCCCTTTCTGTCCCATTGCCACGTTACACTATTTCCAGAGTTGATGAGTTACACACATACTGGCCACACGATACTGCAGGTTGTGAGCAAAAACTGGCTTCCTTTTTTAAGGATTTAACAATAACTCTCATTTAAATTGTGCACTGGACCTTAAATCATATCTGGAATAGAATTGCCTCTGAAGCTAAACTTTGCTCAGTGGGTAGCTGCCCCCTAAGACTTTGTACTTACCTAAAGGTGGCACCACTTTGCTCCTTCCGATCCACAGGCGTCTCAGCTGAATCATTGGAGAGACCTCTTGGAGAGACCTGCAGCAAAAGCTAAAAGCAGTATTCAAACTCACTCTTTGGGACAGACCGAACCGGGCTTTTTGCATTCTGACCCACAGAGTGCTTGGTCCAACTCTCTCGAAAATGAACAGAGGCTTTTAGCTTTCAAATTGCTATTCTTCTCCCCCCACCTCCCTGCCCAGTTCTCCCCTGCAATTGGCCGTAGCCCAGCTGAATATCATCAGATGAGTGATCGACCCCAAATGATCATCAATGATATTTATTGAGCGCTTACTATGTGCAGGACACTGAACTAAGCACTTGGGAGAGTATAGTACAACAGTGCTTGGCAGGCATGTTCCCTGCTCACAACATGCTTACAGTCTAGAGGAGGAGACAGGCATTAATATAAATAAATTAAATGTTACAAGTTTATTTAAAGATAGGTACATAAGTGCTATAGGGCTGAAGGTGGGGAGAACATCAAAGGCCCAAAGGTCACAGATCCAAGTGCATAGGTGATGCAAAAGGGAGACAAAGAAGAAATGATGCTCTTTCCGAGTGAGGAATGTCTCCTCTCGAAATTTCTGGGCTTCCTGTCTCCTCCCTGTCTAGGTTTGGGACTAGCCTAAGTTGACTGTCAAAAGGAATACAACATAGATTTTGTTTTTTTTAACTGTGTTCATACTGTTGAGTCTTTCTGCTTCTTTAAACCAGAAGACATAGCTTCTCAGTCAGCTGATGAAGAGGACATATTTATCAGTGGTTATAATCAATACCGCCAGATTAACTTTCAAACCTTCAGCCTTACTGGTAAGGAATGGAAAACTCATTATTTATGTATTCATTTTCTTGAGTGTACTGGGGATTGTTTGTAGTTTAAAAATGTAGTCCCGCTCGACTGAAATGTGCGTATTTGTTTTAGAACCGCCGACCGAGGATCACCTCCTGCAGAATACTCTGTGGCCTGAAGTTCAAAAGCTGTAAGTTCAGCCTTTCACTGACACGTACTCACTGGCTTGAGGCCCAGGGGCCTGCTCCTCTGGTGTCGTTGTCTAATGTCGGCGACGTCCGGGGCATCCTTCCCCGTTTCCCTGCTTCCCATCTAATGGCGGCAGTGGTGGAGTTGGAGGGATGGAGGGGCACCCGGAGAGAGCTGTAGGGGAAAAGGCAGATGGGCGAGAGAGACCCAGCTGTGTGAACCCTGCTCAGCCAGCCCCGCTGCTGAGCCACGAGATCTCTCTCCTGGATCCCCCTCCACCTCCCTGGGCCACTCTTTCCTTGGGTCCGACAGGACAGGTGTTGATTGGTCAGAAGCTTCCAACAGCCAACCAACATTCCTGCGCTTATTAATAATTATGGTATTAAAGCCCTTACTTTGTGCCAGGCGCTATTCTAAGTGCTGGGGTAGATGCAAGATTATCAGTTTGGACACAGTCCTTGTCCTACATGGGACTCACAGTTTAAGTAGGAGGGAGCAGGATTTAAGCCCTATTTGTACAGATGCGGAAAGTGAGGCCCAGAGAAGTGAAATGACTTGCCCAAGTTCCCACAGCAGACGAGTGGCGGAGCCGGGATTAGAACCCAGGTCCTCTGACTCCCGGACCACCAGGCCACACTGCTTCTCTAGAGTAGATTTGTGTGACTGGGTGCTTCTTGTGCTCACTCGGGCTCTTCAGTGGTGTGTTCCAGGGTGTACAAAGTTACACTGAGGTGAGCTTTTAGCTTTTGCTGCTCAGTGCTTCTGTAAGTAGAACTACCAGGCTGGTTACCTGAAGCACGGTGATTTAAATGAGCTGTTATCTGAACCCAGGCTACTTCAGGCAGCCAGATAAAAAGGTCAGATACTCGAGTAAGCACTTGTCCAGGATGTCAGACTTCTTTATGTTTGGTAACCTGAACTTTTACGTGACCTGAGCTAACCTTAGTTCCAATCCCATCAGATCAGAGAAGCAGCGTGGCTCAGTGGAAAGAGCCCGGGCTTTGGAATCAGAGGTCATGGGTTCGAATCCTGGCTCCGCCACATGTCTGCTGTGTGACCTTGGGCAAGTCACTTAACTTCTCTGAGCCTCAGTTACCTCATCTGTAAAATGGGGATTAAGACTGTGAACCCCACATGGGACAACCTGATCACTTTGTATCCCCCCCAGCGCTTAGAACAGTGCTTTGCACATAGTAAGCGCTTAACAAATGCCAACATTATTATTATTATTATAAATCAGCATTTTGCTACATGTGTTTTGGTGATTTTGATTCAAGATTGTATTGAGCCTTGCAGATAAGCCATTCAAGCTTATAGTCCTTGCCTTTCCAGTCAATCAATTAGTCATCTCTATTGAGCGCTTAGTACGGTGCTCTGCATGTGGTAAGCGCTTGAGAGAGTACAGTGCACCAGAGTTGGTAGACATGTTCGGTGCCCCCCAATAAACGTACAGCCTAGAGTTTACAGTCTTCAAAGCCTTATTAAAATCACATTCAGATCCACCCAGTCTTGGGAGATAGCTACTTTTCTGAGTTATTTGGTCAGTTTGAAATTGTTACTATCAGTAGTGATTCTGCCACCTATTTTGTCCAATTCTGTTTAGCCATCCGTCTCGAGCCTTGAGTGAGACCCATTTTCCAGCCTGGGGGATTTGTGTTTGTCATGTATTTGTGGTTCTGTACATTCTTCTCAACGCTGTTTTTAACCAATCAATCAGTGGTATTTACTGAGCACTTACTGTATGCCGAGCACTGTACTACGTGCTTGGGAGAGGACAATACAACTGAGTTGGTAGACATGTTCCCTGCTGCAAGTCCACAGAACATGGTTCACACTGATGCCAGACATACGTGCACATTGGTTCGTAAAGATACCAATGATGCAAGGCACACAAAGGCTACATTTAATAAGTAGATTTATTAAGGAAGCATACTCACACCCCAATCAGTGCAGGGAGCACAACAGACTGACAGTATCCATCATGGCTGTTCTCCCCTCAGGAAGAAGTATGAACAAGATTTGCTGGCTCAGGAAGAGCTAGAACAGTTTTCAAAATCCATCCATGACTTTCAAAGAGTACTTGCTTGAAGCTAAGCATTGAAAAGTCCACTTCTAAACATCCCAGGGTAGTTCAAGGCAGAAACTGGAGCCTGGGTTTCTTGACTGCAGCCTGGGAGTCAGAAGGTCATGAGTTCTAATCCCGGCTCCTCCACTTGTCTGCTGTGTGACCTTGGGCAAGTCACTTCGCTTCTTTGGGTCTCAGTTCCCTCATCTGTAAAATGGGGACTGAGACTGGGAGCCCCACATGGGACAGGGACTGCGTCCAATCTGATTAATTTGTATCTACCCCAGTGCTTAGAATCGTGCTTGACCATAATAATAATAATCATCATAATAATTATTATTATTATAGCAAGGGGGAAGTAGCACATTTTTCTAAACTGCGCTGGTTTCATGCCCAGCAGTAGAGGGAGGGGAGCTACGGGCACGTTATTGCCCTGGAAAGTATTCTCCCAACCAAGTCCAGCATTTTCCCACAGTCCAGACTTTGCGTCTGTCCTTGCTGCATGAGATAAGGACTACAATCCTGGAATCAGGCCATCCTGCGCCTGGCGCAGGGATGTGGTTCTTCTTTATCGGGGGCCTTCCTTCTTCCAGGAATATGAATCAAGGGGCCCACAGTCCTCGGGTTGGCACCGGAAGATACATGGTGTGTTCGTTCAAGGCCTCATGCGCTAGATTGGTTAAGTGCCACTAAGAACCCTCCTAGTTTTCTTCTGCAGTATCCCCCTTGTATCTGCTCTCAAGGGGCTTGCAATCTAGAGGGGGAGACAGACATTAAAATACATTTCAGATCTGTACATAGTGCTCTGGGGCTGCAGGTGGGGGTGGATATCAGTGAGAAGACTTTTCCTGGGAGCCCTATAATAATCATTTGTATTTTTCCTCTTTAGATATGGACATGGTTATGAAATGTTTTGTGTTGCCTGCAACAATTCAAACACTGTGGTTGCTTCAGCATGTAAGGTAAGACACTTTGCTGCCACTTAGGAAAAGTTGAGTTCAAATTAGGAAAGCTTTGCCTGTAAGGAACATGAGTACTTAGACTGGTGAGCCCCATGTGGAACAGCCCAATTCATTCATTCAGTCGTATTTATTGAGCGCTTACTGTGTGCAGAGCACTGTACTAAGTGGGAGAGTACAGTTCAACAAGATGAACTTGTATTAGAACTTAGAACAGTGCTCAACACAAGTGCTTAGTAGATACTATAGTAATAATTATAATAATAGAAAAAGCAAGGCATCTAAGTACAAGGGAAACCTCCTGTGCCTTTCTTCATATGATGATGGTTCTGCCAACAATGACAATGATGATGTTGATGGAGAAGCTGATGATCAGACTCATTTGCAGATGTTCCAGACCAGGGATTGGCCACCTCTTTGTGTAGAAGAGCTAAGGAAAGCGAAACTTTTGAGCAGTTGGTGTGCAGAGCCGATTATACAATTTAAATGGAAGAGGGCTGGGGGAGAAGGAGAGAAGGAAAGAAAAAGAGGGCAGAGTGAGATAACACACTAACACATTCCTCATTCCTTTTATTTGGGAAGAGGGATGGTAGGGGCAGGATTTGCAAAGCAACCTGCCTCCCTTCTGCTCTTCCCCTCCTCTTCCTGTGACGCTCCAGTGCTGCTGTCGCTGTTCACACAAACACTTTGGGGGTAGGAGGGTGAGAGCAAGTCCAGTGTGCCCTGTCTGGAGAGGGCTAGGAGTGGAGCTGCCATTTTGGCTCTTCCTCAGTCTCTTTCCATCCCAAAGTGGACCAACTACTTCCTTCTCAAAAGCTCTGAGGGCGACGCTAGTGGAGTGACTCTCAGAATGCGGAGTTTAGGGGGAACCTTTGCTTGCAAGCCACATCTAGAATCCAGAGAGCCAGATATGCCTATCATTGTTTTACCTCTGCTTCCAGGCGACCAAGAAGGAGCATGCGGCTATTATTCTCTGGAATACTACTTCATGGAAGCAACTCCAGAGCTTGGTTTTCCACAGCCTCACTGTTACCCAGCTGGCATTCTCACCTGATGATAAATTCTTACTAGCAGTTTCCAGAGATAGAAACTGGTCCCTTTGGAAAAAGCTAGATGAAACCTCGTCACAGTCAGGTAAGACAGATTTTCCACATACGTCTGTTTGTGTGTGTGTGTGTGTGTGTGTGTGTGTGTGGTGGGGCGGGGAGGGCATGTGAGAAACAGTGTGGCTTAGTGGAAAGAGCATGAGCCTGGAAGTCTGGAGGACCATTCGCCTGCTATGTGACCTTGAGCAAGTTTCTTAACTTCTCTGTGCTTCTGTTCCTCCATCTGTAAAATGAAGGTTCAATACCCATTCTCCTTCCTCCTTAGACTGTAGGCCCTCTGTGGTACAGATTCTGTGTCTTATCTGATTACCTTTTTATTTACCTAAGCACTTAACAAAGCCTTCTTCTTGCTGAAGAAGATGTAACAGACAGGTCAGGGCAACTGGATTACATTGCAGTAAGGACTCATGTTGTTTTTGGCAAAATTGATAAACTAGCTATAAACAATTCAGTATCCATCAAAGAATTCTGAAGCAACTTGGAGGGGGAGAATGTGCTACTGTGAGGAGGTTCCAGAATCGAGACCAGTGAGCCTTACTTCTTTATTTGGCAAATTTGTAGACTTGTTACTTAAGTTTCAGGTCATTAAACACTCAGAAAAGCACATCTCTTGGGGTGAGAAACAATTGGTTTTTTTAAGTGGGGAAGTGAGGATTCATCTGCTAGAGTCATTTGCCGGTCTCAGCTCCGCAGCATTGCCAAGATCCGCCCTTTCCTCTCCATCCAAACCGCTGCTCGTTCAAGCTCTCATCCTGTCTCGTCTGGACTACTGCATCAGCCTCCTCTCTGATCTCCCATCCTCGTGTCTCTCCCCACTTCAGTCCATACTTCATGCCGCTGCCCGGATTGTCTTTGTCCAGAAATGCTCTGGGCATGTTACTCCCCTCCTCAAGAATCTCCAGTGGCTACCAATCAATCTGCGCATCAGGCAGAAACTCCTCACCCTCGGCTTCAAGGGTCTCCATCACCTCGCCCCCTCCTACCTCACCTCCCTTCTCTCCTTCTACAGCCCAGCCCGCACCCTCCGCTCCTTTGCCGCTAATCTCCTCACCGTGCCTCGTTCTCGCCTGTCCCGACATCAACCCCCAGCCCACGTCATCTCCCTGGCCTGGAATGCCCTCCCTCCCCATATCTGCCAAGCTAGCTCTCTTCCTCCCTTCAAGGCCCTACTGAGAGCTCACCTCCTCCAGGAGGCCTTCCCAGACTGAGCCCCCTCCTTCCTCTCCCCCTCATCCCCCTCTCCACCCCCACCGTCTTACCTCCTTCCCTTCCCCACAGCACCTGTATATATGTATATATGTTTGTACATATTTATTACTCTATTCATTTATTTTACTTGTACATATCTATTCTATTTATTTTATTTTGTTAATATGTTTGGTTTTGTTCTCTGTCTCCCCCTTCTAGACTGTGAGCCCAGTGTTGGGTAGGGACTGTCTCTATATGTTGCCAACTTGTACTTCCCAAGTGCTTAGTACAGTGCTCTGCACACAGTAAGCGCTCAATAAATACGATTGATTGATTGATTTGAAGGTGGCAACAAACATGTATACAGACATGAGCCAATCGACATAATACATTTAGATTTTCCCTATGCCTTTGACTAGGTTCCTCGCCGAAGGGTTTTTTAAAACCTAGTAATCATGGAACTGGAAATAATATTCTGTGTGGAAAGTAACCTGATTAAAAGACAAGAAACAAAGGGTAGGGACAAATAGCCACTGTCTGGATGGAAAAGTGTGAATAGTGGGGCCCCCAAGGGATCACGTCTAAGACCCACTTCAGTGATCTGAAAAAGAGTGTGTGTAATGAAATCTTGGTTTCTGTTGGTACCAAGATATTTGGGTGTTAAAATGCTATGTCGACACTAATAACTGACATTTGTTAAGCGTATACTATGTGCCAAGTGCTGTGTAGATTCATGAGAAGCAGCATAGCATAGTGGATAGACCATGGGAGTCAGAAGGACTGGGTTCTAATTCCAGCTCTGCCATTTATTTCTCTGCAGTGTGATCTTGGGCAAGTCACTTAACTTCTCTGGGCCTCAGTTACCTCATCTCTAAAATGGGGATTAAGACTGTGAGTCCCACTAGGGTGTGCATTGACTAACAGACAGCAGTTATCATTATTCCATGCAGCAGTTTACAAGTTGATAAGGAAATGGCATTCCGTTTGGTATGTTATCTTTCAGAATCAACATTCAGCCTCCATGCGTGCACAAATAAAAATACAGCGGGACATAGTAGAATAATTTGGTCGTGTGATTGGAGCCCTGATAGCAAGTATTTTTTCACTGGAAGTCGGGACAAAAAGGTAATTTATTAGGAACCTCAGGGCCATTTTAGCACAGCCTGTTCAGATTGCAGTCCTGGGCCTGGCCTCCTTCCTCTCCCCTTATATGGTTTTGCCTGTTATTTATGGAACAATTCCCCACTCCTGTTCGCCATCTACCTCCCCTCCCTCCTTGAGAGCTTAACCCCATGATGCTTTCTACGTTCCCCTACTCCTACCTGTCAGCACAGTCTGTGCCCCATTCCATCCTAGCGCGCCCCCCCCGGGATTTACCATTCCCATGCTGTGTGCAGTTTGTATGAGTTGTCTCTGAAGCTGTCCTGACTCCGTTCATTGGCCCTGTGACCTCCCTGGGAGCATGACTGGACCCTTCTTTATAGACCTCACTAGCACTTAGAGTTTTTTCTGGTCCTCTGAGTACACCGTCAAATTGGTGATAATCAGGCCCAGGGATGGATATATTGTTATATTTGTGTTACATTGTACTCTCCCAAGTGGTTATTGCAGTGCTCTGTGCACAGTAAGCACTCAATAAATATGATTGATTGATGGATAATTCTTTCCCACCTCAGGCATTCCCTGGCCTTGTCTTACTATACCCTTAAGGGAGTCCTTTTGGAAATTAGCAGGTACTACCTCCACAAGTGCATATTAAGGCAAGGGATTCCTACAAAACTGATTATTAAAGTGACAGGTAATTCTGAAGACTTTACAGATGTAAGCAGTGCCACCTTCTAACTCCAAGTCTTGGGATGTGTTGTGGGTTCCCAGGTCATTGTCTGGGGGACATGCGGTGCTGATACTCTCTCGGGAGATAAAGGGTCTGAAGGTCTGGACCCTTGCTCTTCAGTACTTGATGCAGGAGATGCCGTCACCACCTTGAGCGTCAACCGGACACGCACGTTGGAGGGAAGGTATCAGGCACCTTTTGCATCTTTTGCTTAATGAGTTTTACTTGACAGCAATTAAGTTGGGTTTTATTTTAATGTGTATGTTGGGCAGAGCAGTGACTCAGCTGGCCCCATTGTGTATCTTCTTTTTGGTTTTGTTCTGTTCCTGACTTGTTTCCCTGAGGGATGTTATTCTTTCTTCCTAAGACCTTTTTCATGAATTGCAGGGTCTGGTATTTAGAAACATTTGTGGGGCCCAGGCTGGAGAGGAAGAGCTCATTTCTGAAGAGCTGATTGAAATCCAGCCCAGGATGGCATGAACGGAAGCTGGGGTGGTGGTGTTTTTGACTGAGGATTGAATGAATTTGGAGGCCAGACACAAGGAGAAACGAGAGAACCCGGGCTGGGCTACCGAATTACGAACTTGGAAATTGAGGGATCGTATCTGTGATCACTCTGTGGTGGAGAGCACTGAATCTGCTGTCTTAATGTTCCAGGGACATCGTTGCAGTAGGGCTGGAGTGTGGGAAGATCCTGGTGTATACCTGGAAGGCCACTGACCAGAACTCTACACTCACCGATTGGATCAAATGTTTAGAAACTAATCAGAGGTAAAATTTTTCCACTCCCTCCTCTTACTGGAGTATTTCATTGCCAGTTTTTACCAACTTATATACGGAGACTGTTTGTGTCAGAGAGACACAGGGGAGGGAAAGATAGAAGATGGGGAAAATCATCAAGAAAGACAGGTACAGGGAGAGAAAGAGAGAGGCAAAGAGGAAGAAAAGTTAGAAGGCAGCCTGAGACAGAGCGAGAACATCAGGAATCCTTCAACCTCCCTCTGGACCTGGTGCCGGTTCTTTCGCCCCTTTCTTCTGCCTTAGCATTCATCCCCCAGAACAGTGCTGAGAGAGGGGAGAATCTTGGCCTTGGTATTAGAGCTGTGAGCAAGGAGGTATGCCAGGACTTGGCATGTTGATTTTAACTTGTAGCTGAAACCTCTCCTCATTACTTGCAGATTCTGGGCCATGAGGATCTGTATGTAGTGCTTGGCCTGTTGGGTGCCGGGCGGGGTGGGGGGTGGGGGGGGGGCGGCGTGGCACTCAACCTGCATTTTTATGGAGTATTTCACGTTCTTCCGGAGCTTTGGAGTAGCTACTTTCTCTTACTTTGTTCCTGGGACCTGAGCCAGAGTGGGAGGTGCTCTGCTCAAGATTATCCAGTGGCATTCAGAGCTCGGTGGTTGTAACATCCAGGACCCCCCAAATGGTGTGGGGGAAATTCCAAAGGTAGATTCTTCTTGAGTCATTAAAAATAAGTCTTAGCCTGACCCTGATTGCTACCTTGAGCTGATGGTGGCAGTTCTTGGAATGTAACTGGTATTTTTCAATTTGTTTTACATTTGCGCTTGGTGTGTGGTAACTTGAAATAAAACAAAGCAAATCAAATGAGTTTAGATTGCGGATAGAGTAGATATTTAGATTGCAGATACAGTGGATACATTTTAATTAGTGGTAGAAATCCTGGCAATTTTGGTATTTAACACCTGTTGGTATTAACTTTTCACCATAACCAGCACTAAGAACCTCAGATAACTGAGGGGGTCCTCTTCAAGGTTGACATTTTCGGTCCATAGTATACATGTTTCAGTTCACAATTTCTCCATCTTCATTACAGCCAGAGTCACACACTTACGGTCAAAAAGCTCTGCTGGCGACGTCAAGTGGGCAAACCAGGACAGAAGGACAGCCGTGAATATTTGCAGTTGGCAAGTTGTGGAGCAGATCACATTGTGAAGATCTTTAGTATTAACAGATCTGCACTGTAGTGGAAACCAGAGACTCACCTGAGCCAAGTGGATATTTGTTTTAGATTTTAAGAACTTTTCTATTCTAAAACCAAGTGTACAGATGAAGACTATCGTCCTGATTTATAAAAACCTTCTACGTCAATCAGCAAGGTCTTCCTTTACCATCTCGATTTCAGGCGAATTGAGTGTATCTCTCTGGTATACAGGATCGATAGAAGCCCGGGGGTGCCAACTCCATGGGGACGAGGGACAGTGTGGGCAACCATAGCTAGGGCATAGCTAGCATTGGAGCTAGAAATGGACTAAAAGTGGAGCCAAGATGTCAGCTTGCCCCAGGGCTGGGCCAGGGGCCCTTCTCAAGTCTGGTTACAGTGCCAACCGATTTATTCAACCCACTGTAAAACTTGAAAAGTCCAGCAGTTTGGGTTCAGTGGATTATGGTGGAAACCTGCCTGGTCACGTGGACATGCGCTCAGTGTCGCTAAGCTGGGGTGGGGGGGTGGCCCTAGGCTTGGTCATAGCGATTTGAACAACATTTCGGGAACCCTGGGGTTGAGTTTTCAGTATGATCTGTGGTGGAATGGGAGGGCAACCCAAATTTGGATCATTTGGGTCCAAGATTTATTTATTGAGCGTTTACTGTGTGCAGAGCACTGTACTAAGCGCTTGGGAGAGTACAATAGAACAACAGACAGAAACATTCCTGCCCACAGTGAGCTCACAGTCTAGATTCTGAAACTGAAGCAGCCCTGCTGGAAACAACAGCTTTAGCCTATCTCTTGCCTGCTCCCTAGTTCTAAGGAGAGAAAATAATGGTATTTGTTAAGCTCCCACTATCTGCCAAGCACTTTACTGGGGTTAATGAGGTTGGACAGTCCCTGCTCCACCTGGGGCTCACAGTCTTAGGAGGGAGGACAGGTATTTAATTTTCATTTTACAGATGAGGCAACTGAGGCACAGAGAAGTTGTGCTTTGCCTAAAGTCACACAGTAGGCAATTGGTGGAGCCTTGAATTAGAACCCAGGTCTTCCAACTCCCAGGTCCATGCTCTCTTCACTAGGCCACACTGATTCTCTTAGTTGTCCCTGGTTTGTCACTCTCTCGTGCTCTCTCAAGTTTTCTAACAGTTTGAATGACCTCATCGTACTTGTCAGGAGGAGATTTCTTGAGATTTTAGACGAAGCTGTTGTGATTATGAAGCATCCCTGGTCATTCTAAAATGATGTCTTGATACCGGAAATACGGCATCGCTGTTCTGCCTCCTGTTGTCCATGAATTTGAAGGAAATTGTGTCCTTTGACTGGGAGAGGTAGCAGAGATCCAGTATAATAGCCCTGTTACTGAACCTCAATCATTAGCACGAAACCTTGCTTCTATACTTCATTAATAATTCCCAAAGATGTCATTTGGAAGCAGCAGTTATATTTTCTAATTGGTCCCCCAAAATGTTTTGGCTCATTTCTGTACCAAACAGTAAGGATTGTCATGGTTTTGTGCGCATAAAGTGGTGGCATAGTCATTGTTTCCGTTCATTACTCCATTTTAAAGCATCACAGGGAAGACAAATTTCCCTCATTTGTCCAAGGTCAAACCACCAATATTTTTCATTATTCCATTTTGAAGCACCACAGTGAAGACAGATTTCATTCATTTGTCCAAGGTCAAACCACCAATATTTTTCCGATTATTTTGCTAGATCGTATTAAAGTGCTTCTTCCATACAGGCCAGCAAAACTACTCTTTTTAGCCTTTCATTAGTTGTGATTGTGCCTCTTCAGGCTCTTCAGTGGCACTTGATGGTCCTTATTTAATTTGTCTCCAATACTCTCAGCAGCTCTAGAGTCTTTGTCATTGTTCCAATGCTGTGACTATACAACACTCCCTCAGTTCTAAATCTTGCTATCCTGTTTGCAGCTGTAGTGTTTCAGCCAATGTTTGTCATTTTTTGGTAGCATTACTCTCCCTTCTCCCCCAAATGAATGTTTTAATATATTAAACATAAGGAAAACAATTACCACCTCAGCAACTTCTATCCCAAAATTGATTTAAATAATATTTTTTAATGATACTTAAGTGCTTACTATGTGCCAGGCACTACTAAGCACTGGGGTCCCACATGGGGTCCCTCAATTCCCATTTTACAGAGGAGGTAGCTGAGGCCCAGAGCAGTTGAGTTACTTGCCCAAGATCACACAGCAGACGAGTGGCAGAGCCAGGATTAGAATTCAGGTCCTTCTGACTCCTGGGACCATGCTGAATCCACTAGGCCACATGGCCTCTCCTCCAGCTGCACTTGGTTAAAACCAGTGCCTCTTGATTTAAAATGACATCTAATTGTAACCATAGGTAAAACCTTACTTTTTTGCTTCAGGAAGCAGGCAAAATTGTGTCATGTTGCCCAGCCCCCATGTCCTTGGGCCTTCCTATCAACCCCTGCTCTAGTGTGGGAAACAAGAAACACTGTAAGGCTCCCACCGGTTCCCTTTACCACTCACTGGACCAAAGCCCCCCAGCCTGGGAGAGAAGCTGCCTAGCCCCCATGACATCAGAACTTCCCATCAGCTTGTTCAGCCTGGTAGGGTGGAGTAAGAAGGTTAGTAAGACTGTGGCTATGTCTTGCTGGACTCTGAGGTGTGATGATCTTGAAACTCTGCCCCTTGGGTAGGGACTGTCTCTTGGGTAGGGACTGTCTCTATATGTTGCCAACTTGTACTTCCCAAGCGCTTAGTACAGTGCTCTGCACACAGTAAGCGCTCAATAAATACGATTGATTGCCCCATGTGGGACAGGGACTGTGTCCAACCTGATTAGCTTGAAACATTACCCTATTGTTCTTATTGAATTTATCATTACCTTTGTCTTTTGTGTTATTGCTTATTTCTGTTGCTAATCCTCTTGGCAACACTCCCCCCCCCCCCCCCACCCCCCCCCACCATTTATTCTTAGACTCTGAGCTTTCTGGGGGCCTGGGATTGTACCTAATTTTCACATATATATTTTACCAGTTTAGTACAGTGCTTTACACATAACAGGTGCTTAATATTACTACTAGGTGTCCAAATATATATTGAATGGATACATTTTGGAAACTTATAGTACGATACCAGCAATCGAAGGACAGAAACCAGCGTAAGACGATATTTATTTAGCATGGTTTACTTAATACATATGATTGGTTCCTTACAACTTTGGTAGGTTTAGAAATTTATCTGAAGACTGATTTCTACATTGAAGTAATTCCATGGCACTTCAAAATCTTGTTTTGAAAAGACTCATTTGAAAAATTCTGTGCCAAGGGAGAGGTGAACATGAGACATTACCATTTTGATAATACATTGGATACAGAAAGCAAAAGGCCCCTCCTTATAGCATGCTACGTGGCTCCTACATCTCCAAACCTCTTTCCTGATCATTTGTGCGAATACTTAGCAGGCATTATTTCTGACTTTTATACTTCTCTTTCCTAGTTTCACCCTTTCTCTTTGACCTGTATTTAAAAGCCTGTACTTGTCTTCATCTTCAGTTTGTTGGTTCTTGGTATTTTTAACTGTCACTTCTGGGTATCTAAACCCAGTAAGGAAGGAGGGGACTCTAGGTAAACTGTTTTCTGGCTTCTGCTTCCTGAACAGCTCTGGCTAACTGAAGGCAATCTTCCCTTTAAGGGAGTGGAAACAGGCTCATTTGGGCACTGGGCTGGATTCTGACTGGCAATAGTGAACTGGCTTCCCACCATTGGATACACAACCACACTGGCCACACATAATAATAAAAAATAATAATATTGGTACTTGTTAAATGCTTACTATGTGCCAAGCACTGTTCTAAGCACTGGGGTAGATAAATTAATCAAGCTGGACATAGTCCTTGTCCTGCTTGGGGCTCCCAGTCTTAATCTCCATTTTACAGATGAGGGAACTGAGGCCCAGAGAAGTTAAGTGACTTGTCCAAGGTCACACAGCAGACATGTGGTGGAGCCAGGATTAGAACCCAGTGGAAGCTACATGTGAGGAACAGGTGAGATGTTAGAGCCTGAGCTTACTTTCTCTACTTCTGGTAAAAACCAAATTAGGTTCCACTGTATATGTATGGTTGTGCGTGTATAGTTAGCCATGAACTGTACACACTAACTAGGGTTCTTAGCATGCAAGAGGACTGTACTAGGTATAGCAGTTGATGATCAAAAACAGCAAGGCAGTTCCTGCTTTCAAATAATTTACAATCAAGTGGACAAATACAGAACATTCAGAGTGCCAAGAGATGGGGAGCACAAAATGCATATGGGTGTAACATCCATCTACTATTCACAAAAATAAGTGCTAGAAGAGAGCTGTGTTGATTGGAACAAGAGTTTTATAGCTGTCTAATTTTATAATCTAGTAAAGTCACAAATACAAGCAAAAGTAGGAAATATTAGGTGGAATAATAAAATGTATTATGGGTTTACTATGTGCTAAGCACTGGAGTAGACAAGATAAACCAAATGCAGTCCCTGTCCTCTAGACTGTAAGCTCGTTGTGGGCAGGGAATGTCTGTTTATTATTATATTGTACTCTCCCAAGCTCTTAGTACAGTGCTCCGCACATAGTAAGCACTCGATTAAATATGATTGATTGTCCAGTCTGGGGGAGAACCTGCGTTTTGCTCCCATTTCAGGAGTGAGTAAATTGAGGCACAGAGAATCTAAGTGACTTTTGCCCAAGATTGCACAGAAGGCAAGAGGTGGAGCCGGGTTTAGAACTTCGCTCTCGACTTCCAGTTCTGAGCGCTTTCTACCATACCACACTCCTCATCAATTTACCTGAACAATAAAATGGACATAAGTTGGCTCAATGGCATGACTTGGAGTTGAATTAACCAAGGAAGGATTTCTGGAAGAGATAGATTCATTGGAGTTAGGAAAATGGATCCCTAGATATTCTAGGGTATTTGACACATTTCAGTACACTGAAAGAGTTTATAGCTCTAATTCACCTATTCATCTAATTTGTTGGTTCATGGGATGTAAATTAATCCTCTTTTTTTGGTTGAAAAAGCCAGGAGATACTTTGATGCCATGCAAGATCAAATGCCAGATCAGAGCTGTGAAAACCAATCAATCAATGGTATTTGAGTGCTTACTATGGGGAGAGCACTGTCCTAAGCATTTGGAAGAGTTCAATATAACAGAGTTGGTAGAGACGTTCCCTGCCCACAATGAGCCTTCTCCTTTTTTGCCCAGTAAACAAACAAAAAAAATCAAGATTGAAAGAACTGAGCATTTGCAAAAGGCTGGAGACTAGTGGTAAGAAAGGCAGTTTATTTAAATCTTTAGGATTCATTGAATTGCTTACTTTTTTTTTAACCTGTTGTACCTTTGGCAATTTTTGCCTGCTTGTTTCTCCATCTTGTAAGATCCTCAAAGGTAGGCTGTTTTTCTCAGATGTTTATGTTCCCAAGTCCTGAGGACAGTGATCAGTACATAGAAGGCACCCGATAAATACTCTTGCTGATTCTATTAGCTCCAATGTGCATTTTTACCTTATGATTGTCATTTTATTAAGTAGAATTTGATATGTGGGTAGCCATGCATTTTTTTTACAGAAACAAACAAGGTCAAAAGAAATAGCTCAATGAAAAAATAAAGTTTTGCTCTTGCATCTATCTTTTTTTGTGACTGTCAAATAAATCTTAGTGACCAACAACAGAACAATCAAATGTGAAGTCGAGTGTTAATTCACTTGGGTCCGATGCTTTCCCAGGTTTTGGAGGTGCTGGCAATAACACCCCCCTGGGTTGGGGGAAGCTATCTGCCCACATTGTGACTAGGTCATCAATTAGCCACCTCTAAAGCTCAGCTCCTGTTACTTTACTGTTTCCTAGGGCAGCCAGCCAAAACTGGTCAAACCAACTGGATTGTCAGTTTGTGCACTTGGTGAACCGTAAACTAGCCAATCTCCCCTTTCACCCTGGGTTCAGATGCTGTTCATTATGCAAAAGCACCTAACGTCTCAATTTCAAAGACCAAAAAAAAATATACAAAAATTGGCTTTGACCATTTTACCATGCGGAATTTCTATCTTTAACTTCCCCCTTTGCAGATAGTGATTAGTTTCAGGCTGGACACCTTCCTTACAGAAATAAACAACCTGGGAAACATTTTTACAAAAGGTCAAATAGGGTAGTGAAACCACAGTCAAATATTATGCCAATAAAATACCCCCATGATCAAATGGAAACTATTTTTTCCCATATGGATACCCCACTCTTTTTCCCTGGGCCACAGGGAAAGCATCACTGGGTGCAAGAAGCATCGGGCATGTGAAGGGAAAAGTTAATGGATCTTAAATAGTCCATCCCACCACATGTAAGAGGTCACCCTCACACAATTCCTTCAAGCATCCCATTGCCACTGAGCTAGCTGTACCAAGGATCTTACCCAAGGTGGCATTCTTTATGGACTTATTGTTTCTTTGTATCCCTACTGTGAAAAGAATACTTGACAGTTCATGCAATTATCTGA
This sequence comes from Tachyglossus aculeatus, assembly GCF_015852505.1. Classification (NCBI taxonomy): domain Eukaryota; kingdom Metazoa; phylum Chordata; class Mammalia; order Monotremata; family Tachyglossidae; genus Tachyglossus; species Tachyglossus aculeatus. Next base: position 22,657,332 of record NC_052100.1, on the reverse strand, counting down.
GATTTTGCATCACCAGTGGCATAAATAATCAATCAGTGGTATTAAATGAAACCCATTGTGGCCAGATTTTGGGAAGTGCTTGAGACAATACACCATGGGAAAGAGAACCAACTCAATATGCCTCATTCTTCTCTCTTTCACTGCTGATCTCTTGCTCAGACCCTCTCCTGCCTGGAACTCCCTCCTCTTCATATTCTTATCTCCCCACCCGCTTTTCTCCCCTATGGCCATTTCAACATTTCCAAGTTACACTTGAGTCCTCATCTCTCTTCCCCATCTACTGCATTAAAACTCCATTGCTTCCCCTATTGGAAATTTATTTTAGTCTCTATCACCTTGCTATACTGTACACTCCTTGAGAGTAGGGATCTTGTTTACTGATTCTGTTGCATTCTCCCAGTGCTCTTCAGAGTAAGTGCTCAGTAAATACTCCTGAATGATTGGAAAGACCTGGTTTCTGGCCTCAGGGGCTTACAATATGGGGGGTGGGGGGCAAGCAAATTATTTACAAATAGAAGGAGCAAGAGGAAGACCAAGTATGTAACAGATAGTATAGTTATCCTTCATACCTAAGTATGCCAATGACTGTGAAATCCACAAATGGGTATATGTGTGACTGAAAAGGCCAAAGTGGGACCCATCGTCCGGCCTCATTGTGCAACACAAAGGCTGATCTTGGTTGTGTTTGGTTTGATGTTTCAGCAGCATTAGGCATGGCTAGCTTTTGCCCCCTTGTCTCTTGATCGCTCCTGCTCAGAGAGCCACTCTTTTCATGGCCGCAGTGTATCATGCCAGTGTGTCACAACTGACTCCCATCTGCCAACTGGGATGCAGCATTATCAGGCTGTGCTTTACTATATCTTTAAAATCTTTGTCCTTGCTTTTGGTTTCCTGATTTCAGCTTGCCAATCAGCAGCTGTTAGGGTATCCTGCTGTTGGCCATTCTCTTCACGTGGCCCACCCATGCATACCGCTTCAATGCGAGGAGGCTAAGCTAGGCTAAGCTTCATTCTAGGACATAATTGTTTGTGATTCTCTCCTGCCATTTGATGTTAAATATAGCCTGCGAATGATACTGATGGAACTGCTCAAGGCATCGAACGTGGTGCCTACATAGAACCTAAGTGTCACTGTGGTAGAAAAAATTAGGTAGCAATATATTTCTGTAGACCTCTAGCTTGGTCTGGGGCCAATGCCATGCTCCTGCTACACTGTTTGATAGGCTCCCACAGGATGCAAGTGTCTTCTTGTAGTAGTAGGATATAGTGTTTGTGTATGTCCAGAAAAGACAAACACATCTCTGCAGTACAGCTGCATGTTAAACGTAGAAGCAATTCACCCCCAAACATTTGGAGCAGCAACGTGGCTCAGTGGAAAGAGTGTGGGCTTGGGAGTCAGAGGTCATGAGTTCAAATCCCAGCTCCGCCACTTGTCAGCTGTGTGACTTTGGGCAAGTCACTTAACTTCTCTGTGCCTCAGTTACCTCATCTGTAAAATGGGGATTAAGATTATGAGCCCCACATGGGACAACCTGATCACTTTGTATCCTCCCCAGCGCTTAGAATAGTGCTTTGCACATAGTAAGCGCTTAATAAATACCAAACTTATTATTATTATTTGGAGTCAAGGGACAACTTAGAGGTTAAATAATCGAAGAATAGTGCTTCGTACATAGTAAGTGCTTAACAAATACCATTATTATTATTATTAACAACCTAGTTTTACCTCAGTGGCGTCCCTCTTCTGGACATAAATTAACACCGGGTTTTTGAATCTTATATTTGGAAATGGGGGGTTGAGAGAAGGGGGAGGAGAGGGGAAGAAACCATTAATTGAAATAATGCAAGGGGAGATCAAAAAGGTTTGGAAGATATATTCAAATCAATATAGTCCTTGGATTTTGAATTAACTCTTTTATACACTTCCTCCCCCAGGGCTACCTAGAGGTGTGAGGTGGTGGTATTCACCTAAATAAAATGCCAATGGGTTTGGGAAAGCTTCACCCTCAAAACTTCTTGAAAGCAACTCCACCTCCCGGAGAGAGAAGGGTAAACTGCTGTTGAGTAGAGCTAAATCCAACAGCCAGTCAGGACAGGCAAGGATAGGGGGTGCTGTAGTTTTGGTGTGCCATAACGGGAACCAATCAATAAATGGTATTTATTGAGCACTTACTGTGGGCAGAGCACTGTACTAAACCCTTGGGAGAGTATAATAATAACAGAGCTGGAAGACACATTCCCTGCTTACAGTCTAGAGGGCAGGCTCAAAATCAAAGAAAGAAGAGCAGCTAAGTTACAGAGAACACCAGGAATGACATTCTGGTGAAGGGAAGCCTCCTCATCCACTTTTCTGTTACTTTTCTAAAACAGCTTTCTCTACCTTCTTGAATTTTTTCAGTTCGACAACTGATTTCCAATATTTGAGATAAAGCCACATGAGTTTCCCATTCTGGTATTTGTCAGAGTTCCACATGTGACCACAATAAGAGTCATGCTTAAATATGTCTGTTAAACCAGCTCCCATCTCTAATTCTGAGGCGATTGGATCAACTGCTGCTCGGACTAGCAAGTTTTTCTCCATTTCCAATCGCTTTTTACGAGGAAGAACTAGACTGCAGTAGATGTTTTGCCTCTCTGTAAGTGCTTCTTCAAACTCTTTCAGCAAAAGACCAGCTTTCTTTTGCCACTCTTCTTCCTCTTTCAGAAAGCTTTGATATACTTTTCCCAAGGGTTGCAGCTGTTGCTTTTCTTGCAATATCAGGGCACGGTCCCTTTCTAGAACCTTTCTTTCCTCCACTAATTTGTGGCTCTGGGAAATCAGTGCCTCCCGATAACTAGTTGTTCTGTTACGTTCCTTTTCAAGCTCCAAAGCCAAATGAGCAACCTTGCGGCGGTTTTCTTTGATTGTGTCATGATATCTGGTTTCAAGATCCCGTTGGAAAGCGATTGTTTTTTGGTGGAATGCTTCTCTTGCTCTTTCTATTTCCTTTTGAGACTCCCTGGACCAGATCCAACCTGTTGTGAATGAGAAATGCATGGAAAGTGAGAACTTTTCATATCTTTTTGCAATTAATACCAGCCGCTTAAGCACAGCCAAGTCTGGATAATTCTTCATAAAAAGGCCTAAAATTGCAAGTTTTGCCACAGAGTACACAAGATAAACTATAAATCAATCAGAAGCATTCAGGAAACGTGTCTATCAACTTGGTTGGTATTATACTCTCCCAAATGCTTTGTACAGTGCTCTGCAAACAGTAATCGCTCAATAAATACCATTGATTTAGCACTTACTGTGCAGAGCACTCTAAGTGCTTGGGAGAGTACAATACAAAAAGAGTTGATAGACACAATCCCTGCCTTCAACCTAGGCAGGGAGAGAGCCATTAAAATAATTTACAGCTAGGATGGATACAAGCAAATCTGGCTAGTTGGACACAGTCCCTGTCCCTCAAGGGGCTCAGGATCTTAATCTCCATTTTACAGATAACTGACGCACAGAGAAGTGAAGTGACTTGCCCAAGGTTACACAGCACACAAATGGCCGAGTCATAATTTGAACCCAGCTCCTTCTGACTCTCAGGCCTGTACTCTATCCATCAGGCAAGGCACCTTCATTATTACTATTTGGAGCTCAGTAAATAGATGGATAAATAGGACAACTCATCTCTAAGCTCCACTAAGATTATTTCTTTAAAAACCTTTGGATTGGAAGAGGAAGGAAATCATTGCAAGGTGAAGACCAAGGACCACCTTTAAAATACCTGGACACAGTGACTGCAATTTCAGACAATTCACAAATGGTATGAAAAGCATGTGACTTACGAAAAGCAGCCAATCCGAGCATCGGAACCAGCAACGCATAATTCCATCGACTGCCATCACCTCCGTCGTCCCCGGAACGGTGACGAATGTTCCAACGAGGTGGGTCATTTAAGTTATTCATGGAGCTCTCCCTTGGGAACGTGAGAATAAAATCATTAAACATTGAATGACTGTGTTCTCCCGAGCGTTCGGTTCAGTGTTCTGCACAGAGTAAGCACTCAAATATAACTGACAGACTGACTTAAGCTCACGTCGGGTTCAGGATAAGAAGACAGGCCAACTATCACACTTGTTTCTTTCTGTCATCGGACAGCTCATCACTGCTCCTTTCTCTAGATCACTTCCCTGGGGCTGACATGGAGCAGAGCCCGGCCCCATTAGCCACAGTCACGAAGACGAGGCCTCGGAATTTTAAGCCCCTTGAGCTGGGGCAATTCTGTCTGCAAACCCAAGAACTGAATTGATAATCAATCGTATTTATTGAGCGCTTACTGTGTGCAGAGCACTGTACTAAGCGCTTGGGCAGTACAAGTTGGCAACATATAGAGACAGTCCCTACCCAACAGTGGGCTCACAGTCTAAAATAATAATAGTGGTATTTGTTAAGCACTTACTATGTGCCAAGCACTGGATACAAGGTGATCAGGTTGTCCCACGTGGGGCTCACAGTCTTAATCCCCATTTTACAGATGAGGGAACTGAGGCTTCTCTAATCAGGTTCGTGTTCCATATGGGGGAAGCACACTTTCAATCCCCATGTTACAGACGAGGTAACTGAGGCCCAGGGAGGTGAAGCGACTTGCCAAGGTCACACAGCAGCAGACTTGTGGTGGAGTCGGGATTAGAACACAGATCCTTCTGACTCCCAGGCCCGGGCTCTAGCCACTCTGCCTCTTCAGCTGCCCCCACAGAATGGCAGGAAGGATATGATACGGAATTTATTTAGAAACCTGGCAGGGCGTGGGGCCGCGGTGGGCCCCGTTGGACGCCCGCCCTCCGGTGAGGGAATCTCGCGCCCTGCTTCGGCCGGAGACTTGAGGGAGGCGGAGGGACTCACTCTTTGGACTGGCCGGAGGACGCGACAATTCGGATTTCAATCCGGAGGAGGCGGAGAAAGAGGCGTCTCCCCCGCCGCGGCCCTGTTGACAGAGAGCCTGAGGCGGCCGCGCTCACGCGCCCGAGGGGGTGGAGCGGAAGGAGCGCGCGCCTGGCGCCCCTGGGTCTGTCTTCTTCCTCAGCTCAGCTCCGCCCCCTCCACTCGACCCTCGAGGGGCGGGCGGGGGAGGTGTCGGAGTGCGCAAGCGCAGTGGCGGGCGGCCTTGGCGGAGTAGGGGTCGGCGGACATGTCGGCGCTGCGGGTCGGGGCGGGTGTGCGGCTCGGGAAGCGGCTGGCTCTGGCCAGGGTGGTGAGTCCGGCCCGGAAGGTGCAGGGCACCGGGGTAGGCCGAGGGCGGGGGCCGCCGCGGCCCGGTGGCAGCGGCCGGGCCTGGGGCCCGCGGTGGCCGGGCGGAGCCCCTCCCGGCCCAGGCCAACCCGCCCCCAGGGCCGGGGACGGAGCGAGGGGAGCCACGGGGCCGGGTGGGGCGGGGTCGAAGAGGAGCGCCCGAGGCGGCGGCGGCGGCCCGGTGAAGGTCACACGGCCCCAGGCCGGGGCCGCCTCTGCTGGAGTTTGGGGCGGGGCGGGGGCAAGGTCTCCCCGCCTCAGGGGCCCCGGGGCCGGTAATAACAATAATAATAATGGCAATTATTAAGCGCTTACTATGTGCAAAGCACTGTTCTAAGCGCTGGGGGGGATACATGGTCATGAGGTTGTCCCCCGTGGGGCTCACAGTCTTCATCCCCGTTTTACAGATGAGGGAACTGAGGCCCAGTGAAGTGACTTGCCCAACGTCACACAGCTGACAAGTGGCGGAGCCGGGCTTTGAACCCATGACCTCTGACTCCAAAGCCCGGGCTGTTTTCCACTGAGCCATGGAGCTCAGGGCCGGGGAGGAGGGCGGACAACGTGCCCTTGGCCTTCCTGGCCCGAACCCAACCCCGGCCTCCGAGGCACGGAGAAGCAGCGTGGCTTTTAGTAGCAAGAGCCCGGGCTTGGGGGGCAGAGGACCGGGGTTCGAATCCCGCGTCCGCCCTGTGACCTCGGACAGTCCGCTCGACGTCTTCGTGCCTCAGTTCCCTCAGCGGGAAAGTGGGGATTAAGAGGGTAACCCTCACGTGGGGCACCCCGATTACCTTGTATCTACCCCCGAGTTTAGAGCAGTGCTTGGCACACAGTAAGCGCTGAACAAATGCCATTATTATTATTCCCCGTCCAGCGCCCCGAAGGTGGTAGTTAGTAGCTGTGCCGTGAACTCTTCAAATCTGAAGGAAGCTGAATTTTGAGGGGTAAAATCAAGCCCTGAGGCTTGACTCGCTAATTCATGTTCAAGTGTGACGGGACCGGCAGCTAATTCCGTAGACATTCAGTCGTATTTTTTGAGCGCTTACTGTGTGCGGAGGCCTGTACTAGGAGAAGCAGCGTGGCTCAGTGGAAAGAGCGCGGGCTTTGGAGTCGGAGGTCATGGGTTCAAATCCCGGCTCTGCCAATTGTCAGCCGTGTGACTTTGGGCAAGTCACTTAACTCCTCTGGGCCTCAGTTACCTCATCTGTAAAATGGGGATTGACTGTCCCCGTGGGACAAGCTGATCAGCTCTTAACCTCCCCAGCGCTTAGAACAGTGCTTTGCACACAGTAAGCGCTTAATAAATGCCATTGTTGTTATTATTACTAAGCGCATGGGAAAGCACAATACAGCAATAGAGACAATCCCTGCCCACAACGAGCTCACTATATATGTTCTGTTGCAGTACGGAAATAGTAATGATAATAATAATGTTGGTATTTGTTAAGCGCTTACTATGTGCCAAACACTCTTCTACTCGCTGGGGTAGGTACAAGGTAATCAGGTTGTCCCAAGTGGGGCTTATAGTCGCAATCCCCATTTTACAGATGTGGTAACTGAGGCACAGAGAAGTGAAGTGACTTGCCCAAAGTCACACAGCTGATTAAGTGGTAGAGCCAGGATTAGAACCCACAACCTCTGGCTCCCAAGCCCGGGCTTTTTCCATTAAGCCACACTGCTTCTCGACCTTCCAGTCCCCCCCAGTCCTACAAACGTACGTATTTGTATTTATTTGTATCAATGTCTGCCCTCCTGCCTCCCTCCACCTCCCACTGTGAAATCGTTGTGGGCAGGGAATGTCACTGTTTATTGTTGTATCATACTTTCCCAAACGCTTAGTACACTGCTTCGTGCACAGTAAGCACTTAATAAATTCAGTTGAATGAATGAATAATTATAATAATCGTCGTATTCGTTCAGCTCTTGTGTCAATCACTTTACTAAGTGCTGGGGTAAATACAAGTTTCATCAGGTCAGAAGGGCACAGGTATTGAATCCCCATTTTACAGATGAGGAAACTGAGGCACAGAGAAGACAAGTGACTTGCAGAGAAGTGGCAGAATCGGAATTGGAACTCAGGTCCTCCGACTTGTGGGCCCATGCACTTTCCACTAGGCCACGCTGATTCCATATCCTCCGGCCTTCCATTTCCCTGGCTTTAAAAATGAACCCATTCAGTTGCATATTGTATTTTAGTCAATCAACAGTAGGTACCTAAACTGTCTTGATTAATGAGACTTAGTTTTTTTTTTGTGTTAACTGTTTTAAGTGCTGGGGTAGGTACAAGTTAATTAGGCCAGGCACAGTCCCCATCCTGCATGGGGCTCAAAGAGAACAGGTATTGAATCCCCATTTTCCAGCTGAGGAGAGTGAGGTACAGAGAAGTTGTGACTTGCCCAAGGTCACACAGCAGACAACTGGCAGAGTTGGGATTATTCATTCATTCATTCAGTCGTATTTTTTGAGTGCTTACTGTGTGCAGAGCACTGTACTAAGCGCTTGGGAAGTAGAAGTTGGCAACATATAGAGACGGTCCCTACCCAACAATGGGCTCACAATCTAGAAGGGGGAGACAGACAACAAAACAAAACATTAACAAAATAAAATAAATAGAATAGTAAATATGTACAAGTAAAATAGAGTAATAAATCTGTACAAACGTATATACAGGTGCTGTGGGGAGGGGAAGGAGGTAGGGCAGGGAGGATGGGGAAGGGGAGAGGAAGGAGGGGGCTCAGTCTGGGAAGGCCTCCTGGAGGAGGTGAGCTCTCAGTAGGGCCTTGAAGGGAGAAAGAGAGCTAGCTTGGCGGATGTGCGGAGGGAGGGCATTCCAGGCCAGGGGGAGGACGTGGGCCAGGGGTCGACGGTGGGACAGGCGAGAACAAGGCACAGTGAGGAGGTTAGTGGCAGAGGAGTGAAGGGTGCGGGCTGGGCTGTAGAAGGAAAGAAGGGAGGTAAGGTAGGAGGGGGCAAGGTGATGGAGAGCCTTGAAGCCGAGAGTGAGGAGTTTTTGTCTGATGTGTAGGTTGACTGGTAGCCGCTGGAGATTTTTGAGGAGGGGAGTAACATGCCCAGAGTGTTTCTGCACAAAGATGATCCGGGCAGCGGCGTGAAGTATAGACTGAAGTGGGGAGAGACAGGAGGATGGGAGATCAGAGAGGAGGCTGATGCAGTAATCCAGTTGGGATAGGATGAGAGATTGAACCAGCAGGGTAGCGGTTTGGATGGAGAGGAAAGGGCGGATCTTGGCGATGTTGCGGAGGTGAGATCGGCAGGTTTTGGTGACGGATTGGATGTGAGGGGTGAACGAGAGAGCAGAGTCGAGGATAACACCAAGGTTGCGGGCTTGTGAGATGGGAAGGATGTTAGTGCCGTCAACAGTGATGGGAAAGTCAGGGAGAGGGCAGGGTTTGGGAGGGAAGATGAGTTCAGTCTTGGATATATTGAGTTTTAGATGGCGGGCAGACATCCAGATGGAGATGCCTTGAAGGCAGGAGACACGAGCCTGAAGGGAGAGAGAGAGAGAGCAGGGGCAGAGATGTAGATTTGGGTGTCATCAGCGTAGAGATGATAGTTGAAGCCGTGGGAGCGAATGAGTTCACCAAGGGAGTGAGTGTAGATAGAGAACAGAAGGGGACCAAGAACTGACCCTTGAGGAACCCCTACAGTAAGGGGATGGGAAGGGGAGGAGGAGCTCGCAAAGGAGACTGAGAATGAACGGCTGGAGAAATAGGAGAACCAGGAGAGGACGGAGTCAGTAAAGCCAAGGTTGGATAGCGTGTTAAGGAGAAGGGGGTGGTCCACAGTGCCGAAGGCAGCTGAGAGGTCGTGGAGGATTAGGATAGAGTAGGAGCCGTTGGATTTGGCAAGCAGGAGGTCATTGGTGATCTTTGAGAGGGCAGTTTCAGTGGAATGTAGGGGAAGGAAGCCAGATTGGAGGGGGTCGAGAAGAGTGTTGGTGTTGAGGAATTCGAGGCAGCGGGTGTAGACGACTCGTTCAAGGAGTTTGGAAAGGAATGGTAGGAGGGAGATAGGGCGATGACTAGAAGGGGAGGTGGGGTCGAGAGGGTTTTTTTAGGATGGGGAAGACGTGGGCATGTTTGAAGGCAGAGGGGAAGGAACCAGTGGAGAGTGAGCGGTTGAAGATGGAAGTTAAGGAGGGGAGGAGGGACGGGGCAAGAGATTTCATAAGATGAGAGAGAATGGAGTCAGAAGCACAGGTGGCCGGAGTAGCACTTGAGAGGAGGGAGGAGATCTCATCTGAGGATACTGCTGGGAAGGATGGGAGAGGAGAGGAGGGGGGTTGGAGAAGGGGGAGGAGTGACTTTGGGGAGCTCAGACCTGATGGAGTTAATTTTACTAATGAAGTAGGAGGCCAGATCGTTGCGGGTGAGGGAAGGAGGAGGGGGAGGAACAGGGGGCCTGAGAAGGAAGTTAAATGTACAGAAGATCTGACGGGGATGATGGGCATGGGTGTCATAAGGGAGGAGAAATAGTTTTGTCTGGCAGAGGAGAGGGCAGAGTTAAGGCAGGAAAGGATAAACTTGAAGTGAACGAGGTTGGCTTGGTGTTTAGACTTTCGCCAGCAGCGTTCAGCAGCTGGAGCATAAGAGCGAAGGAAGTGGACAGTGGCAGTGATCCAGGGCTGTGGGTTAGTGGTACGAGAGCTGTGAAGGGAAAGGGGAGCGAGTGAGTCGAGTTGAATAGAGAGGGTAGAGTTGAGAGCAGTAATCTGATCATCAAGATTGGGTAGAGAGGAAAGGGAGGTGAGGTGAGGTGTGAGGCATTCAGAAAGATGGATGGGGTCGAGAGAGTGGAGGTCTCTGTGAGGTAGTAATATAGATTTACAGGGGAGAGGAGTGTGAGTGAGGAGGCAGGTGAGAAGGTTATGATCAGAGAGAGGAATTAGAACCCAGGTCCTCTCTACTAGGCCATAATATTATACTGTCATTACTGAAGTCTCCAAAGCTAAATGTGAATAATCTGGAGAGCAGGTGCCAAATCTAACTATCTAACTTTTAGACTGTGAGCCCACTGTTGGGTAGGGACTGTCTCTATATGTTGCCAACTTGTACTTCCCAAGTGCTTAGTACAGTGCTCTGCACACAGTAAGCGCTCAATAAATATGATTGATAACTAGAAAAAGCCTCTCCTATTTAATATGTTTGTAGGGTTTCACCTAGTTTTTCCCTTCTTACTACTATCACTGAAGGTAGAGTCCAGTAACCTAGAGAACAGTCCTTATGCTGTTTATATATTCAGTTTTTTTATTTTAAACAAATTTACTTAGCTGATGGTGATTAATACAAAAAGTCTTTCTACTTTGACTCTAAAGCTCCTTTTTCAACTTCATAGTATGTATTGAGAACCTACTGTGAGCAAATCACTGTACTACAAGCTGGAATAAAATACCTAGGGATGAAAACATGACACCCTCCCATGTCCCCAAAGATTTCCCAGTCTGAGAATGAAAGGGGGAGGGATTGGTGACAGACACAAAGGAAAGATGAAATACAAAGACAAGGATAGCAGTCCGTTGCAAAAAGAGAAATGGAGCATTGTAGCGAAAGAAACAGAGTTGCATGTCCCTGGATGCTCAGGTCTGTCTGTTCAGAATACAACAATCACAACAGCCTAGACACATTTAGTTACAGACTTCCCAGAGATGCTGTCTCACCTTGCCATGCTGGAGCAAGGAGTGACGGAAACCTGAATGGCAGTTGGAGGGAGTGTGCCTGGGGCCTTAATAAATTTAGAACAAAAGGTTATTATACTATTAAAGCTGACTGCCCTCATGGCCTGCAACACCTCTCGGTCAATCAGTGGTATTTATTGAGCACTTGCTGTGTGCAGAGCACTGTACTAAGCACTTGGGAGTGTACACTACAATAGAGTTGGAGACATTCCCTGTCCACAACAAGCTTTCTATTTTAAGCTGTTCAAAGTACTTTGCTTTCGTTCCCCAGCCTTGACCATTGCTCAGGTCAGGCTTCCTAACTTGGGAAGCCCTCCCCTCTTGGCTAAACTGTGTCCTTTCTAAACTTTATTAAAACCTATCACCTACATAAAACTTTCTCAGAGTAACACCTTCAGGATCTCTATACTCTAACCACACTAATAAACCCAAGTGTACGTGTAAATTGACTTCATTGCTGTAATTGGTAACCTCACTTCTTTTTTTCCCCACTCACTTTTATCACCTGCATTTTATGTTGGGGTCTTTGTGTTTGACTTCTCTCCCTCATTTGATTGGAAATTCCTCTAGGGTAGGGACTCTTTCTATCTTCTCCTGTAGTTTTCTCTATAGTACTAAAGTTACTGTGATAACTGTGAATGCTGACTGAATATCTTCAGATATTGGAAGCTATGGAAGAAACTCACCCCTTGTCTTTCATTTCCACTGAAAATAATCAGTTTTATGTATTCAGCACTTACTGTGTGCAGAGCACTGACCTCTTGGGAAAGTACAATACAACAAAGATAGTAGGCACGCTGTCTGCCCACAAGGAGATTACTGTCTTCAGGAGCTTTGCAGAAAGGAGGGAGTTAAGGTAGAACATCTTTTTTTTTATATGGAGGGAAATTTTGACATGCAGAACTAGTTGAGGGAAGAAATAATTTTCCAAGTTTTGAAACTACTGTTGATTTGCAGACTGTACAGACTTTTTTTTTAAAGTTTCATACCCTCTAGCTAAATTTTCATTTCTAGACACATGAGTTTAGGTACCTGCACTTCGTGAATTTAATGATTTCAATATTTGTGTTTCAGAAATGGCCAGCAGCTTTCCAGTCTGTTTCACGGAACTTTCACTTGAATGTGGATGGAAATAAAAGAACATCTGCTAAGGTTTCAAATTCTGTGAGTCCATGTTTTACTGTTTGAATTAGACTGGGTTGTTGAGAAAATTTTAATATCACCTCATTTAAGTGTGTTTATACATTTGAAAATAAGAAAAAAATTGATAAAAATGGCAATTAGAAAAGAAAACCTGGCTTGCGTTGTCATTTTTAATGAATTCAGGTTTACTGAAATAATTTTCCTCGATCAGAGGATAATTTTAAAATGACTGTCGTTGGCTTACCAGTGCTGTGTTGATAAAACCAAGGCCACAGAGGGAGTAGTTAGCAGTGTCATGAACCTGAGAGGTCAAAGGAGAATTCTAGGACATTAGAGCTCATTATACTTAGCTAGAAGGAGGTCATGGGATCTCTAGATGAGTGAAGTCCGAATAAAAAAGGGCTAAATCAGATTGCAGAGGTCAAGGAGAGAGAATTACAGAGGAAGTGAAGGCAACAGGTGTAGGAGTTTGGCTAGGAACAGGAGCAGGCATGCTGTTTAGCAGAACAGAAGTTCTGTGAGTTCCTTAGGGTATAGATCATACAAAGTAGAGGCTTTTATGTTCAGTACAAAAGTTAAATGTAGAATTCCATCACTATTTTGTGTCATTGAGCTAATTTAGTACTCCGAATGTCCCAGGCTAGAGATATAGGCTAAAAGATTAATCTCTTTAATAAAGGATTGACCGAAATTTTTGCCCTCTACTCACCTGCTCCTTTAGGAAGATCCTTATAAGTCATTTAGTGGTGGAGAAAAGTATTTCTTTGCAATTTAAACGAACAGATCTCCCTTTTTCTAAATTTGAATATATAGCTTGGAGTATATAGAAATGTAGTATATGCACTTTGTCTCATGCCAAGTAACAATTTTAATGCCTCATTGGATGGGGTCGCATACAGACATTTGGCATTGCTGGTGGAGAGGCATTACCAATAACTGAAATTATGTCCTCAGTATTCTTGACAATGTAGGTCAGATTGTAGTGAGCGGTTTTCTCCCCCACCCCCACCCCTCGGATTAATTCTCTACAGAATCGGTAGATAGTTCTAGTTCTGTGCATGTTTTAGCCCTTGGGTTCCTTGCTTTCAGTTATGTTATCCAGTTCCCCTTCACTTTTGTAGCTGGGGCCTGTGCGGTGGTCTGTCTTGCTGCAATCTGTAATATTCATTCATTCATTCAATTGTATTTGTTGAGCACTTAGTGTGTGTAGAGCACTTTACTAAGCGCTTGGGAAGTGCAAGTTGGCAACATATAGAGACGGTCCCTACCCAACAATGGGCTCACAGTTTAGAAGGGAATGTGTTTGTATGTATGGAATATGTTTGTATCGATCTTGGGAGTCACTAAGTTTGAGGCTATTTTGAGGGATGGTAGTTTTTTTATACTCTTTTAGGGGAGGAGTTTAATCACTTCATCCGATTTTCCAAACATTAATGAGGTAATTTTTACCCCTCCAGATTTCTACCCAGTATCCAGTAGTGGATCATGAATATGACGCAGTCGTCGTCGGTGCTGGTGGAGCAGGTTTGCGGGCTGCGTTTGGCTTGTCAGAAGCTGGGTTTAAAACTGCATGTCTTACCAAGCTCTTTCCTACCAGATCCCATACTGTTGCTGCACAAGTAAGAAAAAAAGTCTCATAAGCCTTAGGAGGGACTGAAATGGCATGTTTTGGTGACTGGATTGATGAGCGGGAATTGTATGGAATAGTATTGTCAAGTCTTCAAGAATGAGGATCGAGTGAGGAAATGAGGAGAAAACTAAAGTAGGCTTTTCAGATTCATTTCCAGTTTTATTTCTCTGGAGTCTTTCGGGATTGGCACTGCTTTTCCCGTACAAAGTGTTCAGCTGTCTGTTCCGTGTTCACTGGCCATGTTCTGGGAATGGAAGAGTTAGCCTAATGCCCTAAGAAGTGTTGCTGCACAGCATGAGGCTCCAAGTACAGTGAAGAAAATCTCTTTACCTCGGGCCTGGGGTCGGGTTGCTCCCTCCAGGTGACCCTGTGGCCCCAAGCTCAGAGCAGCAGCGAGAGCCACCACAAATATCCGTGACGAGTTGGGCCTGCGTGGAACGTGGGGTCGCCAGAAGGAGTCCCCTGACCAGACTGAAAGTGCTCAGCTCGATTTACCTGACTTTGTAATTCTTTTGAAAGGAAAAATGAGAAATGCTTTCCCCATAAATTCTTCCCTTCAGTCCTCAATAGTAGTTTATGGTCAAGAAAGACCAGTAGATATCATAGTTAATGTATGTAATCATTTTACCTGTAAGAATATTTGGCCTCAGAAATTATTTAAAATCTTACGGGAAGGTGAGGGGATACACACATGGTGGATGTATATAATTTTAAATGGCTAATGTTTTTTCTCGTTGACATAAAATGTCATGTCAGGTATTGAGTTGTAACTCTTAGCGGAAATCATTTATATTTTTCAGGGAGGAATCAATGCTGCCCTGGGAAATATGGAGGAAGATAACTGGAGATGGCATTTTTATGACACCGTTAAAGGTTCTGACTGGTTGGGCGATCAAGATGCAATTCACTACATGACAGAGCAAGCACCTGCTTCAGTGGTTGAGGTAAAGTATGGAATTCTAATTGCCTTATCAATTCAATGTTGGTTTTTACTCCTATCCTAGGGCCATTTCCTGAGTGCTGTATTTCAGCATGCTCACAGGTGAGGAGAGGGACTAGAAAGTGAAGGGAAATATCCCATTACACATGCAAGGGGCCAGTACGGAGGGGTCGAGAGGAGGTCATGTGGCCGATAGGTCGGCCATGTTTGCTGTAGGCTTGTGCTGCCCCTTTTTATCGCTCAGTTTAGGCGCCATGGGTAAAGGGTCTAGCACATGAGTGTTTCCAAGAGTCCTTAATTCCCGTCCCTCCAGGGCCTGGCTCCCCATTCTTCCAATAATGGCTTCCCTAAGGGGACACACGGGGCCCACAAACCCCCCTCATCCCCCTCTCTCCACTGTCTCCTCTGTGAGGTAATATAGGGAACAAGCACCTGGGAAAACACTGTTCCTCAATGTCAGCTACATCCTACTTAAGCCCAGTCTGGTAAAGGGAAGGAAGGAACATCAAAATTTTTATTGTCCTGTCTCCAGGTTAACCTTAGGGCTAGTCTATTTTTAAACATTTTAATTCATTTATCTAGATAAATTTTACTTTAGTCACCTTTCACTGGGAGCAACGTATAGGAGTGGGTGAAATTTATGTTGGAAGACTTAATCTGTTGTTCTCCAAGTTGTGCTGAGGTGGATTAGTTTGTCTCTCTCAAGTAACCGTTAAACTATTTGAATTCAGAAGCTGAAGATAATGTCTTATACAGGTTTTTTTTCCAATATTTAACAGCTGGAAAATTATGGCATGCCATTTAGCAGAACAGAAGAAGGGAAGATTTATCAGCGAGCATTTGGCGGACAGAGCCTCCAGTTTGGGAAAGGGGGACAGGCACATCGGTGCTGTTGTGTGGCCGACAGGACGGGACATTCTCTCTTGCACACTTTGTATGGAAGGGTAAGGAATTCTGGGAATGGTGATTGAGGTGCCAGGTGAAGAAAGCTGCTCTGGTGCTCGTTTATTTTCCCATTTTGATAATGTGACAATTGTCTGGCCTTAAGCAGCTACTGATTAAAAATGACATCGGAAGAGCACTAATAAAATTGAAGTGTTCTCCTTTGCTTTCTTTAAAGTGGCTTGGGTTGGAGTTGGTTGGTAGAAAGCACCCTTCCTTGCTACAATAGTCTTTGTAATTAAATCGACTTATGGCTCAGGTATCTTCAGGATGTATTCTCCATTTCAGGGAGATTGGTTACATTTTCCTTTCCCTTCCCTGTGGCCGGTTTACCTGAGTCCCCATCTTTAACATGTTAAATTCAGATAAACACAACTAGTTCAGTGGAAAGAGCCCGGGCTTTGGAGTCAGAGGTTGTGGGTTCAAATCCTCGCTCTGCCAATTGTCAGCTGTGACTTTGTGCAAGTCACTTAACTTCTCTGGGCCTCAGTTACCTCATCTGTAAAATGGGGATTAAGACTGTGAGCCCCCCGTGGGACAACCTGATCACCTTGTAACCTCCCCAGTGCTTAGAACAGTGCTTTGCACATAGTAAGCGCTTAATAAATGCCATTATTATTATTATTAGTTCAGAGGGGTCTAACCAGATTAAGGTGGCTGTATCTCAGTCTTATTAATCTCACATACTTAAAAAAATGGTTGAAAATGTGTTTTGTGTGTATGTTTTGTTTTTTCCCCAGTCACTGAGATATGATACCAGCTATTTTGTGGAGTACTTTGCCTTGGATCTCCTGATGGAGAATGGAGAATGTCGGGGTGTTATCGCACTGTGCATAGAAGATGGATCCATACATAGAATAAGAGCAAAAAATACAGTTGTTGCAACTGGGTAAGAATATGATTTGCAAGTTGGTCAAGAAGAGCAGTGCTGTAGAGATTTACTCGTTTGATTTCATCCATAATTGGGTGCCAGTGTAATCTGTTGTGCCCGCTGGATAGTTAAATACATCACCAGGGAAGTGATAATTAGTATTTATATGCACCATCTGTGAAGCTAGTATTTCAGACCGATTGAACTGTGAAATATGTTTTCCAGAGGCTATGGACGCACCTTCTTTAGCTGTACTTCTGCTCATACTAGCACTGGTGATGGCACAGCTATGATTACAAGAGCAGGTCTGCCTTGTCAGGATTTGGAATTTGTCCAGTTCCATCCCACAGGTATGTTATTAATCTGATGAGATTGGTTAATTCCTTTAATATAAATCTGGCCTGGTAGAGCATAGGCCTGGGAGCCATAGGACCTGGATTCTAATCCCAGTTCTGCCACTTACGTGTTATGTGACCTTGGGAAAGTCACTTCAGTTATCTTTGTGCCTCAGTTTCCTCATCTGTAGAAAGAGGAAACTGTTTCCTCTTTCTGTTCCCGCTCCTACTTAGACTGTGAGCCCTGTGTGGGACAGGGACTGTGTCTGATCAGATTATATTGTATCTTCCCCAGTGCTTAGTGCTGTGTTTGGCACCTAGCAAGCGCTTAACAGACACCACAATTATTATCTCAGTGCACATACTGGTTTCCATAACAGCTAGGCTTATTTCACTATGCGATGCTGGATGTGCCCTGTTGCTGCACATTTCATCCCATTCCAAATGATCACATTCTCCCACCCTCACCATATGTCTGACTCTGTGGCACACCCTTTCTGGGCTCTTTGAAATTTCCATCCCTGTGCTACGCCGCGACAGTTCCCCCCTACCTATAACCTGAGCCATGTGGCTTGCTTTATTTTAAACCTGCCCCCGCACCCATTTTCTGCCATGCAGCCTCTGAACAGTCCACACCACTCGAGATGGTTCCTTCTCAGGTCCCGAACTGACTTTGGAAGCTCCAGGTGGCAGGGAAGGGGCCGAGTGGGCCTCGTTATGACCGTGGGGCCAGTGTGGGTGTGACCAGAGGTTCAAGGGGCTTGGGGCTACAGGGGCAGGAGGAAGCCACAGGGGGGGCTTCATAGAGCCATTGGGTTTTGGGGGGATGGGGCTGGGTTTAAGAGGATGAATGGGAGGTCACGGCAGCTCAGCGGGGCTGTCTTGTGTATTTTTGCCAGACTCTGACGCGCCCTTGTTCTTTCATATATCAACTGTGTCTCAGTGTTCAGGCACTCTTGAAACGATGTCCAAACTGAAGAGCTACTTGCTAAGATTGTTTTTTTTTAAGTGTCCTATTACTAAGCAATTATTTTGGCTACCCATGGAACAGTTAGGATCCCTGACTCTATTTATCTGGCTGCCTAGGCTCCCTGTCGGCTACCAAACCCTGCCCTGGCTCCTGAGCATCCCCTCCACTAATCGGTGTATTCTGGTTTCACAGAGGTTAGTAGCAGCAGGAAGAGAAAGAAAGCAGAATCGGGGGCTCGACCCAGAAATCAAAAGGGTTAATGGAAGGAGAAGGAGAAATAGTACTGACTTGGTGTGACCTGGGCAGTTTTGTATTGTGTTGCTCACTCATCCGGCCACCTAGTAGGCAAATTTAATTTGGAGGGACTCTGTGGGGCATTTTGTTTGCGGAAAGTAGATCTTGTGCATCCAATCTGGACCAATTGGCTCCCACAAAAGTCTTCTAACCATATATATTGTTTGTGCTGGGGAAGAGATTGGGACAGGAGCTAGCCGAAAACTGTAGCGCCACTAAGGAAGGGCCGTATAGCTGTAAATCATATCCTCTTCCAGAACAGAAAGTACAGATTTCTGTGCTCCCCTCTACCCGCTGCTTCCATGTAGAAATCTATCAGTGGTATTGACTGAATGACAGAAGTGTGCTTCCACGAGAAGGTAAAAGTTTGTTATCCATCACTGACATTTTAGATATCCCCATGCCAGGACAGTCCAAGTGGATTGATCCTTTATGGACAAGAGAGTTTATCATGTATGAATCCTCTTAGGTGGGTATACTGTGTAAACTCTGTTAAGCAGAGTCAATTAGTTAACTCTCTCAGCTTGAGGAAGCACAGGGCCGCTTGGGGGATTTTGCTTAAGCTCTCTCTTGTTACTAACAGGACTGTCTGCAGGGTTGCATTTCTGTAACTAGTAAGCAGTCCTTTCCCTCCAACAGCAGTTTAAACCAGCTATAAGTGAGGCCAGGGCTGTGTGATTATGCATAGCCCCCCTGATTCAGCTGACATCTTTGAATCTGCATTCAGTGGATACTCAATAATCATTTACTCTTACTGCTAAAGGTATATGAGAATAACTCAGAAAATTTGCTGCTTTTGGAGGGTCTGTCCAAGGAGAGGAACCACTGGCAGAAAACTGAAATCACGGGAAAACTCAAGAACATATATACTTGCCCATGTAGTATAATGATAATGTAAAGCAGATCCCAGCTCCATTGTTTGCTGTGGGACCTTGGGCAAGTCACTCTACTTCTATGGGCCTCAGTTACCTCATCTGTAAAATGAGGATTAAGACTCTGAGCTCCATGTGGGACACGGACTGTGTCCAACCTGATTAGCTTGTTCTACCCCAACACTTAGTAGAGTACCTGGTGCACAGAAAGTGCTTAACAAATGCCTTAAAAGGCAGAGTGGCCTAGTGGAAATAACTCAAGTTTGGAAGTCAGAGGATCTGGATTCTAGTCTCAGCTCTGCCACTTGCCTGTTACGTAACCTGAGCTGAGTTACTTAATTTTTCTATGCCTCAATTTCCATATCTGTAATATGGGATTTATATGTCTGTTCTTACTTCTACTTAGACTTGTGTCCCACCTGAGGCAGGGACTGTGCCCTACCTAATTATCTTGTATCTACCCCAGTGCTTGGCACATAGTAAGCACCTAAATGCCATGATCATCAGCATTATTATTATCATCATTATTGAAACTCCAAGACCCCTAGAACTTGTTGTTTTACTCTCAAAATGTAGTAGTCCTGGCTCAGTCACCTAATGGTGGTATGGATTTCCTTAAACAGTTGAGGTGGAACCTTGGAAAGTTTGGGGATGGTCTGGTTTGGTTGCTGGAATTGTCTATGTAGAGTGCATTTGTAGCAGACATCTGAGCCTCTGCACGTTTTGTGAGCAAAACAGACTTCTTTTCTGGAATAAGAATGATGGCATTTGTGAAGCGCTTACTATGTGCCAAGCACTGTTCTAAGTGCTGGGGTCAGATACAAGGTAATCAAGTTGTCCCACATGGAGCTCACATTCTTAATCCTGGTTTACAGATGAGGTAACTCAGGGACAGAGAAGTTAAGTGACTTGCCCAAAGTCACACAGCTAAGTGGCAGAGCTGGAATTAGAACCCATGACCTCTGACTCCCAAGCCTGTGTTCTTTCCACTAAGCCATGCTTCTTCAATAGTGGAAGAATGGTGGAATAATGGAAGAATAGTGAGTGTCAAAGCCTGGGGGTGTGAGGATGGGTTAGGAGCATGGGAGATAGGAATGAGGAGGAAAAAGGAGAGAGGTTTTGTTTAGGTGTGTGTTTTCCAGGTTATTAAAAAGTTTAATGTTTCATTTTTTTTACACTTAACCCTCCTTTCTTTCCTAAAAGTCTTTATTATTTCATTGTTTTCATTTCTAAGTTCGTAATTGGTTTAATCAGATATGAACTTGTGGCTTTAAATCATGCTGAAAGGAAAAACAGTCTACATGGTTAATCTTGGTAAAATAAACATTCAAGCAATGGCTGTAGTCTGGATTGAGATATGCTTTGCCTTCTTTCTCTGTCTGCTTCAATCAAAAACCATTCGACCAGCTCTTTCTTCCAACCCCTTTCCTTGCTGCCTAGAGTCCCATATTCCTCCTTAGACATTCACTTTCTCTCAGATATTGAGGAATGTGCAAGAAACTACTGCGTTTCTGGCTGTTGAATTACACGTGGTTTCTTTACAGGCATATATGGGGCAGGTTGTCTCATCACTGAAGGCTGTCGGGGCGAAGGAGGCATTCTCATTAACAGTCAAGGAGAAAGATTTATGGAAAGATATGCACCCGTTGCAAAGGACCTGGCATCCAGAGATGTTGTTTCTCGTTCTATGACTATTGAGATCCGTGAAGGAAGGTTAGTTTCAGTTAACTATTGGAACTTGTTTAATTTGACATACAGCCTTCTCTGTCATTTGTATATGGTTCCTGTGAGTGCCAGTGGTTGGAAAAATGTGGCTGATAGGACTAAAAGCTTATTGGACAAATAGGAATTCTCATGACTTCAATCTCATTGAATTAAGTTGGAGATGGTTTGCAAGGGTCAAAATTTCATTCCAAACCTGCACTAAATAGCGATGTGGAAAAAGTAGTGTAAAAATCCTGTTTACCGTAAATGCTGGTTGTGGTCGTTTTTCTAGAGTAATTTGTACAAACCTGGCAGTGTCCTCAGAAGTGAGGCCCTTTTTAGTTTGGCTCAGCCACCTGGACCTTGAGTTTTTAGAATGATCAGCCCCGTGTACCTTACTATAAATAAAGGGGTAGTGGCCTTTTAAAGAGGCCATTTTTAGGCAGTTTGGGCTATGTCCATATGGTGGTAGAATGAACAGGTCAATTGTATGCTCATAGAGGCCCCTGCAAGATGGCCTAGTGGAAAGAGCACCAGTCTGGGAGTCAGAGGACCTGGGTTCTAATCCTTGCTCTATTACGTGTGCGTGAGCTTGGGCAAGTCACTTCTCCAAGCCTGTTTCCTCGTCAGTAAAGTGGATATCAAATACGTGTTGTCCTCCTGCTTAGATTCTGCTTAGATTCATATAGATTCCCATATGTCCAACCCAGTTATCTTCTGTCTACACCCCAGAGCTTTGTAAAGACTAAATCAGGGAGGCACCTTAGCCAAGCACGGAGATGGGAAAGAGTGCTTTTATTTTTCTTTTGGTTTATATTTTAAATCTTAACAGAAGTATAATCTTACTGTAAGGGATCAAACTGACATTGGAGATGTTCATCAAAATTTCATTAGTCTTTGAAAATGCAAAGTAAAATGTAAAATATGTTAATCTGAGGTGTTGTCATATTTCCTTTCCTCCAGAGGCTTTCTGTATATAAAACCAAAATGGAGTTTGTACTAAGCAGTTAGGATAGTCAGCGGAAGCAAGACGTGATTGAGACTGTGAGCCCCATGTGGGACAGGGACTGTGTCCAACCTGATTACCTCATATCTACCCCAGCGCTTAGAACATTGCTTGGCACATAGTAAGTGCTTAACAAATACCCTAATTATTATTCTTTCTTCCCTGCCCTTGAGGAGCCTATAACCCAATGGGGAGACAGACAGAAAATATTTACAAATAGTGGGAGCAGGTAGAAAAACAAAGATATAACAGGAAATAGTGCAAATATGTCAAGATGAAATAACTGACTTGAATGTATAAATACACTTATGTACATAAGTGCTGAGAAGGTGAATTAAATGCAAAATTGTTTTGGGTGCCTGTTGGGTTGATGCAACTAGGGGGTTTTGGATTAATTAGGGAAGAATTCTTGGAGGAAGTGGGATTGCAGAAGCACTTGTAAGATGAGAGTTGTTATCTGGTGAATTTGGTCCAGCTCAGAATGAGCTTCTTTGAGTTTGACAGTTTTCATAACTAAAATAAACAATAAAGATTTTGAAAGAAGTTTCTCTGCCCTTGATTCCTAAAGAGATGGCCTGTCACAAACCATTAGGCCGGATGACAAGGCCCTCCAAGCTTCCTCTTGTGTCACACCCGCAGTTAGTCCTCAGTTGCAAACTCCAGTTCAGACCTCCTCTCATTGCTCTTGACTAACATGCGTATTTCTCATTTTTGATAGAGGCTGTGGCCCTGAGAAGGACCATGTGTATTTGCAGTTGCATCATTTACCGCCTGAGCAGCTAGCCTCTCGCCTGCCTGGCATCTCAGAAACTGCAATGATATTTGCAGGGGTCGATGTCACCAAAGAGCCAATTCCTGTTCTTCCCACCGTACATTATAATATGGGAGGCATTCCTACGAACTACAAAGGACAGGTAAGTATTCAAATATAGTCAGCTATTGCAGACATAGTGAACCGAACAAGGGTGAACATTGATAATTAATAAGAAATACTAAGTTTTGTTCTCAATTTTTTTTATTTTGGGTCATTTTATTTAGGTGAATCAATGCTTTTCATTTTGTGATGTCTCTTGTTAATACTGTCATTGTAAAAATTGGAGATCTTCAGTTTTTCCCTTTCTCCGTTTAATAAATCCCAGTTACTCGTAAATAGATCATGGCTAAGTTCCATTCACTACATTCATTTGGTCGTATGTATTGAGTGCTTACTGTGTGCAGAGCACTGTACTAAGCAATTGGGAGAGTACAATATAACAATAAACAGACACATTCCCTTCCCACAATGAGCTTATAGTCTATCACATAAGTTTTATCTTTTGGTCATGCTGTAACATATAAATTTTGATTCTTTCCTATATGAAATTGATAACCACAATTGTTGAAAAATTCCCAGATTGTGATTTTTCTTCTTTCTGTTCTGTCCCCTGAAGATCCCACATACAATCCTCAGGGCTAGAGGGCAACTCCTAAACAAAGAGCTAATGGTCAAGGTTTAAAAAATTTTGTCATCAATATCTATCTATACATATCTATAATCTACCTGTCTATATACAGAAAGAGAAAGATTTATATACAGTTCTCCAACTCCAGGATGATGCCATGTAGTAGTATTAGTGACATATGGGGGTGTGTTTGGAAGGATTTTATTCCTTGACCTACTAAATAATATAAATACTAGGAAAACAAAAGGATGAGAATTAGGCACAATCCCTTTTCCCAAGGGACTCGTGACTTGAGAATAAGGGGTGCAGGTTTGGCAAATAATAGAAATAGAAGAATAACATAAACAGACAAATACAACAATAAATATAATGAAATTTGGACCTGACAGGCCAGACCCCACCCTCCCAAAGATTATTGTCTCTTGTTATACAGGTGTATGTGCCGTATGCAGTGCCTGGCACAGGTTTTCATTCTGGTCTGCCCTCTCTAAGCTTGTCTCTGGATTTGCAATATTCCCAAACTATTCAGTCTGCAGAACTATGTGAGATTGTTGGTGGAAATACCATTGACTGAGTCTGTGTCTTTAAACTCTTTAATCCAATCCCCTTGCATTCAGTCGCCCAATTTCAGGGACTCAAACAGCAGACAATTGGATATTAATCAGTAGCATTGAGTACCTAGCGGATGCAGAGCACTGTACTAAGCAAGTTAGAGAACATGATCCATGTCCTGAAGGAGTTATACTCTAGTGATATCCTACTGTCAAACGTTCTCCTCACTAAACTCCTCCCCACTCCCAACTAGGCCATTGAAAGAAACATACCTTTAGTACTAATAGTGCCTTGTTCGAAGGTGATATTGCTTGTGATCATGTTTTTACCAAATAGTATTATTTATCTGCTTAGACTGTGCCAATCTCTGTATTAAGCACTGCGGGGGTAGGTAAAAGATAATCTGGTCAGACACAGTCCCTGTCCCACGTGGAGCTCACAACGGTAGGGAGAACAGGTATTGAATCCCTATTTTAAGATGTGGAAAATTAGGCTTAGAGAAGTAAAGCTACTAGCCCAAATGCCATATAGCAGACAGATGGTGGAGCTGGGATTAGAACTCAGTCTTGGGCTCTTTTCACTAAACCAGGTTGAAAATATTTTGCCATATGGTTTTGAATGTCCCCATAAAGGATGGTAATGGAACTGCTCAAGGAGCCAGTTTGTGGTATTTATGATGAATCCAAGTCTCAAAGCCATGTAAGAAGGTAGGATAGTACAACAGCTCTGCAGCCCTTCAGTGTGGTCTAAAGCCTGCTATTACAGTGCCATGAACTCAGTCTTTCAGAGAATAAGCTGCCTTATTGGTCTGGATTCCTACTTCCTCGTGCATTGTTTCATTATTGGGTAGATTTCAGGAAACGGAATTCAATGATAGCATTCAGTTCCGCACTGCCAGTGAAGACCTGTCTTTGTCAGGGTTTTCCTAGTGTAAGTTGATACATTACTTTAATTTTCTTCACATTTGTCTGTCTGAGCTGATGCTGCAAAATGGTTCACAGTCATCTTCATATCTTCTAGGTTGTGTGTCTTTAGGGGGCTATACCCACAGATAATGTGATATCTCTCCGGTCGTTCATTCTCAGTCTCTTTTGCAGGCTCCTCCTCCCCCTCCCACCCCCTTACTGTAGGGGTTCCTCAAGGTTCAGTTCTTGGTCCCCTTCTGTTCTCGATCTACACTCACTCCCTTGGTGACCTCATTCGCTCCCACGGCTTCAACTGTCATCTCTACGCTGATGACACACAAATCTACATCTCTGCCCCTGCTCTCTGTCCCTCCCTCCAGGCTCGCATCTCCTCCTGCCTTCAGGACATCTCCATCTGGATGTCTGCCCGCCACCTAAAACTCAACATGTCCAAGACTGAACTCCTTGTCTTCCCTCCCAAACCGTGCCCTCTCCCTGACTTTCCCATCACTGTTGACGGCACTACCATCCTTCCCGTCTCACAAGCCCGCAACCTTGGTGTCATCCTCGACTCCGCTCTCTCGTTCACCCCTCACATCCAAGCCGTCACCAAAACCTGCCAGTCTCAGCTCTGCAACATTGCCAAGATCCGCCCTTTCCTCTCCATCCAAACCACTACCCTGCTCGTTCAAGCTCTCATCCTATCCCATATGGACTGCTGTATCAGCCTCTTCTCTGATCTCCCATCCTCCTGTCTCTCCCCACTTCAATCCATACTTCATGCTGCTGCCCGGATCATCTTTGTACAGAAACGCTCTGGGCATGTTACTCCCCTCCTCAAAAATCTCCAGTGGCTACCAATCAACCTACGCATCAGGCAGAAACTCCTCACACTCGGCTTCAAGGCTCTCCATCACCTCGCCCCCTCCTACCTCACCTCACTTCTCTCCTTCTACAGCCCAGCCTGCACTCTCCACTCCTCTGCCGCTAATCGCCTCACCGTGCCTCATTCTTGCCTGTCCCGCCATCGACCCCTGGCCCACGTCATCCCCCTGGCCTGGAATGCCCTCCCTCTGCCCATCCGCCAAGCTAGCTCTCTTCCTCCCTTCAAGGCCCTACTGAGAGCTCACCTCCTCCAGGAGGCCTTCCCAGACTGAGCCCCCTCCTTCCTCTCCCCCTCCACCCCCTTTCTATCCCCCCCGCCTTACCTCCTTCCCTTCCCCACAGCACCTGTATATATGTGTATGTGTTTGTACGTAATTATTACTGTATTTATTTATTTTACTTGTACATATTCTATTTATTTTATTTTGTTAATTTGTTTTGTTCTCTGTCTCCCCCTTCTAGACTGTGAGCCCACTGTTGGGTAGGGACTGTCTCTATATGTTGCCAACCTGTACTTCCCAAGTGCTTAGTACAGTGCTCTGCACACAGTAAGCGTTCAAAAAATATGATTGAATGAATGAATATTAAGCACTTACTGTATGCTAAATGCTGGTGAGGCCTAGTGGATAGCACACGGGCCTAGGGAGCCAGAAGGACTTGGGTTCTAATCTCCGCTCTGCCAGCTGTCTGATGTGTGACCTTGGGCAAGTCACTGCTGTGCCTGTTACCTTATCTGTAAAATGGGGATTAAGACTGTGAGCCCAATGTGGGCAGGGACTCCGTCCAACCCAATTTCCTTGTATCCGTCCCAGCATTTAGTACAGTGCCTGGCACAAAATAAGTGCTTAAAAATACCACAATTACTATTATATGTTAATTAGGGTGGATCCAGTCCCTGTCCCACATGGGGTTCACAGTCCAAGTAGGACGGAGAACAGTTATTTAATCCCCATTTTGCAGATGAGGAAAGTGAGGTACAGAGAGATTAAGTAACTAGCCCATGGTCCCACAGCAGGCAGGTGACGGAGCTGGGATTAGAGCCCAGGCTCTCTGCTTTCCAGGCCTGTGTTCTTTCCATTAGACCACACTGCTTCCCAGTAACTATCCCTGGACATAAGTTTGATGTTGTTAGCCTTGAATCGAAAGCGCTTCCTTAGCAACCAGATACTGCTATGCCGTCATGCATGTGAGACACCATTATTGAATAAGACATTTATATTAACTGTAAAAAAAAAATTGGGTTCATCACTGATATTGCTGCAGAAAATCTGGTTGGTGGGGGGAAAAGGTAGATAAGACCAGAGGTCCCCTTTTTTATGGTATTCGTTAAACACTATGTGTCAAACACTTTTTTAAGTGTTGGGGTAGATACAAGTCAGTCAGATGGGACACAGTGCAAATAGAGAAGGTATCCGATCCCCGTTTTACAGATGAAGCAACTGAGAAGTTAAGTGACTTGCCCAAGGTCACACAGCAGGCAGTTGAGCCAGAAGTTAAGGTTCTAAGAAACTGCAATTCCCTTATCTGTGCCAGGGCAGTAGAAAGACATGAAACTTGAAGAAATGTTGAACGAAAGGACTTTTTGTCCTCCCTTTGCTTAGTCTGGATGAGAACAAAGCTCTTTGTCCATTATAAACCTCAGCTCCACCAACAATGAAGTTCAAACATTCTAAAACAAATCCTTGGACATGTATAATAGGAGTAGGGGAAGACCTATGGTCTAGGATTCAGTCAGTGTTGACCTACTGATTTCAACACTTGGTTGGATGTATCAATGTTTAGATGATTAGTTGCTTGATTGACTATGATTTTTCAGATGGTAGTACCCACAGCACTAAAGCTATGTCTCTTCAAGGATACATTGCTTGCCATCATCCAGCGCATCATCTCACTGACAGTAAGTGTAGGAGAATTAGGGAAAAGCTCAAGAGGCCTATCTGCTGAGTTGCAATGAATCCATTCTTCCTCTTGCAAACCAGGAGGGCCGGAATCATTTTTCGGGAGGAAGCAAGGCTAGAGAACTATTTGGACCTCATCCCTTGTAGATTGCGTTGAGAGTTGCATTCGTATATTGTCTTTGGTGTTCGAATAGGTCCTGAAACAAGTGAATGGCAAAGATCAAGTTGTGCCTGGACTCTACGCTTGTGGTGAAGCAGCGTCTGCATCCGTGCATGGTGCCAATCGACTAGGAGCAAACTCTCTCCTGGACCTGGTGGTATTTGGGCGAGCTTGTGCTTTGAGTATTGCAGAATCATGCAGGCCTGGTATGCACATTCTTAAACGGCACGGTTAGATTACGTAAGACTAGTGTTAGCGACAGCTTGCCCACTGAAGAGGAAGCTTTTTCTTCTGTCCTCTCTCTCCCCCATCCCCAATCAGTGTGATTTTTAGCAATGCATAATCCTTAAATAATTACATAAAATGAGTTGGAGAACTAAATAATCGTTAATTCAAGTTGCTGGTTAGCTTTCAAAACCATTGAAACATCAACATTACATTTTCCCTATAAGTGGTACTGATTGAAACTAAAACGTCTGTCGGTGACATTCAACTCCACTTCTTCATCCTAATCATGTTTTGACAGAAAAATAGTCATTGAAAATTGCAGGGTTTTTCTTTCTTTTTTTTCCCCCTTCATTTTGTTGGGAAAAGCTTACTACGGCAATTCCAGGATTGTTTGCTATTTCAGAAACATCCAGTCCAGGTCTGATATTGATTTTAAAAAGTGTCCCTCTTTATTAGTAACTCTTGTCTAGTAAACCCTAATGCCTTGTGGGGTGGAGGGAGCATGGTTCTTGGAGAAGAGTCAGGCCGTCTGGTGGTGTAGATTGGCATTTATAGAAATGGACATACATTCAGTTTTCCTATAACACAAGGATTGCGTTCTTCGTTTAGTCATTCAATCGTGTTTATTGAGCACTTACTGTGTGCAGAGCACTGTACTAAGCACTTGTACTAAGAACAGACACGTTCCCTGCCCACAATAACCTTACAGTGTAGAGGGATTAGGGAAACCCATGTTAAGGAAGCCTCCCCATGTAATGATCACCTGTCCCGACCCCATGCTCACGCTTTCAATCACCCGGGCAGTTTTTGAGCAACACAACATGCCAAGCCCAAGCAGGCTGGTGTTTTCAGAACATTTCTTAATTCCCTAATCTCAAAACATCTCAAAAAAAAAATTGCAGTAGAACTGTGTGCAGTCTTTGGGCTGAAAGCTGGGTTTACCTGAATACTCTTAAAGCCAAACCCAGGTGTTTTTCCTCTTATTAGGAGATGCGGTTCCCTCCATTAAAGCAAATGCTGGCGAAGAGTCCGTTGCAAATCTTGACAGATTGCGTTTTGCAAATGGAAGCATAAGAACGTCGGAACTCAGGCTCAATATGCAGAAGGTAAAAAAATTCCAAACTGGTCTTTCTAGCCCATGCTTTTGGATTTTGGTGGAGCCTGTTCCTGGTTCCACATCTTAAGCAGGGAAACACTAAGATAGTTTTGAACTCTATCCATTGCCCCCTTGTTTTGCTTCCTCCAGTAATAGAATGTGAAGCTAATAAGGGCATTCAGATTTGGGCAGATTACATCCAGTAAATATTCCGTGTAATGGGAGATCCCAAGATTCCCTTTTTAGTACCTTGTACTTAGCCTAGCCCTGTGGTGTTTGTGGCTTCACTGTCAGGAGATAGTAGAGCTCCTGGAGTTTTATTGGCCCCTTGGGAAAAATCATGCCTCGGGCTGTCATTTTGATTTAATATGGCAGAATATCAAGACCTAGAGGGGGTTGGGGCTTTACTGAAAATGCTTTCTTGGGGATTCAGCTTTCCCATTCTAGAGGAGCAGTTTGTCTTTTTTTTTTCCCCACAGGTCCGATAGAATGTGCTTCATTGGAACTATCTCTGTGATCTGAAACATGTAACTTTAAACAGATTTACCATGTGGTGTTTTTGAAATCGATATTGGCTGCTGAAACTGCTTTCTGTTTAGTTCAAATATGTCCTTTTAAAAAAAAAAAACAACTTAGTTTTCAATACAGCTCCTTCAAATTTGTCATAAAGGTCCATGTAGTTACCAGTAATGTTTCTTAACTTGGATTTGCAGTCAATGCAGAATCATGCAGCTGTGTTCCGGGTAGGAAGTGTGCTCCAGGAGGGTTGTGAGAAAATCAGCCAGCTCTATGGTGACTTGAAGAATCTGAAGACATTTGACAGGGGTGAGCAATTAGCTGTCTTTTTTTATTGATGCTTTTATCTGAGGGGATACAGTTCTTTTAAGAGCTAGAATTCCAGGAGATTCTCGGTACTTAAATGCATTTTCTATAATGATAGGAGTTATTGATGTAAGAGGAATGTCACTGGATTCCAGTTAGGGGGAGCACCTCCAGAAGCTAGACCTTTAAGAATTGGCAATTTTTTTTTCTCATGTTTTCTTTTCTCCAGGATCTGTATAGTTTGAACCCAGTTTGCTTATCAAACACACTTGATGACAATGTGTAAGTTCCTTGAGGGCAGAGATGATGTCACTTGCATCTTCAAGCCCTTACTTTAGTACTTTATAATGGTATTTGTTAAGTGCTTACTATGTGCCAGGCACTGTTCTAAACGCTAGGGTGGATACAAGGTAATCACGTTGTCCCACATGGGGCTCACAGTCTTGATCCCCATTTTCCAGATGAGGTAACTGAGGCACAGAGAAGTGAAGTGACTTGCCCAAAGTCACACAGCTAAGTGGAGGAGCTGGGATTAGAACTCATGACCTCTGACTCCCAAGCCCGGGCTCTTTTCACAGATCCACGCTGCTTCTCCTATATATACAGTAGGCTCCAGGCAATATTTTTAACTCCCTTATATTAGGACCTTAAAGTCTAGGAACACTATGAGCCTGCTCAAGTTGATCCAGGCTATAGGTTGGGGAGGGCTAACTTGTCTTCACTTAGAGACATTTTACGTAGATGAGAGCAGGAGAATGCATTCATGGGATCAAGTATAAAAGATGATGATTTCACTAAGAGGAGAAGCAGTGTGGCCTAGTGGATAGAGCGTGGGCCTGGGAGTTGGAAGGACCTGGGTTCCAATACTGGCTCTGCCACTTTTATGCTGTGTGACCATGGGCAAGTCACTTCACTTCTCTGTGCCTCAGTTACCTCATCTGGAAAATGGGGATTAAGACTGTGAGGTCCATATGGAACAGGGGCTGTGTCCAGCCAATTATTTTATATCTAACGCAGCACGTAGTAAACTGCTTGACACATAGTAAGTGCTTAATTACTATTATTGTCATTTTTCTTATTCTCACTTGCTGCTTGAAGGGTTCTGGAGATAGCCTCCAGGGCTCCAGGCTAGTTGGCACTTAACATTCTTTCTGTTTTGGTTACCTTTGTCCCATAATTGGTCCTCAAAATGATCCATTTCCAGGCAGTTTTCTCTGCATATAGACTATCTTTTTGAACTTTTTTGTTGTGGTGTTCAGGGATGGTGTGGAATACAGATTTGGTGGAGACATTGGAACTGCAGAATCTCATGCTTTGCGCTCTGCAAACTATTTACGGTGCTGAAGCTCGCAAAGAGTCCCGTGGCGCTCATGCCAGGGAGGACTACAAGGTAAAGTGTTTTCAGAAGCCTTGCGTTTAGACATCCTTAAAAGGTACGACTCTGGTTTAAACTGGATATAGGCGAATCTAAGTCTCCAAGTGGCCACAGTATCTAAAATCTGGAGATACATCATTTGCTAACTGATTTAGCCGGAGATTCGTAAGCCCCACCCACCACTACAAGCCCCTCTAGACTGTAAGCTTGTTTGGGGGGCAGGGAATGAGTCTGTTTTATTGTTCTCTTGTAAGTGCTTAGTACAGTTCTCTGCACACAATAAGCGCTCAGTAAATACGATTTACTACTATTACAACCAATCACTTCAGGGGAATTCCATCCCCTCCCCTCATGCTGCCTTCACCTAATCAACAACTTGAGGCTCCAACCTTCTCTCCTCTGTGCATGCGCCTAGGGAGTGATGCCAGAAGCAGCTTGGCTCCATTTGCCAGGAAACAAAGATCTGGGGAAGGTGTGCCATTACCTGGGGCTTTCAGCCCCAGATCCTGGCCAGAATAGCCCCCAGAATCACTTTAGGTTTGCTTGGACCCCTGTTATCTTCTGCCGGGTCCTAAAGCCCTCCAGTTCTTCCCATGTCAGCAGTGGCAGTTTGGGGACCTCTCCCTAATGCATCCCAAATCCCTGCACCCTAGTTGCTGCCACCACCCCTTGTCTGAAGCTCAGGCATCTCCTCAAAGGCAAGGGGATCACTCAGGGACTAGCCTACCATTCCCTTCCTGGAGCTGGCTATAGGAAAGCCACAAGAGCTCCCTCTTCACGGCCAGGTCCGTGCCTCTGCTTGGCATCCAGAGCTCCTCTTCCTTCCCTGCCACAGGTGGACACCGAGATCAGTGATCTCAATAACATTTATTAGCCTTCTTACAAAACTAACAGGGACCTCCTCTCCTCCCCCGTCCCACCACTTTCCAGTCCACCTGCAGTAGCCCCTAGCTGCTGGGGTTGCAACTTTTGGCCCCAAGTCCCACAGAGTACTGTCCTAGACTTAAGTGCTGGGGAAAACAGTAGATGAGTGAGAGTCAGACACAGTCTCTGGCCCACAAGGGGCTCACAATCCAAGAAGAACGTGGAGAGAGGGAGTTGGTGACAGACACACAAGGAAATATGGGGTAGGAAAAAATGAAAACACCATAAAAGACAAGGACAATGGCGACTACAATAAGAGCAGTAGGATGCTATGGCAATGGCAAAGAACATCAAGCTCCTCGCAGCTCTGCCCCAAAGTAATGGCAGCCTCAGCCATAGCCTTCCCGGTGTTCTAAAATGGAGAAGGCCTCGTGTACTGCCAGTGTTTTCCCACTCTTAGGCTGGAGCAGGGTCTGATGGAGACTGATGGTCTGGGACGGGGTGGCGGGGGCCTGGCAACTCCCCTCCTGGGCTGCTGGCTAAAAGATGGGAGTAATGCCGAGTAACATTTTCATGTCCGTGGTCCCTGTCACATAAGGAAACCAGTAACTTTTCTTTACCGCCTAAATGTAATCGGGGAGCGGGTCTTTCCTCTGCCACCTCCAGTAGCACTTGTCTCAGGGCCGACGGGGTTCCTTGGTAATCCGACAATCCTACTGCTGACCTATGTGCTGAATGGCTAGACGGCTTTTAAGCCGACTACAGGATTCCTCGTTGATTACCATCCACTGTGGCTTTCCTGATTGGTTGAGAAGGTCCTGTTCAGTTATTCAGGTCAAGGTACAAATGCAGTTATTTCTGCCTTGTGCCAGTTGCCATCAAGTTGAGCAAGTTCTGCAATAGCTCCCCATTACCGTATATTTTCAAGGTTGAGAGGATCAACTCTGCTCCGCTCCAACCAGGCCTCTGGCTGCCTTACTTTGCCCCCTTTCGTTGATTACCATCCACTGTGGCTTTCCTGATTGGTTGAGAAGGTCCTGTTCAGTTATTCAGGTCAAGGTACAAATGCAGTTATTTCTGCCTTGTGCCAGTTGCCATCAAGTTGAGCAAGTTCTGCAATAGCTCCCCATTACCGTATATTTTCAAGGTTGAGAGGATCAACTCTGCTCCGCTCCAACCAGGCCTCTGGCTGCCTTACTTTGCCCCCTTTCCCTAGCCCAAATCCAGCCTTACTGGTCCCACCTCAAAACATCAAAGAACTTTTTTTTTTTATCTGCTTGGCCAGATATGTGCTCCCTGATTGAAAATAACCAGCTTCTGAATTACGTATGCTGTATGAAGGATTCAATGTCAAACTCTTTAAATGCCATAGTTATTTAATAAACTCACCCTCTGTTTCTGAATTATAGGCCCCTTCCACACTTGACTCAAACCAGTCTGCTCCATTATCTTTGTTTTGGCAGGATACTGAATGGGTCTGAACCTTTCTTTTCCTAATGAATATGTAGAAAATGGAAAAAAACTATTCATGTCATTGACATTTTTTCTTAAAGACCTCATTGTTTTGCTCTCTAGGTGAGGGTTGACGAATATGATTTTTCCAAGCCAATTCAAGGGCAACAGAAGAGACCATTTGAGGAGCACTGGAGAAAGCATACACTTTCTTATGTGGACACCAAGACTGGGAAGGTATGTGCTGAGGAGTTCTATAAACCCTTTCCTGAGGAGTCATAAGGTCATTCCCCAGCTAGTGGTTTACATTGGTTGATGACTGTAGCCTGTGAGCTCACTGTGGGCAGGAATTGTCACTCTTTATTGTTGTACTTTCCCAAGCACTTAGTACAGTGCTCTGCACACAGTAAGCACTCAATAAATACGATTGAATGAATGACTCTAGATGTTAATGGGTTTTTGCCCCTCTGCAGATAAATACTTTCAGCCAAGAGACTATAGATTGAAGCTTGAATTTATTAGCTGAATCCCTGAGTCAGTCTGCCCTTGTTTCTTCCATGGATGGACTAACAGCTTGTGAGTGGTAGGGGAAAATATAACATAGGCCAGGAGTTGAGTTGGGAGGCTTTGATTCCACTGCAAAAGAATTAAGGAACAAATTGATTACTAAGCTGGATCTCCGTGAGCTATTAGGTTACCTGTAACCTGTCAGCAGATGCTTCTCACTTCAGATGAAGGGTAGAGTCCTAATTGAACAAGCATGGGAAAGAAAATGCGGCATACTTATTAAACCAGTACCTAAAATGCAGCTCAAAGCTCACTAGTTGAATATGGGAAAGACTGCCCTTTGCACAAAATGCACATGAGAGTGAAGATTCACCATTCATTCATTGTCGTATTTATTAAGCGCTTATTGTTTGCAGAGCACTGTACTGAGCGCTTAATATCGGTTAAGATCACCTGTTCTTTTCCTGCCTGGCTGGCTTTGGGCATGGCCATTCTTTACTGTGATTAATGAAGGAGAAAAGCTACTCCTTGCTCTCGGGCTGCATTCAATCCTGATCCGCAGTTGACTTCCCTAAACTCCCAGAGCTGCTCCCAGAGCAGCTCAGTCGAAGAATAAGGGACCAACTTAGTTCCTCCTCCTGTAATAATTCAAATCTCTCTTCTGTTTTTAAAATGCCTTTTTTCTAATAGTTGAGATAAACATTGGTTTGGAGTCTAAATTGATATTTGATATTTTCTTTTTTTTAGGTCACTTTGGAATACAGACCTGTAATTGATAAAACTTTAAATGAAGCTGACTGTGCTACTGTCCCCCCTGCTATTCGCTCCTATTGAAGAGCATGCTGGATGAATTGATCAGTTTATGTAATTATGTACAATAGTGTCTTGCTAAATTTGGTATAGTGCGTGCAGCTTAAATAGGCATATCAAAAAAAACACTGCTAGATAAAATACTGCTCTTAGTTACTCAAATTCTGATTTCTGGCTCTGTGACTTAAGCTGTTCCTCTTTAAACTGACAGCAGGTAACCTGTTCTGCTATTCTCTGGTTCATTGTCAAAAATATCAGCGTACATCTTAAATAAATGAACACATTTTCATATGCTGGAATTTTGTCTTATCTGTTTAAAATAATGTTTTATGTTTGATAGCCTATCTCCCATATTCTTTGGATGTGGTTAAGGCAAGCCAGAGATTGTTCACCAAATCCAACTCTAAGACAAGGTGACTGGTTCAAGACAAACAAAAGGAAATACTCCTTCATGCAGAAGGTAGGAAACAAAGGAATCCTTTCTGATAGGATATGCGTGTCCACTAAGGTCCCTAAAATACCAAATTAGCTTAAAGGAGGAAGATTTTGGTTGAACCTAAGGAAGAACTTCTTGACTATTAGGCTAATTGAAAGCTGAAATGGGCTAGGACGTGCAGAATAAACTGGTCAATGACCTCCCCATTGAAAGCCTCCTCGCGATTGTGAGGCTTAGAAGCAGAGTTCATTCACCATCCAGGAATCCCGAGGGAAGGACCAAGTGTGAATGCTTTTGAGAAACTGGGGTTCATCTTGAGGGACTGGGCCAGGATGCCTGTGGACCAGAAATACCCCAGGGGACTATGGGCAGGAAACGTTTTAGCTGTTAGGGAGAGGAGTTTCAATTAAAAATATAATTCAAAGTCTGTTGCTTGACGAAATATGAATGTTCACATTAAAACCATAAATAAATGTGGTAATCTACCTAACGTCTCCTGGCTTTGAATGTCTCCTGGCTTTCAGTTTCCTTATCTGTAAATTAAACCTCCCCTTTGCCCTTCCTTATCTTGGTGGAGAAGAGGGCAGGGCAGGCACAACTCCTTCCCTCTTTTGCCCTGAAGCCTTTGTATGAATCTCACCGAAGCTGTTCTCTGTCTTCTGATCTGTTTTATTTTCTCGAATTTTGGGCTTTCAGAATGGATTGGGTGGATAGCCCAATGAAACATAACAGAAAAAAGAACCCAGGT
Organism: Tachyglossus aculeatus; assembly: GCF_015852505.1. Classification (NCBI taxonomy): domain Eukaryota; kingdom Metazoa; phylum Chordata; class Mammalia; order Monotremata; family Tachyglossidae; genus Tachyglossus; species Tachyglossus aculeatus. The sequence goes on along the minus strand of NC_052100.1, from coordinate 22,621,488 downwards.
TTTCTGGATCTGTCCCAATTCCTCACCTTAAAACAGAACTTCTCATCTTTCTCCTTAATTCCACTCCTCTGCCTAACTTTCTCATCTCAGTCGATGACACCACCATCCTTCCCATCCCAGAAGCACGCAACTTTGGTGTCATACTCGACTCTTCCCTATTAATCAACTCCCACATTTAGGTTACCTACCAAATCCTGCTTTTTTTTTTCCTGCATATCAGAAAAGAAGCTTCTTCCTCTCCCCAAACTGCTACCACCTTGATACAACTTCTGGTCTTGTCTTGGCTGGACTAATGCTGATCTTCCAGCCTCCAACCTCTTCCCACTTCATCTACGTGACCTGCTGCTGCAGTGGATCATCTTCCTGAAGCATGGCTCGGCCCAACATTTCTTCCTTCTTCAAAACCCTCCACTAACTCCCCGTGTCTCTTTGCATCAGACAAAAACATCTCACAATGGGCTTCAAGGCTCTCCACCATCTGGTCCCACCCTATCGATCTTCTCTCTTCACCTGCTATTCCCCAGCTCACTGTCATCCTTTCTCTCAAGCAAAACTTTGAGCTGTATCTCACTCTTGACTCTCCTGCCTCCATCACCTCACTCATGCTCTTCTTACTCCTGGCATGGGACTCCCTCACTTCCCACATCAGACCAACTACGGCTCTCCTCATTCAATCCCTCCTAAAATGTCACCACCTACAACAAGCTTTCCCTAAGTGATTTCCCTGCACGCTGGAGTCATATCATCCCTTCAGCTAATTGGCACTTAGAAACATGTACACCCTCCTGAACAATTTATTTTGGCCACTGGAGTTGTGCATATTTTTACAGTTGTTCCCCCATATTAGAGTGTAAGTTCCTTATGGGCAGGGAATGCCACTTCATTATTCTATACTTTCCAGGTGCATTGTAAATTGCACTATGCCAAGTGAGTGCTCAAAGATGCTAACACTGCTATACACGAAGCTGAGGAAAGCAAATAACTTATCACTTGTAACCACGGTCCCTCTCATTTAACAGGAGTTTTGGCAGCAGTTACCTGAGGGACCAAACGGAATCTCGGTTCATGACTTGTCTTTATTAAAGCATCCCAGTGACCTGATTCATCAGGATGTAACAACATCCTGGCATAATAATGGAGAAGCAGCGTGGCCTAGTGGAAAGACCATGGTGGGCCTGGTAGTCAGAGGTCCTAGATTCTAATTCCAGTTCTCCCACATACCTGCTGTGTGACCATGGGCAAGTCCCTTAACTTCTCTGTGCCTTGGTCCCCTCATCTGCAAAATGGGAGCTCCATGTCTGTTCTCCTTCCAACTTAGAATGTGAGCCCCATGTGGGATCTGATTATCTTGTACACTGCTTGGCACATAGTAAGCGCTCAACAAATACCACAATTGTTACTACTGTTGTTATAATCTGGGATGTGAAGAAAGTTTTAGCGAAGGCTTGTGCCTTTTATAACTTAGCTAAGCAAGCCCCACATCACAACTTCCCTCTTGTAAGCATCATTATTCTTTCCCCTATTGTAACTTCCCTTGAGTGATCATAAAACCCCCTTTGGAATATGTAAATATTTTTAGTCTTTTGAAGTTCATCCAAGAGAGCTTTAAGTCTTGCTTGTGACAAAGAAGTTTCTCCTTTTTGGGTGGTGGTCTGTTTGAAGTCACCCATCATCTGGCAAGTCCTGGGATAGAAAATGGGGCTAAATACTGGGAGGCCCATGTGGGAGAGGGACTGTGTCCAGTCTAATAATAATAATTGTGGTATTAAGCGCTTACTACACTTGAAGTACTGTACTAAGCACTGGGGTGGTTACAAGCAAATCAGGTTGGACACAATCCCTGTCCCATGTGGGGCTCAGTCTCAAATTCCCATTTTGCAGAGGTAGCTGAGGCCCAGAGGAGTGAAGTGACTTGCCCGAGGTCAGACAGCAGACAGGCGGCAGAGCCTGGCATTAGAACCCATGACCTCCTGCCTCCCAGGCCGGGTCTCTATCCATCACCCCATGCCGCTTCCCAATCCGATGTGCTTGTATCTCTCTAGACTGTGAGCCTGTTGTTGGGTAGGGACCGTCTCTATATGTTGCCAACTTGTACTTCCCAAGCGCTTGGTACAGGGCTCTGCACACAGTAAGTGCTCTATAAATACGATTGAATGAATGAATGCAGTGCCTGGCACATAATAATAATAATAATGATGATGATGGTATTTGTTAAGCGCTTACTATGTGCTAAGCACTGTTCTAAGCGCTGGGGTAGATACAAGGTAATCAGGTCATCCCACGTGGGGCTCCCAGTCTTCATCCCCATTTTACAGCTGAGGTCACCGAGGCCCACAGAAGTGAAGTGACTTGCCCAAAGTCACACAGTTGGAACCCAGACCTCTGACTCCCAAGCCCGGGCTCTTTCCACTGAGCCACGACTATTGGAAAAATGAAAAAAAACAAAACCCTCAAACCAGTAACCAGTCGCTCCTTCGGCTGCGTCTGGCCGTTGCTAGGTACCGGGTCCCCATCACGTGGCACTGCAGCTGGCCCTCGGTCGGTCCGTCCCTGCAGGCGGGGCCGGGACGGAAGGGGCGTGCTGCTGCCGCCGCCGCCGCCCCTCCTTTGCCCGGGCGCTAGCGGAAGTCAAGGGACCGGGCCCGGGGGACCTGCCACCGCTGCTGTCCGCTCCGCCGTTTGCTCCGAGCCCAGCCCCGTCAGCCTGGCCCATGGCCACCTACCCTTATCGAGCGGGGCCCGGGGGCGGCCCTGGCCCCGGCGCCGCTGCTGCCCTCCCGGACCAGAGCTTCTTGTGGAATGTCTTCCAGCGGTGAGGAAGTCCGGCCCGGCCCCTGCCCCGCTCGGCCTGGCCGGCCCGGTCCCGGCGCCTGCCCCTGGCCCTCCCCCGCCCCACTCGGCCTGTCCAGCCTCGCCCCTGGCCCTTCCCCGCCCGGCCTGGCCGCCCGGGCGGTCCTGCCCCTGCTCACGCTCCGCCGGCCCTGTCCGGGCCCAGTTGGGCGGCCGGATCGCGCGGCGTGCAGGCCGTGGACGACTTCTTCCCGGTCAGGGCCACTCCCTCACTGGCCCCGGCCCGGCCACCGCAGGCCCGGGAGCGGGGCTCCCCTCCGCCGCCTCCTTCTCCTCCTCCTCCTCTTCCTCCTCCTCCAACCTTCCAGCCCACAGGCTGATCTCGTCCGAAGCAAACGGGCAAATCCATCTGGGGCCCGCAGAGGCCCTGGGCTTTCCCGTAGGCCCCATCCTTCTGGGGGAAATGGAGCCGACACAAATGACCCAGACTTAGGGGCAATCCTTCTTCACAGAGAAGTACTTTGACTGAATTTTGGCCTGTAGCAAGCCTAACCTTTTTAAAATCGTCTTAACCTTTGTCTGTGGTTTCATAGGGTTGATAAAGACAGGAGTGGCGTAATATCTGACAATGAACTTCAACAGGCACTGTCCAATGGTAAGGTTTCCCCAGCGTCTGGTTCATTCAGTCCTTTTCCTCTGATCTACCGGTTCCTTTCTTGGGTGTTTTCTAAATACGAGCGAGGCCTGGAAACTGGAATGCGTCTTGTAAAGGATGCTGTTTTTGCCACAGGAATCGGCGCGAGCATGGAATGACTTTATTTCTCCCAGAGGGGTGCCTGGTTGTTCTTAACTCTGAACTCCCCTGTGTCCCCTTAGGAAGCAGAATCATAAGGAAATGGGGAACAGTTTGAGGGAAATTTGTGGTTGGATGGTGAATTGTCATAGGGAAGGAGTGTGGTGTTTAGCTAAAGATATGTACAGGGCTAATTAAGAACTCGGTATCCAAGAGCATGGTTTGTATTCCGGAATGACAGTTTTGAAGGGTCCCCTTTGTAAATCCTGACCAAGAGAACTACCATGTTTAGCAAGTCACCCTTGAAAGGCCTTGAGACAATTGAGGAGGGAAGGGGGACTGTGTGGTAACAGTACCGATTGAGCTATTTCACAGTATCGAGTAGTATTGATGGAGGGGATTTTTTATGACAAGGGGAATCTTAAATGAAGCCACTGTGGGGATCTCAAACTCACGAGGAAGATGCTTAAAGAATCACCAATCCGATTAACTTGTATCCGCCCCAGCACGTAGACCAGTGCTTGACCCAGAGTAAGTGCTTAACAGATACCACAAGCGTCAGCACTGTCATCAGCAATCCTTGGTGATAGACACATAAGGAACGGTGAAACAATACAAAATAGAAAAACAAGCATGGTCTCGTTGATAGAGCATGGGCCTGGGAGTCAGAAGGACCTGGGTTCTATTCCTGCTCAGCCACTTGTCTGCTGTGTGACCTTGGGCAAGGCACTTCACTTCTCTGTGCCTCAGTTACCGTGTCTATAAAATGGGAATTAGTAATGTAAGGTAGGACACGGACTGTGTCCAACCTGATTATCTTGTATCTGCCCCAGTGCTTAGAACAGTGCCTGGCACATAGTAAGCATTTAACAAATACCATTAAAAAAAAATCCCTCAAGGACAGTAAATATCAGAGGAGCTACAGCTTCATTCTTCACACAACTTTTATGTTGTCTTTGTTTGTGTAGTTATATTCTTCTTTCCTACCGTCTGTCACCAAGCCCCACCCTGTCCCTGGAGAGCCAGGTATTTGGTCTAACTCACCTGTATATATTTTGCTTGTACTGCTTAGTTCAGGGCTCTGCACATGGTGTGTGCTTCATGAGTACTGTTACTACTCCTCCTCACAGCCCACATAGAGCTGTTCACATACTAACAGTCACAGCTGCCCCGGCCATAACCACCCCAACCCAAGCGCTCTAAAAAGTTTGGAGGCAGTCCACTGATGGAGGGGGCCAGTGTGGAGGTGGAATTGTGGCTCTGGGGTTTCTTCCGGGTGACTGAGCTTTGGATTGTTGCTTGTCTTTACCCTGTCTCTCTACAAGATACCAATGTCAGAATCACACTTGCTAATTTGCTTCATCCCAGTATGCATAAAAGGTGTTTTCCATTGTAGCTCCGTAGCTCAAAGGGTACTGAGTTATTTGCCTTTTTGTGATCTCTTTAAGTGGATTGGGAGGCTGGATTAGTCACGATTTTTGTTTGGATCCTCAGGGGCATTCCATTTTGGAGGAACAGGATCAAGTTGTGAGCTCCTTGATGGCAGGCATTTTGTCTACCAACTCTAATGTATTGTACTCACCCAAGAGCTTATTAGAGTGCTTTGCACACAGTAAGTGCCAATAAGTACCTTTGATTGTGTGAATGTTTTAAGCCAAATTGATGAATTAGTGATAAATAAATCACTTAGGCTAGATTACTGAATCAGCCTCCTCTCCGATCTCCCATCCTCCTGTCTCTCCCCACTTCAATCCATACTTCACGCCGCTGCCTGGATTGTCTTTGTGCAGAAACGCTCTGGGCATGTTACTCCCCTCCTCAAAAATCTCCAGTGGCTACCAATCAACCTACGCATCAGGCAACACTCCTCACCCTGGGCTTCAAGGCTCTCCATCACCTCGCCCCCTCCTACCTCACCTCCCTTCTCTCCTTCTACAGCCCAGCCCGCACCCTCCACCACTAATCTCCTCACTGTGCCACGTTCTCGCCTGTCCTGCCGTCGACCCCCGGCCCACGTCATCCCCCTGGCCTGGAATGCCCTCCCTCCGCACATCCGCCAAGCTAGCTCTCTTCCTCCCTTCAAGGCCTTACTGAGAGCTCACCTCCTCCAGGAGGCCTTCCCAGACTGAGCCCCCTCCATCCTCTCCCCCTCCCCCCAGCCTTACCTCCTTCCCCTCCCCACAGCGCCTGTATATATGTATATATGTTTGTATGTATTTATTACTCTATTTTATTTGTACATATTTATTCTATTTATTTTATTTTGTTAATATGTTTTGTTTTGTTGTCTGTCTCCCCCTTCTAGACTGTGAGCCCACTGTTGTGTAGGGACTGTCTCTATATGTTGCCAACTTGTACTTCCCAAGCACTTAGTACAGTGCTCTGCACACAGTAAGCGCTCAAGAAATATGATTGAATGAATAAATACGATTGAATGAATGAATGAATGAATGAATGAATAACCCCCACCCTAGAGTTCTACAGGAATGTAAAATTCCCAGCAAGCATTTGTACCCTTTCATTACAGTTGTCTTCTGTACCAGAGGACTTGGGGATTGCCAACATAACTCCCTAGAAAATATAGACCAGTAAGTTTCACTTCCGGGGCCTGCCTGGCTGTTTTCTGTCTGAGCTGAGGTGATCAGCGCCCCCGCCCCCCCCCACCCCCGAGTGCCTCCTGTGGGGAGGAAGCCTGATAGGGCCTGGCTATTGACCTGCCTGCCCACCCGAGGTGTGGAGTGGTGGGTCCATCCATGCAGAGTCCTGGGGGCCAAACAGGACCTCCTGGGGCTCTTGAGGGGCCCGGCTAGGGGAGGCAGGCAGGTCCCAAAAGAGGTTGGCTCGGGGTTGGCCCCCTGGGCCAGTTGAGGCCAGCAAATGAGGCCTTCACTGAGGAAAAATGCCCTCCCTCTTCATATCCTACAGACATTCATTCATTCAATCGTATTTATTGAGCGCTTACTGTGTGCAGAGCACTGTACTAAGCACTTGGGAAGTACAAATTGGCAACATATAGAGACGGTCCCTACCCAACAGTGGGCTCACAGTCTAGAAGGTGGGCTCACAGTCTAGAAGACAGTTATTCTCCCTACCTTCAAAGCCTTATTGAAGGCACATCAATCAATCATCATCATCATCAATCATATTTATTGAGTGCTTACTATGTGCAGAGCACTGTACTAAGCGCTTGGGAAGTACAAATTGGCAACATATAGAGACAGTCCCTACCCAACAGTGGGCTCACAGTCTAAAAGGGGGAGACAGAGAACAAAACCAAACATACTAACAAAATAAAATAAATAGAATAGATATGTACAAGCAAAATAAATAAATAAATAAATAGAGTAATAAATATGTACAAACATATATACATATATACAGGTGCTGTGGGGAAGGGAAGGAGGTAAGATGAGGGGGATGGAGAGGGGGACGAAGGGGAGAGGAAGGAAGGGGCTCAGTCTGGGAAGGCCTCCTGGAGGAGGTGAAAGAGGCAGCAGGCTGCTATGGGCAAGAGGACCGGCCATCGACTTCTCCGGGCTGCTGGCAGTTCCTCTCCTCTCCTTCTCAAGGGATCTGTTGGAGAGTCTTCATTTGGAGGGGCAGGGGGCTGGTCTGGAGGTTCAGCTCCAGCCCCTAAGCTTGGCCAGAGGGAATGAATCATGGCGGTCAGCTCAGCTGACCACTTCTTATCAGTCATCCAAAAGAAGAGCAACAGAGACAGGGGAGAACAAAACCATATTAACAAAATAAAGTAAATAGAATAGATATGTACAAGTAAAATAAATAGAGTAATAAATATGTACAAACATATATACATATATACAGGTGCTGTGGTGAAGGGAAGGAGGTAAGATGGGGGGGATGGAGAGGGGGACGAAGGGGAGAGGAAGGAAGGGGCTCAGTCTGGGAAGGCCTCTGGAGGAGGTGAGCTCTCAGTAGGGCCTTGAAGGGAGGAAGAGAGCTAGCTTGGCGGATGGGCAGAGGGAGGGCATTCCAGGCCCGGGGGATGATGTGGGCCGGGGGTCGATGGCGGGACAGGCGAGAATGAGGCACGGTGAGGAGATTAGCGGCAGAGGAGCGGAGGGTGCGGGGTGGGCTGTAGAAGGAGAGAAGGGAGGTGAGGTAGGAGGGGGCGAGGTGATGGAGAGTCTTGAAGCACATCTCCAAAGAGGCCTTCCCTGATTAAGCTCTCCTTTCCTCTTCTTCCACTCCCTCTGCGTTGTACCCTGACTTGCTGCCTTGATTCATTCCCCTGACCCAGGCACCCAGGACTTCAGTACATATCTGTAATTTTATTTATTTATATTAATGTCTGTCATCCCCTCTGGACTGTAAGCTCATTGTGGGCACGAAATATATCTGTTATATATTGTATTGTACTCTCCCAAGAGCTTAGTACAATGCTCTGCATGCACACAGAGTAAGCGCTCACTAAATACGATTGACTATATCTGGCAGGTCGTAGAATTTATAATTAAGCTGAGGATCAGTGAACTCTTAAAAAAAGACAACCATTTGGGGGAAAATCGTGCCTCATTCCTCTGCTAGAGTTCTTTGAAAGGGCTAATAAGAACATGCGTAAAGGGGAACCAGTGGATACGGTATATTGAGATTTTCCCAAAGCATTTAAGAAAGTGCCAAACTGAGAATGAATGGGATCAGAGAGGATGGTCTGTCACAGATCAAAAACTGGCTAAAAGTTGATGGAGTATCTCATTGGGAACAAGGGTTGAGCCTCAGTCCTGAACCTTTCGTGTGTAGAACCTGCATGGAGAAATTTCAGTGCTAGTAGTTTGTGTGGCACCACTTGCATTCCTTTTCCTGCCAGTCCTGATTCTGCTGGGGCATGGAGGACAGTGAGTGAGTAAGCCAGCAGTGGGGCAGCACATTGCGAAGTGCACACAGAGGTTGTTACGTTCAGGACCTATTTACGGCCAAAGTGCCAGCAGCAAATTGCCGCTGCTGTTCCACAGTGTCATGGCCTTGCTGCTGGTTGCCTTGGTAGTTGCTGCTGGCTCCGCCACCCATGTTAACCAGCTGTCTTTCAGAGTTCTTGCTGGAATCGTCCGCCTCATGGAATGCCCTAGGTGGTTCTTCCGTTAGAAACCTTCCCTGATGGTTTAGCCCCAGCATGCAGAACTGAGACTGGAACCTAGGTCTCTTCATTCCCAAAGCAGTGCTCTTTCCACTGGACCCCCCAGTAAAGTGTAGCTAAAAGACAACACACAAAGGATAGAGATGGACCTCATTCCTTCTCTGTAAGAAGGGAGTTTTGAAGATAACATTAAGGTTTCCAGGTGGTGAAATGTCATGTAGCTGAGGATATGCTGCTGATTTTTCAGCTAATTACGTGGGCTGAAGAATGGCAGCGAGCTTCAGAGTGAGCCAGTGCAAGATAATGTACCGAGGGAACAATAATCCAAATTATAAACACATAATGATGATCTCTAAGGTGTCTTGAAAAGGGATCTTGGCATCACTAGTGACCATTCTTTTAAGCCATTGGGTGGCCGCACAGGTGCCAACTCCATCAGAATGATGAGAGAAAAGAGGTGGTTCCTACAGCTTTTTGATGCTCAATTACAGCCGTCTTCAGCCCAGGTTTCTGACAAGACCTGAGAATTCCCTATCGGGGCTGGAAACACCCCCAGATTGTGGCTTTTGGGCCTGTTACCTCTTGCAAATGGATCCCTTTCTAGTCCCCCACCCCTGTTACATCCTAGCTCTTAAAATGGAGGCTGGCATCTCTATTTGGCAGCAGCCAAAAAAGGCCAAATGAATCAATAGCGACATCAGAAGGGGAATAGAAAACAAAGAAATCATTTTACCAAATCTTTTTTTATCAAATAGAATGGTAGGTTCTCTTCTCTGTGCTGTTCTGGTCCTCACATTTTAGGAAAGGAGGAGAAGAGAAGTGCAATGTAGTGATTTGTATGAAAAAAGACAAAGTTAAGAGTCTTAATTCTATAAAAAATTACAGACTGAAAGGGGACATGATTGAACATTACAAAATCATGAAGGGTGTTTACACAGGGCAGACATTAAAATCATTCACCACACTAGAAAGGGGACGGACAATTAATTGAGATTTGGAAATGGAAAAGTCAAAACAAACAAAAAGAGACCCTTTACGTGATGGGTGGCAGGCATATGGAGTTAGTTTCTAACCAGTTGTCAGCCAAAAATATAACCAGCTTCAAGAAGAATTTGGATAAGTTATGGATTAATAGAGGGGAAAAGTGGGTGGATGGTGTCGAAAACAGAATCCTGGGATGGATGAGTCTGGGGGCTGCAACCTGACTTTGATCCAGAAATGGTTTTCTTATATATACTAGGAGTTTTCGTACATATACCAGGGAGCCTGAGGATTAGGCAGCTTCTCTTCCTGATCCTTTTCAATAGCTGTGCTTGAATCCCAAGATACTATTGCCTACCCAGGAAACTGCTTTCCTTCCTTGTGGAATATTTGATTCATGCAGCGATAGCAAGGTTTGCCTTTGCAGCTGCAGCTATGCTTAGATATCTGGAAGCCATGGAGGAGAGGCAAGTTGCATGATAATAATTGCGATAATTAAGTGTTTACTATGTGCCGAGCACTGTACTAAGTTCTGGGGTAGATACAAGATAATCAGGTCCCACATGGGGCTGGCAGTTTAAGTAGGAGGGAGAACAGGTATTGAATCCCCATTTTGCAAATAAGGAAACTGAGGCACAGAGAAGTGAAGTGACTTGCCCAGGGTCACACAGTAGGTAGGTGGTGAAGTCAGGATTAGAATCCAGCTCCTCTGACTCCCAGGTCCACGGTCCTTTTTTTTATGCTATTTGTTAAGCGCTTACTATGTGCCAGGCACTGCTCTAAGCAGTGGGGTAGGTATAAAGTAATCAAGGAGGACACAGTCCCTGTCCCACATGGGGCTCCCAGTCTCAATCCCCGTTTTACAGATGAGGTAACTGAGGCACAGAGAAGTGAAGTGATTTGCCCAGGGTCACCCAGGAGACAAGTGGTGGGGCGGGGATTAGAACCCAGGTCCTACTGACTCTCGGGCCCGTACTCTATCTATTAGGCCAATGCTGCTTCCTTAGTGTCATCTCTTACTGCCTCCTGGCTGGCGTTGTCAGCATGCCAGTAGGTTTAGATCCAAATTTCTCCACGTGGGAATTTGGGAGAAGCTGAGGGGTTTATTCCTCTCTCTACCTCCACATTTTCCTCCCTTCCTGCCTCTCTTGCCCATCATCTTCCCTCCCATTCTTTGTTCTGTGCTGGTGAGCGTAAGGCAGCAGCTCAGCAGCTGGCATTATTTTGGACAGAGGCATGATTTGGGTAACTGAGAATCACTGCTTTAGTGTAGTAATCGCCTCTACTATTTTCCTGGAAGTGGGGGCCGTATCTAGTTATATGAAGTAATTATGAAAGCCATGGTGCATTTTCACATAATTTGCAGTCTTTTTGGACAGTTTTCAAGTTTGTTTTGCTGTTGCTCCTGCAATTTGTCTTTTCTCTCATCCTCTTTACCTTCCTTAGACCTGAAGTCCATCGTATAAAGAAGGGAGGTGGTCAGGGAGGTTGAAGAGAAGATAGTAAGAAATTGTTGCTGTCAAAGAAGGGTAATTTTTCTGAACCCCTCCCTCCCCCCATTTAAGATTATTTCAAAATGACAACCAGATCACAGTTCCTGGCTGCTCCAGTGACAGGGACTATACATTTAGCTCTGTCCCCTTCACCCTATGATTGAGTACTCCTAATCGCATCTCTCTGCCAGAGGTAGAGAACAAATACAGATGATAGAGCTGTTTCTTGTTCACCCACTAGCTGCTAGGAAACCCAAAGTTTCCTTTGCCTCACTTAAATCTAGATGCTATATTAAGGACTTAGACAAGTCTAGTTTCCGCGGCTAAATTTAATCGAGGGGTGTGTGTGTGAGGAGTAGGCAGAAAGGGGCTATTTGAGTGCCTTCCTTTTGAGAGGTGTCCCGGATGAAGAGTGTGGTGAGGCTGTTTAACACTTGAATTCAGGAACGCTCTGAAGCTTTGGACTCGACACTATTCCCCTCATGTGCACGTACTCTAGGTTTGTAAACTCAAACAAGACCTTATGCAGTGTTGGGTGTTTCTGGACTGTTCCTAGTTGTGGCTTCTTATTTTTGGTATTAACCTTACTGATCACCCATGGATGCTGTATGCCACACACACAGGGTTCCTGCCCTCCAGGAAGTACCACCGTAAAAAGAGATGAGACAGAAATATGGCACTTGAGCAAACCAAATTTCTCTCATACACAAACAAGGTATTTGTTGCCTTTATTCCACCTGGCACATTCCACCAATTGGGCCATTCTCCTCCTGCTCTTTTGTGTGGTCCCCATGGGAGGGGGTGGGTGTGGGGCAGGACCTCATTTTGGAAATTTAGAGCAAAGGAGACCCTGAGTTTTTCCATGTGCATATTTTATATCTACATATGAAAATGTCATTTCTGGGTGGCTGTCTCAGCATTCTGTAATTGACTGGTGGGTGGTATTTAGACCTCTAAATGATTGTTGCACCTGGTTAATATGCTTGGGTTTGGTGGGCTCGGATGTGTAACTGGAGATAATCAGCATAGCTTGTCCCTGGGCTGTGTAATTTCCCTGATGGGTAGTTGCTGTGGTCACACGCTGACTAGCAACTGCTTGCTAGCCACAGAAAACTCCTGTGGCCTTGAGTAAAGCCGTGCTCGCATCTATGGCATCTGCCATGGACATGCCTGCCGCCGCGGCTGGGAGGGCACCTTCCTTAGCAGCTGCTCTGCAGCTCTGACATTCTGTGAAACATCCCGTCCCTATGAGCAGGATCTTGGATATTCCGCCGCTCACTTCTCCCTACACCCTAGCACTGTTGTCCTTAGGTGCTCCATCAGGATGTGTCCTGCATTAGCCAGTTGGAGAATTGCCCACATCACCCTTGATCCCTCCCTGTGGCCTCCATGCTGGATGTGTTTTTTGGTGGGTCTAGTTCTGTCTTGGTGGGTGTCAGCATGTGTCACAGCATGTTTTTTTAACTTGTTTTTACTACTTCTCCTCTTAAACTGAAATCAAAGTCTCATATCCAGGCAGAGGCAGATTTGGGTTTTCCCGGTGCAAGATCAGGCTGTGAGAGTTACAAATCAATCAGTCAGTGGTGTTTATTGAGCCCTTAGTTTATGCAGAGCACTGTGCTAAGCACTTGGGAGAGTACAGTAGAGTAAGTAAACATGATCCCTGTCCTCAAGGAACTTACAGTCTGGCAGCAGAGCCAGAAAATTAAGCTTGTCTGCAATGTAGGTGGGAGAATCTCCCTTCTCAAGCCACTTGAGGAAATACTCTCTGAACATGAATGTCAATTCATAGATAGATACTGGGAGGGAAAAAATGACATGCTTGAATGGGAAAAGGACTTTGAGATTTTAGGAGGGAAGATGGTCTATAACCCAAGGGCCGTGACACTCTCAGCCAGCCCTGCTAATTCATGGATAACTTTTCTCTTCTCCCTTCCCATTCCCCCAACGCACACACATACATTCTCTGCCCCCAACCCCCTCTCAGAAAAAACAAGTTGGTTCTCAGTCCTCCAGCTCTTAATATATTTTATTACACCCAGTGGCCCTCAATGTATACCACCACAAACTAGCCAGATTCAGTCACTGCCCAAAGCAGCATGGGTTTTCCCCATCTCTTGAACCAGAGTGCTTTTGGGAACAGTAGGTTTGGGCAGTGGCTTAAAGAGTGAGGTAATCAAGTGTTTTCTGTGATGGTGGTATCTTGTTTTTGCTTCTGAAAATGTGTAATTTAGGCACAGAGTTTCCAGGTAGAATCTTGCTTCCATTTTTTGATTTGCAAAATTAGTCTTGGAGTAGCTTTGACTGTGGCCAGAGGTCTGCTTAACTCAAGTTAATTCCAGTTAATGAATTGTTTAGCTAACCTGAATAATGCAGGAAGGTGAGGCAATAACCAACTTGGAGGTCATAGTTGTGGAAAATGAGTTCCAGGTGAACAACAAAAGCCTGGGATTTGGAGACTGTGGCTGAGCAGGGCTAATTTACCTATCGAAAGGTGGTAGGTCAATATATGGATATCTTTCAGGGACCATTCTAAAGATTCATTGAATCCTAATTTTGGCATATGCTGGTATCGAAACAACCAAGCCCAAAGGCTCGCCCCCTTCCATGGAGGATAAGCACAGGCTGTTGCAGGCGTCTCCCTCTCACCTCAGGGCAATGGGAGAATCCACGGTAATAAAAATGCCAGGGAAGAGATCAGCTGATCTCATCCAGAGATGTGTTTCTGGGTATAGATGCTTGGATAAGATCAGTTGGTCCCTTTGCCCCCTCTCGCCCGCAAAAGGATTCCTCCAGAGAAGTGGGTATCTTATCATCTTATCCATTATTAAAGTGTCTGTGGAGATGCCCAGCTTCTCTCCAGAAGAGGTTCTAGTGTCTTAAGTTCCTGCACTGAAAGTCAGCTCTGAGCAAATGGATTTCAAGTTTCTGTGACTGTGGCTGGAATATGGACTTGACTAGCAGTCTCCCTACTAAATCATGAATCCTTCAGGAAAAATCTTTTTCATTGAATTTAAATTGTTTTTCAGGCACATGGACTCCCTTTAATCCAGTAACTGTCAGGTCAATCATATGTAAGTAAAACTTGTGGCATTTTACTTGTTGCTCAGAAGTTTTTTTTTTAATTAAAGTTTTTGGCTAAGGCATTCCCACCCCCTTCGTCTTAACACCTGCCATTTGGAGGAGCTGGTGTGTGGCCTGAAAATTACGTGCTTAATAACAAAGGATTGTTAGTGCTTTGCATGAAAGTTAGAATTTCTTAGGAAAAAATCTGAAGTAGTCTTAACTGTTGGAAGTGTGGGGGGATGTTAATGAAGGTATTATCAGAAATGTTCTTGCTGGGGTGAGGAAGGGAAACAGTGAGGTTAAAGCATCAGAATTCAGCCTAAAAGGAATCTCAAATGACTCCCCCACCTTCTCCTTCCAGAGGATTTGTTTTACAGAGTGAGACTGGTTTGTGATTTTATTTTCACCCAAGTCTTAATAGAATTGGGGAAAAAATGTTGATTGTTGTGTAAGGCAGTTTGATGTTTACTGATACTTTACTATTTTCATTTCAGCCATGTTTGACCGAGAAAATAAAGCTGGAGTGAACTTCAGTGAATTCACCGGAGTCTGGAAATATATCACAGATTGGCAGACTGTCTTTCGAACATACGATAGAGACAATTCTGGGATGATTGACAAAAATGAACTAAAGCAAGCATTATCAGGTTTTGGTAATTCATTTACAATTACTGTATAGCATATTTCATTTTGGAACTTTACTTTTGGAGTCTATATCCAAGGGTTTTTATTTATTTGTGTTGGCTTGGGGTGGGGGAGGGGGTAAGAGCCCAATTTAGTTTTAATTTTTGCTTTTATTTTCATCATTCCAGACCCTTTCTTTGAAAGAGGGGTTATTCATAAACCATCATTACGCTGCCAGTGCTGTCCAAAATGAGATAAGGGCTATGCACATTTGTCACCTTTCATGATATGGGAAAAATTAATTTCACAGCATTGAGAATGTGGCAATTAGAATATCTTGAAATGAGAATAAAACCCAACACCAACCTGGAGTCAATTTTTAAAGCAGAGTTTCAAAATACCCCAAATCTAGTATTAATGCACCTGGCTAAGTTGTTCTTAAATTGCCAGCATTATGCCTTTGGTCCATAAAATTATATATTTTGTTTTTTCTCTCCCATTCTCAAGTGAAGTTAAACCATATGTTTATATGCATATTTATGTCATATAAGAATATCTTATCAAAACTTCGGTTGTGTGTTGACTAAGAGGTAATAATACTGATGTAGTGCATTTTTCAAAGTGGTTCAAAGTGCTTTACAACAATGAAGAAATAGTTAAGAGCTGATCTTGAAAGGCAGGTGGGAGGAGATATTAACCTTTCACATTGGATGAAACAGATCCAGACTTGCCCATGGTCAGAGAGCCTACTTCTGTGACTGTCAGCCTGCTTTATCCTTTCTCCTTGGTCCAGGCTGCTTCTAGAATGAAAACCTTTACTATTAATAGTAATAATAGTGGTATTTGTTAAGCATTTCCTATGTGCTAAGTATGATAATCAGGTCAAACACAATCCCTATCCCATATGAGGCTCATAGCCTATGGGAGTGGAGAGAGAGAGAACAGGTATTTAATCCCCATTTTACAGGTGAGGAAATGGAGGCACAGACTAAGTGACTTGCACAAGGTCACGCAGCAGGCAAGTGGCAGAGCTGGGATTCGAATTCAAGTCTCCCAACTTCCAGTCCCGTGCCCTTTCTACTACGCCTCACTGCTTCTCACCTTTTTCTGTACTTTCAAAACTTGGTTGTACACATACCATTCTTTGGGGTTAGGTGGTAAATGGAAACCAATAATTAAATGGTGGTCTATATTTAAAAGTAATTCCAAGTAAAAATGTCATGGACTTTTTCAGTTGCTGTCCTTTGGGCACGGTGTTAGGTGTCTTAAGGTGATTCATCAGAAAAAACCTGGTTGACAGGAGAGGAACTGCTCTTGGAGTTCAGGTTTCAGTTAGGCACCGTTTGTGTGGGGGTTGGCGGAAGATGGTGGCGAAAATGAAGCTCACATTTTAGCTTCCTGAGAATCTCTGAGGGTTCTTCAGTGCACCTAGAAATTCACAGCAATATCAGCTGGAGCAGCAGAAGCAAACACCTACTGTGTACAGACCACCGTTCTGGGGGCTTGGGAACTTAACTCTCTAAGTTCAGGGACTGTGTCTTTAACTTCTATTTTAACACAGTAATGGTATTTATAAATTTTTTCTGTTTTTATTCCCAAACCCAGAACAGAAGAAAGGTACAGAAATTGCAACCTAGAAGGTCCAAAGCCTAAATCTTTTTTTTTTTTTATCATCTAAGCAGGTTGCCCACAGTTTTATCATAGCATTTGAAGAAAAGTTAGCTTCACTTTGATATTGACTTTCTCTGTTATGGAGACATTTTTTTTCCCCCAGTCACAAAAAGGCTTGTCTTCTGGTACATCTTTGGCTCCTTTCAAAAATTCCCTCCTGTAAATATATAGGAGGAAATGGTACCTTTCTAATATTCAACCTGACTTGATCTTATAGTGTTAAAAAGAAAGCTACATCTTAATCTGCACCCAATTTAAACAACTTTTCTGAGTCTAATGGGCCCATTATCTCTTTCCCTTGTGCCCTGGGACCAATTTCCTAAGCCCTGAGCTGATTACCTCTTCCAGTGTTTTTAATCACTCAATCAGTGGTATTTATTTTAGTACCTGTTGAGTGGGAAGTAGTGTATTAAGCATTTGGAAAAGTACAGTAGAAGCAAGACACACATTACCTGCCCTCTAGGAACTTAATCACGCTTATCTTAAGTCTTTTCTTTGTTGCCATCTTTTGCCCTTTAGCTGTTGTCTGGCTTAATGATCTGACAGGTGCATAGTCTAAATGCATCATTGCTTCTGATCTCCCTCACTGTCAATGTGTCAAATGTGGCCAAAAGTAATGGAGCTGTTTGCAGAGTTCATGGAGCAGTGATTCCTTGTTTGTTTGTTTTTTTTTCTTCTTTGAGGATACAAAGCTCTTAAAAGTTGATCTGCCTAAAGTGGTGCACTTGTAGGCTGTATCTCCCAATAAGTGAGTGGATACCAAGGCCAATACCAGCCCCATTAGAAGGTGCCGTGAAAGATGGGTTAGGTGGTGTCTTATTAAGCAACTTGGTAGGAAAAGCACTCTAATGGTGTGTTTTATTGTCATGCCTTTGACTTGGAAGTGTCTCAGTCCCATTACCCTCCAGCTTCCCCATTTTTTCTCAACATAGTCTACCTCATGCCTTGTTCTCATCTCTCCTGGCTCTGACCTTTCGCTTATACCCTTCCCCTACCTGGACGACTTCTCCCCACCCCCCCTTCAAATCTAATCGACCACAGCTCTCCCCAACTTCACAGCCCATCTGGAATTACGTCTCTAGGAGGCTTATCCCAATTAATTTCAAATCTCCCAGGTTTATATCCCTGCCACTGTCCCTTCACCAACTCTGCATTCATGTATCCATGATACCTATAGCACTTCTGAACATATTTTACATATCCTGTTCCTTAAGGCCTAACTCATAAACATGTCCCCTTTTGCTCCCACTTATTTTAGTGTCTGTCTCCCCCATTAGATAGTAAACACTACTGTACTCTCCCAAGCCCATAATACAGTGCATAGCACACATGAATTCTCAATAAATACCGTTGATGGATTGAGTAGGATTGTTTGAGGGAATCTGTATAACCAGGGATCCTGTGCAAGGTGGCCTAGTGGATAGAGTACGGTTCTGGGAGTCAGAAGGACCTGGGTTCTAATCCTGGCTCTGCCACTTGTCTGCTGTGTGACCTCAGGCAAGCCACTTAACTTCTCTGGGCCTCAGTTACCTCATCTGTAAAATGGGGATTAAGAGTATGAGCCTCATAGGGGTCAGAGACTGTGCTCAACCTGATTAACTTGTATCTACCCCAGCACGTAGAACAATGCTTGGTACATAGTAAGTGCTTAATAAGTACGGTTATTATTATTATTGCTATTACAGCATAAATTGAGGTTTAGGTTTTATACTGAAATGTTTAGCATGTGGGTATTAGATGAGTCATATACTCTGCCCCTGACGGTGATAGACTCACTCACTACCTTTTACTGGTGGGTGGTGTAGAAAACAAATAAGAATTTTTACTCCCTTGTAGGGTTTGCTGAAGAGGCATTAGTCTTTAGTCTTACCTGTCCAGGGCAAATGAAGGCTTTTTTTTCCTTTTTTTTTTATGTTCTTGGTAGAAGAATCTGCTTTAGCCTGAATCTTCTTTGGGTAAGGTAAACATTAAACTACAGCCTAATGCTTGGGGAATTTTGCCAGATTTGACAATATGAGCTTGCCCTAGGAACCCCGGCAGCAATATGCTCCATGATCAACACTTTTTCTAGATCCCCAGCTTTGCCTCTTTCCCCAAAGTATTGTGTATGGGTCAGGTGGGATGGCCAATTTCCTTTCCATCCCTTCTTGCTCCTCATTTCCAGCTGACTAGCTATGGGGGGCAATGTAGCCCGGCCAGCATGGCAATAAATTGCACTTACACAAGTCCCTGGGTGCCTAGAAGAGCTATTGAGTTCGCACAGCTGTCAGAGATGACAGTATGAGGTGCCAAGTTAGATACTGTTGTTCCCCCTCTGAGTAGGAACTTGAATCTGAGTTTGTCAGTCTTTGTCTTCATTTGGTAGAAGCTATGTTAGACTCACATGGTTTGTGAGACCAGAGTCGCCCTGCTGACATATACTGGGCAAAGGACAAATGCTGAACTCTCATGCACCTCTTACACTCCAAAGGAATGAAAATAGTACGAAGACTGGCCTCATGGAATCTCTACAAAACGTCTGGTAACCATGGTGGAAATAGGGTCCCAGACAGAATAATGACCCAAATCAGTGCTTAACCTATATTACAATTGGAAAGAATGCAGAGGGGCAAATGAAGATTTAAAACCACACATCAGGCCATAGGACCTGGGTTCTAATCCCAACTCTGCCACTTGCCTGTTCTGTGACCCTGGGCGAATCACTTAACTTCTCTGTGCCTCAGTTTCCTCATTTGTAAAATGAGGTTTCAGTGCCTGGTTTCCCTCTCCCTTAGACTGTGTGCCTCCTGATTATCTGACCTGATTATCTCTTATCTACCCAAGCACTTAGTAGTTCTTGGCACTTGGCAACCACTTAACAAATATCATTATTATTATTATTATTATCATTCAGAAATCTAAAGCTTCTCACCGTGGGCCCAGACTGCCTATGCACTTTAAGGCATTTGATTGAAATGAGGAATTGAGTCAAAGATCCCAACAGAGCAATCTTTGTCTCTGGCCTGTTTTACCACAGTTATCAGTTAAGCTGAGAGAGAAAAACACAACCACATGTCCGAGCGAGGCAGGAGCTGATTTTCTCTTGGCAAGGATCCACTCAGGCAGTAGCAGAGAGCAGCCAGTAGAGGGAGATTTTTTTGTCTCCGAATAATCATTTATAAAAACACAGCTCTTCCTCAGAGATGGCTGCAGCCCTCCCCTCCCTGACCCAGCAGAGACTCCTCACAAAAAGCCCCGATGGCCTCAGAAACAAAGACCACCAGCTCCTTTGCTTCCTGGAGCATCTAGTTCTTTTCCTTTTCTTCCCTGCAGTTCCCTTACCAGACCTGATTAGAGAGTTTGAAAGCACACCATTCATACCAACAGATTAGACGGGCTCCACCATCCTACAGTCAAAGATTAATTCAGCAATACATGGTGGGGAATGCCCTGCTCTATGTCTCAAGACCTCTCCTGGCTAAAAGAGACCAGATGGAAGGCAGAGCTGAGCTGCAAAAGCTCTGTTGACTCCAACAACCCCCCCTTGGAAACAGGAAGGCTGAAAAATACCACAAAAACCATTGGCTTTAAGTCTCGACTTAACGGGCTATGAGAAGGAAGGAAGATAGTGTTGGTAGAGTGCTTTGAGCATTCCAGAAAGGGCACTGAAGCAGTATTATTATTTTGGTGTGTGTGATTCCTTAACCAGTCAAATTCTCTGTGCTGGTAATTCACTATAAAATCTATTCAGACGACAGGTGTGACCTGGCCTTGCAAAGATTCGAACAAGACTCAAAGTCAAATGCAGATGTTTTGGTACCTGGATTTTGTCTTCTGAATCTGTAAGAAGTTGACGGTAATGCCCATCATGGGGGCCGGACAGTACAGAAGTAGGGGCAGCTCAGCTGAGATTGACTCCTGGCTTCACCCAGTAGATTTCTCGAGGCAGAACATAGCCAGCACCATTTTAGCTAGTAAACTTTGCTCCAGCTAAGTTTTCTATAGCTCTTTGCTGGCTACTTGTTCTAAATGGGAACGCAAAAAACTTAAAGATAATAATTCTAAGGGGCCTGGGTTGGTGACCCTCCCAGCTGGAATTTGCCATTTTTGTGAATTTACTTTTTTTCCATCTATTCAAATTCCCACTTACTCAACTTTAAAAAAAGGGAATCCCTTTATTCAACTTCCTGACTGGGAGTTTGAGTTGCATGTGTGTGTGTGTGTGTGTGTGTAGCTAGGTGGTGAAGCGCTCATACTAAAGGGATCATCAGAGGGAGGGATTCTATTCCCCAGGTAGCATTAAATGTAGCCAGTCACTGGTGGATGAGATGTTTCTTGCCCAAGGGCTCCATCCAATGCATAGAGCAATTAATTGGCACCAGATTTAAGTCACCAAGTATTTGCCTAGCTGCATTATATACACAGAAGATATCATCTGGGATCTTGCTCTGTTCTTCCACTCTCTCTCTCTCCATGTCTTTGTAGGTGTGGTTCCCCCTAATTTTTTTTCTTGTCCTGACTAGTTTCTGTTTCTTTGTGAGCGTTGTTTTTGATTGGTTGTCTCTCGACTTTTTTTTTCCCCCTGCGTCTTCCTCACTTCCATACAGGGGCAACTCATTGCTCCTGGTCCTTAAGCAGCCTGAACAATTAGGAAACTGGAGCAGTTGCCCAGCATCCACCAGGTCAGGCGCCGAACCCTCCCTTTCTACTTGGACTTTCTTTTGGTTGCCCCCTCACAGTTTGCTTCTCTTTCCTTCGCTTTGTTATTCCTTTCTGACTCCCCCTGAAACCTGGCCTGACCTGCCACCTTCCCACTTTCTAGGCTCTGCCCTTGATGGCTAAGGGCCTCCCTTAAGGTTGGTATGTGGAGTTTTTTTTCTGGATGTTTTTAGCTCATACTTAAAGAGTAGGTCTTTTTCCTCTTTCCCTGCCCTGTTTGCCTCAAACTTTCTTTTTTCTCTCTGCCCGTTCCCAGAGTTCCCTGCCCTGAAAGGTTCCCCCATGCTGTTGAGAGGCATCTGAACAGAGAGTAAGTTCTGAGTTAAATTAGACCTCTCTGTAGAGTGACTTTGCAAAGGGGTCTGCTAGGGTCACTGTCAGCATAGCATAGTCATCATGGCTGGAGCTCCTGGCCTGTTGGTCAATGCCCCCTTGCAAGCCATCATGATACTGTCACTCAGGATTAAATGGAGACAGTCTGATATTCATAGATAGGCCTGGGGGCAAGAGCTAGAAGTACTTTAATCGAAAAAGACCCTTCAGGAGGTGCCGAGCCTCCTGCTGGATCTAGCAGTATCTCCCTCAACATGCAACATGTTTGATTGCCTCATAAAACGTGTGCTGCTGGAAACTGGTTTCCGTGTGAAAACTAAATGACTTAAAGGCACACACCTTGCTTCCTGCCTCAGTGTTTATTTGGTTTTTCCTTCTTCAAAGGCTACCGGCTGTCTGACCAGTTTCATGATATCCTCATTCGGAAGTTTGATAGACAAGGAAGAGGACAGATTGCTTTTGATGACTTCATTCAGGGCTGCATTGTCTTGCAGGTAATTTGAGATTGGATGGAAGCTCTGAGTGCGAAAAGGAAGAGTGTTGAATTTGTCCATCACCGACACTTGAATTTTTTTATGGATTTCCCAGTATTAGCTTGCTGTATAAGTGAAACTAAATTGTCATTGCCGAATAGAAACACGAGGACATCTGGTCCAGCCCCCGCCTCCGGGCAGATGCATGTCTAAACCATACAGATATCAATTCTTTTCTTAAAGATCTCAAAGTGACTTTGCATTATTAATATTGGGAATCTTTATCAGCTGTTCCCACCCCACAAAATGGCTTTCCCAACAGCTCCTTTCACATTGACTCACGTGTAGAGAAATGTCGCATATAATTGTCCTAATCTCCCCCACCCTCAAGTATAGAATCACCACTTAGCCTTTAGAAGATGGGGTAGAAATAGAAATACCTGGGATGACCTGGAGTTTGCCTGATTCTTCTTAAAGTTACATGTAGAAATGGCAATAATGGTAACATCTGGATTTGTGTAATGCTTTTATTTTTCCCAAATGTGTTCTCATAGATTGTCGCTTTGACCTCAGAGGAGGGAAAGCTCAGCTTCACCACTCAATCATATTCATTGAGCGCTTACTGTGTGCAGAGCACTGTTTTAAGCACTTAGGAGAACACAATAGTATAAAAGACAGTCCCTTCCTACTATGAGCTTAGTCTCTAGAAGGGAAGACGGACATTAATATAAAAAAATTTTGGATATATACATAACTGCCGTGGAACTGGGGGTGAGGAGTAAATAAAGGGAGCAAGTCAGGGTGATGCAGAAGGGAGTGGGAGAAAAGGAAATGAGGGCTCAGTCAGGGAAGGCCTCTTGGAGAGGTGTCTTCAATAAGGCTTTGAAGGTAGGGAGAGTAAGTGTGTGTTAGATTTGAAGAGGGAGGGTGTTCCAGGCTAGAGTCAGGATGTAACCAAGAGGTCGGTGGCCAGATAGATAAGAGTGAGGTACAGTGAATAGGTTGGCATTAGAGGAGTGAAGTGTGTGGGCTGGCTGGTAGTAGGAAAGTAGTGAGGTGAACTGACCAAGTGCTTTAAAGCTGATGGTAAGGAGTTTGGTGGATGGGCAATCACTGGAGGTTCTTAAGGAGTGAGGAAACACAGAATGAACGTTTCTGGAGAAAAATGATCCCGGCAGCAAGGTGAAGTGTGGACTGCAGTGGGGCAAGTCAGGAGGCTGATGAGGTATTCAAGGCAGGATAGGATAAATGCTTGGATTAACGTGGGAGCAGTTTGGCTAGAGAGGAAAGAGTGGATTTTAGCAATGTTGTGAAGATAGCACTGACAGGATGTAGTGATAGATTATGTGAGTTGAATGAGAGAGGGGAGTCAAGGATAATGCCAAGGTTATGGGCTTGTGAGTCAAGAAAGGTGCTGCCTATGGGGATGGAGAAGTCAGAGGGAGGACAGGGTTTGGGTGGAAAGATATGGAGTTCTGTTTTGGACATGTTACATTTGAGGTGATGATCCAAGTAGGGATGTCTTGAAGGCAGGAGGAAATGCAAGACTGCAGGGAGATATTGCCTTAACACTGCCAAGATCCGCCCTTTCCTCTCCATCCAAACCGCTACCCTGCTCGTTCAAGCTCTCATCCTATCCCGTCTGGATTACTGTATCAGCCTCCTCTCCGATCTCCCATCCTCCTGTCTCTCCCCACTTCAATCCATACTTCACGCCGCTGCCGGGAATGTCTTTGTCCAGAAACACTCTGGGCATGTTACTCCCCTCCTCAAAAATCTCTAGTGGCTACCAATCAACCTACGTATCAGGCAGAAACTCCTCACCCTTGGCTTCTAGGCTCTCTATCACCTCGCCCCCTACTACCTCACCTCCCTTCTCTCCTTCTACAGCCCAGCCCGCACCCTCTGCTCCTCTACCACTGATCTCCTCACTGTGCCTCGTTCTCGCCTGTCCCGCCGTCGACCCCCCGCCTGCATCATCCTCCTGGCCTGAAATGCCCTCCCTCCGCACATCCGCCAAGCTAGCTCTCTTCCTCCCTTCAAGGCCCTACTGAGAGCTCACCTCCTCTAGGAGGCCTTCCCATACTGAGCCCCCTCCTTCCTCTCCCCCTCTTCCCCCTCCCCTCCCACTTTACCTCCTTCCCCTCCCCACAGCAACTGTATATATGTATATATGTTTGTATGTATTTATGACTATTTTATTTGTACATATTTATTCTATTTATTTTATTTTGTTAATATGTTTTGTTTTGTTCTCTGTCTCCCCCTTCTAGACTGTGAGCCCACTGTTGGGTAGGGACCGTCTATATATGTTGCCAACTTGTACTTCCCAAGCGCTTAGTACAGTGCTTTGCACACAGTAAGCACTCAATAAATACGATTGAATTAATGAATGAATGAAAGAGCGAGATCAGGGCTGGAGATGGAGATTTGGGAATCATCCTCAGAGGTGGTAGTTGAAGTCATGTGAGCAAATGAGGTCTCCAAGGGACTGGGTGTAGATGGAGAATAGAAGGGGACCCAGCACCAAACCTTGAGGGACCCCCTCAGTTAGGGGGCAGGAAGCAGAGGAGGAGCCCTTGAAAGAGACCGAGAATGAGTGACCAGAGATAGAAGGAGAACATTTCCATCATTGTGAATGATGGAGAAACCAAGTGCTGTCACTGCAGCTTCTAGCTCCACTCTGGCATGCCCCTGCCATGTGCCTCTGTGATCAGGTGGAATAGAACTCCTGAGGCCACATGCTACACACACACACACACACACACACACACACACACACACACACACACACACACACACACACACACACAAAAGCCTATCATCCATCTGAGCAGCCTACCGCTTCCTACCGGCAGACCCATCGGTCAGTTTAACAGGTGGAGGAGACAAGTGGGAGCTGGGACAGATCACTGCCCTGGCAGAGGGGAGAGGGATTGTGAACTAACACTGCGTCATTGCTAGATTTAAAGTTCATTTGGGTGAATTTTTCCCCACGGAACTAGTGTCTCATTGGGAAATTTCCCTTAAAGACAACCCCGGAAAGTGGACTCGAAATGACAGTCTCGAACAAGCTGGTTTATCCCCCCCTTACTGGGGCAACCTGAGCATCAGCTGCCTCTGACCAACTGGCTGCTGAGTGACATCAGCCCCATTTTACTAAGTAGGGATTGATTGCTCAAATTAATCAATGTTGAGATCTAAGTGTCTGTTTTCTCTTTTAGAGGTTGACAGATATATTCAGGCGCTATGATACAGATCAGGATGGCTGGATTCAAGTGTCTTATGAGCAGTATCTTTCCATGGTCTTCAGTATTGTGTAACGCCCACCTTTGGAGAAGCTGAATATGACTGTTATGGAAAATGGACTGGAAATGCCAAATCTGTTATCATGTCTTGTAATGAAGAGGTTTACTGATGCAACTAGATATTGTTTTTCTCTTATGTTGTTTTCCTGGACAGAATCAAAGTGTATATGTGCAAAGCTAATTAATAGTCTGTAATAGCAATTAGAGCATTAGGTGTAACCAGGTTTTGGGTTCTGTTGTGCCATGAAGCAGATGTTACACTTTTCAATAGCCAGCATGGAATATGCATCATTTGTTTTTTGTGGAAATGCCCAGTTCTGTAGGGGAAATGCTTAACAGAGATTTAGGAATTATGAACTTCCAGATAAGGCTTTTCATGTGCCTTACTTTTTTAAAGACTTAACTATATTCATTTTCAAATGGAATGTAAGCAATAAAGTGAATGGTACAAATGCTACAAATTGTCATCTCACCTCTCCCATCCTTGAGCTTTGGCCCAAAGAGCATAGGCATTGCCAGCCCCGTTCATCTAGCCTAGAATTCTGTGTGACACTCATCCCAGAATGATTGGAAGAAGAATGTGATAGAATCCTGGGCCTCCATCCTACTCCTTAGCATCACTTTGAACAGTGGACCATCTCACATTCCTAACTTGTCCCATCCTGCTAGATTGTAAGTCCCTTGAAGGCAGAGATTGTGTCTTCTCTGTTGTACTCTCACAAGCACCTCTGCACAAAAAATACTATGGTTTCATTATCTTCATTAACCCATTAGAAACCATTCATTCAGCAGATTATCCAAACCCTTGATGAAACAATTCCATGTTTGTCCTGTCCACACCCCCAGTGATTTTTTTTTTTTAGTTTGTAAGCTTCATCCCTGACCCCTCTCAGCCTGCATCATTCCAGCCTGAGCTGCCCCAAGTAACTCCCCCATTGTTTTTATAATCTTGGTTGTGCTTCTCTGTACTGCCTCCACTTAAATTTATTCTTTTCTTTCTAAGATGCAGAAGCCAATCAACAGAATTAATTGAAAACTTGGGAAAGGAGAAAAGAGGTAGAAGACCCCCATCCCTTCCCTTAAGGAGCTTACCATCTAATATGGGAAAAAGGTACATATAAGAAGAGGAGAATGGAAAGATTGATGTGTTGGATACATAAGTGCTTACATAGAGTGTGTAGATCAATATTTACAGTGGTACTGTGAGTGGCTGTGAATACATAAGTGCTGAGGTGGTGAGAGCCTATGACCAGGAACGAAGAAAAATAAATGGGGAAAGGCCTCCTGGAGAATTCCAGAAGGGCTTAGAAGAGAGGGAGAGCTGGGGTCTGCTGGATTTAAAGTGGGGAGAGAGTTACAGCCAGGAGCATAGGGTTGGAGGCAGGAGAGATTGAAGTTGAATGAAAAGTGAGGATGGAATAAAGCACTTGCTGGAGTGACAATCCTAGGAATACCCCAGGTAATAACAGGTATATGTGTGTGGGGTAAAGCATCAGACAATACAGGTTGCATCTCTAGGGTGGTTGGATTATGGAGTAGTTAAAACTAGGCCTCTGATCTCAAACGGCAGTGTTATATTCCTCATCCAACGAGGATACCTGTACTTGCCCAAGTACTCTGCACATAGTAAGAAGCAGCATGGCGTAGTAGAAAGAGCACGGGCTTGGGAGTCAGAAGACATGTTTTCTAATCCCAGCTCTGCCACTTGTCTGCTGTGTGACCTTGGGCAAGTTACTTAACTTCTCTGTCCTTCAGATACCTCCTCTGTAAAATGGGGATTAAGATTGTGTGCCCCACATGGGATAACCTGATTACCTTGTATCTATCCCAGTGCTTGGCATATAGTGAGCACTTAAATATCATAATTATAGTAAGTACTCAAATACTTATGATGACAGTAACAAGGACCTCAAACCTGTATAATCCAATGCAACGAAGCAGATATAGAAATGGTTTCTCCACTACCAGCAAATACCTTGGAATTAAAAAGCCTTTGGTCAGTTTTCAAGAATGTGGATAAATTTATAAATATGATCGAAGACACTGACCTTAATAGAAAGATGTCAAAGGTGATCAGGAGTTCATATGCTACAAGGTGCATCATGAAGAAAAGAAGGGTTGGACTGGTTCTTCACAAGTTTAAAACTACCACCACAGTCAGCAGACACTCCTACTTCTCCTGTTTCCCCTCATTCCGCAACTGAGAAGCAGCTGGCCTAGGAGTCAGAGGAACTGGGTTCTATGTCTGGCTCCAGCACTTGCTTGCTGTGCGACCTTAACTTCTTTGTACCTCAGTTCCTCAACTGTAAAAAGTGAGCTCCTCCACCATCCCTCCCCACAGATGTGAGCATGACCAGCTCCACCTCCCATCCCCACCCACTCTCCACACACCAGGAGCCCAAGCCTGTGGTCGCCATGGGATGGAATGCCAACTCCCAGCCTCTCTCTCTCTTACACCAGGAAAGGTGATTCAGCAGAGACAGAAGCAGCATGACCTAGTGGGAAGACCTGGCCTGGGATCCAGAGGGCCTGAGTTCTAATCCCAGCTCTGCTACTTGTCTGCTGGGTGACTTTGGGCAAATCACTTAACTTCAGTTACCTTATCTGTAAAATGGGGATAAAGACTGTCCCTTATGTGGGACAGGAACTGTGTCTTCTAGACTGTGAGCCCATTGTTGGGTAGGGACCGTCTCTATATGTTGCCGACTTGTACTTCCCAAGTGCTTAGTACAGTGCTCTGCACACAGTAAGCGCTCAGTAAATACGATTGAATGAATCTACCCAAGTGCTTAGTACAGTGCCTCACATAGTGAGCACTTGACAAATACCATTAAAACAAAAAGAAAAAAACTTACCCACCAAAGACACCTCCATAGAGAAGGGACATTGACTTTTGCTACTGCTCTGACCTTTCTGTAGTCCCTCAGTCACCTTCCTCTAATCATCCCATCCTTTTCCTTCTTTCTCACCACTGACCCACATCCCCCTTCCTGGCCCCCATCAGCTCACTCCTATCCAAACTCTTCCTACCATTTGTGCTCTCTCCTCCCCATCACACCCTCAGTCAAGTGTGGCCTGTGGAACCCCCAATCCATCATGGGGAAGCTTCCCTTCATCCTTAACCTGTTCTTGACCCAGGCCCTGCTCCTCCTCACCATCACTAAAACCTGGCTCTCCTCAGATGACAGTGTCCCCTGATGCTCTCTCCTGAGGAGGCCTCATCTTCTCCCACTCCCAAAGACTCACTGGATAAGGAGGAGTTGGCTTTCTTCTTGCCCCCGAGTTCTGCTTTCGCACCATCTCTCCCTGCCTTCTCTCTTTCCCTTATTTTGAGGCCCACACCACCCACATCTACCACCCCTCCAAGCCCCACCTCAAACTTTCTGAGACACTTTGATTTCTTTCTCACATTCATTCTTTCTTCATCCCCACACTGATCCTCCGGGGACTTCAATTTTCACATAGGTATTACTGATGACCTTTCTGCCGCCTCCTTCCTCTCCTCAGAAGTGGGTGACCACTCCCTGCTTTATTCTGCCTCATCTAGTCACCAACTTGGATACATACTTACTCTCATCATCTCTAGTCCCTACAGTTCTCACATCACCTACTCAAATTCCACTCTTGGACCTTCTCACTTGCCTCCTCTCCCACCCCCATACAGAAAATCTGTCCTGTTCCCCAACAGAGATTTCCAATCTCTTGACCCCCATCCAGTTTTCCAAAGCCATCACGCCCCACTTGGTCTCCATATTCAACCTACCTTCTCTTGAGACACAAACCCACACCTTCAACTCCATCCTCTGTGTCTCCTATTCTCCATCTACACCCACTCCCTTGGAGAACTAATTTTCTCCCACAGCTTCAACTAACCATTTCTAGATGGATTATTCCCAAAGACCCTAGAATAAAAATGGAGATCTCTTCTTAGTTTGATTAAAAACAGAGGACAGTTTCCTTGCTCTTTAGTGGGAGAATTCCCAAATGAGCTCTACATCTGAGGGAGGGAGAGCACATTACCTATTTTGAAATAACCAAAGGGTTGTAAGAAATTGCTTGAAAGATGAGAAATAATCCTTCAAGCCCCCTCCAAGTAATTTCTTACAAATATATGTCATCTATACAGGCAGAGGGGATACTTGAATCCCCTTCCTTGTACTCTCCCAGAGATATCACAAATACCAATCGCAAAGCAACATGATGGAGGTTATGGCCCTACTTCTTGCTGTGCTTGTTAGCATTGGGCAATAATGCCTGCCGAGGTAGCATGCTGAGGCAGAGGTCAAATAAGCAGACTGCACATCCTAAGTTAAGTGGCAATTTCCTTTTGGAGATTTCGATGACAGCAGCACAAAGAAAATGGTGGCAAATCACTTTCAAAGAGGAAATGTTGGAAGGGATTTCCTGGAAACAAAAAATGTTCCATCTTACCTAATGGATTGGTTAAGTTAACCAGTGGTTTGGTTAAGTTAACTGAGGGGAACTTGTGCCTTATATCAGTAGCCATGCGGTACTTAAAGGAAACAAATCTTTTTATGCTTTTGGAAAGGAAATAAAGGGAGGCTTAAATTGGTGATGGGGTGGAGGAGGAGCAGATGGGGGCACTGACAGGGAAAATTGGATCACCCAGAGTCTGAGGTTCTGTGCTTTTGGGATGGGGTGTGGGGGTGGTACACTAATGCAAAGAGCTGTTGATCCATTAAGGCTACAGGAGATCCATTAGAGTCTTGGGGGGAAAAATAGAAAAGGAGCCAATAGGGTTAGGGCTGACAAGAATCACTGATTGATATCCCAGAGTGGAGCCACCAGCGATGGATACTGAAATTTACTGAGAGTATTAACTGTTTTGCTGTTGGGAGAAACAGATGCCCAATTGCTCATCAATGACAGAAGGAGACTGAAGTCCAGACACAGACAGAAAGAATACTAATTAATGTCAGTAGATGCTGGTCTCCTGTGAGTCCCTCAGTTTCACAGCCAAGGGATTATGGCTTTTAAAATAAAACAATAGCGGTGTATTGCCCCTAGGGCTCAGACCGGTCTAGACTGAAGGTGCAGAGGTTAACTCTTTGACTGATTAGAACAGTTATAACTGTGTCGAGGGCTTGGTTTACCGTTCATTTAATGCTGCCGCTAGTGTGAATGGCAGGGAAGGATAAGCAACGAGTGCTTTTTTTTTTTTTTTAAGTAGACTCTCTGCCAGATAGAGAGTAAATATTGCTGCCAGGTGATGACCCTTTTGTATTTGAGGGTCTGTTTCTGATGGCCCCACCCGGTTTGAGAGTCCCCAAAGTTTTATCACTTCTAGAGCTGGCTGTGTGGATCTTCAAAGAGTGAGCTGAATGTGACAGTGTTAGGAATTGTTAGGGCAAAGTGTTTACAGAGAAACTGATCTACAACCTGAACTCCCCTGACTGAGTTAGAGCAGTAGATTTGGTGTTTGGAATAAAATAGGAAGCAAGAAAGATGAAAGGCTTTTTTTCAAAAAAGTTAATGGAGTATACATATCTATATAAATATGTGCATCTATATAGATGTATATACATGTATATAAATGAGGAATGGACACATTGTGTCATGGTTTACAAATGTATTCAGTGTTCTGATAACAGAAGAAAATCACTGAAGGAGATTTAACTTGGCAGTGTATTTATGTCAGGTTTAAGTACTGAAAGTTTCAGAGTAGTTTGTTATTTGATGTCAGGCTCTCATTATATCTTTGTTAAATCTCTGAGATGCAGCACTAGGCTTACTTCATTTTATATAATTTCAGTTACTGATGAGTGTTTATGAATATTCTAACCAATTCATGATGAATATCCTAACCCTATGTAATTTGGGATATTGCAATTCCTTTCTGTCTAGAAACTCTCCGTGTAGTTTACCAAAGACACTGCTCTCTCATTTCACACAGCATCTCACATACTCTCGTGAGTGTTGTGATGCATTACCTCAAATCTTAAATCTTGATGTCAATTCCTTGCCAAATTCCAGGTCTGCTTCAGAATTCTTTTCTGACTTCCAAATCTTTGAGGTAAATAGCCTTGATATCTCCCATTCTTGAACTGCTCCTGCCTTGTGTTCCCAGATACTTTCTCAAACATCTTGTCCTTTTATTTTCACTGAAATTATCTCTAACTTCCTTTGGGTCCTGAAACTTAAAATAGGTTTTCCTATAGGATTTTTTTAAAGCACTCAATCACCTTGTTCCCTCCTACTTCACCTCACTACTCTCCTACAACCCAGCCAACACACTTTGTTCCTCTAATGCCAACCTACTCACTGTACCTTGACCTTGTATGTATTACTTTATTTTATTTGTACATATTTATTCTATTTGTTTTATTTTGTTAATATGTTTTGTTCTCTGTCTCCCCCATCTAGACTGTGAGCCCACTGTTGGGGAGGGACAGTCTCTATGTGTTGCCAACTTGTACTTCCCAAGCGCTTAGTTCAGTGCTCTGCACACAGTAAGCGCTCAATAAATACGACTGAATGAATGAACGACCTCATCTATCTCACCACCAACCTCTCACCCACATCCTGTGTCTGAGCTGGAACACCCTCCCTCCTCATATCTGACAGACAATTACTCCCCCCCCCACCCCCCATTCAAAGCTTTATTGAAGGCACATCTCCTTCAAGAGGCCTTCCCTAAGCCCTCCGTTACAACTTACCTACTCCTGCATCACCCTGACTTGCTCCCTTTATTTTTCCCCTCCCTCCAGCCCGACACTTATGTACATATCTGTAATTTTATTTATATTAATGTCTGTCTGTCTCCCCATCTAGACTGTGAGCTCGCTGTGGACAGGGACTGTGTCTGTTATAGTGTACTCTCCCAAGCGCTTAATACAGTGCTCTGCACACAGTAAGCACTCAGTGAATACCATTGACTGATTTTTATATTCTTGAACCAGGTTCCAAGGGCCACTGTCAGCACAATCTCCACCAAAGTATCAATGGAAAATTTCCACTGCTTCTGGCATCTGCAAGTTTCCATGACTTTTAAAGTGACATCACTTTGCTGCTGCAGATGCTAAAAGTCATTATTCTACTCTACTCTCCCAAACACAGTACCCTGCACACCATACATACCATCGACTGATCAATATACATAACCCAAAGCCTGATCTTTTCAGCAAATAAAGCTAGTTTCCAGCCAATTATCAGAGAGTTATTCAAAGGGAGTATCACTTGGTAAACAGCCTCCCCACAGAAAGAATTTGAAGGGAATGATGGAGATTTATGAGGATTTAAAAGTGCTTAGAATTCTTGTGATTGTGGTGTGGTCTGAAGCCCAGTAGGGACTTTTACTCAAAGTGCTCCAGTCATTTGCTGCCGACACCTTGCAACTCTCAGAATAGGTACCCTTGAATGGCACACCTAAATTTCTGGGGTTTACTTAAGCAAGTCTTGCAATCCTAACTGCTAGCCGCTCAGCTGTGGAGGAACTCCACTGTGATGGTGAGTCTCTTTGACATAGCACATTCCATACACACAGATCTCTGTGGCATATTTTGATTATAAATAGATAACCAGTATTTACTTCAAAAAAGGTTTCTACAGCACCTGTGATGTTCAAAATATCAATACATGGAATTGTAAACTAGATGCAGGTCTAACCACCAATCCCACATCTTGTGCTTGCTTTTAACTTAAACCCAGGAGTTACTTGCCTTCTGAACCCTTCATGACTCCTCCAAAGACATGTCCTCCACAGGTCTTTTCCTGGTAAACACCATGCTGAACTTGAGTCTTCCTCATGAACACCAACACTCCACATCTGTTCCCTTCAGAGACCAACTTTCCTCAAGGCTTTTCCACCTCTCTCCACTTTCCTAATCCCCACCTCCTTGCCCAGCTCCTCCCCTGTAATTTGCTGTAATTGAATGATTGACATCCCAAGCAAAGGCACCACAGGAAGGGGGCCTGGAGGGATTGAGTAGATTCTCCATTCTAGAAAATTCTGGGACTTTCTTTACTATGTGTGGACTACCCTGCAGAACTGTCATACATGGCTATAAGATTTCTTTTAACTTTTTAGTTCTCTATTTTTCTTTATAAATAACAGTTTGAAGGAGCAATTCTGTTGTAAGTGGGGGTTGTGATCTAGTGAAAGAGTTAGCCTTGCGTCAGTGAAATAAACTCAGCTGTGCCTAATTGTTTCTCAGGCGGAGCTGGTTGGAAAGTCACTGCACCTGTAAACTTCTTCCACCTGTGAACGATTGAAAAAATTCACCAAGCAACATCACTTGGAGTTGCAAAAATTTGAAAACAAGTCAAAAAATGTTAAACTTCATCAGAGTTGGTAGACTTGTTCCCTGCTCACAATGAGCTTATAGTCTAAGCACTTACAGTGTGTACACCGGACATCAGTGTGATTACTTTATAAACCATAATATAGAAATCACTGTGGTCCTTACTGCTAACAATCCCCTCTTTCCATGGTAGCATCAGAGATGCATCAATAACCTGGAAACTCACCATATTTTTAAAGGACTTTCTGTGTGTTATCCATGAACATTTAGATTCTTCTAGGTGACAGGGCTTGTGTACAGTCTGGGCCGATTTACTCTGAGACCAAGGAGCATTCATTAATTGGAGATTTGTTTTCAGCGGGTCTTGTGGAAAGCAACACCCATTACAAAGTGGACAATGGGCAGTTCAAAGTGCTGCTTAATGAACAGGCTGGTCTCCGATATAGCCTTCTGTAAACCCAAAGACTGCTGACCACAATGGGCAAGGCTCTCCAGTTTTTATTCTGTTCCTGGACATTCCAAGAATCATTTCTTTTTCTTTCAGGGAGATAAAGAGACATATATTACATAGGCAGAAGATGCTGTGTTCTAGTCAATAACTCAGGCCTTGGAGGTAAATGGCTTTACACCAAGCCTGATTGAAAGCCCCCATAAATTTTCAAAGGCGGCAGAGGGAGATTTAGGGACTGTTAAGCAGGAAGAAAGACAATAGGCATAAAATGGCACTGAAATGGGAACAGAGTATCCAGTCCCATAAAAACTTACAACAATCTAAACAGCGTGCCTAGCTTGTGGAGAATTTTTCGCCCACCCAAGTTTAACTATACAGCAGAGGCAAATAAAGATAGATCTAAAAAGAAATCTCTGAGGTCATCCAGTTCCTGGAGGCTTAAACGTGAAGCCTTCTTTCTTCTGATTTTCCAATTCGTCACCATCTTCGGTTTGATGTGCCGACTCCAGGATTGGTGTCCTGCTATTATAAATCCCTCATTTGGCCTGATCGTTAAACTTTTCCCACTGTTTTTCTGCTTTTCTATCTTAGAACTCACGTTGGGTATTGCAATCCAGCAAGCAGACAAAACGCCTCCAACATTGCAGCTTTTTGAACATTTTTAAACTAGATTTTGGAAAGCGGATCCAAGGGAAAAATAGAGGAAATTAACGTCACCTATTCAAAATCTGTTTTGTTTATAATGACAATGTGTAAATCCATATCTGATACAGTAAATAAATGCCCTGGACAAATACACCAAGGGATTTTTCTATTTCCCAAAGAAGCAATGGTTGATGAGAGTATATGTGGGAAAAATTATACAAGAAACCAGTGATTTAGAGAACTTTATAGGACAGTAAAAGTGTACTATATGAAAATACTAATTGAGGAATATTATAACTCTTGGGATCACATAAAATATATATAGACTGTAAGTTTCTTGTGGGCAGGGAACATGTCTACCAACACTGTTGTATTGTACTCTCCCAAGCGCTTATTACCGTGTTGTGCACGCAGTAAGCTCTTAATAAACACCATTGATCGATTAATACAAATGATTTTTTGTTGTTTGTGGCTTTGCAATCATATGGCTTCAAAGTCCTAAATTTACCAAAGTAAATTTGCCTTTTACCACCCTTTAACATCTCTTTTGAAGTCCTATTTATAAGTCTGCATTTTGAATTGTATGTGTGAAATCTTTATGCACGAATACAGATACATTCTTACCTAAGCTGCATATAGGAATCATGATTACATACACACCAAGAATGAAAAACAAATTTATTTGGGAAAACAACAGTTTTCACTTTTAATCCCCTGTAATGATGGTAATCATTTCAGGGGTCAAGAATTAAGGTAAAATACCCTTATAATCGAAGCACCAGTAGATTTCTAAAGTCATTGCTTTGATCCATTTAGTGACAGGGCTGTGAAACTCATTTAAAAGGAAGGAAGTTAATCTAATTCATAGGTACCCAGAGGCTCCGGCACAAAAAGTCAAACAGGCTAGGATATTATTTCTATGATGCATTCACTCAATAATGAAATCCGCATGGGACAAACCAGTGCCACACTGAGGAAAAAATGTCATGGAATCTATAAATGCTTTGATGACCCTAATAATACCTTTCACTCATTAGCCCATTTGGGAATGCTAGGTAGATTTAATTCTAGGACTTTCCGTCCCAATTCAACATGGTAGGCCTCAAAAACATTTGACTGAGCTGGTGAAGATGGAGTATTTTTGCCAGGAGATTTGGTCCTGCTTTCAGCAGTTCTGCCTGGGGGTGATTGGCAACCTGTACCCCATGTCAACTTTCTGAGGCTCTGGGAACTGATCCAAGGCTATCCAGATCAGCAATCATGTAGAGGGACAAGCTGGGAAACAGTTCAAATTGCAGTCTGTAAATCAGGAAGAAGTGTTAAAGTTAGGGACTAAAGGGCCGGCTGGCTCAGTGGTGGGACTGTTGATTCACTGCTCCAAAGACATTGATCTTACCTGTATCGTGCAGCAGCAGTAGTAATACTACTAATAATAATTATAATAATAATAGTAATGGTATTTGTTAAATGTTTACTAGATGCCAAGTACTGTATTAAGTGCTGGGGGCGATACAAGATAATCAAGTTAAAAACAATTCTTTCCTTCATGGGACTCACAGTCTAAGTAGGAAGGAGAACAGGTATTTAATCATCATTTTACAGATGAGGAAATTGAGGCATTAACTCCTTTAGTGTTGACCCATAAAAATTCATGCAAAAACCAGACTGTCAATAGGAAAATTCCATAATCAGAGCCCTGTGGGAAAGTCTCCTAATCAATCAAGCAATGGTATTTTATTGAGCATCCACTCTATGCAGAGCACTGTACTAAGCACTTGGGAGGGGGCAATGCAGTTATAAAACACAATCCCTGCCCTCATGGAGCTCATGGTCTAATGGGAGAGACAGATTGAAAAATAGTTTATGGATAGAAGAAGAAAAAACAAAATGGATAAGTAGATAAAGTAAGTAGAGGAGCAGTGTTGCCTAGTGGAAAGAGTGCAGGACCGGAAGTCAGGAAACCTGAGTTTTAATCCTGACTTTGCCACTTGCCTCTTTCGTGACCTTGGGAAAGTCACTGAACTTTCTTAGGCTTCAGTTTCCTCATCTGAAAAGGGGGATTGGATACCTGTTCTCCCTCTTACTTAGATTCTGAACACCATGTGGGACTAGGACTGTGTCCAATCTGATTATATTGAATAGAGCCCAGCATTGGGCACCAGCAAGCACTGTTAATTCCACTTTTTATTAAGATCAATGTCTTTGGAGCAGGAAATCAACAGTCCCACCACTGAGCCAGCTGGCCCTGTAGTCCCTAACTTTCACGCTTCTTCCTGACTTCCTTATTACTTTTTATTATCAGTATATGTACTTAAATAGTAGGGTAGATAAGTCAATATGTACAGAAGTGCTACATGTGGGTGTGAGTGAATATTGGCACAGGAATGCTGAGGTGGTAGTTGGGGAGGAGTGATTAACAAATACCATAACTATTATTATGTGGGACCTTTTACCTTATCTGTTGCTGTTAGGTCTTTTTGGCAATCTGTACATAGAATCTTCTTTTGGACATCTGAAGTACCAATTTTGATTAGTTTGCACTAAAGCACCTACATTTGTCATGCTGTCTCTCCCTATATCCCAAAAATGACTTAGCACCCTAGAAACACTTCATAACGGACCCTCCTATTCTAGTTACCATTCAGGCTGCTGCTCCGTGGTGGGGAGGGAGGAAACAAGGAACTAAACACTTTTTTTGTATACTTCAGTCTATTTCTTAATGTTCAGATTGTATTTTCTAGGTCTGCATTTGTCTACAGAATCTTATTGGTTACACTCTAGCTTAATGCTAAAATAAGATTGAGTTATTTTCTCTCACAGCCCATTCTTTTTCTATGAAGTGCAGCAGATGGCTCAGAGAGAAGTGAGAGACCTCTAGAAGATTGTCTTTTGTTGATTTACCAAAATCTCCTGAAAATATAATCAATCAACTCATAGATTACAGTAGTTGGCCAGTGGTGATCTGAATAAAACAGGACTACAAATGAAGTTTTGTTTTTGCTCCAGTCAATAAATCAATGGCATTTGTTGAGTCCCTACCTTTTTTATGGTATTTGTAAAGCACTTACTATGTGTCAGTCACTTTTCTAAGCTCTGGGGTAGGTATGAGTTAATTATGTTGGACACAGTCTCTGTGCCTCATGAGGCTCACAGTCTAAGTAGGAGGGAGAACAGGTATTGAATCCCCATTTTGCAGATGAGAAAACTGAGGCACAGAGAAGTTAAGTGACTTGCCCAAAGTCACACAGCAGGCAAGTGGCAGAGCTGGGATTAGAACTCAGGTCCTCTGGCTCCCCAGCCCGTGCTCTTTCTGCTAGCTCAACCTGCTTCCCACTGAGTACAAAACACTATTCAAAGTGCTTGGGAGAGTACAAAAGAATCAAAGCACACATTTTGTCAAAAATGCAATTGTCCCCAACCTACCAACTATTAAAATTCAACTCACCCAAAGCATGTATTATTGTTTTAGACTAACCTTCAAATGCGTTAAAGTTCTGGGAAATATAATTGATTCTTGGCTTCTAGTTCTACTTATTCCTTATTGTGAACTTGGTTAAATCATTAAGCTTCTCCTGACCTTATTCAGTCACCTGTAAAATAAAAAGGTGAAATGCAACTTCAGATTTCCTGAGTTTTGGTTTTTTTACATCTGTGGAACATGCGTGATTATTGCCACTATAGTGTTAAGAAATAAATTTTGAGTCCTGAAAATGATTTCTCTTCCCATTCTGCCATTGTTAAGTCTTTCCAAATAAATAAATGAAGGCTTCTATTATCCCTGTTCCATCAGTCAATCAGCAGAACTGGGATCAGGGTACAACAATTTTCAGATAGCTCAGGTCATGTTACTGAAGTAAAAAACCTCAAAGAGTAGTTCCCTTGTTTTACCAGCAGATGCCAACACTACATCTCAGTAAAGGGGAAAAGTCCCTTTGGAAGGGATCCATCCCCGGAGTTTCCTGCCTGAATTCCTGCTTTCTGGAATTTTAAATAAAGGCAGCAGATGAAAAAGTCTGGCATTGTAGCCCTCTGCCAGCTCAGGCTGCACCCTCTTGACAAAAGCAAAAGGAAAGCTCATAAATAGTGAGTCCAAACTAATTGATTCTTATCCTGGAGGAAGGGGGTAACACATTATGTCTATTTCCTATTTTTCTAATCTGGGATTATAATTTAAAAAACCTAAATAGCTGACACAAATCTAGTTCTTACTTCCCCTAATTTTAGGAAAGCATTTTCAAGTAGAAAACATATTCTACACATTATATAAGAATTACAGTTTTGCAAATAAGCATAGGAAACTACTTGTCAATCAATCAGTCAGTGGTATTTATTGAGCACTAATTGTGAGCAGAGTTTGGTCAGCATACTAAAAGGTTTTAGGTTTCGAAATGAGGAGAGAACTGGTCTTTCCTCCAAAGTCTGACCCAAATCTCTCTGCGATGCCAACGGTGTGACCGAAGACCACTAGGGCATCCCTTCTCCCCTCCTTAACTTCCATCTTCAACCGCTCACTCTCCACTGGTTCCTTCCCCTCTGCCTTCAAACATGCCCATGTCTCTCCCATCCTAAAAAAACCCTCTCGACCCCACCTCACCTTCTAGTTATCGCCCCATATCCCTCCTACCATTCCTTTCCAAACTCCTTGAACGAGCTGTCTACACGCGCTGCCTCGAATTCCTCAACACCAACTCTCTCCTCGACCCCCTCCAGTCTGGCTTCCGTCCCCTACATTCCACGGAAACTGCCCTCTCAAAGGTCACCAATGACCTCCTGCTTGCCAAATCCAACAGCTCATACTCTATCCTAATCCTCCTCAACCTCTCAGCTGCCTTCGACGCTGTGGACCACCCCCTTCTCCTCAACACACTATCCAACCTTGGCTTCACAGACTCCGTCCTCTCCTGGTTCTCCTCTTATCTCTCCAGTCATTCATTCTCAGTCTCTTCTGCAGGCTCCTCCTCCCCCTCCCATCCCCTTACTGTGGGGGTTCCCCAAGGTTCAGTTCTTGGTCCCCTTCTGTTCTCGATCTACACTCACTCCCTTGGTGACCTCATTTGCTCCCACGGCTTCAACTATCATCTCTACGCTGATGACACCCAAATCTACATCTCTGCCCCTGCTCTCTCTCCCTCCCTCCAGTCTCGCATCTCCTCCTGCCTTCGGGACATCTCCATCTGGATGTCTGCCCGCCACCTAAAACTCAACATGTCCAAGACTGAACTCCTTGTCTTCCCTCCCAAACCCTGCCCTCTCCCTGACTTTCCCATCACTGTTGACGGCACTACCATCCTTCCCGTCTCACAAGCCCACAACCTTGGTGTCATCCTCGACTCCACTCTCTCATTCACCGCTCACATCCAAGCCGTCACCAAAACCTGCCGGTCTCAGCTCCGCAACATT
The DNA here is from genome assembly GCF_015852505.1 of Tachyglossus aculeatus. NCBI lineage: Eukaryota > Metazoa > Chordata > Mammalia > Monotremata > Tachyglossidae > Tachyglossus > Tachyglossus aculeatus. Next base: position 22,581,406 of record NC_052100.1, on the reverse strand, counting down.
ACCAAGATCCGCCCTTTCCTCTCCATCCAAACCGCTACCCTGCTCATTCAAGCTCTCATCCTATCCCGTCTGGACTACTGCACCAGCCTTCTCTCTGATCTCCCATCCTCGTGTCTCTCCCCACTTCAATCCATACTTCATGCTGCTGCCTGGATTGTCTTTGTCCAGAAACGCTCTGAGCATGTTACTCCCCTCCTCAAAAATCTCCAGTGGCTACCAATCAATCTGCGCATCAGGCAGAAACTCCTCACCCTTGGCTTCAAGGCTCTCCATCACCTCGCCCCCTCCTACCTCACCTCCCTTCTCTCCTTCTACAGCCCAGCCCGCACCCTCTACTCCTCTGCCGCTAATCTCCTCACCGTGCCTCGTTCTCGCCTGTCCTGCCGTCGACCCCCAGCCCACGTCATCCCCCTGGCCTAGAATGCCCTCCCTCCCAACATCTGCCAAGCTAGCTCTCATCCTCCCTTCAAGGCCCTACTGAGAGCTCACCTCCTCCAGGAGGCCTTCCCAGACTGAGCCCCCTCCTTCCTCTCCCCCTCCTCCCCCCTCCATCCCCCTGTCTTACATCCTTCCCTTCCCCACAGCACCTGTATATATGAATATATGTTTGTACATATTTATTACTCTATTTATTTTACTTGTACATATCTATTCTATTTATTTTATTTTGTTAATATGTTTGGTTTTGTTCTCTGTCTCCCCCTTCTAGTCTGTGAGCCCACTGTTGGGTAGCGACTGTCTCTATATGTTGCCAACTTGTACTTCCCAAGCGCTTAGTACAGTGCTCTGCACACAGTAAGTGCTCAATAAATACGATTGATTGATTGATTGATTAGGGCATCTCCTGTAGCAGCCAGGGTCAGCAGGAGTCCTGACTACCATGGGTGGGAAAGACCTTAGTGGCTAATAATAATAATATTGATAGTATTTGTTAAGCACCTACTATATGTCAAGCACTCTTCTAGTCGCTGGGGTAGATACAAGCTAATCAGGTTGGACACAGACCCTGTCCCACATGGGGCTCACAGTCTTAATCCCCATTTTACAGGTGAGGGAACTGAGGCACAGAGAAGTGAAATGACTTGCTCAAGGTCACACAGCAAAGTGATGGAGCTGGAATTAGAACTCAGGTCCTTCTGACTCCCAGGCCCATGCTCTATCCACTAGGCCATGAAGCAGACAGCTACCCTGACAACAGCCAGGTGGGCCACGTGTTAACGGCCCATTATCAGCCCTCTACTGGGTTTTCTTTGGCTGGAAATGGCCTAAAACTCCTCTGCTTCCATTTCACAATGCACTGCACCCCTGCACGCCTCCTGTCTCGTTGCACTCCGTGCCCCAGTGAGAACACAACAATAATCGATTCTTTTGCATAGGTTCTTGATCTCAAAGTCTTCGCGATTGGATCGAGGCTCTTCCCTCATTTATAATGGGAGCTTCCGTCTAAAGTAGTTCTGTATTTCAACTGCATAAAAATGAAAATGATTCCATTTAAAACCAATAAAACAGAATGTTGGGAGATTTTTATGCATGTTGTTCTACTGGAGATTGACAGCACTAGAGACCACTCCGTATCAATCAAGCATATTAATTGAGTGCTTACTATGTGCAGAGCACTGTACTAAGTTGTTGGGAGAGTACAATATAACAGAACTAGACCCTGCCACAATGAATTTACAGTGTAGAGGGAGAGACAGGCATCAGTATAAATATATTAGGGATACATGCATCAGTGCTGTGGGTTCGAGAGAGGTGTGAATAAAGGGTGCAAATCCTAATGCAAAGGTGACACGGAAGGGAGTGGGAGAAGAGGAAATGAGGGCATAGTCGGGGAAGGCTTCTTGTCTGTGAAAATGAAAATGAATTAAACGACCGTTGCTCATCACTGCATCCTTCACTTCCAGACAACCCAGCCGTAACTGCCAGTGGGATAAATGCATCGTATATGGTTGCCCAATACAAATGTCTTTAGGAGTCTAGGATATGGTCAAGAGGTTTCAGTACAAATCAAGCCAGCCTCTAGATTTTGTCCATACTCGATTTGAAGCTCAGCACTCAGCCAGTTAGAATAAATTAGCTTTCCAATATTTTTTGGTTGCCTTCATGCATCTTTCTATTTCTGGAAGAGACATAAGGCAGAGAGAGCTTTGTCAGCGTTTCCAGCAATCAGCATCTCTGGGAAAAGTGAATTCTGAAGAAATTCATGGAAAATCTCCTGCAAGCCCAATGCTGTCACTGCTAATTTTATGCAGAGGCTATCCATCAATCAATGACATTTATTGAGCACTTACTGTGTACAGAGCACTGTACTAAGTGCTATAACAGAGTTGGTAGACATTTTCCGTGCCCACAAGGAGCTTACAGTCTAGAGGTTGGGCTGAGGTTAGCAGAAATATGATCAAAGAGACCTCTCTCTTCTGCAGAGAGGGTCTATCAGCAAAGGGCCTTCCTGCTCCCTATAGCACAAGCTGACCCTTGAAGAACATTCTTGACCCTTTCTTCCTCCACATCTCTACTCTTTACTGGTTAACTTTCCACCACATGCTCTGCACTCTTCCCATGAAAAGCTTCTCACTGTTGTACCATGTTCTCGACTTTGCCACCTCTGGCCCTTTGCTCATTCTCTACCCCCTACCTGGAACTCTTGCCCCTTTAAATTCCCCCCAATTCTCCCCAGTTTCAAAGCCCTCCTGAAATCCCACCTTCTCCAGAAGTTATTATTTCCCAATTAACTTCCTTTTCCCCAAGTCATCTCATCCTAACAATCACCTCGTACTTATAAATTCCCAGCCATCTGTAGTCCTTAGGCTTGTAACAATTCATGTGTATGTACAACTCAGGTTGTGATGACTCCTTGATACAATCACCTTGGGGATTACAACTTGAATTGCCTGGTGTCTTGCCCCATGCATATGCCTGACAGTCTCTGATGTTCTTAGGGATGGAGACAGAAGGGTAAATCTCTTCCCGCCTAGGCTACCATTAAACAATGAACAGATCATGAAGGAAGGTCTGCCCACACTGTGTCAGATTTCCAAGGCACTGAAGAGACTTCTGAGCAAAGAACCAAAGAAAATAATTTGGGTGCCAATTTAATTTAGCCATGGATGGTGCTGATATTGATGAGTTATTTGCATCTTATTCAGAGAAACCATTATCCAATGAAAACTCCATCCAGCTTTGACAATCCAGTGCATCATTGCAAGATATGAAACAGATGAAGATGCTCTTGTTCCTCTACCACCAGGGGATGAACTTATACGTAACTTATAAATATGACTGCAGAAGATGGCCCTGGTGAAGAGAGGAATTCAAAGGTGAGCAGAGGTGCTCAGAAGGGGTTAGCCTGCTATGAGAAGCTTTTAAGAAAAAAAGAATGCCACTGTTCAGCCTAAATTGGACAAATTTGTCTCTAGAGTTGAAAAAGTAGGGAAGCAGTGTGGCCTACTAGAAAAAGGGCTCAGGCCTGGGAATCAGAGGACCTAGGTTCTAATCCTGGCTTTGTCATTTGTCTGCTGTGTGACCTTAGACAAGTCACTTAACTTCTCTGTGTCTTAGTTTCCTCAACTGTAAAATGGGGATTCAATACCTGCTCTCCCTCCTACTTAGCCCCTTGTGTGGGAAAGGGACCATGTCTGACCTGATTACCTTGAATCTACCCCAGTGCTTAGAACAGTGCTTGACACATAGTAAACACTTAACAAATACCATAAAAAATGCAAAAATACCCTTTGTCAGCAGAACAAACTTCAGCCACTTGCATAAACTTATTCTCACGTTACAACTCTGCATTTACTTCATTTTGTGATTTTATGATTTGAATTACTTTAATACAGATTAAACAAGAGTTTAGTGATGTTTATCATTCCATTATATTGCTCTTAAAGGAATTTCATATTACCTTTCCTGGGGTCCTGGAGATGATCCTAATTTTTACACATATGTTTGGGAAAACATACCCCGCAATACAACCCATTCATTAAGCAACCACATTTTCAAGGAAGATAACCTGGTTGTAATGTGGGGCATGATAATAATGCTATTTGTGAAGTCAAACATTGTACTAAATGCTGGGGTAGCTACGAGATAAACAGGTTGTTCACAGTCCCTTTCTCACCTAGAGCTCACAGTCTAAGTAGGAGGGAGAACAGGTATTGAATCCCCATTTTACAGATGAGGAAACCAAGGCACAGGGAAGATGTCTGTTCTCTGCTATTTATGCCCATAGTTATTCACTTATCAAATATTCCATTATCTTTCTATAGCTAGTTTTCTCTCTCCTTTTCCTCCCAAAGGTAAAGAACTTTGTATCCATTTGTCTCCTCCATTCGATAGTAAGCTCCTTGAGATCACGGATTATGTTAAGCGCTTAGTACAGCACTCTGCACGCAGTAAGCATGCAATTAATACAATTGAATGAATGTCTTTTCTTTATAATGGATTCTCCCAAGTATTCAGTCCAGTGCTCTGCACATAGTAGAAATTCAAAAAATACTATTTACTGAGATGAAGGATGAGGAAAGAATTTTAATCTGCATAAGGCAGGTAGCCATGGTGACCAATCCCCTTTGGGAATGAGAGATATGACTATCTCGATCATATAATGCGGATTAGTTTGGATTTTTAAACCATGAACTATAAAAATTGGACCGTATTCACATCCCAGGATCCTGGTAGGAATACATAATCAACTCTTTTGAATTTTTTTAAAAATAATTTACTTAAATTCCACCCAAGTCTATATTCAATGGAGACTATTACTATTAAATTTCAATATGATTAAGATGTGATTGAGTCTTCTTTCAAAAAAAGATGGTTAAGCTTCAACCCCATCACATGTGATGTTTTCTGGCTGTATGGAGAGTTCAAGGCACAGAGTTGACTGCAGATTGTACCCATGAAGGTTAGCACTGCATGTCTTGCAGTGCTCAGAGTCACCTTTCATTTCCCACATTTTTCCTTGACTGGGGCAGTGTCTTTGTCCACCAAAGGCTGAAGAGTCAAATGGAAGATCTGAAACCAGGAAGTTCCCTAAATTCCCATCAAGGATTAGTGGCAGTGGAGCGCTTTTGGAAGTTGGCTTTCAGTACGGCCTTGTACCTTTTCCTCTGGCCACCTGTGGAGAATGCTTCAGTGCTGAGCTCTGCACAAAAACCTGCCTGGGGGATCCTTTTATCATTTTCTCATGCTGAGTTCTGATTCTCATTGCCTCAAAGCCTATGATTCCACAATGCTGCAGGACCTCAGCATTTTGGATGAGACCGGGCCATTTTATATTGGCTCTCTGCCACAGACAGCCCAGATGGAAATGGTTAAGTTCTCTGATAGGCTGCTGGAATGATGTCCATGCCTCACAGCCATCGAGTAACACTGTGATGACAGGAGTACATTAAACTTCAATCTTCTTCTAACTCCCCTTTCCTTCCCAAACCAATGCTACGGGTTTCCACATGCTAGCCATCGTCCAATGTTGTCATCCATAACAGCATTCTGTGAGAGCCTGCTGCCCGAGTAGCCAAATTGTTGACAGTTTTAAGCTGCACATCATCAATGGTCACTATTGGACTAGGTACCTTGATGTTGGATTTCAATTAGAGCATAACTTTAGTCTTGATTTTTAGCCCAAAGTGATTAGCGGCTCATGCTGAACATTCAGGAAGCAGTATGTCTCAATCGATCAATTAATGGTATTTATTGAGCCCTCACTATGTGTAGAGCACTGTATTAAGTGTTTGGGAGAGTACAATGCAGTTGGTAGACACTATACCTGCTCCCAAGTAGCTTACGATCTAGTGGAGGAGACAGATGATAAAATAAATTACAGGTAGGGGAAGCAACAGGTGCATAAATGCTATGAGGGCTGGCGGTGAGTACCAAAGTGCTTAATGGGGAACAGATTGAATCAATCAATCAAATTTATTGAGCGCTTACTGTGTGCAAAGCACTGTACTAAGCACTTGGGGGAGCATAACATGACAATATATCAGGCATATTCCCTACCCACAACGACCTTATCTAAAGGAGGGCATAGGTAATGCGGAATGGAGAGAATAGGGTTGGGGAGACGAGAAGTTAGGGAAGGTTTCTTGGAGGAGATATGATATTAGTAGGACTTTGAAGGTGGGGAGAGTGGTGGCCTGCCATATATCAAGTGGGAGGGAGTTCCAGGAAAGGGGGAGGGCTAGAGCAAGAGGTCAACAGTGAGTTCGGGGCTTACATAAGCAATCATTTGGAACTAGTAGCTCATGGAGGAATGTCTTTGTCAGCTTTGTCTTTGCACAAAGTCGCTGCAAATACAAGAGTTCTCTGTATAGTCCACCATCGATCAGTAAAGTCACAAACAATATGGTGAAAAACACCGGTGCAAGAGCGCAGCCTTACTTGACACCATTTGTGACAGCAAAGAGTGTCGAGAAGCGGTCTTGATGCAGAACTGCAACAGCCATTCCAACGTGGAGTGACTTCTTGATGCTAAAAAAAGCTTTGCCTGACAGCTAATTTCGCAATGAACAGCCCACAGGACACCTACCATTTACCGAGCCGAATGGTTCTGTGAAGAAGATAAAGACCGTGTAACGGATCCCGGTTTTGCTCTCTGCATTTCTCCTGCAGCTGGCTAGTGGCAGAGATTATGTTCTGCTTCTGGATAAAAAGCTGCATCGGCTTTTAGGAATTATTTTTGTCACCATCTGGTTAATTGAGTGGTTCAACATTACTCTGGCTAGACTCTTTCCAGAAGTGGCAGTATTGTTACATTTATTTTGAAAATTCATCCTAGGCAAGCACAAAATCTTATTGCCTAGACTACATGCCTAGTATTTATTTGCAAAGAATTGCTTGGGATTGAGTCCTGGCTCATGATAAAAATATTAAAAATATATTAAAACAAATAGATTTAATCTATTTTATTTACTTTCATCTTGACCTAATTATATTTGTATAACTGGTTTCAGATTCCCCTAATTGAGCATAATTTTCATTATGTACTGATTGTGAAAGCACCAATTTAATATCCACATACTTGAAGATGGAGGGAGAAGGGGAAATTTTTATCAATCATTAGAAATAATTTTATTTATTATTCATAATAAATACCATTATTTATTAATCTACTTAATCATTTTAGTTAGTGATCTTAGTATATTACTCAATATAGCAAGTGGAAATAACCTTTTGAGCATATTGCTCTTTTCTATAAAACTTTACACCTTTAAGATACAGAGAGCAAAACCGAGGAATGGGTTTCTGTCTATCCATGTGCTAAAGTCTCCTCCTCTTCCCTGCTTGGAAAGTCCCGTGACCTCATAATTCAGACTTTGCAGAGACCTGTTGGGGTGACTTCATAATCCTCTGCTTAATGGGATCATCTGGAAGGATCACATTTCATTAGAATATTGTAGAACAAAGTCCAGAAAATGTCATGGAACCACACGGACAAGAGCTGCCGGTATACTCATAATTTCGAGGCTATCACTTGGCCTAAAGATGGAAGGAGGCAGCCCAGGGAAACCCTATAAATATTACTTAAGCCCAGGGACAGGAAGTATGGAAATATTTCTGAACCTGGATTTCGATTTAGGGAATAGTATAGAACTAGGGGAGGCTTTGAGATTTGTAGCTGCCTTTGATTTTGTGCTCTTTTGACTGGGTCGCCGCAAACTTATCACCCGCATTAGCTTAAGTAAAATTCTGTTTGTCTGTTAAGCACTTACTAGGCGCCAGGCATTGAGGTAGATACAAGGTAATCAGGTTGGACACAGTCCCTGTCCCTGTCTAAGGGGGAGGAAGAACAGATAGTGAATCGCCCTTTTGCAGATGAGGAAACTGAGGCACAAAGTGACTCACCCAAGGTCATACAACAGGCAAGTGGCAGAGCTGGGATTAGAATCCAGGTCTCCTGACCCAATCCCAAGCTCTTTCTACTAAGCCATGCTGCTGCCACTGGTGAATTCACACTCAGTTGAGAAACATATGTTGGCATGGGGCAAATGAGCCCACTCTGAGGAGTTTAACCACAGAATACATGGGATGCAAGCTGAACCACCACATATTACAATCACATCTCCTCCTAGAGTCCTTCCCTAAGCTCTTACATCTGCATGTGGAGGTTTACCAAATCATACCATCGCCAGCATCATCTTTGAATTTGAAAAACATCTATATTTATGGGGTGTAGCTGACAAGGTCAATGTATAACTGATAACCCCTTCTACATTCTGGACACATCAGTGATATTTATTGAGCGCTTACTGTGTGCAGAGCACCATACTAAGCATTTGGGAGAGTACAATACGACAGAGTTGCTAGACACTCTCCCTGCCCACAAGGCGCTTACGGTCTAGAGGGACAGACGGACACTAAAATAAATTATAGATGATGCTATTGATGATACGGTTTGGTAAACCTCCGCCTGCAGGTGAGACTGAAAAGACCAATTCAACCTTTGGTTCTCATCTTGCTTTTTGTTGCCGAGCCTTGGAGAATACAGAAAAGTAGAGAGAGAAAGAAATCATTATCGGCTTTGTCTCTGAAAATCATTTTTTAACTCCCTCTAGACCTCTAAATCTGTGTCCAGAGGAAAGATCACCGCTCTGGGAATCAGAAGACCTGAGTTCCAGTCCCACCTCTGTAAATACAGGAATGTAAGCTGCAGCTAGGCCATCATAATGAAGGTTTCTGACAGGAGCAGCACTTAGGCATTCCAAGAGATTGATGAACTCGGCAGGAATCCCGATTAAGAGCTAGTGTAAGCGCTCAATAAGTAGGATTGACTGATTGATAGTGAAGGTGGAAGGTGAAGACAGCAGCAGCTACCAAGACAACCACCTACTGGGCTATGACACCAAAGCATAATATTGACAATTTGCTGAGGTCAATTTGGCTGTAAATGGGTCCTGCATGCAAAGAAAAAAACCCTGCAAGTGCTTAGTATAGTGCTCTGCATTCAGTAAGCGGTCAATAAATACCATTGATTGACTGATCAATTTACCAATCTGTTGCACCCTTGCATGCCTACTTGCTTTTAACACTCTCAGGATTCATACATTCATTCATTCATTCAATCAATCATATTTATTGAGCACTTACTGTGTGCAAAGCACTGTACTAAGCATTTGGGAGAGAACAATATACCAACAGACGCATTCCTGCCCACAGTGAACTCACAGTCTAGGGGGGAGAGAGACATTAATATAAATTAAATAAATAAATTACAGATCTATACATCTGTGCTTGTTTATCAGTCTCAGTGGGAGATTTCATTTTCATCATCATTCTCATCATCATTTGTTAAGCACTGTGAACAGAATGCCTTACAAGGCTCTTGGGAGAGTATAATAAAAGTAAGATCCGGTCCCTGCCCTTGAAGGGTTTATAATCTAATGAGATAAACATTCAGATGCAAGGTGTGTGCAACTAGTGGCAGCAGAAAACTGTAAACTCAGTGTAGGCAGGGAATGTGTCTGTTAGATTGTTATACCGTACTCTCCCAAGCGCTTAGTACAGTGCTCTGCACACAGTAAGTGCTCAATAAATACGATTGACTGACCGGCAAAACTGTAAGAACAAGAGTATGAAAAACAGATAAGTGAATCACATCAATTGATTTAGAAGTGATCAGCAGGGCTGTGGGATGATATGCTCTGGGAATGTGGAAATTAGTCTGGGAGCAAGGGGGTGGGGACTGGAGGGGAGAGACCTCCTAAAATGTACTTTCATTGGAACAAATTCGAAAACCTGGAAAGGACTATTAGCTATTCCCTTGCCTTCAAGAAACATCAAACTTGATCATTCTGGACAGACAAGCGTCTCTTCTGTTCTTAAAGAACTGCAGAGAAGGAGATTCCCCAACCTCCTTTCACAACCCATTTTAATGATTAACAACTCTCCTTTTATCTAACCTAAATCCCTTAGGCTGCAGTATGAGTTCATTTCCTCTTGTTCTGACCTCAATGTAGATGGAGAACAACTGCCCATCATTGTTGTGAAAGAGCCTTTCATCTCCAAGGTCACCAATCCAGATTTCTTTAACCTTTTTTTCATAGAGTTTATTTTTCTAAACCTCTAATCAGAATGGCTCTCTTCTGAACCTTCTCCAATTCCCCACATCCCATTCATTATGCAACCTACAAATAGGCTCTAGGAAGAGTCTGGGCAGTGCTGAGTGTAATGGGAGAATTACCTCATGGTTTCTTCATAAATACACTCGGTTCTTCCATGGTGAGTGTTTTTAATATGCATTTTGGATAGGATGCTGTTAGGGAATTAGGGCACGTATGGTTATCTAGGTAGAACACAATGCAATGCTGGACGAAACGGTTGTGCATGTAAGCTGAGTGCTAATCAAGGCGTGCACACTGTAATCAGAGTTTGCCTCAACACGGGGTTAACCTGATGTGTGACAGATGCTCCCTTTCACTCTGTTTACGGTGACCCCAAAGCTTCTCTCTCTCTCTCTCTCTCCCCTGATGATCTCACCTACCACTTCCTTGGTAAAATAGAAACCATTAGGTTTAAACTTGCCAAAGTCTCTTCTTTACTTTCTCATGTCCAGTTCCATTTTCTCCTCCTTCCAAGCTGACCCACAAGGAGAACTGCATGCTTTCTAAATTTACTCTTCCACCTGTGCTTCTGATTCCATCCCCTCTCATCATTTAAAAAAAACACTTATCACTCTCCCTCTCTGATTTCAAACATTTTCATGTCTCACCTATTCTAGAAAAAAAACCTCTCTGGATCCCACAACACCCTCTAGCTTTCACCCATCACTCTCCTCCTATTTCTGTCCAAGTTTCTTGATAATATTTATGTTCCCTGTACTTTCACTTCCCCCACAAGACTATCATTAACTGACCACTAGAGTCAGGTTTTTTCTCTCTTCACTCTACTGAGACCACACTTTCCAAAGTCACCAATAACCCCCTCTGTTAGCTAATCTACGGCTTCCCTTTTCTCTTGTCTCCAGGACGCCTCACATTTAGTAGGCCCAGAACCAAGCCTGTGCTTTTTGTTCCTAAATCCATCCAACTTTCCCATCTCTACCAGTAACACCACAATCATCCCCGTCCCGGAAGTCGACAACCTTGGTGTCATCCTTGAACCTTCGGTCTTTCAACTCTAACATCCAATCAACTGCTAAATTTTGCCAGTTCTTTCTCCAAAACATTTATTGGATCCATTCCTTCCTCCCCACCCACACAACCACGCCCCTGGTGCAAGAACTTATCATATCCCGATTAGTCTAATGAAATAGTCTCCTAACTGAAGAAAACCCTGATAATACTGTCTCCCAGCTGAAAGCTGGGAATCAATTGCAATGGGTAGGCCAGCATGGCACGCTGCTATCGAGAAAGGTGCACTTCCTTTCAGGCAGAAGTTTCATAAGAATTGAGAGATGGAGACAAAAACAAAAACTGTGCTAGGTGCTACACACATCAAGCATGATAACTCATAGGTAAACTTCACCATTAGTGGCAGCAGGGGCATCTTCTTCAAAGGACAACAACGTATTTTTGTGGCTCTGTCTCCTTTAAATTTTGAGCTCCAGGTCTCCCCCTCTAGGCTGGCAGCTCATCATGGGCAGGTAACCTGTCTACCAACTCTGTTGTATTGTACTCTCCCAAGTACTCAGCATAGTGCTCCGCACACAGTAAGCACTCAATAAATGCCACTGATGATGATGGAGGGGTAGGAAACATGTTCTTTAAATTATGTATTATAAATTATTCATTTTTATTAATATCTGGCTCCCTCTCTAGACTGTAAGCTCATCGTGGGCAGGGAACGTGTCTGCCAACTTGGTTAAATTGTACTCTCTCAAGAGCTTAGTGCAGTGCTCTGCACATAACAAGTGCTTAATAAGTACCAGCCAACCAATCATATTTATTGAGCACTTTCTGTGTACTAAGAGCTTGGGAGACTACAATACAACAATAAACAGACACATTCCCTGCCCATAACGAGCTTACAGTCCAGAAGGGGAGATGACAGATATATGTGTACGTAAGTGCTGTGAGGCTGGGAGAGGGATAAAGAGAGCAAGTCAGGATGATGCAGAAGGGAGTGGGAGAAGAGGAAAGGAGCTGATGATGGTCCTTTGCTTGTGTTGTCAAATCTTAAAGTCAGGAGATACTCAATGAATACCATCAATTAATTGATTGATACCTACTATTAGCACAGTCGGTTGCTTCACAATATGAACAACTGATAAATGTTCGAGTTGATGACACTGTTAGGGAAGCAGCATGGCATATGGATAGAGTAATGGCCCGGGAGTAAGAAGGCGTTAGGTTCTAATTCCAACTCTGCCACTTGTCTGCTGTGTGGCCTTGGGCAAGTCACTTCACTTCTCTGTGCCTTAGTTACCTCATCTGTAAAATGGGAATTGAGACTGTGAGCCCGACATGGGACAGGGACTATGTCCAACCCGATTTGCTTGTATCCACTCCAGCGCTTAGTGCAGTTCCTGGAGCATAGTAAGTACTTAAAAAATACCAGAGAAGCAGCATGGCTCAGTGGAAAGAGCACGGGCTTCAGAGTCAGAGCTCATGGGTTCAAATCCCGACTTTGCCAATTGTCAGCTGTGTGACTTTGGGCAAGTCACCTGACTTCTCTGTGCCTCAGTTCCCTCATCTGTAAAATGGGGATTAAGACTGTGAGCCCCATGCAGGACAACCTGATCACCTAGTATCCCCCCAGCGCTAGAACAGTGCTTTGCACAGAGTAAGTGCTTAATACTATTATTATTATTATACCACAATTATTATTATTATGCGACAGAGAATGTCCTCTACCTTTTCCCTTCTTTCAAAATGCTCTCCTCCTTCAGGCCTGGCACAATTTCCCTGCTTCTGTAAACCCACAGTTAACTCCAGAATTCAAAAAAGTGGAAAAAATTGTAGGTTTTTAGACTGTAATCTCCTGGAGGGCATGAGTCTTTCTGAGTTGTAGTGTCATAAGCTCAGCTTTGCAAACTGTTCGGTAAATTTGATGGAAATGATATAGTAAGTCATAGTGTGGTTTACACAAGGCTAGACAAGATTAGGATGGTTGATTATTTGTTAAACCACCAAATCTTGAGCCCCAGATTCCCCAGAGAACCCTAGCTCCCTTTCTCTTCTATTTGCATGATGATCTCATTAAGCAGGCAAAACGTGCTGCCTCTGACTTTCTTCAATTATCCTTCCAGATGGAATGTATTCTGAGCTATCATTGTCTTAGCCTACTTCTGAGTTAATGGAGGAAGCAACTCTGAGAAATCTAACTCCAACTGGAAGTTGAGAGAAAAACCCCAGAGAGCACATTCCACTATAGTCTTCTCCAAATAATAATAATAATAATGATAGTTAAGCATTTCCTATGTGCCAGGCACTGTACTAAGTGCTGGGGTAGATACAAGAAAATCAGATCCCACATAGGGCTCATAGTCTAAATAGGAGGGAAGGCAGGTATTAAATCTCCATTTTACAGATGAGGAAGCTGAGGCACAGAGAAGTTAAGTAATTTGTGCAAGGTCACACAGCAGGGAAGTGACAAAGCCAGATCCTCTGACTCCCAGGCCCAGGATCTTTCCAATAAGCCATGCTGCTTCACTGAGTCCCAGTTCCTCTCCTTCCAGAAGCAATCCTCTCTTAGCATTTGTATGCTCTTGTTGCTCCTAATTCCCTCTCAGGATAGCATCTGGAGAGTTTCCAGTACTCTACCAGTCTCGGCTATGGGAGGGAGAGTGAAGTAGAGGCATACCCATTTCATACCTAGCTTGGGCACTGGAAGACAATCTGCTATAAGTTAAAACTCACCTGTGCTCAGGAGCAGCAGCATGGGAGAGAGTCAAGGGCGGAGACTCAGGTTTACTGCCCGGAAGAAGGCAATGGTAAACCAATTCCATATTTTTACCAAGAAAACTCTGTGGATACTACCAGAACGATTACAGATGGAGAGTGGGACATTCTGGGAGAAATGTATCCATGGAATCGCTATGGGTCAGAGATGTCTCGACAGAATAAGACAAGAGAAGACTGCTCCTAAAATCACCGGCTGACCAGCCTTATCTACTCTTCCCTTAACTTGCCTGGTTTGTCCTTTCCTGTTGTACTTCATGTCTGCCTATCTGCAGCAGTAGCAGCATCAGTCAGTGCTGAGCACTGTACTAAGCACTTGGGAGAGTACAAATGAGTTTGTAGACATGATATCTGCCTTCCAGGAGTTTATAATCTGGTAGAGGAGGCAGACTACAATAAATTACAGGTAGGAGGGAGAAACAGAGTTTAAAGATCTGGACAAAAGTGCTGGGGGGTGGGGAGCAGTAATTTATTTTAGTGTCTGTCTCCTCTGCTAGAGTTGTACTCTCCCAAGTGCTTAGTACAGTGCTCTGCACATAGTAAGCACTCAATAAATACTATTTGTTGATCGACTGATGCATTCGACTGAGTCACCACATCTTCACTCCTCCAGAAGACATGGCTGCAGGAAGAAATGACATTAGGGCAAACACTCCTCCAATGAATCACCACTTGGAAGCTATAGCTGACTTTCTCACTCCTTACTACTCAAGATCTAAGTGCATAGTTATCTACGGACCTTACAGCCTCATTATTCAAACAGCTGCTCCTTCCACCTGGCTTCAAGGGCTGGTATAGGTAGAAATTCTTGCATATTTTGAAAGGCTAGCAGGATGCTGAAGTGTCCCAATTTCAACCTAGGAAAGCCTCCCGGGACCCAATTGTTGTGTCTAATTTGCTCATTAGACTGATTATCTATTTTATTCTTTGCTGCCTGCTTTTCCTAATGAACTCTTCTGTCTTCTATGTATCTTGTAAAGGTGCAAAGCCATTGGGAATAGTCCCTGTAAACTCTGTCAAAACTGAAAAACAAACCATTAAATTAAATGCTTTTTATTAAATTGGGAAACTAGTATATTTGCACAAAATCTTAGAAATAAACTGGGATAACATTTTGTAATCTTGTAAGCTGCAGGCAAAGCTTATCTTTACCTGTACACTATGATCAAAAGAAAAACTGAGTTTAGAATTGGCCTAATAATGGCGAAGGAAGATACTTTTCCATTGATTAAACCTTATGAAGTCACTGTCGATAATTGCAATGTCCTGTACCATTCTATTTCAATTTCCAAAGCTTTGCAAGAGGGTTTTACAAACTTTTATTATTACAACAGGGATAACTGCCACCTCTCCCTTGGGGGGTGCAAAGACTCTGAGAAACCAATCTAATTCTTCTGCCAGGGATGATCCCACGGCAGAAGTTTATAATACTAATAATATTTAAGCACTTACTATACGACAAACACTGTACTAAGCGCTGGGGTAGGTACAAGACACAGTCTCTCTCCCACATGGGGCTCACGGAGTAAGTAGGATTGAAAATAGAATCATTTGCATCGTTAGAAGCAAATGAATTTCTGAGTCTAGTTCTCCTAAAATCCCTAAACAAAAATTAAATCCTTGCCTCAAAGTGAAAGAGGGACTTTGGAGAAAGTCTCCCCCTACTCATTCATTCACTCATTCAATCGTATTTATTGAGCACTTACTGTGTGCAAAGTACTGTACTAAGCACTTGGGAAGTACAAGTTGGCAACATATACAGATGGTCCCTACCCAACAACGGGCTCACAGTCTATCATAGTTTGTTTAACCTTTAATCCTCTCCTCATGACTTTTCACTTAGCTGCAACCCTCCACCCTTACCCTGAAAAAACAATAATGCTACCCTCCCTCCACCAAGAAAAATAATGTCACAAACACTCCCTCTTATTTTTCCCTTAAACTTTCTGCTCTATATTTCTCCATGGCTGGTCAGACTTGTCCTTGATGTCTTATTGTGGGAAGGGAATATGTTTACCAATTCTGTTGTACTGTATTCTCCCAAGCACATACTACAGTGCTCTACACACAGTAAGCACTCAAATACCATTGCTTGATTGACTGATTGGTAGATGTTTTGACTATTGGAAGGAAAGATCCAATCTCAGGGCCATGGGAATCAATGCTCATAAAGGTGTCTGCTGGATTGGTAGAAAATTTGAGAGGATTATCAGGAAAGGAAACATGAAATGCATAATTTTCTTAGGTCTGAAGACTTGGCCAAGAAGCACCAGAGGATTTTTAGGAGAGTTTATTGTCCCATTTTTTCCTTCAAAAATAAACTATATGTTGCTTCAATTAAAGTGGACAAAGACTTGTTAATATAAGAGAAACCTCTGCTCTAAAGGAACTTTGTATAAAGCAACTCTTGTTGATTTTATATTCTATATACAAATGGCCTCCTTTCCCCATAACAATGCTTGGCACATAGTAAGCGCTTAATAAAAACCATCAACATTATTATCATGTGCCATGGTGATTGAGGCAGAAAAGGTAAGAGGGACATATTAGGAAATGTAGCACAAATCCAGATCTTGCCTGATTTTCATTTTTGCTCCCAATATCCCTGTCCTGAAAGCTTTACCTAGAAAATTCTGGATGATTTTAAGGTTTCTATGAAAAACTTACTGCCCAGTGTGCCCAGCAAATCAGGATGGCTGTGTTCCTGAAGGCATTCATGTTTGGACATTTCATCTCCCTTACATTGATGCTTTCAGAAATACACCCATGCTGATTTACTGGGCATGCTTAGGAGAAAACCTTTGGAGACTATGGACTAAAACTATATCAAGCTGCATACCTTAGTTTGATTCTGTTCGCTGCTTCTGCACTCAGGACTTATCAGCCACTGTGAAAAAATCTGGAAATTTGGAGATGATTGGTGAGGTAACCATGAGCTAACCTCCTATTCATCTACAATATTACTTTTTTCTATTCAACCACAACATTATTGCTTCCAGTTCCCTGGCCATAACTTGTTGATTTAGAACACAAGAAATTGAGCACGGCTCTTACTAGGTCTGGCCAATATTCCATCCAGACCAATATTTTGTCTCCAACCACAGAAGCAGGATGTTTAAAAGAACCATGTGATGGTTATCCTTCTTGATATCCATCCTAATGTTTATGGATGTATCATCTAACATTCCTAACTTTACCCCCTATATCACTAACTTTTCTTCTAATGATCCATTATGTACCACTTCTCTACTAATTTATCCTAATCTCCTTAGAATCCCCTCGTATATTCCGTTTGCACAATTTCTCACAATTGCTGATATATTCTGAGTGTAGAAGCAGCAAACAAAATCGTTCTTGTCCATAATCTCCAAAGGTCTTCTCCATCTGGTTGATGATTTCCTAAAAGCCTTTGTGTGGGACCTTATCAAAGAAGATTTCTGAAATTGTTGAATTTCACATATATATGTATACATATACTTTACATATATATAAATAAAAATATATATAGTCTATATACACAAAACTTCATTTTCCCCAGCTTTTCCCCAGGTGGTTGAGGCAGAAAAGGTAAGAGGGAAATATAAGGAAAATCTAGCACAAATCAAACTATATCTTATCTGATTTTGTTTTTTGCTCCCAATATCCTGGTCATCAAGAAGTATTTCCTTTAGATAATTTTGAATCTACAACCCTCAAGCTCCCTTGTCCTGGTCTGGTAGGATGTGGTGAAGAGCAATTGTATGTTTTTGCCCTACCCATGTGCTTCATGATTTCCTAGTTTTTAAAAAGCCTTTGCGTGGGACCTTATTCATTCATTCATTCATTTAATTGTACTTATTCATTCATTCGATCGTATTTATTGAGTACTTACTGTGTGCAGAGCACTGTTCTAAGTGCTTGGGAAAATACAACAATTAACAGTGACATTCCCTGCCCACAATGAGCTTACGGTCTAAAGGTGGGGAGACAGACATCAATACAAATAAATAAAA
Organism: Tachyglossus aculeatus; assembly: GCF_015852505.1. Classification (NCBI taxonomy): domain Eukaryota; kingdom Metazoa; phylum Chordata; class Mammalia; order Monotremata; family Tachyglossidae; genus Tachyglossus; species Tachyglossus aculeatus. The sequence continues at coordinate 22,563,576 of NC_052100.1, read as the reverse complement.
TTACAGATATGTACATAAGTGCTGTACATAAGAAGATTTCTGAAATTTAAATATATCTATTAGCTCCCCTTTATCCACAAGCTTGTTGACCCCTTCAAAGAATCAGTCAATCAATGGTATTTACTGAGCACTTGCTGTGTTCAGAGCACTGTACTAAACACTTGGAAAAGTACAGTACAATAGAGTTGGTAGATATGATTCCTGCCCACATGGAGATCAGTGAGGTATGATTTCCCTTTAATGAAACCATATTGGTTTTCCCCCAACAAGTTGTTTTTCTATATGTCCATTATTATTACTATTATTACTACTCCAACTACTACTACTAATAATAATGTAACTTCCCCCATGCATGTTGTGTTTTCCTAAGTTCTTAGTACTAGTAATAAAATATAATAGTAATACTGGTATTTATTCAAGTGCTTGCTATATACCAAGCACTGGGGTAAACACAAGATAATCCTCTAAGATCTAGTCCCTGTATCGTTTGGGGCTCACAGGATAGCAAGAGAAGGTATCTTATCCACATTTTCAGATGAGAAAACAGAAATCCATAAAGGTTAAGTGACTTTCCCAGGGTCACATAGCAAGCCAGTGGCAGAGCTCACAGTAGAACTAATGTCTCCTGACTCCTAATTTCATGCTCTCTCCTCTAGGTAACACTGCCTCACTGATTTTAAATTTAATCACTGATTCTAATTCTTACCAGTCTATAATTTCCAGGATAACCTCTGGAGCCTGTTTTGTAGCTGGGAGTTATCCTGGCAATCCATCAATATCCCTGTACAGTGGCTGTTTGTAATGACAGATTATTTGACAGACATATGCTCTAAGAGTTCTGCAATAATAGTACTTTGAATTTTTATCATGCTTTCATTTTTCCAAAGCATTTTCCAAAGCCTGGTACTTTGGAATACCAAATGCTTGAAGTAAACATTTTGTCAGTTTGTAAGCATTTACATTGCATCACATTTAGATCTTTATTTTAAGATCTTGTATAATTAATGGCTTTTGTTAAAATATTTTAAACCATTAGATTTTCCTTCCCCTTTCCCACTGCATGCACGGCTCAGGCGCACCATCTGCCAGCCAGAGGTTTTTGATCTTCGTGACAGAGTATTGGTGTACTCTTCACGCATCTACTACAGTGCTTTGCACACAGTACGTGCTCAATAAACACCACTGATTGATTTAGTGGGGCTTGGAATGTCCAACCCTTCTCTGAGGCTGTAGCTCTGCCCACAAAAGTTGGAAGTCCTCCAATTTGAGCGTGTCACCACATCAGCAGTTCAGACAGCAAACCCAAGCCAAACGATTTCCAAACAGCTATCATCCTGGTACAAGCTCTGGTCTGATCCAACTCCATTTTGCTGTGACATTCCCGGGGTTCCCAGTCCTAAATCCTGGCCAGAAGAGCCTCTGGAGTCACTTCAAGTGTGCCTGGACTCTGGTCAGCCTCCACTGGGTCCTAGAACCCTCCTAGGGCTGCCTGCAGGAAGTTCAAGGAGAAAGTGCTCCCTCTCTCGCCTGTGGCTCCTAGGTCCACATGTCTCCTAGTCCCCTGGAGCTTCTCCTCCAGCCCTTACTGCAGGAAAACCCCAAGATCTAAGATCTCAACAATGTTCAGTGGTTTCTTAACGGGGTAACAGTGAAATACTGTTCAAACTGCCTTTCCCTGGATCTAATGCTCCTCCCCGCTGCAACCCTCCAGGATCAGCTGTACTTCTCTGTAGCCACCCTGGGGCTCACATTTCTCTGGTCCTTCCACTTCGGCTCTTGGGGCATCTCAGGTTCCACTTCCACCCTCTCTGAGACATTCAGTCACAGGGTGTCCTTTCTCCCCCTCAGGGGCAGGAATTTCACTCTACTGGAGCCCTAAATCTGGATCCCTAACCTCCAGAGTATCCCAGACCTAATCTGGGATACTCTCAATCCCTCCCTGTGCCCCGTGTCCATCCAGGGTCACAACACAAACCTTCCCCATGTCCTGCTCTCCCAGCCATGCTGCTCGCTTCCTCTCCACCTTAAGATAACCAAGGGTCATCTTCCTCCAACTACCTGGCCCCCTTATTTCCTCCACCATCCTTCTTTCTGATTGGTTTGGCTAAATTTTACACTTCCCTCAGGGAGGGACACCAGGGCGTGACTTCCTCCATGCTTTTCCTCCATGACTTTCTCCTGGCTTCCTCCTCTCTCTGTTAAGTGTGGGGGGCCAGTGGAGCGCATCATCACACTCTCTATTGTCTTTGACATGGAGGACCACTTCCTCCTGCCTGAAACACTATCAAACCTTGGTTTTTGCTGACAGTACTATTCCCTTCTTCCTCCTACCTCTCTTACTGCTCCTTCTCAATTTTGTTTTCTAGCTCCTCCTTTGTCTCTCATCCTGTCATCATAGACATCTCCGAGGTCCTTTACTACCACACTCTCAGGGCAATTCATACTCACATGGCTTCAACTAACAACTCCTAATTCTCTCTAGCCCTGACTTCACTTGTGCCCTGCAATCCCACATTTCTTCTTGCCTGCAGGACATATCCATTTGGATGTGTCCTGCTGGCACTTCAAACTCAACAGGACAAAAGCCAAACTCCTCATCTTTCCCCATAAACCCACTCCACCCCCTAATGTTTTCATCTCGATCGACAATACGGCCAACTTTCCTGCTCCATAAACCCTCCATCTTGATAGAATGTGTCTACCAACTGTTACACTGTACTCTCCCAAGCACTTAGAACAGTGTTTGCATGCAGTAAGCACTCAATAAGTGCAATTGATTGATTGCTTGATAACCTTGGTGTCATCTTCAACTCTTCACTATTGTTCAGATCTCACCTCTAGTCCATTGCCAAATCCTGTCGGGTTTTTTTTTTTTCTGCACAACATCTCTCAGGTCCATTCCTACCTCTCCAGTCAAACTGCTGCCACTCTGGCTCAAGTCAGGTCTTGCCATGGCTAGACAATTGCATCAGCTTTCTTGCTGGTCTCCCAGACTCCAGCCTTACCCCACTCCAGTCCAGACTTCATAATAATAATAATGTTGGTATTTGTTAAACACTCACTCTTTGCCGAGCACTGTTCTAAGCGCTGGGGTAGATACAGGGTAATCAGGTTGTCCCACGCAAGTCTCACAGTCTCAATCCCCATTTTACAGGTGAGGTAACTGAGGCACCAAGAAGTTAAGTGACTTGCCCAAAGTCACACAGCTGACAAGTGGTGGAGGCGGGATTAAAACCCACGACCTCTGACTCCTAAGCCTGGGCTCTTTCCACTAAGCCACGCTGCTTCTCACTAAGCCATGCTGCTACTCGACTCAACTTCCTAAAGCATCACCCGTTCCACACTTCTCCCCTTCTCAAATCCCTCCCCTCACTCCCTGTGCCTCTATGCCTCAAACAAAAAGTCCTTGCAATCGCTTCAAGTCTTGTCCCCATCTGGCCCTTACATATTTTTATACTCTTTTGCTTCCCCTAGCTGTAATTTATTTTATGTCTGTCTTTCCTCACTGGATTGTAAACTCCTTAAGGCAGAGGTCGTGTCTACCAATTTTATTGTATTGTACTCTCCCAAGTGCTAGCTGCTTTCTTCCCCAACTCACTAACTTCATTCCACCCAAGTCAACCTAACAACTGTATCTCCCTTTTGACCCCTTTCCCTCTGTCCCCTCCCTTGCTCATGCTGTTCTCCTGACTTGGAATTCCCACCCTCCCTCTCTCCCTACATCAGACAGATCACAGCTCTCCCCACATTCAAATTATCTCATCTCTTCTAACTAGCTTTCCCTGATTTTCCAGCACCCTGAGACATGTCATCCCTTCGTTCAACTCTAATACTTAGGAACTTAACCCCCTCCTTAGAAATTCATGTATATATGTCTGCCTTGTTTCTTTATTTTTGACCTTTCTAGGTGTAAATATGTTTATGTTTCTCTCCCCCATTGGAATGTAAACTCCTTGTGAGGAGGGAATGTATCACTTTGCTACTCTGTACTTCCTAAGTGCCTAGTATAGTGCACCACACCAAATGAGGGCTCAATAAATCCCACTACTATTAGTACCCTTCTGACCTTCGAAGTGATGGTTCAAAGTGTTTTGGCTTGGGTCCCCTGTCTGATCAGCTGTCCCAGTGTCAAACTTGAGCCAGAGAACTTTCAACTTTTCCCACAAAAGTCAGAAATCTCTCAGCTCAGGTGCTGTGCCCAAACAGCCAACCCGGTGGCAAGCCCGATCCAAAAAAAAAATTACATATCACTGCAAAAGACGTTTTTGATTATTGTCCATTTCAATTTTCTTATTTGCTTGGGCTAGAGGTCAGGCAGATCAGAGGAGCTTCCTTTGAACACATATTCAATTACTTTAAATAAGCAAAATCTGAAAAGGCTGCATTAAATTGTACCACAAACCCTCAAATATGATAATAAAACGCTTACAAAACAAGTTTTTCCAGGCAGTTTTCAAGTCTGTTGATCCACTTCAAATATCTGGCACTGGGGGCATTTGGATTACTCTTCTCCTTGCTTCTCATGTGAGGTCTGTCTTTCTGTATATACTAAGGTTTCTCCAATGCTGTAGCCTCTTTGGCCTCAGGGCAGGGAAGGGCATCATTTTTTTTAAGGGATTAAATTCCAACTCTCCTTTTCCAATCCCATCTCACTCCTTTCCACCACCTCACCCTAAAAAACCCCAACTGAACTTATATTCTTTGCTAGCTGAAGTTTTTAAGACCAAAGTTCTCATTTTCATTATGGTACTTACTAGGCACTTCTATGCACCAAGCATTGCCCTAAACACTGGAATGGATACAAGATAATTAGATGGGCCTGGATCTGGCCCCATATGGGGGGATTCATAACCTAAGGGGGAGGAAGAATAGGCATTTAATCCCCATTTTACCGAGGAGGAAACTGAGGCCCAGAGTTGTTAAGTGACTTGCTTGAGGTCACATAGCAGGCCAGTAATAGAGCTGCCAACAGTGAGCCAGTTGTTGGGTAAGGATTGTCTCTATTTGTTGCCGAATTGCACTTTCCAAGCACTTAGTACAGTGCTCTGCACACAGAAAGCATTCAATAAATACAATTGAATTAATTAGAACCCAGGATTCCTGACTTCCAGCATCATGTGTTTTCAACCAGATTGTACTACCTCCCTTTAATTTAACAAAGTAAAAGTGTAATTTCATGAGAACAACTTTTGTTAAAAATCCACCTCAATCTCAATTCAGACACTGAAGGTGATTTTAGCTCAGTCACCTGAATTGTGCTAGAAAATGTGCTTTAATCCATTTTGGAATAATTATTTTTTAGGTTTTATTTGGGTTGGCAATTAAACTAATAAGATCAGTTTTGATAACTATCAGTCAATCAATTAGTGTACTTTACTAAGCGCTGAGCACAATCAATCAATGATATGTATTAAGCATTTACTGTGTGCACAGTACTGTTCGAAGCACTGGGGAGAGTACATTATAACAGTTGGTAGATAGGTTCCCTGACCACAAAGCGCTTACAGTCTACAGGACCACATTAACTACCCAATCTTTTCAATAATTGAAAGTGAACTCCACTAAAAACAGGGACATTTTGTGAAGAAACATACAAAAACAGAAACTCCTCATGCTTCCAGCAAAAGGTCTTCCCTGACTAAGCCTTTATTTCCCCATCTGTGTCAACTATGAATTTGGCTGTGTACCCTTCAAGCACTCTGATATTCACTCCAGCTCCACAATATTTGTATAAATATTCTTATACTCTACATTTCCCCCATCCCTAGTCTATTTTAGTCTGTCTTCCCCTGTAGTCTGTAAGCTCCCTATGGGCAGAGATCACATCTACCAACTCTGTTGTATTGTACTTCCCCAAGTGCTTAGTATAGTATTCTGAACCCATTAAGGGCTCAATAAATACTATTTATCGATTGATTAATTGATCCTCCCCTAGGTAGCATATTATCCTCCAGACTGCCCCAGGAGTTATGCTCTATTGGCAGAAAATCAACTGAGGTCTGCTACACAGAATAAAGAAATAATTTTCCTTTCTATCTACTTTTATGGAGGCTTTGTTGCAAAAGAGCACAGTAAACAATCTCTTTTATTCAGAACTCCTTGAAGGAAATTACAATGAAGTATACCAAGAGGGGGTTAATTTATGTGCTTAAAATTTACTAATAAAAGCTTATCGATTTTATTAGGGACATATATTTCATATTTCTTCAGCTGTATAACCATTTTGGACTTAATAGAGTATTTTGAATTCGACAGCATAGGCTTTAAAATAAATTTGACAAATTTCATTTTAAAGTACACTTTAAAGAGTTTTATACAAATAACTGGAATTTCCCCCCAAAATTTCCCATTATCTAACCTAGGATTGGGGTAACCCAGTTCTGCCTATGCAGAGTTTGAATTTCAATTTCCCCACCATTCTAGACTCAAATACTAAAATATAGGTTTATTATGCTTAACAAGACACACACTTCCTACCATCTTGACTACTGTATCAAGTACTCATCTACTGTATAGTAAGCATTCTACCACCACCTGTGCCACAGAGATATGGGATACCTTAATATACATGTGAGCCTCTTAATATAATGGAGAGGCTATAAATACATTGTAGATCAAATGCATTTGTTTCCAGAATTAACTGGCTACTCAAGATACAAATCTCTTATTTTAGTTGTTTGGCATGCAACACCACTTAATCGAGGACCAAATAATCACCACGTTAAGAGGGAATCAAAAGGGCTAAGGAAGATAAAGGGGAAAGGAAGGGGAAATTGTGCTGAGAGTCAAAGTCAACGTTTTCAAGACTTACTGAAGAAAGGAAGATCCATTAATTTGATAAAGAATGAAGTGAACTATTTGACCACTAAATATCAATTAAATTTTTAGGGATTGTGATTATTTACAGTGAAAGTTTCTAAATCACCTGAATTGAAAAAGAATCCCCCTCCCTTAATGAAAAAAAGAAAACAAAACGTTCTTTCCAGTGGGGAGTGATGATAAAGGGGGCAGGGAGATGGAATGTGAGGCTGGGGAGTGGAGGGATAAACAAGTTCAGAAACTGATTTAGGTTAAGTTGATTCTTGTGAAGAGAATGCATTGCCACATCCTGGAATTTCTCTGACAGGAAACCTTGTAATTATAATCACAAATTAGAAAGTGACAGTAAAAGTTTAAACATGCTCTTTATGTTTGTGGGTTTTTTTTTTTATAAAAAGAGATACAGTATTTCTTTTTCTACAGGTGTGTGAAGAGCAGGGAGATGAGATAATGATCCAGGTGTACTGTGTGTAAGTGAAACATCTCTCTACCTGGCAGATTTTCAGCAATGGAGCTTAAACCTAACTTGACTTGACCAGCCCTTCCACACCTGGAATGTACTCCTTCTTTAACACTCATGCATTACATAGGCAACACACACACACACACACACACACACAGTTTTTCTTTGATTGGGCTCTGGAAATATCTCTGATAAAGCAATTTAAATGCAGCATCATCTATTGCAGTGTTCGGCAACTTTCTGTGCAGAAGAGCCATACAAAATGGAACCTGTGAGCAACTGGTGTGCAAAGATCTACACACACACACACACACACACACACATTTTAGCATAGCATATTTCACTGACTATCTAATGGCTCTAAATGTCTAGTCCCCCCACCCCATGCAGTGGTGGTTTGAAATGCCCCATCCCCAATCCTACCCCCATTCAACAATCTACTTGGTGGCAGCTGGATTGCATGAACACTCCCCCACATATTCCAATGGGGACCCAGGGCTACTGGATTTTATGGGGCCCTCATGTGATATGTGAAGTCATTACATCACACTGGGCAAGGACAGTGTGATAACCTGTGCTGCTGTTCTGAGCAATGTGAGTCTGGCCCCATCTGGGGTCTCCTGGGGTCTTCCTGAGCTGGGGTCTTCCTGGGTCCATGGTCTTCTAAGGGCAGGTGCCCATCTATCCTGCTTGATAGAGGTTCCTGAGCTGGCTATCTGTTTCTGACTGTGCCTACCCATTACACCAATGAGTCCCTGGGGGGGCATTTTAAATGCCTGACCCCCTCCTCCCCTTCCCAGCTAGAGAGTCACAAGAAGAAGAGGAGCCAGGTATGGCTCCCAAACCAAAAGTTGTGGCCCTTTGCTCCACTGACATATTGACGGCTGGCCTGGCAATCAGTGGTTCTGTGCTCTAGCCCCAGCTCAGCAAGTGACTAACCACTTACCTTGGGTCTGAGCCTTGGCTTTCCTAGCTGTAAGAAAGGGGCTAACAATTTCTGCTCCCCTAATTTGCATTAGTGCAGTGAAGACAAAATATGATAACTACGAATATGCTTTGAGTTCTTAGGAAGCAAGTCTTTATTGGAATACAGGGTATACATTTTATTTATTTTAAAATCTCCAAAGTTTCCTGACGTCAGCCCCAATTACATGGAATATCCTGTGTATTTTCTAACTTGTAATTGACCTGATCCTTAAATCTCATAGGGATCCAGAAAGGATCCCCTGCCTGTAGGAAGGATTAAACCCTTCCAAGGCAGATAAGTGGAAATAAACCCCAGCTAGGAATCTCTTCTATTTTTTTTTTAAAGATTGTACAAATTCCCCTTATCATTGACATAGTTATTATAGGGTATGTTTTGGTTTCAGGCCCTTCAGGTGTACTGTAATTCCCAGCTGTCTTTAAGGAAATAAAGCCGGAATTCCTGGCTTTTAATCACATACCTTAAAGCAGGAGGTCAACAAAAATGCTGATGCCTTGCTGAGACTAGTGTCTGCACTTTTGCCTTGGAAAAAATATTTCAGTGACATAATTCTTAAGTAGAATTAATCCTGAAATCCAAGTAGAGTTCAAATATTTCTTTGAAATGAAGGGAATGTACCTCTGTACAACGCAGCCACACATGCATAGGTATGAAAAAGCTAAGGAAAAGATTGATTTACATTCTACTCTTAAATTAGGGAAGAAAGGACAGGAAACAGGAGGTTATTTTCTCCTACTGACTGGAAAAAGTTGAACACATCTCTTAAACATCTGAAATTCCCTAATGAAGTCTCTTTGGGTGTTAGGGGATGGTATCATTGGTGGGTGCTATCCCAGGAAAGATTACTAAATAAAAGGAACTCTAAAGCCATCCCAAGAATTAATCCAAAATCTTTAACGCACTTCTCTCTGGAAAGATTTCTGAATATAGCATATATGTGCCTACAGTTTGAGTGCCCCTAGCATACAAGTCTGCCGACTCTGTTATGTATCTACCCCAGTGCTTAGAACAGTGCTTGGCACACAGTAAGCACTTAAATACCATTATTATTGTTATTATTACTATCCCAAGCACTTAGTACAGTGCTCTGCACGTAAGTGCTCGATAAGTACCATTGATGATGATATTAAGTGAAGCTTGAGAACAAGTTCTTCACTTTCTGGAGAATGATGCCATTCCATCTGCTCCATGAACAGAGGGGTCATTTCACAACAGCAATAGCATTATGCTCTGCACACAGTAAGCATTCAATAAATACGATTGAATGTATTGAATGTAAAATACTCAAGTGCCACCATACTTTGAAATAGCTCAGGAAAAATCTTAGTCAAACTTTAAAAAACTATTATTAGCCCCTTTTCACTGATGAGGAAACTGAGGTACAGAAGTCTAATTATCTTCCCAAGAACACAGCTCAGACCAGGATACAGGTGCTATTTCCACTGAACTGTCCCTGTGGGGGTAGCATGCTTTACTGTCAGTTTCAGTCATTTATTTATTATCAGTATCAGGCAGAGGACCAGGGAAGCATTCACTGATCCAAAGGACCAGAGGTTTCATCATATCTCCAAATGATGCTGCCTGTGGGTGGAAATGTCTTGGCTTTGCTATTCCAGAAAACATGACACCATCGGTTTCATTGCTCCCCTGAAGCAGGTCTGCTGTAGGTCAGTCTTCTGAACAAACCCAAATTCAGAATTCCAAATTCCTACTTCAACAGAATCCTCCTGCCTTAACTTCCCAGGTCTTTAACTCTGCCACTAACTTCCTTGTGTCAGTCACAGCTGCCTTGCTCTGTTTTAAGATTAAATCCAGGCTTCTAAATGGCAAGAAATGAATGCCGAGCCAAAGATGCTTTAACTGAAATGAACGCTCAGAAAACCTCACCAGCCTGTGCAAGTTGGACTGTCTCCTATTCAACCAGGACTCCCACCCAACATGTTCATAGTTGTAATTTGTGGAATGCTTCCATTTCATTTAAAATTATAACCACCCTAAAAACCTACGAAGATCTTCACCAAGAGGAGGAAGGAAAATGAGTCTGATGGATTTGAAGTGGTTTTGGGCTCAGCAGGTGAAAACTTTATTTTTTATCTTCAAGTATACTGTGATCATGTCACAGGAACCAAGGGAGAGATGCGGCTTTGAAAAAAGTTGTAGACACATGAAAGAGCTAAAATCTTTCCTTGTTCTTTGGAACTCCCTCCCACTCACATCCGCTTGCACCTCTTTCTTACCCATTCTGACACCATTCTGTTGCTGAATTTTGCCGAAACCAACTCCCAAAAATTTCTCCCAGTCCTAATTTAATTTCTCCTCTTTTGCATTTGTAGTTGATTTAGTGCTCTAGGGGTCCCAGATGGCTAGTCTGGGAAGCAGACACAAGCTTTTTCAGGGACAATGTTGATTCTCTTTAGCCCTACAATGACCACCTCCCCTTTTTTTTTACACTAATTCACAGATTTTTAATCCTCACTAAACACAACACTTAAATGTGGGAAGTTGGATTGGCTGTTTTTTGAAACCAACTGAGCTGATCAAGGGAACCATGGCTGGCACTGGCAGAATAACATTAAGCAGGGTCTGGTACCATTGTTTCCTACAAGGCTATAACCAGCTGGCCTTGCTATGCTTGACTAAGAATTAGACAAGAGAGGGAGGAGTTGGCTTGAATAGGAAGAGATACAAGGGCTGGCTTAAAAAGGTAACATATTCAAGACAAGCTTGGAGAAAAAGTGAAATAGTAATGACCTGTGTGTGGGTTTTTATCCTTCTTAGGAGGAAACAAGGAGGAGATAGTACCAGATACTATCCTCTTATACATTGTTAAACAAACAAAACATCAACAAAGAATTTAAATCAGTCATAGGGACTGGGCCTGAAAGAGACCAGGCTGTGACTAACTCAGGCGCTGGGAAAATGAAAATCAGGACAGAAGTTGAAAATGCAGTATTGTTCATGGCCTGAAGAAGAACAGTCCCAATACTGTAGGTTGAATTTTCCATTTTTCTTCTCTTTTTTTCTAGGAGGTGAGGAGAATGCAGATTGTTGCTACTGTCAGCACAGCTCTCACTCTCCCAGCTTGCCATTGCTACCCTGCTGTTTGTTGATGATTGCTGTGGGCAAACCTGGCTATTGTCAGTCAGTCATATTTACTGAGTGCTTACTGTGTGCAGAGCACTGTACTAAGTGCTTGGGAGAGTACAATATAACAATAACACAGACATAGTCCCTGTCCACAATGAGCATAAGAGCTTAAAGGGGGAGAAAGACATTAATACAAATTAATTTTAAATTATAAATACATTTTCCTCTGGCTATTGGGCCAGACTCTTCTATGAATCAACCCCTTATCATAACTGAGAGTTTGCATACACTGATGAAGTGTAGAGCTATGCCAGATAGGGCTACCCATAATGGAAAGGTCTAAGTTGAAGCGTCAAAGTGGATTCTCCTGTGCTGGGCAGCAGAGGCAAGGGAAAGAGTCAAAGGTGGATAATCAAGTGATCAAAACATTGATCAAAGACAATGGCAGAGACTCAAGTTTTTACTGCATGGAAGAAGGCAATGGTAAACCACTTCCGTATCTTTACCAGGAAAACTCTACAGACACACATATCAGGATGACTTTATGACAGAAGATGGGATGTGCTGAAGAGGGTGTGTCCATGGAGTCTCTATGGGTCGGAAATGACTCGATGGCATTTGAAGAAGAATTGGTCCAGGGGAAAAATCAGGGACTTGGGTTGGGGGATGCCTGCTGGGATCGTGTCATCAGTAGTGAATTTTTCTGAACCAAGAACCACCTACCACTTCTGGGAGTTGGGAAGGTTCAGCAGGAATCCCAAAAAAGAGCTGGCCAACTCAATCCATTAATCAGTGGTATTTTTTGAGCGCTTACTGTGGGCAGAGAATTGTACTAAACGCTTGGGAAAGTACAGTACAATAGAGTTAGTAGACACATTCCCTGCCCTCAAGGAGCTTACAGTCTACAGGGGGAGACAGACATTTAAAGAAACTGCAGATGGGGAAGCAGCAAAATGTCAGGATACGTACATAAGTGCTGTGGGGCTAGAGATGGGGGGGTATCCAAGTGTTTAAGGGGTACAAACCCAAGTGTGGAGAATGGCGGGGGGGGGGAAATAGGGTGGGGAGAAGAGAGGGTAGTTAGGGAAGGCATCTTGGAGGACTTACAATTTTAGCAAGGCTTTGAATAGTGTGGCCTAGTGGATAGATTTTGGGAGTCAGAAAGACCTGGGTTCTAATCCTGACCCCACCACTTCTCTGCTGTGTGACCTTGATCAAGTGACTTAACTTCTCTGTGCCTCAGTTACCTCATCTTTAAAATGGAGATTAAGGCTGTGAGCCCCATGTGGGACAGGGACTGTGTACAACCTGATTAGCTTGTACTACTCCAATGCTTAGAACAAAGCGCTTAACAAACACCCTCATTATTATTATTATGTGGAGAACAGTGGTCTGTCAGATATGAGCAGGGAGGGAGGACTTGAACAAGGGGTCGGGGCAAGAGAATAGAGATTGAGACAAAGTGCATAGGTTGGTGTTTGAAGAGTGAACTGTGAAGGCTGGACTGTAGTGGGAGATGAGTGAAGTTAGGTAGGAGGGGGAGAGCTGACGGAGTGCCTTAAAGCCCATGGTAAGGAGTTTCTCTTTGATGCGGAGGTGGATGAACAACCAATGGAGGTTTTGGAGGAGAGGAGAAACATGGATTGAACGTTTTTTATTAGAATGATTTGGGCAACAAATTGAAGTATGGACTGGAAAGGAGAGAGACTGATGTCGGGGGGTGGGTCGGTGAGAAGGCTGATAAAGGAGTTGAGGCAGGATATAGGTGCTAGAACCAGCATGGTAACATCTTAGATGGAGAGGAAGGGGTGTATTCTAGAGATCCTGGGAAGGTAAATTCTGGAATGTATGTATTGTATGATTTTGAGTGGCTCTAACAGTAAAACCTAGAGTTTTCCAGGAAGTAGTCCATAGACTGCTAAAGGGTGGAGTGTTGTGGAGGGAGCATGTAAGCTCAGTTGCCAAGGCATTTGTATATCCACCAGGGAAAAGAAGCAGCTGCCTAAAATGATAATAGTGATGCTATTTATTAAGTGGTTATTAGGTGCCAAGTGCGAGGTTTGACATCAAGATGATCAGACACAGTCCCTGTTCCACATGGGGCTCACAGTATAAGGGGAGAGAGAACAGGTAGTAATAATGATGGAATCCATCTCCATTTTACAAATGAGGAAACTGAAGCACAGAGAGATTAAGTGACTTGCCCAAGGTCACACAGTGGGAAAGTGGTGGAGCTGAAACTAGAAACCCAGGTATCCTGACTGTCAGTGCTATGCTCTCTCCACTAGACCACGCTGTCTCCCCAGGGAAAGGTCCCCAAACATCTGGTGACAACATTGGTGACTGAATCATGCCAGTTTAGGAATTGGGTGTAGGGGCCCAGGGAAAAGGGTTAAATAGGAGAAATAGTATGACTTGGTGGAAAGAGTAGGCTTGGGAGTCAGACAGAGGACCTTGGTTTCAATCCTGTCTCAGGCACTTGTCTGCTGTGTGACCTCAGGCAAGGCACTTCATTTCTTTGTGCCTCATCTGCAAAATGGGGATCAAGACCATGAACCCTATATGGGACAGGGACTGTGTCTAACTCAATTACCTTCTATGCCAGTGCTTAGTACAGTGACTGGCACATAACACAAATACCATGAAAAATAGGAATGAGACAAGAAGCTTAGGGTTTTTGTCAAGGAGACTGCCAAGACAAAGAGCTACAAGTCAGAAGAGCTGCAGGGAGAAGTCATTCTTGGTTAAGAGCACTTACCATAGGAATCCCTGAAACAACCCCAGTCTGGACAAAGTAACCATTGAATCAGTCAATTAATCGAACAAAACAAACAACATTTATTGAGTGCTTACTGTGTGAAGAGCACTGTATTAAGCACTTGAGAGTTGGTTTACCTATATAACAGAGTTGGTAGATTAATGGCATTTATTGAGCAACTGCTCAGTGCAAAATAATAATAATAACAACAATGGTATTTGTTAAGCGCTTACTATGTGCCAAGCACTATTCTAAGCACTGGGGAAGATATAAAGTAATTAGGTTGTCCCACATGGGGCTCACAGTCTTTATCCCCATTTTACAGATGAGGGAACTGAGGCACAGAGAAGTTAAGTGGCTTGCCCAAGGTCACACAGCAGACAAGTGGTGGAGCTGGGATTAGAACCCACATCCTCTGACTCCCACACCCATGCTCTTTCCACTAAGACACTGCTTCTCATCCTAAGCACTGGGGTAGATACAAGATAGACTTTGAACCCCATGTGGGACCAGTTTAAGTAGGAAGGAGAACAGGTATTGAATCCCCATTTCGCAGCTGAGGGAACTGAGGCATGGAGAAGTTAAGTGACTTGCCCAAAGTCACACAGCACGTAAGCAGCAGAGGCTGTATTAGAACCCAGGTCTTCTGACTCCCAGGCCTGTGCTCTTTCCCCTAGGCACACTGCTTCCCTCATCTCACTGACCTATCCCTGTTCCCGCACCTCTTTCCTGTTTTCAAGACTAATTCCCCTACGGCAAGTTCTTGCTGTGCTCCACCTTACATCCACAATATCACCCCCATGAAAACGAGCAAGAGTTATACTGCTCTTTTTCATTTTAAACGTAACACTGTTCCACAAAAGTCAGAAACACTTCATCATCTGTAAAAATTAAGACCTGCATTCCCAAAAGACCATGGTAGTTAGTGTCCAAGACAGATGTAATTGATTTTTTTTTTAAAGTCAGTCTTCCTCCAACTATGGTGAAATTAAACAAAAATCAGGGAGATCAGGGAGCAGGGGGTCAGGGCTGGTGATAGAAGGAAGATGACAAGTCTCTCAATCCTGGAAAGGCCACAGCATTTCTAATGGAGCCATTTTAGAGACTTTATGAACAGTTATCTGCCATCAGCAGCGAAGGAGGTGACTCTAGCAAGGGGCTGTCTTGGCAAAAGGAGATGGAAAGAAGCATCAGCATCAAGGACAAGAATAATAATCCCCCACACAACCAGTTCAGTGTGTAAATTAGAACTGCCCTCACTCCTTCAACTCTGAGTCATTCAAATTCCCCACCATAGCATGGCAGATTGCTTACATCAGAATATTCTGGACAGCTGTGGGGCCAGCAGCTGCAAAGCTATTTCATTTTAGCTCCACAGCCAGGCTTTGTTATGGCCACCAAATTGGCAAGACTGGGGTGGAAAGAGAGAAAGCTAACAGAGGACCTGGATTCCATTCAAAGCATCACTGAGGTTCTGGGATTGTTAAATGGGGGTAGGCCTATATACCCACAATAATTTCCTACAGCTCAGCTTACTACCCTGAAAAGCCAAGACGTTTCTGCATACCAAATAGAAATGACAATTGTTTGAGGATTTAGACACCACCAGATACCCATAGTATTTCTCTTCTGGTCACCATCTTTTCGATATTCGATTATTCCTCCTGACCTCTGTTAGGTGGCAAGGTCACAAGTCTGGCAGAATGACAACCTCCTCTGCCTCCTCTGGGTGGAGGCTGGCTTCTCCGCTAATAGAGGAAAAGTTCTACCCACCTTGGGATGGGGTTGATTCCTCCTGAGAGCAGAGTAAAAGGAAATCAGAGAGTTGGGGGGCTTCCTCTCAGCTATGAGGGTTTGCCTGCCTGCTTCCCTGAGCTCCAACCAGAAGAGATTTTCATGGGGTAAATGTAATAAGCTACACCTGGGGTACAGCTAGAGAGGGTTAATTTGCCAGTTATCTTAGACCAAACCCTATTTCCCAACCTTCTCCCCAACACCTAGCACATGACCTAGCAAATAGCATTAAGAGAAGCAGCATGGCTCAGTGGAAAGAGCCCGGGCTTGGGAGTCAGAGGTCATGGGTTCTAATCCCACCTCTGCCACTTGTCTGCTGTGTGACCTGGGGCAAGTCACTTAACTACTCTGAGCCTCAGTGACCTCATCTGTAAAAGGGGATTAAGACTGTGAGCCCCACGTGGGACAACCTGATCTCCTTGTATCCCCCCCAATGCTTAGAACAGGGCTTTGCACATAGTAAGCACTTAACAAATGCCATTATTATATTATTATTATTATTACAATATAACAGAGTTGGTAGACCTGTTCGTGAGTTTACAGTCTGGAGGGAGGTTTAGATATTGATATAAATAAATTATTGATATGTACATATAATAATAATAATAATGATAAGTATGGTACTTGTTAAGTATTTACTATGCACTAAGCACTGTTCTAAGCACTGGGGTAGATACAAGGTAATCAGGATGTCCTATGTGGTGCTCTCAGTCTTAATCCCCATTGTACAGCTGAGGTAACAGACACAGAGAAGTTAAATGGCTTGCCCAAAGTCACACAGCTGACAAGTGGCAGTCAGAATTAGAACCCACGACCTCTGACTCCCAATCCTGTGCTCTTTCCACAAAGCCATGCAGCTTCTCTATACATCTACATATCTCTTCTACATATGTGTTGTGGAACGTGAGAGGGGGTGAGTAAGTGGTGCAAAGGTGATGCAGAAAGGAGTGGGAGCAGAGGAAATGAGGGCTTAGTCAGGGAAAGCCTCTTGGAGGACATGTGCTTTTATTAAGGCATTGAAGGAGGGGACAGTGAGCATCTGTCAGATATGAAGAGGGCGGGCATTCCAGGCCAGAAGCAGGACATGGGCAAGAGGTCGTGGTGAGATAGACAAGATGGATATACAGTGAGTTGGTTGGCATTAGAGGAGCAAAGTGTGTGAGCTGGGTTGTTGTAGGGAATCAGGAAGGTAAGATAGGAGGGGATAAGGTGATTGAGTGGTTTAAAGCCAGCGGTAAGGGGTTTCTGTTTACAGAGTAAGTGCTTTATAAATACTATTACTACTACCACTAAAGGACAGGTGGGGCAACTGTTGACAGCAACAAGGGAGCTAAGGTGATTGTCTTTGAGGTTAATAGATTGTGAAAAGTAAATACAGGGTGAAGGAGTAAGACTAACTGGAGATTGTCTTAAAGAACAGCAGACTAAGGTTATCCTCTGTAAACAGGGTGTGGGAGTGGCCACAGGAACACCGGACAGCAACTACAAAGCAGCAAACAAATCTGGAGAGAGGAAAGAGTTGGCTAAGGGGGAACTGCTGAGGCCTTGGCCATGCCTCTGCAGGCTCCATGTGAGTTCCCAAGCGCTTAGTACAGTGCTCTGCACACAGTAAGCGCTCAATAAATACGATTGAATGAATGAATGAATGAAGGGGATCAGTCAATCAATCCATCAGTGGTATTTATTGAGCTCTTACTAGGTGCAGAGCACTGTCCTAAGCACTTGAAAGAGTACAACAACAGAATTAGCAGAAACATTCCCTGCCCATAATGAGATTACAGTCTAGATGGGGAGATGGACATTCACATAAATAATTTATAAGATATAATTAAATGATATGTATATAGGTGCAGTGGAGTTCAGGATGGGCAAATATCAAATATCCAAAGGTCACAGTGAAGTGCATAGATGATCCAGAAGGAAGAGCGAGCCAAGGAAAAGAGAACTTAATCAGGAAAGGCCTCATGGAGAAAATGTGACCTTAATTGCACTTTGAAACTGGAGAGAATGGCGGTCTGGCATATATGGAGGGGGAGAGATTTCTAGACTGAGGGAGGATGTGGGAAAGGGGTCGGCAGAGAGATAGACGAGACCGGGGCATAGTGAGTAAGCCGGCACCAGAGGAGCAGAGTGTGTGGGCTGGGCTGTAGCAGAAGATTGAGAAGCAGCATGGTGTAGTGGATAGAGTACAGGCTTGGGAGTCAGAAGGTAATGGGTTCTAATCCCAGCTCCACCACTTGTCTGCTGTGTGACCTTGGGCAAATCGCTTAACTTCTCTGTGCCTCAGTTACCTCATCTGTAAAAAATGGGGAGAGTGTGAGCCCCATGTGGGACAGGGGCTATGTCCAACCTGATTACCTTGTATCTACCCCAGCGCTTAGAACAGTGTGTGGCACGTAGTAAGCACATAACAAGTACTACAATTATTATTATTATTGTTATTAGGGAGGTGAGGTAGGATGGGACAAGCTGATAAAGTGCTTTAAAGCCGATGGTAAGGATCCTCTGTTTGATTCAGAAGTGGATGGGCAGCCAGTAGAGGTTCTTGAGGATTTGGAAGAGATGGACTGAATGTTTTTATCAATCAATCAATCAATCAATCAATCAATCAATCGTATTTATTGAGCGCTTACTGTGTGCAGAGCACTGTACTAAGCGCTTGGGGAGTACAAGTTGGCCACATATAGAGACAGTCCCTACCCAACAGTGGGCTCACAGTCTAAAAGGGGGAGACACAGAACAAAACCAAACATACTAACAAAATAAAATAAATAGAATAGATATGTACAAGTAAAATAAATAGAGTAATAAATATGTACAAACATATATATATATATATATATATATAGAAACTAGGCTTCATTGTGGCTTGAAGCGTCACGTATATCACCTGAGTCTTTTCTCATGGTTTCACCTCAGAAGTTATTCTCCTGCTATCCCTTCCGAACCAGCAAAACACATGGACACCTGGCCTCAAATGCTGCTGCAGTCTGTCCTTGGAACAGTTCTTTAGCCTATTATGTATACAACTGCTCAGGGATCAGAGAAGATGACATCATTCCAGCCTCTTCCTCATGTGATCAACACCCTGAAATCCCCAGAGATAAAGAAGCCCATTCTGAGGGCAGAACCTGGGAGGATCATGGGATGTTGAAGGGAATAATAGGGGCTTGTTGCACTGTAATCTTTGCTCTGAGGGCTGGAGACCACTGACAAGTCAATGTGTGTAGCCATGTTCACCTGTATCCAGTAAACCATATTGCTTTGGACTTCCTGGGGTGTTGTTTCTTCCTTGGGTAACTATACTGGGGTAGGGAGGTTGAGGGTCTTGCAGGCCCAGTCTCATTACATTTCGTTTTATCCCTCTAGACTGTAAGTTTGTTGTGGGCAGGGAAAGTGTCTACCAACTCTGTTGTATTGTACTCCCCCAAGCATTTAATATGGTACTCTGAACACAGTAAGCACTCAATAAATACCACTGATTGATTGATTGATCAATCTTTAACAGGGAGCCCAGTATGTTGTTGATGGAGGGTGGTTGTTGGCAACAGATAACTTTGGTTACCTGTGGTCAGTCAGCTTTGGGCACCAGCTGTGCCAGCAAAATCACTGCACTAAGTCTGCTTCAGTCCAGGACAGACAATCTGGTCATCTCTGGGGCTGCTCAAGGAGCAACTATCTCTCAAGGTTCATACATACCAGCATCAAAACAAGGCTCTTTCAAGGAAAGGGTTTCCGCATACTCTCAACAAAATATGGAGCAATAGGTACTGTTTTCATCATCAGAAGAGGAATTTACCTTGGGAAAGGGTTCCCAAATGTTCCCGCTTACTCTCAAGTGATTAGTACAGTGCTCTGCACACACTAAGTGCAGGATAAATATAATTGATATGATCATCTAAAGAAAGGAGGAGTTAGCTCATCTGGATGGACTCTTTGATGGACTGGGAACTAAGGTGGGGGGAGTTTGGGAAGCATTTGGGAGTTTGGATTTCTTCAGCTATAAAAGGCACACAATTCTGCTGCAGAGATGTGTGTTTACCACATTATGGTGGGATGGTGTACCCTGGCATGTGGAGCCAGTGGATGGCTTCAATAAACAGGATCGGCCGTAAGCCATGATCCTGGTGTGAGGTCCCTTTGGTAATGGTTACCTCCTGGAACAGTCCTCTTACCCGAGCAGGTCAGTGGTAACAACTTTAGCAGTTGATTTTAGTCCTAGTGCATTGGTGTACAAGAAAGCAACCCCAATTTCAATCTCCCAAGGAAGAAGCCTTGGTAGAGAGAGGCAGAATAGCCTAGTGGCAAGAGCATGGGACAGAGTCAGGTCACCAGGGTTTGAGCTGCAGTTCCATCACTTACCTACTGTGTGACCTTGAGCCAGTCACTTAACCTCTCCTGGCCTCAGTTTCTTGTCTCTAAGTGGGGATAAGATAGATCATGAGCTTTGAGTGGGACAGTGACTATGTCTGATTTCATAACTTTGTATGTAGCCCAGAGTTGAGCACATATTAAATGCTTATTAAATTCCATAATAATAGTACTACCTTCTAGGGGAAAAGAAACATTTGAAGTATGTTTCTTCTCCAGAATCAATCAATGGTATTTTTTGAGCACTTACTTTTGTGCAGAACACTGTACTAAGCCTTTGGGAGAGTACAACAGAGTCGATGGACACAATCCCTCCCATAAGGAGCTCACAGTCTAGAGGGGGAGACATATTAAAATAAATAAATTATGGCTATGTACAGAAATGCTGCCTCCTCTTCGTCTCCTCCAATTCTCTCCTGGATCCCTTCCAATCTAACCTTCAACCCCTTCTCTCTACAGAAACTGCCCTCTCATAGGTCATCAATAATTTTGCCAAATTCAATGGTTTTTACTCCGTCCTAATCATCCCTGACCTCTCAGCTGCCTTCAACACTGTGGACCACCCTCTTCCTCTGGAAATACAATCTAACCTTGGTTTCACTGACACTGTCCTCTCATTCATTCATTCATTTATTGTCATATTTATTGAGGGCTTACTGTGTGCACAGCACTGCACTAAGCACTTAGAACTCTCCTAGTTCTCCTATCTCTCTGGCTGCTCATTCTGGGTCTCTAACATGGGCTCCTCCTATGTCTCCCACCCGCTAACTATGGGAGTCTCTCAAGGCTCAGCTCTGGGTTCCATTCTATTCTCCATCTACACCCACTCCTTTGGTTAACTCATTCACTCCCATGGCTTCAACTACCATCTCTATGCAGATGATTCCCAAATATACCTCTTCATCCTGGATTTTTCTCCTTCTCTTTTGCCTTGTATTTCCTCCTTCCTTCAGGACATGTCTACTTGAATGTTCCACCAACAACTTTCAGCCTCCTCTTACTGCATCAGCCTCCTCTCTGATCTCCCATCCTCCTGTCTCTCCCCACTTCAGTCTATACTTCACGCTGCTGCCCGGATCATCATTGTGCAGAAACACTCTGGGCATGTTACTCCCCTCCTCAAAAATCTCCAGTGGCTGCCTGTCAACCGACACATCAAGCAAAAACTCCTCACTCTGGGCTTCAAGGCTCTCCATCACCTAGCCCCTCCTACCTCACCTCCTTTCTCTCCTTCTACAGCCCAGCCCGCACCTTCTGCTCCTCTGCTGCTAAACTCCTCATTGTACCTCGTTCTCACCTGTCCCGCCGCTGACCCGTGGCCCACATCCTCCCCCTGGCCTGGAATGCCCTCCCTCCACACATCTGCCAAGCTAGGTCTCTTCCTCCCTTCAAAGCCCTACTGAGAGCTCACCTCTTCCAAGAGGTCTTCCCCGACTGAGCCCCCTTTTTCTTCTCCTCCTCCCCATCCCCCACGCCCTAACTCCTTCCCCTCTCCACAGCACCTGTATATATGTTTGTACAGATCTATTACTCTATTTATTTTACTTGAACATATTTACTATTCTATTTATTTTGTTAATAATTGGAAAAAGCCCGGGCTTTGGAGTCAGAGGTCATGGGTTCAAATTCCGGCTCCACCAATTGCCATCTGTGTGACTTTGGGCGAGTCACTTCACTTCTCTGGGCCTCAGTTCCCTCATCTGTAAAATGGGGATTAAGACTGTGAGCCCCCCCGGTGGGACAACCTCATCACCTTGTAACCTCCCCAGCGCTTAGAACAGTGCTTTGCACATAGTAAGCGCTTAATAAATGCTATCATTATTTAGCTTTAATTCAATTTGTTCTGACGACTTGACACCTGTCCACATGTTTTGTTTTGTTATCTGCCTCCCCCTTCTAGACTGTGAGCCTCTTGTTGGGTAGGGACCGTCTCTATATGTTGCCAACTTGTACTCCCCAAGTGCTTAGTACAGTGCTCTGCACACAGTAAGCACTCAATAAATATGATTGAATGAATGAATGAACTCAAACTTAATAGGTCTAAAATACAACTTCTCATCTTCCCACCCTGTCTCCCGCTGACTTTCCCGTCATTATAGATGCACCACCATCCCCTCTGTCTAACAAGCCCATAATTTTGGCATTATCCTAGACTCACTTCTCTCATTCAACTCACATATTCAATCTGTCACCAAATCCTGTCAGTTCTACCGTCACAACATCGCTAAAAAAATCCCTTTGTTTTCCATCCAAACTGCTACTATATTGATCCAAGCACTTATCCTATCCTACTTTGACTACTGTATCAACTTTCTTGCTGACCTCCCTGCCTTCTGTCTCTCCCCACTCCAGTCCATACTTCACTCTGCCTCCCGGATCATTTTTCTAAAATAATATTCAGTCTATATCGCCCCTCTCCTCAAGAGATGCCCCTGCACTAAGCCTGCATCAGTCCAGGGTGAACAATCTGGTCATCTCTGGAGTTGCCCATTCATCACTGCATCAAACAGAAATTCCTGACTCTTGGCTTTAAAGCACTCAATCATCTTGCCCCCCTCCTATCTTACCTCACGGATCTCTTACAGCAACCCAGCACACTCAGCTCCTACTCACTATACTCACTATACTTTGATCTTGTCTATCTCACTGCCGACCCCTTGCCCATGCCTTGCCTCTGGCCTGAAGCTCCTTCCCCCTTCATATCCAACACACTATCACTTTCCCCACTTTCTTTTTGCCTTATTAAAATTGCATCTCCTCCAACAGGCTTTCCCCAACTAAACCCTTATTTCCCCTACATCCTCTCCATCACTCTTGCACTGGATATAGACTCTTTGCGCACCCCACCCTCAGCCCCATGGCACTTATGTACATATCCATAATTATTTAATGTCTATCTCCCCCTCTAGACTGTAAGCTCCTTGTGGGCAAGGAGCCTGTCTGTCAACTCTTATATTTTAGTCTCCCAAGTGCTCAGTATGGCGTTCTGCACTCAGTAAGAACTCAATAAATATTATTGATCTTGATGTTACAAAAGCAAGATTGTATGAGGGTCTAAGGGAATGGGGACAGATGTGCAGAAATTTAAAAAAACCTCAACTACTACTACACATTGAGAAGAAAAAAACAAGCATGAACACTAGGGGTTTAGAAAGCACTAGAGCTAAAGAAGTTATCCCTGTAATACTGGAACTTAGGGAAAACCTGAGAAAGTATGACAATATCATGGGAGAAGAAATTAGAGAAAGGCAAGATACTTTCAAAAGGTCGACCAGAAGTGGAAGACAGCTTTAAAAATGAAATGAAACTGTTTAAATGTTAATAGGGTAAAAAAATGTTACTATTCTTCATACAGGGAGAGGATTGTCGGGATAGTAGACCTTTAAAGAGCAGAAGCAACAACAGAGTTTGGCACAGATTTACATGTAATCATTTCACTCAAATAAGATGTTTTATTTTCTGTGGTGATAGCTTCTCAGAGAAGCCACACAATACCATAGACACTTATTCACTCCCACAGCTTCAACTATCATCTCTATGTGGACGGTTCTAAAATCTTCTTCTCCAGTACCAACCTCTTTCCTTCTTTGCAGTCTCACAGTTCCTCATGCCTTCAAGAAATCTTTACTTGGTTGTTTCACCGTCACCTCAAACTTAACGTGTCCAAAATAGAACTCCTCATCATCCCAACCAAACCCTGTCACCTACCCAGCCTTTCTCATCACTGTAGACAGCACCACCATCCTCCCTGTCTCACAAGCCTGTAACCTTGTCATTATCCTCCACTCATATCTCATTCAACCCACATATTCACTCCGTATTCATATCCTGTTGGTCTACATCTCTAGAAACTGCCCTATTCTTTCCATCCAAACTGCAATCACACTGATCCAAGCACTTATCCTACCCCACCTCAACTACTCAGTCTCCTCGGTGACCTCTCTGCCTCCTGTCTCTCCCTTCTCCAGTCCATACTTCCCTCTGCTGCCTAGATCATTTTTCTAACAAACCTTTTAGAATATATCTGAAAATGGAAAATGGAAAATGGGGATGAAGACTGTGAGCCCCCCGTGGAACAACCTGATCACCTTGTAACCTCACCAGTGCTTAGAACAGTGCTTGGCACATAGTAAACATTTAATAAATGCCATCATCATTATTATTATATCTGCCCTCCCATCCAAGAATCTCACCTCCAATGTTGGCCCATTCACCTCCACATCAAACAGAAACTCCTTACTACTGGCTTTAAGACAGTCAATCAGCTGTCCCCTTTCTAGCTAATCTACTACAATCCAGCCCATACACTTCACTCCTCTAACACCAATCTACTCACTGTACCTTGACCTCATCTATCTCATCACCAATTCCTTGCCCATGTCTTTCCTCTGGCCTGGAGCTTCCTCTAGCTCCATATCTGACAGGCCACCACTCTCCCTATCTTCAAAACCCTACTAAAATCATATCCCCTCCAAGAGGCCTGCCCTATCTAAACCTTCATTTCCCCTATTCACCTTCCCTTCTGCATCACTCGATTAATCAATGGCATTTATTGAGGTCTTATTGTGTGCAGAACACTGTACTAAGTGCTTAAAGGAGAAAATTCATTCGTAGTTGGTGGGATTTGAACCTGTGAGGAGACACCTCGATGGATGTCAAGTCCATTGCCTTGACCGCTTGGCCTCTACTACCATCAGTCATTACAGAGAATAAACTATTGGTTCACATCATCCCAATCAGTATCTAGAGTCAAACTGAAGCTCTTGAAACAAAAATATTTCTTTCTCGGTGTTGTGCATCTTCACTGAGCTGCTAACCTGTAGCTGCAGGTTTTACGGAGAAAATAATTGATTTATTTAAAGGACTAAACTGCCTTCAAATGAAACAATATCCAGCTCTTCTCTGCTGATTCTGACCTCCATTCTGCTGCACGCTGCCATATTCCTGACTCCTCCACACAAGGTGTTCTATCTCAGCCAAAGGTATTCGTGCTCTCCGGTTCCAATGCTATCTGAGCCTGAATGTTGAGGCTTCATTCATTTTCATCTTTCCTTCTACATTGCTTACTCTCCAGCTTGCTCATTCAGTGCTAAAAAGTAGTCGGCAGCACAGTAATGAACAAGAATTTGCAACTAAACTTAGTCTCAGTTATTAATCTGGAGTAGTTCTTCTCCAACCTTGAACAAGGATAGACAAGACTTCCTTTTCACACCTACACCCTATGAAACTCATGAAATATTAATAGGTTGGTGCAATTTTTCTTCATTTTCTTTTAATATGATATGCTGTTTTCATTGGAATTAAAATGACCACCAATAAATATTAAAACATGTCCAATCGAAAGAGCATGGCCCTCAGAAGCTTACTAGGATTAGAGTTTTAAATAGGCCCAATAAAAATGATCAACTTCCTCTGAAACGCTTTGTGTATACACCTGTGCATAGGCTTTCAGCATAAATCAGATTTGGTGTTTGGCTCGAATAAATTCACATTAATTAACTTCCCACAATGCTGAATGTGTCCAGACAGAATGGATCAGATAAAATAAAACCTTCTCCGCCAACCCAGGAATATTCTTATTTCAAGGCTTGAGCTGTGTTTGTAGTGAGACGCAAATGCTTGCTTTATATAGCAGCTTTCATCCTGCTTATTTAAAGGCAGCTGTTTGATGACTTCGAACATCAGATTGGTGTCTTGGAGACACCCATAGACACTGCAGTCAACAAGAGCCAGGATTTTCTTTTTTTATGGTATTTGTTAAACATTTACTATGTGCCAGGCACTGTACTAAGCACTAGGGTAGATACAGGCTAATCAGGTTGGACACAGTCCATGTCCCCACCTGGGGATCACCATTTTAATCCCATTTCCAGATGAGGGAACTGAGGCACAGAGAAATGAAGTGACTTACTCAAGGTCACACAGCAGATATGTGGCAAAGCAGGAATTAGAACCCAGGTCCTCTGGCTCCCAGGCCTGTCCTCTATCCACTAGGCCACACTGTTTCTCTGGGATTATTTTAATATTCTCCTAAAATGAAGCCAGGAACACATAGAGAGAGAGAGAGAGAGAGAGAGAGAGAGAGAGAGAGAAAGAGAGAGAGAGAGAGAGAAAGTGAATCCCTGGTTCTTTATAATGCTGGATAGAGAATTATAAATGACAATCAATCATATTTATTGGATGCTTACTGTTTGCAGAGCACTGTACTAGGTGCTTGGGAAAGTACAACACAACAATATAACACATTCCCTGCACTCCCTCCTTGTCTCTTGTCAATCATCTTAGTCCCTTCAGAATAGTAGTAAAGAATAGTACATGAAAACTACAAACATGAATCTGACACAGCTAAACAAATTTCAGAGTTTCTATCTATTGAAGCACCATTTGCGGTCCGTGTGAACAAACTTTTCAAATTTACATAAAATTCTCCCTTGAAATATCATGGTGGATGTTTAAGTTAATTAGTTTTCTGTGGTTCTCATGTACCTGAATTTCCCTGGTTGAAAACGGGTGTTTTAAAGTACTTTTATAAGTGTATGGAAATTATATTCTTAGACAGCTGATACATTTTCTAGGCAAGTACAGTGGTTTCTTTCAGCTCCGAGAGCTGGGTAACAATCGCTTGATATATGAGGAGCAACCCAAAGTGACTAATGATTTACAATAAATATTCCTGTGAAGAAAAGTCAGAGTAAACTATGTATTTCATCTTCCTGGCAATGAGCAACAAAAGGTTTGAATCTTAAATCAACTGGTAGTTATGCGCTAGAAGGATGTGGTCTAAATAGATTTGTATACCTGGGCCATTACTCACAGTAGAAAAGTTCCTAGCTGTCATCATGGCTTCAGCAAAGCAGTGAAAGGGCAGTAACTTAGTTTGACCCATGTCTGGGCCTTAATTTGTCCCAGGAGTGGTGTTGGGAGTCTTAATGCCAGCATCTCTCCCGTGGGCAAGACAGACTGAAAGGTAGAGGCTGGGGTTTGGAGGAGGGAAATGGAAAAACAGAAGCATTTAGGAGGAAGACTCTCCTGAGTCTAATCCAGCATGGCCTAGTGGAAGGAGCGCGGGCCTGGAAATCAGAGGACCTAGGTTCTAATACCAGCTCCGCCACTTTCTTGCTGTGTGAACTTGGGCACATCATTTAATGTCTCTGGGTCTCATTTTCCTAATCTAAAAATGGGGATTAAATACCTGCCCTCCCCACTGCTTAAGACTACTTAGACTGTGAGCTCCTTGTGGGACAGGGACTGTGTCTGACCTGATTATCCTGTGTCCATCCCAGTGCTTGGCACATAGTAAGCACTTCATTATTGTTATTATTATTGTTATTGCTAGAGGAGCTCAGGTATTCATTCAATCATATTTATTGAGTGCTTACTGTGTGCAAAGCACTGCACTAAGCACTTAGCTTAGAGGTGCTGAAATTCTGTCCTCAAGTTCTGAGGCTGAGCCCAAGCAAGCTCCAACATAGAGTAAGCCTGCCTACTTCACAGAAGCATTCAGAATAGGAATAAAATAACTCCAATTTCTAGTCTCAGCCTGGGTTTGATTATCAGAAAGGCAAACTGATGAAGTCAGGGCTTTATGATGGTGTCGAAGGGCATAACCAGCACATGTGGTCATCCCTCACTAATAGCTAGGCAAATCAAAGCAGAAGCACATCCCAGCTCACACAACAGCCAAGGTCCAGATGTAAAAATAGACGGAGTTCTGACTCTGGCCCCAAAGACCCCTTTCCCTGCCCCACCCTGGGAAGGAGTCGTTTGGGCCAGAGCCTGAGAAAGTGGGTGGGGGGGAAAGGCAGAGGGAGGAGATTCAGAAAAGGTGAGGTGGAAATGGAAAGAATGGCAAAGAAAGAGAGGAAAGGGAAAGCGAGACAGATGGGGGAGGGAGAGTAGGTGTGGCTTCTGTGGCCACCGAATGCAGAAGGGGAGGTCGAACTGGTGGTGACTTGATCCAGAATGGATCAGTGCAGCCAGGGCAAATGGCCAGAATTGCTATTAGGAGGGCAGAAGTGTGGACAGTGACCCGGTCTGCCACCCTGGCTAAACTGACCTATCATGGGACCGTGCTTGGAAATTTCTGGTGCAACCAAAAAGTGGAGTAATTGCAATCACTAAGTCCCTACTGAATACGAGCTACTGTACTAAGCACTTGAAAAAGTATAACAGAAGTAAAGTTCACATCTTCTGCCCCCAGGGAGCTTCTGATCTAATGGAGCCTGATGGAAAAAAATCATTCACAAATACATGGAGCAGTAGGAAGAATAAGGATCAAATTGATGGTAGAGTAAATGTGCTAGGATGAAATAAGAGAATAATTAGGTGCACAATTGAATCTGCATCGGTATATACAGAAGTGCTGAGGATGGATACAAATACATAAGTACTAGGGGTGGCAGTTGGGTTGCTATGACTTGGGGTGTTGGGAATTAATCAGGGAAGGCTTCTAGGAGGAGGTAGGGTGTTAAGAGGGCTTTGTCAACATGGAGGAATAAGATTTAATGGATTTAGGAGTCAGGCCAGTGGAACAGCATGAGCAAGGGGCCTGAACCTCAAGAGTCTAGAGCAGGGTACCCCGTGAATTGCTGACATGTAAAATGGAGAATGCTGGAGGACAGCTTTGAAACCCTTGAAGGTGTTTGAAGAGTGGGGAGATGGGTGCAAGAAGCAGCGTGGCTCAGTGGAAAGAGCCCGGGCTTTGGAGTCAGAGGTTGTGGGTTCAAATCCCGGCTCTGCCACTTGTCAGCTGTGTGACTTTGGGCAAGTCACTTAACTTCTCTGGGCCTCAGTTCCCTCATCTGTAAAATGGGGATGAAGACTGTGAGCCCCACGTGGGACAACCTGATTACCTTGTATCCACCCCAGCGCTTAGAACAGTGCTTGGGACATAGTAAGCGCTTAACAAATACCAACATTATTATTATTATTGTTGTTGTTGTTGTTGTTATTTGAAAAAAATGATCCAGGTAACAGATCGAAGTGTGGACCGGGGAGGACAGAGACTGGAGGCAGGGAGACTAGTGAAGAGGCAAGGAGGCAGCATTGCCTAGTGGAAAGAGCACGGTCCTGGGAGAAAGAGGACTTGGGTTCTAATCCTGGCTCAACCACTTGTCTGCTATATGACCTTGGGCAAGTCACTTCACTTCTCTGGGCCTCAGTTACCTCATCTGTATAATGGGGATTCCAAACCTCCTCTCCCTCCTAGTTAGACTGTGAGCCCCATGTGAGACAGGGACTGTGTCCAACCTGATTATCCCATATCAACCCTAATGCTTAGTACAGTGCTTTGCACATAGTAAGTGCTTAACTAATATCATGAAAAGAAAGAGAAGCTGATGTGATAGTCAAACAAGGATATGGGGCCTGGGAGTATCAGGGGTGAGTTAAAGGTCTGGATTAGTCACCTGTGGTTGGGAGGCAGTGGGAAGAAAGAATGAGAGGTGGGAGGTAAAGTAGCATTGTTGCACAGATGAAAGGACAGAGTTGTAGCAGGGGAAGGTCATTTTGAAGCTGAAGAGGTCAGCCTGTTTTCTGGATTTCCACCAACGAGACTCACCTGCTGGAGTGTGCAGGAGCAGAGGAAACAGACTGTGGGAGTGAACCAGGGTTGGGGGTTGGTATTGCAATGGAGGGGAAAGGGAACCAGGCAATTACTCTTTGCCTGTCCTTACCTTTCTGCTCTTAGCCTTCTTAATTTCTCCTCACACACCTCCCTCGTTTCTTTCATAAAGTGCTGTATTTCTTGCTGATCGCCATCTTCCCCGATGCTCCGGTCTATTGCTTCTAACATTTTTTCCTTTAACAAAGCATATTTGCTTCTTTTTTTTGGAACCTCCTGACTGCATCCTTTGCTCTGATCACCTTCTGAATGTCTTTCTTTAAAACCTCCCACTACTCTATGACTTTCTGACATTTTAATAAGACTTCTCATTCTGTCATTACTTCTTTTATAGCCACTTTTGTGCTTTTATCCATCAGGGAGTCCATGCTCATCCTTCAAGTCCCTCTCTCAACTTAACTGTGCTCCTAACATTCAAAGTAATATTACCCTCTGAACAGTCAGAGAAGTGAGTCTCTCTCATCTTGTATTATGTGGCATTCACCCTCTCCTGCACATACGTTTTATTAATCTTACTTGCCTTTCTTGTAGGTGTGGTCCTTGCCTTACCCAGAAGTTTCTTTAAAAGTGCTCTTCATTCCAGTTTTCTTCCAGCTCTGTGATCTTGGGCAAGTCACTTAACTTCTCTGTGCCACGGTTTCTTCATCTGTAAATTGAGGAATCAATGCCTGGTCTCCCTCCTACTTAGACTGTGAGCCCCATGTGGAACAGGGACTGTGTCTGACCTGATTATCTTGTGTCTACCCCAGTGTTTAGTACAGTGCTTGGCACAGAGTAAGCGCTTAACAAACACCACAATTATTGTTACTATTAACAGCTGTTTGGCATCCCAGCTGATCCCTCTGGACAATGCTCAGACTTGCCACTCTGTTATCAGGTAAAACCTTCTGCTCTTCTTCCCTCAGATCACCCTCTTTGTTGTCCATAGAAAAGCATCACTGGTTTAAAACAGTTCACATATTTCTTTGCGGTTCATAACCATTAATCACTCAAAGTTCTCTCATTTCCAAAGTCCATCACGTTTCCACCACTCTCTTCATTCTTAAAAAAACAAACTACCTAATGCCACCATATTGTAGTCCCTCGATGACTACCACAATGCACCCATGCCCTTTTGACTATTCCCCTTATTATTTTCCTCATGTTTTCTTGGGACTTCAATCGGGTTTCTTATAATTAGCAAGACATCGCCTTCCTCACAGTACATGATACACATTTCTGCCACTACAGATTTTCTTCTGCATACTTTTAAGCCCAACTGAAACGTTTTCAAACTCTGTTTTCCCTTTCCTCTCTTTTCTAAATGGTATTTGTTAGCACTTATGGTGTCAGGCCCTATACCAAACACTGGGGTAGATGCAAGCTAATCAGGATAGACACAGTCTATGCCCCACATGGGGCTCACAGTCTTAATCCCATTTTCCAGATGAGGTAACTGAGGCACAGAAAAGTAAAGTGACTTGCCCTTGGTCACACAGCAGACAAGGGGCAGAGCTGGGGTTAGAACCCAGGTCCTTCTTATTCCCAGGACTGTACTGTATGCACTAGGCCATGCTGCTTCCCTTTCTTTTTCTCTTCTTTCTCTTTCTACACTCTTTTCCTCCCTTTCTTTCCTGCTGGGCTCTGGGTCCACCTTTTATCCCTGCAACTCTGCCTGAATTTGTCATTCATAATTGTCCAGTAGCAGACAGTGGGGGAAGAGAGAGGAAGGGGGATGATGTCTTGATATTTTTCTAAACCCTTTCCCCCTGCTCTTTTTTCATCCTTTCCTGATCCCTTTGCTTTTCCCAGGTTGATTATCCTCTATTCACTGTTTGCTTGCTTTCATCCTTTTCTTCTTTCCCTGTGTTTTGGTAAAATCCTTCATTCTTCCTTCAGGATTCTTTTGGCTCTTTCTCCCTTCCTCCCCATCCTCTGCCCTTCCTGCACTTTCTTATTGGATGTCACCTAATCCACTCTCTCCCTCTCCTCCTCCATAAATTATCTTTCCTGGATTTTACCTGCTGTTCCCCTTCCTTCCCTGTACCCCTGTCCTCCCTCCCCATTCTGCATGAACTTGAGTTTGATGGGCCCCATTTGTGGCTATTCCAAGATATCAATCATTCTGTATAATCTGACGGTTGCATTCAGTACTTTCATGTTCTCTTTCTCCACCCCTGTAGCAAGTTACCATGATACATTCAGATCTAAGGTGGGGCTTAGACCTACATTTGAAACATGTTACGAATTGTCCTCAATATTTATGAAAACCTTTTCAATTTCCAAATAAAACATCCCCAGGAAGTGTTCAACCCTTCTCCTTCAAACCTCAACTCCACTGACCATTTGTATTCCCTATTGCCCATACCAAACTTGTCCAAATCCCCTTCTGTACTGTGATAAGAGAGTACAATATCTTTTAAGCCATAGTTTCATGTCCTTCGGATTATGTATATTAATTCTAGTGTACTCTCCCAGGTGCTTAGTTCAGAGTACGGTGGGGGTCCACAATAGGGGTGCAAATTGCCTAAGATTCATTTGATTGGAATCTGGACATGCCTTAGCACTTCTATCTCAATTTTACAACCAGTTGAAGGGGTTGATTTACAATCCGCTAATGAGCTGCACCCCCTGGTTCATGCAGATGGAATCTGATTAGTTTGGAATAGCTAATAATAATAACAATAATAATAACTGTGGTATTTGTTAAGCACTTACTATGTGCCAGGCACTGTACTAAGCACTGGGGTGGGTACAAGCAAATCAGGTTGGACACAGTCTCTTTCCCGCATAGGGCTCACAGTCTTAATCCACATTTTACAGATGGGGTAATTGAGGCACAGAGAAGTGAAGTGACTTGCCCAAGCCACACAGCAGAAAAGTGGTGGAGCCGGGATTAGAACCCATGACCTTCTGACACCCAGTTCTGTGCTCTAGCCACTACGCCATGCTGCTTCCCAATCATATGATACAATATGGGTTATGGGTTATTATGAAAACCTTTTCAGTTTCCAAATAAAACATCCCCAGGAGGTGTTCAACCCTTCTCCTTCAAACCTCAACTCAACCGACCATTTGTATTCCCTACTGCCTATACCAATGCATGTCTGCTCCAGTTTATCTGATGGGGTGGTAGAGGGAGAGGTAAAAGTTCTGGGCAATTTTCAGATAGGTTTTCTCTGTCTCGGAAGGCATCCCTAGCCAAAGGAAGTTGAGGGAGAGAGGGACTGACTGACTCAGGCAACTTTTGGGTTGGGGTAGCATCAATCATATTTGTTGAGTGCTTACAGTGTGCAGAGCACTCAACTAAATGCTTGGGAGAGAACAATATAACAGACACATTCACTTCTCAGAGTGAGTTTACAATTAACCCCATTGCTTGGACTGAAATAAGCCAGGGGATTAGGGGCTGCATTCACAGGCTCTGGGCTAAAGGAGAGCCCCATGATTCATAGATCTGCTCCTGATATTAAATTCTGCCATCACTGGTGGGGAAGTCACTTTAAATTGCCACACTGCAGTGCTATTGCACATGTGTATGCCACCTCGACCTACCTAAGCCGGTTTTCTGCCATCACTTGGCCTCCATAAATATGTCTGTTATATTGTACTCTCCCAAGTGCTTAGTACAGTGCTCTGCACACAGTAAGCATCCAATAAATACGACTGATGCCGCTCCATAAGCTGAGTCAGTCAATTGTATTTACTGAATGCTTACTGTGTGCAAAGCACTGTACTAAGCGCTCGGGAGAGGGCAATACAACAATAAACAGACACATTCCCTGCCCACACTGAGCTTACCGTCTGTGAGTTCCACTCCCAAACAGCCAGCCTCAGCCAAAAACCTTCCCCCTCCCTTTCACCAGGAGGATTCATTCGTACTTACTGAGCACTTACTGTGTGCAAAGCACTGTGCTAAGCTCCTAGGAGAATACCATACAACAATAAACAGACACATATTGCCCAACCCACTAGACAGCCCCTCCACCAGGCCCAGGCTCAGGAGCAAGTCAGCAGCCTAGCCAAAGCTAGGGCACAACTACTGAGATTTTCTTGGGAGGAGTATAAGGCCAAGGATAATAAGAGATAAATTTGAGGGAAACAGCCCCCAAAGGGGCCTGCTAGAGGATCTCTAAAAACTAATGCTTTTTTTCTAAGCATTGCCTCAGGCAGATGATTTGCCTGATGGGAGATTCCTGTGGATGGAGAGTCACACCCACACTTCAAGTGTTTACGTTAACGTGTGAGATTGGGTTACAGTTTCTCAGCCATGAGCAGGAATGTCAGCAGTGCTGGACAAGTTATTGGATTTGTAAATTCCTCAAGGGCAGGGATTATGTCTACTAACTCTACTGTACCCTCCCAAGCACTTAGTACAGTGCTCTGTACACTGTAAATGCTCAATAAATACGACTGATATTTTCTTCATGTTGATTTTAGATATTTCTGGTTTAGGGCTGTCTAGAGCATTCCCCTTAACTTGTTGCTGCCTTTTTAGAAGTGTGAGATCTTGCAAATTAGTGTCAGCTAAAGTCAGATGATAGGTTTCAAGGTGCTTTTAAGTTCTAGAGAGATCTGTGGGGCCCTTTACTTACATTGGATGTGACAATGGTGAACAGTTTACCCTAAGGGTGCAGGGCTGTATCACTTCATCAGAGATGGAAAGGATGATTCTGAGACATTGATGATCAGCTTTAAAAAGCTACACTGAAGCTGGGTAAACATAAAAAATAAGCCTGTGTTTATCAGCATTTTCCTTTATAAGTTTCAAGTTATCGTTAAGAACTATTTGTGCATATCTAGATGAATGAAAAATTTATGAAAAATGCTTTCTACTCTTTGTTCCACACTTATTGGGATCTGGGCTCTCTGCTGCTAAAACCAATGTGCCTAGCAACCTGCAAAAGCCTGACTGCAGAAATGAGCTGAGTGACTTCTGTAGTCTTAGAACTGTGGTCTAGTGGAAAGAGCACTGGCCTGGGAGTCAGAGGATCTGCCACTTGCCCGCTGTGGGATCTTGGGCAAGTCACTTAACTTTTTTTTCCTCACCTGTAAAATGGAGATTCAATATCTGTTCACTTTCCCTCTTAGACTGTGAGCCCCAGGTGGGACAGGGTCCTCCAGCTCCTGCTCTTGCTTCCCCCTCGTAGACCATCTAGTCAGAAGGTAGGGGAGAGAAAAGACTGCCCAGCCATGTTTGACGAGGAAGGGAAGGATCTCTTCAGTGAGCAGGGCAGGGAGATGGGAGGGGAGTAGCAGATTTAATAATAATAATAACTAAGGTATTTGTTAAGTGCTTCCTATGTTCCAGGCAGTGTACTAAGCGCTTGGGTGGATACAAGCAAATCAGCTTGGACACAGTCCCTTGTCCCACGTGGGGCTCACAGTCTCAATCCCCATTTTACAGATGAGGTAACTGAGGCACAGAGAAGTGAAGTGAATTGCCCAAGGTCACACAGCAGATAAGTGGCAGAGCTGGGATTAGAGCCCATGACCTTCTGACTCCCAGGCCTGTGCTCTATCCATTACTCTATGCTGCTTCTGTGCATGGCATTTAAATAAAATGCCAGGCTGGAGGCTTGGTCTATTATTTGGTCCTGAGGTCTGGCTGACCACTTTCCATTTCCTTTTGGGGACCAGAAACTGGGGTGAGAGGAAGAAGAGAGCGGGTGGGGAGGCTCCTCCAACTGTAGTTTTCAGGTTGGAGAGGGAAGAGAGGCACTGGGCAATAACATCATTTCATTGCATCAAGAGTAGTGTGATGTTACAAGGTCACATATCACATAGGGGACCCCTACAATCTAATAGTCTAGGGGCCCAGGGAGGTCTTCATCTGGCCGTGCACCTTGAGCATCTCTTGAGCACACAACCTCGAGTTCTTCCCTTTTCTTTGACTTTTTTTTTACATAAATGCTTTACTACACTTCGTCAAAGGGCTGACATGCTCAAATGATTCCATGGTAGAATAGTTTCTTTCAAACGACCTGGCAACACTTCTAAGTGAGAAAAAAAAAGCCAAAAAATAAACCATGTTTAGTCTCTAAAGTCATTTCCTGGCTTTGTCCTAAAGTTTCTATTTCCTCTAGCTAGTCATCAAGTGGCAAGCTTGATTTATTGTGGGGTTTTCTGTAAATTTAGGGCAATCCTTATAATCTTTCTCTCGCCCTGATTTTCCCTAGTGATCTATCATTTATTGTGGTTTACTATAAAGACTTCATGTGCAGCTGGACAAGAAGTCAGATAGCTGAGTCTGTTATTTTTCAGTTTGGGAAGAATTCAAACATTGTACAATAACAAAGAGGAGGGTGAACATTCATATATGCAAAGAACCTTATAGCCCTCCCTTCTGAAGCCATTTATTAAATTGCTCAGTCAAGTAGTAATATTTATTGAGCACCTAATGGATGCAGAGCACTGTCCTAAGCACTTGGGGGAGGACAATAGAGTTAGTAGTTAATAGTTAAAGTTAGTAGCTAGTAGTTAATAGAGTTAGTAGTGGTCATGGGTTCTAATCCCAGCTCTGCCACTTGTTTGCTGTGTGACCTTGAGAAAGTCACTTCTCTGTGCCTCAGTTACCTCGTCTGTAAAATGGGGATTGAGATTGTGAGCCCCATGTGGGACAAGGGACTGTGTCCAACCCGATTTGTTTGTATCCACCCCAGCGCTTTGTACAGTGCCTACCACATAGTAAGCGCTTAACCAACTCTCCTCGACCCCCTCCAGTCTGGCTTCTGTCCCCTACATTCCACGGAAACTGCCCTCTCAAAGGTCACCAATGACCTCCTGCTTGCCAAATCCAATGGCTCATACTCTATCCTAATCCTCCTCGACCTCTCAGCTGCCTTCGACACTGTGGACCACCCCCTTCTCCTCAACACGCTATCCAACCTTGGCTTCACAGACTCCGTCCTCTTCTGGTTCTCCTCTTATCTCTCTGGTTATTCATTCTCAGTCTCTTTTGCAGGCTCCTCCTCCCCCTCCCATCCCCTTACTGTGGGGGTTCCCCAAGGTTCAGTGCTTGGTCCCCTTCTGTTCTCGATCTACATGCACTCCCTTGGTGATCTCATTCGCTCCCACGGCTTCAACTATCATCTCTACGCTGATGACACCCAGATCTACATCTCTGCCCCTGCTCTCTCCCCCTCTCTCCAGGCTCGCATCTCCTCCTGCCTTCAGGACATCTCCATCTGGATGTCTGCCCGCCACCTAAAACTCAACATGTCCAAGACTGAACTCCTTGTCTTCCCTCCCAACCCCTGCCCTCTCCCTGACTTTCCCATCTCTGTTGACGGCACTACCATCCTTCCCGTCTCACAAGCCCGCAACTTTGGTGTCATCCTCCACTCCACTCTCTCATTCACCCCTCACATCCAAGCCGTCACCAAAACCTGCCAGTCTCAGCTCCGCAACATTGCCAAGATCTGCCCTTTCCTCTCCAACCAAACCGCTACCCTGCTCGTTCAAGCTCTCGTCCTATCCCGTCTGGACTACTGCATCAGCCTTCTCTCTGATCTCCCATCCTCGTGTCTCTCCCTACTTCAATCCATACTTCATGATGCTGCCCGGATTGTCTTTGTCCAGAAACGTTCTGGGCGTGTTACTCCCCTCCTCAAAAATCTCCAGTGGCTACCAATAAATCTGCGCATCAGGCAGAATCTCCTCACCCTGGGCTTCAAGGCTCTCCATCACCTCGCCGCCTCCTACCTCACCTCCCTTCTCTCCTTCTACAGCCCAGCCCGCACCCTCCGCTCCTCTGCCGCTAATCTCCTCACCGTGCCTTGTTCTCGCCTGTCCCGCCATCGACCCCCGGCCCACGTCATCCCCCGGGCCTGGAATGCCCTCCCTCTGCCCATCCGCCAAGCTAGCTCTCTTCCTCCCTTCAAGGCCCTACTGAGAGCTCACCTCCTCCAGAAGGCCTTCCCAGACTGAGCCCCTTCCTTCCTCTCCCCCTCGTCCCCCTCTCCATTCCCACCATCTTACCTCCTTCCCTTCCCCACAGCACCTGTATATATGTATATATGTTTGTACATATTTAGTACTCTATTTATTAATTTATTTATTTATTTATTTATTTATTTATTTATTTTACTTGTACATATCTATTCTATTTATTTTATTTTGTTAGTATGTTTGGTTTCGTTCTCCATCTCCCCCTTTTAGACTGTGAGCCCACTGTTGGGTAGGGACTGTCTCTATATGTTGCCAACTTGTACTTCCCAAGTGCTTAGTACAGTGCTCTGCACACAGTAAGTGCTCAATAAATACGATTGATTGATTGATTAATGAATGCCATAATTATTATTATTATTAGTAGTAGTAGACATGATCCCTGCCCTCAAGCAGCTTTCAGTCTAGGGGGAGGAGACAGACGCTAACAAAAATTACAGATAAATGCAAATAATGGAAAATATAAGATTTGTATATAAATGCTAAGGGGAGCACTTGGGTGGTGTGAAAGTGCAGAAGCACAAATACTAATGGGAAAATTGGGGGATATAAAATGGGGAGATTAGAACCTAATCCGGGAAGGCTTCCTGGAGGAGATGTGATTTCAGAAGAGCTTGGGTGATGGGGTGAGCTTTGCTCTGTCAGATGTGAAGCGGGAGTGAGTTCCAGACACCAGGGGAGGACATAAACTAGAGGGAAGAGAGTGCAGTGAGTAGCTTAGCTTGAGAGGAATGAAGAGTGTGAGTTGTTATGGAATGGGAAAAGAGAGTAGATTGGTAGGAGGGAATAGGCTGACTGAGTGCCTTAAAAGCAATTACGAGGAGTTTTTGCTTTAATCAAAGAGGCATGTATAACCATTGGAGGATTTTGAAGTGTGGGGCGATGTGCGCAGAACTTCATGTTAGAAAAATGATTCAAGCAGTAGAGTATGAACTGGAGTGGGAAGAAACTGGAGACAGAGGTCAGCAGAGAGGCTACTGCGGTAGTCGACTTTTTTTTTAAATGGTATTAAGCATGAACTATGTGCCAGACACTGTACTAAATGTAGATACAAGTTGCTCAGGGTGGACCCAGTCCCTGCGCCGTATAGGGCTCACAGTTTTAATCCCTATTTTACAGATGAAGTAACTGAGGGACAGAGAAGTGAAGTGACTTGCCCAAGGTCACATAGCAGACAGTGGTGGAGCCAGGATTAGCACTGAGGTCCTTCTGACTCCCAGGCCTGTGCTTGATCCACTAGGCCATGCTGCTTCCCTGGGATATGGAATATGGGACTTGGGATATGACAAATGCTTGGACCAGCGTGATTGCAGTTTGCATGGGAAGAAAGGGGTGGATTCTGGAAATGTGGAGGAGAAGCAGCTTGGTCATGGGTTCAAATCCCGAATCTGCCACTTGTCAGCTGTGTGACTTCGGGCAAGTCACTTAACTTCTCTGTGCCTCAGATACCTCATCTGTAAAATGGGGATTAAGACTGTGAGCCCCCCGTGGGACAACCTGATCACCTTGTAACCTCCCCAGCGCTTAGAACAGTGCTTTGCACATAGTAAGCGCTTAATAAATGCCATCAAAAAAAAGAACCAACAGGATTTGGTGACAGACTGAATAAAGGGATTGAAAGAGAAGGAGGAGTGAAGGATAACACTTAAGTACGGGCTTGAGAGATGGGGACTATGGTGGTGGTGTCAACTAGAATGAGGAAGTCAGGTGGAGGAGAGGATTTGGGAAAGAAAATGAGGTGTTCAGTTTTGGATTCTGCTCATGGATTCACTAAGGAAATTCAGCATCAAGGAATGTATTGATTAATGAAAGAAGAATGAAGAACATACATGATGTTCTTTTGGGGACTTAATGGCCTTTGCAACTCCATATCTTACCATGACCTTCTTTCTATCCAGTAAAGGATTAGAGACCTCCAGTACAGTGACAATGATTATTACCTCAGTATTTGTAAAAGATATGAGTGCTTAGAAACTGACAGTTCAGTATCCTGCCCTCTGAGTATGAGTAGTTATTCTTGATACTAAAATAATAATAATGATAAGAATAATAATGGTGTTAAGCACTAACTATGCACCAAGCCTTGTACTAAGCCTTGTGGGTAGATACAAGATCATCAGGTCATAATCTTAGAATATTTTTTTTTCCACGATGAATGTATTTTCACTGGATATCATGAAAAAGGAATTTGTAAGTAGATCTGCAAAATCTAGGGTTGTTTTTAGAAGTGCTACTGCTCAAGCATGTACTTTGTGTAATTCTCAGTTAAAACTTATCTTTGATACTAATACATTTCATTGCAAATAAAATTGGTTGTAATCACTTTTATGTCTTATACTGGTCTGACTGCCTTCTCTGTTCAATGGATCTTAAAAAACTAAAGAAACAACACACACTATCCCTCCCTGCCTATAGGGTTCAAATCTCTTCTTGAAAGAGTTTTCTTTATCCTTGAAAGAGTTTTCTTTCTTTGACCCAAGCCAGTTAAGTCATGAACAATGTGTTCAGGGAAAGGAAGGGAGAGTATTTAATTAAAGGCCAGGTAATGAATTATTAATTATTGAAAGATGTATTTATTCATTAATTAGTACATAATGTGATCATTTCCTCTTCCCTCTTAATAATGAATTGCACAATCAGTTGCTAAATCACTGATACTACAATTCCTGTTTTGCCCTGGAGTCAGATTACCATTGTTTTCTATTCCCTGCACATTACAGAGAGAAGCATGCTTTCATCTAAGGCACACTCTGTTTATGGTAGAATATTATCAAGTGAAGAAATAGTAGCCCAGACCTGACTCTAAGGCTTCAGTGCCTGATGAGCAATAAAGATGACCCAGACAAAGGGATCATTACTGTGAGCATTTGGTAAGTACAAGGTGCCTGCTACAAGTCTGAACTCCCTCTTGGAGTCCGACTAACAAAGAAGGGCTTAGGAGACTCTCTTTGTGCAGAAAAAAACTCCCCTGGAAATGCCAGGGTGCATTAGGTCCAATTCAGTCTTGCCTCCTACCATCATTTGATCCCCTCTACACCTTTCCCCAGGGAAATGTGTCTGTTTTTAGTTTTGGAGGCACTGATGACAGGCAACGCCACCTCCACCCTGTTCTGAGAAAGCTACAGCCCATCTGGAGGTGGCATTGGCAACGTGTTCAACCTCTTCTCTGACCGCGGTCTAATCACCCTGCCATACAGGTGAGCAGTTTTGAGGTAAAGGAAGTCCTCAATGGACAAGTGTAAGTGTGAAGTTGAGAAGAGGAGGGCCAGCAGAGGGCAAGAAACTTCTCTCTCTCTGCTCTCCAGGTAGGGCCCTCTCCTTTTATGCCCTACCCACTGCCCGGTGGGGGCTGAAGCCACCACTGACAACTCTCTTATGTCTACCTGCAGAATGGAATAAATGGTGTACAATTAATGGAATGAAATAAGGGCAAATCCCGAAAACATTTATACAGATAATAAGTTTTTGATGTTTTCAAGTTCATTGGCCAAACCCTGACTTTTAAGTCAATCAATTAAATGATAGTTATGGCCCTGAAAAATATATCCCTCTTTTCTCAAAGATCTTTAATTCTTTTACTTTTCCCATTCTCCCTGGCTTGGTGATTATTTATTTTGTACTCAGAACCAAAACCTATTGTTTCTAAGTTACACCCGAGCAGTTTGTCACACATACCAATCACCCTGTGGGTGCTCAACAAATATTAATTGATATTGATGATAAATATAATAATTGTGATATTTTTTAAGCACTTACTATATGCCAAGCACTATACTAAGCACTGGGGTAGATACAAGATAATCAGGTCCCACATGGGGCTCACAGTCTAAGGAGGAGGGAGCACAGATATTGTATCCCTATTTTGCAGATGAGAGAACTGAGGCAGAGATAAGTTAAGTGACTTGCCCCAGGTCACATGGCAGGTAAGTGGCAGAGCTGGGATTAGAACCCAGGTCTCTGACTCT
The DNA here is from genome assembly GCF_015852505.1 of Tachyglossus aculeatus. Lineage (NCBI taxonomy): Eukaryota > Metazoa > Chordata > Mammalia > Monotremata > Tachyglossidae > Tachyglossus > Tachyglossus aculeatus. The sequence continues at coordinate 22,521,786 of NC_052100.1, read as the reverse complement.
CAGGCCCATGCTCTTTCCACTAGGCCACACTGCTTCCCAGGTTGCAATGAAAAGCATCTTTAAGATGCTTTGCAGAAGGGAGGCCACTCATTTCAGATAGCTTCCAAAAGCAGATATGATGTCCTTTTCTCTGACAAGGCAGAAGATAAGGAAAAGATTTCTCAGTGTAATTTTCTATACAAGACACAAGCCCCGCAAAGTTCCGGTTCCCTAACTCTCTCCTATTCCCAAACTCACTCTCTCATCTTTCCTACCAACTCTCAAGAAGAGGTCTCAAAATCTCCATGTTTTCAAAGCCCAACTCTTCTACTTCTGACCACATCCCTTCTCACCTTCTAAAAACTCCTGTTCCTTGTTTGTTTCCCTTCCTAACCACTCTCCTATATTCAACCACCGACTTTCTCATAACTCCTGCTCCGCTGCCTTTAAATATGCCCAAGTTTCTTATCTAAATGTACTCTCCCAGACATATGATACAATGCTCTGCATGCAGTAGGTGTTCAATAAATGTGATTGATTGGTTAAAGAATTGATGCCTGAGATGAACTTGATAGTAACTTTGAAATAACCAGACTAATAACTACTCAGCTACAGCTTTAAAATGTTCCTTTCGCAAATTAGTCAGAAGAGTTTGGGAATGATATTGGGGTAATGGCAATTTGAGGTCTGATTGTTCCATGTAATGACTTAAGAGTAAAACATTTGTTTGAGAAAAGAGTGCAAGCTATAAAGAAGAGTCAAAAGTCATAAAAATAAATAAATATAATATAAACATATAGCATAAATAATAAACAAAATAGTCATAATGTAAATAAATGCAATATCAATATAAATTTTAATGCATAAAAATAGATAAATAAAAATAAAAGTAAGACTGAAAAAGCAGTCTTTGGGATTTGTTAAGCACTTACTATGTGCCAGGCTCTGTAGTAAGATCTCGGGTAGATACAAGCTAATCAGGTCAGACACAGTCCATGTCACCTTTGGGGATCACAGCCTTAATCCCATTTTACAGATGAGGTGACGAGGCTCATAAAAGCTAAGTGACTTGTCCAAGGTCAAATAGCAGACAAGTAGCAGAAAAGTGGCAGGCTGGGATTAGAACCCAGGTCCTCTGACTTCCAGGTCTGCTCTCCTTTCACTAGGTCATGCTGTTTCTGCCCATTTGATGTGGTGCACTGTACTAGGTGCTTGGGAATTACCTGATATGTTCTCTGTCCACAAGGAGCTTACACTCTAATTGGAGAGACAAACGTAAAAATATTTAGAAGTACAGTGATCAAAATAAATAAATTGAATGGATATATGAGGAAGGTGTAAATTCAGAAGTGCTAGAGCACTTACAGAGCAAAGGAAGAAGTTCAACAAGAAAATGAAAAAGGTAGAAAGAACAATTTACTTATGTATTATTCTAAAGACTGTGCTGCCAAACTGTGCAGTGAAACACACTAGAACCATATTTCGTGTAGATCCAGTTCTCTTATATTGCATTCTCACAAAACCCCATGTTGAGGAAAACTCACACTGTAGTAGCAACCCGTTCCGACGCCACGTATGTGCACACAGATTGTTTCTCCTGACACTGCAGCAGGCTCTATCCAAACAAATGTTCCCTAATTTCCTTCCAACATTCTAGCCCAAATGTGGTGTGAAAACATGCATTGTGCATTATACCTGAGTGTATCTGGAAGTGACAGGGAACCTGAGAGTGGAGGAAATTTGGGAGATATTTCACTTCCTCATACTCAACAGACTAGATACAGGAAGTAGACAAGATACAGAGAAGCAGCTTGGCTTAGTGGATAGAGCATGGGACTGGGAGCCAGAAGGTCGTGGGTTCTAATACTGGCTTTCCCATATGTCTGCGGTGTGACTTTGGGCAAGTCACTTCAATTCTCTGGGCCTCAGTTACCGCATCTGTAAAATGGGGATTAAGAGCGTGAGCCCTATGTGAGACAGGGACTGTGTGCAAACTAACTTCTATCTACCCCAGCACTTAGAACACACAGAGTAAGCACTTGGCCCAGAGTAAGCGCTTAACAAGTACCATAATTATTATTATTATTTGGAACATTTTAGCTTTGTGAGGAGATCCATTTGGGTTTATAATGAAGTACAGGCCAGCCCTTCAATAGAGCTGGGGTATGTGTACCCAAAATCTGGCTGTATTGTGACAGGCTGTTTTTAGGGTCCACTTTCCCATAGACTTAATATTAATATTATTAATAATAATAATGATAAATGTGGTATTTGTTAATCACTTACTACATGCCAGTCACTGTTCTAAGCACTGGGGTAGATAGAAGCAAATTGGGTTGGACAACAGTCCCTATCCCACATGGGGCTCACAGTCTTAATCCCCATTTTACAGATAAGGTAACTGAGGCACAGAAAAGTGAAGTGACTTGCCCAACATCACAAAGCAGATAAGTGGTGGAGCTGGGATTAGAACTCAGGTTCTTCTGACTCCCAGGCCAGTGCTCTATTCACTAGGCTATGCAGCACTTTGTTAGGTTTGGTTCTGGAACCAGCCACAACATGATGGTCAAAGCCTACAGGTAAGTAAAGATTACAGTGGAAGTCTCTCCTCACTCCCCATCCCTTTACCTCCTTCCCCTCCCTATTCCCAGAGACTTTCCTGACTCCATCCCCCTCTTTCTTGATCTCCCCCACACCCTCCGGTATTTTTTTTAAAACTGACTTACACAGCAACCTTCTCAAGCCGCACTTTGTCATCAGAAGGAGGAAGAGAAAATGTTGTAGAGGTCCCTTCTGAGAACTTCTGATGGCTGGATGCCTAGATCTGGGCCCTAATCCTTGCCCCAAGCAGGTTAAAAGTGGTCTACCAAAGGTCAGAAGAATATTCATTACATACCTCCTTCTCCCTCCTTCTAATGCTTCAAAAAAGATTTTTTTAAAAAATTTAGCAATTCTGAGATATAGGAGATCTTTTCTGACCCGGAGCCTGTTGATTGACTGAGTGATCGAAGTACAGTGAGTAGGTTGGCATTAGAGAAGCGAAGTGTGCCAGCTGGGTTGAGGAGAGGAGGAGGAGCGAGGTTAGGAAGGAAGAGAAGAGCTGTTTGAGTTGAGGGTAAGGAGTTTCTGTTCAATGCAGAGGTGGACGGACAACCACTTGAGGTTTTTGAGGATTGGGGAGATGTGGACTGAATTTTTTTTTTTTCAGAAAAATGATCCAGAAAGAATATTAGGTGCATGCTCTGAGTGGAAGCAGGAACCCTCTTTGTTTCAGTCCTTTATAGCCGTTTCCTCCTAAGTGAACTGGAGCATGCAGCTTCTATTCATCTCTTGGGAAAGACATAGAAAAAGGCAAATATTATGGTTATCTGTGTTTGTTTTTCCCCCTGGCAAGTTGCCAAAGGGGCCCAAGATATCTTAAAGGGTATCCCTGCTAGTAACAATTCCTAAGCTTTCAAATCTACCAAGCTCCACAAATTCATTCAAAAGGAACAGCGTCTTCACAAGGGTTTATTTAAGGTCACAGTGTGTATCTGTGTAATCAATCAACCAAACAATCAAATAGTATTTATTGAGCACTTACTGTGTGCAGAGCTCTGGACTAAGTGCTTGAGAAAGTACAATATAACAGACTTGGTAGACAGGATCTCTCCCATAAGGAGCTTACAGCCTACAGGAGAAGATAGGCATTAAAATGAATTAAGGATAGGGCAAATAGTACAGTATAAGGACATTTACATAAGTGCAGTGTGGCTGGAGTGAGTAACAAAGTGCTTAAAGGGGTATACAGACAAGTGCATAGGTGACCCAGAGGGGAGGGCCGATAGGGGAAATGAAGGGTTAATCAGGGAAGGCTTCTTGGAGGAGATGTGATTTTAGGAGTATTTTGAAGACAAGGAGAGTGGTGGACTGTTGGATCTGAAGGGGGAGGGAGTTCCAGGCCCGGGAGAGGATGTGGGCAAAGAGTCAGTGGTGGGATTGAGGTATAGAGAGTATGATGGTGTTAGTGGAGTGGAGTGTGGAGGTTTGGGTGTAAAAGGAGATACGTGAGGTAAAGTAGGAGGGAGAGTGCTGATTGAGTACCTTAAAACCACGGTAAGGAATTTCAGTTTGATATGGAGGTAACCCTGATATTGTCCTCTCCTACTTCTCCTCCTATCTCTCTGGCCGCTCATTCTCAGCCTCTTTCGTGGCCTCCTCCCTCTGCCTCCCACCCACTAACTGTGGGGATCCCTCAAGGTTCAGTTCTGGGTCCCCTGCTATTCTCCATCTACACCCACTCCCTTAGAGAACTCATTCACTAACATGGCTTCAACTGCCACCTCTATGCAGATGATTCCCAAATCTACATCTCTTGCCTTCTCTCCCTCCTGCAGTCTCACATTTCCTCCTGCCTTCAAGGCATCTCCACTTGGATGTCCTGCCATCACCTCAAACGTAACATGTCTAAAACAGAACTCCTGATCTTCCCACCCAAACCCTGTCCTCCCCCTGACTTTCCCATCACTGTAGACAGAACCACCATCCTTCCTGTCTCATGAGCCCGTAACCTTGGCATTTTCCTTGACTCCTCTCTCTCATTTAACCCATATATTCAAGCTATCACTATATCCTGTTGGTTAAACCTCCATAACATCACTAAAATCTGTCCTTTCCTCTCCAACCAAACTGCTACCACGTTAATTCAAGCACTTATCTTATCCTGCCTTGATTACTGTATGAGCCTCCTTGTTGACCTCCCTGCCTCCTGACTCTCCCCACTCCAGTCCATATCTCACTCTGCTGTCCAGATCATTTTTCTACAAAAACATTCAGTCCATGTTACCCCACTCCTCAAGAATCTCCAGTGGTCTTCCATCCATCTCTGCATCAAACAGAAACTCCTTACCATCAGCTTTAAAGCACTCAATCACCTTGCCCCCTCCTACCACACCTCGCTATTCTCCTACTACAACCTGACCTGCTCACTTCATTTCTCTAATGCCAACCTACTTACTGTTCCTCAATCTCATCTATCTCACCGCCAACCTCTCATCCTCATCCTGCCTGTGGCCTGGAACACCCTCCCTCTTCATATCTGACACACAATTACTCTCTGCATCTCCCTGACTTGCATCTCCCTCCACATCATCCCCCGGGCCTGGAATGCCCTCCCTCTGCCCATCCGCCAAGCTAGCTCTCTTCCTCCCTTCAAGGCCCTACTGAGAGCTCACCTCCTCCAGAAGGCCTTCCCAGACTGAGCCCCTTCCTTCCTCTCCCCCTCGTCCCCCTCTCCATCTCCCCCATCTTTCCTCCTTCCCTTCCCCACAGCACCTGTATATATGTACATATGTTCGTACATATTTATTACTCTATTTATCTTACTTGTACATATCTATTCTGTTTATTTTATTTTGTTAGTATGTTTGGTTTTGTTCTCTGTCTCCCCCTTCTAGACTGTGAGCCCGCTGTTGGGTAGGGACTGTCTCTATGTGTTGCCGACTTGTACTTCCCAAGCGCTTAGTACAGTGCTCTGCACACAGTAAGCGCTCAATAAATACAATTGATTGATTGATTGACTTGCTCCCTTTATTCATCCTCCCTCCCAGTCCCACAGCATTTATGTACATATCCATAATTTATATTGATGTCTGTCTCCCCCTCTAAACTGTAAACTCATCGTGGGCAGGGAATGTGTCTGTTATATTGTTGTATTGTACTCTCCCAAGCTTTTAGTACAGTGCTCTGCACATAGTAAGTGTTCAATAAATATGATTGATTGATAGGTGAATGGGCAACCATTGGAGATTTTTGAAAAGTTGAGAGATGTGTGTGGAATGAGTCTTAGAAAAGTGATCTGGGCATGAGAGTGAACTATGGTTTGGAGAGGCTGGAGGCAGGGAGATCAGTGAGGAGGCTGATCCAGAAGGCTGATGCATATGCAAAATAATTACTTCTTCCTAGAGGAAGAGTCAGTCTCCGAGCTAAGAATAAAAGGCTAGAACATATGTTCCCAACACATGTTTTTACTAGTCTTTTTGCTCTTCTTCTTGCTGTGGCAAACAGGTTTTGCAAATACTGTCACTTAGCAAATACAAAAAGCATGTGAATGCTTAACAAATGGTCCAGGATAAATATAAACACGTTTTCCAATTTGGAGCCTCTACACAGAAAGGAGGTTTTGTTTCAGAAAGAATAGAAACAGGCTTTTTGTATCTTCAGAAGAGTGAAGGGGAAATGGAAACTGCATTATTATATAGAAAACACCTTTCACCAACTTCCATCAAAACATCTTTTGCATTTTATAAAACAAACTGTTATAAACCGCTGTTGGGTAGGGACCGTCTCTATATGTTGCCGACTGTGCTTCCCAAGCGCTTAGTACAGTGCTCTGCACACAGTAAGGGCTCAATAAATATGATTGAATGAATGAATGAATATAACAGTCATAGTCTGCATGCTGATTCGAAAAATGGCAAAGGTACATCACAACTTCCATAGATTCAAACAGTCTATTCCTCTGTTCCCACAGCTCTGAACAGGTCATGTTTTTGGACTTACCTATCATATGTGTTATGGACAAGCCTTGCCACTAAGATTTCAGGACAGAGACCTGCCTGAAGGAATTGATTATGGTGCTGGTGTTTAACACGGGGCCAGAGCAAGCAGTCAGCAAACTCAGTAGCCCTCTAAGAAGCTATCAATCAATCAGTGGTATTATGGAGCCCTTACTTTGTGCAGAGCACTGTATGAAACGCTTGAGAGAGTACAATGTAACAGTTGGTAGCCATCTTTCCTTCCCACAAGGAGCTTCCATTCTAGAGGGGCAGACAGATATTAAAATAAATTACCAAGATGTACTGGGAAGCAGCGTGACCTAGTAGAGAGAGCACGGGCATGGGAGTCAGAGGACGTGGGTTTTAATTCTGGCTCTGCCACTTCTCTGCTGTGAGACCTTGGGCAAATCACTTAATTTCTGTGTGCCTCAGTTACCTCATCTGTAAAATCGGGATTAAGGCTGTGAATCCCTTGTGGGGCATGGACTGTATCTGATCTGATTAGGTTCTATCTACCCCAACACTTAGTACAATGCCTGGTACATAGTAAGTGCTTTAACAGTTGTCATGAAAAAAATGTACCTAAGCACTGTGAGGCTGAGGCTGGGGTGAATATCAAGTTCGCAAAGGGTACAGCTCCAAATGCATAGGTGACACAGAATGGAGAGGGAGATGACACTGTGGACCACCCCCTTCTCCTCAACACGCTATCTGACCTCGGCTTCACAGACTCTGTTCTGTCCTGGTTCTCCTCTTATCTCTCCGGTCATTGATTCTCAGTCTCTTTTGCAGCCTCCTCCTCCCCCTCCCATCCTCTTACTGTGGGGGTTCCCCAAGGTTCAGTGCTTGGTCCCCTTCTGTTCTCGATCTACACACACTCCCTTGGTGACCTCATTCGCTCCCACGGCTTCAACTATCATCTCTACGCTGATGACACCCAGATCTACATCTCTGCCCCTGCTCTCTCCCCCTCTCTCCAGGCTCGCATCTCCTCCTGCCTTCAGGACATCTCCATCTGGATGTCTGCCCGCCACCTAAACCTCAACATGTCGAAGACTGAACTCCTTGTCTTCCCTCCCAAACCTTGCCCTCTCCCTGACTTTCCCATCTCTATTGACGGCACTACCATCCTTCCCGTCTCACAAGCCCACAACCTTGGTGTCATCCTCGACTCCACTCTCTCATTCACCCCTCACATCCAAGCCGTCACCAAAACCTGCCAGTCTCAGCTCCGCAACATTGCCAAGATCCGCCCTTTCCTCTCCATCCATACCGCTACCCTGCTCATTCAAGCTCTCATCCTATCCCGTCTGGACTACTGCATCAGCCTTCTCTCTGATCTCCCATCCTCGTGTCTCTCCCCACTTCAATCCATACTTCATGCTGCTGCCCGGATTATCTTTGTCCAGAAATGCTCTGGGCATATTACTCCCCTCCTCAAAAATCTCCGGTGGCTACCAATCAATCTGTGCATCAGGCAGAAACTCCTCACCCTGGACTTCAAGGCTCTCCATCACCTTGCCCCCTCCTACCTCACCTCCCTTCTCTCCTTCTACAGCCCAGCCCGCACCCTCCGCTCCTCTGCCGCTAATCTCCTCACCGTACCTCGTTCTCGCCTGTCCCGCCATCGACCCCCGGCCCACGTCATCCCCCGGGCCTGGAATGCCCTCCCTCTGCCCATCCACCAAGCTAGCTCTCTTCCTCCCTTCAAGGCCCTACTGAGAGCTCACCTCCTCCAGAAGGCCTTCCCAGACTGAGCCCCTTCCTTCCTCTCCCCCTCGTCCCCCTCTCCATCCCCCCCATCTTACCTCCTTCCCTTCCCCACAGCACCTGTATATATGTATATATGTTTGTACATATTTATTACTCTATTTATTTATTTATTTATTTTACTTGTACATATCTATTCTATTTATTTTATTTTGTTAGTATGTTTGGTTTTGTCTCCGCCTTTTAGACTGTGAGCCCACTGTTGGGTAGGGACTGTCTCTATATGTTGCCAATTTGTACTTCCCAAGCACTTAGTACAGTGCTCTGCACATAGTAAGCGCTCAATAAATACGATTGATGATGATGATGATGACATGGACAAGGGGTTGGCAATGAGATAGATAAGATTGAGATACATTCAGAGGAGGGAAATGTGTGGGGCTGGACTGTAGTAGGCAACTAGTGAGGTAACAGAGGTTGCTAATAGGGAAACATTTTAAATCATTAACATCCTGCTGAAATCATGATGCCTTTTGCTTTTCTCTGGATTGTCTCTTCCTAGATATATTTTGAAGACACATTTTCCTGTGAAAATGAGAGGCGGGATGAGGCACATCTTTTTGGATCTGTTTCCCTTTCTTCCCTCTTTTTAGTGTTCCATTTCCCTCCCTCCTGGCACTTTTGACCCCACCCTCTAAAAGTTCCATTTACTGGAGGCTTGGGTAGAAGGTCACCTACTTTGGGCTGGAAATAAATTTGGTCACTTTTGACTAAAGGATTATAGTTGGATAAGGTTCAAAACTTCCAGTCAAATTGCTTGGAAGCCAACTGGGGGTGGGGCGAGGCAATTGGTTGGGGAGGAGCAGGAAGGGAGAATTTGATTAGCACATAAAAGTGGATGTAGCTCCAGTTATTGGCAGCGGTCTTGCATGCCACCATCAAATATTCCAATAGTCAGAGCCAACGACGTCTTCTGGAAGCATTTGCCGGTTCCATGCAGTGCCGAGAACACTTCCTTACAGGTGTCAGATTCCCTTCTCCAGCTAAAGTCGAAAAGGCAGAGACTGGTGCCAGTGCAAAAACATGCCTGTACTAAGTCAGGCATCGATTCGGTGCCACCCTTCTTGGAGCTTCTGATGGCTGGGAGTTGGGAGAGGGAGGGGGTGGGCTTTTATCACTTATGTACAGTACTCAGTGTTCAGCACAGGGAGGGCTGGGCTGGGTTCAGTGCTGGAGCCAGGGAGTCTATAGGCAAAGCAGAGAGGGCAAAAGATCCAGGATGGAGATGGAGGGGGTGGCTTCGATGCCCCAACTATTTCTGGCACAGAAGTCTTGGGTTTGCATAACCGAATGCTAAACCCTACTGTATTAAAGCACCCCCCAAAATGCCACCACCACCAAATTCTCTGAGGTAACTTTGCTGCCAACCATCATTTTTGCACCATAGTGGAGTGATGTTTCCACTGCAATTGATTTGGGGTTCCCCTAAATTTAAGGCTCCCAGTGGCTGCCCCATCCATCCTGATCTCAGTGTGAGCTGGGCAAAGAGAGCAAATGATCAGTAAACCACCAGAGAAAAGCTAGGAACTGATTTTTAGGGTTAAAGATGAGTGAACGAGTTTTGGTGGAAAAGTAATTCCCTTGAATCTTTGCTCTTTCTTTTGCCCCACATAATGAATACATTTGCTTCTCTTATGTGAATCATTTGAGCCTCTGTAACACCTAAAGGAACTCAAAATTGTTCATTAAACAATAATCCATGCATCATCACAAACCCATTGTGATGGGGGGGTGGGGAGGGGGTTTAGTATTGACCCAACAAAGAAAGTAAATGGAAAAATGACAAGAGGTTAACTATCCCAATACATGCCAGTTCTTTTAAGAATGGAAGTTAGGTGTAGACTAAGCGTGCTCAAGTATCACCTTCTTTTTGAAAAGAATAAGAACATTCAGAAAGTTATGTGCGTTTTTTTCTGTTGCATCTGGTGACTACATGTTACAGAATAAGAAGGAATTATTTTAGCATGCAATATCGTACCTTCAGCCAAAAAGACAACATGAAGGTCTTTCTTCATGGCCATGTAAAATTGGTTGTCAAAGAAAATGTAAATTGAACTAATCTTTGTCTTGATGCCATATGTAGTCCAGTATGAGCTCAACATTTTAAAGCCAAAGGCTGTTCCTCATTTGCCCTCAGAAAACTGGGTAGAAGACTGCTCTGGAAGTCGTGGGGTGTGGAGAAAGAAACTCACTGCCAAAGAGTTTAAAACAGAACCACTCAAAACTTTAATATCCTCATCCAGAAATGAGGGATCTCAGAAGTTGCTTTTCAACAAGTGAGAGTCTGGCAACCCCAAAGATCAAAGGCCTCTATTTACCACAGAACAGTGATTTCCCCTGGATTCCCTTCACCTTCTGATTTCATTCACTGTTTTGCTATTTTTATATCCAAATTTCCTTTCCTGCCAGGATCTCTTGAATCTAATTGTGGTTGCATTGGCACAGGACAGGTGTATTTTTTGACAGAACTTTTACAGAGCAAAAATCTATTTTGACCATCTGCCCTAATCTGTCTTTGGCAACGATTGCTCCAGGTAGACCATGCTAATGTGTTTGGAGCCATGTGCACCAATCCCACCTTTGAGCCCAATTTAGGAACCTTGATATCAGCCCCACAGCTCACTTAACAAACTGATATTCAGGTTTTCCACCCATCCTCACCTCAGGACCCTTACAATGTTGCTGCCCTGGGAACAGGGTCAGATTAGCTCTCCTGGGGGCCCAGAGATATTTGATTTTAGGGGGTCCCCTACATGACATATGATGTTACTACATCATACTGCTCATGGTGCTTTTACAGCGTGGCCTAGTGGACAGAGCCCGGGCCTGGGAGTCAGAAGGACCTGGGTTCTAATCCTGCTCCACCACTTGTCTGCTGTGTGACCTTGGGCATGTCACCTCACTTCTCTGAGCCTCAGTTGCCTCCTCTGTAAAATTGGGGTTGAAACTGTGAGCCCCATGTGGGACATAGACTGTGTCCAGCCCGATTAGTTTGTATCCACCCCAGCACTTAGTACAGTGCCTGGCACATAGTAAGCACTTAACAAATACCATTGAAAACAAAAAACAAAAAATTCAGTCTGTGCCCAGCACAACATGATTTTATCATTGCCTCTCTCTGCTTCCTGCAGCTGCAGTCCACCTCATGGCAACACTGATATCATGTCACTTGCTTCTCTTGTCAAATCAAAATACCAAAATGGACAAGATTCATTAAATCAGCATTAAGCACATTAAAAGTACAAACTCCATCTTCTCCTCTTGCAGGGATCATATCTACCTATTCTATTGTGGTACTCTCCTGAGTGCTTAGTACAGTGCTCTGCACACGGTAAACACTCAGTAAATACCACTGTCTGATTGATGTCACCATCTCCAAGAAGAAAGATGTGAAGATCAAACTCTACTGTGGGTACTCACTGCTCTCCCTTAGTGGCAACATTTTAGCCAGAGTCTTCTTAGGCTGCCTACTGAAGAATATTGTTAACCACACCCTCCCATGGATTTTTGGGAGACAACAAATGAATAATAATGATGATGATGATGATGGTATTTGTTAAGCACTTACTATATGTCAAATGCTTTTCTAAACGCTGAGGTAGATACAAGATAATCAGTGCGGACACAGTCCCTGTCCCACGTGGAGCTCATGGCCTAAGTAGGAGACAGATTACCGCAGTGTATAACAATTAGAGATGGGGAAACTCTCTTAGAGCAGAGGCTTCAGGAAAATCAGGCATATGTTGTTCTCATCGGCCACATTGGCACACACTGATACAAATCCCAAAGTCGATCCTGAAGGACAGCTACACATATATTTAGACAATCAAATAAAATGACATTTCTGCCAAATCTATGTTCCGGTTGCCATTGTTTCTTTTTAAAAATATATATTTCTCTTTTGAAACCACAAAAAACAATATTATACTCTCTCGTGCCTGTGTATCAAGTCTCACATAAACAATTATATTACATTGTAAACTACAAGGACAAACACTGGCTGCAGAAGCAGAATATTGAAATACAACATATAGAGTAGAATGAAAGAACAATGTTGTATCATGATGATGTTGATATGATAGCATTCACTGGGCACCTTCTAGGTTCGGAACACTGTACTAGGGGCTTGGAGAAAACAAAAGTAAAAGATACAGTCTCTGCCCTTGAGGAGCTTACAAACTGAGGGAGACAAGCAGAAACTGGTTGCCAAACATACACTAGGTAAAAGAGTAGGAGAAGGGATACAAACCACTACCAGGTAACTGATGGAGAGACCATGACTAGAAAGGTGGGAGAATGGAGATTTAATCAGGGAATGCACCTTGGGGGAGATATTTTCTTAAGAAGGTTTTGGAAGAAGGGAGGGACACTGGTGGGTTTGAGAAAGAGAGGAGTTTCATGTAGGGATAAATCAACTGACCAATCAGTGGTATTTATTGGGCACTTACTTTGTGAGGAGGACTGTACTAAGCATTTGGGAGAGTACGATATAGTGGGTAGAAACGATTTCTGCTCTTAAAGACCTTACAGAGCACTACTCTTCTCTCTCTCTCTCTCTCTCTCTCTCTCTCTCTCTCTCTCTCTCTCTCACTATATTTTCAGTTATTGGCTCTGACAGTCTCCAGCTGTTTCCAAGTCCCAGCTCCACATTCCTGTACTCTTTGGTTTGGTTCTGGTCTTTCATTCTTCCCCTCTATCTTCTGACATATTGCAGGGGCTTTACCTGCCTTATGATGCCCTCACTGCAACTATCTGGGTAATGTTCTTTACAAAGTAATAATAATAATAATAATAATAATAATAATAATAATAATAATAATGATAGCATATATTAAGCGCTTACTGTGTGCAAAGCACTGTTCTAAGCGCTGGGGAGGTTACAAGGTGATCAGGTTGTCCCACGGGGGGCTCACAGTCTTCATCCCCATTTTACAGATGAGGAAACTGAGGCCCAGAGAAGTGAAGTGACTTGCCCAGAGTCACACAGCTGGCAATTGGCAGAGCTGGGATTTGAACCCATGACCTCAGACTCCAAAGCCCGTGCTCTTTTCACTGAGCCACACTGCTTCTCTAAAGCAGTTCTAAGCAGTTCTACTTCTCTAAAGTAGTTCTAAACATTTGCTTTATTGAGCAGGAGAACATATTTTGCCATGTTTCCACAAACACCCTCCCTCTCCCCCCACCACCCCCACGGCCCCCTCATATCTTATAGGCCTTCCCTTGCAGGCTGAGCTGTGAGCCTTTGGGAGTGCAAGTTTGTTTACTCTTTGTGACTTCCTGGGGCTTCAAAAATGGCTTAAAGGGATTACCAGGAAGTTCACAAAGCTTCCCTGATATCCAATAGCTGTACCCCAAGCCACATTTTGATGAGTTAAGTGTAAATGAATCAGGAACATATGGATTGCATTTCCCTTAAAACACATGGGTCTATAAAAAGAGCTGAGCATTTGGGTTTTGCTGAATCCAAACCGTTGAAAAATTGCACAAGACATATGCTGAATTGGAATGCCCCAGCATTCTTCCAACACCCTTCTATAGGTAGTCTCATTGTTCCTCCTCATTGTTGGCTTGCTTTCTCTCACTCCCTTATCTGGTTTCCGTTTTTGTTTCATATCCTCTTTACTCTCTTTTGTTTTCTGTTCCTCTCAACCCTTCACATTTCCTCTGTCATATATTCCTCTTCACTGCCTGCTCCTCCCCTACCTGTACATCGTTATTTACCCCCCACCTCTGCCGACACTTGGAGATCATTACCCACCCTCTACTGTAAGGATAGGTCTGAATAGGACTCCCTTCCAAAACTATTTCCTTTGGTATGGGTCCTCTATAGAGGTTGGGCATGCTAGTAATAATGCTGATGGTATTTATTAAGTGCTTACTACTTGCCAAGTACTGGGTTAGCTACAATCTAATCAGACTGGTCACATTTCCCTTAATAATAATAATAATAATGATGATGATGGCCTTTATTAAGTGCTTACTATGTGTGAAGCACTGTTCTAAGCACTGGAGAGGTTACAAGGTGATCAGGTTGTCCCACTGGGGGCTCACAGTCTTAATCCCCATTTTACAGATGAGGTAACTGAGGCCCAGAGAAGTAAAGTGACTGGCCCAAGTCACACAGCTGACAAGAGGCAGAGCCAGGATTTGAACCCATGACCTCTGACTCCAAAGCCCGGGCTCTTTCCACTGAGTCACACTGCTTCCCTTGCCACCCAGGCTCACAGTCTAAGGGAGAGAGAACAGGTATTTCATCCACATGGTAATAATAATAATGATAGTATTTGTTAAGCACTTACTATGTGCCAAGAACTGTTCAAAGCACAGAGCACTGTTCTAAGTGCAAATGATATTTGTTAAGCATTTACTATGTGCCAGGCACTGTACTAAGTCCTGGGGTGGAAACAAGCAAATCAAATTGGACACAGTCCCTGTCCCACGTGGGGCTCACAATCTCAATCCCCATTTTACAGATGAGGTAACTGAGGCCCAGAGAAGTGAAGTGACTTGCCCAGGATCACACAGCAACAAGTGAAGAAGCCGGGATAAGAACCCATGACCTTCTGACTCCCAGGCCCATGCTCTATCCACTACGCCATGCTGAAGAAACTGAGGCACAGAAAAGTTGTATGACATACCCATGATCACAGAGTAGGCAAATGGTAGGGCCAGGACTAGGCCCCCAAATCACCTTACTCCCAGCCCTGTGCTCTTGAGTTTGGATTCTATTGTACTGAGAATCGTGGGTACCCACTCCATGAGGACAATGGCATACATTTTGTCCCCGCAGCTTTTTTGGGGTAACTTGCCCTGCTGCTTGGGGCCAGGAAGGCATCAAAGGTGGAGCTCAATCAATCAATCAATCAATCAATCGTATTTATTGAGCGCTTACTATGTGCAGAGCACTGTACTAAGCGCTTGGGAAGTACAAATTGGCAACACATAGAGACAGTCCCTACCCAACAGTGGGCTCACAGTCTAAAAGGGGGAGACAGAGAACAGAACCAAACATACCAACAAAATAAAATAAATAGGATAGAAATGTACAAGTAAAATAAATAAATAAATAAATAGAGTAATAAATATGTACAACCATATATACATATATACAGGTGCTGTGGGGAAGGGAAGGAGGTAAGATGGGGGGATGGAGAGGGGGACGAGGGGGAGAGGAAGGAAGGGGCTCAGTCTGGGAAGGCCTCCTGGAGGAGGTGAGCTCTCAGCAGGGCCTTGAAGGGAGGAAGAGAGCGAGCTTGGCGGAGGGGCAGAGGGAGGGCATTCCAGGCCCGGGGGATGACGTGGGCCGGGGGTTGACGGCGGGACAGGCGAGAACGAGGTACAGTGAGGAGATTAGCGGCAGAGGAGCGGAGGGTGCGGGCTGGGCAGTAGAAGGAGA
Organism: Tachyglossus aculeatus; assembly: GCF_015852505.1. NCBI lineage: Eukaryota > Metazoa > Chordata > Mammalia > Monotremata > Tachyglossidae > Tachyglossus > Tachyglossus aculeatus. Next base: position 22,506,105 of record NC_052100.1, on the reverse strand, counting down.
GAAGGGAGGTGAGGTAGGAGGGGGCGAGGTGATGGAGAGCCTTGAAGCCCAGGGTGAGGAGTTTCTGCCTGATGCGCAGATTGATTGGTAGCCACTGGAGATTTTTGAGGAGGGGAGTAATATGCTCAGAGCGTTTCTGGACAAAGATAATCCGGGCAGCAGCATGAAGTATGGATTGAAGTGGAGAGAGACACGAGGATGGGAGATCAGAGAGAAGGCTGGTGCAGTAGTCCAGACGGGATAGGATGAGAGCTTGAATGAGCAGGGTAGCAGTTTGGATGGAGAGGAAAGGGCGGATCTTGGCAATGTTGCGAAGCTGAAACCGGCAGGTTTTGGTGACGGCTTGGATGTGAGGGGTGAATGAGAGAGCGGAGTCGAGGATGACACCAAGGTTGCGGGCTTGTGAGACAGGAAGGATGGTAGTGCCGTCAACAGAGATGGGAAAGTCAGGGAGAGGACAAGGTTTGGGAGGGAAGACAAGGAGCTCAGTCTTCGACATGTTGAGCTTTAGGTGGCGGGCGGACATCCAGATGGAGATGTCCTGAAGGCAGGAGGAGATGCGAGCCTGGAGGGAGGGGGAGAGAGCAGGGGCAGAGATGTAGATCTGGGTGTCATCAGCGTAGAGATGATAGTTGAAGCCGTGGGAGCGAATGAGGTCACCAAGGGAGTGAGTGTAGATTGAGAACAGAAGGGGACCAAGCACTGAACCTTGGGGAACCCCCACAGTAAGAGGATGGGAGGGGGAGGAGGAGCCTGCAAAAGAGACTGAGAAAGAACGACCGGAGAGATAAGAGGAGAACCAGGAGAGGACAGAGTCTGTGAAGCCAAGGTCAGATAGCGTGTTGAGGAGAAGGGGGTGGTCCACAGTGTCAAAGGCAGCTGAGAGGTCGAGGAGGATTAGGACAGAATATGAGCCGTTGGATTTGGCAAGCAGGAGGTCATTGATGACCTTGGAGAGGGCAGTTTCCGTGGAATGAAGGGGATGGAAGCCAGACTGGAGGGGGTCGAGGAGAGAGTTGTTGTTGAGGAATTCTAGGCAGCGCGTGTAGACAACTCGTTCAAGGAGTTTGGAAAGGAATGGTAGGAGGGATATGGGACGATAACTAGAAGGTGAGGTGGGGTCAAGTTGAGGTGGGCAGTGGCTTTACACATTGCTGTTCTGGCCTAGGGACCTCTGGGGGTCAGACATTCCCTTAGCTGCTCCTAAAGGGGCAAGCTGCACCTCACTCACCTCACCTCCCCCTGCACACCCGCTGCCAGCAGAAAGCAGCCATAGTACCGGAGATGAGCCAGCTAAGCCAGAGCACCAGGGAGAGGGTACAGCACCACAGACAGCCTCCAATCTATCCCGGCAGACAAGCTAAATAGTTGAGTAGGAGGAAGAGGATACCACTTCTACTCCTCTATTTTTTTTCTGGGGCTGGGCACAGGCAGTTACTTCTGTCCCACCCTCTAGACTGTAAGCTTATTGTGGACAGAGAATGTGTCTGTTATACCGTTCTATTGTACTCTCCCAAGTGCTTAGTACAGTGCTCTGCACACAGTAAGCACTAAATAAATACAATTGACTGACTGAATGTCTACACAGCGGGGCCCCACCAAGAAGGACCATCTGCCTGCTTCTCACCCTGCCCAGGGGGCTATTTTGCCCCCTCCTACCTCACCCTCCTTCTCTCCTTCTACAACCCAGCCCACACACTTCTCTCCTTTAGTGCTAACCTTCTCACTGTGCCTCAATTTCACCTGTCTCGCTGCTGAGCCCTAGCCCACATCCTGCTTCTGGCCTGTAATGCCCTCCCACCTCAAATCTAACAGACAATTACTCTCCCCCCCCTTTAAAGCCTTATTGAAGGCACATCTCCTCCAAGAGGCCTTCCCAGACTAAGCCCACTTTTCCTCATCTTCCACTCCTTTCTGCTTCACCCTGAATTGCTTCCTTTGCTCTTCTCCCCTCCCAGCCCCACAGAATCTATGTTCATATCTGTAATTTTATTTATTTGTATTGATGACTGTCTCTTCCACTCTAGACTGTAAGCTCATTGTGGGTAGGGAATGTCACTATTGTTGCATTGCACTCTCCCAAGCACTTAGTATAGTGCTCTGTATATGGTAAGTGCTCAATAAATATGATTGAATGAATGAATGAGGGGAAGGTCTCTTGGAGGAGATGTGTCGTCAATAAGGCTTTGAAGGTGGGGGAAGTAATTGTCAGACATGAAGAGGGAGAGCATTCCAGGCTAGAGGCAAGACATGGGCGAGAGGTCAGCGGCGAGATAGATGAGATCGAGGTACAGTGAATAGGTTGGCATTAGAGGAGTGCAGTGTGGATCTGGGTTGTATTAGGCTGGTAGCAGGTAAGATAGGAGGGGGAAAGGCGATTAAGTACTTTAGAGCGCTTTCCCCCCTTTAAGCAGTGGAGTTAGGAATACAATGAAAACATCCATCAGAGAGATTGTCTGTGGCAACTGCTTCACACTGTCAGCATGGCCCCGCTCAGGGAAATGGCAACATAGAGGGAAGGTTAAGCTGAGGAAGACCTATTTTCTAGGGAAGCTCCACATTTTCTCAAATGGAAAAGGGCTCAAACTTATGGAAATGACATTTTTTCTAGGAAAAGGGGACTTAGATTGTGAGTCCCGGGGAGGACAGGGACAACATGTAATTCCCACTTGTGTATTCTCTCCCAGCACTTAGTACAGTGATCTGCACACATTAAGCGCTTAATAAATACTATTACTAATACAAGCTATGGCTACTAGGGGTTACTTTACTTCATGAAGAATTGCCATAGCTGCTGTTCTACTTTATCTGCCCCTGGCTCCATTTCAGGATTTCTGTTGAGTATCAGCATGGACATCCTCTGCACAAGAGACTATTTTCTTAAAATGTATGGGGTTGATCTTTCCTGAAGCTGTGTGTACCCATTTAGATTTGGGGGGAAAAAGCATAATCTCATAGCAATTAACCAGCGTGTATATCCCTAGTATTCTGTTGGGAAGATGAGGAGGGAAATCAATTAAATGAAGTCTTCACTTACAGCAAGGATTTTCAACATGTCAATGAGACTGGGGTGGTGGTGGTGGTGGTGGGAGGGGTGGTGTGGTGTGTGTGTGTGTGTGTGTGTGTGTGTGTGTGTGTGTGTGTGTGTGTGTGTTCATAGAGGTGGAAGAAGTCCAGGGCCCTTGCCCCAAGATTTACAATAACATTGAGGGCAGGTAATGCCTAGCAGCCAAAGGAGTTTCTTGCTGCCTGCAGGTAAAAACCTAACACTATGAATAGCTTTTCATGTCTTGCCCAGCCTTCCTCTGTCTATGCAGCTTGCAATGAAGCAATACAATACATTTGGCAATATTTTTTTAGGTGACTGACCTTCACCAGGCTTGCTCGTTGCCAGTGAGGAACTCAAAGCTGGTAAGTGAAGAGTGTCTTCAGCTCACTGAACTCTGGGGAGTTTGAACAGAAGAAAGAAATGGATGTGAAGTGGGGATGGAGAAGCAGTCTTGCTGGTTGATCATTCACTCCCTGAGGAAACTCATCTGCTCTCCTGGTTTCAGCTGCAATTTCTTCCCTAACACATAAAATCCTAACTGTGGGATCTCTAAATCTCCCAGTTCCGAATTTAAGCAAGTTCATGGATTTGCTACTTTCTCTTCACCCTTTAGACCACTTCCCTGGTTCAGTCAATCAATCAGTGGTATTGACTGAGCTCTTATTGTGTGCAGAGCACTGTAGAAACCTCTCTCAAGGAGCTTGGAGAAGAATGGTAGGAGGGAGATGGCGCCAAAACTGGAGGGAGGCGGGGGATCAAGGGAGAGTTTTTTTAGGATAGGGGATACGTGGGCATACTTGAAAACAGGGGGTAAGAAGCCAAGCCCTCCACATATCATCACCACTCAGCTGAATTACAGTAACAGTTTCCATACTAGTTTTCTCGTAACAAGCCTCTCTTCTCTCTTCAGTCTACTGTATATACAGTTGTATGTATAATCTTTTAAAAATACCTTTTGGGACACATTATTCCCCCCATCAAAAACCTCCAATGGCTACCCGTATTAAACAAAAATCATTCACCCCAGCCCCATAGTATTTATGTAAATATCCTTAAGCTTTACTATTTCCCCTATCCTTAGTCTATTTTAATGTCTGACTCCCTGTGTAGACTGTAAGCTCCCTGTGGGCAGGGATCACATCTACCAACTCTGTTGTATTGTACTTTCCAAGAGCTTATTACAGTGCTCTGCACACAGTAATCCCTCAATAAGTACCACTGATTGATTGAACAATTCCTAACTCTGGCTTTGAAGTTTTCCACTAATGATCTCCCTCTTATCTTCTCCTGCTAACATTAACTCAGGCTCTTTGCTCCTCCCTAGATAATCTCTTTCATGCCTTTTTTAATGGTATTTGATAAGTGCTCATTATGTGCCAGGAACTATTCTAAGTGCTAGGGTAGTTACAAGGTAATCAGGTTGGACACCATCCCTGTTCCACATGGGGCTCACAGTCTTAATCCCCATTTTACAGATAAGTTAATTGAGGCCCAGAGAAGTTAAGTGACTTGCCAAGGTCACACAGCAGACAAGTGGTGGAGCTGGGATTAAAACACAGGTCCTTCTGACTCCCAGGCCCGTGCTCTGTCCGCTAGGCCATACTGCTTCTCACGCCTCTCCCATAACTGACCTTTTCCCAGCATAAAATGCTCCCCCTCAAAACTGCCAAACTACCCCGCCCCACCCCCCTTTCCAAAGTCCACCTAAAATTCCACTTCCTCCAAAAAATATTCCCTGAATAATCCCCCATCTTCCTGGACATGCCACTTCATCAGCCGTCTTAGTACTCATGTATGTATCTGTTCTTATACTAGCATGGGAAGCTGCATGGTCTACTGGAAAGAGAATGTGCCTGGGAGTCAGAGGCCCTGGGTCTAATCCTATCTGCTGCGTGACCTTGGGCAAGTCACTTAATTTCTCTGTGCCTTAGATTCCTCAACTTTAAAATGGGCATTCAGTACTTGTTCTCCCTCCAGCTTAAACTGTGAGCTGCATGTGGGACAGGGACTGTGTCCAACCTGGTTAACTTGCATCTACCCCAGCACTTAGAACAGTCCTTGACACATAATAAGTGCTTAACAAATGCCATAGTAACTAAATGATAATGAAATAATATTTTGACATAATTGCTTATTTGTGTTTGCTCTCATCTGTAGCAGCACCACCAGCTTTCCTGACTCACAAGCCTGTAGCCTTGGCATAATCCTTGACTACTCATTCAACCCACCTATTCAATCTATCACTAAATCCTGTTAGTTCAACCTTCACAACATCACTAAAATCTCCCCTTTCCTCTCCATCCAAATTGCTACATGTTAATCCAAGCACTTATCCTATCCTGCCTTGATTACTGCATCTCCTCCCTGACCTCCCTACCTCCTGTCTCTCGCCACTACAGTCCATACTTCACTCTGCTGCCTAGATCATTTTTTACAAAAACATTCAGTCCATGTTACCCCACTCCTCAAGAATCTCCAGTGGTTTCCCATCCATCTCTGCATCAAACAGAAACTTCTTGTCATCAGCTTTAAAGCACTCAATCACTTTGCCCACTCCTACCTCACCTCGCTATTCTTCTATTACAGCCCAGACTGCACAACTTCACTCCTCTACTGCCAACCTTCTTACTGTACCTTGATCTTGCCTATCTCACCACCGACCGCTCACGCACATCCTGCCTCTGGGCTGGAACACCCTCCCTGTTTGTATCTGACACACATCCAGAAAGTTACGTCTCTTTCCCACATAAGGCTCACAGTCTTAATCCCCATTTTACAATCAATCAATCAATCATCAATCAATCGTATTTATTGAGCGCTTACTGTGTGCAGAGCACTGTACTAAGCACTTGGGAAGTACAAGTCGGCAACATATAGAGACAGTCCCTACCCAACAGCGGGCTCACAGTCTAGAAGGGGGAGACAGAGAACAAAACCAAACATACTAACAAAATAAAATAAATAGAATAGATATGTACAAGTAAGATAAATAAATAAATAAATAGAGTAATAAATATGTACAAACATACATACATATATACAGGTGCTGTGGGGAAGGGAAGGAGGTAAGATGGGGGGGATGGAGGGGGGCGAAGGGGAGAGGAAGGAAGGGGCTCAGTCTGGGAAGGCCTCCTGGAGGAGGTGAGGTAACAGATGAGGTAACTGAGGGACAGAAAAGTGAAGTGACTTGCCCAACATCACAGAGCAGACAAGTGGCACAGCTGGGATTAGAACCCAGATCCTTCTGACTCCCAGGCCCATGCTCTGTCCACTAAGCCACGCTGCTTCAACTGATCCATGCTGGGTTGAGCACTGTAGCCACGGTGGAAGCAGGTACAGAGTAGCAGCTGAGGGCAAATATCCTCTTCCCTTCCATACTTCCCCCCAACTCCTCTTTCTCTCTCTTACCCTTTTCTCCCTTTCCCTCTCTTTTTTCTCCACTATCCTCTCTTCTTGCCATCTCATTGGCCAACTTGGCCCTCAGGTATATAGCTGTCGATTCATTTATTTGTTTGACCGTATGGGTTTTTACCATGTGTACCTATGAAATTACTCTTTTACTTATTTTTTAGTGAACAATTTTTACTTGCCTGTTTAGATTGTAAGCTCCCAGGAAGTAAAGGCAATATCTTTTACTTATCTTCAGAGCACACAGTGCAATGTTCTGAGCAAAATAGATGACAATAACAATTTTGGAATTTGTTAAGCTCTTACTATGTGCCAAGCACTGTTCTAAACGCTAGAGTAGATACAAGGTAATCAGGTTGTCTGACGTGGAGCTCACAGTCTTAATCCCTATTTTACAGATAAGGTAACTGAGGCACAGAGAAGTTAAGTGGCTTGCCCAAGGTCATACAGCAGACAAGTGGCGGAGCTGAGATTAGAACCCATGTCCTCTGACTCTCAAGCCTGTGCTCTTTCCACTAAGCCACGCTGAGCCTCAATAAATGCCTTTAGTGATGATTCCTCTTATTTCCCCCACTTCCCCTGGGCACCAGCTCTGACCAGGGACTTTCTACTCTCTCCACTGGGCTTGGGATCAATCAATCAATCATATTGATTGAGCACTTACTGTGTGCAGAGCAATGTAGTAAGACCTTAGGAGAGTACAATAAAACAATATAACAGACACATTCCCTGCCCACAGTGAGCTTACAGTCTTGAGAATCAAATGAGGAACTTTTCTCTCTGCCTGGGGGCCAACTGGGGGTACGGAGATGGAGCAGAGTTGCTTATCAATCAATCAATCAATCAATGGTATTTATTGAATGCTTACTTCATGCAGAACACTGTACTAAGCTCTTGGAAGGGTACAATACAACAGAATTAGTGGACACTCTCCCTGCCCATAACAAGCTTGCATGCCCCAGGAAGCCACATTCTCTCAGAACTTCACTCGACTCAATCCCAATCTCCAAATGAAAAGTTGGTACACATCCTTCAAATCAAAATATGTGCAATATATATTAAAATGATGAATATATATATATATATATATTTATATATATATATACACATGCCCATATATGTATATAGATGTCCCATAAAGCTCTATTCTTGTTTTTTTTGGTGGTATTTGTTATGCACTTACTATGTGCAGGCACTGTACTAAGGAGCTGGGGTAGATACAAGTTAATCAGGTTGGACACAGTCCATGTTCCACTTGAGGCTCACAGTCTAAATCCCCATTTTAAAGATGAGTTAACTGAAGCACAGAGAATTTAAGTGACTTGCCCAAATCCCGCAGCAGACAAGTGGCAGAGCCGGGATGAGAACCTAGTTCCTCTGAGTCCCAGTCCCGTGCTTTGTCCAGTAGGTCATGCTGCTTCTCCCTTGTAATAATAATGGTGGTATTTGTTAAGTGCTTACCATGTGCCAAGCACTGTACTAAGCTCTGGAGTAGACACAAGATAGTCAGGTTGGCCATGTCTCTGTCCTACATGAGGCTCACAGTTCAAGTAGGAGGGAGAACAGATATTAGTTCCCTATTTTACAGATGAGGAAACTGAGCAACATTCTTCTACCATGCATGTGCCTAAGAGGTGTAGCGAACAGTTTTATATTTTTTCCAATTGTGTTTTCAATTGTCAATAGTATGAAAAAGAGGTGACTTCTCTCTCCTGCCTCACCAGGATATTTTTTGGTCAGGTGATTTTTTTAGCAGTCCTAATAATCTCTCAATTATCTGTACAGTGTGAAATGTTTTAAGGTTGCTAGACCTCTTGTTAAGGTAGTACCTCACTTAGAATCAAACATTCTAATTAAACTCAATGTGTTGTGTTTTCCCACCCATCCCCATCATTGTAAGCGTTACCTCTTGTGGTAGCTGTCATCTGGAAACCAAACTGAAAACTGGCAGTTGTTAAAAAGAAATCTAGACTAATCTCTTTATTTTTTGGTTTTGCTGTATAGGATATGGTGGGAGAAAATAGTTTGGGTTTTTTTTCTTGATAAATTATCTTCTTCTTGTGAGCAATCCTGCAGAAAGACAGGTTGCATAGAAGTCAAAATGGCAGTAGTCAGAAGGGCTGCAGACAATGGACTCCATTGTTATCTAGGAATCGTGGTGCTGAACTAGAGGAACAAGTGACATTTGAAACAGCCCGTTTTTGCCCCCTCCCTCAGGCTTGCCACGCATTAGCTATCCATACAACTCAAGATGGAGGTGAGAGAAGTAGCTAAGCAAGGGTTAGTGGCAAAATGAAAAACGGCAGCTTTAGGGATCAAGTTAATTCACTTTTAATCACTCACATTCTTTCTCTTGACTCAGAAGCCTTGCAGACACTTCTTACAAAGGAGCAAACAAAGTAGAGTCCGTTATCTTTCCCCAAAATGCAGTTAAATAGGAGTTACATTTCCCACTCCTCCCTTCTCCCTAATTAAACCATGAGATTGAAAATCCCTTGAGTAACCTCTGATTCTGAACAGGAAAGGAAAAGAAAAAGCTGATCCCTCAATAGGGCCCTTTTGAAATTCTTTACTACAGCACACACAATTTCAATCCATTTAATTGTATAGTGTGCAGGTAAAAATGGTGTTTTTTTCACTCTGCTGAAACAGGATGAGGGATGTGAGGATTTAGAGAGACTGCATAGTCTTGCCTCATGAAGTTTTTGTTCACGTTCAAATTCTCTGAGCTGCTAGAGGGGAGAGGAGCTAATTTCTCAACACCCTCACATGCTGACAGCTTTATGTTCCCCTACATGGGCTGAAATCTGCATATAAAATAAGAGGCAGTAGCGAGTGCTACTAGCTCTGCTTCAGGGAAGAAAGGAAGGAAGGGAGAAACTGTGCATCTCGAAGGAGGAAACGTTAAATGTCCAAGTAGTTAAAGGTGATATACATGGAAACGACCGAAAAGGAGACTATGATCTGCAAGTTGCTACTTGTCTGTGAGGTAAATGGGAAAAAAAAACCATGTACGTCTTCTCAGATTTGTAGAAAGGCATTATTTGTAATCTGATAGGAAATTTTTCATGAGCTTAAAAGGCAATTTTTACAGCTGGATAAAGGTCATTTCTCAAGCTGTGTTTTTGAAGTGAGGATTGATTTTTTGGTATAGCTTGCTCTTAGCCTGTTTATTCATTAATACATCCTCTTATTATCCTTGAATTTCAAAGACGGCACTGCCGATCATAGGCAATCTGCTTGTACAAATGTTATGGAAAAGAATGATATAGAAACAGGAATCTTTTCCCCACCAAGGGTGCAAATAATAATAATAATAATAATGGCATTGGTTATGTGCCAGGCACTGTTCTGAGCACTGAGGTAGATACAATGTAGTCAAGTTGGACACAATCCCTGTCCCTCATAGGGCTCCAGTTTTTAATCCCCATTTTACAGATGAGGGAACTTAGGTCCAGAAAAGTTAAGTGACTTGCCAAAGGTCACAAAGCAGACAAGTGGCAGATATGGGATTGGAACCCATGACCTTCTGACTCCCAGGCCCATGCTGTAGCCACTAGACCATGCTGCTTCTGTCCTCTACTTAGTGGTCATAGCCATTTTGGGGAAAGTACATCACAATTTGTAGAGCTACAACTTTGCCTCAGAAGCAACATGACACCTTTGCTTTAAAGGAGTTTCTGCATACTAGGAACCTTAATGGCAAGGACTCAGAAAAGCTTTATTAATGTATTTTCATGAACAAAATATACATGTGTGCAAGGGGTTTTCCGTGTTACACTCACATTCCTGAATACAATCTCACTGTCAGCAGCATCATCTTCAAACCGTTCATTCATTCATTCAATTGTATTTATTGAGCGCTTACTGTGTGCAGAGCACTGTACTAAGTGCTTGGGAAGTACAAATCGGCAACATATAGAGATGTTCCCTACCCAACAATGGGCTCACAGTCTAGAAGGGGGAGACAGACAACAAAACCAAACCAAACGTCCTTTGGTTTGGTTTGGTTTTGTTGTCTGTCTCCCCCTTCTAGACTATGAGCCCACTGTTATATATATAACATATATAAATTATATATATTTATGTAATTCCTAGGCAGTTAAGATAGTGTATTGTCATTTCATTTGCCCTTAACTTTACTTATAGGTTTATAGTTATGGTTTGGTTTTGGAGCACAACACAGAAAAAAATAATATAAAGGACTTCTAAAGTCAGATAGCGCTATGAGTTATATGGATAAGTTCAAAAGAATAAGGAAAGAGGAAAAGCAAACCATTTGTAAACCTTTTTCTATTGTAACTGTCCCAAGTAGAGAAGCAGCCTGGCCTAGTGGATGAATCACGGGCCTGGGAGTCAGAAGGACCTGGGTTATAATCCTGGCTCTGCCACTTGTCTGCTGGGTGACCTTGGACAAGTCATTTGACTAATCTGTGACACAGTTCCCTCATCTGTAAAATGAGAATTAAGACTGAGCCCTATGTAGGACAGGGACTGTGTGCAACCCGATTATCTTGTATCTACTCCAGCCCTTAGAACAGTGTCTGGCACATAGTAAGTGCTTAACAAATACTGCAACATTTATTATCAGTTACAGTAGTAGTAGTACAGTACAGTATAGTAGTACAGTAGTAGTACAGTAGTAGTACTGTACTTACTAGTAAGTACAGTAGTAACATAACCATTCAATCATGAATTTATAAAATCAACTCACCATGCATTTCCCTTAACAGCCTGGGTGGTGGAAGGCAGGAAGGGATGGAGTCTACTCACCACCTCGGAGGGAGGCAGCTTCACTGGCTGTCTGGCGTGGGGGATGCCAAGCGTGCATGGCAACAGTTTATATCCCCATGGTCCGGTACACACAGAATGTCTCAGGAGCAAAGGCCCTTGGTGGTGGAAGGAAAGGAAATAGCCCTCTGAGGACCAGGGACTGAGTCTTAGGCATCCTTCACTGAGTTCTTCCCCAGTAGTTAGTATGATACAGGAGAAGCAGCATGGTATAGTGGAAAGAATACGGGTCTGGGAGTCAGAAGACCTGGTTTCTAATCCCAGATCTGCCATATATCTGCTGTGTGATCTTGGGCATGTCATTTCACTTCTCTTCTCTATGTCTCAGCTAGCTTATCTGTAAAATGGGGATTAAGACTGCGAGCCCTATGTGGTACAGCTACTGTGTCCAACCTGATTGCCTTGTATCTACACCAGTGCTTAGAACAGTACTTGGCACATAATAAGAGCTTAGCAAATACCATTATCATTATTATTATTATGCTTTACATACAGTAGGCATTCAGCAAATACCACTGAATAAATAAACTAAGCACCTGGGATACACAATAGAAGCGCAAGACACATGCTGGGACCTAGCATGGCATAGTGGACAGAGTAAGGGGCTGGGAGTCAGAAGGTCATGGGTTCTAATCCCAGCTCTGCCACTTCTCTGCTTCGTGACCTTGGGCAAGTCACTTCACTTCTCTGGGCCTCAGTTAACTCATCTGTAAATTAGGATGGAGACTGTGAGTCCCACGTGAGACTGTGACTGTGTCCAACCTCATTTGCTTGTATCTGCCCCAGCGCTTAGAACAGTGCTTGGCACATAGTAAGCACTTAACAAATACCATTATTATTATTATTTTTGTTCCCTGCCCTCAAGGAATTTTACTGTACAATGAGATAGTCTAGAAAGATAACAAGCAGTGAAGTAAGAAGAAATAAAATTGAAGGTTCAATTAAATATACATATATACACAAGTGCTGAGAATGGGATAAATAATTACATAACTACACAAAAGAATTTTCTTAAGGCAATTTTCAAATCACATCTCAGCTCTCTCTTTTTCAAGCTAAACAACCAGAGTTCCTTTCTGCTTTTATCGTAGGAACCATTTTCTATCCCCTTGATAATTTTGAATGTTTTTCTTTGGACCCACTCCAGTTTTTCAACCACCTTTTAAAACATGTGGTCACCAAAACAATCCACAGCTTAATTGAAAGTCTGACCAATTTAAAGAATACTAGGATTGTTTTTTGGCTTTTATATGTCATAATTCTGGCAATACCAGAACCAAGTGGGTTTGTTAACCACCAACTCACTCAGCTTGTGGTTGACTATGACCTCTAAGTCTTTTCTGCTAGACTCATGTCTGGCCAGTTATTCTATTTCTGTTGTTGGTTTTATGTCCTTAAATGTACTAACTTGCACTTGTTCCTCCTGATTTTCATACTGATTTTGTCCATCCATTTTCCCAATTTATCACAGACAGGTTAAATTATGCAAAGCTTTAGCCGCCCCCCCCGCCCCCCACTACAATTCAGTGTCATCTGCAAACTTGATGAATGTACTCCCCATTTCTCCATTCGAGTCTTTCCAAATTAATTGATTTGTTCTAGATTCTTTCGAGGTATCAATGTTAAACTGATCAATCAGTAATTACCAGGGTCATTATGTGATGAGCTTTTCCAATCTTCAGGGACTTCTAGTGGCAGAGACTAATTAAATCACATACAAAGAGTAGATAGCATGCAATTAGGTGTAATGGAATAAATTAAAAATAAAATCGCTATTCTGAAGATTTTGAAAAGTATTAGAATGAGAATTATCTTCAATTACATGGGACATTAAAAATTAGGTTTCCAAAAAAAAGATATGTTATAAGGAACAATTCTCCATTAAAACCTTCTCCCTAATTTCGGTGATTCTGTAATAATCATATCAGGGGCATCCTTTGGGCACTTGGATTAGAGATTTAGAGTGGATTTTAATTTCAGGCAATGGGAGCTATGTGTCCTGCCTGAGTCATGACAAAATTTTCTGCACACAACCTCGGGAAGACTGGTGGCTGCTGTAGCCATCACTGTGGTAATGGCCATGCCTTGGACTCTGTGCCACAAGGAGACTGAAATTCTTCCTTTCTAGTCACAGCAGCCTAATGATTTTTGTTTTTACTTTGTGTCCTTGTGTTTTATGCTGCCTTAGTGTTTTAAACTGTATGATTCAAGACTGTAAACTCTAGACTGTAAGCTCATTGTAGGCAGGGAATGTGTCTGATTGTTGTTGTATTGTACTCTCCCCAGCACTTAGTACAGTGCTCTGCACACAGTAAGTGCTCAAGAAATGCGACTGACTGACTGTTCATTCATTCATTCATTCAATCGCATTTATTGAGTGCTTACTTTGGGCAAAGATTGATTGGGTGTGTAGAGTGGGTTGTGTCTATCAACTCTGTTATATTGTTATATCGTTCTCTCCCAAGCACTTAGTACGGTGCTCAGCACACAGTAAGTGTTCAGTAAATATGACTGATTGATCAATTGTTTTATATTTCATCACTTCTTACATGTTTGTTTCCAGCCTCCTCTTCCCCCTCACATTTTTGGATTGTGACCTCCCCAAGGGACAGAGACCATGTCTAAATTCCCACCTGTGTATCCTTTCCCAGTGCCTAGTACAGTGCTCTGCACACAGTAAGTGCTTAAAAATACTACTACTACTTCAACATAAAGAAATACCAAATACATAAGGACAAAATAAGAGCACAAGATAACAATGAACACAATCAGAACTCCAGAGTGTGAGGTTGAAGGAGGCATTTTTCAGGCTCCTGAACATATAGGCAGGGCTCTTTGGTGTTTAACAATCACAGCAGTTTAGCCAAAACCCTCCCAGTGCCCTGCAATCTGTGAAGGCAACACTGCCACTGCCAAGGTCCTTCCCTGCCATAACCTGGCAAGCCAGGTTGGGAGCAGAGCCTCAGGATGAAACAATCAATCAATCGTATTTATTGATCACTTGCTGTGTGCAAGAGCACTGTACTAAGTACTTGGGAGAGTACAACATAACAGAATTGGTAGACACAGTACTAATAATAATAATAATAACAATAATAATAATAATAATACTTGTTAAGTGCTTACTATGTGCCAAGCATTGTTTTAAGTGCTAGGGAGATACAAGTTGATCAGGATGGACACAGGCCCTGTCCCATAAGGGGCTTATCCTCTTAATCCCCATTTTACTGAGGAGGTAACTAAGGCCCAGAGAAGTTAAGTGATTTGCCCAAGGTCATACAGCAGACATATGGCGGAGCTGAGATTAGAACTAGGCCACATTCCCTGCCCACAGTGACCTTACAGTCTAGAGGGGGATACAGACATTAAATACTTCACAGATACGTACATAAGTGCTGTGGGGCTGAGTGGGGGTGGGGGTGGGTGTTGATGATGCAAGAAGAGGGCTATGCAGGTCCCTGACATGATGGGGAAGGGCACCACAGTGCATTTCATTTAGTAGATGCTCAATAAACACTTTTCCTACTATTATTATATTATCCTAATAATAATTATGATATTTGTTAAGTGCTTACTATGTGCCAAGCACTGTTCTAAGTGCTGGGGTAGATACAGAGTTATTAGGTTGTTCCATGTGGGGCTCACAGTCTTAATTCCCATTTTATAGATGAGGTAACTGAGGCACAGAGAAGTTGAGTGGCTTGCCCAAAGTCACACAGCTGACAAGTGGCGGAATCGGGATTCAAACCCACGATGTCACTTGTCTGCTGTGTGATCTTGGGCAAGTCATTTCATTTGTCTGTGCCTCAGTTACCTCATCTGTAAAATGGGGATTGAGGCTGTGAGCCCCATGTGGGACAGGGACTATGTTCAACCTAATTAGCCTGTATTAGCTATCTACCCTAGTGCTTAGTACAGTGCCTGGAACACAGTAAGTGCTTAACAAATACCACAATTATTATTATCATTATTATTAGGAAAATGCGGTCCAGTTTTTCTTCATGTCTAGAGGAAGAAATGGTTTTAAACTGCAACAGGAGAAAGTATGATTTTTTGAACCTCTTGACTGGCAATGGTGGCAGTTTTTCATTTCAAGTATGGGGACAAGTTTGGGGCAGGGCTTCTGAAACATGGGGCTTGTGAGGGGCAGGTCTTATAAACACCTTGTATATGAATTGATCAGTCAGTGGAATTCACTGAGCATCTAGTGCATGCAGAGCACTGGACTAAGCACTTGGGAACATATCAAGCAAAAACTCCTCACTATTGGCTTCGAAGGTCTCCATCTCCTTGCCCCTTCTTACCTCATCTCCCTTCTCTCCTTCTACATTCCAGCCTGCACACTCTGCTCCTCTGCCGCTAACCTCCTCACTGTGCCTCATTTTTGCCTGTCCTGCAGTCGACCCCTAGCCCACGTCCTACCTCTGGCCTGGAATGCCCTCCCTCCTCAAATCTGCCAAACTAGCACACTTCCCCCCTTCAAAGCCTACTGAAAGCTCACTTCTTCCAAGAGACCTTCCCAGACTAGGCTCCCCTTTTCCTCTGCTCCCCCTCCCCTCCCCATTGCCCCAACTTGCTCCCTTTGCTTTCCTCCCCTCCCTGCCCCACAGCACTTGTGTATATATGTACATATTTATAATTCTATTTATTTTTATTAATGATGTGTATAAATCTAAAAGTCCTTTTATTTATAATGATGCTACTGATGCCTCTTTACTTGTTTTGATGTCTGCCTCCCCCTTCTAGACTGTGAGCCAGGATTATCTCTATTTGTTGCTGAATTGTACTTCCTAAGTGATTAGTACAGTGCTCTGCACACAGTAAGTGCTCAATAAATATGATTGAATGAATGAATGAACATACAATAGAAGTTAAAGTCAGTTCCTGCCCTCAAGAAACCTTCAATCTAATAGTATGCAATTCTGCACAGTAGATATTCAATAAATTTGCAGTTGCTGCTGCTGCTGTTGCTGATATTGATGATTATAATTTTTCAGTCTGGAAAGAAAGAAGAAAGGCTAAGACAGAATGCTAAAAACAGACGTTTAACCAAATCCTACATGATGAAGAGACATGGAGATGATCCCAACAAGAAGACACTTGGGAGAATACACTATAACAGAGTTGATGAACATGTTCTCTGCCCACAAGAAGTTTATAGCCTGGAGTTTAGTCCACAGTTCCATTTGCAAGTTAAAATGTTATTTTCAGATATCATTTAAAGCTATTCACTAATTGAACACATACTCAGTCTTGCATATTCTATCAACATAAGGCAAATTTTTCAATCCTCGTAGCCCCATTAGATGTGCTCAGAGCCAGAGAGCCTTAGGCAGAGTCAGAGAGAGCCACAGAAAGGGAAGTGGCAATCCTCTCTTTGTTTTCCTTTCTGACATGGTCCCACTCAAGCCGGAGAATGTTGGCACATTCTGTCATTCATTGTGGGCAGGGAATTTGTCTACTGACTCTGTTATATTGTACTCTCCTAAGTGCTTAGTACAGTGCTCTGCACACAGAAAGTGCTCAATAAACACAACTGATTGATTGATTGATTGTCATTAATGTACCCAACGTATATGGTGCCCTTCTAGACTCAATTTTCGATTTCTATCTTTAGCCATGGCTCTCAGGAAGGAGTGCCACTTGACTGAGAAATCTGAGGCAGTATTCAGCTCTGAAGGACCAATGAAAATCTTTGGCTTTATGAAGAGATTTCAGGGTACAGGTTGTTACATAACCTAAGTCTTCTTTGGATGAATCATAATTATCTGCCACTCATCTTGTGTGTCTGCTTCCAGAGCAAAGAAGAGCTCCTCTCTTAATCTCTGCTCATGTAATTTTAGAGGGGTTTCTAATGACCTCAGAAAAGCACTGCCTATCAAAAATTTCACCTTCCCACCTGATCTTTAGACATGTAGCCAAGTAATTAGTAGTCCTACCAACCCCTTTGTCACTTTGGTGAATCTTCTCTTGGAATCAAATGCAGAATAATCTGAAGGAAATTGGAATCCAGAAAAGGGTTGAGGTTTATTCTTAACACAGCCCAGGAAACAGTGAGAGTGGGTTCTAAAATTTGCTTTTTTTCCTTTTTGATAGATATGAGACAAAATATAAACTACTTCATTGGAAGGAAATGAGTCTTTCAGATCTGTATTAAAGGAAAATGATAGTGCTGACCCATCAACTTTATGGGGTCTATTGTATCCTCTCCCAAGCCTTTCAGGTGATGGATCCCATCACCTGAACTACAAGAAGCAAATCCCACTCTAGGTGGGACATCTGGTCACTTTAGGTAAGAAATCTGAGATAAAGAACAGTTGAAAAAACAAAAACAAAACTCCAACCCTAAGAAATATCCCAGGAGAAGAATCACTCTCTCTAGACAGTGGTTTATTGTGAACAATAAAAATGTTTCAAGTAAATTCAACAAGAAAGTATCTCAAAATAAGGTCATTAAAAATCAGAATTCATGAGTCTGTGGATTTCATTTCCTTCCCCTATAGCTCTCTGATTCTGAACAGCAGATGGTGTCAGATGTCAGGAATTCCATAGGCTTTGCTGAACATCTCTGTAACAAATGGCTTTTAGGGAGAGAGTTTGAAAGATCACAAGATGAAAAGGAAAGAGTAATGAAAAAAAGCAAATTAGGAAGTTTGTTTAAAGGGGGGGCATAATTCTTCTGAAGCATTCAATTGTTAAACAGTTGACAGACTTTTTGTGGCATTTGACCTTTTAACTATACGTTTCATTAAATTCAACTCCCACTTTAAGAGAGCATAGTTTGAGGGAATTTCATAGACCTCAAAACAGGCATACCCCAGGGTTCAGCCACTTCATGATATATACAATCCAGAGATACAGCCATTGCTGTTTGAAACCTTACCCCAGGTTACAGCCACCCCATAATTGCTACAGCCCAGGGATGTACCTGGTATTGTTGGACCATTCTGTGATAGAATCATCACAGAACTATAACAGGGCTATACTGTGTATTGCCTTATCTTATGCAAAGGCCCAAACATCCCAAAATTTAGGTCAAATGCTACAGGCAAGTAAATCCTTCCCCACCTGGGTTTAGATTAAGCAATTAAGTCTAAATGGATCTTGCAAGAAACTCTGTCCACAGCTGGTGTCAGCTTTTCCAAATGTATGTACAACCAAAGTTTTTTTCACCTGGAAAGGCAACTTCATTTAGAAATGGATGATGAAGATATTGATGAGTTCATTACATCTTATTCAGAAGAATCATTATCCAACAAGAACCTCACTGGACTTTGACAATCCAATGCATCATTACGAGGTGTTGAAATACAAGCAGCAGCCTCTTCACCATCAGCTAAGATTTTGAGATTAAGAAATCTTGCGTCAATTTTCAAGAAAGTAGGTGAATTTATTAAAAAATTGATTGAAGAAGACGAATCTGGTGGAGAGATGAGGCCAAAGATGTCAGAGGGGTCTAGAAGGAGTTAGCTTCTTTCAAAATACTTTCTGTGGATTCGACCTAACCTGGAATAATTCTTCACCGAAGTTGAAAAATTACTACCACAACCATCAGAACAAGCTTCACTCTCTCCGGCCTTCTATAAAGATTTAAATATCCAACAACTCCACATTTAATTTGTGTTTTATTATAATATTTGTTAAGTGTTTACTATATGTCAGATATTGTTCTAAGAGCAGGTGTAGGTACAAGTTAATTAGGTTGGACACAGTCCCTGTCCCACACGGGACTCACAGTCTAAGTTTACTTTATGTTGTAATGTTACACTTTGAATTACCTTAACAAAGATTAAACAGTGATGTTTAATGTAATAGTTAATGTAAGAGTTTAGCATCACAAAAAGGAATTCATATTACTCTTCTAGAAGTTCTGGAATAGATCCCTATTTCTAATATGTAAGCCTTTGGGAAAACATACACCTCAATACAGGCTTTCATGATACAACCACATTTTCCTCTCCATCCAGACTGCTACCATGCTGATTATACATTCCAAGCGCTTAGTACAGTGCTTTGCACATAGTAAGTGCTCAATAAATATGATTGAATGAATGAATCCAAGCACTTATTTCCTGCCTGGACTACTCGCTGACCTCACTGCCTCCTTTTTCTCCTCTCTCCAGCCCACACTTCACTTTGCTGCCTGAGTTATTTTTCTAACAAAACATTCAGTCAATGTTTTGACTCCCCACTCCACAAAAACCTCCAATAGTTGTCCACCCATCTCCACACCAAATAGAAACTCCTTACTGTCGGATTTAAGACACTCAGTCAGATATCTCCCTGCCGCACCTAACATCGCTGATTTCTTACTACAACCCAACCCACACACTCCACTTTAATATCATCTTACTCTCTGTACCTCAATCTCATCTATTCCACCACCCACCCCTTGCCCACTTCCTCCCTTAGGACTGGAACTCCCTTTGCCTTCATATCCTACAGTCCACCACTCTCCCCACCTCTGAAGCCCACCTAAAATCACATCTCTTCCAAGAGGCCCTCTTTGACTAAGTCTTTTATTTCCCCTATCTGCTCTCTCCTCAGCATCAACTCTGCACTTGGCTGTGTACTCCTTAAGCACTTCAATATTCACCCCAGTCCCAAACTTATGTACATATCCTTATACTCTATTATTTCCCCTATCCATAATCTATTTTAATGTCTTGCTCTGCACACAGTAAGCACTCAATACATTCCACTGACTGATTGATTTTCAAGAAACATACCCCACAGTGTAACATGGATTATCTCTGTACTGGTATTTCAAAAAAAACACTAAGCCTATGAACATCCCTTATCAACTACGGAAACACCTGAATATTTCTGCCCAAAAGGTAGGGGAAAAATATGGAATGAGTGGTCACAATACAAATATATCCTTAATACACTTAGAAAAAAATATGGAAAAAGATGTTTCATACTGCTAACCAAAAAACCAAAATATGACAGCTAAAAGAGAATTCAGTAGGAATTCTTTCTTCTTGTAACACTATGATCTCACTTTTCCTAGAGTTGCTTTGTGTTGATTATGTGCATCAAATAACAGCCCTAGATCAAAAAGGTAGCATTGAGGGAACTCTCAATGTCTTGGTGCCCTATATTAAATCATCTTTTAAAAAATAATCCTTCCAAGAATTGAATGAAAAATGTGGGCTAGTAATTAAATAACTTCATCTGAGGAGAACCACATATGATCCAGGTGAATTCAGATTCATAAATGCCAACTTTTTATTTTGAATGTGGGGGTAAAAAAGGAATATTGATTTTAGAGAAGGAGGGGACTGGGCAAGGACAAGTTTCAAAGAGCTGACAAGCCAGAAAGCCACTATTTTGGTATTTTTTCATCCTTTCAGGTGTTGTCATTAAACCCATTGCCTGCAAAGAGTGGGCACTTATGTTCAGATCCATGTTTTCTCTCCCTAAAGTGGCACCAATGCTTCTGAAAACATTTAGACAGAGTGAATTCCCTTTGGGACTGATAAATGATACATTTTCAAGGGACTCCTATGTTGAATTAAACTCATCATATTTGCATCAAATCACCCCAAATCAATGATTTTGCAGACACCTTCTAACTGTACCCAATTATCAACTCTCCTGCCTCTGATCCCTCAATCATGCTGTTCCCCCAGTCTGGGATATCATCTCTCCCCTCCACAAATTCACCAAACCACAACTCTCCCCATCTTCAAATCTCTACAGAAATCCCATCTCCTCCAGGAAGGTTTTCCTGAAAAATTCACAGCATCTTAGTTGCTTTAACTCAACATCTTCCCTTAGCACTTCCATATTCTATTTTATTCCGATCCTTAATATCTTTTCATTCGGTTTTTTCATTTATATATTCAATTGCTTATTCTGATATTCATCCTAATATACTTGAACTATTTCCTGTTGGAATAATAATTGTGGAATTTGTTGAGCACTTATTATGTGCCAAACATTCAAAATCCAAGACAGTCAGGTAGGACATAGTCCCTATCCCACATGGGGCTCACTGTCAATTCCTTGAGGGCAGGGGATGTGTGTCTTGCTTCCATCGTACTCTCCCAAGTGCTTAGTACAGTATTTAGCACTCAGTAAGTGTTCAGTAAGCACCACTGGCTGCTTGATTGACTATTGAGAGATCAAGAGGAAGACTCAACACTAGCATCCATTGCTGAAACTAATAAATGCTTCGATCCAGAAATGTAAAATGAAGAGTTGGTCAAACAAAAACATTTTCAGCCACATGTTCATGCATTAGTAGGATCTTAGTCAGTAACAACTTTAGAGTATAGCTACATACAGTTTATTATTAGCCAATCTATGGAAACCAAAGGGATGGACAGAAGTCCCTAAATTCCAGAAATAGGGAAGGTGAAAAACCCACAGTAAATTCATTCATTCAAGGGTACTTATATCAAGTACCAATTTTGTGCTGAGCAGGGGAGAACTGAATAGAGGAAAAAGATATGGACTCTACTTTTGAAGAGCTTGCAACCTAATGGGGGAGACAGGCAGGCTCAAAGTGTATACACACACATGCATACATATATACACACATACACACACACATAACTGGAGCAGGAGGAATAATACAGATAAAACATGACATTAAGAGCATAGAAAAATGAATAAATGAATAAAATAAGCAAATCAACATGACAATGATGATGATGGCATTGGTTAAGTACTTACTCTGTGCCAAACACTGTAATAATAATAATAGTAATAATAATAATAATAATAATAATAATTGTGGTATTTGTTAAGTGCTTACTATGTGCTAGGAACTGTACTAAGACCTGGGGTGGATACAAGCTAATCAGGCTGAACACAGTCTGGGTAGATACAAGATAATCAGGTCCCACATGGGGCTCACATTCTACGTAGAGGTGAGAATAGGCATTGAATCCCCATTTTGCAGTTGAGGGAACTGAGGCCCAGTGAAGTTAAGTGACTTGCCCAAGGTCACACAGCAGGTAAATTGTGGAGCCGGGATTACAACCCTGGTCCTCTGGATTCCAGGCCCATGCTCTTTCCATTAGGCCATGCTTTTTCCTTCAGAAGTGTTAAATTGGGATGTCAGAAACAGAAGTGGCTGAATACTAAATAAATGTAAATAGCTCCAAAAGGAAAGTGAACGTTCAGCTGAGGAAAAGATAAACAGAGAGGTTTTTGGAGTTTCTTTTTTTAAGAAACCATCAAACAGATCCAACTTCCATTACCAATTAGGCTTGGATCTCAGAGTTGTCAGCACTGGTACCTTTTTGTGCATTTCATGCACTGTGGTATTTGCTGACTGTAAAAAAAAATACATTCTGAGCCCAATGGCAGAATCCACAGACTTATTAGAGCTAAGAGTTTAATTGATTTTTAGGAGAAGTCTAGAATGTAAATCCTGTCAATTGGTTCAGCTTTCTCTTCTAATCCACAGGGCAAGTTTTATTTTCCAACATCCTCACACAAGTGGTATAGATTCTATTGTTATTTTCCTTTCCTTTAGAAACCAGCCTGGCCTCACTGCTCAATAGCCATTACATTTATTAGTAGCGAGTCTTCTCCATTTAGGCATGGGCTACAGTCATTTATTTTCCATTTCATTTATTGTAATTAGTGATTTTGTTGGCAGTCATTGCAGCTGTTATCTGTTATTGCTGATAAGCGGATGACCCCATGGCCTCATTAAAAAAACAACTCCATTTCGTATTCCCCCGATATTAGAATATCTTCCCTTACTAAAGTCTGTGAGTAAATATAGATCAGTTAGTAACTAACATCCCAGAGGCAGTTGCAGGCTCCTTGCATCTCCTCCTCCAAATGCCAGCTGGCTAACTGGCACACTTGCCCATTTGGTCATCTTGCCACACTGACATATTTTCCAACCCCCCATGTAATTGTTTCTCTGGTAGTTGGACCGCTTTCCTTCTGTATGTCAAACGAGGACATTTTTTGAGCACTGCACTAAATACTTGGGAGGGTATACTACAATAGATCTGGCATTTTTTCAGTGCTTACTGTGTGCCAAGCCCTGAGCTAACCCTGGGGTTGATGCTAGATCATTAGACACATGTCCCACAAGGTGCTCCCAATCTAAGAGGAGTTCACCATCTCTGAAAGGGGAACTCCAGATCCATTGGATTTCAAACAAAGCCTGGTTACATTTTCCATTTGTTAGCTGCTAAGAATGAAAACTCACATAAAAATAGGTCTAAATTGACCCACGTGGCATTGAGATTAGAGATGTGTATTCTAAATGATATTTGCTGATATTTTTAGAGTGGAAATCCCTAAAAATATCAGGAAAATCACAGTCACAAATGTTTCACAGTTACAAATTACGCCCGGGTAAGCCATGGGCTTCAGCAGAACTCCCCTGAACTTTCCCAAGTTTCTGAGGTGTTGCAAAGGGAAAAGACATTTGGAGTTTCTTTAGAAATTACAATTAATTTTGATTAACATTCTGACAAAGAGGATGTATCCATCCAATGTGCATTAGATTGTGTTTCCATGATCGCTCAGCCCTGGCATTTATCGTTGGACTTAGTCCCAGTCCTTCTCACTTTTGGAGAGGTCCTTACGGTGACCTGAGAAATATTTTTGCTGAAAAATCCCAGGTGGAAATCTTCACTGAATTCATGCCTCCCTACTAATCGTATCCTAAGCCAATTTGCCCAGAGCAATTACCCCCCTCAAGTCTCCTTCTCAGTCTCCTATGATTTTATTTAACAATCAATCAAGTCTATCATTTATTGAGCATTTACTGTGTGCAGAGCACTGTACTAAGTACTTCAGATAGTTCAATATAACAGAGTTAGTGGACACTTTTCCTGCCCACAATGAGAAGTAGCATGGAGTAATGGAAAGAGCACGGGCCTGGGAATCTGTTCTCGATCTACACTCACTCCCTTGGTGACCTCATCCGCTCCCACGGCTTCAACTATCATCTCTATGCTGATGACACCCAAATCTACATCTCTGCCCCTGCTCTCTCCCCCTCCCTCCAGGCTTGCATCTCCTCCTGCCTTCAGGACATCTCCATCTGGATGTCTGCCCACCACCTAAAACTCAACATGTCCAAGACTGAAATCCTTGTCTTCCCTCCCAAACCCTGCCCTCTCCCTGACTTTCCCATCACTGTTGACGGCACTACCATCCTTTCCGTCTCACAAGCCCGCAACCTTAGTGTCATCCTCGACTCCGCTCTCTCATTCACCCCTCACATCCAAGCCATCACCAAAACCTGCCGGTCTCAGCTCCGCAGCATTGCCAAGATCTGCCCTTTCCTCTCCATCCAAACTGCTACCCTGCTCATTCAAGCTCTTATCCTATCCCGTCTGGACTACGGTATCAGCCTCCTCTCTGATCTCCCATCCTCTTGTCTCTCCCCACTTCAATCCATACTTCACACCGCTGCCCAGATTGTCTTTGTCCAGAAATGCTCTGGACATGTTACTCCCCTCCTCAAAAATCTCCAGTGGCTACCAATCAACCTACGCATCAAGCAGAAACTCCTCACCCTCGACTTCAAGGCTCTCCATCACCTCGCCCCCTCCTACCTCACCTCCCTTCTCTCCTTCTACAGCCCAGCCCGCACCCTCCGCTCCTCTGACGCTAATCTCCTCACCGTGCCTCGCTCTCGCCTGTCCCGCCATCGACCCCCAGCCCACATCATCCCCCTGGCCTGGAATGCCCGCCCTCCCTCCCCACATCTGCCAAGCTAGCTCTCTTCCTCCTGTCAAGGCCCTACTGAGAGCCCACCTCCTCCAGGAGGCCTTCCCAGACTGAGCCCCCTCCTTCCTCTCCCCATCCTCCTCCTCTCCATCCCCCCCCGCCTTACCACCTTCCCTTCCCCACAGCACCTGTATATATATATGTTTGCACGTATTTATTACTCTATTTATTTATTTTACTTGTACATATCTATTCTATTTATTTTATTTTGTTAATATGTTTTGTTTTGTTCTCTGTCTCCCCCTTCTAGACTGTAAGCCCACTGTTGGGTAGGGACCGTCTCTATATGTTGCCAACTTGTACTTCCCAAGCACTTAGTACAGTGCTCTGCACACAGTAAGCTCTCAATAAATACCACTGATTGATTGATTGATTGATTGTGGGTTCTAATCTCGGCTCTGCCACTTGTCTGCTATATGACCTTAGGCAAGTTACTTCACTTCTCTGAGTCTCAGTTACCTCATCTGTAAAATGAGGATTGAGCCTGTGAGCCCCACATGGGACAGGGACTGTGTCCAACCCAATTTGCTTGTATCCACCCCAGCAATTAGTACAGTGCCTTGCATATAGTAAGTGCTGAATACAATTACAAAAAAAGAACTTACAGTTTAGAGGGAGCTTACAGGAGCTCTAACACTGACAGCTTCTTAAGAACTGAGAAAGTGAAATCTTGTATCCTTAACCAGAGTGCCTGGCTTCACAGGTTGCTGTTGTTTAAGTGGGATGATCTGTAGTTTATTAACACAAATGTACTAATGGTGGTCTGTCATTTTCACAACTTGCTTAAGAACCCTAGATGTGGGAGCTGTCCTTTTTGGCTACTTCCTTCTCTTTATCAACAGTATCATATGGAGAAGATATGTTGAAAAAGTAAAAGAAAATAAAACCTATAAATGATTTCTAGTTTTTCCTCCAACCAGTCTGTATGATTTCAAGTGCAATCAATCAATCAATTGTATTTATTGAGTGCTTACTGTGTGCAGAGCACTGCACTAAGGGCTTTGGAGAATACAATATAACCGAGTTAGTAGACATGTTCCTTGCCCACAATGAGCGTACAGTCTAGAGGGGGAGACAGACAATAGTGCCACTTCATCATCATCATCATCAATCGTATTTATTGAGCGCTTACTGTGTGCAGAGCACTGTACTAAGCGCTTGGGAAGTACAAGTTGGCAACAGATAGAGACAGTCCCTACCCAACAGTGGGCTCACAGTTACAAGATAGCTACCATCTGTGTCTTAGGGAATGCACCAGAAGAGAAGCAGTGTGGCTTAGTGGAAAGTGGCTGGTGAGTCAGAGGACCTGGGTTTTGAACCCACCGCTGCCACCTGCACATTGTGTGAGCTTGGGCAAGTCACTTTACTTCTCTGTGCCTCAGTTTCCTCATCTGCAAAATGGAGATTAAATATCCAGTGGAAAGAATACGGGCTTTGGAGTCAGAGGTCATGGGTTCAAATCCTGGCTCTGCCAATTGTCAGGTGTGTGACTTTGGTCAAGTCATTTAACTTTTCTGTGCCTCAGTTACCTCATCTGTAAAATGGGGTTTGACTGTGAGCCCCCCCCCTTGGAACAACCTGATCACCTTGTAACCTCTCCAGCGTTTAGAACAGTGCTTTGTACATAGTAAGTGCTTAATAAATGCCATTACTATTATTATTATTATTATTATTATTATTCCTACTTAGGGACTGTGTCTAGCCTGATTAACTTGTATCCAATCCAGCACTTAAAACAGTGCTGACACATAGTAAGCACTTCACAAATACAATAGTAATAATGACAATAATATTAATAATAATAATAATAATGAGAGGAGGATGGTGAGGGGGAATGCAAGAGCATCAAAACTTTGCCAACAGTGTTGAAGCTCAGACATCCATCTCCCTCCTCCTCTTGTGAACCGCTGTCATTTTTTCTCATCATGACTCCACTGGAGCATCTTCAACAGTCTCACAAAGATGGTGGGTGCAAATTTCTTTCTGCTTGCCTGCCTCTGCTTTTCCATTTTGTAACATTTAGTTAAAAGTGGGGACAGATGTAAATGCTTAGGGCAAACAATTCATATTCCACTCAAGAGGATGCAGCAGGAGGGCAAGATTTTATTCCACTACGCATATGACATTCCAGCTTGGCAGCAAGATTCAGAAACTGGGATGCACACTGACAGTGTATTCACCTGCTGAAAATGCAACCCGAGGAGTCCCGGGTTTGGCCAAACTGTCATCTTTTTGTTGTTCTCCCCCCCACGCCACGCACCCCACCCCACATGCATGGTTAAACACTTTAAGAAAGAAGCATGTGAGGGATGGCTCTTTTTCTCGAAACGATCTCATCATGTAATGGAGTAATGGTTAGTCATTTCAATGATTTAGTACGGTTCTCAAAACATTAAACACATTCCCTGTTGATCTCCCTCAGGCAGCAAATCATTAAAGCATTCTCAGTCTCTGAAACTTCTGCTTCAGTTTTGGGGGGCAAATGTGGGATGCTTTAATCTCTCCGTCTGCTCTCTCCCACCAGCCATCTACTGCACTTCAAATTACCATTTCCTATAATCATATAAAACCATGAATGAATCATCAAAAGCATTTATTAAATACCTTTTTATTTGTGTCACTGTACTAAGCTTTGTACAAAGCAAGTTTTAGCAGTCTCTTTCCCTAGGGAAATCACAATGAATGAAACTGTGATTTTGAACTCTCTAGTTCTTTTCTGTGTTATTTTGGCCCATTATTTCTTCTGTCTTTGGGAAGTTTGACTGACTCCAATTTTCAGTGGTCTGTGGCCTGTTTTTGGCTTCAGGCATAACACTGTGATCCAACTGAAATGAGAGTCTGAGCCCAGATGAGAGATCATCACCTCCGAGAATAGCAATAGAAAAATATCTGCCAATGTTCAGGAGTAAATTTGGCAGAAAGAGGGGAAAAAAAATAAAAGGTGATAGGAGGCAAAGCAAGGACCCCAATCCACTGGGTGGAAACAGCAGAAAGAATAAAATGAACATCTGGGAGAACAAAATAGAGCTTGGAATTATTTTGATCCCAGCTACCCATCATCATTATTATTCCTTCTCTCAAGCTGTAATGTAGGGGCATTAACAGCAAAACTGTAACTCAACAGAGTCTGCCAGTGTCTGGAAATCATTTTAAATACCATTTAGGAGCATTTAGATTATATTATGATAACATGGAACCCATTGAAAGAATTATCAAGCTCCTATTTGTGGTGACCTGGGAAAAAAAATAAGATTTATCTCTTGGAAAGATAATGCTTATGATTACCCCTTTAGCAATTACACATTTAAGCCCATCTCTGCTATTATCAAGAACTCAAATTAATTGGCATATGCTAATTTGGGAATGTATGTGAGTTCTTCATTCTGAAGTTCAAGCTATCATTACCTCCTCGATGTGTGGGGTTTTTGTCCCTCTAACTGAAAGGCATATTCCTTCAGGTCAGCAATACTATTCTTGCATTTGCGGTGATGAAAAAGTAATTTCCTTTCTTTTCCAGGTACCTGTTGCCGCCACCATAATGGGATTTTCATGATGTGGTAAGATAATGAGCTGATGGCCAAGGGCTTTTTCTTATCTTACAAAAAGGTTACATTAAGAAGCAAAAATCTCCGCTTCAGCTTTCAGTTGAAGGATGCTAAAATATCATAAAAGCATCTCATCTCATGGGCTATATTGAGACTAGAAGGCTGAAGGGACTGGAGAAAGTAAAAGAAGGAAATCAAGGGAAAAAATGGGACTTAAAAATAGGACATGAAAGGATATTATATGAGAGGTTGTCTGTTTGGCTTCTACCGAGACAGGGCCAAGAGGGAACCAACTGAAAATGAAGAAGATGGGGCATTTAGGCTAGCCATTAGCTTTATTATCATCCCATACCCGAGTTTCCTTCCACAGATCCCAGCAAGCCCTCACAAACCTAACAAGAGAGAAGTTTACCAAAGCCTGTATCTGGGCACAAGACACTGTACTGGCAAACCCCATGAATTAACAGTGACACATTCTTCAAAAATGTGGGTGTGTTGTGAATAGTTCTATCATGGGGTTCATTTTCCCATGGACATATTCACAATTGGTTAGGTTCTGTTCCAGTACCAGCCCTGACATGATAACAGGGCCCAGTGGGCAAGTAAAAATCACATTGTAAATCCCTCCTTGCAGCCACCTTCCCCTAGTTTGTTTCCCCTCCCTTGCTCCTCGGGGCTTTTTTGTCTGCCTAAACCTTAAATTGGGCCCTGCTTCTCAAACTTTATTTTTCCCCTTCTAGATTGTACACTTCTTGTGTCTACCAACTCTATTGTAGTATCCTCAGCTCTTCCAGCCTTTCGAATGGGAGACAGTTCTTTGATATTCAGCCTCCTCTCCCTGCCTTACACTCACACACAGACACACACATGCACACACACACGACTGTGCTTATAACAATAATAATATTATGGCATTTGTCAAGTGCTTACTATGTGCCAAGTACTGTTCTAAGCTCTGGGGTAGATACAAAGTAATCAGGTTGGACACAGTTCCTGTCCCACATGGGGCTCAAAGTCTCAATCCCCATTTTACATCATCATCATCAACAATCATATTTATTGAGCGCTTACTATGTGCAGAGCACTGTAATAAGCGCTTGGGAAGTACAAATTGGCAACATATAGAGACAGTCCCTACCCAACAGTGGGCTCACAGTCTAAAAGGGGGAGACAGAGACCAAACATACTAACAAAATAAAATAAATAGAATAGATATGTACAAATAAATTAAATAAATAAATAAATAGAGTAAAAAAATATGTACAAACATATATACATATATACAGGTGCTGTGGGGAAGGGAGGGAGGTAAGATGGGGGGATGGAGAGGGGGACGAGGGGGGAGAGGAAGGAAGGGGCTCAGTCTGGGAAGGCCTCCTGTAGGAGGTGAGCTCTCAGCAGGGCCTTGAAGGGAGGAAGAGAGCTAGCTTGGCGGATGGGCAGAGGGAGGGCATTCCAGGCCCGGGGGATGATGTGGGCCGGGGGTCGATGGCGGGACAGGCGAGAGCGAGGTACGGTGAGGAGATCAGCGGTGGAGGAGCGGAGGGTGCGGACTGGGCTGTAGAAGGAGAGAAGGGAGGTGAGGTAGGAGGGGGCGAGGTACAGGTTACAGATGAGGTAACTGAGACACAGAGAAGTTAAATGACTTGCCCAAGGTCACACAGCAGACAAATGACAGAGTCGGGATTAGAACTCATGACCTCTTACTCCCAACCCTGTGCTCTTGACACTATGCCATGCTGCTTCTCTATATGCTTCTTCATATGAAAAACCCAGGTTAGCGTTTTTGATTGGTTCCATGAAAATGGAGTGTTAAATGAAAGAGCTTTAAACAAATTAGAGTTTCCCATAGGAAATAATGCAGAGTGCAGTTATGCATTTCCAACAGCCAAAACACTGACCAACATAATAAAAATATATTTTCTTAGAGAGATAAAATCCCAATAATTATAGTAATACTACTGATGATTTGCATGATGAAATAGCAATGGAAATATGTACCAAATTAAATATTATTAATGTAAACAATAAATGCTAGCAGTATAAAGACATTCCTCATCAAAATCTTTGCATCTATCAATTTAATACTCACCTTAGTCCAAATACTTCAGCACCGCAATTTATCTACCAGACTTAAGTTCCTTAGATATTTGCTTTTTGCAGCAACTGATTCTGGATGTTGCATGCCAGGTGCTTTTTTAAATTTTTATGGTATTTATTAAGTGCTTACTATGTGCCAGACCAAGCATTGCTTGGGTAGATACAAACTAATCAGGTTGGACACAGTCCATGTCTTACATGGAGCTCACAGTCTTTATCCCCATTTTACAGCTGAGGTAACTGAGGCACAGTGAAGTGCAGTGACTTGTCCAAGGCTGATCTCCCATCCTTGTGTCTCTCCCCACTTCAATCCATACTTCATGATGCTGCCCGGATTGTCTTTGTCCAGAAACGCTCTGGGCATGTTACTCCCCTCCTCAAAAATCTCCAGTGGCTACCAATCAATCTGTGCGTCAGGCAGAAACTCCTCACCCTCGGCTTCAAGGCTCTCCATCACCTCACCCCCTCCTACCTCACCTCCCTTCTCTCCTTCTACAGCCCACCCAGCACCCTCCGCTCCTCTGCCGCTAATCTCCTCACCGTACCTTGTTCTCGCCTGTCCCGCCATCGACCCCCAGCCCACGTCATCCCCCGGGCCTGGAATGCCCTCCCTCTGCCCATTCGCCAAGCTAGCTCTCTTCCTCCCTTCAAGGCCCTACTGAGAGCTCACCTCCTCCAGGAGGCCTTCCCAGACTGAGCCCCTTCCTTCCTCTCCCCCCTCGTCCCCCTCTCCATCCCCCCATCTTACCTCCTTCCCTTCCCCACAGCACCTCTATATATGTATATATGTTTGTACATATTTCTCTATTTATTTATTTTACTTGTACATATCTATTCTATTTATTTTATTTTGTTAGTATGTTTGGTTTTGTTCTCTGTCTCCCCCTTTTAGACTGTGAGCCCACTGTTGGGTAGGGACTGTCTCTATATGTTGCCAACTTGTATTTCCCAAGCGCTTAGTACAGTGCTCTGCACACAGTAAGTGCTCAATAAATATGATTGATGATGATAACTGGAGAAGCCTGGCTCCCAGGCCTATGTTCTTTACACTAGGCCATAGCATTTCTCTGCTAAACCTATCAACGGTATTCATTCTGTGCTTACTCTGTGCAGAGCACTGTACTAAGCACTTGGAAGAGTACAATACTCCCTGCTGCTTCTCAGCAGAGTAAAATCAGTCCAGTGCAAAGAGCACAGGTCTGGGAATCAGGAGACCTGACTCTTAGTCCTAGCTCTGCAGGTAGGAAATTTCCTGCTGGGGCTATATGACATCAGTACTGAAGTCTTCTAACCAAAGAACCATCTGGAACATTCTCCAAGGTGGAAAACAGCTGTCTAATGTGCATGGGCAGTGAACACTTCACTTGTTGTACTCCATGCCCCAGTGAGAAT
The DNA here is from genome assembly GCF_015852505.1 of Tachyglossus aculeatus. NCBI lineage: Eukaryota > Metazoa > Chordata > Mammalia > Monotremata > Tachyglossidae > Tachyglossus > Tachyglossus aculeatus. The sequence continues at coordinate 22,474,101 of NC_052100.1, read as the reverse complement.
ATGATTGGCAGGGACGAGAGAGTTCGAGTGTTACTGCGCAAGCCACTAGCACTCGATTCAGGAGCGAGGCTCTTCTATCATTCTCCAAGGGAGAATCCAGCATCATAACTATGACTATATGTTACATTATTTGAGATTTACCTGGATTGCTTAGTACAGCGCTCTGCTCAATAAAAACAATTTGAATGAATGAATGAGATCATGAAGTATTGTACTCTGAGGGGTAACAAAGTCAGTGAAAAACATAGTAGCTAGATGGGTTGGTATTGTGCAGTGGGGCCACATATGCCTGACACACAGAATAGACATATACCATACACAGCACATGAGTGGCAAGATTGGAGCCATCCCACAAAGGGGGAAGAGTGTTGTAAGGAATATGGGCATTAACATTCAATAGCCCTATCATGGAAAAGCACTAGAAGACAAGCATAATAATAGGGGATTGCTGTATGTGGTGAGTTAAATGGCGCATTAAGGCCCCTGTTATCATGGCCAATTTCATTCTGTATTAACTGGAGTTGCCTTGGCAACTTTATAAGATAGGTGTAGGCATCCCTTCCTCTCCTCACAGCTTGCATTACTCCTCCTCAGTAATTGCATTAGCTGTCTTCCAGTAGAAACCAGGATAAAATGAAAAGGTTAGTATCTAGTCCCCTATAAGGGTTCTTGCAAACTAGCCACCAGAATGGATCAGACACTCAACTCGCTTTCTGTAGTTCAATAGCACAGATCTGGGATCCACACAGTCGGTATTCAAGGATGTCATCTACAACACAGCTGCAGACATTCTGGAAAATATCAGTGAAATCAATGAAAATGATAGCGAGGCCAAGCAGCTGCCAGAGACCATCTTCTAATCACCATTGAGCATGGAGCAGCGACAAAAACTCTGCTGAGAAAAAAAATGGCCTACCAGCACAGCAAGCAGCTGACACAAGCCTGACAACACCAGATGAAGTAGAAATTGTAGTTGGCAAAAGCTGAGGACCTGCAGACAGCAGCTGACTGCAAAGAAAGCAATGTAGTTTTTGAAGAGCTCTGTGCCACTCACCCCATCCTAAATGCTGTCCAGTGAATCTATCAATAGCATTTATTGAGTGCCTACTGTGTGCTGCGTGCAGTACTAGGCGGTTTGGAGAGCACAATACAATAGAGCTAGTAGACATGAGCCCTGCCTTCATGGAACTTGTAGCCTAATCTGGGAGGAAAACATTAAAATAAATTATAGATAGGTGGAAGAAGGAAAAGGGGGATGTACATGAGTTAGTTCCTCATAGAATATGCATGAGAGTGTGAATGTTGCTGTGTGAACCACTAAGACTAGAATCTGGAGCAAGATAGATGGATAGTGGTTGGGTAATGCAGGGCTAAAGTGGCTGTTGGGGGGCTATAAATTAAGGAGATGAGAAACTAATCAAGGAAGGTCTTTCGGAGGAGATGTGAATTCACAAGGGTTTTGAAGATGGGGAGAGCGGTGATCTGCTGGCTTTGATTCAGTGTTTGGATCTCCTAAACTCATATCAAAGAGAGGGTAACATAATAGCACCTGCTCCTTGTTGCCCCCCCCCCCCCCCTTGCTCCTCGGGGCTTTTTTGTCTGCCTAAACCTTAAATTGGGCCCTGCTTCTCAAACTTTATTTTTCCCCTTCTAGATTGTACACTTCTTGTGTCTACCAACTCTATTGTAGTATCCTCAGCTCTTCCAGCCTTTCAAATGGGAGACAGTTCTTTGATATTCAGCCTCCTCTCCCTGCCTTACACTCACACACAGACACACACATTTAACACTGAACCCTGAACCCTGAGAAACAAGGCCAGCAGTGGGGAAAAGATCCCTTATTTCTCTGAACAAGTAACTGCTGCTGCCTTATTGAGTCCTCAGATTGACAGGTCATAGACCACTTCTTTCATCTTCTTGACTTCACATTTCAGTACATTATAGCACTTCCTCACGTGAATCATTTTTAGGTTGAGGAGGAAGAGGAAGTGGGAATCTGACTCGTTAGTGAAAGTGGGGATGTGGAGGGGACTGGCATAATCCCCAGCCGTGACACTGATTGACAGCCAGGAGAATTCACTGGCAATAATTAAAACTCCAAAGAGATAATCCTCAATATCCAGCCTCTTGATTGGGCTCAATGCCAAGTATTTACGTGACAGCTTCTTGAGTCACCAAAGTTTCTGACTCCAAGTACACAATGAATGCTGCAGGGAAGATCAAGTGTTGCAACATGAACTGCCAATGTTCACAAAATCTGTAGTACTGCTCCATGGGAAACTTGGTGTTCAGGCATGTTAACTGTGTTCATTCTATGCCAAAATGTTCTTGAACTTTCAGGCACTTTTCTCGGAATATCCTGAAATCTATGGCCCTCATGAATTCCTTGCAGCAAGGTTAAAATCTCCCAGGCTATTAATTCTAAAGTTTGCATGATTTTTTTCAATTTAATAATTGTGGTATTTGTAAAGTGCTTACTATGTTCCAAGCATGGTACTCAGCCCTGAGTTCAATAAAAGATAATCAGGTGAAGTGATTTCCCCAATCTCTCTTTCTTTCACACACACACACACACACACACACACACACACACACACACACACACACACACACACACCCCGCCCCCCGCCCCACTCACTCACTCACCCAGGCAGAGAGGAAGTTAAGAATGTTTTGGCTCTCTTATTCTGAATCCCCAAAGTCTTGTGAAGATTTCTCATCCCTGGGGAGGAAGTTCAAAAAGCAACCCAAGACTTCAGTCAGTGAGGGCAGAAGCAAGATCCAGAAAAGGAAAACTAAAGAGGGAAAGAAAAAGAAAAAGGGGAGGTTAGGGTAAGACCCAAGGGAAAAATCTTGCTTCTCCAGCAAAATTTTTGAATGATAATTCGGCTTTGAAGTTTCCTCCTTAAACCCAGAATGGAAAGATGCCGCTCTTCAGAAGGAGGTCAAGGAAGATGCTATCACAGTTATAAAACAATTATAAACACTGAAACCAAAGAAGTCTGGTTATAAACTCCCATAAATACTCCCACATAGCTGTTCTTCCTGTTGTAAGGTGACTCTACTGACATTCAGAGCTGAGCCATGGGAGAATGAGGACCTACAAAGAATAGCTAACCTGCAGACATATAAAGATATGGCTATCACTCCAGTATTTGAAGACATCATCACTATAGTTAGAGCTTGGAAAATGACCAAACTCCTAAATGTGTTGCATGGTTTGCTCTTCCTTAACAAATGGAACCCTGAGAAAATGTCACCTGATTTTAAAGATGGCACCATTATCTCCATTTTAAAGATGAAAGGGGAGAGAGTTAACTATGGAAATGATGATGGGATCTCAAATTCCTAAGCTGGAGACCTCCTGGACAGGCTGATGAAGAATACTGTAAAGCATGAGTTTCTGAAATCTAGATGTATGTTCAATCTTGTTGCTTCCACTGTTGACCTCTTTCTCACACCCTCTCTATTGCCTAAAACTGCCTCCCATTCTACACATCTGGTAAACCACTGCTCTTCCCATTTTTAAAGTCCTGATATCACATCTCCTCCAGGAGGCCTTCCCTGATTAGTTTCTCATCGCTCCACTTTAAATCTTCCCACCTGCTATTTCAGCACTTCTGTGCCATCAAAGCACTTGGGTATTCACATCCCCCCATAATGCTTATATACAGATTTTTATGCTCTTTTACTTTCTCCTATCTCTAGGCTGTAAGCTTCTTGTGGGCAGGAAACATGTCTACCAACTCTACAGTACTGTACTCTCCCAATCACAGTAGTACAGTATTCTGCACACATAAGTGCTCAATAAATACCACTGAGGCTTTGATTGATTGAAGTGCCTGCCTCCACTGCTGGATTATAAACTCCTCGAGAGCAGGCCTACTAAATTCTATTTTACTTTCCTAAGTGATTGGTACAGTGCTCTGCGTCAATCTGTACTAATGATTGATTTTTAGATCACATAGGAGGGGTAGCGGATATGATATTTCCTGCCCATGAGAGGCAGTGCAGATATTATACTCAGACCATAGTTTTCATACATTCTACATTAACACCATTGGGAAATTTGGGCTATGTAGTAACTTCTAAAACAGTTTGGCTGCTTTGAACAATTTGCCATGATCCTGAGATTACTCCATAATGATATGGCTGGTTGTACCAAAATTAGAGGGCTCTGTCTGATCCTCTTCCTAAATACAATGAAATTAAACAGAGGTGTGTAAAAGGTGCAGTCTTGTTGAACTTTTTATATGCAGCTTTACTCAAAAAAACAAAAAGAACCTGGAAGCTGGTAGCAGAATATGATTCCAAACCTCTGAAAAATGTTTCCAACTCTCTGGGGAAAAGCAGCAACAAATGCCCTTGAATCACTCATACAATAGCACCTATGAATTGATGACCATGAGCTAGATGCATGCGCACACACACATACACACACTTCATGTAGATGATTTTGAATTCATTCATTCATTCATTCTTTCAATTGTATTGATTGAGTGCTTACTGTGTGCAGAGCACCGTACTAAGCTCTTGAGAGAGTACAATCCAACAATAAACAGACACATTCCCTGACCACAACGAGCTTAAATGGCTTTTCAGTATCAGCCAAACACCTGTGAACCAATGAAGAAGACCAAGATTACGTTCCAGTTGACTCTACATAAGCGCTACACAGAAATCAAGTATCTCCATCGGCCACAAAGCTCTGAATGTTGTCCCTGAATTCTGTAGCATAAACAGCACATTTTCCAAATGATGCAAGGAGAGACAAAAAAGATAGATATTGGGGTCCAGATGGTTAGTAAATCTTTGGGAGATTGATAGGCAAAATATTAATTAATTCATTCATTCAATCGTATTTACTGAGCGCTTACTGTGTGCAGAGCACTGTACTAAGTGCTTGGGAAGTCCAAGTTGGCAACACATAGAGATGGTCCCTACCCAACAGCAGGCTCACAGTTTAGAAGGAGGAGGCAGATAACAAAACAAAACATATTAACAAAATAAAATAAATAAATAGAATATGTACAAGTAAAATAAATAAATAGAATAATAAAAATGTACAAACATATATACAGGTGCTGTGGGGAAGGGAGGGAGGTAAGGCGGGGGGGAATGGAGAGGGGGAGGAGGGGGAGAGGAAGGAGGGGGAACTGAGGTACAGAGAAGTTCATTCATTCATTCAATCATATTTATTGAGCACTTATTGTGTGCAGAGCACTGTACTAAGCGCTTGGAAAGTCCAAGTTGGCAACACATAGAGACGGTCCCTACCCAACAGCGGGCTCACAGTCTAGAAGGGGGAGACAGACAACAAAACAAAACATATTAACAAAATAAAATAAATAGAATATATACAAGTAAAATAAGCAGAGTAATAAATACATACAAACATATATACATATATACAGGTGCTCTGGAGAAGGGAAGGAGGTAAGGTGGGGGTGATGGAGAGGGGGAGGAGGGGGAACTGAGGTACAGAGAAGTTCATTCATTCATTCAATCACATTTATTGAGCGCTTACCGTGTGCAGAGCACTGGACTAAGCGCTTAGGAAGTCCAAGTTGGCAACACATAGAGACGGTCCCTACCCAACAGCGGGCTCACAGTCTAGAAGGGGGAGACAGACAACAAAACAAAACATATTAACAAAATAAAATAAATAGAATATGTACAAGTAAAATAAAGAGTAATAAATACATACAAACATATATACAGATGCTGTGGGGAAGGGAAGGAGGTAAGGCGGGGGAGATGGAGAGGGAAATGAGGAACAGAAAAGTTCATTCATTCATTCAATCGTATTTATTGAGCGCTAAAATATGGGACCAACATGTCACTAAATTCAGATTAAACTGAAGGATTAATGAGCAAGTGTAACGTCCAAACCTCTTAAAGCCAGTGAGCTGAATTTGACACGTCTAATCAATCAATGGTGTTTATTGAATGTTTATTGTGTACAGTCACTTTAGCAAGTGCTTGAGAAACTACAATACAGTAGAGTTGGTGGACATGTTCCCTGCCCACAAAGAGTTTACAATTTTAGAGGAGTAGTTTACAGTCTAACTTGCCAAGCAGTTCCAACACTACCAATGAAAGCCTGAAACACAGTCAGTGAAGCAGCGTGGCTTAGTGGAAAGAGCATGGGCTTGGGAGTCAGAGGTCGTGAGTTCTAATCCCAGCTCTGCCATTTGTGAGCTGTGTGACTTTGGGCAAATCACTTAATGTCTCTATGTCTCAATTACCTCATCTGTAAAATGGGGATTAAGACTGTGAGCCCCACATGGGACAACCTGATTACTTTGTATCTACCCCAGCGCTTAGAAGAGTGCTTGGCACATAGTAAGCACTGAACAAATACCATCATTATTATTATTGTTACCTCCATCAAAGGAATGCTTGTCACATCACACTTTTTCTGGGTGGACCATGTGAAAATGGATGACAGCACGATACCCAAACGGCCTGTCTATATTAAGATGAAATTGAACAACCAAAAAAGGGTGGGCAGAACAAATACTTTAAAGAAACAATGAATTAGAACCTCACATGATGTGGCAGAACTGTGGACAGTGGGGAGGTGGCAGTAGAAAACATATCCTTTTGTTTTGTTGTCTGTCTCCCCCTTCTAGACTGTGAGCCTGTTGTTGGGTAGGCACTGTCTCTATATGTTGCCAACTTGTACTTCCCAAGCTCTTAGTACAGTGCTCTGCACACAGTAAGGGCTCAATAAATACAATTGAATGAATGACTGAATGAATCCTTGGCATTTAGTAGTCGGAAATGGGGTAAATATCACATGGAAGAGGTTTTTGAGAAGATTGTGATCAGAGGGAGAAACAAAAATGGCGTGAGTTTTCTCTATTTTTCTAGAGGTTGTCCCTTGTTATATTCCATCTCATCTCTCACAGACATCCTTCGATGTTCTTCTGATAAATGGAGAGGAAAGTGCAGGTGTGGAAATTTAGAATGGACTGGGTTTAGTAGTGTATTTTATGTAATCCCAATGACACCAGCCCCATACAATCCCAGCAATTGCCATGGTCCATGATGCTAAGGCTGCATTTGCCTCTGAGTCCGGCACTTGTGGAGGTTAAACATTTCCTTCCCCAGGAGTAGTAGTTGTTGTAGTAGTAACAGCAGTTATAGTATTTTTTGAGCACCCACTGTGTGCCATGCACTTTACTAAGTGCTTGGGAAGTACAAAACAAGAAATACACTCCTTGTCCACAAAAGAATACACTCTAATGAGGAGACAGACATAAAATTTTGGAAAAAATAGTAATCAAATATTTGAATGTGCAATTGAGTAAACATATACATATACATGATGAGTATGGGTACAAATACGTATGTAAATTCTAGAGCTGGCCTATAGGCTTTAATGACTTGGGATGCTGGGAATTAATCAGGGAAGGCATGGTGGAGGCAGTGGGCTTTCAGTAAGGCTTTGAATATAAGGAGGGCTGTGGTCAGTCAGATTTAGTGAGGGAGGAAATTCCACATCATGGGAACAGTGTGAAGGAAGGGACAGAAGTAAGAGAGGTGAGGGTGAAGTAACAGGTTAGCTCTGGAGGAATAATGGGAGTGGGTTGGGAAGTGGCAGGTGGAGAGAGCAGATATTAAGATGGAGTGAGTTGGTAGAGAGCCTGGAAGCTGCATGTGAGGAGGTTTTGCTTGATATGAAGGGGTATGGGAAGCCAGTGGAAGGTTTAGAGGAGAGGAGAGATGTTTGTCAAGTGATGCTTTATGAAGATGATCATTGTAGCGGCATATAGTACAGAATGGAGAGGAATGATGCTGGAGGCAAGGAGACCAGCAAGGAGGCTGATGCAATAGTGGAGCCTGGTACAATGACCAGAGCTTGTAGCAGGATGATAGCTGTTTGGGTGGAGAGGAAGGGACAAATCTGGGGAGATGTCATGAAGGAGTAACTGTCAGAAGCTGGCAATAGATTGAATATGAGAGCTGTGAGAGAGCAAGGGGTCAGGAATGATGCAGCCTTCTGGGTCATGGAGAATGGTGATGTCATTGGCTGAGCTGAGAAAGTTAAAAGGAGAAGTAGATTACGGAGGGAAGATAAATGTTCAATTTTAGATGTTTCAGTTTTGAGCTGCTGGCAGGACATCCAAGTAGAGATATCCTGGAGGCAAGAGGAGATGTGGGATTGCAGATTAGATGTGAGGTCAGGGCTAGAAAGATAGATTTAGGAATTTTCCCCATGAAGGTGGTAAAAGAATTAAAAATTTCGAAGTCGATGGGGGCTGTGTGCATGGAATTTGATATGGGAGAATCAATCAATCAATGGCATTTATTGAACACTCACTGTGTGCAGAGCACTGTGCTGAGTGTTTGGGAGAACACAACCCAATAGAGTTGGAAGACATGATCCCTCCTCATAAGGAACTTACAGTCTAGAGGGGGAGACTGACAAAATAAAATACATTACGGATAAGGGAGATGGCAGAATACAAGGATAAGTACATAAGTGCTGTGGGTTGGGGATGTTGTTAATATCAAGTGCTTAAAGGATACAGACCCAAGTAAGAGCATAGGTGATGCAGAAGGGAGGGTGGAGAGGAGGAATGAATACAAATATTGCTGAGGAGAAAGAATGCTGAGTGATAACAGGATAGAGTGAACTTGCTTGGCAAAGATTGGACAGGCATTCAGCTGCAAGGGCACTGAAATGGAGCCCCTATAGACGGGTGGCACCCCAGTCAGGAAAAGGAGGCGGTTCTCCCACAGTCAACCGGTATTTATTGAGCACTTACTGTGTGCACAGCGTTGTACTGAGCCTCTTGGGAGAGTACAGTATAACAATAAAACAGAGTTGGTAGATACATTGGAGCCTCTGGATCAGCTGCCCAGCGATGATGAGCTAAACAGCAGCGGCAGCACAATGGAAAGAGGAGGAAGGTGAACAGATGGGGTAAATGCACTCCCTGAGTGCCTACACTTACTGTGTAGAACGTGCTGCCCTAGGCACTTGGGAGAGTAATAGGGGTGATGGAGTCTCCCAGTGAAAATTATGGATGAGCCTTAATCCTCAGTTTCAGACATCAGCCTGTGCTAAAGAACTGACTGCAAGAGAAGTAGCGTGGCTCCGTGGAAAGAGCACGGGCTTTGGAGTCAGAGGTCATGGGTTCTAATCCCAGCTCTGTCACTTGTCAGCTGTGTGACTTTGGGCAAGTCACGTAACTTCTCTGGGTCTCAGTTACCTCATCTGTAAAATGGGGATTAAGACTGTGAGCCCCACATGGGACAACCTGATCAACTTGTATCTACCCCAGCGCTTAGAACAGTGCTTTGCACATAGTAGGTGCTTAACAAATACCATTATTATTATTATTAATAAGAGAAATTAGAGACACTGCCTCAAGCTCCCTCATCAACCTCTCCCTTACCCCCTTTTTACCTTTCCTCCTCTTCCTCTTTTCTTTTCCTCTTTTTACCATCTCCCTCTCCCTTCTTCTCCCCACTCTTTGTCAGTCTTTCCCCTTATTTCTCCTCTTTTCCTCCCTGACCCCTCAGAGCCCCACCCCCTCAAAACTCCACCTCCTTGATGCTCTGCACCACGTTTGTCCCCGTTCTTAAAATGAAAATTTAGCATCCTTAGCATGGGCAACCGTGAAAGCATCTGCCAACCAGGTGGGCATTCTCTGCTTGGTGTGGGTGTTAGAGGGGGTGTGTTCCCCCACCAAGCAAAGAATGCCCACCTGGGATAAAAAGAGGTTGTACTTCTCTCTGCAGTTCCCACTGGTTACATCAGTGTGGGGGCCTCAGTCATTCAGCTCACTGATTTTTTTTTTACCTTCATCAGTTCTGATAGAAAACGAATAAAGAATCACAGATGCTACCAAGAAATGCAGAAAAACAGAAAAATACGTCAAGCTATGCTACCCTTCCCTGATAATGCAAACCAGCATGTTTCTCTGCTTTAAGATTTCATGGCTAGATTTATCCAGGCTTCAGAGCAGAAAGCACTTACTGGCCTGTTTAAAATGGTTCACATGATATTTAAGAAAAAGTCAGACATGCCAAACAGTGTGTGGAATCATATTATCCAGATAACCTTAAAGGTTTCCTTACAGATTAAAGAAATTTATGAGACTTCAGTCTACGTTGTTTGTGCTTTCTTACCCTTGGAGATTACCTCACTGGACTGGGTGTTCTTGTAAAATCAGGGAACTTTCAACTATTGAAAAGAAAAGAATTGACCTATGGTGTGGGTTTATACCTGTGATGATACATTTCATTCTGAGTGTCTTGCAATCAAAGGTACACAATTTAAGGTGTTAGCAATGAAACCCCTGAAGAGAAAGAAGTAGAAATCTTTCATATTATTGGACAGATTTCCTGGGAATGTTGTCTATATGGCTTTCAAGTGGCTGGACTATGTTACTAAGACATTCCTTTATTCTACCGCCATAGTGCTAGATGCACAGTTTGGTTTTCCATCAGTGGTATTTATTGAGCACTTAGTACGTGGAGAGCACTGTATTAAACCTTTGGGAGAGCACAGTAGACTAAATAAAAACAATCTCTGCTCTCAAAGAGCCTTCAGTCTAGTTGCACTACAAAATGTCTGTTTTTTGGAATAAAAGTCTGGAGATTTAAACCTCAAAACAGAGACATTTGGCATGATATCAACTAGCAATAATTACAGTGACCACAGGAAGTGACTGAGAATAGACTGCAGGATACAAAATCCTCTTGATTATAAAATAAACAGATAGAAAGAGAGCTGCCATGATCCTCATTTTCAGGGACCCACACCCAAAATCCACACCAAAGACTACATCCAGAAGGTAGCAGCCCACCAGTTGTAGGAAAATCTCTATTAGCTCCCTACAGAGCTCATTTAAGTGCTTTCTAAGTCAGATGATTGAAGTTTGCTTATGAATCTAGCCCTTCTGCTAATTCCCTATTGTCTGTCCTGACTTGTTCATTGATGTTCATTAAAGAGATACTAGGAGGGTGGTGGGATATGGTGTCTAGAAATGGAGGTGCAGGGGAGTTTGGTGGCGTGTCTCTAAGTGTTGTGGATAAGGCCCTAGGGCTCCCAATAGCTTTGCTTCTTATGTGTAACCACAAGCACAACAGCATCATGGACAGAGGAGACACAGAAACCACTGTTAAAAGCTCATTTTTTAAAATGGTGTTTATTAAGCACTTACTATGTGTCAAAAGTGGTTCTAAGTGGTAGGGGAGATACAAGTTAATTAGGGTGGATACAGTCCCAAATGGGGCTCACAGTTTAAGTAGGAGGGACAACAGGTGAACTGAGCACAGAGAAGCTGTAACTTGTCCACTGTAGTAGTAACAGCATTTATTGAACACCCACTGGGTGGAAAGGACTGAACTAAGCACTTGGGAAGTACAAAACAAGCAAGTGACATGCTCCTTGCTTGCAAGGAGATTACATTCAAATGGGGGAAACAGAAATTAAAGTACTGACACATAATGAAACCCCCCTGGTTTCTTTGGACCTTAAGATTTGAGCCTGAGCCCAGATTTTAGCATCCAGAGGAAAGACTCTGGACAGTGTTGTTCCTGACTGTCAAGATTACAATAGTGTTCTCTGAGTAAAATCGATACCCGTTGTCTGCCTGGCTAATCTGAGTGACCATCCCTCCTGCCTAGGGGTGGAACCCTGACTAAAACGGCTGTCAGACTCCTCTTAAAAACCCTGATACGTTGCCCTCTGGATTCTTAATACACACAAATAATACAGAAACCCTAGTTGACTAAAACAGCTGTCAGACTCCCCTAAAATTATTGATACATTGCTTCCCTGGATTCTTAATACACACATATACAGAAACCCTAGTTCCTTCTCTTTCTTTCTCCATGGATTCATGCCCAGGTTACAATTAGACATGCTCTGTCCCCACCACTGCTTTCATTCTTCCACTGGTCATGGGTTCTAATCCCAACTCCTCCAATTGTCTGCTGTGTGATCTTGGGCAAGTCACTCCTTTTCTCTGTGCCTCAGTTGCCTCATGTGTAAAATGGGGTTTGAGAATGTGAGCCCCACATGGGCCAGGGACTGTGTCCAACTTGATTTGCATGTATCCTCCCCAGCATTTAGTACAGTGCCTGGCACATAGTAAGTGCTTAACAAATACCATCATTAGGGAAGCAGCATGCCAAAGTGGA